>NC_091291.1:55466488-56674613 GCF_032444005.1 Ranitomeya imitator
GCTGATCCCTTATCGCATGCCGCGGCCATGAGGCCGCACAGTCAGAAGAAGGCGGAAGGAGGGGAGTGAAAACAGGGGAACATATGCACTGCTCGTGCCCATCAATCACACCCTCGCAGTCAAAATATATGAGACAACGGGGGGCGTTGTGTCGGGCAGGGGGGACGCACAGGCACAGCCAGCCAACCAATGATGTCAGGAGACGGGCAGCGCTAACAATGGGGGTGCTGCGTGTCATTACAAAGGAAAGTCACACCTCAGGGACATTGTAATGGTCTCTAATGAGACACATTTTTTACGTGTTGAGTTCCACGTGGGCAAGGAGAAAAAGTCAGCCACCCTCGTACAAATGCAGCAGTACTGCTGTACAAGGTGGCTGATATACATAGAAACACCTGTGGTGGGGGGCAGGCTCCCTTCAATTTCAGTTCATGTGCCTGCGTGGCGTTTGCAGGTCACGTTGCAAGCTGCACAGCAGGGGAACAGCTGGCGGTGCTGAACCCCACTAACACATTGGCTGGTGTTTTTTCTCTGTGCAGCTAGCATGTCCGGGCAGAAACTGGCGTTGTTTGAGCCCAGGGTCAGCAGGAGGAGGAGAGGAGCAAAGTGTAGGCCGAAGCCTGCACTGGTGGCAGCTTTTGTTCTGTTGTGCCAGCGTGGCTTGTGCTGGACACGTTGCCGACTACACAGCAGGGGAACAGCTGGCGGTGCTGAACCCCACTAACACATTGGCTGGTGTTTTTCTCTGTGCAGCTAGCATTTCCGGGCAAAAACTAGCGGTGTTTGAGCCCAGGGTCAGCAGGAGGAGTAGAGGAGCAGAGTGTTGGCCAAAGCCTAGTTGAACCAATTTCAAAGGTTACCTTTAACCCCCCCCTCAGGTGTTGCAAGGTACAAGAGCCACACCTTGAACAGCATTAATGATGCACAAGTCAAAGGTTGCTCTATTTAATTTTGCTCCTTGCACACGCTGAATTAAACACGTACACTATTTAGCCCATTATACTGTCAAACAGTAGTGGAGGCGTGACTACTAGTCTTTTTAAGGAGACGCAGCACAGGTGTACAAATTTACACCTAGGTGCTGTGCGCAGATTCCTTACCGTTGTTATTTGCAGTACAGGAAACTGCGCTCTTGTGTTATCCCTTGGCAATACCCTGTTAGTGCAGGCCGTCTCATGACCTCATTTCATGTTGGCCGGTGCGGTTAACGATGGCCATAAATCCCAGACCCACAGTGGCTTTTCCTAAAGTCACACTGCGGTGCTGGGATTCGTGGCCTTGTGCAGTAAATATGTTCGCCGCTCACACATGTCCTTACACCTGCTTCAGACTGGGCGGCCTCAGCTGATCCCTTATCGCATGCCGCGGCCATGAGGCCCGCACAGTCAGAAGAAGGCGGAAGGAGGGGAGTGAAAACAGGGGAACATATGCACTGCTCGTGCCCATCAATCACACCCTCGCAGTCAAAATATATGAGACAACGGGGGGCGTTGTGTCGGGCAGGGGGGACGCACAGGCACAGCCAGCCAACCAATGATGTCAGGAGACGGGCAGCGCTAACAATGGGGGTGCTGCGTGTCATTAAAAAGGAAAGTCACACCTCAGGGACATTGTAATGGTCTGTAATGAGACACATTTTGTACGTGTTGAGTTCCACGTGGGCAAGGAGAAAAAGTCAGCCACCTCGTACAAATGCAGCAGTACTGCTGTACAAGGTGGCTGATATACATAGAAACACCTGTGGGTGGGGGGCAGGCTCCCTTCAATTTCAGTTCATGTGCCTGCGTGGCGTTTGCAGGTCACGTTGCAAGCTACACAGCAGGGGAACAGCTGGCGTTGCTGAACCCCACTGACACATTGACTGGTGTTTTTCTCTGTGCAGATTGCATGTCCGGGCAAAAACTAGCGGTGTTAGAGCCCAGGGTCAGCAGGAGGAGGAGGAGAGGAGCAAAGTGTAGGCCGAAGCCTGCACTGGTGGCAGCTTTTGGTCGGTTGTGCCAGCGTGGCTTGTGCTGGACACGATGCCGGCTACACAGCGGGGGGAACAGCAGGCGGTGCTGAACCCACTAACACATTGGCTGGTGTTTTTCTCTGTGCAGCTAGCATGTCCGGGCAGAAACTGGCGTTGTTTTGAGCCCAGGGTCAGCAGGAGGAGGAGAGGAGCAAAGTGTAGGCCGAAGCCTGCACTGGTGGCAGCTTTTGTTCTGTTGTGCCAGCGTGGCTTGTGCTGGACACGTTGCCGACTACACAGCAGGGGAACAGCTGGCGGTGCTGAACCCCACTAACACATTGGCTGGTGTTTTTCTCTGTGCAGCTAGCATTTCCGGGCAAAAACTAGCGGTGTTTGAGCCCAGGGTCAGCAGGAGGAGTAGAGGAGCAGAGTGTAGGCCGAAGCCTAGTTGAACCAATTTCAAAGGTTACCTTTAACCCCCCCCTCAGGTGTTGCAAGGTACAAGAGCCACACCTTGAACAGCATTAATGATGCACAAGTCAAAGGTTGCTCTATTTAATTTTGCTCCTTGCACACGCTGAATTAAACACGTACACTATTTAGCCCATTATACTGTCAAACAGTAGTGGAGGCGTGACTTGTCTTTTTAACGAGACGCAGCACAGGTGTCAAAATTTGCACCTAGGTACTGGGCGCAGATTCCTGAGCGTTGTTATTTGCTGTACAGGAGTCTGCGCTATTGTGATCCCTTGGCCATGCGCTGTGAGCGCTTCCTGTCTTCTGACCTCATTTCATGTCGGCCGTTGCGGTTAGCGATGGACATGAATCCCAGACCCACAGTGTGTTTTTAAAAAATCACACTGCGGTGCTGGGATTCGTGCCCTGGTGCACTAAATATGTTTGCCGCTCACACATGTCCTTACACCTGCTTCAGACTGGGCGGCCTCATCTGATCCCTTATCGCCTGCCGCGGCCATGAGGACACCCAGTCTGAAGAAGGCGGAAGGAGATGAGTGAACACAGGCAAACATATGCACTGCACATGCCCATCAATCACACCCTCGCTGTCCAAAAAAATAAGACACCGAGGGCCGTTGTTTCGAGCAGGGGAGATGCACAGGCGCAGCCAGCTAACCAATGATGTCAAAAGACGGGCAGCGCTAACAAGGGTGGTGCTGCGTGTCATTACAAAGGAAAGTCACACCTCAGGGACATTGTAATGGTCTCTAATGAGACACATTTTGTACGTGTTGAGTTCCACGTGGGCAAGGAGAAAAAGTCAGCCACCTCGTACAAATGCAGCAGTACTGCTGTACAAGGTGGCTGATATACATAGAAACACCTGTGGGTGGGGGGCAGGCTCCCTTCAATTTCAGTTCATGTGCCTGCGTGGCGTTTGCAGGTCACGTTGCAAGCTACACAGCAGGGGAACAGCTGGCGTTGCTGAACCCCACTGACACATTGACTGGTGTTTTTCTCTGTGCAGATTGCATGTCCGGGCAAAAACTAGCGGTGTTAGAGCCCAGGGTCAGCAGGAGGAGGAGGAGAGGAGCAAAGTGTAGGCCGAAGCCTGCACTGGTGGCAGCTTTTGGTCGGTTGTGCCAGCGTGGCTTGTGCTGGACACGATGCCGGCTACACAGCGGGGGAACAGCAGGCGGTGCTGAACCCCACTAACACATTGGCTGGTGTTTTTCTCTGTGCAGCTAGCATGTCCGGGCAGAAACTGGCGTTGTTTGAGCCCAGGGTCAGCAGGAGGAGGAGAGGAGCAAAGTGTAGGCCGAAGCCTGCACTGGTGGCAGCTTTTGTTCTGTTGTGCCAGCGTGGCTTGTGCTGGACACGTTGCCGACTACACAGCAGGGGAACAGCTGGCGGTGCTGAACCCCACTAACACATTGGCTGGTGTTTTTCTCTGTGCAGCTAGCATTTCCGGGCAAAAACTAGCGGTGTTTGAGCCCAGGGTCAGCAGGAGGAGTAGAGGAGCAGAGTGTAGGCCGAAGCCTAGTTGAACCAATTTCAAAGGTTACCTTTAACCCCCCCCTCAGGTGTTGCAAGGTACAAGAGCCACACCTTGAACAGCATTAATGATGCACAAGTCAAAGGTTGCTCTATTTAATTTTGCTCCTTGCACACGCTGAATTAAACACGTACACTATTTAGCCCATTATACTGTCAAACAGTAGTGGAGGCGTGACTTGTCTTTTTAACGAGACGCAGCACAGGTGTCAAAATTTGCACCTAGGTACTGGGCGCAGATTCCTGAGCGTTGTTATTTGCTGTACAGGAGTCTGCGCTATTGTGATCCCTTGGCCATGCGCTGTGAGCGCTTCCTGTCTTCTGACCTCATTTCATGTCGGCCGTTGCGGTTAGCGATGGACATGAATCCCAGACCCACAGTGTGTTTTTAAAAAATCACACTGCGGTGCTGGGATTCGTGCCCTGGTGCACTAAATATGTTTGCCGCTCACACATGTCCTTACACCTGCTTCAGACTGGGCGGCCTCATCTGATCCCTTATCGCCTGCCGCGGCCATGAGGACACCCAGTCTGAAGAAGGCGGAAGGAGATGAGTGAACACAGGCAAACATATGCACTGCACATGCCCATCAATCACACCCTCGCTGTCCAAAAAAATAAGACACCGAGGGCCGTTGTTTCGAGCAGGGGAGATGCACAGGCGCAGCCAGCTAACCAATGATGTCAAAAGACGGGCAGCGCTAACAAGGGTGGTGCTGCGTGTCATTACAAAGGAAAGTCACACCTCAGGGACATTGTAATGGTCTCTAATGAGACACATTTTGTACGTGTTGAGTTCCACGTGGGCAAGGAGAAAAAGTCAGCCACCTCGTACAAATGCAGCAGTACTGCTGTACAAGGTGGCTGATATACATAGAAACACCTGTGGGTGGGGGGCAGGCTCCCTTCAATTTCAGTTCATGTGCCTGCGTGGCGTTTGCAGGTCACGTTGCAAGCTACACAGCAGGGGAACAGCTGGCGTTGCTGAACCCCACTGACACATTGACTGGTGTTTTTCTCTGTGCAGATTGCATGTCCGGGCAAAAACTAGCGGTGTTAGAGCCCAGGGTCAGCAGGAGGAGGAGGAGAGGAGCAAAGTGTAGGCCGAAGCCTGCACTGGTGGCAGCTTTTGGTCGGTTGTGCCAGCGTGGCTTGTGCTGGACACGATGCCGGCTACACAGCGGGGGAACAGCAGGCGGTGCTGAACCCCACTAACACATTGGCTGGTGTTTTTCTCTGTGCAGCTAGCATGTCCGGGCAGAAACTGGCGTTGTTTGAGCCCAGGGTCAGCAGGAGGAGGAGAGGAGCAAAGTGTAGGCCGAAGCCTGCACTGGTGGCAGCTTTTGGTCGGTTGTGCCAGCGTGGCTTGTGCTGGACACGTTGCCGACTACACAGCAGGGGAACAGCTGGCGGTGCTGAACCCCACTAACACATTGGCTGGTGTTTTTCTCTGTGCAGCTAGCATTTCCGGGCAAAAACTAGCGGTGTTTGAGCCCAGGGTCAGCAGGAGGAGGAGAGGAGCAGAGTGTAGGCCGAAGCCTAGTTGAACCAATTTCAAAGGTTACCTTTAACCCCCCCCTCAGGTGTTGCAAGGTACAAGAGCCACACCTTGTGCAGCATTAATGCTGCACAAGTAAAAGGTTGCTCTATTTGTTTTGCTCCTTGCACACGCTGACTAAAACACGTACACTATTTAGCCCATTATACTGTCAAACAGTTGTGGAGGCGTGACTTGTCTTTTTAACGAGACGCAGCACAGGTGTCAAAATTTGCACCTAGGTACTGGGCGCAGATTCCTGAGCGTTGTTATTTGCTGTACAGGAGTCTGCGCTATTGTGATCCCTTGGCCATGCGCTGTGAGCGCTTCCTGTCTTCTGACCTCATTTCATGTCGGCCGTTGCGGTTAGCGATGGACATGAATCCCAGACCCACAGTGTGTTTTCAAAAAATCACACTGCGTGGCTGGGATTCGTGGCCTTGTGCAGTAAATAGGTTTGCCGCTTACACATGTCCTTACACCTGCTCCAGACTGGGCGGCCTCAGCTGATCCCTTATCGCCTACCACGGCCAGGAGGCCGCACAGTCTGAAGAAGGCGGAAGGAGATGAGTTAAGACAGGCGAACATATGCACTGCTCGTGCCCATAAACCACACCCTCGCTGACAAAATAAATATGACAACGAGGGCCGTTGTTTCTAGCAGGGCGGATGCACAGGCGCAGCCAGCTAACCATGATGACAAAAGACGGGAAACGCTACCAAGGGGGGTGCTGCG
Source organism: Ranitomeya imitator (assembly GCF_032444005.1). Classification (NCBI taxonomy): domain Eukaryota; kingdom Metazoa; phylum Chordata; class Amphibia; order Anura; family Dendrobatidae; genus Ranitomeya; species Ranitomeya imitator. Next base: position 55,472,726 of record NC_091291.1, read on the forward strand.
TATCATTACAAAGGAAAGTCACACCTCAGGGACAGTGGAATGGTCTCAATGAGACACATTTTGTACGTGTTGAGTTCCACGTGGGCAAGGAGAAAAAGTCAGCCACCTTGTACAAATGCAGCAGTACTGCTGTACTAGGTGGCTGTTATACATAGAAACACCTGGGGGGGTGGGGCCAGGTTCCCTTTTAATTTCAGTTCCTGTGCCTGCATGGCGTTTGCAGGTCACGTTGCCGGCTACACAGCAGGGGAACAGCTGGCGTTGCTGAACCCCACTAACACATTGGCTGGTGTTTTTCTCTGTGCAGCTAGCACTTCCGGGCAAAAACTAGCGGTGTTTGAGCCCAGGGTCAGCAGGAGGAGGAGAGGAGCAGAGTGTAGGCCGAAGCCTGCACTGGTGGCAGCTTTTGTTCTGTTGTGCCAGCGTGGCTTGTGCTGGACACGTTGCCGACTACACAGCAGGGGAACAGCTGGCGGTGCTGAACCCCACTGACACATCACCTAGTGTTTTTTTCTGTGTAGACAACACTTCCAGGTGGCAACTGACAGTGTTGAAACCCAGGGAATCAAAGAGGAGCAGAGTGTAGGCCGAAGCCTGCAGTGGAGCAAGTTGAAAGGGAACCTTTAACCCCCCCCCCAGGCATTTGTTGCTGAAAGAGCCATCTTGTACAGCAGTAATACTGCACATGGAAAATGGTGGCTCCGAAAATTATGCTCCTTGCAAACGCTGAAGTACACACTCATATAATGTGTCCCCTCACACCGTCAAACCATCCCGGAAGTGGGACTTTCCTTTGTAATGTGACACAGCACAGCCGTCATTCCAACCCCCTTGGTGCCGGGCACCACCTCCTCAACGTTGTTTGGTTCTGTCACGGAGCCCGCACTGTAATGTTATCCCTTGGCCATGCACAGTTAGCGGTGCCCGTCTTCTGACATCATGTAGGTGTCAGGCTGGCAGTGCCTGTGCGTCCAAGCTGCCCGAGATCCAACCTTGCAGTGTCATCTAATGTAGTCCCACTGCGGGCCAGGGATCCATGGGCATGCGCAGTGCATATCATCGCCTCTCACTCACCTCCTTCCTGCTTCTTCAGACTGTGCGGCGTCACGGCCGTGGCATGCTATTAGGGATCAGCTGACGCCGCCTAGTCTGAAGAAGCGTGAAGAAGGGGAGTGAGAGGCTAGTATATGCACTGCGCATGGCCATGGATACCAGGCCCACTGTGGGATCACATTAGACGACACTGCGAGGTGTGATTTCGGGCAGCGTGGACGCACAGGCGCAGCCAGGACGACAACAAATGATGTCAGAGGACGGGCAGCGCAAACTGTGCATGGCCAAGGGATAACATAACAGCGCAGGGTCCATGACGGAATCAAACAACGCTAAGGAGGCAGCGCACGGTGCCAAGGGGGTAGCAATGACGGCTGTGCTGCGTCACATTACAAAGGAAAGTCCCACCTCCAGGACGGTTGGACGGTGTGAGGGGACACATTACATGAGTGTGTAGTTCAGCGTTTGCAAGGAGCATAATTTCAAGAGCGACCTTTCCCTTGTGCAGTATTAGTGCTGCACATGGTGGCTCTTTCAGTAACAAACGCCTAGGGGGGGGGGGGGGACAGGTCCCCTTACATTTTAGTTGTGCCAGCGTGGCGGTCGCATGACACGTTGCCGGATACACAGCTGGGGATCAGCTGACGTTACTGAACCCCAATAACAGAGGAGCGACTGTTGACTGTGCACACAGCACTTCCAGGCACCAACTGGCGGTGTTAGAGCCCAGGGACAGCAGGAGGAGCAGATTGGAGGTATTGCCGCACACACAGCTGGGGATCAGCTGACGTTACTGAACCCCAATAACAGAGGAGCGACTGTTGACTGTGCACACAGCACTTCCAGGCACCAACTGGCGGTGTTAGAGCCCAGGGACAGCAGGAGGAGCAGATTGGAGGTATTGCCGCACACACAGCTGGGGATCAGCTGACGTTACTGAACCCCAATAACAGAGGAGCGACTGTTGACTGTGCACACAGCACTTCCAGGCACCAACTGGCGGTGTTAGAGCCCAGGGACAGCAGGAGGAGCAGAGGAACAGAGTGTAGGCCGAAGCCTGATTGGAGCAAGTTGAAAGGAAACCTTTAACCCCCCCCCCAAGACGTTTGTAGCTGAAAGAGCCATGTTGTGCAGCACTAAGGATGCAAAAGGAAAAGGTTGCTCTTTTAATTATGCTCCTTGCAAACACCGAAGTAAACACTAAAAATGTGTCCCTTTATACCGTTAAACCGTTCCGGAGGTGCGAATTTCCTTCGTAATGGGACACAGCACAGCTGTCATTCCTATCCCCTTGATGCCGTGCGCTGCCTCCTCAGCGTTGTTTTAAGCTGCCACGGAGCCTGCGCTGTTCTGTTAGCCCTTGGCCATGCCCAATTAGCGCTGCCTGTCTTCTGACATAATTTGGTGTCAGGCTGTCAGTGCCTGTGCGTCCACGCTGCTCCAGATCCCACCTCGCAGTCTCATCTAACGTAATCCCACTGCGGGCCTTGGAACCATGGGCATGCACAGTGCATAACCTCGACTCTCACTCCCCTCCTTCCCTCTTCTTCAGACTGTGCGGTGTCACGGCCGTGGCATGCTAGGGATCAGCTGACGGCGCACAGTCTAAAGAAGGCGGAGGGAAATGAGCGAGAGCCCGAGGGGAAGATATGCACTGCGCATGCCCATGGATCCCAGGCCCGCAGTGTGACTCAATCAGAAGACACTGCGAGGCGGGATCTCGGGCACCGCGGCCGCACAGGCGCAGCCAGCCTGACACCAAATTATGTCAGAAGACAGGCAGCGCAAATAGGGCATGCCCAAGGGATAACAGAACAGCGCAGGCTCCGTGACAGCTTAAAACAACGCTGAGGAGGCAGCGCATGGCACCAAGGGGGTAGGAATGACGGCTGTGCTGCGTCACATTACGAAGGAAAGTCCCAGCTCCGGGACGGTATAACGGTATCAGTGAACACATTTTATAAGTGTTAAGTTCTGCGTGTGCAAAGAGCTAAAAAAAAAGAGCTACCTTTTCCTTGTGCAGCATTACTGCTGCACAAGATGGCTCTTTCAGTAACAAACGACGGGGGGGGGGGGGGGGACAGGTTCCCTTACATTTAGGTTGTTGTGCCAGCGTGGCGGTCGCAGGACACATTGCCGGCTACACAGCTGGGGATCAGCTGACGTTACTGAAACCCAATAACACTGGGTCGTATGTTTTTACTGTGCAGCCTGCACTTCTGAGCCGCAACTGGCGGTGTTGGAGCCCAGGAATAGCAGTTCAGGTGGTAGAAAGATGAACACAGCAGGAGACCTGGATGACACCCAATTACTTAATCAGGCAGAGGAGTGGCAAATTCCTGCGAGATCCAGGCCTGGTTCATTTTCAGGAAAGTAAGCCGGTCAACGTTATCGGAGGATAGTCGCATGCGACGGTCTGTTAGTACACCACCTGCGGCACTAAAGACACGTTCCGATAAGACACTAGCCGCAGGGCAAGCCAGCACCTCCAATGCATACTGGCTTAGCTCTGGCCATGTATCCAGCTTAGAGACCCAAAACTTGAACGGGGAAGAGCCGTCTGGGAGTACAGTAAGAGGGCAAGCCATGTAGTCTGTCACCATCTGACGGAACCGTTGCCTCCTGCTGACTGGAGCCGCCGGTGATGGTGTAGACATTTGGGGCGGGCACACAAAAGTGTGCCAGAGTTGTGCCATACTGGGCTTGCCTTGGGCAGAGGCACTGCTTCTGCTCCCTCTTTGGGCAGAGCCTCCCCCACTGCCTCGACGCACTGAGCTGCTTTGTAAAGCACTAGCAGCACTCCTCTCAGTTGGACAGGAGAAGATGATGGAATTCACCAGTGTGTCGTGGTACTCCCGCAATTTACGCTCCCGGGTCAACGCAGGGATGAGGTTTTGGACGTTGTCCCGGTAGCGAGGATCGAGGAGGGTGAACACCCAATAATCAGGCATGTTGAGAATGTGGTCGATGCGGCGGTCGTTTCTCAGGCACTGCAGCATGAAATCCACCATGTGCTGCAGAGTGCCAACCGGCCCAGAAACGCTGTCCCCTGCTTGAGACATGATCTCTGCCCGCTCGTCATCACCCCACCCTCGCTGTACACACTGACCACTGGACAATTGTGTCGCTCCCTCCTCTGGACGGAGCTCTTCCTCCTCCATTGACTCCTCCTCATCCTCCTCACAAATTGGCCCCTGCGTACCCCTTTGTGAGGAACCACGTGGCGCTGACTCTCCAGAAGCTGATGGAAAAGGTGACTCCTCATCCTCCACCTCTTCCACCACATCATCCCTTAACCCTTGCAAAGTTTGCTGAAGCAGGCAGATAAGGGGGACAGTCATGCTGACTAGTGCATCATCTGCACTTGCCATCCGCGTGGAATAATCAAAAGGACGCAAAACCTGGCAGACGTCCTTCATAGTGGCCCACTCTGTGGTTGTGAAGTCTGATCGGCGCTGACTGCGACTTCTTTGCGCCTGATGCAGCTGGTACTCCATAACTGCTTGCTGCTGCTCACACAACCGCTCCAACATATGTAACGTGGAATTCCACCGGGTAGGTAGGTCACATATGATGCGGTGTTCCGGAAGGCGGAATCGGCGCTGCAGAGCAGCAATGCGGGATCTGGCCAAGCTGGAACGCCGCAAGTGAGCACACTCTAGGCGGACCTTGTGCAGCAGGGCATCAAGATCCGGATAGTCCCTCAGAAAACTCTGCACAACCAAATTGAGCACATGTGCCAGACATGGGATGTGAGTGAGGTTGCCAAGGGCCAAAGCTGCCACCAGATTTCGGCCATTGTCACACACTACCATGCCTGGCTGGAGATTCGCTGGCAGTAACCACACATCGCTCTCCTGCTTTATGGCATTCCAGAGCTCCTGCGCTGTGTGGCTTCGATGCCCCAATGAAACTAGTTTCAAGACGGCCTGCTGACGTTTGGCCACGGCTGTGCTCATGTCGGTCATAGGTAAACGTTCACGGGTCCATGTGGGGGTGGACTGTGACGGATCCTGCAGAGAGGAATCAGAGGAACTGGTGTAAGAGGAGGAGTCGATGCGTACAGACTGGATTCCTGCAATCCTTGGAGTGGGCAGGACACGTCCTGCGCCACTCGCACGATCTGTACCTGGCTCAACAACATTAACCCAATGGGCAGTGAGGGAAACATATCGCCCCTGTCCATGCTGACTGGTCCACGCATCGGTGGTGAGGTGGACCTTGCTACTGACGGCGTTCAGTAGCGCATGTTTTATGTTTGCCTCAACATGCCTGTGCAGGGCAGGGACAGCCTGCCTGCTGAAGTAAAAGCGGCTGGGCACCTTGTACTGTGGGACTGCCAATGCCATCAAGTCACGGAAGCTGTCAGTCTCCACCAGCCTGAACGAGAGCATTTCCAGGGACAACAGTTTGGCAATGCCTGCATTCAGAGCCTGTGCTCGGGGGTGGTTGGCCGAGAATGCCCGCCTTTTCTCCCATGCCTGTACTACCGATGGCTGTAGAGTAGACTGGGAGTGTGAGGATGACTGGGAAGGTGGTGCTGTGGGTGGAATTACACAAGGTCTCTGGGAGGAAGCCAAACCAGCTGTGCGTGAGCTGGAGGAAGAGGCAACACGAGCTGAAGAGGTGGTAGCTGCCGCTGTTGGTTGGCCTACATCTTCAGTGTGTTTCTGTAACTCCACCGCGTGCCTGGTCCGCACATGTTTCCACATATTTGTGGTATTGAGGTTGCTGACATTTTTCCCTCTTTTTACTTTATGATGACACAGCTTGCATTTGACAAAACAAATGTCATCTGCAACTGTGTCAAAAAAGGACCAGGCACTGCAAGTCTTGGGAGCGCCCTTTTTGGCTTTGGAAAGAGACAGGCTCCTAACGGGTGCCAAAGTGGAGGCTCCAGGCTCCGCAGTCTTCCCCCTCCCTCTCCCTCTTTGGCCCGTAAGAGGAAGCTCTTCCTCTGAGCTGCTCCCACCACCTTCCTGTTCCTCACGCCACGATGGGTCAAGGACCTCATCATCTCCACTACCCTCTGCCACCAACTGCTCCTCCTGGGTAGTCTCAGCAGCACAGTACGCACGAGAAAGCGGCACCTGAGTTTCATCATCAGATGCGTACTGCGCTGTGGTCACCGGAGGCACTGGCCCACCTGCCTCTTCAGAGTCAGAGAGAAAAAGGTGTTGGGCATCACTGCACACTGCCTCTTCTTCCATTTCTCCAATGCTGCTTGGCTGGCCCCCTGTTTCCAAGCCAAGAGATTCAGAGAACAGAAGTAGAGACGGCTCCTGTCCTGGGCTCTCTGACTGCCTGGCCAATTTGGCAGGTGGTGAAGAGACAGATGGCTGCTCTCCAGTGCTCTGTGCCTGAGAGGATGTGGCACTAACTGAAGTCGATGCCGAGGCGTTAGCTGCCATCCACCCGACAACGGCTTCAATTTGGTCTTCACGCAGCAGCGGTGCACGGCGCTCTCCGACAAAGCTGCGCATGAAGGACTGTTCCCTGCTGAAACTGAGTGACGACGAGTCACCGGCGCCCGCAGCAGGCACAGAATCACCACGTCCTCTCCCTGCTCCTCTCCCTGCTCCGCGCCCACGCCCACGTGCCTTACTCCCTGCCCTCTTCATCTTGGTTGACAGATAAAGATAAGCAGAAAAGTACTAAGGCCTTAGTGTGCTTATTCCTGTAATGCTCCTCCTAACAGGTGTAAGAAACACTAATGTTGTAAATTGTGGACTAAACTTTATTATTTTGCAAATGTGGCCTACACAAGTGTAAGTTGTGTTTGGTGAACTTAACCTTTTTTTTGGTGCAGATCGGGCTACAGAGCTAGTTTAAATCACACGGAGACCGTGCAGACAGCCGTAAACGGCGCTGCAAGGCCAAGAAACCCTCCTCTCGGTTATCCTATATAGTGTTTTTCCACTATTTAGCTGGATACGAGTGGAAAGACACTAATAGGAATTTTTTTTTTCAAATTTTAAACTGGCTGCACTATTTGAAAAAAAGGAAATTGTTTTTCAAGGTATGAGGCAGTAACGCACCCTGAGCTGAATCCAACCGGCTATGGCTGCACACAGACTACAGGGCGAGCTGCGCTCACACAGAGACCGTGCAGACAGCCGTAAACGGCGCTGCAAGGCCAAAAAACCCTCCTCTAGGTTATCCTATATAGTGTTTTTCCACTATTTAGCTGGATACGAGTGGAAAGACACTAATAGGAATTTTTTTTTTCAAATTTTAAACAGGCTGCACTATTTGAAAAAAAGGAAAATTTTTCTCAAGGTATGAGCCAGTAACGAACCCTGAGCTGAATCCAACCGGCTATGGCTGCACACAGACTACAGGGCGAGCTGGGCTCACACGGAGACCGTGCAGACAGCCGTAAACGGCGCTGCAAGGCCAAAAAACCCTCCTCTCGGTTATCCTATATAGTGTTTTTCCACTATTTAGCTGGATACGAGTGGAAAGACACTAATAGGAATTTTTTTTTTCAGATTTTAAACAGGCTGCACTATTTGAAAAAAAGGAAAATTTTTCTCAAGGTATGAGCCAGTAACGAACCCTGAGCTGAATCCAACCGGCTATGGCTGCACACAGACTACAGGGCGAGCTGGGCTCACACGGAGACCGTGCAGACAGCCGTAAACGGCGCTGCAAGGCCAAAAAACCCTCCTCTAGGTTATCCTATATAGTGTTTTTCCACTATTTAGCTGGATACGAGTGGAAAGACACTAATAGGAATTTTTTTTTTCAAATTTTAAACAGGCTGCACTATTTGAAAAAAAGGAAAATTTTTCTCAAGGTATGAGCCAGTAACGAACCCTGAGCTGAATCCAACCGGCTATGGCTGCACACAGACTACAGGGCGAGCTGGGCTCACACGGAGACCGTGCAGACAGCCGTAAACGGCGCTGCAAGGCCCAAAAACCCCCCTCTAGGTTATCCTATGTAGTGTTTTTCCACAATAGAGCTGGAGACTGGTGGAAAAACACTAATAGGAAATTTGAGAAAAAATGTGCAGCAGGCTGCACTAAGAGCAAAAAAGAACAACTGTGTGAGGCAGTGTGAACCCCCCCTGAGCTGAATACAACCGGGTATATGGCTGCACACAGACTACAGAGTGAGCTGCACACACACACACACACAGAGACCTTGCAGAACGCTGTTAAAACAGCGCTGCAAGGCAAGAGCAAGGTGAACAGTGAAGAACACACAGCGTTTTGCTAAATTAGCCTTTGGAAAGGAAAATAAAGCAATTAGCTAGCTCGACTGGCCCTCAGTTAGAACACAGCGTCCTGTCCCTAACTGAAATCACAGCAGAGTGAGCGCAAAATGGCGGCAGCGCTTTTTTATAGTGCAGAGTGACATCATTTCAGCAGCCAATCCCAGCCTTGCCAGTACTTACATGCCCACCATGCTAAACAGGATGTGCCCACACGTTCATTCATTCCTCATTGGCTGCTGCGTTCAATTTGAATTCTGGGAACTTCCGATTCCGGTATCCGATACGCGGGAAGTATCGGAATTCAGTATCGGAATTCCGATACCGCAAATATCGGCCGATACCCGATACTTGCGGTATCGGAATGCTCAACACTACTATGGACCATGTTTTCAATTTACTTTGCTACATGTACTTGCAAAATTATACATGTGTGTCTCGCTTCTCTGGAGTTGTGCACACACCAGAGAACATGTTAGGGACATTGTCAGTATGTGAGCTGGAGGATATTTCAACGTTTAAAATTATTCCTAAACATTTCAAAACCTGTCATGGCTATAATCTTGTTGGCCTAAGGGTTCGAGGCATTGATAGGCAAAGCTATGGTGCTAGAGGGGGCACGATGCCGCATGCACTTGCTCTATTCATCCATTCGACAACTAAAATGTTGCATAATTATTTATTCCCTCATTTTGGCTTTCTAACTCAATGGTCATGCATTGATGATGTGCCTCTTTAAAATTTATCTAAATACTGTATATGTTTATCTAAATTCTGTGTCTTTTATTCTAATGGTAGACCAGTAATATCTTGTTTGTGCTACAAAACCTCTTTGCAAATGGCCTTTACAAGTGGCCTTGGCAAATGGGGTAATAGTTGAGGGGTTGATATCACCTTTGTATTGGCAGCTGACATGAAGCCCAAGGGTTAGAAATAGAGGTGTCTATAAGTTGCGCCCATTATTAACCCAACCCCATAGAAAGTTTGAAATAAACATAAATAAAATCCTTTATTTGAAATAAAAATCAACACCCTTTTTACACATTTATTTAACAATAAAAAATAAAGTTTACTCACCGTATGTCTATTGCATTAAAGCCGTTGTCCCGTGTAAACGACAGAAAATAATAAACCATTATACTCTCTTTACATGTATTCCACCAATGTACATGTCCCCTGGAAAAAAGAAAAATAATAAAGAACCGTATCCCTCACCTGTTTGAAGTGAAGCTAATGCATAATGTCCCACGATGATCCGAATGATTTAGATAACGGTCACATCAGTGATGTGACCGCTATCCCTGCCAGCCAGAAAGCACTGACAGGAGAGTAATCGCTCCTGCACCATGTAAGCGCTAAGCTGCCGTGAGAAAGTTCTCACACAGTGAACTGTACCATAAGTGAGAAAATCAGGGTTCTTTAGTTTCGAACTCCAGTGAACTTTTTTCATGGCAGCTCAGTGCTTACACGATGCAGGAGCGATTATGCTCCTGTCAGCATGTCCCAGCTGGTAGGGAATAGAGTGTGACCGCTATCCAATCGATCCAGATTGTCATGGGACAGTATAGATACATGTCGGACAGGTGAGGGATATGGTTGTTTATTTATTTTATTATTTTTCCAGGGGACATGAGCACCGGAGAATTAGGCATAAGGTGAGTATATGGTTGTTTATTATTTTCTGTTTTTCTACAGGTGACAAGGACTTCAATGGAACAGGTGTTAGGTGTGTATAACTGTGCTTTTTATTTTTAATTTCAAATAAAGGAGTCTGTGTGTTGCTTTCAGTTAAAGCACTAAATAATTTAAAAAAAAACGCATGGGACCCCACTATACTTGATAACCAGCCATGATAAAGATGACAGCTGAGCGTTGCAGCCCGCCGCTCTCAGTTTTGCCTGCACTGGTTATCAAAAATAGCAGAGACCTCAAGTCATTTTTTGTTATTAATTTATTTTTAGCATAGGCGCCGGCTGATGAATACTTCCATCAGCTGAGCCTGCTCTTGCTGTAATCATCAACAGGAGGAGTAGGCTGATGGCAGAAGTACTGTTTCATCAGCCAATGCCTGTGACTAATGGTAAACTTTTTACCAACGGTCTCAGCTGCTGGCTCACTCTATCATCTGACAGCATGGAAACAGCAGCTTTCTGACCTGCGGTAAAGATCTTATTACCGATCAGAGCTACTAGTATTTTTTGCGCTGTCATGCAGATGACAGCGTGGGAAACACCCAATTTTGGGGTGCCAAAACCAAACACAGACACAGATATCCTGGTGAGGTCTGTATTTGGCGTGCGTGCCCGAACACTAGGTGCTATGTATGGATCCCGAACCTTACTGTTCGGGTTCGCTCATTTCTAGTTACAAATGCTGCTGCTCGTCATTAATTTGACAAGAGGGGGTCATCATGTGCCGGCCCATCCCAGCTTGGCCCACTTGCTGGGGCAAGAATGGTGTTAAGATGCTGAAAGTTGCAATTTTTAGCGCAACCACAATAAATCTGGAGAAACAGCTTTGATGATTCGCCCCTATGAATGGAGCTACAAAGTGCAGTTCAATTTAATGTGCATTGGCCATATCAGGTACTGCAAACCAACTCCTAATGAAAAGGCTTTAGACCCTACATTAAACAGAGTTGTGCTTTGCAGCTCTATTCAAAGTGTATAAATTGGGAGGGTGCAATTAATAGCTAATTTAAATGAGAGCAGTACGTTGGACCAACACCAATATGATATTGATGACCTCTCCAAAGGTGACGGGAAAACCCTTTTAATAATGAGCTAAAAGCAATAAGTTCAATATTTTAATAATTCACTGAAGCATTCTCTGGCTAATTGAATGGTATTCTTGTGCTCCTCTTGATTAACTGAAATGATTTCACTGATCCCTCTGCGGGGACTGAAATATATTAAAATATATTTCTTTTATTCACATGCTCTAAAAAGTAGACTCCACTCTAATTTAACCTACAGGTTAGTGCTCAAATTTCTATGATTCATGTGGTATGTTAAAATGAAATGAATTTATTATCGCTCCAGCTAACTTAGGATTTCTCATTGAAAGGTTTTTAAGTCTTTCCTAATTTATCATTTATTTGTCAAGAGAGCTTCGAGATTCCACACAGGACATTAAACATTCTGGCTCCTTTTATCTTCTGCTCAGCTTGCCTTGCCATTTGTTGGGAGTTTTAATCACTTTACACATTTCTTTGCAGCCTATCTTATTAAAAGCCTTGTTGGCTACATTTCAATTAGACTTTATTTAGACATCAGTTTTTCACATATGTTTTTAGGCTTATAGTCTATGAGGCTATGTTACCCATTGTAGTCTATGAAGCTGTTCACTTGTCCTTGTTGATTTGCAGACCGATGGAACGGTTCATTGCTGTTCAGCAGCATTTTGGGCTAAACTGATATTTTGTAAAAAAATGTGTGCCTTTTAGTGTTTTTATGCCATTTGTGCCAGATTTTCAAACTGAAAATTGGTGGAAACTTAGCTGGGATGTGGCATAGCTGAGTGCAGCCAATAAAATCATGATAACTTGGTAGTCTGGCTCCATAAGTATGGCTCTTGAAGTATGCAGCAGAAATATGCCAGAAATAGATCAGAAGTGAACAGAAGGTACAACTAACCACTGTTATTAAATGTACTAAATTTCTCGTTCTCTTTACCCCATATTTACTCTCATCATGCTTACATGTGCCTTAACAGTTTTGGCTCCATTACTCCTCACTCTCATTCACTATCTGCAAACCCCAGCACCCTCTAGCAAAATAATAATCTCTCCTTCCTTCTTACCTCCCCACCTGACCTCCTCCTCAATATTACATCTCTCCTACTAAAATCTAAAACAAGCTGGCCACTCTCCTTCTTCCACCTGCTCGCTCTCTACTTCTCCTCACTGCTGGTGATATATCTCCCAATCCTGGACCTCCACAGGTAATACCTTCAATTATTTCCCCCTTCTATGACTCCCAAGCTAATATAAACACCTGAAATCTCGCCTACATCAAACCCATGCCAGTGACACCCACCAACCTGCTCCCTCTCTCTGGATCACTCTGGAGTGGCCGCTCCATCTGCAATAAACTCCATGTGATTCACAACCTCTTTACCTCTTGCAATTTTTTCTTCCTGGGCCTCACGGAAACATGGCTGACTCCCTCCTCTGCTGCGCTATGTTACAGCAGCCTCCACTTCACCCACGCCCTTTGCCCTGGCAACGGACATGGTGGAGGAGTGGGCCTTCTCCTTTCTTCCAACTGTACCTTTAACCCAATCTGAACCACTGTTCTCCATATCTTCACTCCACAGCACAAACAGTGCCACTAGTTTCTATAATACCACTCTTGCATCAGCTATGGACTCGGTCACCGCTCTCATGCATAGCAGAGTGCGACGAATCAATAGACAACCTTGGCACAATAACATCACTAAAAAGCTTTAGCAAGTATCCATAATTGCAGAGCGGCATTGGAAGAAAACGCATTCACAAGATGACTTCACCACATTGAAACTAGCAACACTCACATTCAAATCAGCTCTGTTAAATAAGCCTACTTTATATCCCTCATATCTTCCTTTTCTTACAACCCCAAACAGTTGTTCAATACTTTTAACTCCCACCTCTGCCCACCACTGCCCCTTCCGACTTCACTAATCACTGCCAAGGACTTTGGTCTAGCTTGTTTTTGAAGTGTGTGGCAAACAAAGCAAGTCTTTATTGTCCATACACCACAACTCCTTTGTATACCAAACCAATGCCCTAACCCCATAACTTCCCTCTCCAAAATCACTGAAGGATAGCTTACTTATCTCCTCTTCAAATCACACCTCACCACTTGTGCACTTGACCCTATCCCATCCCACCTCCTCCTCAACTTCACCACCACACTTATCCCATCTGTAACCCATCTCTTCAACCTATCACTAACTTCTGGTACCTTCCCCTCTGCATTCAAACATGCCACAATAACATCTATCCTCAAAAAGCAATCCCTTGACCCGAGCGCTATGTCCAGCTATCGCCTCATATTGTTGCTCCCATTTGCTTCCAAATTCCTTGAGCTGAACTTTCCTCTCACTTTGCATCTAACTCGCTCTTCGACAACCTACAATCTGGCTTTTGTCCCCACCATTCCACTGAGACTGCCTGATCAAACTTACTAACGACTTATCAAAGCTAACAGAATTCTCTATACTCGTCCTTCTAGACCTGTAGTGTCCTCTTCTTCGACACAGTTGACCATAGCCTCCTACTACAGATCCTCTCTTCCTTTGGCGTCAAAGACCTTGCCCTATCCTGGATCTACTCATATCTTACCAACCGCACATTTAGCGTTTCCTACTCCCACACTACCTCCTCATCTCGCCCTCTCTCTGTTGTTGTCCCTCAAGGTTCTGTCCTAGGACCCCTTCTTTTCTCCATCTATGCAACTCATAAAGTCCTATGGCTTCTATATGCTGATGAGACTCAGGTCTACCTCTCTGGCCCATATGTCACCTCTCTGCTGTCCAGAATCCAAGAGTGTCTATCAGCCATATCCACCTTCTTCTCCTCTTGCTTCCTCATGCTCAATGTGGACAAATCTAAACTAATTATCTTTCCTCCATCTCGCATATATTCCCTACCTGATCTATCTATCACAAAAAATGACATCACACTTTCCCCTGTCCCAGAAATCCGCTGCCTCGGAGTAACCCTTGACTCTGCCCCATCCTTCAAACCACACATCCAAGACTCACCACCTCCTGTCACCTCCAGCTCAAAAATATTTCCAGAATATATCCTTTCCTCAACCCTCACTCTACCAAAATGCTTGTGCATGCCCTAATCATCTCCCGCCTCGACTACTGCAACATCTTCCTTTGTGGTCTACCTTCTAACACTCTCGCCCCTCTCCAGTCCATCCTTAACTCTGCTGCCCGACTAATTAATCTCTCTTCTCTGTACACTCTTGCTTCCCCTCGTTGCAAATCCCTTCACTGGATCCCAATTTCCCAGCGTATTAAGTTTAATCTACTAACACTGACCTACAAAGCCATCCATCCTGTACAGAATTCTCCACAGGAGTACATTTTTTGCAGTTGCAAAATTTGCAAAGTTCATTAACCCTTTCACGACACAGCCCTTTCTCCTTTTTGCCTTTCTGTTTTTTGTTCTTCTTCTTCCAAGAACCATTTTTTTTAACTTTTGCATCAAGAAGGCCATGTGAGGGCTTATTTTTTGCAGGACAAGTTGTAATTTTAAACGACACCATTGGTTTTACCATATCATGTACTAGAAATCATGGAAAAAATGCGGTGAAATGGCAAAAAAAAGTGCAATAGCATAACTGCTTTTTGGACTTTTATTTATTACTAGATGGTGACCCGATTCTAACGCATCGGGTATTCTAGAATATGTATGTAGTTTGCTTGTTCAGTAAACGTGAGTGAACTACATGGTACTGTGACTGACAGAACTTGTTCAGTAAACATGAGTGAACTATGTCGCACTGTGACTGACAGAACTTGTTCAGTAAACGTGACTGAACTAAGTCGCGCTGTGAGTGGGGGTTAAATTCCGCACCAATATCGCTGATTGATCGATGTTGTGAAGGGGTTAAAGAGAACCGGCGAGCAGTGCCTGCACAGTATAATCTATCACCTATAGATGCTACTGCGCAGGCACTGCCGGCACCATCTTGCTTAAGGAAAAAAACATTGTCTCCACTAAGCTGACACTGGCGGCACCTGCTCAGTAGCATCTATTGGAGATCCGATAGATGCTACTGCGCAGAAGCCACCGGCGCCATTTTGGTGGACACATTTGTTTTTTCTTTAGGAAGATAGTGCCATCTATTGATCATTAGATAAAATAATTAAATGCATATTATAGATGCGATCATACTACCGCCAGCGCCTGCCTGCTGAATGTGATGTTTTTTTCCATACATATTTTATTCAGCATGGAAAATAGGGGCAGGTCACCGAGGGATCAGTGACCTGTCATAAGCAATGAGTATGAATAAATAACCAGAGCACCACATAAAGCCCCACGCACAGGCTGCCCTGAAGCTCGAGAATCACATTAACAGAAAACTAAAAAAAAGGTCTCGAGTTCCCGCTTCTGCACAGGGGGAATCTCGAGCCATCTCCGCTGCGGTCTCCCATTCTTATACAGCCGCAGCGGAGTCTGCTCAGCAGGGACGTCAGTCCCAGCGTCTTGCTCAGTCTCACTCTGTACAGAGAGTTACTGCTGCTTCTTCAGCTTCTGCCATTAAAGCCAGTGCTGGTCAGCAGCGAGCAGACTTCTCTGGGACTAAGTCCTTGTCTGCACACACTGAGCATGCCCAGGGCAAGATCTCCCGTTGGAGATCAAGGGTCATGTGCTCAGGCCCTGCAGCACATTCCATTGGTCCTCTTGGCAGGTCTTGGAAGGGCAAAGTTTCTGTGGCCACTTCCTGTGCTGCAACTATATAAACTGCGCATGACCGCACGGCCATGCGCTAGTGTACATTTGCATATGTGTGTTTGTTGTGAGTGCAAGTCGTCCTTGGATACCCCTTCCCTATTGAATGCCTGTTTGCGGAAGGTGTATGGTTGCTATCTAGCGCCCGACTTATCCTACAGCACGAAGCACACATTACAGCGTCCAGTTGCTGTGACCGCCAGTACGGCGCCGTGCACTTCCTCTGTGCTTTCCTTACCCAAGCTTGGGTGGTTAGTGGCATTCGTCAGTGCGGCACCGCATGCACTCTTGTGCCCTAATATAGTTATTTAGCTTCCTTACACACCCAGTTGCGGTGTTGTGCCAGCAAGGGTCTAATCGGACTTTAATCCTAGTTGGGGTTGAGTTCGCTGACTACTTGCTCGCGCTCTATGTGCGGTACCGCGATCCTGTGATGCAACAGGATCGCTTCCTTCACGCTGGGTGAAGTTTAACCCACGTGTGTATACTTATGAGTACCGCCATATAGTCCGTCATTACTTGGCAGCAGGTTCCATCTCTGCACGGTGGACCCCGGGCTGCGAACGCACCATACTCTATCTGTCTTAGTATTTGGTGCGTTCCGCTAGCCCTAACACACACATTTTGATACTTGCAAAAAAAAAACCCGGCAGTTTTCTTCAAAAACTATCAGTAAACAAAAAATTTAGATAAGCAAAATAAATTATAAGGTTGCTGAAATAGTACTGTACTCAAAATCAGTCACTATCAGATGTTAGCGGTTCACCTGTAAAAGTACACTTGCAGAGCAATGAGCATGATTTGCAGATCATTTCTGCATGAGACAGGCAAATTTGAGAGTCTCCTGAGTCCTGTTTCTACAGTGCAGGTGTGGCATCTGTCTTTTGGGTGGTGGGGGAGCTGGTGATTCTTCGCGTTCATGTTCTGTGCGAAATTTTCTCAGCCGCATTTGCATTCTAGAGGGTATTCCAATTGTTTTTACACTTCTTCTGCGAAGCTCTGCAATGACCAGTTCATGAGCCAATGTTTTTAGATAGAGTCTTCTACGCTGTGATCCCAGCTGGTTTCCTATGTAAATAACTTGAGAATTTATTCCTGCCACATTTAGCATAGTGAAAAAAATTACAATTGGCCAGCGCCTGACATTTCTGCGCACGCTGAAAGTAGCACACATCTGACCTGCAGTGTCTACACCACCCTTGGTTTCATTGTAAAACGTTATCATTTCCGGCTTATTTTGTGCTTCAGACCGAGGATCGATCGCATCATCATCATGAAGCGAGGATACAAGAATGACATTTTTGTTCTTACGTGGGACATAGGACACTAAAACTAAAAGTACCCACATATGATATTTTTTTGGATTTAAAAAAAAATCAATCAAACCCACATCAGTAAACCAGTTATATTTCTCCCCGAACCATACAAAGGCTCATCCATTCGCTTTACCACCTCACTCGGTGTGTTGCTTACACAATATGGACCTGCTGGCTGTTTCCCCGCGTAAACTTCCATATTGTAGGTAAAAGTAATCCTGGAGTCAGCAAGAGCAAAAATTTAATTTTTAGCCCATATTTGTTTGGTTTAGATGGGATATATTGCCGAAAGCTACATCTACCACGAAATCGCGGGAGCATTTCATCAATAGTGACATTTTGACCTAGCCAATAGCTTTTTTGACAGGTTTGCACAAATTTTTCAAATATCTCACGAATCGCAGCGAGCCGGTCATATTTTTTTCGCTCAGTACTGGTACTTCTGTCGTCAAAACGAAGACACCGCATTATAATTTTGAATCTCTTTATATTCATTACCAAGGAAAATTTCTCAATGCCATCCCCATCTCTACCCCAGAGCTCCTCCAAGCTCTGTCGGTTTGCCCTATAGGCGCCTGCAAGATATAGCAAACCAATAAACGCCCTCAGTTCAATTATATCAATAGGGTTGACATCTCGCTTTCTAATGAAACTCCCTTATGGTGTCCATGTACTGATTTGTATATGTCACAATTGTGACCAGAATGTCAGTGAATAAACAGTTCCAGCATTCCATTTCATTTTTAGCATTCCTTGCAGTTCCTATGACACCAGGAAGGTGGCTCAAAATGTTATGCGAGCGTGTGCGAGAACGTTTAGGGGGTGGCTTTTTTATCCATTTTGTTGTTTTATCTTTGCCCAAATAATATGTTTCTATGTCTCGAGCATCCTCCTCACTCTCTCCATCTAGATCTGTATCAGACACATCTGGACATTCTTCCACATCATCTTCTGAATCAATGTCACTTTCTTCCCCTAAATCTTCTAGCTGTAAGGGGTTTGTCTCATCATCAAGCAGTATATTTTGCACTTGCTCAACATGAAGGGCATTGGACAAGTCAAATATTCTCCTCGCCATTTCATAAGAAAAGCAGAAGCAAGAGAGAGAATATGTGTTAGGGCGCAATGTGCTGGAGAAGCACACTCTTATTTCGAACAAAACAGTCTATGACAAATCCACAAATTTAGCACTAGCTATTCATAAAACAAGCTAAAAAAACAATTGGGATGAATAAAAACAGCAAATTCTAATCATCAAAGGTGTGACGCATTCAGGGGCAATGACCGGAGAAGCCAAAACACTGATATCTGATCTCCTGCAGCTCTGCAGCACAAGAGGCTTCTCAGGATTCACACAGCCTTTAAAGTTAGGAAGGTACTGGGAGGATGGTGTTTCCCAGACAAACCAATTAAAATAGAGAAATGAAACTAAGTGAGCTGTGCCTGTCAGATCAGTTGCCCCTGACGGAGGGTTGATGAAGTTAGATAATTTTATACTAGTGCAATTTTCAATACAAGAGTATTCTGTTACATAATGCAGGTTCCCCGGGTGAGGTGGTTCATCTAAGCACAAGGTCCTGGTGGGCAAGCGGACCATGGAAGTCAGAGCAGCAAGTGGGTAAGGCATGCAGAATATGAATAGCAGACAGGAGACCATTAATAGGAATACTGAAGACTGCTAGCAACTTGTAGACTTACTGAAGGCCGCAGACACACTGGAGACTCAAGCACTGGAAGGCAGTGCAGAAGGCGTCTTGAAGACTAAGAACAGGTTGCAGACATAACTCCGAAGTAACAAGAGAAAAAGGAGAATCTAGCCAGTTAGCAGTGGTACTGAAAGTTGCTAACATACAACTTAGGGACTGCAAACCACATGCGTCTTGGAGACTGTGGACAGGAACTGTGCACAGACATACTAAAAGACATACTAGAAAGTCGTACTACCGAGAGTCAGGTGTGTTTCTTTGGAGGCCTTACATAGGCCTAGGAAATAAATGTGTGGGAGCATGCCGGGCATGGAGCACAAAAAAGTCTATCAGACCAGGTGAGGGAAGCAAAGTATGCATCCTAGACAGGTATCTTACATTCTTACTGAATCGGGCCTAAGCATACACAGAGAAAAAGCAGACATGTCTATATTTGATCTGTGTCTGCGTAAACCTCCTCAAATCTATAGCTACATGGAAAACTTGAACAGCTAAACAGCCTAATTCAGTATTTTTTTGCCTATGAGAAAAACTGGTAGAACAATGAAGATAAAAACTGACAAACTGACCAAAAACTAATGAAAATCTTTTCCAAAATGTTGATGAAAATGTGTCATTTTCGCATGCATGCAAAAAATATGGATATTCCTCCAGCATACATTGTTTAATCGCATTTAATGATACTGCAAAAACTATTCTTAAAGCACCACTCTTTTTTTATTGTAGCACAGGAGTGGTGCTGCTAATGTAAAAGTTCTTGCCCCTAGTCTTATACTTACCAGCCACCATTTTCAGCTTTTTCTGTGCCCGTTCCTGTTGGTCTCCAGCAGTTTGTGACTTGCCAGATACCTCCAGTGTTTGCTTGGTGATCCGGAAGTCAGTGATCAATGTAAGTCTATGGGAGCCAGGATGAGGGTCTCACAGACTTGCATTGAGAGCTTGAGATCATTACCTCTAATTTTCATTCAGTCAGAAATTGCCGTTACAAGTAGAAGAAGAGAAGGGCTGAAAATAGTGACTGGAAGGATCAGGGAGATTACATTAGTGACTCCACTCCAGCACTGAAATAGAAAATAAATGCTGGAGTGGTGCTTTAAATACAGTCGGTGCAATCTTACACCTTTTACATGCCGGCATAGATGTTCTATATTTTTCATTCCAGTGTATAAAACAAACAGTTTGTCACAAACATCTTAAATGCCAAAAACTCACATCTAAAATTTTACGAGAAAAGACGGCATTATAAAACAAGATACTCACAAATTAAAATTTATCTTCGAGTTCCATTTTAAGAACTTTTGGTTTTGACAGCTGTAGAGAGGTCACTTTTTCTGCTCCCTCTTGTCTGACATTAAGCCATTTTCTGCTTCCATGGTTGGCATCCCGGTGAGAAAGATGACGAGAAATTTTACGTGCTAAGGAGGCCAAGGTTCCATCCTTGGTACCGTAATCCTGTTGCAAATCTTCCAATGATATTTCAATGTTCCCTGTATACCAGAATATCCAGCCAATCAGACTCAGAAAGACAAGAATTGCTCCGGTGTAAATCAACAGGTCACCGTAATCTTGGTTATTAAGTTTCAGTTCTGCAAAGATCCCAACAAGCAGCGAAGTTAGTCCAATTAAATCCATCAAAATAGCAAACAGAAGAGCAAGTCGGCAGCGCTCTAAAGCCATTTTGCCTGAATTACTATCTGGAAGGGTGGACACAAAGAAGCAAGCCACATCAGACTCTGAAAAAGAAAACACAACTTGTCCAACTGGTTTCAGAAGGAAAAGGAGGAGGAATAAGAGATCAGTTTTCATTTTGTCCTTTTTGTTAACCTGTTCCTGCTTTTACAGGTAGGCTTAAACAAAACACTTCAGGGTTTTCCACAGGAAGACAAAGAAAAATGTTTGCTTTACTGTTGTTGAAACAAGGAAAGAAAGAAACAAAAATGAATAACATTATTTACTTTTCCTCATTTATTCCTATGAGTAAACTCTAACCTATTTTGGGGCCTCGTGTTTCTGCACATTTCACACATTTTTTTATAACAAAGACCGACCTGGAGGATACGTTCAATAGTATAACAATCCCTTTTACAGAAAGTGCCCATGGCACTTCAACAGGGAGAGGGAGAGCAAGGCTCCCACATGAATATAATCCTATAAGCTTACCAAGAGCATAATGCCCCATAAATAGACATAACGTCATCAAATTTATATAAAATGTATAAACTTTATTAAGTGTGATACAGGGAATAGGTAAAACATCAAAGTAGAAATAACATAAATGATGAGGATCGATAAATGAATAATAGACACCTGCAGCACAAAAACACATATTTAACAAAATTGAAGGTGCAACCAAAAACAGCACTGGTATGAACACTCAATTATATAGGGCAGAAAAAAATGTGCACACACTGTGTAAAAGTAGGAGGGGGTACTTGGGTTTAGAACTAATAGTTGCCAACTAAATAGTAGTAAAGGCACTAGTGTCATATCATACCCTGACCCACCCCTATTGCACAAAGCCCATGAGATAAAAATCTGTTTAAATAAAGTGCCGTAGTTTATGCTTCCCCATGTGCGGTTTCTTTGCTGGAGGTGCCAATAAAATAGCCCCGACGCGCGTTTCGCGCACTGAGCTTCCTCGCGGGGCTGTGTGGGTTATGGTACAAGAGGGTCTTATATATTTCTGCTACATCTGTTGCTGATTAATGCCGCAATAATGTGGCACATGGAGGCGGATCCCCCCATCGGCACTCCGCTCCTTCCGGCTGTCTCAACGGCGCACAGAAAGGGAGAGAAGCTCCCGTGATGTCAGTGATCTCTGCAACGCTGTTGGAGACACCTTCAGGGGTGCGGCCAGACCGGGAGTCCACCACGCATGCGCACCACTGCAGCGGCTATTTTAGAACAGGGACAAGGTGCTGGCAAGTGAAAGCTGGGAATGACATACACCAAGAGCGCAAGGGTGCAGGTAAAGTACTAAGTATTACCAAAAAAGCATGCAAAGCACCATATATTTGTGAACAAACAAATAATATAGATTGCAAAAAAGTAAATAACATAAAAATAAATTACAAAAAGATATATACAATCTCTTCACTGGGTCCATGTCCACAAAAGTTCCAGAGCCGTGGGTATCGAGATCCCTGCAATGGCAGTGGTAAGAATTTCCATCAAACATCTTCCTTGACTATCTATTCAGTCCACAAACTGTCCATAAAATGAATATATCAGCGCATAGTAAGCATGGGCAATAATAGAAAAGAAAAACTGTAACCAAAAAAGAAAACACAAAATTAATACATAAAACCACAGAAAATACTATAACAACTGGGAAACAGAGAGGATGATTATTTGTATTAAAACACGCCTATAGAAAAGGAGCAAAGGACAGTTTTTCATTGAGGCCATTCGGAGTCATGGTCCCCAAAGACACAATCCACCGGCATTCTAATTATGCCAGTGTACGCTTAAGGTCCCCGCCTCTGATGCCCGTGTGGACCCGATCAATCCCCCGTATTTTAAGGGCATCAGGGTTACAATCATGGTAGAGTCTGAAGTGTCTTGGAATAGTTTTTAATTCCGAGACATTATCAGCATCCCTTGCAGCGAAAATGTCTCTGACATGCTCACGGCCCCTAACACGGAGCTCACGGGAGGTAAGGCCTGTTGGCATATGCAACAGATTGGGACTTATTATAAGTAAAAGGAGGACTTTATACTAACCAGACAGCAGATGGCGATAGTGTGTAAAGTCATATACTTGCTGTAATGTGGGGAGGGAAGCTCTCAGTGGTTGGTTGTTTTCTTACTTTCGGTTTTGCTTTTCTTCATGAATGTGTTGTCTTCAGTGCACGGACTGTGTGACACTGAATTGTATCTCATGTTTATCCAGTATGAAGTAAATACTGTTTACTCAAGATATCTTGCTGATTGAAGCTTTCCTAAGTACAGCGGTGACTGCAAGAAGACACACTCTGCAACAAGGCCAATGTAGATTAAATTGCAAGTACACACCGCATAGTACACTACATGGGTGGTACTGCATGAAATATAACTCGTGATCCGATATTCTCTACTTTCACCTGCTGCCGAAAAAGTAGTGGCCCGTACGATGTTCCTACATGCCTTCTAAGACCCACAGGGGAAACAGCCCCACCTTTGTTGTCCAGATCCAAAAAGTCTTGGGGGGGCTGCAACATAATGGCTCCTTACCAGTTGGTCTTTTAAGCTCCTCCACCTTCTAGCCGTAAGTAAGAGTCGGTCCAGTAGAATTTTATTTAAGGTAGGTTCTGTCTTTAATACTGGCCAATGTCTCTGCAGAATATCCCGAATATTATCCCATTTGTTGTTAAATGTAGAAATAAATCTAAGTGGTTGGTCTTTCTTAGTGGGGATAGAAGTGGAAGATCTGCAGAGCAATTGGTCTCTAGGAGCCCTCCTAGCTCGAAGATAACCCTTCTTGAGAACCCTCCTGCTGTAACCCCGATCCTGGAAGGGAGTGGAAAGATCCTGAGCCTGACACTCGAAGACCTCATTCGTGGAGCAAATCCTTTTCATTCTTAAAAATTGACCTACGTAGATCTGTAGATCTTGTATGTGCGGAGGTGGAGTGTAATAGGGCATAGACCGACGTCCCCTTTCGGAACATGTCGGTCTGTACCCTGTCACCCTTGTGTCTGATAATCTTGATATCAAGAAAATCGATATCTACAGCCACCCTGTGCGTAAGGCGAATATTATGATTGTTCTGATTCAATCCATGGACGAAGTCCAGGAGGACAGGCTTGGGACCATGCGAAATCATAAACATGTCATAGATGTAGCGGTACCAGCACTGCACTTGGGAAGTGGCGCATGTGCCCTCCCCAAAAATCTCCCTCTCCCAAAAGCCAAGAAAGAGATTAGCGTATGAGGGCGTGCATGCCGCGCCCATGGCAGTGCCGCGGTTCTGCAAAAAATGCCGATCTTTAAACGTGAAAAAATTTCACACATTTTGTAGTCAGGAGACATTTATCATTTTTTACAAAAATGGCTAAAAGATTAAATAAAAACAATATATGTGATGTACCATAGTTATATGTTATATACCACTGTATATGTTTTCTGAAATTGGATACCCAGCACATCCTTAAAGTGTCTCTCACACTCACAACCATGCTAAGGCTACATTTTCACAACCGCGTGAATTTTACCATCCAGTAAAGCATGCAAAGTGGTGCATGATACTAGTGCTGCCCACTCAGGTGATGTCAATTGTCTCTGCCAAGTAAACCCCTTTAGATTTTCTGTTTCAGTCTGTTTGCATTTATATAAAGGTGTGGCCTGCCTTTTATTGAGCTGGACATTATATTCATGTACTGTATCTTTCAGACTATAAGACGCTCCGAACCATAAGACGCACCTCAAATTTTCAGGAGGAAAACAGGGAAAATTTTCAATGCGTCAAATGGAGGTCCATCTTACTGTCCAAATTCAGCTTACCAGCAGCGGTGATGAAGCGGGATCACAGAAGGTGTTCGGAGGTTCGACGCTGCGGGGTGATGAGGCGAGTCTCATACAAGGCTGGTAGAAGGGGGTGCTCGGCGGTACTCAGCAGTGCGGGCGCTACGCCAACATTTACTGCAGGGTATACTTATTGTGTTTTTATCTTGGGTTTTTTTCTGTTTAGTGGACAGTGTGACCTTACATGCTGCATGCACACCAACTTATGTTCCAGTTCATTGCTTCAGGTATTTTGTTTCAGAGCAGGGACGGCACAGCCCTTGAAATGAGCATTACTGATGGTGCTTAGTTTCAGGGAGGGGGTCAGCCGGGGATGCAGCAGTGGAAGCAGCCTCTACCCCTGATGATAATTAATTTGAGTATCCCAGCCTGCATTAGTGATATGCAAACGAATCGTCATTAGACCTGAAATAGAAAAAAATACAGTAGCTGTTAAATAGTGTAGTTAGGGAATGGTAGGGAATTTTTAAAGCAAGTATATTAGAAAACAGCATAGAGAGTTAGGAGAAAAAATACTTTGCCTTCAGACCACACCTTTGAAACATCACTTCATCATTTTTAAATGTAAACCCCTGCCCCTTGTCTTATATGCACTCTCTAGCATCTTCACTGCTTTTCTTCACTGCTTCGAGTCCCGAGGTGCCATCTTGTGACTGTAGCTTTTGACTGGCCAAAAGCCAGAAGCTATATCACAAGCTCTCAGAGCAAGTCTATGAGAGCCAGAATAAGGCCAGAACAAGGCTCTCATAGACTTGTACTGAAAAATTACCTACGTGCAGCTCCAAGAAATACTGGAGCTGCAGGCAGGACACTTTTTGCCGGGAGCAGCAGTGAAAACAGATGAAAACATCAGAAGATGAGTATCAGACAGGGAGAAGGGGAATTACATTTAAAGCACCACTCTAGTGGAGCAAAGCAATAAAAAAATGCTGGATGGTGCTTTAAGTAATAAATCTGCACAACATGGATGGAAAATGGAAACAAACTGCAAACCTCCCCTTTTACATTCATGTCTCATGAACCCGAAAAAATGTAAATTGCCAATTCTGAGCTGATACAGGAAAGATATATATCTTGGTACCGTGTTAGCCAGTAGATTGAAAAATATTTAGAATTGAGAGTCCTCAGTGGTTGATACCTTTTAATGGCTAACTGAAAAGATGGTAACAAATTGCAAGCTTTCGAGACTACTCAAGTCCCTTCATCAGGCAAAGACTTATAGAAATTCTGAAGAATCACATATTTATGCACAACACAGCACAGAAATAATACCATAGATAAGACAGGTGACGTGAAGCAGAATTACCATTAATAAACAACTATGTCCATAAATATTGGAACATTTCATAGATAAGGAATGTGAATGTTTTATTGTCCTCTGATTGGGGTCTGGTTCTAAGTTATGATGCCCCCACATGGTCTGAGGAGCAAATTCCTTAATTAATGTAAAAAAACATAAATCCATGCGACACATTCATTTCTGTACTGAAAGTGTCAAGGGTCATCAGTTTATATTCTCAGACTCTTCTGTCTCTCTGAGATTTGAATTTACAAGTAATTTCATGTCCATGATGCTGTGATTGGGGAGACAAAAATGTATTGCCACAGGTAGATCCATTCTTTTTTCTCTTATTGTGTGGCGATGAGAGTTCATAAATATGTGATTCTTCAGAATTTCTTTTAGTCTTTGCCTGATGAAGTGACCTGTGTAGTCTCAAAAACTTGCAATTTGTTACCATCTTTTCAGTTAGCCATTAAAAGGTATCAACCACTGAGGACTCTCAATTCTGATCTTCAAACTTGGACCAAAATACAATCTGCTCTGCCTATTACGGATCTCAAAAATGCATATGGTTTTTTTCCCCAAATGTGTGGATAGATCCATGAAACTCGATAGGTCCATGAACTATGCAGGAATAAAATGGAAAGTAAGTGGACATGTAGTCCAAAGGTCTCTGCAAACACAGATTTATTTGTGACAAAGTCAGCAAATACTTGGTGTCAAAATCACTGCAGATGCACACTAAAATCCGCATGATTTAAAGATGCCATATACTTTGCCCTATACATTGCAGTTCAAAATTAAGTTCTTAAAGACATGACATGCTGCAGATGTTTAAATCCATCAGACCCCATCGGATTGCTTGATAAGAAGCCTAGCCTCTAGCAATTCTTATTCAGAAACTGGTCTGGCAACATATTTCCTATGGATAGCAAGTAGTCAAAACTTATGTGTTCTTTTAATGCCTAATCCCTATTGGGTCTCTGTCCCTCAGCCCATGTCCTGATATATAATCTATGGTAATGACTGGCAGCCATTGTAATACAGAATCACTAAGTGCCAAAAGCTAGAAGCTACATGACAAGCTCTCAGTAGTACAAGTCTTTGAGAGCCAGAACAAAACCAGAACAATGCTCTCATAAACTTGTGCTGAAAAATTACTTCCGTGCAGCTTCATGAAGCACTGGAAGCAGCAATTTTTCACCTATGGTGAGGATTGCACAGCTGATGCTGGGTGTTTCTGATTTCCTGGTGTGTTTGGCTTCTCTATCCCTGTGAACTCTGCCGCAATGGAAGTGTCTGCCAGTTCTAGCATGTCTTCACCTGTTTATCATTGCGAATCACAATAAAATTGAAACATTTCACAACCTCGTTATGTTCCTATCCCAGGCATCAGTGATAGAAATTAGGGTTGAACGAAACGGGTCGGCCATTTTCAGAAGTCGCCGACTTTTGGCAAAGTCGGGTTTCATGAAACCCGACCCGACCCCTGTGTGGGGTCGGCCATGAGGTCGGCGATCTTCTGAATCTGGTATCGGAATTCCGATACCGAGTTCCGATATGTTTGCGATATCGTGAATCGGTATCGGAATCCATATTTAAATGTAAAATAAAGAATCAAAATAAAAAATATTGATATACTCACCCTCGGACGCGCCCTGGTACTAACCGACAGCCTTCCTTCCTAAGAATGAGCGCGTGAAGGACCTGCGGTGACGTCGCGGCTTGTGATTGGTCGTGTGAGCGGTCACATGGGCGGTCACGGGACCAATCACAAGCCGCGATGTCATCCAAGGTCCTTCACGCGCTCATTCTTAGGAAGGAAGACTGCCGGAAAGAAGCAGGGCGCGTCCGAGGGTGAGTATATACCTAATAGGAATATACCTAATAGGAATATACTCACCCTCGAACACGCCCTGCTTCTTTCCGGCAGCCTTCCTTCCTAAGAATGAGCACGTGAAGGACCTTGGATGACATCGCGGCTTGTGATTGGTCGCGTGACCGCCCATGTGACCACT
Organism: Ranitomeya imitator; assembly: GCF_032444005.1. Lineage (NCBI taxonomy): Eukaryota > Metazoa > Chordata > Amphibia > Anura > Dendrobatidae > Ranitomeya > Ranitomeya imitator. Next base: position 55,500,278 of record NC_091291.1, read on the forward strand.
CACGCGACCAATCACAAGCCGCGACGTCACCGCAGGTCCTTCACGCGCTCATTCTTAGGAAGGAAGGCTGCCGGTTAGTACCAGGGCGCGTCCGAGGGTGAGTATATCAATATTTTTTATTTTGATTCTTTATTTTACACATTAATATGGATCCCAGGGCCTGAAGGAGAGATTCCTCTCCTTCAGACCCTGGGAACCATAGTATCCCATTGCACTGCATTGGGTTTCGTGTTTCGGCCGACCCCGACTTTTTTATAGGATCGGCTGATTTCATTCGACCCGACTTTTGAGAAAGTCTGGTTTCGTGAAACCCGGCGCGATCCTATAAAAATAAAAGTCGCTCAACCCTAATAGAAATGGTATGAACTGGTCCACCACTGTCATTTTTAGGATAAATTCTGACTCAGAGGTGTCCAGTCATACTTCCACAGATGAAGCTTTACCTCAATGTCTTCTAAGCCAAGGACACACACCGAATGTTTGAATCTCTCTTTGTATCTCCCCAACTCATTGTAGATTGTAAGCTCTCACGAGCAGGGTTGTTTTATTTCGCTTTAATTATTGTATTGTTAACGTTGTTACTTATGACTGTTGTGTTTGATACTGTTAAACTGTAAAGCGCTGCGGAATATGATGGCGCTATATAAATAAAGATTATTATTATTATTATTATTATTATCTCTCATACTGAGCAGGATTGCTATTACGACAACACATCATGAGTTTGAAAAATTTAGCCTGTATCATGATGGTCTAAACCCAGTTTACGTTCCGTATTAGTACTATAAGTGGATCCACGTAAAAGCCAGCACTTGTAGTAGTCAATAAAAAATTACTTTTATTGTTCTGATTAATCTCTTTCTAACATTGGGCTTAATAATACATCCCTGTGCCCTAGGCCTTATTGACCAGGGATGGATTATTACGTCCAGGCGATCATGCGGACATGGACTGTGTGCGCGCGATCGCTGCCGGGTGTCAGCCGATTCTGACAGCTGACACTTGGCGCTAGATCCCGCACTGTTCCTGGCACTTTAACCCCCTAAATGCTGCAATGGCAGCATTCCAGGAGCCGTCAGGAGGATGACAGCCCCTCTGCCCTTGGATCTGAGACGTGGGTTCTCGATCGTTGCCATGGTGACCCGATGTCATTATGATGACATCCCGGTCACCAGAGCTAGAAAAGTTGCTTGATCATGTGCAGTGCATGATCAGCAACTCTCTGACAGTGCAGAGCTGACAGTTTGCAAAGCATAGGGATGCTGCTGCATGCCCATGATATACAAGTGATCAGACTGCAAAAAAGATAGTCCCATAGTGAGACAAAGTTAAAATAAAGTATTTTTTTTTATTAATTATAAAGAAATGTAGTCATAATATATTGTACACATAAATAAATATTTGTATGAAAAACAAAACAATAAAAGTGCACACATTTTGGTATCAGCGCGTCCAGAACGACCCGACCTATAAAACCGTCCCACTAGTTAACCCCTTTAGTGAACATAAAAAATATAAATAAAAAATAAGGCAAAAAAAATTTGTTTCATCATACTACTGAACAAAAAGCGGAATAAAACGAGATCAAAAGATGGATGTAAATAAACATGGTACTGCTGACAATGTCATCTTGTCCCGCAAACAACAATCTGCCATAAAGCTCCATCAGCAGAAAAATAAAAAAGTTATAGCTCTCAGAAAAGAGCGATGCAAAAATAAACTTTTTTTACAAAAAAAGTTTTTATTGTGTAAAAGCGCCAAAACAAAAAAACTATAGAAATGTGGTATCGCTATAATCGTACTGACCCAAAGAATAAAATTGCCTTTTCAATTTTACCACACTCGGAATTACATACCCCCCCTAAAAAAAACCCTGAATTGCTGGTGTTTGTTCATTCTTACATTCTTCCTCCCTAAAAATCAGAATAGAAAGCGATCAAAAGATGTCATGTGTCTGAAAATGGTAACCATAAAAACATCAACTCGTCCGGCAAAGTACAAGCCCTCACATAACTCTGTGGGCCAAAATATTGAAAAATTAGAGCTCTCAAAACATGGTGATGCAAAACTAATTTTTACAATAAAAAGCGTCTTTCAGTGTGTGACAGCAGCCAAACATAAAAACCCAATATATATCTGGGATCAATGTAATCAAACTGACCAGAAGAATTAAGTTACCTAGTCATTTATGCCGCATGAGGAACAGCGTAAAAATAAATAAAACAAATTATTTACCGGAAGTTGATTTTTTCATTCTGCCTCCCAAAGATTGCAGTAAGGCTTGGCACACATTTATCCTGTACTCTGTGCTGAGCACTTGCACCAAAGTTTCTATTTAAATCTCTAAAATACGTCATTCAATCGGAACCTCTGGAGGAAGATTCCCTATAATGAGGCAAATGGAGGCCATGTGGATGCCATCTTAACTGTGTTATGGTGGTGTCCGTATTTTTAGGATTGCATTAAAGTGCCATCGGCCACAGTTTTGTGCATGTCTGAAAAGAAGGACATTGCTGAACAGAGGCCAGACGGAATCCAGAGTAACTCTGCTGCCTCATTATAGTGATTGGATCCCTTAGTAGTTTCATCTGAATCACATCACGTAGAAATTATGGAAACCCCAAAGTAAGTGATCAGAGTAGAGCGCCAGATTTCAATTGTTATGTAAAATGTTCCCAATAAAAGCTTCAACTCAATCCACAAAAAAAGCGAGTCAACACTCAGGTCTATTATCTGTTGTCGGAAGTATAGGGGATTTCCACGCTATTGGTAGTACAAAGGCTATGGAAAAGCAAAATGGCTGGTTATCCGCAAAAAAGAAATTCCATAAATTCTGCGCTCACAAATCCAAATGCCCCTCCTTTTTCTGAGCCCCACAGTGTACCTAAGCCACATATAGTGTTCACATGTTTGGCATCTCTGAAACGATGAGAGCCCACCTAACTGACAGGTGCATGTCTCCAGAAGCACAAACTGGGCATAACATACTGGTGACTGCTATGTACTGATGACTGCAACATACTGGTCACTACAGCATACTGGTCACTACAATGGCAGTTTGCAATTTTCACTCGGCAACATTCATTGCTGATTGTTTCTGGAAAATACAATGGAGTCGAAATCATCGCTACACATGTAGATAAATTCCCCAAAGTGTATAATTTCCTAAATGGGGTCACTTGAGGGAAGATTCTGCTTTTCTAGCATTCAGGAGCTCTGTATATGGAGTCTGCAAACTCTTCTAGGAAAATCTGGGCTCCAGGAGGCAAATAGCGCTCCGTTCCTCTCAAGTCTCTCTGTATGGCTAAGTAGTACTATACAGCCACATATGGGCTACTGCCACGTTCAGTAGAAAGTGTGGTGCAATTTTTACCAACTTCTTGTGCGAAAATATAAAATCTAGGGCTAAAACAACATTTTGATGTTAAAAATGTAGTTATTTTATCTTTACTGATCAATGGTATAAAATTCTGTGACACACCTGGGGAGTCAATATGATCACTGCACCCCTAGATGAATTCATTAAGAGGAGTAGTATGTAAAATGGGGTCACTTATGGGGGCTTCTGCTGTTCTGGTACATCATGGGCTCTCCTAGTGGGTCATGGCACCTGCAAACCATCACAGTAAAATCTGGCGCTCTTTGCCTTCAGAACTTTGCACTTTGCCTGAAAAGTATTTCACCATTACATGTAGGGTATTGGCTCACTAAGGGAAAAATGGACATCAGTTTTTTGTAAAAAAAATTTGAGACTAGCTCTTAGAAAAATGTAAAACTTGGAGCTAAAACGACATTTTGTGGTAAAAATGTAATCTATTCTTTCTTCATCGCTCAACGGTAGTGTTGAGCGATACCTTCCGATATCGGAAAGTATCGGTATCGGTTGGGATCGGCCGATATTCAAAAAATATCGGATATCGCCGATACCGATACCCGATCCCAATGCAAGTCAATGGGACCAAAATATCGGAATTAAAATAAACCCTTTCTTTCCTTGTAGGTTCATTCTACATCAAGGAAAACAACTAAGAATAATGTAGGATGTATTGTGGGAGGTGGCGGAGACATTAAAGGCAATGAGGTTTAGCCCAATCAAATAGAATAGCATGTTTTTTTTTTTTTTTTAAGACGTTCGGAGTGAAAAAGATATTGAGTATGTAAATTTTTTTTTATTTTGTCAGATATTGATGTTTCACTATTCCACGCCCTTCCCCTTCTTTTTTTTTCTTTTTTTTTTTTACTTTTCCCACACTTTCATCTTCATCATCATCAGCATCTTTGACATCAACTTCTTCTTCACCTTATTCATCTTCTTCTTCATCTTCTACCTATTTTTTTTTTTATTACATTCTTCATATTCATTTTATTCAACTATTATTATTCTTCCTATTCTACATATTCTTTTTATTCCACTGTTATTATTCTTCCTATTCTACTTCTTCATCATATTCTCATTTGTGACAGGCATTCCCGTAGTTGTTATCTATAAAAGTTGGAAGATTACACCTTCCGTTCTGCCAGTCACAAAAGTTACATTTGTCCGCGTTCAGTTTGGCCTGCAGCATCAGGCTTTATCCAGGGGCACCACGAGGAGGAACGGACTCACCCCCATACACTGCTTAGTCTTCTTCTGCATACAATTTAGATAATATCTTTTGCTCTAATATTAAGTCTTATGCTTAATGTTCTTCTGCTCTTTGTTCTGCAGCCTCTTGTTCTTCTGCTTCTCGGTCTTCCATGTCGTCGTCTCCAGGGTCGTTGTCTCCAGTGTCGTCATCTCCGCCGTCGTCGTCTCAGCCGTCGTCGTCTCCGCCGTCGTCGTCTCCGCCGTCGTCATCGGGGTGGTCTTCCGGGTCGTCGACTTTAGGGTCTTAAACTTGGAAATGTAGCAGAAGGTACAAGAAGGCTGAGAAAATGCCAAGAACCAGCTGATGGAACTGGAACTCGGATGGCTACCTGAAGGTTCAAGAGCCTATGGAACTACCGAGGACCAGCTGACGTTACTGGAACCCGGTTACTAAGCAGGAGGTACCCGTGCTAAAAAGCACTACCAAGGACCGCCTGGCGTTGGCGGAACTCGGATACCCAGAAGGAGGCACCTAAGCCAAAGGCTCTGCCTGGAACCAGCTGACGTTACTGGAACCAGGATGGGGAGCAGAAGGTACAAGAGCAAAAGACACTGCCGAGAACCAGCTGACGGTACTGGAACCCGGATGGGTAGCCGAAGGTCCAAGAGCCAATGGAACTACCGAGGACCAGCTGACGTTACTGGAACCCAGTTACTAAGCAGGAGGTACCCGTGCCTGAAAGCACTACCAAGGACCACCTGACGTTGGTGGAACTTGGATACCCAGAAGGAGGCACCTAAGCCAAAGGCTCTGCCCGGAACCAGCTGACGGTACTGGAACCAGGATGGGGAGCAGAAGGTACAAGAGCAAAAGACACTGCCGAGAACCAGCTGACGGTGCTGGAACCAGGTGGTGGACCCGAAGGCCCACAGGAGAGGAGAGAACAGCTAGGCCGCGAGGCAGCCGCAGTTACCGAACCCCAACAGTCCTACAGGGGGAGCTGGGCCTACTGGCACTACAGAACCAGCCTTGACTACCAGTTCACGCAGCCCACATAGGAAGCTCCTAAACTGGAGGCACCCTGGAGTTGGCTAACCCGAATGCAACACGACGGGGCAAACATAGGCGTCTCAGCGAGTTTGACACACCCCGGAAACAGCTGACGGTGCTGAAACCAGGTTTGGCACGAGGGAGTACCTGTGACAAAAACACTGCCGAGAACCAGCTGGCGGTGCTGGAACCCAGATGCGTTGCCCCAGTGTGCAAGAGCCAATGGCACGACCGAGGACCAGCTGACGGTGCTGGAACACGGTTACTAAGCTGTAGGTGCCCGCGCTTAAAAGCACTACCAAGGACCGCCTGACGTTGGCAGAACTCGGATACCCAGGAGGAGGCACCTAAGCCAAAGGCTCGGCCCGGAACCAGCTGACGGTGCTGGAACCAGGTGGTGGACCCCAAGGCCCACAGGAGAGGTGAGAACAGCTAGGCCGCGAGGCAGCCGCAGTTACCGAACCCCAACAGTCCTACAGGGGGAGCTGGGCCTACTTGCACTACAGAACCAGCCTTGACTACCAGTTCACGCAGCCCACATAGGAAGCTCCTAAACTGGAGGCACCCTGGAGTTGGCTAACCCGACTGCAACACGACGGGGCAAACATAGGCGTCTCAGCGAGTTTGACACACCCCGGAAACAGCTGACGGTGCTGAAACCAGGTTTGGCACGAGGGAGTACCTGTGACAAGAACACTGCCGAGAACCAGCTGGCGGTGCTGGAACCCAGATGCGTTGCCCCAGTGTGCAAGAGCCAATGGCACGACCGAGGACCAGCTGGCGGTGCTGGAACCCGGTTACTAAGCTGTAGGTGCCCACGCTTAAAAGCACTACCAAGGACCGCCTGACGTTGGCGGAACTCGGATACCCAGGAGGAGGCACCTAAGCCAAAGGCTTGGCCTGGAACCAGCTGACGGTGCTGGAACCAGGTGGTGGACCCCAAGGCCCACAGGAGAGGAGAGAACAGCTAGGCCGCGAGGCAGCCGCAGTTACCGAACCCCAACAGTCCTACAGGGGGAGCTGGGCCTACTGGCACTACAGAACCAGCCTTGACTACCAGTTCACGCAGCCCACATAGGAAGCTCCTAAACTGGAGGCACCCTGGAGTTGGCTAACCCGACCGCACCACGACGGGGCAAGCATAGGCGTCTCAGTGAGCTTGACACAACCCGGAAACAGCTGACGGTGCTGAAACCAGGCTTGGCACGAGGGAGTACCTGTGACAAGAACACTGCCGAGAACCAGCTGGCGGTGCTGGAACCCAGTTGCGTTGCCCCAGTGTGCAAGAGCCAATGGCACGACCGAGGACCAGCTGGCGGTGCTGGAACCCGGTTACTAAGCTGTAGGTGCCCGCGCTTAAAAGCACTACCAAGGACCGCCTGACGTTGGCGGAACTCGGATACCCAGGAGGAGGCACCTAAGCCAAAGGCTCGGCCTGGAACCAGCTGACGGTGCTGGAACCAGGTGGTGGACCCCAAGGCCCACAGGAGAGGAGAGAACAGCTAGGCCGCGAGGCAGCCGCAGTTACCGAACCCCAACAGTCCTACAGGGGGAGCTGGGCCTACTGGCACTACAGAACCAGCCTTGACTACCAGTTCACGCAGCCCACATAGGAAGCTCCTAAACTGGAGGCACCCTGGAGTTGGCTAACCCGACCGCACCACGACGGGGCAAGCATAGGCGTCTCAGTGAGCTTGACACAACCCGGAAACAGCTGACGGTGCTGAAACCAGGCTTGGCACGAGGGAGTACCTGTGACAAGAACACTGCCGAGAACCAGCTGGCGGTGCTGGAACCCAGATGCGTTGCCCCAGTGTGCAAGAGCCAATGGCACGACCGAGGACCAGCTGGCGGTGCTGGAACCCGGTTACTAAGCTGTAGGTGCCCGCGCTTAAAAGCACTACCAAGGACCGCCTGACGTTGGCGGAACTCGGATACCCAGGAGGAGGCACCTAAGCCAAAGGCTCGGCCTGGAACCAGCTGACGGTGCTGGAACCAGGTGGTGGACCACAAGGCCCACAGGAGAGGAGAGAACAGCTAGGCCGCGAGGCAGCCGCAGTTACCGAACCCCAACAGTCCTACAGGGGGAGCTGGGCCTACTGGCACTACAGAACCAGCCTTGACTACCAGTTCACGCAGCCCACATAGGAAGCTCCTAAACTGGAGGCACCCTGGAGTTGGCTAACCCGACCGCACCACGACGGGGCAAGCATAGGCGTCTCAGTGAGCTTGACACAACCCGGAAACAGCTGACGGTGCTGAAACCAGGCTTGGCACGAGGGAGTACCTGTGACAAGAACACTGCCGAGAACCAGCTGGCGGTGCTGGAACCCAGATGCGTTGCCCCAGTGTGCAAGAGCCAATGGCACGACCGAGGACCAGCTGGCGGTGCTGGAACCCGGTTACTAAGCTGTAGGTGCCCGCGCTTAAAAGCACTACCAAGGACCGCCTGACGTTGGCGGAACTTGGATACCCAGGAGGAGGCACCTAAGCCAAAGGCTCGGCCCGGAACCAGCTGACGGTGCTGGAACCAGGTGGTGGACCCCAAGGCCCACAGGAGAGGAGAGAACAGCTAGGCCGCGAGGCAGCCGCAGTTACCGAACCCCAACAGTCCTACAGGGGGAGCTGGGCCTACTGGCACTACAGAACCAGCCTTGACTACCAGTTCACGCAGCCCACATAGGAAGCTCCTAAACTGGAGGCACCCTGGAGTTGGCTAACACGACCGCACCACGACGGGGCAAGTATAGGCGTCTCAGTGAGCTTGACACAACCCGGAAACAGCTGACGGTGCTGAAACCAGGCTTGGCACGAGGGAGTACCTGTGACAAGAACACTGCCGAGAACCAGCTGGCGGTGCTGGAACCCAGATGCGTTGCCCCAGTGTGCAAGAGCCAATGGCACGACCGAGGACCAGCTGGCGGTGCTGGAACCCGGTTACTAAGCTGTAGGTGCCCGCGCTTAAAAGCACTACCAAGGACCGCCTGACGTTGGCGGAACTTGGATACCCAGGAGGAGGCACCTAAGCCAAAGGCTCGGCCCGGAACCAGCTGACGGTGCTGGAACCAGGTGGTGGACCCCAAGGCCCACAGGAGAGGAGAGAACAGCTAGGCCGCGAGGCAGCCGCAGTTACCGAACCCCAACAGTCCTACAGGGGGAGCTGGGCCTACTGGCACTACAGAACCAGCCTTGACTACCAGTTCACGCAGCCCACATAGGAAGCTCCTAAACTGGAGGCACCCTGGAGTTGGCTAACACGACCGCACCACGACGGGGCAAGCATAGGCGTCTCAGTGAGCTTGACACAACCCGGAAACAGCTGACGGTGCTGAAACCAGGCTTGGCACGAGGGAGTACCTGTGACAAGAACACTGCCGAGAACCAGCTGGCGGTGCTGGAACCCAGATGCGTTGCCTATTAAAGATTGTCTTCCTAGAGCCCCAACTAGCGGTGTGGGAGCTAAGGGTAAGCAGGGGGAGCAGAGTGTAGGCCGAAGCCTGCACTGGAGGCAGCTTTGTGTCTGCGTTGCGTTTGCAGGACACTTTGCCGGCTACACAGTGGGGGAACAGCTGGCGTTGCTGAACCCCACTAACACAATGGCGTGTGTTTTTCTCTGTGCAGCTAGCACTTGCGGTCAAAAACTAGCGATGTTAGAGCCCGTGTTGAAGCAGGAGGAGGAGGAGAGGAGCAGAGTGTAGGCCGAAGCCTATTTGAACCAATTTCAAAGGAAACCTTTAACCCCCCCTCAGGTGTTACAAAGTACAAGAGACACACCTTGTGCAGTATTAATGCTGCACAAGTGAAAGGTTGCTCTATTAATTTGTCTACTTGCACACGCTGAATGAAAGACGTACACAATTTAGCCCATTCTACAGTCAAACTGTAGTGGATGCGTGACTTGGCTTTTTAAGGAGACGCAGCACAGGTGTCCCAAATAACGCCTTGGTGCTTGGCGCAGCTTCCTGAGCGTTGTTATTTGCTGTACAGGAGTCTGCGCTCTTGTGTTATCCCTTGGCAATGCCCTGTTAGAGCTGCCCGTCTTATGACCTCATTTCATGTTGGCCGGTGCGGTTAACGATGGCCATAAATCCCAGACCCACAGTGCCTTTTCATAAAGTCACACTGCGGTGCTGTGATTCGTGGCCTTGAGCAGTAAATATTTTGGCCGCTCACACACGTCCTTACACTTGCTTCAGACTGGGCGGCCTCTGCTGATCCCTTCTCGCATGCCGCGGCCATGAGGCTGCACAGTCTGAAGAAGGCGGAAGGAGATGAGTTAAGACAGGTGAAGATATGCACTGCTTGTGCCCATCAATCACACCCTCGCAGTCAAAATAAGACAACGAGGAGCATTGTTTCAGGCAGGGCGGACGCACAGGCGCAACAAGCCAACCAATGATGTCAGAAGACGGGAAGCGCTACCAAGGGGGGTGCTGCGTATCATTAGAAAGGAAAGTCACACCTCAGGGACAGTGGAATGGTCTCAATGAGACACATTTTGTACGTTTTGAGTTCCACGTGGGCAAGGACAAAAAGTCAGCCACCTTGTACAAATGCAGCAGTACTGCTGTACAAGGTGGCTGTTATACATAGAAACACCTGGGGGTGGGGGGCAGGCTCCCTTCAATTTCAGTTCATGTGCCTGCGTGGCGTTTGCAGGACACGTTGCCAGCTACACAGCAGGGGAACAGCTGGCGGTGCTGAACCCCACTAACACATTGGCTGGTGTTTTTCTCTGTGCAGCTAGCATGTCCGGGCAGAAACTGGCGTTGTTTGAGCCCAGGGTCAGCAGGAGGAGGAGAGGAGCAAAGTGTAGGCCGAAGCCTGCACTGGTGGCAGCTTTTGGTCAGTTGTGCCAGCGTGGCTTGTGCTGGACACGATGCCGACTACACAGCAGGGCAACAGCTGGCGGTGCTGAACCCCACTAACACATTGACTGGTGTTTTTCTCTGTGCAGCTAGCAGTTCTGGGCAAAAACTAGCGGTGTTTGAGCCCAGGGTCAGCAGGAGGAGTAGAGGAGCAGAGTGTAGGCTGAAGCCTAGTTGAACCAATTTCAAAGGTTACCTTTAACCCCCCCCTCAGGTGTTGCAAGGTACAAGAGCCACACCTTGAACAGCATTAATGATGCACAAGTCAAAGGTTGCTCTATTTAATTTTGCTCCTTGCACACGCTGAATTAAACACGTACACTATTTAGCCCATTATACTGTAAAACAGTAGTGGAGGCGTGACTACTAGTCTTTTTAAGGAGACGCAGCACAGGTGTACAAATTTACACCTAGGTGCTGTGCGCAGATTCCTTACCGTTGTTATTTGCAGTACAGGAAACTGCGCTCTTGTGTTATCCCTTGGCAATACCCTGTTAGTGCAGGCCGTCTCATGACCTCATTTCATGTTGGCCGGTGCGGTTAACGATGGCCATAAATCCCAGACCCACAGTGGCTTTTCCTAAAGTCACACTGCGGTGCTGGGATTCGTGGCCTTGTGCAGTAAATATGTTCGCCGCTCACACATGTCCTTACACCTGCTTCAGACTGGGCGGCCTCAGCTGATCCCTTATCGCATGCCGCGGCCATGAGGCCGCACAGTCAGAAGAAGGCGGAAGGAGGGGAGTGAAGACAGGGGAACATATGCACTGCTCGTGCCCATCAATCACACCCTCGCAGTCAAAATATATGAGACAACGGGGTGCGTTGTGTCGGGCAGGGGGGATGCACAGGCACAGCCAGCCAAACAATGATGTCAGGAGACGGGCAGCGCTAACAATGGGTGTGCTGCGTGTCATTAAAAAGGAAAGTCACACCTCAGGGACATTGTAATGGTCTGTAATGAGACACATTTTGTACTTGTTGAGTTCCACGTGTGCAAGGAGAAAAAGTCAGCCACCTTGTACAAATGCAGCAGTACTGCTGTACAAGGTGGCTGTTATACATAGAAACACCTGGGGGGGTGGGGGGCAGGCTCCCTTCAATTTCAGTTCATGTGCCTGCGTGGCGTTTGCAGGACACGTTGCCAGCTACACAGCAGGGGAACAGCTGGCGGTGCTGAACCCCACTAACACATTGGCTGGTGTTTTTCTCTGTGCAGCTAGCATGTCCGGGCAGAAACTGGCGTTGTTTGAGCCCAGGGTCAGCAGGAGGAGGAGAGGAGCAAAGTGTAGGCCGAAGCCTGCACTGGTGGCAGCTTTTGGTCAGTTGTGCCAGCGTGGCTTGTGCTGGACACGATGCCGACTACACAGCAGGGGAACAGCTGGCGGTGCTGAACCCCACTAACACATTGGCTGGTGTTTTTCTCTGTGCAGCTAGCATGTCCGGGCAGAAACTGGCGTTGTTTGAGCCCAGGGTCAGCAGGAGGAGGAGAGGAGCAAAGTGTAGGCCGAAGCCTGCACTGGTGGCAGCTTTTGTTCTGTTGTGCCAGCGTGGCTTGTGCTGGACACGATGCCGACTACACAGCAGGGGAACAGCTGGCGTTGCTGAACCCCACTAACACATTGACTGGTGTTTTTCTCTGTGCAGCTAGCAGTTCCGGGCAAAAACTAGCGATGTTTGAGCCCAGGGTCAGCAGGAAGAGTAGAGGAGCAGAGTGTAGGCCGAAGCCTAGTTGAACCAATTTCAAAGGTTACCTTTAACCCCCCCCTCAGGTGTTGCAAGGTACAAGAGCCACACCTTGAACAGCATTAATGATGCACAAGTCAAAGGTTGCTCTATTTAATTTTGCTCCTTGCACACGCTGAATTAAACACGTACACTATTTAGCCCATTATACTGTAAAACAGTAGTGGAGGCGTGACTACTGGTCTTTTTAAGGAGACGCAGCACAGGTGTACAAATTTACACCTAGGTGCTGTGCGCAGATTCCTTACCGTTGTTATTTGCAGTACAGGAAACTGCGCTCTTGTGTTATCCCTTGGCAATACCCTGTTAGTGCAGGCCGTCTCATGACCTCATTTCATGTTGGCCGGTGCGGTTAACGATGGCCATAAATCCCAGACCCACAGTGGCTTTTCCTAAAGTCACACTGCGGTGCTGGGATTCGTGGCCTTGTGCAGTAAATATGTTCGCCGCTCACACATGTCCTTACACCTGCTTCAGACTGGGCGGCCTCAGCTGATCCCTTATCGCATGCCGCGGCCATGAGGCCGCACAGTCAGAAGAAGGCGGAAGGAGGGGAGTGAAGACAGGGGAACATATGCACTGCTCGTGCCCATCAATCACACCCTCGCAGTCAAAATATATGAGACAACGGGGTGCGTTGTGTCGGGCAGGGGGGATGCACAGGCACAGCCAGCCAAACAATGATGTCAGGAGACGGGCAGCGCTAACAATGGGTGTGCTGCGTGTCATTAAAAAGGAAAGTCACACCTCAGGGACATTGTAATGGTCTGTAATGAGACACATTTTGTACTTGTTGAGTTCCACGTGTGCAAGGAGAAAAAGTCAGCCACCTTGTACAAATGCAGCAGTACTGCTGTACAAGGTGGCTGTTATACATAGAAACACCTGGGGGGGTGGGGGGCAGGCTCCCTTCAATTTCAGTTCATGTGCCTGCGTGGCGTTTGCAGGACACGTTGCCAGCTACACAGCAGGGGAACAGCTGGCGGTGCTGAACCCCACTAACACATTGGCTGGTGTTTTTCTCTGTGCAGCTAGCATGTCCGGGCAGAAACTGGCGTTGTTTGAGCCCAGGGTCAGCAGGAGGAGGAGAGGAGCAAAGTGTAGGCCGAAGCCTGCACTGGTGGCAGCTTTTGGTCAGTTGTGCCAGCGTGGCTTGTGCTGGACACGATGCCGACTACACAGCAGGGGAACAGCTGGCGGTGCTGAACCCCACTAACACATTGGCTGGTGTTTTTCTCTGTGCAGCTAGCATGTCCGGGCAGAAACTGGCGTTGTTTGAGCCCAGGGTCAGCAGGAGGAGGAGAGGAGCAAAGTGTAGGCCGAAGCCTGCACTGGTGGCAGCTTTTGTTCTGTTGTGCCAGCGTGGCTTGTGCTGGACACGATGCCGACTACACAGCAGGGGAACAGCTGGCGTTGCTGAACCCCACTAACACATTGACTGGTGTTTTTCTCTGTGCAGCTAGCAGTTCCGGGCAAAAACTAGCGGTGTTTGAGCCCAGGGTCAGCAGGAAGAGTAGAGGAGCAGAGTGTAGGCCGAAGCCTAGTTGAACCAATTTCAAAGGTTACCTTTAACCCCCCCCTCAGGTGTTGCAAGGTACAAGAGCCACACCTTGAACAGCATTAATGATGCACAAGTCAAAGGTTGCTCTATTTAATTTTGCTCCTTGCACACGCTGAATTAAACACGTACACTATTTAGCCCATTATACTGTAAAACAGTAGTGGAGGCGTGACTACTGGTCTTTTTAAGGAGACGCAGCACAGGTGTACAAATTTACACCTAGGTGCTGTGCGCAGATTCCTTACCGTTGTTATTTGCAGTACAGGAAACTGCGCTCTTGTGTTATCCCTTGGCAATACCCTGTTAGTGCAGGCCGTCTCATGACCTCATTTCATGTTGGCCGGTGCGGTTAACGATGGCCATAAATCCCAGACCCACAGTGGCTTTTCCTAAAGTCACACTGCGGTGCTGGGATTCGTGGCCTTGTGCAGTAAATATGTTCGCCGCTCACACATGTCCTTACACCTGCTTCAGACTGGGCGGCCTCAGCTGATCCCTTATCGCATGCCGCGGCCATGAGGCCGCACAGTCAGAAGAAGGCGGAAGGAGGGGAGTGAAGACAGGGGAACATATGCACTGCTCGTGCCCATCAATCACAACCTCGCAGTCAAAAAATATGAGACAACGGGGGGCGTTGTGTCGGACAGGGGGGACGCACAGGCACAGCCAGCCAACCAATGATGTCAGGAGACGGGCAGCGCTAACAATGGGGGTGCTGCGTGTCATTAAAAAGGAAAGTCACACCTCAAGGACATTGTAATGGTCTGTAATGAGACACATTTTGTACTTGTTGAGTTCCACGTGTGCAAGGAGAAAAAGTCAGCCACCTTGTACAAATGCAGCAGTACTGCTGTACAAGGTGGCTGTTATACATAGAAACACCTGGGGGGGTGGGGGGCAGGCTCCCTTCAATTTCAGTTCATGTGCCTGCGTGGCGTTTGCAGGACACGTTGCCAGCTACACAGCAGGGGAACAGCTGGCGGTGCTGAACCCCACTAACACATTGGCTGGTGTTTTTCTCTGTGCAGCTAGCATGTCCGGGCAGAAACTGGCGTTGTTTGAGCCCGGGGTCAGCAGGAGGAGGAGAGGAGCAAAGTGTAGGCCGAAGCCTGCACTGGTGGCAGCTTTTGGTCAGTTGTGCCAGCGTGGCTTGTGCTGGACACGATGCCGACTACACAGCAGGGGAACAGCTGGCGGTGCTGAACCCCACTAACACATTGGCTGGTGTTTCTCTCTGTGCAGCTAGCATGTCCGGGCAGAAACTGGCGGTGTTTGAGCCCGGGGTCAGCAGGAGGAGGAGAGGAGCAGAGTGTAGGCCGAAGCCTGCACTGGTGGCAGCTTTTGGTCGGTTGTGCCAGCGTGGCTTGTGCTGGACACGATGCCAACTACACAGCAGGGGAACAGCTGGCGGTGCTGAACCCCACGAACACATTGACTGGTGTTTTTCTCTGTGCAGCTAGCAGTTCCGGGCAGAAACTAGCGGTGTTTGAGCCCAGGGTCAGCAGGAGTAGAGGAGCAGAGTGTAGGCCGAAGCCTAGTTGAACCAATTTCAAAGGTTACCTTTAACCCCCCCTCAGGTGTTGCAAGGTACAAGAGCCACACCTTGAACAGCATTAATGATGCACAAGTCAAAGGTTGCTCTATTTAATTTTGCTCCTTGCACACGCTGAATAAAACACGTACACTGTTTAGCCCATTATACTGTCAAACAGTAGTGGAGGCGTGACTACTAGTCTTTTTAAGGAGATGCAGCACAGGTGTCAAAATTTACACCTAGCTGCTGTGCGCAGATTCCTGAGCGTTGTTATTTGCTGTACAGGAGTCTGCGCTATTGGGATCCCTTGGCCATGCGCTGTGAGCGCTTCCTGTCTTCTGACCTCATTTAATGTCGGCCGTTACGGTTAGCGATGGACATGAATCCCAGACCCACAGTGTGTTTTCAAAAAATCACACTGCGTTGCTGGGATTCGTTGCCTTGTTCAGTAAATATGTTTGACGCTCACACATGTCCTTACACCTGCTTCAGACTGGGCGGCCTCATCTGATCCCTTATCGCCTGCCGCGGCCATGAGGACACCCAGTCTGAAGAAGGCGGAAGGAGATGAGTGAACACAGGCAAACATATGCACTGCACATGCCCATCAATCACATCCTCGCTGTTCGAAAAAATAAGACACCGAGGGGCGTTGTTTCGAGCAGGGCAGACGCACAGGCGCAGCCAGCTAACCAATGATGTCAAAAGACGGGCAGCGCTAACAAGGGTGGTGCTGCGTATCATTAGAAAGGAAAGTCACACCTCAGGGACAGTGGAATGGTCTCAATGAGACACATTTTGTACGTGTTGAGTTCCACGTGGGCAAGGAGAAAAAGTCAGCCACCTTGTACAAATGCAGCAGTACTGCTGTACTATGAATAACAAATCTGCAGGTGGTTGGGCATTTAGGAAATAGCGACCACAATATTGTGCAGTTTCACCTGTCTTTCACTAGGGGGACTTGTCAGGGAGTCACAAAAACATTGAACTTTAGGAAGGCAAAGTTTGACCAGCTTAGAGATGCTCTTAATCTGGTAGACTGGGACAATATCCTCAGAAATAAGAATACAGATAATAAATGGGAAATGTTTAAGAACATCCTAAATAGGCAGTGTAAGCGGTTTATACCTTGTGGGAATAAAAGGACTAGAAATAGGAAAAACCCAATGTGGCTAAACAAAGAAGTAAGACAGGCAATTAACAGTAAAAAGAAAGCATTTGCACTACTAAAGCAGGATGGCACCATTGAAGCTCTAAAAAACTATAGGGAGAAAAATACTTTATCTAAAAAACTAATTAAAGCTGCCAAAAAGGAAACAGAGAAGCACATTGCTAAGGAGAGTAAAACTAATCCCAAACTGTTCTTCAACTATATCAATAGTAAAAGAATAAAAACTGAAAATGTAGGCCCCTTAAAAAATAGTGAGGAAAGAATGGTTGTAGATGACGAGGAAAAAGCTAACATATTAAACACCTTCTTCTCCACGGTATTCACGGTGGAAAATGAAATGCTAGGTGAAATCCCAAGAAACAATGAAAACCCTATATTAAGGGTCACCAATCTAACCCAAGAAGAGGTGCGAAACCGGCTAAATAAGATTAAAATAGATAAATCTCCGGGTCCGGATGGCATACACCCACGAGTACTAAGAGAACTAAGTAATGTAATAGATAAACCATTATTTCTTATTTTTAGTGACTCTATAGCGACAGGGTCTGTTCCGCAGGACTGGCGCATAGCAAATGTGGTGCCAATATTCAAAAAGGGCTCTAAAAGTGAACCTGGAAATTATAGGCCAGTAAGTCTAACCTCTATTGTTGGTAAAATATTTGAAGGGTTTCTGAGGGATGTTATTCTGGATTATCTCAATGAGAATAACTGTTTAACTCCATATCAGCATGGGTTTATGAGAAATCGCTCCTGTCAAACCAATCTAATCAGTTTTTATGAAGAGGTAAGCTATAGACTGGACCACGGTGAGTCATTGGACGTGGTATATCTCGATTTTTCCAAAGCGTTTGATACCGTGCCGCACAAGAGGTTGGTACACAAAATGAGAATGCTTGGTCTGGGGGAAAATGTGTGTAAATGGGTTAGTAACTGGCTTAGTGATAGAAAGCAGAGGGTGGTTATAAATGGTATAGTCTCTAACTGGGTCGCTGTGACCAGTGGGGTACCGCAGGGGTCAGTATTGGGACCTGTTCTCTTCAACATATTCATTAATGATCTGGTAGAAGGTTTACACAGTAAAATATCGATATTTGCAGATGATACAAAACTATGTAAAGCAGTTAATACAAGAGAAGATAGTATTCTGCTACAGATGGATCTGGATAAGTTGGAAACTTGGGCTGAAAGGTGGCAGATGAGGTTTAACAATGATAAATGTAAGGTTATACACATGGGAAGAGGGAATCAATATCACCATTACACACTGAACGGGAAACCACTGGGTAAATCTGACAGGGAGAAGGACTTGGGGATCCTAGTTAATGATAAACTTACCTGGAGCAGCCAGTGCCAGGCAGCAGCTGCCAAGGCAAACAGGATCATGGGGTGCATTAAAAGAGGTCTGGATACACATGATGAGAGCATTATACTGCCTCTGTACAAATCCCTAGTTAGACCGCACATGGAGTACTGTGTCCAGTTTTGGGCACCGGTGCTCAGGAAGGATATAATGGAACTAGAGAGAGTACAAAGGAGGGCAACAAAATTAATAAAGGGGATGGGAGAACTACAATACCCAGATAGATTAGCGAAATTAGGATTATTTAGTCTAGAAAAAAGACGACTGAGGGGCGATCTAATAACCATGTATAAGTATATAAGGGGACAATACAAATATCTCGCTGAGGATCTGTTTATACCAAGGAAGGTGACGGGCACAAGGGGGCATTCTTTGCGTCTGGAGGAGAGAAGGTTTTTCCACCAACATAGAAGAGGATTCTTTACTGTTAGGGCAGTGAGAATCTGGAATTGCTTGCCTGAGGAGGTGGTGATGGCGAACTCAGTCGAGGGGTTCAAGAGAGGCCTGGATGTCTTCCTGGAGCAGAACAATATTGTATCATACAATTATTAGGTTCTGTAGAAGGACGTAGATCTGGGTATTTATTATGATGGAATATAGGCTGAACTGGATGGACAAATGTCTTTTTTCGGCCTTACTAACTATGTTACTATGTTACTATGTTACTAGGTGGCTGTTATACATAGAAACACCTCGGGGGGTGGGGCCAGGTTCCCTTTAATTTCAGTTCATGTGCCTGCGTGGCGTTTGCAGGTCACGTTGCCGGCTACACAGCAGGGGAACAGCTGGCGTTGCTGAACCCCACTAACACATTGGCTGGTGTTTTTCTCTGTGCAGCTAGCACTTCCGGGCAAAAACTAGCGGTGTTTGAGCCCAGGGTCAGCAGGAGGAGGAGAGGAGCAGAGTGTAGGCCGAAGCCTGCACTGGTGGCAGCTTTTGTTCTGTTGTGCCAGCGTGGCTTGTGCTGGACACGTTGCCGACTACACAGCAGGGGAACAGCTGGCGGTGCTGAACCCCACTGACACATCACCTAGTGTTTTTTCTGTGTAGACAACACTTCCAGGTGGCAACTGACAGTGTTGAAACCCAGGGAATCAAAGAGGAGCAGAGTGTAGGCCAAAGCCTGCAGTGGAGCAAGTTGAAAGGGAACCTTTAACCCCCCCCCCCCAGGCATTTGTTGCTGAAAGAGCCATCTTGTACAGCAGTAATACTGCACATGGAAAATGGTGGCTCCGAAAATTATGCTCCTTGCAAACGCTGAAGTACACACTCATATAATGTGTCCCCTCACACCGTCAAACCATCCCGGAAGTGGGACTTTCCTTTGTAATGTGACACAGCACAGCCGTCATTCCAACCCCCTTGGTGCCGGGCGCCACCTCCTCAACGTTTTTTGGTTCTGTCACGGAGCCCGCGCTGTAATGTTATCCCTTGGCCATGCACAGTTAGCGGTGCCCGTCTTCTGACATCATGTAGGTGTCAGGCTGGCAGTGCCTGTGCGTCCAAGCTGCCCGAGATCCAACCTTGCAGTGTCATCTAATGCAGTCCCACTGCGGGCCAGGGATCCATGGGCATGCGCAGTGCATATCATCGCCTCTCACTCACCTCCTTCCTGCTTCTTCAGACTGTGCGGCGTCACGGCCGTGGCATGCTATTAGGGATCAGCTGACGCCGCCTAGTCTGAAGAAGCGTGAAGAAGGGGAGTGAGAGGCTAGTATATGCACTGCGCATGGCCATGGATACCAGGCCCACTGTGGGATCACATTAGATGACACTGCGAGGTGTGATTTCGGGCAGCGTGGACGCACAGGCGCAGCCAGGACGACAACAAATGATGTCAGAGGACGGGCAGCGCAAACTGTGCATGGCCAAGGGATAACATAACAGCGCAGGGTCCATGACGGAATCAAACAACGCTAAGGAGGCAGCGCACGGTGCCAAGGGGGTAGCAATGACGGCTGTGCTGCGTCACATTACAAAGGAAAGTCCCACCTCCGGGACGGTTGGACGGTGTGAGGGGACACATTACATGAGTGTGTAGTTCAGCGTTTGCAAGGAGCATAATTTCAAGAGCGACCTTTCCCTTGTGCAGTATTAGCGCTGCACATGGTGGCTCTTTCAGTAACAAACGCCTAGGGGGGGGGGGACAGGTCCCCTTACATTTTAGTTGTGCCAGCGTGGCGGTCGCATGACACGTTGCCGGATACACAGCTGGGGATCAGCTGACGTTACTGAACCCCAATAACAGAGGAGCGACTGTTGACTGTGCACACAGCACTTCCAGGCACCAACTGGCGGTGTTAGAGCCCAGGGACAGCAGGAGGAGCAGATTGGAGGTATTGCCGCACACACAGCTGGGGATCAGCTGACGTTACTGAACCCCAATAACAGAGGAGCGACTGTTGACTGTGCACACAGCACTTCCAGGCACCAACTGGCGGTGTTAGAGCCCAGGGACAGCAGGAGGAGCAGAGGAACAGAGTGTAGGCCGAAGCCTGATTGGAGCAAGTTGAAAGGAAACCTTTAACCCCCCCCCCCCCCCAAGACGTTTGTAGCTGAAAGAGCCATCTTGTGCAGCACTAAGGATGCAAAAGGAAAAGGTTGCTCTTTTAATTATGCTCCTTGCAAACACCGAAGTAAACACTAAAAATGTGTCCCTTTATACCGTTAAACCGTTCCGGAGGTGCGAATTTCCTTCGTAATGGGACACAGCACAGCTGTCATTCCTATCCCCTTGATGCCGTGCGCTGCCTCCTCAGCGTTGTTTTAAGCTGTCACGGAGCCTGCGCTGTTCTGTTAGCCCTTGGCCATGCCCAATTAGCGCTGCCTGTCTTCTGACATAATTTGGTGTCAGGCTGTCAGTGCTTGTGCGTCCACGCTGCTCCAGATCCCACCTCGCAGTCTCGTCTAACGTAATCCCACTGCGGGCCTTGGAACCATGGGCATGCACAGTGCATAACCTCGACTCTCACTCCCCTCCTTCCCTCTTCTTCAGACTGTGCGGTGTCACGGCCGTGGCATGCTAGGGATCAGCTGACGGCGCACAGTCTAAAGAAGGCGGAGGGAAATGAGCGAGAGCCCGAGGGGAAGATATGCACTGCGCATGCCCATGGATCCCAGGCCCGCAGTGTGACTCAATCAGAAGACACTGCGAGGCGGGATCTCGGGCAGCGCGGCCGCACAGGCGCAGCCAGCCTGACACCAAATTATGTCAGAAGACAGGCAGCGCAAATAGGGCATGCCCAAGGGATAACAGAACAGCGCAGGCTCCGTGACAGCTTAAAACAACGCTGAGGAGGCAGCGCATGGCACCAAGGGGGTAGGAATGACGGCTGTGCTGCGTCACATTACGAAGGAAAGTCCCAGCTCCGGGACGGTATAACGGTATCAGTGAACACATTTTATAAGTGTTAAGTTCTGCGTGTGCAAAGAGCTAAAAAAAAAGAGCTACCTTTTCCTTGTGCAGCATTACTGCTGCACAAGATGGCTCTTTCAGTAACAAACGACGGGGGGGGGGGAGGGGGACAGGTTCCCTTACATTTAGGTTGTTGTGCCAGCGTGGCGGTCGCAGGACACATTGCCGGCTACACAGCTGGGGATCAGCTGACGTTACTGAAACCCAATAACACTGGGTCGTATGTTTTTACTGTGCAGCCTGCACTTCTGAGCCGCAACTGGCGGTGTTGGAGCCCAGGAATAGCAGTTCAGGTGGTAGAAAGATGAACACAGCAGGAGACCTGGATGACACCCAATTACTTAATCAGGCAGAGGAGTGGCAAATTCCTGCGAGATCCAGGCCTGGTTCATTTTCAGGAAAGTAAGCCGGTCAACGTTATCGGAGGATAGTCGCATGCGACGGTCTGTTAGTACACCACCTGCGGCACTAAAGACACGTTCCGATAAGACACTAGCCGCAGGGCAAGCCAGCACCTCCAATGCATACTGGCTTAGCTCTGGCCATGTATCCAGCTTAGAGACCCAAAACTTGAACGGGGAAGAGCCGTCTGGGAGTACAGTAAGAGGGCAAGCCATGTAGTCTGTCACCATCTGACGGAACCGTTGCCTCCTGCTGACTGGAGCCGCCGGTGATGGTGTAGACATTTGGGGCGGGCACACAAAAGTGTGCCAGAGTTGTGCCATACTGGGCTTGCCTTGGGCAGAGGCACTGCTTCTGCTCCCTCTTTGGGCAGAGCCTCCCCCACTGCCTCGACGCACTGAGCTGCTTTGTAAAGCACTAGCAGCACTCCTCTCAGTTGGACAGGAGAAGATGATGGAATTCACCAGTGTGTCGTGGTACTCCCGCAATTTACGCTCCCGGGTCAACGCAGGGATGAGGTTTTGGACGTTGTCCCGGTAGCGAGGATCGAGGAGGGTGAACACCCAATAATCAGGCATGTTGAGAATGTGGTCGATGCGGCGGTCGTTTCTCAGGCACTGCAGCATGAAATCCACCATGTGCTGCAGAGTGCCAACTGGCCCAGAAACGCTGTCCCCTGCTTGAGACATGATCTTTGCCCGCTCGTCATCACCCCACCCTCGCTGTACACACTGACCACTGGACAATTGTGTCGCTCCCTCCTCTGGACGGAGCTCTTCCTCCTCCATTGACTCCTCCTCATCCTCCTCACAAATTGGCCCCTGCGTACCCCTTTGTGAGGAACCACGTGGCGCTGACTCTCCAGAAGCTGATGGAAAAGGTGACTCCTCATCCTCCACCTCTTCCACCACATCATCCCTTAACCCTTGCATAGTTTGCTGAAGCAGGCAGATAAGGGGGACAGTCATGCTGACTAGTGCATCATCTGCACTTGCCATCCGCGTGGAATAATCAAAAGGACGCAAAACCTGGCAGACGTCCTTCATAGTGGCCCACTCTGTGGTTGTGAAGTCTGATCGGCGCTGACTGCGACTTCTTTGCGCCTGATGCAGCTGGTACTCCATAACTGCTTGCTGCTGCTCACACAACCGCTCCAACATATGTAACGTGGAATTCCACCGGGTAGGTAGGTCACATATGATGCGGTGTTCCGGAAGGCGGAATCGGTGCTGCAGAGCAGCAATGCGGGATCTGGCCAAGCTGGAACGCCGCAAGTGAGCACACTCTAGGCGGACCTTGTGCAGCAGGGCATCAAGATCCGGATAGTCCCTCAGAAAACTCTGCACAACCAAATTGAGCACATGTGCCAGACATGGGATGTGAGTGAGGTTGCCAAGGGCCAAAGCTGCCACCAGATTTCGGCCATTGTCACACACTACCATGCCTGGCTGGAGATTCGCTGGCAGTAACCACACATCGCTCTCCTGCTTGATGGCATTCCAGAGCTCCTGCGCTGTTTGGCTTCGATGCCCCAATGAAACTAGTTTCAAGACGGCCTGCTGACGTTTGGCCATGGCTGTGCTCATGTCGGTCATAGGTAAACGTTCACGGGTCCATGTGGAGGTGGACTGTGACGGATCCTGCAGAGAGGAATCAGAGGAACTGGTGTAAGAGGAGGAGTCGATGCGTACAGACTGGATTCCTGCAATCCTTGGAGTGGGCAGGACACGTCCTGCGCCACTCGCACGATCTGTACCTGGCTCAACAACATTAACCCAATGGGCAGTGAGGGAAACATATCGCCCCTGTCCATGCTGACTGGTCCACGCATCGGTGGTGAGGTGGACCTTGCTACTGACGGCGTTCAGTAGCGCATGTTTTATGTTTGCCTCAACATGCCTGTGCAGGGCAGGGACAGCCTGCCTGCTGAAGTAAAAGCGGCTGGGCACCTTGTACTGTGGACTGCCAATGCCATCAAGTCACGGAAGCTGTCAGTCTCCACCAGCCTGAACGAGAGCATTTCCAGGGACAACAGTTTGGCAATGCCTGCATTCAGAGCCTGTGCTCGGGGGTGGTTGGCCGAGAATGCCCGCCTTTTCTCCCATGCCTGGACTACCGATGGCTGTAGAGTAGACTGGGAGTGTGAGGATGACTGGGAAGGTGGTGCTGTGGGTGGAATTACACTAGGTCTCTGGACAACAGTGGAGGAAGAGGCAACACGAGATGAAGAGGTGGTAGCTGCCGCTGTTGGTTGGCCTACGTCTTCACTGTGTTTCTGTAACTCCACCGCGTGCCTGTTCCGCACATGTTTCCACATATTTGTGGTATTGAGGTTGCTGACACTTTTACCTCTTTTTACTTTCTGATGACACAGCTTGCATTTGACAAAACAAATGTCATCTGCAACTGTGTCAAAAAAGGACCAGGCACTGCAAGTCTTGGGAGCGCCCTTTTTGGCTTTGGAAAGAGACAGGCTCCTAACGGGTGCCAAAGTGGAGGCTACAGGCTCCGCAGTCTTCCCCCTCCCTCTCCCTCTTTGGCCCGTAAGGGGAAGCTCTTCCTCAGAGCTGCTCCCACCACCTTCCTGTTCCTCACGCCACGATGGGTCAAGGACCTCATCATCTTCACTACCCTCTGCCACCAACTGCTCCTCCTGGGTAGTCTCGGCAGCACAGTACGCATCAGAAAGCGGCACCTGAGTTTCATCATCAGATGCGTACTGCGCTGTGGTCACCGGAGGCACTGGCCCACCTGCCTCTTCAGAGTCAGAGAGATAAAGCTTTTGGGCATCACTGCACACTGCCTCTTCTTCCATTTCTCCAATGCTGCTTGGCTGGCCCCCTGTTTCCAAGCCAAGAGATTCAGAGAACAGAAGTAGAGACGGCTCCTGTCCTGGGCTCTCTGACTGCCTGTCCAATTTGGCAGGTGGTGAAGAGACAGATGGCTGCTCTCCAGTGCTCTGTGCCTGAGAGGATGTGGCACTAACTGAAGTCGATGCCGAGGCGTTAGCTGCCATCCACCCGACAACGGCTTCAATTTGGTCTTCACGTAGCAGCGGTGCACGGCGCTCTCCGACAAAGCTGCGCATGAAGGACTGTTCCCTGCTGAAACTGAGTGACGACGAGTCACCGGCGCCCGCAGCAGGCACAGAATCACCACGTCCTCTCCCTGCTGCTCTCCCTGCTCCGCGCCCACGCCCACGTGCCTTACTCCCTGCCCTCTTCATCTTGGTTGACAGATAAAGATAAGCAGAAAAGTACTAAGGCCTTAGTGTGCTTATTCCTGAAATGCTCCTCCTAACAGGTGTAAGAAACACTAATGTTGTAAATTGTGGACTAAACTTTATTATTTTTCAAATGTGGCCTACACAAGTGTTAAGTTGTGTTTGGTGAACTTCACTTTTTTTTTGGTGCAGATCGGGCTACAGAGCTAGTTTAAATCACACGGAGACCGTGTAGACAGCCGTAAACGGCGCTGCAAGGCCAAAAAACCCTCCTCTCGGTTATCCTATATAATGTTTTTCCACTATTTAGCTGGATACGAGTGGAAAGACACTAATAGGAATTTTTTTTTTCAAATTTTAAACTGGCTGCACTATTTGAAAAAAAGGAAATTGTTTTTCAAGGTATGAGGCAGTAACGCACCCTGAGCTGAATCCAACCGGCTATGGCTGCACACAGACTACAGGGCGAGCTGCGCTCACACAGAGACCGTGCAGACAGCCGTAAACGGCGCTGCAAGGCCAACAAACCCTCCTCTAGGTTATCCTATATAGTGTTTTTCCACTATTTAGCTGGATACGAGTGGAAAGACACTAATAGGAATTTTTTTTTTCAAATTTTAAACAGGCTGCACTATTTGAAAAAAAGTAAAATTTTTCTCAAGGTATGAGGCAGTAACGAACCCTGAGCTGAATCCAACCGGCTATGGCTGCACACAGACTACAGGGCGAGCTGCGCTCACACAGAGACCGTGCAGACAGCCGTAAACGGCGCTGCAAGGCCAACAAACCCTCCTCTAGGTTATCCTATATTGTGTTTTTCCACTATTTAGCTGGATACGAGTGGAAAGACACTAATAGGAATTTTTTTTTTCAAATTTTAAACAGGCTGCACTATTTGAAAAAAAGTAAAATTTTTCTCAAGGTATGAGGCAGTAACGCACCCTGAGCTGAATCCAACCGGCTATGGCTGCACACAGACTACAGGGCGAGCTGCGCTCACACAGAGACCGTGCAGACAGCCGTAAACGGCGCTGCAAGGCCAAAAAACCCCCCTCTAGGTTATCCTATGTAGTGTTTTTCCACAATAGAGCTGGAGACTGGTGGAAAAACACTAATAGGAAATTTGAGAAAAAATGTGCAGCAGGCTGCACTAAGAGCAAAAAAGGACAACTGTGTGAGGCAGTGTGAACCCCCCCTGAGCTGAATACAACCGGGTATATGGCTGCACACAGACTACAGAGTGAGCTGCACACACACACACACACACAGAGACCTTGCAGAACGCTGTTAAAACAGCGCTGCAAGGCAAGAGCAAGGTGAACAGTGAAGAACACACAGCGTTTTGCTAAATTAGCCTTTGGAAAGGAAAATAAAGCAATTAGCTAGCTCGACTGGCCCTCAGTTAGAACACAGCGTCCTGTCCCTAACTGAAATCACAGCAGAGTGAGCGCAAATTGGCGGCAGCGTTTTTTATAGTGCAGAGTGACATCATTTCAGCAGCCAATCCAAGCCTTGCCAGTACTTACATGCCCACCATGCTAAACAGGATGTGCCCACACTTCCAATCATTCCTCATTGGCTGCTGCGTTCAGTTTGAATTCTGGGAACTTCCGATTCCGGTATCCGATACGCGGGAAGTATCGGAATTCGGTATCGGAATTCTGATACCGCAAATATCGGCCGATACCCGATACTTGCGGTATCGGAATGCTCAACACTACTCAACGGTATAAAATTCTGTGAGGCACATGTGATGTCAATATAGTCACTGCACCCCGAGATGAATTCACTGTGGAGTGTAGTATGTAAAATGAGTTCAGATATAGGGACTTTCTGTTGTTCTGGCACCTCAGGGGCTTTGCCAATGTGACATGGCACCCTCAAACCATTCCACCAAAATCTGAACTCCAATATGGCGCCTCTTCCCTTCTGTGATTTGCACTGTGCCTCAAAAGTAGTATTAAGCCACATATGGGGTAACGGCGTACTCAGGAGAAATTGCAAAACAAATTGTAAGGTGCAATTTCTCCTGTTATCCTTATGAAAATGTAAAATTTGGGGCCAAAATAACATTTTTGTAGGGAAAATGTGATTTTATTATTTTCATGCTCAACCCCATAAACTTCTGTGAAGCACTAGGGGTTCAAGGTGCTCACCACACCTTTAAGTACATTCCTTGAGGGGTCTAGTTTCCAAAATGGGGTCACTTGTTGGGATTTTCCATTGTTCAAGCAAATCATGGGCTATCCAAATGGAGCCCTACCTTGCACACAAACAGTAGTTTTATCTCTCATATGTAGTATCGGAGTACTCAGTAAAAATTGCACTACAAATTGTTTGGTCTATTTCTCCTCTTACCCTTATGAATGCAACATTTGTGGCTAAAACATGTCTGTGGGAAAATATTTTTATTTTTTTTTTCACGGCTCAACGTTTTAAACTTCTGTGAAGCATCTGAGGGTTCAATGTGCTCACCACACATCTAGATCAGTTTCCAGAGGGGTCTAGTTTCCAAAATTATGTCACTTATGGGGGATTTTCACTGTTTAGGCACATCGGAGGCTCTCCAAATGCGACATTGCGTCCACCAATTGTTCCAGCAAATTTTGAAATACAAAATTCAAATGGCACCCTTTCCCTTCCAAGCTCTGTTGTGTGCACTAACAGTGGTTTTCTCCCTCATATGGAGTATCAACCTACTCAGGAGAAATTACACAACAAATTTTGGGGTCCATTTTTTTTGTTACCCCTGTCAAAATAAAAACAATTGGATCTGAAGTAAATTTCATTTTTTTTCACCTTTTTCATTTTTATTTAAACATTCCAAAAATTCTGGTGTAGCACCTGAACAGTTAATACACTTCTTGAATATGGTTTTGAGTACCTTGAGGGATGAGATTTTTAGAATGGTGTAACTTTGGGGTATTTTCTGCCATATAGACCCCTCAATGAGACTCAATGTGATGTGGTCCCTAAAGAAATGGTTTTGTAAATTTTGTTAGAAAAAGGAAAAATCATTGGTCAACTTTTAACCCTTAGAATTTCATAACAAAAAAAATTGGTTCCAAAATTAACTATTTTGTGTGACACATCTCTGTGATTTAAGGGCATGAAAATGTATCGAAATTCAAAAAATTTTCTCAAAATTTCCATTTTTTCCACAAATAAACACACGCCATACTGAAGAAATTTTACCACTATCATGAAGTACAATATGTCACAAAAAAAAATCTCAGAATCACCGGGATCTGTTGAGGCGTTCCGGAGTTATAACCTCATAAATTAACTCTCAACAGGGCAGATAAAGTACGCTAGCGCCAGAGCCGCGGCAGGAAGACAAGAAGAGGACGTCATCGTATGAAGATGGGAGGCGCCCATCGGACCAGAACCGAACCGGAACCGTCCCTGGGTGAGTATAATCTAACCTGTTTTTCTTATCTTTCAGGGTACATCGGGGGCTTATCTACAGCATTACAGAATGCTGATGCCCCTGATGCCGGTGGCTGCAGCTCATACTCGAAATTCTGGGGTGACAGACTCCCTTTAAAGAAAGTTATGTAGCTACTAGCGGACATGATATTATGTAGTTTACCAGATTCATATACTACCCTAATTAATGCAATGGAGACAAGACCTGAGGTAGACTTGACACTACAGTTCGTGAAGAACAGAATACGGTAATTGATGAATATCAGAGAAGAAAGAAATTTGTGGAGGACTCTTCAAAGAACAACAATGAAAAGACTGTGAAATATGGAAAGAAGATCAACAGAAGTTAGCTCTGAAAGGGACTAAAGAAAATGTGAAAAAGCACAATCTCTGACCCATGTGCAGACAGTGGGAATGGTAGGTTTAAACTGACAAAAAATCACTAATTGCAGGGCTGGGGCATGGACTCAGGAGCTGAAAAATTAAATACAGAATGAATTGGACATGGACTCCTAGTCTGTCCTGATAAAAATGGGAAAAAGTTAGCCATACCAGTAAAAAAACGTTTTATATGTTCCCGTTATAGATGGTGGACTGCTATATGTGAAATGCATGATAGCTAGAGGACTGTAACATTCAAAGGTGATGAATGAATTATCCTGGATAGAAACACGGTAATAATTAATGCAAAAGTATTGGTATCATCTCAACACAGTGAAGGAACAGATGAAACCATGTACACATGGACATAATAACTGTATACCTGTATACACATGTGGCATTGGCATTTAGGCCACAGGCATCCAGAAAGTATAAAGGGACTGCTAAACCAAAATCTAATCTAAGGATCTAATAACGCCCACTTGTCCGATCACCATGAGATGTGCACGGTGCATTAAATCCAAAGTTATAAGGGCAATTCTTCCTAAAGAAAGTCAGACAAGAGCCACAAGACCACTTGATCTAATATATACTGATGTATATGGACCTATGAAAGTGTGTACACCTGGAGGTAACAGTTATATGGCGTGCTTCATAGATGATTATTAACGATGCGCAGTCAACTATCTAATAAAGAATAAGAGTGACGTTTTCAGTAAACTAGAAGATTATGTGACAAGTAACAAGTTTTAAAGAAAGCCAATTAGTATTCAAAGTGATAATGGAGGTGAATTCACAGGACCTCAAATAGAAGACTATTTAAGACAGAATGGAATAGAACATCAAAGAACAGTTCCATACACACCTGAACAGTATGGTGTAGCAGACAAAAGAATAGAACCTTGACTGAAATGATTGGATGTATGCTAACAGATTCCAATTTACCAATTAAGTAGTCAAAAAAACAAGCAATTAGTGCAGTGTGTTGTTACAAAGACTGTTGCATCCCACAAGTTAAGGTACTGTCACACTAGACGATATCGCTAGCGATCCGTGACGTTGCAGCGTCCTCGCTAGCGATATCGTCCAGTGTGACAGGCAGCAGCGATCAGGCCCCTGCTGGGAGATCGCTGGTCGGGGAAGAAAGTCCAGAACTTTATTTCGTCGCTGGACTCCCCGTAGACATCGCTGAATCGGCGTGTGTGACACCGATTCAGCGATGTCTTTGCTGGTAACCAGGGTAAACATCGGGTAACTAAGCGCAGGGCCGCGCTTAGTAACCCGATGTTTACCCTGGTTACCATCCTAAAAGTAAAAAAACAAACACTACATACTTACCTACCGCTCTCTGTCCTCCAGCGCTGTGCTCTGCACTCCTCCTGCTCTGGCTGTGAGCGTCAGTCAGCCGGAAAGCAGAGCGGTGACCTCACCGCTCTGCTTTCTGGCTGCCCGGCGCTCACAGCCAGACCAGAGAAGCAGAGCGCCGAGGACAGACAGCGGAAGGTAAGTATGTAGCGTTTGTTTTTTTACTTTTTAGGATGGTAACCAGGGTAAACATCGGGTTACTAAGCGCGGCCCTGCGCTTAGTTACCCGATGTTTACCCTGGTTACCGGGGACCTCGGGATCGTTGGTCGCTGGAGAGCGGTCTGTGTGAGAGCTCTCCAGCGACCAAACAGCGACGCTGCAGCGATCCGGATCGTTGTCGGTATCGCTGCAGCGTCGCTATGTGTGACGGTACCTTTACTATCCAAAGAGAAAGAGACTTCTCACTTTATAATCCACTTACCCAGTGGAGCAGATGGAATGTAATTCTACTGTAAATGCTGTCTACATATGCCCTGCTGTGCTCCACTGGGACCCTCTATTCTCTAATAACCCAGGTACTGGGCACCACTGAGCAAGGTAGGATAATCCAATTGACAAACTTGAATAGACAATGTGATATCATAGCTGCAGTGGAATCCTCACATATGCAAAGCATCATTAGCCTGCTATCTGATCCTTTAGCAATGTAGGATGTGGTGCTGGGAATTTTTTTTTTGTGCTTTGTGAGTCAAATATCAAAGTGTTTACAATTGCAATGAGTCGCAGCTTTCAGACACAAATTGACTCAAAGTCAATCCTCTTTGGATCGATCTACTCAGCTCCCCTTCCCCCCGCATGTATTTTTGTCCTTAAATGGTTATTCCCATATTAAAGGGAATCTGTCACCCCAAAAATCGTATATGAGCTAAGGCCACCGGCATCAGGGGCTTATCTACAACATTCTGTAATGCTGTAGATAAGCCCCCGATGTAACCTGAAAGGTAAGAAAAAGAGGTTATATTATACTCACCAGGGGCGGTCCCGCTGCGGTCCGGTCCGATGGGTGTCGCGGTCCTGGTCCGGCGACTCCCATCTTCATACGATGACGTCCTCTTCTTGTCTTCCTACCGCGGCTCTGGCTCCAGTGTACTTTGTCTGCACTGTTGAGGGCAGAGCAAAGTAATGCAGTGCGCAGGCGCCAGGAAAGGTCAGAGAAGTCCGGCACCTGCGCACTGCACTACTTTGCTCTGCCCTCAACAGTGCAAACAAAGTACGCCTGCGCAAGAGCTGCAGCGTGAAGACAAGAAGAGGATGTCATCGTATGAAGATGGGAAGCACCGGACCCGGACCGCGATGCCCATCAGACCGAAAGTGAACCAGGACCACCCCTGGGTGAGTATAATATAACCTGTTTTTCTTACTTTTGAGGTTACATTGGGGGCTTATCTACAGCATTACAGAATCCTGTAGATAAGCCGTAGCTCATATATGATTTTTGGTGTGACAGATTCCCTTTAAAGATCATATCCCACTATGTAGTAGGTGTAGTAATAATATTACCAAATACTTACAATTAAAAATGTATTATAGTTCTTCTGATTTGCTTTGTCTCTTTCCTAATGTGCAGGTATTGCAGTAACTTAGGTATTCATGGTTATGGCCACTAGTAACTAGCTAACTAACTGTCATAGTAATAATATTGAGGCAAGCATATTATATCTCTCAACTAGATAATATAGTGAATGTATATATAAAAGCGATCATAGATATGCTAAAGGACATATATAATAGGGACCAGCTGATAACTATATATAACCAAACCAAAGAAAGAACAATCAGCCAAAAAAGTCCCATAAAATAGAATTTATTGAATACAATATAACAGCCATGAAAACAGAATATAACAGTGCAAACAAGGGAATAGACACACAGCACAAATGGCCATATCACAAACCCGGGTACAGACCATGCAGATCCTACAAATCAGCCCGCCACATATGCACCACCGGGAACTATAATGGTAGAAAGACCCAAAGCTATCTATAAATATATACGGACAATGCCCATAGCATGGGACGTATCAGTAGATCAGTACATACCCGGTGTATACAGATAGCAGCGGGGACCTGCGGCTGGACCCGACCCCTACGCGCGTTTCAGAGCGCCAGCTCCTTCATCAGGGGGTAAGTGTAGGCAGCACAAGGTCACATTAAATACTAAACCGTGATTAAAAAAGGCTCACCCATCCAGCACACCTGTGACAGGACGCCAGACACACGCGCAAGCTCCACAATGGCCGCCGACACCGGAAACACCTGGGGCCCCATGTGATCCGGGGTCGGACAGACAAGGAAGCAGAGCGGCGCATAGCAGACCAGCGCATGCGCACTAGACAAAGGATCCATCTCGGCCATTACTAAATAGGGCAAGCAGCCGCAATTATATACAAGAGGTACTGGCAGGAAACATAGAATGAAGGACTATCATAAAAATAAATGCATCCACATAGAAAGCAGGATTTACAAATTGGGCATGTAACACTTATAAACTTATAATGGTACTCAATATAAATATACTACATTATGCACACAATATTACAAAAATCCCTACTACGTACATCTAGGTATATGCAATATGTAATCACCATAAAGGCGCATGTCATGGGAAAAACCCACAACATACCCCAAACCACCGTATTAAATTATACGCTACAGATACATAGCATATTAAATGAAGTGATCTTTCTTGTCATCTTGATACGTAGATATATCTTTCTCAAATAAAGGTAGATACACTCATATATCTTCTTCTGTTAGTACTTATATCGATGACAAAATACGATCTTCATATATCTTTAGCCAATATGGATACACTCGTATATCTTCTTCTGTTAGTACTTATATCGATGCCAAAATACGATCTTCATATAACTTCAGCCAATATGTTATGCAAATTATATTGCAGGCTACAAACTAGACCGAAATAGCCCTAAAGACAAATAGATAAAAGTAAAACAAAGACTCGACAACCTCACAATATATATACAAGAATAATAGCAGATTAAAAAAATAAGCCAGACCAAGAGGTACCAGCATCATACATGGTGCGCAGACGTCGTGCGGATCACAAAAATGGGGCGAATGAAATATTCTCATTTAACCCATCAGGGTGGATTGTACGTAAGGTCCATATCCACCTTGTCTCCATTTGAGCAAGGCGTTTGGACAAAGAGCCTCCCCTGATGTTAATATTCAAAAGGTCAATACCCCTAACCCTCAGTAGCGCTGAGTCACAGGAGTGGAATTCCTTAAAATGTTTTGGTATTGTTTTTAACATTGTGGTATCAATACATTCAGCAGCCGCCTGTATTCTCAGGACGTGCTCTCTTACTCGAACTTTCAATTGCCTTGTTGTTAGGCCGATATATATCAAGCCGCAAGGGCAAGTGGCATAATATATAACATATCTGGAAACGCATGATATGCGTTTCCTGATTTCAAAGTTTTTAGTGCCAGCGGAGTTCGAAAAAGAAGAGCAACGTTCGATGTTTGGGCAGGCGACGCATTTGCCACATGGTATACATCCACCCCTTGAGACAGCGCCACTGAGAAATGTCGGCACCGACTGACCAGTATAGTGGCTACGAGTTAGTTGATCCCTTAGGTTCCTAGCCCGACGAAACGTAATAAGGGGGTGAGCAGGTAGAAATTTCTTTAATATGGGGTCAGCCTGCAAAATAGGCCAGGCCTTTTCCATTGCCAACCGCATACTTCTATGTTGGGGATGATATGATGTAATAAATCTAGCCTGGTTGTTTGAATTAGACCTCACCCCAGTATTCCTGTACAAAAGATTATCACGATCAGAGTGTTTAGCTCGATGATATGCTTTCTTAAGATTTCTCCTGCTATACCCCCTTGCCACAAAACGTGACGTAAGTTCTCTAGCTCTAACCTCAAAGTCATGCTCGTCTGAGCAAATACGCCGTAGGCGCAGGAACTGGCCCACTGGGATAGCCCTGATCATATGGGAAGGATGGCACGACGAGGCGTGCAGGAGGGTATTCGTGGCGGTAGGTTTGCGGAAAATATCCGTCTAAATACAACCTCCTGCACCCCTACGAATCGTGACATCTAAAAAGTCAACCCTCTCACTATCCCACGCCGGGGTAAGACGTATGTTAAGGTCGTTGCTGTTCAAGAGGGAGACAAATTGCTCAAGGTCGACGGAGGTGCCCTGCCAGATAAAGAAGATATCGTCGATATAGCGTGTCCATAATAGGACACGATCCATCGACCCCTGTTTAACTAACTGTCACTATATGAGTGGTTGTAACCAGAGATTAGCAAACGATTGGATGTGCAGGTTTGCCTGGTTTGATGAACATATTGTAAAATGCTCAGTTTGGGTCCAAACGTGCCTTGAACTTGACCCTGGGCACAAACCCAATAGAAGTCAATGGGGACTCAAACTTGAGTGCTTTAAAATGACTGTAAAATGGTCATAGTGAGGGTGAGTAGGTTGCAAAAGAGAGCTAAATGGGGGAGCAGGACAATTTCACTGCAAACAAAATGTGAATATGTAAATTACTTTAAGGGGTTTTGTCATTAGAGCAATCATTGGAAAACAGGAAGTAAATGAATAACAAACATTTTGACAGTGTCCTCGCATAGACTAAGGGTAGTTTCACATTTGCGGATGGAGGGCTGCGTACGTTTTCCGTGAATCTCCGCCCACCGTCGCACCTCCTCCGGTCAGCTCCACCTACATTGGCATGCGGCGTGCGTACCCTATCTTAGGTACCATTAGGTAAGCAGGTCATGCCGATGTATGCGGATGCCTCTGCATAGGTTGTTTTGACGGTGTGGCAACCGCACCAAATTGCAACTTGTTTCGTTGCCGGTGCAGGTCGCTGCACAGTCAAAACGACGCATGTGGAGCCATCCGCATACATCGGTATGGCCTGCGTACCTAATAGTAAAGATAAGGTACGCACGCCGCATGCCGACATAGGCGGAGCTGACCGGAGGAGGTGCAGCGGTGGGCGGAGCTTCACAGAGGACATACGCAGCCCTCCATCTGCAAATGTGAAACGAGCCTAAGGCTAGTTACTTCCAGTCCAGTTCAAAATTTCACCCACAGATCATGGGGCACAGTCAGAGACGTATCTGTAGTGACCAGAAAAACCATTACTAATGTATGTTATATGTCATATGGTAAGTGTGTTCTCTATTCCTTACATGATTACACTTGTGACACCGCCTCCTTGTCTTGCTTTGGGAGGAGGTAAAGAATTTAATTCTTTGCTGCCCTCTCCTGCCTTCTTTTGGTATATCAACTTGTAGTACTATGCTGCCCTCTTCTGCCTTAGTTTGGCATTGCAACGTGTTTTTCTGATTTGAAGATAAGTGGCAGTTGGAGGTAGTGCGTGGGGGACAATACAGTACATACAGTTATATGAAAAAGTTTGGGCAAAAATTGTTTTTTTTGCAACAGCTATTTCAGTTTCATATATCTAATAACTGTTGGACACAGTAATGTTTCTGCCTTGAAATGAGGCTTATTGTACTAACATAAAATGTGCAATCTGCATTCAAACAAAATTTTTATAAAACATTAAGCTTAAGATTAATAGGGGTGCCCAAACTTTTTCATATAACTGTACATACAGTACATACATACAACATGCATATAGACATACAGTACATTAAACATAGAGTAAATACTCACCATCACTTGTCACTTTGATCCCCGAAGCCAGTGTCACCTGTAAAAATAAATTAAAATAATCAATAAACACTATACTCCCTGATCCACAGAAATCCAATTAAAACGAGTGTCCCTCGATGATCTCCCATGAAGAGCAGCAGCATCAGCTGATGCGACCGATCTTCAGGGGCTCCAGGAAAACAATGATGGAAGGTTGTCCTCCAAATTCATCCATCTAAAGATTCCTTCGTATAAACTTGGTCCACGGTGTATCGGTCCATTTGAGGTTATTGCTCGTATAAACGATGTCGCCTATAAGTTAAAGTTACCTGTCTCACTTCGCATTCCCAACTCATTCTACGTTTCCCTACTTAAGTCAGTCATTCTCAATCAATTTCATGCCACCACTGGCCATTAGCCTCTGCCTGTTTCAGCTCAAGATGTTTTTGAAGTTAACGACATTCTGGCCATGAAGAAATCTCGAGGTCGGAACCTCTTTTTGATTGACTGGAAGGGTTTCGGACCCAAGGAGAGTTCTTGGGAACCTCGGGAGAACATTAATGCTCCTCGAACTTGAGCCAGGTTTCTTTCTAAACTCAGAACGAGGGGTCGTAAGGAGGGGGTACTGTCACGTCTGCTGCTCCCGCACCTGCAGCTTCTCCTCCTAACCACCGGTATATTAACCCGGCCTTGCGCGCTCCTGCTGCTGCTGCGTCTTCCGGGTCTTCCTTCTGGCATTCTTCTCCGCGCGCGTCTGGTGTTTGTGCGCGTCCTTCTTCCTCCTCGCTTCTGGTCTCTTCACTGTCTTCTGGCTCCCGTCAGGTGTGCATGCGCACTTCACCTCCTGGCTTCTGCGGTGCACACGCATCTCCACTGGCTGGCTCTCGGTCGCTCCATTCCTCCTTCCTGTGATCCTAGTGGTTCCTGACCCAGAAGTTCCTCTGTACTCCTCCTTTATATCAGGTAGTCTTTCCTCCTGTTCCTTGTCTGATTGTCAATTGTGTTTTGCCTTTGAGACAGGTCCATCGCTTTCCTGCGTTCCTCTATTTGCCAGTTCATCTTGTATTTTGTCCTCTCCCATTTCTTGTGCTATTTTATCCCTTCCCCTCTCTGTAAGCCCTCCAGGCCCCATTCGTACGTCTCCGTTTTGTCCCTTGTCTGTCTCGTGTCCCCTGCATTTCCTGCTACTCATTTCCCCTCTCTGTTTATTAGTTGTTCCATTCCCGTGTCTATGGTTCCTGCTATCCGCTTCCTCATCTGCCTTCTCTGTTACTCCTACCTCCTGTCCCCAAGTATCAGTTTCCGTGGCAATAGTCTCCCCTGGGCCTGCTCCTAATGGTCCCTGTATAGGGGGTACACCACCAGGCCAGCTCACCCTTGGGAGGTTCGTTGTCGCGGTCCTGTGGGTTCACTTTTGGAGTATTTTCCTCTCCCTAGTCCAGGACCTTACACAATGAATGACACTGTTACTAATGTGATGTTGGAATACTTGAATGTTTGCACCTTTAAATGCTGCACCAGCTCAGTGCAGAAAATGTTGACTTGTTGCACTTTGTTTAAGAAAGTGTTAGTCTTTAATATTGCTAGAGAGGTTAACCCGTAAGAGTATTGAATAGTAGTTTATATATTAGACAGTTAATATGTGCACAGGTAATATTTGGTATCACAGAGAGTTCTATATTTTTAGTAGAGCTAATGTTTTGCAGTTTATATGTAGTTGCTGTAACGTTCAAGAAAACAGCCTCCCATAAAGGGAAGAAAAGTTATTTGTACCTGTTGAAAATGTATTTCCCAAAATGTTTGCAAAACCTAATCTGTTATTGTTGTTTTTATTTTCCCAGTCTGGGAATACTGGATTTAAACGGGGGAAAGTGTGACATCCCTGGTAACCGGTTGTTACAGTGGCATTGCTTTCCTCATGGGGAGAGTGATGCCATGCTTGGAAGCGAGGAAGACTCCCTTTAACAGGTAACCAGTACATGCAACACTGTTCTGACTCAAGGCTGGAAGGGGGAGCTCGAGACCCGGATTCAGGGGAACTTCCTTGTATATTCTGGCCTGGGGGAGGAGTTAGTCAGATTGTGAGAGGAGAGATAAGAGAGAGGAGTCAGGCAGAGAGAGTCTGAGAGAGGAAAGCTGGGGCCGTACAGACCCGTGGATCTGCAGCTCCTGGAAGGAGAGCAAAACAGAGCAGTCTGTAGGAGACTGAAAGGGGAAGAGAAGCACAGGGGAAGTAAAGAGCTGGAGGGAGCAGGCGACTGAGCTTCCTCCACGCTGAAGTGCAGAATACCGGTAGTGGGGGTAACTCTATGCCCCATAGCAGAAACCGGCTTACAGGAGATTGCAGGTGCCTGCCCACCATAACACCCAAAGGCACAGCAGCACATAGAGCCCAGAGTCATCCTGAGAGAGACCTGTAAAAAGGCTCAGGTAGTGTCCTAATAAAAGGGACAGAGAGAGAAAGTAAGGATCTTGTGTGAGGCCTAAGGCAGCAAGGTACTACAATACAGAGCAGAGAGAAAGGCTTCCAACCGCACCTGGCTAGGGGGATTCCAGAATCACTTCCAAGCCGGCCGGACCACACCAGCACCTGTGATCCATACCCTGGACTGTGGCTGCCTTATACCAGTAAAAAGGTAAAGAGACTGCAACCTTGTGTCCTCTAGTTATTTCTCGCACTGCACCATCTTTATCTATTATACCAGGATCCCAGCTTCACCTGTGGGAAGCCATTCCATCCCTGCTGCCATAACATCACCCCAGTGGACCCCTTTAAGCAGCAACGGTCATCCCTGACCGAATACCACAGGTGGCGTCACAAACAAACTTTATTCTTTATTCAACAACCCCTTTAAAGTCCTATCCATTTACTTTGGACGCCCAGGGCCAAGGACCGGGTCGATGCCACCGTGACCAACCCTTTAACTACGACCGGACTCGGTACCGAGTACCCCTAGGCCCTAGCTGGGCACTTGACATAGATAAGAAATATAGATATAGTAGAATGCCAAATATTTCACTTACTTTTTACATTACATGAGCTCAGAAACCGGGGAATCTTCACAGCACACCGCGCACAGAGTGATTGCAGACTTATTATTTTAGACTGGACAGTAAAGTCCTCCAACCAGTACGGCACCACAAAGTCCTCCATACAGAATTATGGGAGAAGGTCATGTGCTCAGATGAAAATGGGCCCCGTAAAATGCTTCATACAGTATAATGGGCCCCATATAATGTTCTATTCCGTATAATGGGCCCATATAATGCTCCTTAAAGTATAATAATAATAATAATTTTATTTATATAGCGCCAACATATTCCGCAGCGCTTTACAAATTATGGAGGGGACTTGTACAGACAATAGACATTACAGCATAACAGATATCACAGTTCAAAATAGATAACAAGAGGAATGAGGGCCCTGCTCCAAGCTTACAAACTATTAGGAAAAGGAGAGACACGAGAGGTGGAGGGTAACAATTGCTTTAGTTAGTCGGACCAGCCATAGTGTAAGGCTCGGGTGTTCATGTAAAGCTGCAGGAACCAGTTAACTGCCTAAGTATGTAACAGTACAGACACAAAGGGCTATTAACTGTATAAAGTGAATGAGAACATGATGCGAGGAACCTGATTATGTTTTTTTTTTAATGATAGGCCACACAGGGATAGCTAGGTTAATGCATTGAGGCGGTAGGCCAATCTGAACAAATTAATTTTTTAGGGCACAATTAAAACTGTGGGGATTGGGGATTAATCGTATTAACTTAGGTAGTGCATTCCAAAGAATCGGAGCAGCATGTGTAAAGTCTTGGAGACGGGAGTAATAATAGACTCCATATAATGCTCATATAGTATAATGGGCCCCGCTTAATGCTTTGTACAGTATGATGAGCCCATATAATGCTCAATACCATAAAATGGGCCCCATAACATGCTCCATACAGTATAATGGGACCCATATAATGCTTCATGCAGTATATGCCCCATATAATGCTCCATATAGTATAATGGGACCATATAATGTTCTATACAGTATAATGAGCCCCACTTAGTGTTCCATACAGTATATAATGGCCCATTAAAAGAAGCTGCATATAGTATAATGGACCAATATAATGCTTCATACAGTAAAATTGGCCAATATAATGCTCTATACAGTATAATGGGACACATGCAATGCTCCATACAGCATAATGGGCCCCATATAATGCTCCATACAGTTTAATGGCCCCATATAATGCTCCATACAGTAAAATGGAACAATATAATCCTCCATACAGTATAATGGGCCCATGTAATGCTCCACTCCGTAATATGGGCCCCAGATATTGTTCCATACAGTATAATGGCCCCATATAATGCTCCATACAGTATAATGGGCCCCATATAATGTTCCGTAGAGTTTAATGGGCCCCATATGTTACTCCATACAGTATAATGGGCCCCATATATTGCTCCATACTGTATAATTGGCCCTTTGTAATGCTCCATACAGTAAAATGGGCCTATATAATGCCCCATACAGTATAATGGGCCCCATATAATGCTCCATACAGTCTAATAGGCCCCATATAAAGCTCCATACAGTATAAAGTGCACATATAATTCTCCATACAGTATAATAGGCCCTAATATAATGCTCTATACAGTAAAATGGGCCCTTATAATGCTCCGTATAAATGCGTACAGTATGAGTCCTTTAGTAAGATAATATTCATATTAATCATCCAGTAAAGTTTTAATTTGGCAAAATCTAGTTTAACAGAATGTTACTTTCAGGAGCGAGTGATACAACCATACAAACATAGTTTTGTACGGTTGTCCTGAGGAAGGAATCAGTGGACTCTGAAAAGCATTGACAATAAACCTGCAATTTTATCTATTTATCTATTATAACTCGTCTTAATTCCAGAGAGCGCAGAAACACTTCCAATCCGGTTACTTTTATTGATATTCTATGGAAGCTGCTGCATCTGGTCCCTATAGGCCCTTTATATGTTGTGCCTCACACAACCTCAACAGGTTTTAACTTTCATTCATCTTACTTCTAACATGGAAAAGACCCTATTGCACTCTTGCATTTCTTTACATGATAGGAAATATGGCATTAATATCTCTGACCTGGAACCTCCAGGTGGAGACATATCCTGAAAATCGAGGATTAAATAATTTTTTGGAATCTAGCCACATATCATTGACCAACCCTTATCTGATGTATGTGGGGGGACTTTTATCAGATAAATACAGATTTCGAATTATAATCATTGTCCGTCCTGGAAGACTCAGTTCACTGTAGATTTGCATGATTTTCCTAAAAGCAGAGCTTCTCTCCATAAAGATCCGACATCATTTCTGTGACATCATGTCTAGTACTTTTCTTTTCCCACTAGGCCAAAATCTTTGCTGCAGTATGTGGTCAAGATCTACAGGAAACGTCTGACTTGAGTAATTGCAAAAAAATGTTTCTGTACCAAATATTAAGTTCTGTTTTTTCTATTGTCTAAAATATTTATTTTATGCAATAAAATGCAAATTATTATGTAAAAATCATACAATGTAACATACATAGTTATTAAGGTTGAAGGAAGACTTTAAGTCCATCTAGTTCAACCCATAGCCTAACCTAACATGCCCTAACATGTTGATCCAGAGGAAGGCAAAAAAAAACCATGTGGCAAATAGTAAGCTCCACTTTGGGGAAAAAAATTCCTTCCCAACTCCACATACGGCAATCAGACTAGTTCCCTGGATCAACACCCTATCAAGGAATCTAGTATATATAACCTGTAACATTATACTTTTCCAGAAAGGTATCCAGTCCTCCCTTAAATTTAAGCACTGAATCACTCATTACAACATCATACGGCAGAGAGTTCCATAGTCTCACTGCTCTTACAGTAAAGAATCCGCGTCTGTTATTATGCTTAAACCTTTTTTCCTCCAAACGCAGAGGATGCCCCCTTGTCCCGGTCTCACGTCTATAATTGAAAAGATCATCAGAAAGGTCTTTGTACTGTCCCCTCATATATTTATACATTCAAATAAGATCACCCCTTAGACTTCGTTTTTCCAAACTAAATAGCCCCAAGTGTAATAATCTATCTTTTATTGCAGACCCCCCAGTCCTCTAATAACCTTGGTCGCTCTTCTCTGCACCCGCTCTAGTTCAGCTATGTCTTTCTTATACATCGGAGACCAGAACTGTGCACAGTATTCTAAGTGTGGTCGAACTAGTGACTTGTATAGAGGTAAAATTATGTTCTCCTCATGTGCATCTATGCCTCTTTTAATGCATCCCATTATTTTATTTGCCTTTGTAGCAGCTGCCTGACACTGGCCAGCCACTGAATATGAGTTTGTCATCCACCCATACACCCAGGTCTTCTTCATTGACGGTTTTGCCCAGAGTTTTAGAATTAAGCACATAGTTATACATCTTATTACTTCTACCCAAGTGCATGACCTTACATTTATCCCCATTAAAGCTCATTTGCCATTTATCATCCCAAGCTTCTAGTTTACATAAATCATCATGTAATATAAAATTGTCCTCCTCTGTATTGATTACCCTGGAGACTTTTGTGTCATCTGCAAATATTGAAATTCTGCTCTGTATGCTCAGTACAAGGTCAGTATTAAATATGTTAAAAAGAAGAGGGCCCAATACTGACCCCTGTGGTACCCCACTGCTAACCGCGACCCAGTCCGAGTGTGCTCCATTAATAACCACCCTTTGTTTCCTATCCCTGAGCCAGCTCTTAACCCACTTACACATATTTTCCCATATCCCCATTAATCTCATTTTTTGTATCCACCTTTTGTGTGGCACCGTATCAAAAGCTTTTGAAAAGTCCATATACACTACATCCACTGGGTTCCCTTGGTCCATTCTGGAACTTAACTCTTCATAGAAATTGATCAGATCCACAAGGAAGTCTTCCCCCCTACATTCAGACCCATAGTAGCAGGGATTGGAAGCATGGGTGAAAACCTCAGTACCTGGGTGGATATGTATCTGCAACCACTGATTTCTAGACTACCAGGCTATATAAAAGATACAAAGCATTTGATTTCCTCCCTGGATAAGACGGAATGGTCTGGAGACTGTATCTTCATCTCCTGTGACGTGGAGGCCTTGTATCCCTCCCTGATGCATGATCTGACTATCTCCATCCTGAGGAGACATCTCCAGGACTACAGTGACTACACTCCGGCTATCCAGGAATTTTTGATTTCCTCTGTGGACTTTCTCCTCAAACATAACTTTTTTTCCTTTAATAAAGAGTTTTTTTTGCAGGTTTGCGGAGCCCCGATGGGCGCAGGGTTCTCGCCATCTATCGCTAACCTGTATATGGCAGCCTGGGAGAGCTTGTTCATGTTTTCACATGTTAACCCCTTCTCCCCCTATACTAGGTGGCTGGGGCGCTATCTGGACGACCTGCTCCTCATATGGGAGGGACCTGTGGACTTGATATCTGAACTTATCAAATATATGAATGATAATGAAATGAATTTGAAATTCACCAATACAATTGGTGGTAGAAACATTAATTTTTTAGATGTTACTTTAGATCTAAATTCAGATTCAATCATCACAATCTCCCCTTTCAGGAAAAATACCGCGACTAATTCCATATTACATGCCAAATCATGTCATCCGAGACATGTAATAAAAAACATACCTGTGGGGGAACTCTACAGGTTTAAGAGGAACAGTACCACCAAGGAAGTGTATGACAGGAGTAAGAGGGAGGTGAGGGGCAGGCTGGCTCATAGGGGCTATCCCAGCTGGATGCTGCAGAGGGCTGAGAGCATTGTGGAGGATATAGATCGGGAGACTATGCTGAATAAAACGAGCAGTAACCGTGTGTCCAGTGAGGAGCACATCACCTTCACCACTACATACAGCCCTCAGTGATATCATCAGAAAAAGAATCCCTATGCTGAGCCAGGATAAAAAGCTGAACCAAATCCTGTCCAAACCAGTGCGCTATATCGCTAAAAAAGCCCCTAGTCTGAACAACATCTTATCCCCCAGCCTCTTTGTTAGTGAAGACAAAAGGTTAAAAGAGAAAGAAAACTGGCTCAGTACTAAAGGCACATACAAGTGTGGACACAATATCTGCACCTGCTGTAAATACATGGTGAACAGTAAGGAATTCCACTCATCTGTCACCAAAAAGACCTACAAAATTAACCACTACATTAACTGCAACACCTCCAATGTGGTGTATCTGATTAATTGCACCACCTGTGAGCAGCAATATGTGGGGT
This sequence comes from Ranitomeya imitator, assembly GCF_032444005.1. Lineage (NCBI taxonomy): Eukaryota > Metazoa > Chordata > Amphibia > Anura > Dendrobatidae > Ranitomeya > Ranitomeya imitator. The sequence continues at coordinate 55,544,278 of NC_091291.1, forward strand.
GCACAGGGGGTCCCCTGAAAGTGAGAATAAGGAGGCACTTGTCTGATGCAGTGAATAAAATCACCCATAAGAGCTCTGCTGCATCCAAACACTTCATCCATAAACACAATGGGGATGTCAGCTCATTGGAGGTCCGCGGGATTGAAAGGGTTAAAGCTCCATTCCGAGGGGGAGATATAAAAAGAAAAATAACCAACAGAGAGATATGGTGGATGTATCAACTTAAGTCCAGAGCCCCCCTAGGCATGAATATCCGTCAGGATCTTATGAATTATTATGAATGATAAGTTATAATTCTTGTATATATAACATCCATATAAAAGTCCATAGACCTTTTTTTTTTTTTTTCCCCTCTCTCTTTCTCCTGCCTTAAGCATAGTATTTGTACATGCAAATTTCAGGCTAAACTCATTAACTACCTGTAGGTGATGCCCTGTTTCTGTTGTCTGCAAGATCAGGGGGTGTAACCTAATGGGCCTAGTCCTATATAGCAGCCCTCTTTCATTTTATTTTTATCACAATGAGTAAGGCGGCACGACCGTTGAAACGCGTATGATTTTAATGCACTTTAAGCCTGTGACTGTCACTGGTAGGAATCACCCGTTTTTGTGTCTATGGATATGAAGATGGACTTTGGATTTATGTGCTTTTAACGAATATGGAATAAAAGGTATTTTTTATGGACATCACCCGCGCTGGACTTCTGCTTTTTCCTTCAAACTACTTGCTGCACTGCATGATCCGTGCGCTGGGCCTGAGAGGAGGTGAGCTGATCTTCGTTGCTTTTTCTTTTCTCACCTTTTGTGTGGCACCGTATCAAAAGCTTTTGAAAAGTCCATATACACTACGTCCACTGGGTTCCCTTGGTCCATTCTGGAACTTAACTCTTCATAGAAATTGATCAGATTAGTCTGACAGGAATGGTCCCTAGTAAACCCATGTTGATATTGGGTCATGAGGTTATTCCTCTTCAAATACTCCAGCATAGCATCCCTTAGAAAACCCTCCAGGATTTTCTGATCTGTTTGACTCTCTCTCATCTCTGTTATCTCTGCTCCCATCTGGCTCTGACTTCTAGCTTGTATTTGACCACGTGTATTGCTGTGACCTCTGGTACTTCTTATCCTGACTATTTCTGACTTGGCCCACCTGACCACTCTTTCGTCACCAGGTGGCGCTTGTGCTGCTGCTCAGTGGTGTTACGCTGTGTGTGAAACTTCTCTTCCCTCACCAGCATCCCCTTGTGGATGTTACGCTATACCGCACTGCAGCAGCATTGCAATGGCATCATGCATCTACTGCCAATCAAATCCATAATTGTCTTGACAATTGGAGGCAGCGGAGTGCTGTTTGTGACAACTTGGGAATGGTGGATGGATATCTACATGATCCCACAGATGATTTTCGTGTCAGCAGCATATTTTAATTTTTTTCAACAAAATTACAAAAAATATTTTTTTTTTTTAGCTATTCACAAATGAAGTCATTTGGGTTCTATTGACTTCCAGATATTGAAAGTCGATATTAGGAATCATGGTTGTAATAGGTCACTCACCTTCCTTTCAATGTCGGTGACTATTTCAGGGAGATTCATGATCGAACAATTAGCTCTTCTCAAACTTCTATCTTTATCTTGGCAATCTCAAGTCGGTCCTGTAAGTTAGAGACAAGTCTGCAATTCTGGTTAACTTTTTCAGTTGTAAGATCTGATTTTGTTCCAGAGAGTCGAATTGACTACTGAACTCAGACAAGTCATGTCTTATGGATTTGGTAATTGTTTCTGTAGTTCTGTAATTCTGTGGTTGAAAAAGTCTCGAAACCTAACCAATATATTAGCATCTGAAGAGTATCTTGCTTGTGGTGACAGGAAATTCTCCAGTGAATTTGACTGGTTGAAAAAAGGTTCTTCATGGACCCCAAAGTTAGAAAATAGCAAAGAGTACTGTGAGCAGGGTAGAGTCATCTCAGGGCTCTGAGGTAGCAGGAAAGTGGTCACTTGTGTAATGATTTGAAGATAGCAATGATTGCCCTTCATAAAAGAGTCAGGAAGATTAAATTGTTGAAGTCTTCCTCCTGTTCCTCCATAGCCCAGCTCCCCAGTGAAAACCCTCAACTCAGCAATATTTCACATAAAAACGAACATGAAAGGAGAGTTACAGAATGAGATGCTGGAATCTTGTCCAGGATGAATAAATGCAAATCACAATGGTGACATGTCCTCAGTTTTAGCTGTGCACATGAATCCAAAAAAGTCCTTTCTAGTAATTCTTTGATACGAGAGGTGGGCCCAGTGCTAAAAATGTGTATTTGCTTCCTGGATTGTCCATTTTAATCAATAAATCCCTCTATTCTGTTGTGATGTAGTTCACATTACGACACGTGCACATAGTAACAGTTCAACACAGTTGCCAGTAGAGGGCAGGAAATAATAAAAGATGATGAGATCAATCAATGTAATCTCATGAACATAGAGTATAGAAGAGATCAAGAGTTAACAATGCCGCTTTTACTTAAAAAATGACCTTTCACCAAAAACGTCATGTTGAACTGGACACACCATGTAATAATGACTGCATAATGGAATACTTTTTTTTATTTTTCCTCTCCCTTGCGGAGATATTAGCAATCATAATATTTGGCACCTAATGAGTTAACGTTTTTTTAAGTCCAAGTGGGTGTTGTCAGATAGTTTTCACTGGAGACGTGCATTTCCTCCCACTGTAAAAAAAAAAAAGGATTTTCTTCCACTATTATATTTCATGTCTAGTTCAACATAAAACAAAAGGTGGTGAAATGTCCTCTTTTATGTAGTATAAGAAAATGGAGGCATGCTCTTACTGGATCTCTGCAGGGGAGTATTTATGAGCGTCTCTGAAATCGTATATAGAGATAGCTGGGCCAATGACGTCCCATACAGCTTCTTTTACTTGCCATCCAGAGCACGCTACTGTTTGATGATCATAGAGGTTGTAGCTTCTGCTGCATGAGTGCAGCCCTGTTGTGTTGAGGATCATAACCTCGTAATAACTTCAGTCATAGGCCTGTGTAAATTGGCAAATGGTTCTTCCAGCAGTCGGCAGGGTTTCAACAGGGGTGAGAGAGCCATAACACGTTGTGTGATGGCGAAGTGACTGCACTTCAAAGAGCTGTGAACCTTAAAGGGAATCTGTCACCTCAAATTCGCGGGCTATGTAAATGCCATGTGTCCAGTCCAATGGGCGGTGTTTTGTCTTCTTTTCTCCACCCCATCCTTCCCCGCTGTCTGCAATATTTTTGTGAATTTGAGTAGGTGTCCTCCATAGTTCGCGCGTTTGCAATGCAATCTTGCCACTTGTGATGGGGCCTTGTGTCGCCCCCAGTTTTGCCAGTCCGTTCACCGGATGATTCGAGTCCCTGTCACCTATCTCGTCAGAACAATAAAGTACCAACAATATTTACTACAATCTGTTCATTGACGATCTATTCATTATTTGGAGGGGTACTGAAAGGGAAGTATCAATGTCATATTGGAGCTCAATAAGAACTGTTGGGGGCTCACCTTTACTGCACACCTCCACCTCCAATGAAAAAATATATTTTTAGATTTAGAATATCTTCCATAGACAGGTCTATCGTGAGTAGAACACTCTTTAGATCCATGGATGCTAAAAGCTACATCGTTTACACTATCGTAAGTGGAAAAAAATATACCAGCTAACCAATTTAGACGTATTAGACGCAATTGCACATCTACTAAAGATTATACACAGAAATCACAGCAATTTTATATTCAAGATTTAAAGAAAAGGGATATCCTAAACTGGTACAACTGGCTTACCAAAATAATCTCCATCTTACTTGGAGGGAACGTCTTGATAGCTCCAGAAAAAAATCAAAGACTGTAACAGACACATCAAGATGGAGATTAACTAAATACAATAGGGGCAATAAATGAATTTGTTGCATTCTGAATAAGCATTGGTCTCCATAAAGACTCCATATTGAAGCAAATTATTCCACATAGACCTACCATAATGTTTCATAGAGGCAAAATATTGTTAAGGGGAAAATTTATAAGATAAAATATCATTTGTTTAAGTGTGGAAACGGTCAGTGCTGTTGTTACCAAATTATTAAACATGGGGTTAAATCTATTAAAAGTGAAAAAGACTAACATTGCATACCACCTTAATTAGGAACTAACTCGTGTTTTACAAATGAAATATGAAAACCCACAAGTTCCTCCCTATGAGGAGGTCACTAAATATGAGGTCACTTACCGTTCCGTAGATCCTAAGAGCGGGGCCAGTTTTAGAAAAAGTGGGGCCCAGGGCCAGAGTTTAAAATGTGGCCCCAAATGCTAACATATTGCACCATCACACAGAAATATTTCTCTTGTATTTTCATGCTCTGTGTTCAGGCCGTTAAACAAGCATGAGCAACAATATTGAAGTCATTTGACGCTTGTTTACTGGCTTCTTTATATAGGCTGAGGAAGAATAATGGGCACAGAATGATCACTAGTAGTGTTGAGCATTCCGATACCGCAAGTATCGGGTATCGGCCGATACTTGCGGTATCGGAATTTCGATACCGAATTCCGATGCTTCCCGCGTATCGGATACCGGAATCGGAAGTTCCCAGAATTCAAACTGCACGCAGCAGCCAATGAGGAATGAATGGAAGTGTGGGCACATCCTGATTAGCATGGTGGGCATGTAAGTATTGGCAAGGCTGTGATTGGCTGCTGAAATGATGTCACTCTGCACTATAAAAAACGCTGCCGCCATTTTGCGCTCACTCTGCTGTGATTTCAGTTAGGGACAGGACGCTGTGTTCTAACTGAGGGTCAGTTGAGATAGCTAATTGCTTTATTTTGCTTTCCCAAGGCTAATTTAGCAAAACGCTGTGTATTGTTCACTGTTCACCTTGCTCTTGCCTTGCAGCGCTGTTTTAACAGCGTTCTGCAAGGTCTCTGTGTGTGTGTGTGTGCAGCTCACTCTGTAGTCTGTGTGCAGCCATATACCCGGCTGTATTCAGCTCAGGGGGGGTTCACACTGCCTCACACAGTTCTATCCATTGTCCTTTTTTGCTCATAGTGCAGCCTGCTGCACATTTTTTCTCAAATTTCCTATTAGTGTTTTTCCACCCGTCTCCAGCTAAATTGTGGAAAAACACTACATAGGATAACCTAGAGGGTTTTTTTTGGGCCTTGCAGCGCCGTTTACGGCTGTCTGCACGGTCTCCGTGTGAGCGCAGCTCGCCCTGTAGTCTGTGTGCAGCCACAGCCGGTTGGATTCAGCTCAGGGTGCGTTACTGCCTCATACCGTGAAAAAAATTTTCCTTTTTTTCAAATAGTGCAGCCTGCTGAAAATTTTTGCAAAAATTTCCTATTAGTGTCTTTCCACCCGTCTCCAGCTAAATAGTGGAAAAACACTACATAGGATAACCTAGAGGAGGGTTTTTGGGCCTTGCAGCGCCGTTTACGGCTGTCTGCACGGTCTCCGTGTGAGCGCAGCTCACCCTGTAGTCTGTGTGCAGCCACAGCCCGTTGTATTCAGCTCAGGGTTCGTCACTGCCTCATACCGTTGAATAACTTGTCCTTTTTTTCAAATAGTGCAGCCTGTTGAAAATTTAAAAAAAAAATTCTTATTAGTGTCTTTCTACCCGTCTCCAGCTAAATAGTGGAAAAACACTACATAGGATAACCTAGAGGAGGGTTTTTGGGCCTTGCAGCGCCGTTTACGGCTGTCTGCACGGTCCCCGTGTGAGTTAAAGTTACTCTGTAGCCCGATCTGCAGAAAAAAAAGTAAAGTTCACCAAACACCACTGAACACTTGTGTAGGCCACATTTTATAAATAATAAAGTCTAGTCCACACTTTACAACATTAGTGTTTCTTACACCTGTTAGGAGGAGCATTTCAGGAATAAGCACACTAAGGCCTTAGTACTTTTCTGCTTATCTTTATCTGTCAACCAAGATGAAGAGGGCAGGGAGTAAGGCACGTGGGCGTGGGCGCGGAGCAGGAAGAGGAGCAGGGAGAGGACGTGGTGATTCTGTGCCTGCTGCGGGCACCGGTGACTCACCATCACTCAGTTTCAGCAGGGAACAGTCCTTCATGCGCAGCTTTGTCGGAGAGCGCCGTGCACCGCTGCTGCGTGAAGATCAAATTGAAGCCGTTGTCGGATGGATGGCAGCTAACGCATCGGCATCGACTTCAATTAGTGCCACATCCTCTCAGGCACAGACCACTGGAGAGCAGCCATCTGTCGCTTCACCACCTGCCAAATTGGCCAGGCAGTCAGAGAGCCCAGGACAGGAGCCGTCTCTACTTCTGTTCTCTGAATCTCTTGGCTTGGAAACAGGGGGCCAGCCAAGCAGTATTGGAGAAATGGAAGAAGAGGCAGTGTGCAGTGATGCCCAACAGCTTTGTCTCTCTGACTCTGAAGAGGCGGGTGGGTCAGTGCCTGCGGTGACCACAGCGCAGTACGCATCTGATGATGAAACTCAGGTGCCGCTTTCTGGTGCATACTGTGCTGCTGAGACTACCCAGGAGGAGCAGTTGGTGGCAGAGGGTAGTGGAGATGATGAGGTCCTTGACCCATCGTGGTGTGAGGAACAGGAAGGTGGTGGGAGCAGCTCAGAGGAAGAGATTCCCCTAACGGGCCAAAGAGGGAGAGGGAGGGGGAAGACTGCGAAGCCTGTAGCCTCCACTTTGGCACCCGTTAGGAGCCTGTCTCTTTCCAAAGCCAAAAAGGGCGCTCCCAAGACTTGCAGTGCCTGGTCCTTTTTTGACACAGTTGCAGATGACATTTGTTTTGTCAAATGCAAGCTGTGTCATCAGAAAGTCAAAAGAGGTAAAAGTGTCAGCAACCTCAATACCACAAATATGTAGAAACATGTGCGGAACAGGCACGCGGTGGAGTTACAAAAACACACTGAAGACCTAGGCCAACCAACAGCGGCAGCTACCACCTCTTCAGCTCGTGTTGCCTCTTCCTCCAGCTCACGCACAGCTGGTTTGGTGTCCTCCCTGGATCGCCATGGAAGAACCTCTGGCACTGTTGTCCAGAGACCTAGTGTAATTCCACCCACAGCACCACATTCCCAGTCATCCTCACACTCCCAGTCTACTCTACAGCCATCGGTAGTACAGGCATGGGAGAAAAGGCGGGCATTCTCGGCCAACCACCCCCGAGCTCAGGCTCTGAATGCAGGCATTGCCAAACTTCTGTCCCTGGAAATGCTCTCATTCAGGCTGGTGGAGACTGACAGCTTCCATGATTTGATGGCATTGGCAGTCCCACAGTACAAGGTGCCCAGCCGCTTTTACTTCAGCAGGCAAGCTGTCCCTGCCCTGCACAAGCATGTGGAGGGACAAATAAAACACGCGCTACTGAACGCCGTCAGTAGCAAGGTCCACCTCACCACCGATGCGTGGACCAGTCAACATGGACAGGGGCGATACATTTCCCTCACTGCCCATTGGGTTAATGTTGTTGAGCCCGGTACAGATCGTGCGAGTGGCGCAGGACGTGTCCTGCCCACTCCAAGGATTGCAGGAATCCAGTCTGTACGCATTGACTCCTCCTCATACACAAGTTCCTCAGAATCATCGCTGCAGGAGCCGTCACAGTCCACCTCCACATGGACCCGTGAACGTTTACCTATGACCGACATGAGCACAGCCGTGGCCAAACGTCAGCAGGCCGTCTTGAAACGAGTTTCATTGGGGAATCGAAGCCACACAGCGCAGGAGCTCTGGAATGCCATCAAGCAGGAGAGCGATGTGTGGTTTGTGCCAGCGAATCTCCAGCCAGGCATGGTAGTGTGTGACAATGGCCGAAATCTGGTGGCAGCTTTGGCCCTTGGCAACCTCACTCACATCCCATGTCTGGCACATGTGCTCAATTTGGTTGTGCAGAGTTTTCTGAGGGACTATCCGGATCTTGATGCACTGCTGCACACGATCCGCCTAGAGTGTGCTCACTTGCGGAGTTCCAGCTTGGCAAGATCCCGCATTGCTGCTCTGCAACGCCGATTCCGCCTTCCGGAACACCGCATCATATGTGACCTACCTACCAGGTGGAATTCCACGTTACATATGTTGGAGCGGTTGTGTGAGCAGCAGCAAGCAGTAATGGAGTACCAGCTGCATCAGGCGCTAAAAAGTCGCAGTCAGCGCCGATCAGACTTCACAACCACAGAGTGGGCCACTATGAAGGACGTCTGCCAGGTTTTGCATCCTTTCGATTATTCCACGCGGATGGCAAGTGCAGATGATGCACTAGTCAGCATGACTGTCCCCCTTATCTGCCTGCTTTAGCAAACTTTGCAAGCGTTAAGGGATGATGTTGTGGAAGAGGTGGAGGATGAGGAGTCACCTTTTCCATCAGCTTCTGGAGAGTCTGTGCCAGGTGGTTCCTCACAAAGGGGTACGCAGGGGCCACTTTGTGAGGAGGATGAGGAGGAGACAATGGAGGAGGAAGAGCTACGTCCAGAGGAGGGAGTGAGACAATTGTCCAGTGGTCAGTGTGTACAGCGAGGGTGGGGTGATGACGAGCGGACAGAGATCATGTCTCAAGCAGGGGACAGCGTTTCTGGGCCAGTTGGCAGTCTGCAGCACATGGTGGATTTCATGCTGCAGTGCCTGAGAAACGACCGCCGCATCGACCACATTCTCAACATGCCTGATTATTGGGTGTTCACCGTCCTTGATCCTCGCTACCGGGACAACGTCCAAAACCTCATCCCAGCGTTGACCCGGGAGCGTAAAATGCGGGAGTACCACGACACACTGGTGAATTCCATCATCTTCTCCAGTCCAACTGAGAGGAGTGCTGCTAGTGCTTTACAAAGCAGCTCAGTGCATCGAGGCAGTGGGGGAGGCTCTGCACAAAGATGGAGCAGAAGCAGTGCCTCTGCCCAAGGCAAGCCCAGTATGGCACAACTGTGGCAAACTTTTGTGTGCCCGCCCCAAATGTCTACACCATCACCGGCGGCTCCAGTCAGCAGGAGGCAACGGTTCCGTCAGATGGTGACAGACTACATGGCTTGCCCTCTTACTGTACTCCCAGACGGCTCTTCCCCATTCAAGTTTTGGGTCTCTAAGCTGGATACATGGCCAGAGCTAAGCCAGTATGCATTGGAGGTGCTGGCTTGCCCTGCGGCTAGTGTCTTATCGGAACGTGTCTTTAGTGCCGCAGGTGGTGTACTAACAGACCGTCGCATGCGACTATCCACCGATAACATTGACCGGCTTACTTTCCTGAAAATGAACCAGGCCTGGATCTCGCAGGAATTTGCCACTCCTCTGCCTGATTAAGTAATTGGGTGTCATCTAGGTCTCCTGATGTGTTCATCTTTCTACCACCTGAACTGCTATTCCTGGGCTCCAACACCGCCAGTTGCAGCTCAGAAGTGCAGGCTGCACAGTCAAAACATACGACCCAGTGTTATTGGGTTTCAGTAACATCAGCTGATCCCCCAGCTGTGTAGCCGGCAATGTGTCCTGCGACCGCCACGCTGGCACAACCACCTAAATGTAGGGGAACCTGTTCCCTCCCCCCCCCCGGCGTTTGTTACTGAAAGAGCCATCTTGTGCAGCAGTAATGTTGCACAAGGAAAAGGTAGCTCTTTTAGTTTAGCTCCTTGCACACGCAGAACTTAACACTTATAAAATGTGTTCACTGATACCGTTATACCGTCCCGGAGCTGGGACTTTCCTTCGTAATGTGACGCAGCACAGCCGTCATTCCTACCCCCTTGGTGCCATGCACTGCCTCCTCAGCGTTGTTTTAAGCTGTCACGGAGCCTGCGCTGTTCTGTTATCCCTTGGCCATGGCCAATTTGCGCTGCCTGTCTTCTGACATAATTTGGTGTCAGGCTGGCTGCGCCTGTGCGCCCACGCTGCCCGAGAACCCGCCTCGCAGTGTCTTCTGATTGAATCACACTGCGAGCCTGGGATCCATGGGCAAGCGCAGTGCATATCTTCACCTCGGGCTCTCGCTCCTCTCCCTCCGCCTTCTTTAGACAGCTTAAAACAACGCTGAGGAGGCAGCGCATGGCACCAAGGGGATAGGAATGACAGCTGTGCTGCGTCCCATTACGAAGGAAATTCCCACCTCCGGGACGGTTTTACGGTATAAGGGGACACATTTTTAGTGTTTACTTCTGTGTTTGCAAGGAGCATAATTAAAAGAGCAACCTTTTCCTTTTGCATCCTTAGTGCTGCACAAGATGGCTCTTTCAGCTACAAATGTCTTGGGGGGGGGGGTTAAAGGTTCCCTTTCAACTTCCTCAAATCAGGCTTCGGCCTACACTCTGTTCCTCTGTTCCTCCTGCTGTCCCTGGGCTCTAACACCGCCAGTTGGTGCCTGGAAGTGCTGTCTGCACAGTCAACAGTCGCTCCTCTGTTATTGGGGTTCAGTAACGTCAGCTGATCCCCAGCTGTGTGTGCGGCAATACCTCCAATCTGCTCCTCCTGCTGTCCCTGGGCTCTAACACCGCCAGTTGGTGCCTGGAAGTGCTGTCTGCACAGTCAACAGTCGCTCCTCTGTTATTGGGGTTCAGTAACGTCAGCTGATCCCCAGCTGTGTATCCGGCAACGTGTCATGCGACCGCCACGCTGGCACAACAAAAATGTAAGGGAACCTGTCCCCCCCCCAGGCGTTTGTTACTGAAAGAGCCACCTTGTGCAGCACTAATACTGCACAAGGAAAAGGTCGCTCTTGAAATTATGCTCCTTGGAAACGCTGAACTACACACTCATGTAATGTGTCCCCTCACACCGTTCAACCGTCCCGGAGGTGGGACTTTCCTTTGTAATGTGACGCAGCACAGCCGTCATTCCTACCCCCTTGGCTCCGTGCGCTGCCTCCTTAGCGTTGTTTGATTCTGTCAAGGACCCTGTGCTGTTATGTTATCCTTTGGCCATGCACAGTTTGCGCTGCCCGTCCTCTGACATCATTTGTTGTCGACCTGGCTGCGCCTGTGCGTCCACGCTGCCCGAAATCCCACCTCGTAGTGTCGTCTAATGTGATCCCACAGTGGGCCTGGTATGCATGGCCATGCGCAGTGCATATACTAGCCTCTCACTCCACTTCTTCACGCTTCTTCAGACTAGGCGGCGTCAGATGATCCCTAATAGCATGCCACGGCCATGACGCCGCACAGTCTGAAGAAGCAGGAAGGAGGTGAGTGAGAGGCGATGATATGCACTGCACATGCCCATGGATCCCTGGCCTGCAGTGGGATTACATTAGATGACACTGCGAGGTTGGATCTCGGGCAGCTTTGACGCACAGGCACTGCCAGCCTGACACCTAAATGATGTCAGAAGACGGGCACCGCTAACTGTGCATGGCCAAGGGCTAACATTACAGCGCGGGCTCCGTGACAGAACCAAACAACGTTGAGGAGGTGGCGCACGGCACCAAGGGGGTTAGAATGACGGCTGTGCTGTGTCACATTACAAAGGAAAGTCCCACTTCCGGGACGGTTTAACGGTGTGAGGGGACACATTATGAGTGTGTACTTCAGCGTTTGCAAGGAGCATAATTTTAGGAGCCACCATTTTCCATGTGCAGTATTACTGCTGTACAAGATGGCTCTTTCAGCAACAAATTCCTGGGGGGGGGTTAAAGGTTCCCTTTCAACTTGCTCCACTGCAGGCTTCGGCCTACACTCTGCTCCTCTCCTCCTCCTGCTGACCCTGGGCTCTAACACCGCCAGTTTTTGCCCGGACGTGCTAGCTGCACAGAGAAAAACACCAGTCAATGTGTCAGTGGGGTTCAGCACCGCCAGCTGTTCCCCTGCTGTGTAGCTGGCAACGTGTCCTGCAAACGCCATGCAGGCACCGGAACTGAAATTAAAGGGAACCTGCCCCCACCCCCCCAGGTGTTTCTATGTATAACAGCCACCTTGTACAGCAGTAATGCTGCATTTGTACTAGGTGGCTGACTTTTTCTCCTTGCCCACGTTGAATTTAACACGTACAAAATGTGTCTCATTACAGACCATTACAATGTCCCTGAGGTGTGACTTTCCTTTTTAATGACACGCAGCACCCTCCTTGGTAGCGCTGCCCGTCTTCTGACATCATTGGTTGGCTGCCTGTGCCTGTGCGTCCGCCCTGCCCGACACAACCCCCCACGTTGTCTCATGTATTTTGACTGCAAGGGTGTGATTGATGGGCATGTGCAGTGCATATGTTCGCCTGTCTTAACTCATCTCCTTCCGCCTTTTTCAGACTGTGCGGCCTCATGGCCGTGGCAGGCGATAAGGGACCAGCTGAGGCTGCCCAGTCTGAAGCAGGTGTAAGGACATGTGTGAGCGGCAAACATATGTCCTGCGCAAGGCCAAAAATCCCAGCTCTGCAGTGTGACTTTATTAAAAGACACTGCGTGTCTGGGATTCATGGCCATTGGTAACCGCACCGGCCAACATGAAATGAGGTGAGAAGACAGGCTGCGCTCACAGCGCATGGCCAAGGGATCACAATAGCGCAGACTCCTGTACAGCAAATAACAACGCTCAGGAGGCTGCGACCAGCACTAAGGCGTTATTTATGTGCACCTGTGCTGCGTCTCCTTAAAAAGACAAGTCACGCCTCCAATACAGTTCTACTGTACAATGGGCAAAATTGTGTATGTCTTTCATTCTGCGTGTGCAAAGCGCAAAATTCAAAGAGCAACCTTTCACTTGTGGAGCATTAATGCTGCACAAGGTGTGGCTCTTCTACATTGTAACACCTGAGGGTGGGTTAAAGGTTACCTTTGAAATTGGTTCAATTAGGATTCGGCCTACACTCTGCTCCTCTTGCAGACCCTGGGCTCTAACTACGCCAGTTGGGGCCCGGAAGTGCTGGCTGCACAGAGAAAAACACCCACCAATGTGTCAGTTGGGTTCAGCACCGCCAGCTGTTCCCCTGCTGTGTAGCCGGCATCGTGTCCAGCACAAGCCACGCTGGCACAACAGACCAAAAGCTGCCACCAGAGCAGGCTTCGGCCTACACTCTGGTCCTCTCCTCCTCCTGCTGACCCTGGGCTCTAACACCGCCAGTTTTTGCCCGGACGTGCTAGCTGCACAGAGAAAAACACCAGCCAATGTGTTAGTGGGGTTCAGCACCGCCAGCTGTTCCCCTGCTGTGTAGCTGGCAACGTGACCTGCAAACGCCACGCAGGCACCTGAACTGAAATTAAAGGGACCCTGACCCCCACCCCCAGGTGTTTCTATGTATAACAGCCACCTTGTACAGCAGTACTGCTGCATTTGTACAAGGTGGCTGACTTTTTCTCCTTGCCCATGTGGAACTCAACACGTACAAAATGTGTCTCATTAGAGACCATTACAATGTCCCTGAGGTGTGACTTTCCTTTTTAATGACACGCAGCACCCCCCTTGTTAGCGCTGCCTGTCTTCTGACATCATTGGTTGGCTGGCTGTGCCTGTGCGTCCGCCCTGCCCGACACAACGCCCCTCGTTGTCTGATCTATTTTGACTGTGAGGGTGGGATTGATGGGCATATGCAGTGCATATGTTCGCCTGTCTTCACTCCCCTCCTTCCGCCTTCTTCAGACTGTGTGGCCTTATGGCCGCGGCATGCGAGAAGGGATCAGGTGAGGCCGCCCAGTCTGAAGCAGGTGTAAAGACATTTGTGAGCGGCAAAAATATTTACTGCACAAGGCCGTGAATCCCAGCCCCACAGTGTGAATTATTGAAAACACACTGGGGGTCGGGGATTCATGGCCATCGATAACCGCACCGGCCAACATGAAACAAGGTTATAAGACAGGCAGCGCTCACAGCGCATGGCCAAGGGATAACAAGAGCACAGACTCCTGTACAGCAAATAACAGCGCTCAGGAGGCTGCGACCAGCACCAAGGCGTTATTTTTGGACACCTGTGCCGCGTCTCCTTAAAAAGACAAGTCACGCCTCCAATACAGTTCTACTGTACAATGGGCAAAATTGTGTACGTCTTTCATTCTGCGTGTGCAATGAGCAAAATTTAAAGAGCAACCTCTCACTTGTGGAGCATTACTGCTGCACAAGGTGTGGCTCTTCTACATTGTAACACCTGAGGGTGGGTTAAAGGTTACCTTTGAAATTGGTTCAATTAGGCTTTGGCCTACACCCTGCTCCTCTCCTCCTCCTGCTGACCCTGGGCTCAAACACCGCCAGTTTCTGCCCGGACGTGCTAGCTGCACAGAGAAAAACACCAGCCATTGTGTCAGTGGGGTTCAGCACCGCCAGCTGTTCCCCTGCTGTGTAGCCGGCATCGTGTCCTGCAAACGCAACGCAGACACAAAGCTGCCTCCAGTGCAGGCTTCGGCCTACACTATGCTTCCCCTGCTTACCCTTTGCTCCAACACCGCTAGTTGGGGCTCTAGGAAGACAATCTTGGATAGGCAACGCATCCGTGTTCCAGCACCGCCAGCTGGTTCTCGGGCAGTGTTTTTGTCACGGGTACTCCCTCGTGCCCAGCCTAGTTCCAGCACCGTCAGCTGTTTCCTGGTACTGTCAAACTCACTGAGACACCTATGCGTTGCCCCGTCGTGTTGCGGTCGGGTTAGCTTCCTATGTGGGCTGCATGAATTGGTAGTCAAGGCTGGTTCTGTAGTGCCAGTAGGCCAAGCTCCCCCTGTAGGACTGTTGGGGTTCGGTAACTGCGGCTGCCTCGCGGCCTAGCTGTTCTCTCCTCTCCTGTGGACCTTCGGGTCCACCAACTGGTTCCAGCACTGTCAGCTGGTTCCGGGCAGAGCCTTTGGCTTAGGTGCCTCCTACTGGGTAACCGAGTTCCGCCAACGCCAGGCGGTCCTTGGTAGTGCTTTAAGCGCGGGAACCTACAGCTTAGTAACCGGGTTCCAGCACCGTCAGCTGGTCCTCGGTGCCATTGGGTCTTGCACACTGGGGCAACGCATCCGGGTTCCAGCACCGCCAGCTGGTTCCCGGCAGTGTTTTTGTCACGGGTACTCCCTCGTGCCCAGCCTGGTACCAGCACCGTCAGCTGTTTCCGGGTAGTGTCAAGCTCACTGAGACGCCTATGCTTGCCCCGTCGTGTTGCGGTCGAGTTAGCCAACTCCAGGGTGCCTCCAGTTTAGGAGCTTCCTATGTGGGCTGCGTGAATTGGTAGTCAAGGCTGGTTCTGTAGTGCCAGTAGGCCAAGCTCCCCCTGTAGGACTGTTGGGGTTCGGTAACTGCGGCTGCCTCGCGGCCTAGCTGTTCTCTCCTCTCCTGTGGACCTTCGCGTCCACCACCTTGTTCCAGCACCGTCAGCTGGTTCCGGGCAGAGCCTTTGGCTTATGTGCCTCCTCCTGGGTATCTGAGTTCCGCCAACGCCAGGCTGTCCTTGGTAGTGCTTTTAAGCGCGGGCACCTACAGCTTAGTAACCGGGTTCCAGCGCCGTCAGCTGGTCCTCGGTGCCATTGGCTCTTGCACACTGGGGCAACGCATCCGGGTTCCAGCACCGCCAGCTGGTTCCCGGCAGTGTTTTTGTCACGGGTACTCCCTCGTGCCCAGCCTTGTTCCAGCACCGTCAGCTGTTTCCGGGTAGTGTCAAGCTCACTGAGACGCCTATGCTTGCCCCGTCGTGTTGCGGTCGGGTTATCCAACTCCAGGGTGCCTCCAGTTTAGGAGCTTCCTATGTGGGCTGCGTGAATTGGTAGTCAAGGCTGGTTCTGTAGTGCCAGTAGGCCAAGCTCCCCCTGTAGGACTGTTGGGGTTCGATAACTGCGGCTGCCTCGCGGCCTAGCTGTTCTCTCCTCTCCTGTGGACCTTCGGGTCCACCACCTGGTTCCAGCACCGTCAGCTGGTTCCGGGCAGAGCCTTTGGCTTAGGTGCCTTCTCCTGGGTATCCGAGTTCCGCCAACGCCAGGCGGTCCTTGGTAGTGCTTTTAAGCGCAGGCACCTACAGCTTAGTAACCGGGTTCCAGCACCGTCAGCTGGTCCTCGGTGCCATTGGCTCTTGCACACTGGGGCAACGCATCCGGGTTTCAGCACCGCCAGCTGGTTCCCGGCAGTGTTTTTGTCACGGGTACTCCCTCGTGCCCAGCCTGGTTCCAGCACCATCAGCTGTTTCCGGGTAGTGTCAAGCTCACTGAGACGCCTATGCTTGCCCCGTCGTGTTGCGGTCGAGTTAGCAAACTCCAGGGTGCCTCCAGTTTAGGAGCTTCCTATGTGGGCTGCGTGAATTGGTAGTCAAGGCTGGTTCTGTAGTGCCAGTAGGCCAAGCTCCCTCTGTAGGACTGTTGGGGTTCGGCAACTGCGGTTGCCTCGCGGCCTAGCTGTTCTCTCCTCTCCTGTGGACCTTCGGGTCCACCACCTGGTTCCAGCACTGTCAGCTGGTTCTCGGCAGTGTCTTTTGCTCTTGTACCTTCTGCTCCCCATCCTGGTTCCAGTACCGTCAGCTGGTTCCGGGCAGAGCCTTTGGCTTAGGTGCCTCCTTCTGGGTATCCAAGTCCCACCAACGTCAGGTGGTCCTTGGTAGTGCTTTCAGGCACGGGTACCTCCTGCTTAGTAACCGGGTTCCAGTAACGTCAGCTGGTCCTCGGTAGTTCCATTGGCTCTTGGACCTTCGGCTACCCATCCGGGTTCCAGTACCGTCAGCTGGTTCTCGTCAGTGTCTTTTGCTCTTGTACCTTCTGCTCCCCATCCTGGTTCCAGTAACGTCAGCTGGTTCCGGGCAGAGCCTTTGGCTTAGGTGCCTCCTTATGGGTATCCGAGCTCCGCCAACGTCAGGCGGTCCTTGGTAGTGCTTTTTAGCACGGGTACCTCCTGCTTAGTAACCGGGTTCCAGTAACGTCAGCTGGTCCTCGGTAGTTCCATAGGCTCTTGAACCTTCAGGTAGCCATCCGAGTTCCAGTTCCATCAGCTGGTTCTTGGCATTTTCTCAGCCTTCTTGTACCTTCTGCTACATTTCCAAGTTGAAGACCCTAAATTTGACGACCCGGAAGACCACCCCTAAGATGACGACGACACCAGAGACGACAACCAGTGAGATGACGACGACCCTGGAGATGACGACCCTGAAGACCACCCCGATGACGATGACGACGGCGGAGACGACGACCCTGGATACGACGACATGGAAGACCGAGAAGCAGAAGAACAATAGGCTGCAGAACAAAGAGCAGAAGAACATTAAGCATAACACTTAATATCAGAGCAAAAGATATTATCTAAATTATATGCAGAAGAAGACTAAGCAGTGTATGGGGGTGAGTCCGTTCCTCCTCGTGGTGCCCCTGGATAAAGCCTGATGCTGCAGGCCAAACTGAACGCGGACAAATGTAACTTTTGTGACAGGCAGAACGGAAGGTGTAATCTTCAAACTTTTATAGATAACAACTACGGGAATGCCTGTCACAAATGAGAATATGATGAAGAAGTAGAATAGGAAGAATAATAACAGTTGAATAAAATGAATATGTAGAGTAGGAAGAATAATAATAGTTGAATAAAATGAATATGAAGAATGTAATAAAAAAAAATAGATAGAAGATGAAGAAGATGAATAAGGTGAAGAAGAAGTTGATGTCAAAGATGCTGATGATGATGAAGATGAAAGTGTGGGAAAAGTAAAAAAAAAAGAAGGGGAAGGGCGTGGAATAGTGAAACATCAATATCTGACAAAATAAAAAAAAAATTTACATAGTCAATATCTTTGTCACTCCGAACGTCTTTAAAAAAAAAAAAAATCATGCTATTCTATTTGATTGGGCTAAACCTCTATGACTTTAATGTCCCCGCCACCTCCCCAAATACATCCTGCATTATTCTTAGTTGTTTTCCTTCATGTAGAATGAACCTACAAGGAAAGAAAGGGTTTATTTTAATTCCGATATTTTGGTCCCATTGACTTGCATTGGGATCGGGTATCGGTATCGGCGATATGCGATATTTTTTTAATATCGGCCGATCCAATCCGATACCGATACTTTCCGATATCGGAAGGTATCGCTCAACACTAATCACTAGTAGAGCAATCTGTCCCCATACAGTATCATGTTTTCAGCAGCACATTTGCAGTTTTCACTGAGTGATGTGCTGCTGGGAACAGTGATTTCTGTTCTGGCATAAACAATCCAATCACTCAATGAATAAGCTATGCAGCATTTTGCTCATTTAGTATAATGCACCCCATAGTCCTCCACATAGTATAATATACCCCATAGTTATTTATATAATAAAACATAATGTGCCCCATAGTCCTCCACATAGTATAATGTGCCCAATAGTCTTCCATATAGTAAAATACATTCCTCACTGTTCTCCTTAGAGTTTAATAAACTCTCCATAGTCCTCAATACAGTAAAATCAAATGTAGCCCCCATATAGTACACAGAGTATAATGCGCTCCAGGTAGTCCTTGATAGAGTATAACGCAGCCCCCATAGAGTATAATGCAGACCCCATAGTGTATAATTCATCCTCAAAGAGTATAATGCAGGCCCCATATAGTATAATGCAGGCCCCATATTGTATTATACAGCCCCATATAGTATAATTCAGGCCCCATATTGTATTATACAGCCCCATATAGTATAATTCAGCCTCATAGAGTATAATGCAGCCCTCATATATTATAATGCAGGCCCTATATTGTATTAAGCAGCCCCATATAGTATAATGCAGCCTCACAGAGTATAATGCAGCCCCAAAAGAGTATAATGCAGCACCATAAAGTATAATGAAGCATTATAGAGTATAATGCCGGCTCATAGAGTATAGTGCAGCCACATATAGTATAATGCAGTCTAATAAGAGTATAATGCAGCCCCCATAGAGTATAATGCAGACCCATATAGTATAATGCAACCCCCAAATGATATAATGCAGCTCCATATAGTATAATGCAGCCTCATATTGTATAATGCAGCCTCACATAGTGTAATATGATCAACATACCCTCTCAAACAATGAAAAGGAAAAGGAATGTATATTACAAGTTCATTTTTATTAAACATATAAATACAAGTGAAAGAATGTCTCAATCCAAAGAAAGGGCAAAACAGCGGCTACCACTAATCACAAGAGCAAAAAAGAACCACTTGAAAAGAAATATCAAAATAAATAACTGAATCCAAAAACAATAATATTCAAATATAAATAATTTTATTCAGAGACACCAATCCAATCTAACACAGACACATGATAAAAAACATAAACGACTTATTAAAAACCAGAGGGTGCAGAGCACCACCCGTAATCTGAGTAATTAATCAAGATAATGCTTTATATTATACAAATTCGGCTTCCATAATAAGGGAAATATATACTACATTTTATGGTCATAAATAAATAAATAGATAAAGTGCTAATGAATATTCAATCCAATCCAGGTAATATTATATAAAGTGCATAAATAACGGGGTATATATAACCTCTAGGTATATTGATTAAGTGCACATAGTGAAATCACATATAGTATTCCCTAATAGGAAGGTAACCAGCACATAGTAAAAAAGATCTCCATATACTAACCAGGATTCATTTCCCACGTGGTGCTACTGCTGCCCCGCACTCCAACGCGCGTTTCACACGTTGCTTTGTCAGGGAGTGATGGGGAATGAGGGCTAAGGCCGTATATATATATATATGTCCACATAATTAAGTATAGCCAATGGTTAATCTCTCACTCACATGCGTATAATCCGGCGCTTGATTCACCGCCGCCAAACACGGCGCCATGTCACCGGCCCTGCAGCATCGTCACTAGAGGGCGCAGTCGCACACTCTGTAGTAATGTCACAGGCAGGGCACGCGACTAGGCACACGTGCAGGGAGGCAGATCAAGCGCGCAACACCGGAGTGGCCATTGGAAGTATTGGCAAAAAGGAGGGCAAAAGAAAATATAACAGAACAAACGACCCAGTACAAGAATGGAAGGTAAATCATGCGCATAACCTTGGAACGGCCAAATATATTAAGAACAATAAGAGCACAAAAATAAGATATATATAAGTGAATAAGTGCACCAAATATATATATATATTACCGCAAAATATCTATTCAAACATGCAAAAAAGCCGTAATAATACAGAGTAACTCATATTACTATACACAAAATACATAACCAGTGTACAAAAATATATAATATACAAAAAATAATAAATATACTTCAAAAACATTCTATAATATTATAACCAAATGTAACAGTGATACTGTGAAATTCTTGAAAAGGCGATAATTTTTCCAAATATATTTTTCCACTCCAATGGACTTCTTCTTCATATTCAATACAGTATTGTTAATGGTCACTCCTATTTTATACTACTAGTGAACCTAAATACTAAAACAGAAAATCAGTTATAAATAAGCATTATATACGGCACATAGATCCCATACGAAAAGAGATTAAAATGAATAAAATTAAAAATAAAATAAAAGCAAAGAAAATATACAATAATGTAACCGAATATAATTGTTAATCATTCAAATAACCAAATAAATGACCCGTATAACTATATAATCACTTGGCACAGAGGTCGATGATCAGCAAGAAAGGGAAATCATAGAAAACTGGAGAAGCCCCATTGGTCATTAAGACCAAGTGGTTTCATTGTTCTGAGTGTCGTTATCCAACGACACTCCTTCAGCGCCAACCTATTCATCAGATGGCAACTAATCACAAGAGGCTTACAATTTTGTGAGTCTTAAATGGTTCCATACATAAATTATGCATTCAGAACCACAAAAAGAGCACATGCCTCAATATAATCCATACGGATAAATAAATGGCAATTAATGTATGAAAATGTCCTTATTTCGTCTTGACATACATCTTAGGCAGAAGAAAATACACCCAATAGGGAAGACAAAGAATATACGTAAAATCTGTTTAAGTGGAACAACAACGATCAATCATAAAGTGCCTCCTTGTAAACAGAATGACATTCTGAGCTGACAGGAAAGGAACGGACCAAAAAGCAAAGTGCATATTTGTAATTTTTACCTCAATAGTAAGCCAGGAGTTAGCCGTGTCTCCCACCCCAGCGCACGTTTCGCCAATTCTTCTTCTGGGGGTGTGTATCGTGAGACAGTCAGGATGTCTATTTAAAAGGCTGAGAGCCAATCAGGATATGGTCTCAAAACCATGTGATATAGCAGTGACGTCGCGCTATGTGTAGCTAAAAACCCACTCCTAAATGTCCTGTATTCGCAAAATGTTAGGTGCCAAGAAGATGACGGTGCTGAACATCACAGATGGAAAAGGACCTCCCACTTCTGGTTGCGATGGAACGCATGCGTTCCACCCGAATGAAACCAAGCGGAAGTCACAGTCACATCTGATGCCAGGAACAGGATGGTCCAGCGTGACAGCAGCAGCGCATGTGCACCTTTTAAGAGAATTGTATGAGGATATAGTCTAACAATTCTTTGATGCATTATATGGTGATCACTTTTTTCCTGCAGTTACATTTTAGTCCTCTTCAGAAGAATGAATTTTATGTATATTGTGAGATGAATGATTTTGAGTAACTCTATCTCTACAAGAGATGTTCATACCTATACATTTATACACTAGTTTGATTTCAAACATATACAGAGGGTTTGTGATGATCGGTCTCTTGCTTTGGGAGACCATTGGATTAGGCAAGCATATAAATAACCTCCAGGGGGTATATATCCTCAGACACCTGATGAAGGCTATAATAGCCAAAATGCCTTGGCTGCCGTCACACTATCAGTATTTTGTCAGTATTTTACCTCAGTATTTGTAAGCCAAAACCACGAGTGGAACAATTAGAGGAAAAGTATAATAGAAACATATGCACCACTTCTGCATTTATCACCCACTCCTGGTTTTGGCTTACAAATACTGATGTAAAATACTGACCAAATACTGCTAGTGTGACGGCAGCCTTGTTCTCTTTTTATTTTAAAATATTTTAGGATTGTCAGCTGTGGTACTGGATCGCCCCCATGGGGCCGTGGGGTATTCAGTACTGGGTTCTGCGGTTCACAGGGGAATGTCACGGTGGCTGACCCGGTCTGTGGCCCTGGGGCATCCGTAATAAAGGGAAAGGTCTTTAAAGGGATAAAGTTTGTGTTCGTGATGCCACCTGTGGTATTCGGTCAGGGTGACCGACGCTGCTTTAAGGGGTCCACTGGGGTGATGTTATGGCAGCTAGATGGTATACCTTCCCACAGGTGAAGTATATCCCCAGGGCTTCCCGGTGTGTAGATGGTGGATGGTGAGAGGCACAGAGAAGAACGAGGACACAAGGTTGCAGTCTCTTTACCTTTTACTGATGACTTCAGCGTCCATAGTCAAGAGCACCAGACCACAGGGCAGGCAGAGTGTGGCCAGTTTGGAGGCAAGTCCAGAGTCCCCTTTGTCCAGGTGGAAATCAATAGCCTTCCTTTGCGCTGTAGTGGTGTAGTCCCTTACTGCCTATGGCTTCACATAAGGGTCTCACAGATGTGGTGTCTCTCTCTGTGTCTCCTGTAGTCGGATAGGACAAAACCCGTATGACTGGTGGCTTGAGGCTCTTTGTAGGGACTCTATCACGCCCCGGCCTCTGAGGAGTGCCACCGTGCCTCCTGGGTATAGGTGCGGACGAGTAACCTGCAATTAGCTGTCCTGCCGGGCTTTGGAGCAAAGCATAAAGGTCCTTACTCCCTCAGTGTTCCAGCTACCGGGCTTCTGTGCCTCAGAAGGAGGCAGCCTGTGTAGGGCTGGTCCCCTTCTGGTATCCTCTTCTTTGCTCTGACTTCCTTTATGCTCGCTGCAATACAGTTCTAGATTCTGAATGTCTCATTCTGGGAGCTGCAGCTCTGAGGGCATGCACAGCTTCTTTAACCTTCCATCCTCCTCAGACTCTGGTCTGGAACGTTCTAACAGAACTCCTGTCTGGAGCTCTGCCAGGAACTAACTAACTTTCCCTACAGACTACCAGTTATATATATATGGGGAGTGACTTAATAAATAGTAGCAGAAGCTCCCCCTGGTGGTCTGGAGTGTGAAATGTGTTGCATGTTTGTGATACCTGGATGCAGTTATCCTTCTTTGCCTCCAAACGTAGCATCATGTAGCAATACCACTGCGACGACCAGGACCCTGGGGCGCCGCAGTACCATCAGTACACCACCTGAAAAACTTTTTAATAAAACTTTGCTATTTATCGTCATTCATGACGACCATCTGTTGATTTATCTTGGAATATCCTTCTGACAACTGGAGCTCCCACCAAAATCTATATCACACAACCTTTTTCATGTGGAAAGCAATTTCTTTGGAAAAGAAAAATTTCCTCCAGAGTCCACTGGAATGGCAGCATGCTAATAAAGGATTCCATATGGTTCTCAAGCGGTATTTTTCCCTTTTCAGACATTTAGGCTGCCGTCACACTAGCAGTATTTGGTCAGTATTTTACATCAGTATTTGTAAGCCAAAACCAGGAGTGGAACAATTAGAGGAAAAGTATAATAGAAACACATGCACAACTTCTGCATTTACAGTGCCTTGCGAAAGTATTCAGCCCCCTGGAACTTTTCAACTTTCAACATAGAGATACCAAATGTGAATTTTTGGTGAAGAATAAACAACAAGTGGAACACAATTACGAAGTTGAACGAAATGTATTGGTTATTTTAAATTTTTGTGGAAATTGAAAAACTGAAGAGTGGGGCGTGCAATATTATTCGGCCCCTTTAACTTAATATTTTGTTGCACCACCTTTTGCTGCGCTTATAGCTGCAAGTCGCTTGGGGTATGTCTCTATCAGTTTTGTACATCGAGAGATTGAAATTCTTGCCTTCTTCCTTGGCAAACAGCTCGAGCTCAGTGAGGTTTGATGGAGATCGTTTGTTAACAGCAGTTTTCAGCTCTTTCCACAGATTCTCCATTGGATTGAGGTCTGGACTCTGACTTGGCCATTCTAACACCTGGATACGTTTATTTGTGAACCATTCCATTGTAGATTTTGCTTTATGTTTGGGATCATTGTCTTGTTGGAAGACAAATTTCCATCCCAGGCTCATGTCTTTTGCAGACTCCAACAGGTTTTCTTCAAGAATGGTCCTGTATTTGGCTCCATCCATCTTCCCATCAATTTTAACTGTCTTTCCTGTCCCTGTTGAAGAAAAGCAGGCCCAAACCATGATGCTGCCACCACCATGTTTGACAGTGGGGATGGTGTGTTCAGTGTGATGAGCTGTGTTGCCTTTACGCCAAACATATAGTTTGGCATTGTTGCCAAAAAGTTCGATTTTGGTTTCATCTGACCAGAGCACCGTCTTCCACATGTTTGGTGTGTCTCCCAGGTGGCTTGTTGCAAACTTTAAACAACACTTTTTATGGATATCTGTGAGAAATGTCTTTCTTCTTGCCACTCTTCCATAAAGGCCAGATTTGTGCAGTGTACAACTGATTGTTGTCCTATGGACAGACTGTCCCACCTCAGCTATAGATCTCTGCAGTTCATCCAGAGTGATCATGGGCCTCTTGGTTGTATCTCTGATCACTCTTCTTGTCTGAGATGAAAGTTTAGAGGGACGGCCGGGACTTGGTAGAATTGCAGTGATATGATGCTCCTTCCATTTCAATGTGATCGCTTGCACAGTGCTAGTTGGGATGTTTAAAGTATTGGAAATCATTTTGCATTCAAGTCCGGCTTTAAACTTCTCCAAAACAGTATCACGGACCTGCCTGTTGTGTTCATTGGTCTTCATGATTCTCTCTGTGCTTCAAACAGAACCCTGAGACTATCACAGAGAAGATGCATTTATATGGAGACTTGATTACACACAGTTGGATTATATTTATCATCATTAGGCATTTAGGACAACATTGGATCATTCAGAGATCCACAATGAACTTCTGGAGTGAGTTTGCTGCACTGAAAGTAAAGGGGCCGAATAATATTGCACGCCCCACTTTTCAGCTTTTGAATTTCCACAAAAATTTTAAATAAGCAATACATTTCTTTCAACTTCACAATTGTGTTCCACTTGTTGTTGATTCTTCACCAAAAATTTACATTTGGTATCTTTATGTTTGAAGCATGATATGTGTGAAAAGGTTGAAAAGTTCCAGGGGGCCGAATACTTTCGTAAGGCGCTGTATCACCCACTACAGATTTTGACTTACAAATACTTATGTAAAATACTGACCAAATACTGCTAGTGTGACTGAAGCCTTAGAGATATTTCTATTGAGAAAAGATCAACCTATATTGTAGTGTACAATTTTGTAGAATGACCGATATTCTTCAACTGAAATTGGACTATGTTCTTTCTCTCGGGAAGAGTGGAGGTTGGGACAGCGAGGAAAACCTAACCAGATTGAGATGAAAAATGTTTGATCTAATTTTGTTTACTATTAATATCCTCCATATAAATTTTAGATAACCATAGAAAAAGCTATCAACGACTCTTGATGGATAAAACTTAGAGGGTAATGAAAGCAAATCACACAAAAAGTTATTTTTTGCTTCCAAAGCAAATAACCATTCCTGAAGGACAGATAAAATGTCAATGCCATAGGCTGTAGCTAATTTCAAAGAGTGTATTGCTAAATTTATAGTACACTAACGTCTGACAAAGGGCACAAATAAATAAATTCACTGTGTATTAGAAAAATAAGCACATCAAAAAGGTTAAAAATGCACATAGGCAAGCAGAGTAAAAGGCCACCGCTGAACTGGGGAAAATGTTTTTGGCTTCCATAAAAAACAATTTATTTATGTATAAAGAAGCAGAGAACTTCTATTCCTGAAAATAAAACTTGAAAAAATTCAATATAAACAACCTCTTTAGTATGGTTTATAACTGTTAAATAGGCAATATGGCTGGAAAAACATTTGGATTACTGGTCACGAAAAAATAGTATCACATGTAGTTACACTGTCAGTATAAAAGTTTGGGCACCCCCGGTCAAATTTACTCTTATTGTGAACAGTTAAGCAAGTTAAAGATGAATTGATCTCTATAAGGCCGGCGTCACACTCGGCGTAAGACAATACGGTCCGTATTTTACGGCCGTAATACGCTGAAAAGTCCCCAAAATAGTGGTCTGTATCTCCTCCGTAGGCAGGGTGTGTCAGCGTATTTTGCGCATGGCATCCTCCGTATGTAATCCGTATGGCATCCTGTTATGATGCGGTGGTCTAGGAGCAACATGGAACGAGCTCTGAAGGAAGTGGTAACTGTACTGACCGCAGTCCCTAAGCTCAACACAACACTAGAAGCAGCCGTGGAATGCTCCTAACTCTCCCTATGCATCTCATCACAGCCTAAGAGCTAACTACCCCGAAAGACAGAAGCAGGAAAACTATCTTGCCTCAGAGAAAATCCCCAAAGGATAGATTAGCCCCCCACAAATAATGAATGTGAGTGGAGAGGGAAAAGACATACACAGAATGAAACCAGGATGAGCACAGGAGGCCAGTCTAGCTTGATAGATAGGACAGGATGGAATACTGTGCGGTCAGTATAAAACACTACAAAAATCCATGCAGAGTTTACTAAAAATCTCCACACCTGACGAAAGGTGTGGAGGGTAAAGGTACCTTCACACATAACGATATTGTTAACGATATCGTTGCTTTTTGTGACATAGCAACGATATCGTTAATGAAATCGTTATGTGTGACAGCGACCAACGATCAGGCCCCTGCTGGGAGATCGTTGGTCGCTGAATAAAGTCCAGAACTTTATTTCGTCGCTGGACTCCTGCTGACATCGCTGGATCGGCGTGTGTGACACCGATCCAGCGATGTCTTCACTGGTAACCAGGGTAAACATCGGGTAACTAAGCGCAGGGCCGCGCTTAGTAACCGATGTTTACCCTGGTTACCATCCTAAAAGTAAAAAAAAACAAACACTACATACTTACCTACAGCCGTCTGTCCTCCAGCGCTGTGCTCTGCACTCCTCCTGCACTGACTGTGAGCGTCGGTCAGCCGGAAAGCAGAGCGGTGACGTCACCGCTCTGCTTTCCGGCGCTGTGGAAATCCCACCATGACATCCTTAAGGGCTTCAGAGAGACCCTTTCTGAAAATTGCTGCCAGAGCACATTCATTCCATTGAGTGAGCATAGACCACTTCCTAAATTTCTGACAATATATCTCTACCTCATCCTGACCCTGACACAGAGCCAGCAAGATTTTCTCTGCCTGATCCACTGAATTAGGTTCATCATGAAGCAAAACTGAGAACCTCTGTCAGACATAATATTCTCCGGAATGCCATGTGTTGTGAATTCTGTGGTCAAGCTCCCTCCTGTGGTCATGAGTGGTACTTCGGCTGGTTCTGTCTATGAGCTTCCTCTGGTGGATGTGAGTGGGGCTGTGGCTTCTGAGTTTCCTTCCTCAGGTGACGAGGTTAAGTCGTTAGGTGCTGCTCTATTTAACTCCACCTACTTCTTTGTTACTGGCCTCCAGTCAATGTTCCAGTATTGGTCTTGCTTTCTCCTGGATCGTTCTTGTGGCCTGTCTGCCCTGCATAAGCTAAGTTCTGCTTGTGTTACTTTTGTTTGCTATTTTTTCTGTCCAGCTTGCTATATTGGTTTTTCTTGCTTGCTGGAAGCTCTGAGACGCAGAGGGAGCACCTCCGTACCGTTAGTCGGTGCGGAGGGTCTTTTTGCTCCCTCTGCGTGGTTGTTTGTAGGTTTTTGTGCTGACCGCAAAGCTATCTTTCCTATCCTCGGTCTATTCAGTAAGTCGGGCCTCACAGTCATTATATGTGGGGGGCTGCCTTTTCCTTTGGGGAATTTCTCTGAGGCAAGGTAGGCTTATTTTTCTATCTTCAGGGCTAGCTAGTTTCTCAGGCTGTGCCCGAGGCGTCTAGGTCTGGTCAGGAACGCTCCACGGCTACCTTTAGTGTGGTATAATAGGATTAGGAATTGTGGTCAGCGGAGTTCCCACGTCTCAGAGCTCGTCCTATGTGATTAGCAACTATCAGTTCATTTTCTGTGCTCATAACCACCAGGTCCATTGTGGTTCTGAATCACCTGTTCATAACAGCCATGCAAACGAACCACATGCTGCAAAAACAATGGAACCAGATCTGAGGAGGAAGGCAACTTAGGCAAAGGTACCAGATGGACCATTTTAGAGAACCGGTCACAAACAACCCAGATAACAGACATCTTCTGGGAAACAGGAAGATCTGAAATAAAATCCATGGAAATATGCGTCCAGGGCCTCTCAGGGACCGGCAAAGGCAAAAGCAACCCACTAGCGCGGGAACAGCAAGGCTTGGCTCGGGCGCAAGTCCCACAGGATTGCACAAAATCACGGACATCGCGCGACAAGGACGGCCACCAAAAGGACCTAGCAACCAAATCTCTGGTACCAAAAATCCCAGTATGACCAGCCAACACTGAACAATGAACCTCAGAAATTACCTTACTTGTCCATCTATCAGGAAGAAACAGCTTCCCCACAGGACAGCGGTCAGGCCTATCAGCCTGAAATTCCTGAAGCACCCGCCGCAAATCAGGAGAGATGGCAGAAAGAATCACCCCTTCCTTAAGAATGCCAACCGGCTCAAGGACTCCAGGAGAATCAGGCGAAAAACTCCTAGAGAGGGCATCAGCCTTAACTTTCTTAGATCCCGGAAGATACGAGACCACAAAATCAAAACGGGAGAAAAACAGGGACCATCGAGCCTGTCTAGGATTAAGCCGCTTGGCCGACTCGAGGTAAATCAGATTCTTATGATCGGTCAGGACCACAACGCGGTGCTTAGCTCCCTCAAGCCAATGTCGCCATTCCTCAAACGCCCACTTCATAGCCAACAACTCCCGATTGCCGACATCATAATTGCGTTCCGCAGGCGAAAACTTTCTGGAAAAAAAAGCACACGGTTTCATCAAAGAACCATCAGACTCCCTCTGAGACAAAACGGCCCCTGCCCCAATCTCAGAAGCGGTAATTGAATTACCGGCTTTTAAGCTATCTCGCGCTGGATGAAATAATAATATATATACATATATGTGTCTCAATGACATATATATATATATATATATATACCTATTCTATGTGTAGACATTTATTCTACCTATTCTACTGGAAGCTGTCTGTGTGATTTTACTGTACATCGCACTGAATTGCCGGCTTTTCTCGCTAACACCGCTGCGTATTTCTCGCAAGTCACACTGCTGGTCCGTGTGTAATCCGTATTTTTCGGGCCCCCATAGACTTGCGTTGGCGATTTTTTTGCGCAATACGGTGACAAACGCAGCATGCTGTGATTTTCTACGGCCGTAGAAGACCGTATAATACGGATCAGTAAAATACGGCAGATAGGAGCTGGGGCATAGAGATAAATTGGGCCGTGTGTAATGCGTGTTTTACGGACGTATTTAATGCGCTCATACGTCCGTAAAACTCGCTAGTGTGATGCCGGCCTAAGGTGGAAGTTAAAGATGACTCATTTTATTGGCATTTTAGGCAAAATATTCCGACTAATATACAGATTGTTATTTTTTGCGTTTTAAAAATTACAAAAAGGAAAATGGGCTGATGCAAAAGTATCGGCACCCTTGAGATTTGTGTGCTCAGATAACTTTGACCAAGGTTCCAGACCTCAATTATTCTGTTAGGGTAAGTTCACACTGGGCGTTTTTGCTGAGTTTTTTAATGCTAATTTTCAGCTGCTTTTTGCATTACCAGCAAAGGCTATGAGATTTCAGAAATTTCATGCACACATATTGTTTTTTTGTCATCAGGATTTTGTGCTTTGCAGTGTTTTCTTGACATAGGTTAAATGTCACTTCTTTCAGCATTTTTTAAGCGTTTTTTCACCCATTGACTTAAGTGGGTGGTGAAAAAACAATGCAAATACGCAGGTTGACATTTTTGCAGCGTAGATGCTGCAGAAAAGTCAAGGATAGCAGGATGTGACCTTGTGAGATGGCCAGGGTGGTAGTCTTGGCAAGGGGCTGTTGTGTTACCACACCCTGGCACCCTGCAAAGAAAATATAATGTCCTGTCTGAGGTGTAGTGTGGGAATATTGCACAACACTCATGTTCGCATTGGCAGATGTCCTGAACCCATGGTCCCGTTTGCAGACGATATCACACACTCATGCACAGACACCGTATTCCACTTTAACAGTGCAACTTTACTTGATAACAAGCAATCCCTGGCAGTTTCAGTACAGCACAAGTTCATATTTTCAGCCTGAGCTTTCCTTCTCAGTGCTGGCTCCTCTAGCCTCTGAGATTCTCGTCCTGGCTCTGGGTTCGCCATATTCCTGAGCCCACTTTCCCATGCTGGTTCCCACTCTGCCTCCCCTTCACTGTGAGACGAAAAAGGATCCTCTGTCCTGATTCGAGCCATAGGCCCCGAAATCTCTAAAGGATACCATTGTACCAAGTTGTGGCCAACAGCATTCTGCTTTTGCCAGCACTTTCTTAACCCCTTCCCGACCTTTGACGCACCGCATGCGTCATGAAAACCTGTGCCATTCCGACCTGTGACGCAGCATATGCGTCATGGCTTGGATTGTGCTCCTGCAGGCCGGGTGAAAGGGTTAACTGTAATTTCACCCGGCCTGCAGGGACAGGAGGAGTTGTACTTATCCCAGGGGGGGTGGCTTCACCCCCCGTGGCTACGATCGCTCTGATTGGCTGTTGAAAGTGAAACTGCCAATCAGAGCGATTTGTAATATTTCACCTAAAAAACTGGTGAAATATTACAATCCAGCCATGGCCGATGCTGCAATATCATCGGCCATGGCTGGAAACACTGATGTGCCCCCACCCCACCGATCGCCCCCCCAGCCCCCCGATCTGTGGTTCGCTCCCCTCCGTCATGTGCTCCGCTCCCCCATCCTCCTGTCCGCTCCCCCCATGCTCCAATCCAACCCCCCTACACTCCGATCCACCCCCGCACTGCGATCCACCCCCCTGCTCCAATCCACCCCCCGTGCTCCGATCCACCCCCCCCGTTTTCCGATCCACCCCCCCATGTTCCAATCCACCCCCCATGCTCCGTCCACCTTCCCGTGCTCCCCCCCCACGCCATCATACTTACCAAGCCTCCCGGGGTCTTCTTTCCTGGGCGCCGCCATCTTCCAAAATGGCGGGCGCATGCGCAGTGCGCCCGCCGAATCTGCCGGCAGGCAGATTCATTCCAATGTGAATTTTGATCACTGTGATAAAACCTATCACAGTGATCAAAATAAAAAAACAGTAAATGACCCCCACCTTTGTCACCCCCATAGGTAGGGACAATAATAAAATAAAGATTTTTTTTTTTCACTAAGGTTGGAGTTAGAACTAGGGTTAGGGTTAGGGTTTCGGTATGTGCACACGTATTCTGGTCCTCTGCGGATTTTCCCGCAGCGGATTTTGATAAATCCGCAGTGCTAAACCGCTGTGGATTTATCGCGGATTTACCACGGTTTTTCTGCGCATTTCACTGCGGTTTTACAACTGTGATTTTCTATTGGAGCAGTTGTAAAACCGCTGCGGAATCTGCAGAAAGAAGTGACATGCTGCGGAATGTAAACCGCTGCGTTTCCGTGCAGTTTTTCTGCAGCATGTGTACAGCGATTTTTGTTTCCCATAGGTTTACATTGAACTGTAAACTCATGGGAAACTGCTGCGGATCCGCAGCGTTTTCCACAGCGTGTGCACATACCTTTAGAATTAGGCTATGTGCACACGGTGCGGATTTGGCTGCGGATTCACAGCAGTGTTCCATCAGGTTTACAGTACCATGTAAACATATGGAAAACCAAATCCGCTGTGCCCATGGTGCGGAAAATACCGTGCGGAAACGCTGCGTTGTATTTTTCGCAGCATGTCAATTCTTTGTGCGGATTCCGCAGCGTTTTACACCTGTTCCTCAATAGGAATCCGCAGGTGAAATCCGCACAAAAAACACTGGCTATCCGCGGTAAATCTGCAGGTAAAACGCAGTGCCTTTTACCCGCGGATTTTTCAAAAATGGTGCTGAAAAATCTCACACGAATCCGCAACGTGGGCACATAGCCTTAGGGTTAGGGTTGGAATTAGGGTTGTGGTTAGGGTTAGGGGTGTGTTGAGGTTAGAGTTGTGGTTAGGGGTGTGTTGGGGTTAGGGTTGTAATTAGGGTTATGGCTACAGTTGGGATTAGGGTTAGGGGTGTGTTGGGGTTAGTGTTGGAGGTAGAATTGAGGGGTTTCCACTGTTTAGGCACATGCAGGTGTCTCCAAAAGCAACATGGCGCCACCATTGATTCCAGCCAATCTTGTATTCAAAAAGTCAAATGGTGCTCCCTCACTCCCGAGCCCCGACATGTGCCCAAACAGTGGTTTACCCCCACATATGGGGTACCAGCATACTCAGGACAAACTGCGCAACAATTATTGGGGTCCAATTTCTCCTGTTACCCTTGAGAAAATAAAAAATTGCTTGCTAAAACATAATTTTTGAGGAAAGAAAAATGATTTTTTATTTTCACGGCTCTACGTTGTAAACGTCTGTGAAGCACTTGGGGGTTCAAAGTGCTCACCACATATCTACATAAGTTCCTTGGGGGGTCTAGTTTACAAAATGGGGTCACTTGTGGGCGGTTTCTACTGATTAGCCACATCAGGGGCTCTGCAAACACAACGTGACGCCCGTAGAGCATTCCATCAAAGTCTGCATTTCAAAACGTCACTACTTCACTTCCGAGCCCCGGCATGTGCCCAAACAGTGGTTTACCCCCACATATGGGGTATCAGCGTACTCAGGAGAAACTGGACAACAACGTTTGGGTCAAATTTCTCCTGTTACCCTTGGGAAAATAAAAAATTGCGGGCTAAAAATTCATTTTTGAGAAAAGAAAATTTTGTTTTATTTTCATGGCTCTGCGTTATAAACTTCTGTGAAGCACTTGGGGGTTCAAAGTGCTCACCACACATCTAGATTAGTTCGTTTGGGGGTCTAGTTTCCAAAATGGGGTCATTTGTGGGGGATCTCCAATGTTTGTGCACACAGGGGCTCTCCAAACGCGACATGGTGTCCGCTAATGATTGGAGCTAATTTTCCATTTAAAAAGCCAAATGGCGTGCCTTCCCTTCCGAGCCCTGCCGTGCGCCCAAACAGTGGTTTACCCCCACATATGGGGTATCAGCGTACTCAGGACAAACTGGACAACAACATTTTGGGTCCAATTTCTCCTATTACCCTTGGCAAAATAGGAAATTCCAGGCTAAAAAAATCATTTTTGAGGAAAGAAAAATTATTTTTTATTTTCATGGCTCTGCGTTATAAACTTCTGTGAAACACCTGGGGGTTTAAAGTGCTCAGTATGCATCTATATAAGTTCCTTAAGAGGTCTAGTTTCCAAAATGGGGTCACTTGTGGGGGAGCTCCAATGCTTAGGCACACAGGGGCTCTCCAAACGCGACATGGTGTCCGCTAACAATTGGAGCTAATTTTCCATTCAAAAAGTCAAAAGGCGCGCCTTCCCTTCCGAGCCCTGCCAGGTGCCCAAACAGTGGTTTATCCCCACATGTGAGGTATCGACGTACTCGGGAGAAATTGCCCAACAAATTTTAGGATCCATTTTATCCTGTTGCCCATGTGAAAATGAAAAAAATTGAGGCTAAAAGAATTTTTTGTGAAAAAAAAGTACTTTTTCTTTTTTACGGATCAATTTGTGAAGCACCTGGGTGTTTAAAGTGCTCACTATGCATCTAGATAAGTTCCTTGGGGCGTCTAGTTTCCAAAATGGGGTCACTTGTGGGGGAGCTCCAATTTTTAGGCACACGGGGGCTCTCCAAACGCGACATGGTGTCTGCTAAAGAGTGCAGCCAATTTTTCATTCAAAAAGTCAAATGGCGCTCCTTCCCTTCCAAGCCCTGCCGTGCGCCCAACAGTGGTTTACCCCCAACATATGAGGGATCAGCGTACTCAGGACAAATTGGACAACAACTTTCGTGGTTCAGTTTCTCCTTTTACCATTGGAAAAATAAAAAAAATGTTGCTAAAAAATCTTTTTTGTGACTAAAAAGTTAAATGTTCATTTTTTCCTTCCATGTTGCTTCTGCTGCTGTGAAGCACCTGAAGGGTTAATAAACTTCTTGAATGTGGTTTTAAGTACCTTGAGGGGTGCAGTTTTTAGAATGGTGTCACTTTTGGGTATTTTCAGCCATATAGACCCCTCAAACTGACTTCAAATGTGAGGTGGTCCCTAAAAAAAATGGTTTTGTAAATTTCGTTATAAAAATGAGAAATCGCTGGTCAAATTTTAACCCTTATAACTTCCTAGCAAAAAAAAATGTTGTTTCCAAAATTGTGCTGATGTAAAGTATACATGTGGGAAATGTTATTTATTAACTATTTTGTGTCACATAACCCTCTGGTTTAACAGAATAAAAATTCAAAATGTGAAAATTGCAAAATTTTCAAAATTTTTGCCAAATTTCCGTTTTTATCACAAATAAACACAGAATTTATTGACCTAAATTTACCACTAACATGAAGCCCAATATGTCACGAAAAAACAGTCTCAGAACCGCTAGGATCCATTGAAGCGTTCCTGAGTTATTACCTAATAAAGGCACACTGGTCAGAATTGCAAAAAACGGCCAGGTCTTTAAGGTCAAAATAGGCTGGGTCATGAAGGGGTTAACATTGCAACTATAATACACTACTGTACACAGAGCTCCCACTGACTGACTGAGATTAAGGATGTGTCCCACTGACAAACTCACTCAGTCACTCTTAGAGTATGTGTTCAGGATTGCATAAGGATTTGGTCAGGATTTTATGCAGGTAAAATCCTGACCAAATCTCCACCTGAGGTCACTGGCAGGTCACCTGCGTTTTTCATGTGTTTTTTGACGCGCTTTTTTCATGCGGATTTGTGTGTGTTTTTGTAAGCTCAATAAAGATATACCAAAAAAAGGGTGATGTCATTTCTTGTCCAACCTCTTCATTTACATACTCCATTGAAGAATAATGTTTACACACAGACAGATGATAGATAACCGATAGATCGATAGATAGATAGATGATAGATAATAGATAGATCTATTGTATCTATCTATCGTATCTATTATCTATCTATAAATACAGCTATCGATAGATATATCTATAGATAGCTAGATAGATATATCAATAGATAGATAATACCAAGCCCGATGTTTAGT
This sequence comes from Ranitomeya imitator, assembly GCF_032444005.1. NCBI lineage: Eukaryota > Metazoa > Chordata > Amphibia > Anura > Dendrobatidae > Ranitomeya > Ranitomeya imitator. Next base: position 55,579,342 of record NC_091291.1, read on the forward strand.
ATATCTATGTATCTTTATTCTGTCCGTCTGTCTGTCACGGAAATCCCAAGTCGCTGATTGGTCGCTGCAAAACGGCCACAACCAATCAGCGACGGGCACAGTCCGGCGGTGAAATGGCCACTCCCTACTCCCCTGCAGTCAGTGCCCCCTCCAGTCAGCGCTCACACAGGGTTAATGGCAGAGTTAACGGACCACACTATGCCGCGGTGTAACGCACTCCGTTAACGCTGCTATTAACCCTGTGTGACCAACTTTTTTACTATTGATGCTGCCTATGCAGCATCAATAGTAAAAAGATCTAATGTTAAAAATAATGATAAAAAGAAAAACATTATATACTCACCCTCCGTCGGCCCTTGGATCCAGCTGAGGCCTTTCCCGTTCCTCACAACACTCCAGTGATCGGTCCATGCATTGCGGTCTCGCAAGATGATGACGTAGGGGTCTCGCGAGACCGCTACGTCATCATCTTGCCAGACTGCAATGCACTCTTGGGACTGGAGCATCGCGAGGAGCATTGGTAAACGGCTCGCCTGGATCCGGGGGCCGACGGAAGGTGAGTATATAACTATTTTTTATTTTAATTCTTTTTTTTAACAGGGATATGGTGCCCACATTGCTATATACTACATGGGCTGTTAGATACTGCGTGGGCTGTGTTATATACTACATCTCTGTGCTATATACTATGTGGGCTGTGCTATATACTACGTGGCTGTGGTATATATTTTGTGGCTGGGCAATATACTACATCGCTGTGCTCTATTCTGTGTGGCCTGTTTTATATACTGCGTGGGCAGTGTTATATACTACGTCTCTGAGCTATATACTATGTGGCTGGGCAATATACTACGCGTCTGTGCTATATACTACGTGTCTGGGCAATATACTACGTGGCTGCTATATCTACTGTGTTGGCTGTGCTATATACTACGTGGGCTGTGTTATATACTACCTTGCTGTGCTATATACTACGTGGCTGTGCTATATACTACGCGGCCGGCCGCAACCAATTAGCGATATTGCAGCAGGATTTAAACACCACTTCGTAAATAAAGTACATGCATATTCTAGAATACTCGATGCGTTAGAATCGGGCCACCATCTAGTAGATATATAATAGCAAGGCCGATGTTTATGAATGAACGTTTAATTTAAAAAAAAATGGAAAAAAAAATGGCGTGGGCTCCTGCGCAATTTTCTGCGCCAGAGGGGGAAAGCCGACGGCCGGGGGCCAATATTTGTAGCCTATGAAGGGGGTAATACCCATGGCCCCTCCCAGGCTATGAATATCAGCTCGCAGATGTCTGCGTAGCCTTTACTGGCTATTAAAATAGGGGGACCCCCCAAAAAAATGATGTGGGGTCCCCCTATAATTTATAGCCAGAAAGGCTATGCAGACAGCTGTGGGCTGATATTCATAGCCTAGAGAGGGGCCATGGATATTGCCCCCCCGGCTACAAATACCAGCCCACGGCCGCCCCAGAAATGGCGCATCTGTAAGACGCGCTAATTCCGGCACTTAGCCCCTCTCTTCCCAAACCTGTGTAGCGGTAGGATATGGGGTAAAAAGGGATTAATATCACCTTGCTATTGTAAGGTCACATTAACCCCTTCATGACCAGGGGATTTTTCGTTTTTCCGTGTTCGTTTTTCGCTCCCCTCCTTCCCAGAGCCATAACTTTTTTATTTTTCCGTCAATTTGGCCATGTGAGGGCTTATTTTTTGCGGGACGAGTTGTACTTTTGAACGACATCATTGGTTTTAGCATGTCGTGTACTAGAAAACGGGAAAAAAATTCCAAGTGCGGTGAAATTGCAAAAAAAGTGCAATCCCACATTGGTTTTTTGTTTGGCTTTTTTGCTAGGTTCACTAAATGCTAAAAATGACCTGCCATTATGATTCTCCAGGTCATTACGAGTTCATAAACACCAAACATGACTAGGTTATTTTTTATCTAAGTGGTGAAAAAAAATTCCAAACTTTGCTAAAAAAAAAAAAAAAAAAATTGTGCCATTTTCCGATACTCGTAGCGTCTCCATTTTTCGTGATCTGGGGTCGGTTGAGGGCTTATTTTTTGCGTGCCGAGATGACGTTTTTAATGATAGCATTTCGGTGCAGATACGTTCTTTTGATCGCCCGTTATTGCATTTTAATGCAATGTCGCGGCGACCAAAAAAACGTAATTCTGGCGTTTCGAGTTTTTTTCCCGCTACGCTGTTTAGCGATCAGGTTAATACTTTTTTTTATTTGATAGATCGGGCAATTCTGAGCGCGGCGATACCAAATATGCGTAGATTTGATATTTTTTTTATTGATTTATTTTGATTGGGGCGAAAGGGGGGTGATTTAAACTTTTATGTTTTTTTTATTTTTTTCACATTTTTTTAAACTTTTTTTTTTAACTTTTGCCATGCTTCAATAGCCTCCATGAGAGGCTAGAAGCAGGCACAAGCCGATCGGCTCTGCTACATAGCAGCGATCTGCTGATCGCTGCTATGTAGCAGAATTGCACGTGTGCTGTGAGCGCCGACCACAGGGTGGCGCTCACAGCGACGGGCAATCAGCAACCATAGAGGTCTCAAGGACCTCTATGGCTACAATGGAGACGCATCGCCGACCCCCGGACATGTGACGGGGGTCGGCGATGACATCATTTCCGGCCGCCCGGCCGGAAGCGGTAGTTAAATGCCGCTGTCTGCGTTTGACAGCGGCATTTAACTAGTTAATAGGTGCGGGCAGATCGCGATTCTGCCCGCGCCTATTACGGGCACATGTCAGCTGTTCAAAACAGCTGACATGTCCCGGCTTTGGTGCGGGCTCACCGCGGAGCCCTGCATCAAAGCAGGGGAGCCGGCATCGGACGGTATAGTACGTCCGATGCCGGTAAGGGGTTAAGCCGGGTTAATAATGGAGAGGCGTCAATAAGATTTATTAATCCTAGAGTAGTGAAAGAGTTAAAGAAATAAAGACATAGCCTGAAAAAAGTATTTTATTCTTCTTAATTTCACCATACTTACCATACTCGATCGGCTGCAAAAAAAGTAAAATAATAAACCGTATACTCCCTGTCCGACGCAGTCCAATTAATAATGAGTGTCCCACGATGATCTACCCCATAGAACAGTGATATCTGGTGATGTCACTGCTCTATAGGCCCTCCAGTGACACACTGAAAGGAGACAATGGCTCCTGCAGTGCATCACTGAGAGGTTAATGTAGTTCACTGGTCTCACTTTAGTAGAACTAAGAGAACTAAGTAATGTAATAGATAAACCATTATTTCTTATTTTTAGTGACTCTATAGCGACAGGGTCTGTTCCGCAGGACTGGCGCATAGCAAATGTGGTGCCAATATTCAAAAAGGGCTCTAAAAGTGAACCTGGAAATTATAGGCCAGTAAGTCTAACCTCTATTGTTGGTAAAATATTTGAAGGGTTTCTGAGGGATGTTATTCTGGATTATCTCAATGAGAATAACTGTTTAACTCCATATCAGCATGGGTTTATGAGAAATCGCTCCTGTCAAACCAATCTAATCAGTTTTTATGAAGAGGTAAGCTATAGGCTGGACCACGGTGAGTCATTGGACGCGGTATATCTCGATTTTTCCAAAGCGTTTGATACCGTGCCGCCCAGAGGTTGGTACACAAAATGAGAATGCTTGGTCTGGGGGAAAATGTGTGTAAATGGGTTAGTAACTGGCTTAGTGATAGAAAGCAGAGGGTGGTTATAAATGGTATAGTCTCTAACTGGGTCGCTGTGACCAGTGGGGTACCGCAGGGGTCAGTATTGGGACCTGTTCTCTTCAACATATTCATTAATGATCTGGTAGAAGGTTTACACAGTAAAATATCGATATTTGCAGATGATACAAAACTATGTAAAGCAGTTAATACAAGAGAAGATAGTATTCTGCTACAGATGGATCTGGATAAGTTGGAAACTTGGGCTGAAAGGTGGCAGATGAGGTTTAACAATGATAAATGTAAGGTTATACACATGGGAAGAGGGAATCAATATCACCATTACACACTGAACGGGAAACCACTGGGTAAATCTGACAGGGAGAAGGACTTGGGGATCCTAATTAATGATAAACTTACCTGGAGCAGCCAGTGCCAGGCAGCAGCTGCCAAGGCAAACAGGATCATGGGGTGCATTAAAAGAGGTCTGGATACACATGATGAGAGCATTATACTGCCTCTGTACAAATCCCTAGTTAGACCGCACATGGAGTACTGTGTCCAGTTTTGGGCACCGGTGCTCAGGAAGGATATAATGGAACTAGAGAGAGTACAAAGGAGGGCAACAAAATTAATAAAGGGGATGGGAGAACTACAATACCCAGATAGATTAGCGAAATTAGGATTATTTAGTCTAGAAAAAAGACGACTGAGGGGCGATCTAATAACCATGTATAAGTATATAAGGGGACAATACAAATATCTCGCTGAGGATCTGTTTATACCAAGGAAGGTGACGGGCACAAGGGGGCATTCTTTGCGTCTGGAGGAGAGAAGGTTTTTCCACCAACATAGAAGAGGATTCTTTACTGTTAGGGCAGTGAGAATCTGGAATTGCTTGCCTGAGGAGGTGGTGATGGCGAACTCAGTCGAGGGGTTCAAGAGAGGCCTGGATGTCTTCCTGGAGCAGAACAATATTGTATCATACAATTATTAGGTTCTGTAGAAGGACGTAGATCTGGGTATTTATTATGATGGAATATAGGCTGAACTGGATGGACAAATGTCTTTTTTCGGCCTTACTAACTATGTTACTATGTTACTATGTTACTTTATGGCAATTGCTGCATGGGAACTTTCTCTCACAGCAATGCCAAAACTGAGACTAGGGACTATTTTCTCACAGGGGCGTAGGAATACATTGTGAGGAATACATTGTGGAAGGATACCCTTCATCATTGTATTCCTGGAGCCCCTGGAGAGCGGTGGCATCAGCTGATACTGCTGTTCTCCATGGGAGATCATCGAGGGACACTCGTTTTAATTGGATTTCTGCGGATCAGGGATTGTAGTGTTTGTTTATTATTTTAATATTTTTTACAGGTGACACTGGCTTCGGGGATCAAAGTGACAAGTGATGGTGAGTATGTACTCTATGTTTAATGTACTGTATGTCTATATGTATGTTGTATGTATGCACTGTATGTATGTGTTGTATGGTGTATGTTGCATGTTTTATGGTGCATGTCGTATGGTGCATGTCGCATGATGCATGTTTGTCGCATGTTGCATGTTATAACACCTATAGATATGAAACAACAACCAATGATATGAGATTAAAATATAAATTTTATTATAAACACAATAATAACAGTTTAAAATTCAGGAAAGGACCACCAATTGGCAGTAGAATGCAGGTTATCATACAAGGGCATGTCAATAAATTTTGAATAATTAATTTCCAAGGAAATCAGATAATGTAACGAGCATGGAAATCTCACTATAAATGATCAAAAGTTGAGGTAATTTTGCTTATATTGCACTGTTCACATTACATAGTATATTTCATATGGAAAAGTAAGGAATAAAGTGAATATCGTGCATGTAGCAGAGTTGATATTACAAAAAAATACTCAAAAAATTAATGCAGTGACAAAAAAGTCAAATTTACCCAGAAAAATCTAAATAAATAAATAGTTAATAATAAACTACCTCAAAAGTGCACCAAATAAGTCAATTGCACTGCATGTTAATAATACAATATAAAGTGCAAATATCAGGAAAGTATCCATTTAAAGTGAACACTGTGCATAAGTAAGCTACATAGATAAATAATATACCCCCAAAATAGATATAATAAAGTGCTGTGCACAGTAAATAAAGGGGGGAAAAAAGGATATAAATCAAATCAAATAGTTACCAAGTGCACCAAAATGTAATCATGTGAAATATTTCCATGGTCAGACATACCCTGATGATAAGCCCGCACGGCCCATCACGTGTTTCGCTTCAGCTTTGACGCATGTTGCATGTTGTTGCAACAGGGTTAGGGCTAGGGCTAGGGTTAGGGCTAGGGTTAGGGTTAGGGATGAGGCTAGGTTTAAGGCTACAGTTAGGGTTGGGGCTAAAGTTAGGGTTAGGGTAGGGGCTAAAGTTAGGGTTAGGGTTGGAGCTACATTAACGGTTGGGAATAGGGTTGGGATTACGGTTAGGGGTGTGTCAGGGTTTAAGGTTTGGTTAGGGTTACTGTTGGGATTAGGGTTAGGGGTGTGTTTGGATTAGGGTTTCAGTTATAATTGGGGGGTTTCCACTGTTTCGGCACATCAGGGGCTCTCTAAACGCGACATGGCTTCCGATCTCAATTCCAGCCAATTATGCGTTGAAAAAGTAAAACAGTGCTCCTTCCCTTCCGAGCTCTCCCGTGTGCCCAAACAGGGGTTTATCCCAACATATGGGGTATCAGCGTACTCAGGACAAATTGGACAACATCATTTGGGGTCCAATTTCTCCTGTTACCCTTGGGAAAATACAAAACTGGTGGCTTAAAAATATTTTTTGTAGGTAAAAAAGGATTTTTTATTTTCACGGCTCTGCGTTATAAACTGTAGTGACACACTTAGGGGTTCAAAGTTCTCACAACACATCTAGATATGTTCCTTGAGGGGTCTAGTTTCCAATATAGGGTCACATGTGGGGGGTTTCTACTGTTTAGGTACATTAGGGGCTCTGCAAACGCAATGTCACGCCTGCAGACCATCCATCTAAGTCTGCATTCCAAATGGCGTCCTTCCCTTCCGAGCCCTCCCATGCGCCCAAACTGTGGTTCCCCCCCACATATGGGGTATCAGCGTACTCAGGACAAATTGGACAACAACTTTTGGCATCCAATTTCTCCTGTTACCCTTGGGAAAATATAAAACTGGGGGCTAAAAAATAATTTTTGTGGGAATTTTTTATTTTTTTATTTTCACGGTTCTGCATTATAAACTGGGGGGTTCAAAGTTCTCATAACACATCTAGATAAGTTCCTTGGGGGGTCTAGTTTCCAATATGGGGTCACTTGTGGGGGGTTTCTACTGTTTAGGTACATTAGGGGCTCTGCAAATGCTATGTGATGCGGGCAGGCCATTCCATCTAAGTCTGCATTCCAAATGACGCTCCTTCCTTCCGAGCCCTCCCATGCACCCAAACGGTGGTTCCCCCCATATATGGGGTATCAGCATACTCAGGACAAATTGTACAACAACTTTGGGGTCCAATTTCTCCTGTTACCCTTGGAAAAATACAAAACTGGGGGCTAAAAAATAATTTTGTGGGAAAATGTTTTTTTTATTTTCACGGCTCTGCGTTATAAACTGTAGTGAAACACTTGGGGGTTCAAAGTTCCCACAACACATCTAGATAAGTTCCTTGGGGGGTCTAGTTTCCAATATGGGGTCACTTGTGGGGGGGTTCTACTGTTTAAGTACATTAAGGGCTCTGCAACCACAATGTGATGCCTGCAGACCAATCCATCTAAGTCTACATTCCAAATGATGCTCCTTCCCTTCCGAACTCTGACATGCGCTCAAATGATGGTTCCCCCCCACATATCGGGTATCAGCGTACTCAGGACAAATTGGACAACAACTTTTAGGGTCCAATTTCAACTGTTACCCTTGGAAAAATACAAAACTGGGGGCTAAAAAATAATTTTTGTGGAAAAAAAATATTTTTTATTTGCACGGCTCTGCGTTATAAACTGTAGTGAAACACTTGGGGGTTTGTTGTGAATTCCGCTCTTGGGCTCCCTCCGGTGGTTGTAAGTGGCATTTTTGTGAGTTCTGCTCTTTGGCTCTCTCCTGTGGTTTTTAGTGGTATGGCTGCTTCTTGGATTTAGCTTCAGCAGCTGTTTTCACTGATCGTCTTTCTGGCTCGGCTATATTAGTCTGGCCTTATCCCTCATTCAATGCCAGTTGTCAATTGTTCCTGCCTGGAGTCATTGCTCTTAGGACTTTCCTGACACTCTGACCAGTTCATCAAAGCTAAGTCCTTGCTTGTCCTTTTGCGGTTCTCTTGTAGTGGACTTGTTGTTCAGCACTTTCTTTGTTTTTGTTCATTTGTCCAGCTTTTCAGTATGGATCTATTCAGCTAAGCTGGAAGCTCTGGGCAGCAGAGTTTGCCCTCCACACCTTTAGTCAGGTGTGGAGATTTTTGCATTTCTCTGCGGTGGACTTTTTCTAGTTTTTATTACTGACCGCACAGCGTTCTGTCCTGTACTATTTTCTATCTAGCTGGAAGTGGCCTCCTGTCCTAAATCTTGTTTCATACTACGTATGTCATTTCCTTCTCCTCTCACAGTCATTATTTGTGGGGGGCTAATCTGTCCTTTGGGGATTTTCTCTGAGGCAAGATAGTTTTCCTGCTTCTATCTTTAGGGGTAGTTAGCTCTTAGGCTGTGACGAGATGCCTAGGCAGAGTTAGGAGCATTCCATGGCTGCTTCTAGTGTTGTGTTGAGCTTAGGGACTGCGGTCAGTATAGTTGCCACCTGCTCAGAGCTAGACGCATGTCGCTCCTTAAACACCAGATCATAACAATACAACTGGCCAAAAATGAGCTGAATGCCTCTCAAAAGAAGGAAGACAAAAAGAGTTCTGAGCCATTTTTTTTTCTTTAGTTTGTTTTGTCTTTTTCCTTCCTCTTGATCTCTGGGTGATTCGGGATTTGGATGCAGGCATGGATGTTCAGGGTTTTTTTTCTCATGTGGATCAGCTTGCTGCAAGAGTACAGACGAGTATTCAAGATTATGTGGTTCAGACTCCGGCCTTAGAGCCTAGAATTCCTACTCCGGATTTGTTTTACGGGGATAGATCTAAGTTTTTGAACTTTAAAAATAATTGCAAATTGTTTTTTGCTCTGAAACCCCGTTCCTCTGGTGACCCCATTCAGCAAGTGAAGATAGTTATTTCTCTTCTGCGTGGCGACCCTCAGGACTGGGCATTCTCACTTGAGTCAGGGAAACCGGCATTGCTTAATGTAGATGCATTTTTTCAATCGCTCGGATTATAGTATGAAGAACCTAACTCTGTAGAGCATGCTGAGAAAATACTGTTGGCCCTGTGTCAGGGTCAGGAAGCGGCAGAATTATACTGCCAGAAATTTAGAAAATGGTCTGTGCTCACTAAATGGAATGAGGATGCTCTGGCTGCTATTTTCAGAAAGGGTCTTTCTGGAGCCCTTAAAGATGTTATGGTGGGGTTTCCCACGCCTGTTGGTTTGAGCAAATCTATGTCTCTGGCAATTCAGATTGATCGCAGGGCCGCGCTTAGTAACCCGATGTTTACCCTGGTTACCAGCGTAAACATAAAAAAAAAAAAAATTACATACTTACCTTCCGCTGTCTGTCCCCGGCGCTCTGCTTCTCTGCACTCCTCCTGCATCCTGTGTCAGCGCCGGCCAGCCAGAAAGCACAGCGGTGACGTCACCGCTCTGCTTTACGGCTGACCGGCGCTGACAGTGCAGAGGAGAGCACAGCGCCGGAAGACAGACATGGAATGTAAGTATGTAATGTTTGGTTTTTTTACTTTTACGCTGGTAACCAGGGTAAACATCGGGTTACTAAGCGCGGCCCGGCGCTTAGTAACCCAATGTTTACCCTGGTTACCGGGGACCTCGGGATCGTTGGTCGCTGGAGAGCGGTCTGTGTGACAGCTCTCCAGCGACCAAACAGCGACGCTGCAGCGATCGATATCGTTGTCGTATCGCTGCAGCGTCGTTTCAGTGTGACGGTACCCTTATTCTGAAGCCACTCCTTTGTTATTTTAGCTGTGTACTTAGGGTTATTGTCTTGTTGGAAGGTGCACCTTTGGCCAAGTCTGAGGTTCAAAGCACTCTGGAAGAGTTTTTCATCCAGGATATCTCTGTACTTGGTCAGATTCATGTTTCCTTCAATTGCAACCAGTTGTCCTGTCCCGCTGAAAAACACACTCATAGCATGATGCTGCCACCACCATATTTCATTTTATTGGGCATGTGATGAGCAGTGCCTGGTTTTCTCCACACATACTGCTTAGAATTATCACCAAAAAGTTCTATTTTCGTCTCATCAGACCAGAGAATCTTACTTCTCCTTGCCTGGGAGTCCTTCATGTGTTTTTTTTTAGCAAACTATGTGGGCTTTCATATGCCATGCACTAAGGAGAAGCTTCCATCGTGTCACTACCATAAAGGCCCGACTGGTGGAGGGCTGCAGTGATAGTTGACTTTGTGGAACTTTCTCCCATCTCCCTACTGCATCTCTGGAACTCAGCCACAGTGATCTTGGGGTTCTTCTTTACCTCTCTCACTAAGGCTCTTCTTCCTCAATTGCTCAATTTGGCTGGACGGCCAGTTCTAGGAAGACTTCAGTTGGTCCCAATCTTCTTCTATTTAAGGATTATGGATGACACTGTGCTCTAAGGAACCTTGAGAACTGCAGAAATTCTGTTGTAACCTTGGCCAGATCTGTGCCTTGCCACAATTCTGTCTCTGAGCTCCTTGGCCAGTTCCTTTGACCTTATGATTCTCATTTGGTCTGACATGCACTGTGAGCTGTGAGGTTTTATATAGACAGGTGTGCACCTTTCCAAATCAAGTCCTATCAGTTTAATTAAACACAGCTGGACTCCAATGAAGGAGAAGAACCATCTGAAGGAGGATTACAAGGAAATGGACAGCATGTGACTTACCGTAAATATGAGTGTTTGTGCAAAGGGTCTGAATACTTATGACCATGTGATGTTTCAGTTTTTGTTTTTTAAAAAATTTGCCAAAGTTTCTACATTTCTGTTTTTTTTCACTCAAGACGGGGTGCAGAGTGTACATTAAAGAGAACCTGTCACCCCGTTTATTCAAGAAGAGCTAAAAATAGCGTTAAATAGGGGCAGAGCTGGGCTTTACATTAGTGTATTTTGGAGCCTTTATTCCCCACCTATGCTGCCGAAATACCTTTGTCTCGACGGCCATTTTCCTGAAGCCGAGTTCGCATCTCGGCTGCAGGAAAATGGCCACCGTGATCTCCATCTGCGCACGTGCGGCATCCCGCGGCCATTTTCCTGAAGCCCCGGAAAGCCGAGAAGAACCATCTGCGCACGCGCGGCCTCACAAAGATGGCCGCGCCCACGATAAATGGCTGAATTGCGCAGATAGCGCTATTTTCCTTGAAGCTGCGCAGTGGATTCGCCACTTGGACATGCGCACACCACTACGCCACCAACGGAGATCTGGGGGAGAAACAGCGCTGTCACCACGCCCATATGACCTGACCAGCGTGAGTGACAGCCCAAAACGGCGACTTTACAAAGGTATTTCGGCAGCATAGCTGGGGAATAAAGGCTCCAAAATACACTAATGTAAAGCCCAGCTCTTCCCTATTTAACGCTATTTTTAGCTCTTCTTGAAAAAACGAGGTGGCAGGTTCCCTTTAAGGAGAAAAAAATGGCTGCAATGAAACAAAGAGTAAAAAATGTAAAGGGGTCTGAATACTTTCCGGAACCCACTGTAAATCAGTTACAAACTTGCATTCAGTACTATATGAGATGAGCTTTGCCTCTGTAGCATATTTGGGCAAAGTACGTCCTGCAAACTAAGACAGCCAAAGGACTGGACAATGCAGCCACCTTCATTCAAGCATCTAAATTTTACCTTGATCCTCGAGATGAAAATACTGGTATATGCAATAATGCAACAGGGCTAAGTTTCCACCATTGAGTCATTGTGTCTAAAAATGCAGCAGGCATGATAATACCACTACATCGCGACTGCTGTGTGCATACTCAATAATTTGCAGAGATCAGATAAGCATATAAGGGGAATAAGGTTGGGTGAGTAGTTTCAGTTTTTAAATTGGCAGTACTTGTGGGAAACTGAGGACATAAGGCTGTATGGGAGCTTTGTGGGGACATCATACTGCTGGGTAGCTTTGTGGGGCATCATGTTCTGTGGTGGGGCTTTGTGGGGACTTCATACTGCATTGGTGGGATGTGTTGAGTCTCATACTGTATGAGGAGCTATGTAGGGACATTATATGTAGGTGACTGTGTGGGGACATCATATTGTGTTGGAGTGCTGTGTGAGGAAATTGTATTGCATGAGGGAGCATGTTGGGACATCATATTGTGTTCGAGCCTGTATGGCAACATAATACTCTGGGGACATCATACTGCATGGGGGCATTGTGGGCACATTATAATGTATGGGGTCTGTGAGGATCCATCATAATTGGTGGAGGGGCTGCATGGAGACAACATACTGGGAAGGGGGCTGTAGAGGATATTATACTGCATTGAGGGTTGTGTTGGGACATCATACTGTATTGAATTCTTTGTGGGTATTTAATCCTGTTTGGAAGGCTGTGTGGGAACATTAAACTAAATGAGGTGGGCTATATAGGGACATCATACTACATAGGGCACTTGTGGAAATATCATACGGCCTGAGATCTTTGTGGGGGGCTCTGTGGGGATATCATACAGTATGGCAGGACATCATACTTTGTGAGAGGCTTTCTGGGGACATCATACTGTGTGGGGAACTGTGTGGGACATAATGCTGTCTGGAGGGTTTTGTGGCAATATCATACTATGTGAGGACACCATTCTCCATAGGGAGCTATGTGCAGACATCATCATATGTGGAGGCCATCATACTGTGTGGAAGGATTTTTTGTGGACATCATAGTGAGGGGTTTTGTGGGGTCATCATACTGCAATCGGGACTGTGTGGGGACATAATACTACTGTGTAAGGGGTTTTGTGTGGACAGCATCCTTTTGAGGGGACATCATACTGTTTGTTTGTCTGTGTTGGGGCATCATACTATGTGAGAATCTGTGGTGACATGCATCATGTAATATTAGGAGCTGTTGATCAAGGTACAAGGGCTGAATAACAGAAGCAGTATGATTTTCGAGTTTTATAAGCTTCATAAAAATCAGTAAATGATATGACTTTCATTAACTGCTACGGGTAAGAATACATGTTACAAGAAGCCCCATCATAACATGTATAAGCAGTAGCAGCTAGTCAGCATACTTAATTCTTATCAATATTAAGTGAAACAAATTAATACAAAACAATTATAATGTTAATGAGCAGAATTAAGTTAGGCCTGTTGGTTTGGCCCTCCACAACAGTCACAGTCTCTCAAGTAGCACCTCGGGTAAAGTAACTGCCTACCCCTGCCCTAAAATTATAGCCTGGATTAGTCCCCCAGGGACACTTATTTTTACAGTTTCTATTTTTATATATAGGTTAAATCTGACTTGTATAACAGTGTCGTCACAAAGATGAGATTTACACAATGTTATCTTCTGCGAGCTCCCGGCTTATACCTTTTATTGTGCTATAGCACAAAACTAATAGTTAATATATGGCTTTAATACATGGAGATTTAAACAAAAAAATATATTTTTACTGCAGGAAAACTCTTGTTTTATATTAAACCTTTGTAGCGTGTGAGTATTTTACTTCTAGCATTCATAATAATAGTTTTAATATTTTATCACTAAAGCAAACTGCTCCTGAAATAGAAAGGAAAATGTAGGTGGTATATATAAAGATATCCAAGTATATTATAGGTGAAACCAGAAGTTTACATACACTATATAAAAAGAGACATATGCATGTTTTCCTCAATATCTGACATGACATGAAATCAGAATAAACCTGAAACATTTCATTAGCATTTGGTACACTTGCCCTTAAACTGAATGACTTGGGCCACACGTTTGAGATATCCTTCAAAAAGCTTCTGACAATAGTTAATTAGAATTTGGGCCCATCCCTCCTGACAAAACTGGAGTAACTGATCCAGGTTTGTGGGGCGCCTTGCGTGCCCCTGCCTTTTCAGCTTTGCTCATAAATTTTCAATAGGATTGAGATCAGGGATTTGTGATGGCCACTTTAAAGCAATGACCTTTTTATCCATAAGCCATTTTGTTACCATTTTGGCAGTATGCTTCAGGCCATTGTCCATTTGGAAGACCCGTTTCCTCCCAAGCTTTAACTTCCTGGCAGGTGTCTTGAGATGTTGCTTCAGTATTGCCACATAATATTCTTTTCTCATGATGTCATCAATTTTGTGAAATGCACCAGTCCCTCCTGCAGAAAAACAACCCCACAACATGATGCTGCCACCACTGTATTTTGCATTTGGGATAATGTTCTTACGCTTCCAAGCTTCTCCCTTTTTCCTCCAAACGTAGCGATGGTCATTATGACCAAAAAAGTTACATTTTAGTTTCATCAGCCCACAGGATGTCTCCAAAAATAAGGTCTTTGTTCCTGTGTGCATTTGCAAACATTAATCTGTTTGTTTATTTTGGAGTAATATATTCCTCCTGGCAGAGTGGCCTTTCAACTCATGTTGATACAGTACTCGTTTCACTGTGGATACTAACGCAATCTTATCAGCTCCCACCATCATCTTCACATGGTCTTTTGCTTTTGTCCTTGGGTTGATATAAGGTACCTTCACACATATCGTTAACGAAATCGTTATCGTTGCAACGTCACGCTTTTTGTGACGTATCAACATTCCCGCTAACTATCTCGTTACGTGTGACAACGACCAACGATCAGGCCCCTGCTGGGAGATCGTTGGGGAATGATCAGGACCTTTTTTTGGTCGCTGATCACCCGCTGTCATCGTTGGATCGGCGTGTGTGACGCCGATCCAGCGATGTATTCACTTGTAGCCAAGGTAAATATCGGGTTACTAAGCGCAGGGCCGCGCTTAGTAACCCGATATTTACCCTGGTTACCATTGTAAAAGTTAAAAAAAAAAAAACACTACATACTCACATTCCGATGTCTGTCACGTCCCCCGCCGTCAGCTTCCCTGCACTGACTGTCAGCACCGGCCGTAAAGCAGAGCACAGCGGTGATGTCATCGCTGTGCTCTGTTTTACGGCCGGTGCTGACACAGTCAGTGCGGGAAGCTGACGGTGGGGGACGTGACAGACATCGGAATGTGAGTATGTACTGTTTTTTATTTTTTTACTTTTACAATGGTAACCAGGGTAAATTGTTATGATCTGGTGGCCTAGGAGTAGCATGTGACGTACTCTGGAGAAGGTGATACCTGTACTGACCGCAGACCCTGAACTTAGCACCGCAACTAGAAGTAGCCGTGGGATGTACCTAACACTCCCTAGACACCTCAACACAGCCTAAGGACTTACTTCCCCTAAAGAAAGAAACGGAAAACTATCTTGCCTCAGAGAAAATCCCCAAAGGATAGACAGCCCCCCACAAATATTGACTGTGAGAGGAGAGGGAAATGACATACGCAGACTGAAAACAGGATTTAGCAAAGGAGGCCTTTCTAGCTAAAAAGAAAGAATAGGACAGAGTACTATGCAGTCAGTATTAAAACACTAGAAAATATCCACCACAGAAAATACAAATCTCCACATCTGACTAAAGACATGGAGGTTATATCCGCATCTCCAGAGATACAGCTTGGCTGCAAAAAATCCTTACACAGACAAAGCTGGACAAGACAAAACATGAAAATGCACAGAACTATAAGGCCCACAGCATGTGGACAGCAAAAACAAAGCCAGAACTTATCTTTGTTGAAAAGAACAGCAAAACAGGAAAGACCAGTCAGGGATGGGAATCCTCCAAAAATAATGGACAACTGGCACTGACTAAAGGATCAAGCAAGACTAAATAGCCCAGTCCAAATTGCAATAAGTGGACACACCTGATAAATGCTGAGATCCAAAGACAGCAGCACTACCACTCATAACCACCGGAGGGAGCCCAAGAGCAGAATTCACAACAGTAAATATTGGGTTACTAAGCGCGGCCCTGCGCTTAGTAACCCGATGTTTACCCTGGTTACCCGGGTACTTCGGCATCGTTGAAGACAGTTTCAACGATGCCGAAGTCTTGACCCTGATCGTTGGTCGCTGGAGAGAGCTGTCTGTGTGACAGCTCCCCAGCGACCACACAACGACTTACCAACGATCATGGCCAGGTCGTATCGCTGGTAAGTCGTTTAGTGTAACGGTACCTATACCTCCTGACGAAGCTGCCGTTGCAGCGAAACGCGCGTCGAGGTGTGCCTAGTCTGTACGACTCCCTTCTTTTGGGCTCCATTATGTCTACAGGTATGTGTGACTGCTATATCGTTACCTTCATGTGATTTTGTTATCTGATGTGGAATTGGTCACATATATATTGCATATATATTGCAGATTAGTCATACTCCCAGTACTATTTATGAGCCTTTCTGTTTACATGATACCTACACATCTGTGGTAGCTATTTTATATAAGTCATTATGTAAGGGAGTCGGATCAGTCTTGTGCTTCTGCTATGACCCTGTATCTATGGTATATCATATCTCACCAGTTTGTTATATTGTCTTATATGTATTTTTTATCGATTTGTTCTAATAAAGTGTTTGGTGTTTTTATCATTGATCCAGTGTCTTCATGGGTTCTCTATTGGTTTAACTATATAACATATGAAGGGATCTCATTTATTTCTATGAGGGTGTGCTATTTTTGGTACCTATACACATGTTGGACCAAAGTACGTTCATCTCTGGAACACAGAACCCGTCTCCTTCTTGAGCAGTATGATGGCTGGACATTTGCATCTTATTTGTACTTGCGTATAATTGTTTGTACAGATGAAGAGTCACCTTCAGGTATACTGAAATTGGATGAGCCAGCCTCTCTTCCTGATATCTTGGCTGATTTCTTAAGACTTCCCCATGATGGTACACAAAGAAGCAGAGTGTTTCAGGTGTGCATTAAAATATATCTACAGGTTTGTCTCTAACTCAGATGTTGCCAAAAAACATAGCAGAAGCTTCTAAACACATGACATCATCATGTGGGCAGTCCAGAATTGTTTAAAGGCATGTAAACTTTTGACTTTGCAGTAACTAATAAAAATGCCTTAAACTCTCTCTCTCTCTCCTTATTCCGACATTTAGCAAATATTAATAATTAAGGTAATCCTAATGGACCTAAAATGGGAAAAGTTTATTCTGATTTCATGTCAGATATTGAGAAAAACATGCATATGTAACTTTTTTTACATAGTGTATGTAAACCTCTGGTTTCAACTGTATATACAGTTGTGCTCAAAAGTTTACATACCTCGGAAGAATTTTTGCTTTCTTGGCCTTTAATCAGAGAATGTGAATGATAACACTAATCTTTTTCTCCACTCATGGTTAGTGGTTGGGTGAAGCCATTTATTGGCAAACTACTGTGTCTTCTCTTTTTAAATCATAATGACAACCCAAAACATCAAATGGACCCTGATCAAAAATTCACATACCCTGGTAAATTGGTCTGATAAGCACAGAAGTTGACATAAATGGGTTTGAATGGCTACTAAATGTAACATCCTCACCTTTGACCTGTTTGCTTGTAATCAGAGTGTGTGTATAAAAGCTGAGTGAGTTTCTGGGATCCAGACAGACTCTTGCATCTTTCATCCAGCCCCTGATGTTTTTGGATTGTAAGTCATGAGGAAAGCAAATGAATTATCAACGGACCTACGGGAAAGGTAGTTGAACTGTGTAAAACAGGAAAGGCGTACACAAAGATATTCAAGCAATTGATAGTCACCAGCATTCAAACTGTGATTAACAAATGGAAAATCAGGAACTCTGAAAACAAAACCATGGTCAGGTAGTGTCATGATCTGCTTAAGGTACCGTCACACTTAGCGACGCTGCAGCGATACCGACAACGATCCGGATCGCTGCAGCGTCGCTGTTTGGTCGCTGGAGAGCTGTCACACAGACAGCTCTCCAGCGACCAACGATCCCGAGGTCCCCGGTAACCAGGGTAAACATCGGGTAACTAAGCGCAGGGCCGCGCTTAGTAACCCGATGTTTACCCTGGTTACCAGCGTAAAAAAACAAACAGTACATACTTACATTCAGCTGTCTGTCCCTTGCCGTCTGGTTCCTGCACTGACTGCTGGCCGTAAAGTGAAAGTGAAAGCACAGCGGTGAGTCACACAGCGGTGACTCACCGCTGTGGCTGTGCTCTGCTTTCACTTTACGGCCAGCAGTCAGTGCAGGAACCAGACGGCAAGGGACAGACAGCTGAATGTAAGTATGTACTGTTTGTTTTTTTACGCTGGTAACCAGGGTAAACATCGGGTTACTAAGTGCGGCCCTGCGCTTAGTTACCCGATGTTTACCCTGGTTACCAGTGAAGACATCGCTGAATCGGTGTCACACACGCCGATTCAGCGATGTCTACGGGGAGTCCAGCGACGAAATAAAGTTCTGGACTTTCTTCCCCGACCAGCGATCTCCCAGCAGGGGCCTGATCGCTGCTGCCTGTCACACTGGACGATATCGCTAGCGAGGACGCTGCAACGTCACGGATCGCTAGCGATATCGTCTAGTGTGACAGTACCTTTAGTTTGTGGGATTTGGTAGTTCAGAGGTTAATTTGGATGGCCGCACTTTGGGATTCTGGGAGGCTTCTTATAGCCTCATTGTGGGGTCATTTCACGTCGTTTATACTTTGACCCTTGGCTGAGTGTGTGTGACCCTGTTGTGCCTGTGCTTTGTGCCTGTGCTACTTTATGCTTGTCTGGTTCTGATCTGGTTCTGTCCCCGTTAAGAGTTCTGCCTGTCCCTCCTGTATTGCACTGGCATCTCCATGTATGACTCTTTGCGTACGTTTTAACTATTTTCTGCTCGCCCCTCCTGTACCGCACCACCCTCTCCGTGTATGACCCCATTTGTCCGACCTGAATACCCCTCTCCTCTACTCCAGGGTCCCTGTAGCATCCTGCACTCATCTTCGGCAGCAGGACGCTAAGCCCTGCCCCCTTTGGTCACATGATCGCAGGTCCTTCTGATTCCTGCTACTCTCAGTGTCCTATCTCACCATACTGCTCAGGTCCCATCTGCCTGAGCTTTCCCCGCAGCATCTGACCCCGGGCTCTCACATAGTGTCGGTGAGTCTACCTGCTCAGCCGTGGCAGTTCGCCAATAGACACGAGGAATGTTTCTTCTGCTGGTTTATTTAAATCACTGCATAAACCAGTGTAGGACTCAACCTAATAAACACAGCCTTTCTGGCAAAGGAAACAAATAGGTAACGTATAGCAAAGTCCATAGACCTGCAAGTATTCGTTCACTCAAGATACACATAAACATTTTTCTGGAGCTCTCTCAGTGATTTGAAATTTAACTTGGGGTGGCGATATGCTGAGTAATCATCCCGCCCATCTCTTATAACTACTCACAAAAAAAGCAAACCCTGTCATGGCCCATTAACGCATCTCAGCAAATGATATGCTGCAGATAAGCTTTAAGGTCTTTAAGGAAGATAGCAATCTTTGTAAAACATATCTACCCTCACATACATTGCCAATGACCCTGTCACAATACATATATACTTCTTAAATATAATGCTTGACATGTACTTCTGTCAGAAACCAGGTTGGGAAGTGTCTGCGCAGTGTGGCGCAGTAGTCACAGTGTGTACATTCTGCACTATGACGTCATTTTATTAAACACACAGTGTTTGAGAATTCGCAGACAGTGTCTTTACAAAATGGTGCCGGATATGCCAGAGGAGTTGGAGGAGGAGGAAGACAAATAGGTTCCATTGTGGCTTCCATCACAGACACTGTGTAACCACGACAAGCACTGCATCCTCAGCCACCACTCTAGCTGTGGCAAGCAGGGGTCGGGGTTGTGCAGATCACAAGGGCGGCAAGAGTTGGGTAGCTTGGCCATTTTTTGAGACCGCAAAGGATGACTCAATTAATGTTATCTACCAAAAAACAACTGAGAAAAGTAAAAAAAATACAATAAATTGACTAATACATGCATGAACTGGCACATGAGCGATCAACATGTGATCAACATGCGTTAGTCTGGGAATCTCACTGCCCTAAAATGCGGACTAGCGAGCCTCACCAACCACCAGTTATCCCATAAACCACATATGCTGCTTCTTTCTCCTCCATCAACATGGCAAATGCTCCCGCACAAGTACCTCCACTTAATAACCCGCTAAAGTTGTGGTGAGTGAGACCCCATCAGCTGTTAGGGAAGTGGACATGCCTGCAGTTTTTGATTGATCTCAGACACCGAGCATCTTCTCAGTCCATGATAACATCCCCACCTGCACCTCACTCACAGTACAGCTGTTTGTCATGTTCACCCTACTCCACCATCTGTCAGCACAGCAGACAGTCCTCGTTCACACAGTTGTGGTCACGTAAAACATTGTTTCCTCCTACCCATGGCAAAGCTAAGCACTTAAACTTCACCATCCTCAATCTACTAATAATAACCTTTATTTATATAGCACAAGCATATTCTGCAGAGCTTTACAAGTCAACAGTTCATTTAAAACGGTCATAAGTAGCAAAGTTAACGATAATTCAATAATTAAAGCAAAAATAATGATGACCCTGCTCGTAAGAGCTAACAATCTACAATGAGGTGGGGAGTGACACAAAGTACAGGTGCTTACTTACAATGATGGTCCAGTCAAATTGATGAAATGGGGGGTAGATAAAGGCTGCCTGAGGTAGTAACCAGCCAATATTTGTAGTGCTTTTGGGTGCGGTGGAATTTGATGGAAAATTATGTTCAGAGAAGTACTGTAGATAATAGGTTGTATATAAAAAAGGACTTTGATTAGGGAACGTGATAGGCTGCCCTACACAGATATGATTTTAGTGAGCGCCTAAAACTGTGTAAGTTGTGGTTAGTCCTAATTTCTTGGGGAACAGAGGGGAAGAGGTGAGTTACCTAGGTAGGAGATTAAACAGAGCTGGACAAAGACCAAATCAGGGATCTTACCATCCTTGTGTGTCTCAGAGGTTGAAAGTTTTGAGAGGTAAAGAGAAGTGGTTAGATATAGAAGCTGGGATGCAGTTAGGGAGGTGGGGCTGTTTATGGGGATGTTGAAACCTCCCAGGATAAGGGTTGGCAATTCTGAGAACATGAAGTGTGGCAACCAGGCATAAAAGTGGTTAAGGAAGTGGGTGGGTGAGCCTGAGGGACGGTATATGACTGCTACTCTGAGTGAGAGAGGATGGGAGAGCCTGATGGTGTGGACCTCAAAAGAAGAATGGCATCCAACCGGCCTGTATTTATTTTTTAACAAAAAAAAGGATTGGTGGTGGCAGCAAGTAGTGTGTGGTTATCGGAGAGTTAGCAGTGGTAGGATGGCGGTAAATGCACATATTCCATGCATTGTAATCTGGAGGTGTGTATGCCGTACACTCACTGTACGTTTTCCAATAGCTAATTATTGGCTACAGCCTGCACCCTCCTCATTTGATTATCGTCCAATCGTGTAATTGTCTGGAAGATAAGGGCCATCTGAGAGCTGTTCACTCCAAAGATCACAGCGGGTGGTTCTGCATGACTACCAGCCTGTGATTTCTATGATAATGTAATGAAATCCTAGACAGATTTGTTGGTTAATCCAATCTGTTGGCCACAGAAATGTTGCCTTTCTGACTGGTGGATACAGATGGTTTCCAAAAGCTGATGGTCGTCACAGTCCTCCAGTACCAGTTGCCCAGTTACCCTTACTTATCTGAGAAAGATGTGCCTGCGCTACACCAGCATGTCACAGACATCACATTTCCTGAAAAAATCTATGTCTTCCAGGGTGAATTTCACCACTGACACCTGGACCAGAAAGCATGGGCGGGGCGTTACGTCTTACTGACTGGGAATTGGGTGACTCTGGTGGCTGTGAAGTCAGGCGGGGAATGGGTTGCTCCACATGTCTTGGAATCCCCAAGGCTTGAAGGGCACTTGGACATGGAGAACTAATTCACTACACACCAGAAGATGGAGAATGAAACTACTAGACAACAGGAATTGGAGAACAAAACTACTAAACACCTAGTTTTGTGGAGAAACCACTACACACCAGGAGATGGAGAACTAAACCACTGCCAACCAAGGTGTTACTAGACCGCAAATCTCTGCCCCATCATCTGTTGGTAGACATTGCAAGCTGCTAATGTAGCAAGACTGTGCCAAAAGGTGTATCTAGGGTTTCTGGCACCCGGAGCAAGAACTCCGTTTGGCCCACCTCCCAGCACACATGCAATTTGCACACTTAGTCATGTACCGACGAGCCGCTTTCCCTAATGCTCCCAATGATCAGTGGATCAGTGAAAAACTGAAAGAAGTAGAAGAGAAACTCGTTGTCACAAGACCATAAGTGTGAAAGTCACATATGAGTGAAGTGTCCATGTGATGATGACTACTGGAACCTGCAGAGCTGAATCCTAACACTGCAGGCTTCTGAATTCTCACAACTAATGCACTGCACACTTTTAGGATTCTCCCTTGCCGTTGGACAGTCATGTCAGCACAAGCATGTGATTTATATACTTCTGACCACATTCCGACTAGACGTGCCTGGCCATTTTCATTGAGTATTGCCACACATGTCTAGTCAGCAAGTGACTGCACTTAAGTAAATCGTCGGCACAAGAGAATCCTGACAGTGTGCAGTGCACACTGTGAGATTTCAGAAGTCTCCAGTCGCAAAGAATGACTGCAGTCTCATCACAAACCTGGACAACCCCTTCAATGCTCCTAACAAAAATAAACACATGAGAATTAGTTAGTATCACAAATAACATTTACATCCAGGTAAACGCGCGTCGGGGTGCCCTGGATAGTGACTGGTGATCCCTGGAATTGGAGTTACATATTTAGTAAGTGTCCCCTTATATTGCCTATTGGCTCATTCACTTTATTGTTTGTTGCTGCTAATGCAGGGTTCGGTTGCTTCACATATATGCACTATTTGCACATTAGATTGAGTAACTTTTACACCCCCACTCTTGCAGATTTCTGCTTTTACTTCACATTTTTATTCATTAGTTGCGTTTTATATCCCCCCATTTTTGTGTGTTTTTATGGGCCATATGGTATGACATGACGGACACAGGATTTACATATATGGACACCAGTTAACTACAGGCACTTATACATATTTACTGTATATACAATTTTAGATATATATATATTTTTTATATATATATGCATTTTTTGCTCTATTGTATGGTATAGTCTGAGTTTTATGTAACTAATAACGCATTTTTTTATGACCACATCCTTGCTTTGATTGTTTTTATGGTATTTTTCTATGTGGAGCTTGTAATTTCCCCTTCATTATATGTAGTGCCTCACTACGATATTTACACACTGGGTGTCCTTAGGGTAGTTTTATTTACTTATTAATGTATATAGTGATATTGATATATATATATATATATATATATATATATATATATATATATATATATTTTGGTTAATTTTTACCCTGTGTGCACTAGTGTGGTTTTAATTAATCCAGGTACCTTATAGAGGACGTCGTCTCTGGAGTCGTTCTCCTTTTCTTCATCTTGTCCAGACCCCATGATGAGTTTTCTCATCCACATCGCGTCTCTGCAGACTTCCATCTTCTCTGCTCTTTTTCAGAAAATCTCCACATGATGCCCTTATAGACAGAAGTGTCACTATAATGCTCCTGAATAAAAATTGCTCCTCACTGTATTGTCTGCACAAAATATGACTCCAACATTGTCCATCTTAGGCTATGTTCACATTGCGTTAGTGGGTGTCCGCTAACGGAATCCGTTACATGGCGAAATTGGCGCAATTAATGCTATGTAACAGATCCATTAGCGCACCCATTGACTGCAATGTGCTAACGGATCGCTAAAGCATCGCTAACGTATGCCTTTTTCGGCATGCGTCAGCGATGTGCCGTTAGTTTCGGACGGACCTCGAGAGCTGCTTGCATCGTTCAGGGTCCGTTCTTCGCTAGCGCACTTCGGGCATCTGCGCTAGCAGGATTGCCAAACGCAATCCCTTTTTGAACATTGCGTTAGCGCAATCCATTAGCATATCCGCTAAATGGATTGCACTAACGCAATGTGAACCTAGCCTTAGGGTGCATGCTCTTCACACTGACCTCTCCTTTCCATACTTTTTTTTCTCATAAATCTTGCTATTATGTGCCACTGAAAACATCCACTGTGTTTATTTTAGCAATATTACATTTTATCATGCTGTAGCAGCACATCTTCAGTGCTGGATCCAGCACTCATGGGTTTAATAGACAATTTCCTTTTTCCTGACTTATTGTACTCTAATACTACAAGTTCCATGATGCTTTGCACAGGCCACTAAGCCTGAAACTAGCACACCCACTCCAAAACACACCCAAACCCCTCCCTCCTCTATCTTCAAAAAGATTTGTGATGTCATTTCTGTCCAACTTCCTCTTTTACATTTGTCCAACCCACACTCCATTACAGATAGATAGGCAGATAGATGATAGATAGATAGATAGATAGATAGGTTGATAGATAGACATGGGATATATATATATATATATATATATATATATATATACAGTATATATATATCTATTTCCATAGATATGTCCATACCCATGTTTTTAAACCCCTTCACCCCTGGAGCTTTTTTTATTTTCATTTATCGCTCCCCTTCTTTCCAGAACCATAATTTTTCCGTCAATATGGCCATGTGAGGGCTTATCTTTTGCGGGACAAGTTCTACTTTTGAATGACATCATTGGTTTTACCATATCGTGTAACAGAAAATGTGAAAAATATTCAAAGTGCGATGGAATTGCAAAAAAGTGCAATCCCACACTTGTTTTTTGCTGCACAGAATTGCAGCAAATCCGCAGTGTAGTGCACAACCAATGTAAGTCTATGAGAGCCGCAGACTTAATGTGCACATGCTGTCGAAAAAGCCGCACCGAAACGCATCTTTTTTTTGTCCGCAGCATGTCACTTCTTTTGTGCCGAACTGCAGCGTTTCTGCACCCTTAGACTTTCATTGAGTCGGGCACATCCGCAGCAAAACCGCAGTTGTAAAAAAAGATCTGCAGTTTAGCTGCGGATGTGGGTTCGAGAAACACTGCAGTTTGGGAGGAGGGAAGTGTGTGGGCAGTGACTGTGTGCATGTATGTGTGCGTGGGTGGGGTCTGCGGACTGTTTGGGTGTGTGCGGGACTGTTCGGGTGTGTGCAGGACTGTAAGGATGTGTGCCTGGCTGTTCGGGTGTTTGTGGGACTGTTCGGATGTGTGTGGCGCTGTGCGGGGCTGTACGGGTGTGTGCGGGACTGTGTGGGTGTGTGTAGGCTGTGCGGGTGTGTGTGGGACTGTTCGGGTTTGTGCGGGACTGTCTGGGTGTGTGCGGGGCTGTGCGGGTGTGTACAGGACTGTTCAGGTGTGTGCGGGGCTGTTTGGGTGTGTGCAGGACTGTTCGGGTGTGTGCCTGGCTGTTTGGGTGTGTTCGGATGTGTGCAGACGGAGTCTGCGTGCTGTTTGGATGTGTGCGGCGCTGTGCGGGACTGCTCAGGTGTGTGCAGGACTGTGCGGGTGTGTGCCTGGCTGTTCAGGTGTGTGTGGGGCTGTTCGGATGTGTGCGGGACTGTTCGGGTGTGTGCGGGGATGTGTGGGTGTGAGCCTGGCTGTTCGTGTGTGTGCGGGACTGTTCAGGTGTGTGCTAGGGGTCTTTTGGGGGTGTGTGGGCAGGCATCATCCAATGGGACTACAAGTAAGCAGCATCCAATCTGCAGCTAATTTGGATGTAATCCGGACAGTGGACACACACCCTATACTATCCATACATCTATCAATAGATATATCTATCCAGATATATCTATAGATAGATATATGAATAGATGCATCTATAGATCTATCTATATGTAGATCTGTCTATCCATTTCATCTATTATCTATCTGTCTATATGTGTGTGTAATTGAGTGTGGGTTGGACAAATGTAAAAGAGGAGGTTGGACAATAACGACATCACAAATCTTTTTTTGTTCAATAATACATCTTTATTTAGCTTTCAAAAACGTTCACAAAAACTGAACAAAAACCACACCAAAACGAATTTAAAAAAGCATCAAAACTGTTAGGGCTAGCGGAACGCACCAAATAATGATACAGATAGAGTATGGTGCGTTCGCAGCCCGGGGTCCACCGTGCAGAGATGGAACCTGCTGCCAAGTAATGACGGACTATATGGCGGTACTCATAAGTATACACACGTGGGTTAGACTTCACCCAGCGTGAAGGAAGCGATCCTGTTGCGTCACAGGATCGTGGTACCGCACATAGAGCGCGAGCAAGTAGTCAGCGAACTCAACCCCAACTAGGATTGAAGTCCGATTAGACCCTTGCTGGCACAACACCGCAACTGGGTGTGTAAGGAAACTAAATAATAATATTAAAGCACAAGAGTGCATGCGGTGCCGCACTGACGAACGCCACTAACCACCCAGGCTTGGGTAAGGAAAGCACAGAGGAGGTGCACGGCGCCGTACTGGCGGTCACAGCAACTGGACGCTGTAATGTGTGATTAGTGCTGTAGGATAAGTCGGGCGCTAGATAGCAAACATACACCTTCCGCGAACAGACATTCAATAGGGAGGGTTAATTAAAGAGCGACTTTCACTCACAACATACACACATTAACAATTGTACACTAGCACATGGCCGTGCGGTCATGCGGTTTATATAGTTGCAGCACAGGAAGTGGCCACAGAAACTTTGCCCTTCCAAGACCTGCCAAGAGGACCAATGGAATGTGCTGCAGAGCCTGAGCACATGACCCTCGATCTCCAACGGGAGATCTTGCCCTGGGCATGCTCAGTGTGTGCAGACAAGGACTTAGTCCCAGAGAAGTCCGCTCGCTGCTGACCAGCACTGACTTTAATGGCAGAGACTGGAGAAGCAGCAGTAACTCTCTGTACAGAGTGAGACTGAGCAAGACGCTGGGACCGACGTCCCTGCTGAGCAGACTCCACTGCGGCTGGATAAGAATGGGAGACCGCAGCGGAGATGGCTCGAGATTCCTCCTGTGCAGAAGCGGGAACTCGAGACCTAACAAAAACGCACCAAAAACTGCATCAAAACCGCACCAAAAACGTGCAAAAACCACACAAAAAAAGAATAAAAAAATGCATAGCAAAAACGCATCAAAACTGCATGAAAAATTGCATCAAAACCATATCAAAACCGCACCAAAAGCTGCATCAAAACTGCACCAAAAAATGCATCAAAACCGCACCAAAAACTGCATCAAAAAAGCACCAAAAATGAGCAAACACCACACCAAAAACGAGTCAAAAAAATGCATCAAAATCATGCAAAAACGCATCAAACTACATCAAAGACGCATGAAAACTGCACCAAAACCGCATGAAACTGCACCAAGAACTGCATCAAAAACGTATGAAAACAGCACCAAAAACTGCATAAAAAACCTGAATCAAAACGGCGCAAAAAAATGCAGCAAAAACTGAATCAAAACCACGCAAAAAACGTACCAAAAACTGCATCAAGATCGCACCAAAAACCTGCATCAAAACTGTCAAAAAAACACATAAAAAATGCAGCTTCATTTTCTGCAAGGAGATGCAGATTTTGTGCAGAAAATTATGCACCCAAATCTGCAACGTGTGCACACAGCCTAAAACTGACCTGCCATTATGATTCTCCAGGTCATTGCGAGTTCATATGCATGTAAAGAAGCTGCGGAGACACCATCACGTGTTTCTCGACGCAAGCAGTGAATAGCCAGGCCTTTCCCCGGGAAGGAACAACCACGGGAAGGGCAGCATCCTATGAAGGAAAGCCACCTATGCCAAGCATGGTATCCATCCACAGACAGCTGTTTCGGGGTTTTTGCCCCTCATCAGTGTGGAGTAGGAATCTGGCTATTAGGAGCAGTGCCTAGTGAAAAGGCTATAAAGTCACAGATGATTGGCCTCGGGGAGACCAAAACATCCAACACCGCGGAGACACCATCACATGTTTCTCAACGCAGTGATTCCAGAACACTGCCCCCATCCCTTATGGGAAATATGCAGATGCATGTAAAGAAGCTGCGGAGACACCATCACGTGTTTCTCGACGCAAGCAGTGAATAGCCAGGCCTTTCCCCGGGAAGGAACAACCACGGGAAGGGCAGCATCCTATGAAGGAAAGCCACCTATGCCAAGCATGGTATCCATCCACAGACAGCTGTTTCGGGGTTTTTGCCCCTCATCAGTGTGGAGTAGGAATCTGGCTATTAGGAGCAGTGCCTAGTGAAAAGGCTATAAAGTCACAGATGATTGGCCTCGGGGAGACCAAAACATCCAACACCGCGGAGACACCATCACATGTTTCTCAACGCAGTGATTCCAGAACACTGCCCCCATCCCTTATGGGAAATATGCAGATGCATGTAAAGAAGCTGCGGAGACACCATCACGTGTTTCTCGACGCAAGCAGTGAATAGCCAGGCCTTTCCCCGGGAAGGAACAACCACGGGAAGGGCAGCATCCTATGAAGGAAAGCCACCTATGCCAAGCATGGTATCCATCCACAGACAGCTGTTTCGGGGTTTTTGCCCCTCATCAGTGTGGAGTAGGAATCTGGCTATTAGGAGCAGTGCCTAGTGAAAAGGCTATAAAGTCACAGATGATTGGCCTCGGGGAGACCAAAACATCCAACACCGCGGAGACACCATCACATGTTTCTCAACGC
This sequence comes from Ranitomeya imitator, assembly GCF_032444005.1. NCBI lineage: Eukaryota > Metazoa > Chordata > Amphibia > Anura > Dendrobatidae > Ranitomeya > Ranitomeya imitator. The sequence goes on from NC_091291.1 coordinate 55,607,894, forward strand.
AGTGATTCCAGAACACTGCCCCCATCCCTTATGGGAAATATGCAGATGCATGTAAAGAAGCTGCGGAGACACCATCACGTGTTTCTCGACGCAAGCAGTGAATAGCCAGGCCTTTCCCCGGGAAGGAACAACCACGGGAAGGGCAGCATCCTATGAAGGAAAGCCACCTATGCCAAGCATGGTATCCATCCACAGACAGCTGTTTCGGGGTTTTTTCCCTCATCAGTGTGGAGTAGGAATCTGGCTATTAGGAGCAGTGCCTAGTGAAAAGGCTATAAAGTCACAGATGATTGGCCTCGGGGAGACCAAAACATCCAACACCGCGGAGACACCATCACATGTTTCTCAACGCAGTGATTCCAGACACCAAACACGTCTAGGTTCTTTTTTTATCTAAGTGGTGAAAAAAAATTCCAAACTTTGCTAAAACTTTGTGCCATTTTCCGATACCCGTAGCGTCTATATTTTCTGCGATATTGGGTCCAGTGAGGGCTAATTTTTTGCGTGCCGAGCTGCCGTTTTTAATGATACCACATTTGTGCAGATATGTTCTTTTGATCGCACGTTATTGAATTTTAATGCAATGACACAGCGACCAAAAAAACATAATTTTGGCTTTCGATTTTTTTTCTCGCTACGCCGATTAGCGATCATGTAATTTTTTTATTATTATTGAAAACAGCTGACATGTTGCAGCTTTGAAGTGGGCTCTCCGCCGAAGCCCACCTCGAAGCGGGGGATACTGCCATCTGATGTACTATTCCGTCAGCTGGCAGAAAGGGGTTAATGAACAATATGGTTCAGTTTAAAAAACCGAAAAAAAATGGCGTGGGCTCCCTCGCAATTTTCTGCGCCAGAGGGGGAAAGCCGATGGCCGGGTCCAATATTTGTAGCCTGGGAAGGGGATAATACCCATGGCCCCCTCTCAGGCTATGAATATCAGCCCTGTTGTGGATTCTGTTTTTGGGCTCCCTCTGGTGGTTACTGATGGTACTGGGTGACTTGTGTTTTCTGCGGTCTCTGGTGTCCACCTGTTCTATCAGGATATGGGAGTTTCCTATTTAACCTGGCTTTCTTGTCATTTCCTCGCCGGCTATCAATGTAATCAGTGTGTCTTGTTACTTCTGCTTCCCGCTTCTTTAATCTTCAGGACAAGCTAAGTTTTTGATTTTCCTGTTCCACGTTTTGCTTAATTTTGTCTTAGTCCAGCTTGCAGATATGTGATTCCTTTTTGCTGGTTGCTCTAGTGGGCTGATATTACTCCTCATGTTCCATGAGTTGGCACATGAGTTCAAGTAATTTCAGGATGGTTTTTTTGTAGGGTTTTTCGCTGACCGCGCAGTTCACTTTTGTATCCTCTGCTATCTAGCTTTAGCGGGCCTCATTTTGCTGAATCTGTTTTCACAACTACGTATGTGCTTTCCTCTCATTTCACCGTCATTACATGTGGGGGGCTGCTATTTCTGTGGGGTGTTTCTCTGGAGGCAAGAGAGGTCTGTGTTTCTTCTAATAGGGGAAGTTAGTCCTTCGGCTGGCGCGAGATGTCTAGGAATCATCGTAGGCACGTTCCCCGGCTACAGCTAGTTGTGTGTTTAGGTTCAGGATCGCGGTCAGCTCAGTTTCCATCACCCTAGAGCTTGTTTTGTTTTTTGTACTTGTTCTTTTGTGATCCCCTGCCATTGGGATCATGACACAGCCCGCAGCTGTCTGCGTAGCCTTTACTGGCTAATAAAATAGGGGGGACCCCAAAAAGAAATGACATGGGGTTCCCCATATTTTATAGCCAGAAAGGCTACGCAGACAGCTGTGGGCTGATATTCAAAGCCTAGAGAGGGACCATAGTTATTTCCCCCCCCCGGCTTCAAATACCAGCCCCCAGCCGCCCCAGAAATCGCATATCTGTGAGATGCGCCAATTCTGGCACTTAGCCTCTCTCTTCCCACTCAAGGGGTTAATGTCACCTTGCTATTGTGAGGTGACATTAAGCTGGGCTAATAATGGAGAGGCGTCAATAAGACACCTATCCATTATTAATTCTGGAGTAGTGAAAGAGTTAAAAAAAAATAAAGACACAGCCTGAAAAAAGTATTTTAATATTCTTAATTTAACCATACTTACCATACTTCAGCACCTACAAAAAATTAAAAATAATAAACCGTATACTACCTGTCCACCGTAGTCCAATTAATAACGAGTGTCCCACGACGATCTCCCCTATAGATCAGTGGCATCAGGTGATGTCACTGCTCTATAGGACCTCCAGTGACACACTGACAGGAGACAATGGCTCCTGCAGTGTATCACTGAGAGATTACTGTAGTTCTCTGGTCTCACTTTATGGTATTTGCTGTGTGGGAACTTTCTCACACAGCAATGCCAAAAGTGAGACTAGGGATGATTTTCTCACAGGGGCGTAGGAATACATTGTGGGGAATACATTGTGGAAGGATACCTTCCATCATTGTTTTACTGGAGCCCCTGAAGATCGGTCGCATCAGCTGAGACATAAAGACACTTTACGGACGGTTTTGGTGGGGAGAAGAGGTAGAAAATTGGGGCTCCTGGATTGGGACAAATAGTACCCTTTTCGGAGTGCCCCGCGTTTACAGCAACAGAGAAGAGAAGGAGCAAGAGAAGGAACTACAGAACTGCGCACCAGATTCCCCGGATACTCCGATCCGATTAAGGTCGGCTGATCCTCCCCCTTCATGCAGCACAGTTAGTCAAATGGAAAGTTACCACCATCCTCCCAAGGCTGGGACCGAGAAAAGGCTATGACCGTCGCAATGTGTAAGAAAAATTTTATCGGCTACCCATGGCTGTTATATTGAAAAAATATAACAAATGTTACAAGTCTTCAGTAAAGTTCATCTTTCAAGTTTGCATGGGACCACGGTGTATGCTTCTTCCGTTCACGGCTTCATACCTTGCGGGCATCAACATAACTCACAGTCTCATATATCCGTCGTCTCCCCCTTGACAATTGCCACCTAAACTAACATAGTAACATAGTAACATAGTTATTAAGGTTGAAGGAAGACTTTAAGTCCATCTAGTTCAACCCATAGCCTAACCTAACATGCCATAACATGTTGATCCAGAGGAAGGAAAAAAAAACCCAAAGAGTAAGCTCCACATTGGGGAAAAAAATTCCTTCCCGACTCCACATACGGCAATCAGACTAGTTCCCTGGATCAACGCCCTATCAAGGAATCTAGTATATATACCCTGTAACATTATACTTTTCAAGAAAGGCATCCAGTCCCCTCTTAAATTTAAGTAATGACTCACTCATTACAACATCATACGGCAGAGAGTTCCATAGTCTCACTGCTCTTACTGTAAAGAACCCTTGTCTGTTATTATGCCTAAACCTTCTTTCCTCCAGACGTAGAGGATGCCCCCTTGTCCCTATCTCAGGTCTATGAGTAAAAAGATCATCAGAAAGGTCTTTGTACTGTCTCCTCATATATTTATACATTAACATAAGATCACCCCTTAGCCTTCGTTTTTCCAAACTAAATAGCCCCAAGTGTAATAACCTATCTTGGTATTGCAGACCAATGAGGTATCAACCTTTTGTGTAGCACCGTATCAAAAACTTTTGAAAAGTCCATATACACTACGTCCACTGGGTTCCCTTGGTCCAGTCCGGAACTTACCTCTTCATAGAAGCTGATCAGATTAGTCTGACATGAACGGTCCCTAGTAAACCCGTGCTGATACTGGGTCATGAGGTTATTCCTCTTCAGATACTCCAGTATAACATCCCTTAGAATGCCCTCCAGGATTTTACCCACAGTAGAGGTTAAGCTTACTGGCCTATAATTTCCGAGTTCAGTTTTTGTTCCCTTTTTGAATATTGGCACATTTGCTATACGCCAGTCCTGTGGTACAGACCCTGTTATTATGGAGTCTTTAAAGATTAAAAATAATGGTCTATCAATGACTGTACTTAATTCCTGCAGTACTCGAGGGTGTATCCCATCCGGGCCCGGAGATTTGTCAATTTTAGTGATTTTTAGACGACGACGCACTTCCTGCTGGGTTAAGCAGGTGACATTTAATTGGGAATTTTTATCACTAGTCATATTGTCTGCCATGGGATTTTCTTGTGTAAATACTGATGAAAAAAAGTCATTTAGCATATTGGCTTTTTCCTCATCCTCATCCACCATTTCACCCAGACTATTTTTAAGGGGGCCAACACTATCATTTTTTAGTTTCTTACTATTTATGTAGTTAAAGAATATTTTAGGATTATTTTTACTCTCTCTGGCAATGAGTCTCTCTGTCTCAATCTTTGCTGCCTTGATTTGCTTTTTACAGAATTTATTTAATTTTTTGTATTTATATAATGCCTCCTCACTACATACTACCTTTAATTCTCTAAATGCTTTCTTTTTGTCACTTATTGCGCCCCTTACAGCTCTATTTAGCCATATTGGTTTTCTCCTATTTCTAGTATGCTTATTCCCATACGGTATATACTGTGCACAGGTCCTATCCAGGATGCTAATAAATGTCTCCCATTTTCTTTGTGTATTTTTGTGTCTCAGGATATCGTCCCAGTTAATTGCACCAAGATCCTCTCTCATCCGTTGGAAATTTGCCCTCCTGAAGTTTAGTGTCCTTGTAACCCCTCTATTACACATCTTTTTAAAGGATACATGAAAACTTATTATTTTGTGATCGCTATTTCCCAAGTGACCCCCAACCCTTATATTTGGTATGCGGTCTGGCCTGTTGGTTAATATTAGGTCTAGCAGTGCCCCCCTTCTTGTTGGGTCCTGAACCAGTTGTGAAAGGTAATTGTCTCTCATAGTTGTCAAAACTGATTACCTTTGCTAGAACTGCAGGTTTCTGTTCCCCAATCTATTTCAGGGTAGTTGAAGTCCCCCATAATAATGACTTCCCCTTGAGTTGCAGCTTCATCTATTTGCTTTACGAAGATATTCTCCATTGCTTCCATTATTTTTGGAGATTTATAACAAACCCCTATCAGTAATTTATTATTTTTCCCTCCTCCCCTTATCTCCACCCACAGGGATTCTTAATTTTCATTAAATTCACCTATATTATCACGCAGGATGGGTTTTAAGGACGATTTTACATATAGACACATTCCACCCCCTTGCTTATCTGTACGGTCATTTCTGAACAGGCTATAGCCCTGCAAGTTAACAGCCCAGTCATGGCTCTCATCCAGCCATGTCTCAGATATCCCCACCATGTCATAATTATGCTCCAACAACATTAGTTCTAATTCGTCCATTTTGTTGGTGAGGCTTCTGGCATTAGTATACATGCACTTGATGTTCCTCTCTGTACCTCTATTCTTTCTTAAATTATTAACTGTTCTAACCCCACCCCCATGCCACCGCCACCCCCAACTTCCTTATTTGTGCCCAGGTCTCTATCTGCACTATCTTCCCCTCCTATAAAATGAATACCCTCCCCCCCAATTTCTAGTTTTAACACTCCTCCAACCTTCTAGCCATTTTCTCCCCCAGCACAGCTGCACCGTCCCCATTGAGATGCAGCCCGTCCCTAGCGTAGAGCCTGTAGCCAACTGAGAAGACGGCCCAGTTCTGCAGGAACCCAAACCCCTCCTTCCTACACCAATTCTTGAGCCTCTTATTAACCTCCCTAATCTCCCGTTGCCTCTCTGGCGTGGTAAGTGGTACAGGCAGTATACAACATAGAGTACACACATACAGAACATACACCTTGCAACATGCACCATACTGTACATCATGCGACATGTGACATGCACCACGCGACATGCACCATGTGACATGTGACATGCACCATGTGACATGCTACATGCACCATGCGACATGTGACATGCAACATGCGACATGCACCATGCGACATGTGACATGCACCATGCGACATACAACATGTGACATGCAACATGTGACATGCACCTCACAACATGCACCATGTGACATGCACCATGCAACATTTAACATGTGACATGTGACATACACTATGCAACATGTGACATGCGACATGCACCATGCAACATACGACATGTGGCATGTAACATGCTACATGCAACATACAACATGCGACATACTACATACAACATGCGACATGCACCATGTGACATGCACCATGCGACATGCCACATGCTATGTGCGACATACAACATGCGACATGCACCATGTGACATGCACCATGCGACATGCAACATACGACATGTGACATGCAACATGCGACATGCAACATGTGATATGCACCATGCCACATCTCCAGGTTGGAAAGGCAGAGAATCCAAACGCCTCTTGTCAGCATGTCTCTTTATTCTGTCTCCAGCTTGTTCGAGTGCGGCCTTGGTCTTTTGCCAGACACTGGAGAATTCCGCGGACAGAAGATCAGCCGCTGGCACACCCGAGGCAGGGGGTACCGGCAGAGGAACACCAGGATGTTGTCCGTAAACGATAAAGAAAGGAGATTTGGAGGAGGATTCACCATTGTGGTTGTTGTATGCAAACTCGGCCCAAGGAAGTAAACTAGAGAGGATTAACTCCCACATGACCAGTCCAGAGACAAGACAGCTGAACACAACCTCAGAATTGGATCATGACAGTGACCAGACGACGGAGGTAGATCAGTGATAAAGTCCATTGCAATATGTCGCCAAGGAGACAAGGGTATAGGAAGCGGATGCAAAAGACCAGAGGGAGGATGCCTCGGAACCTTGTTCTTGGCACACGAGGGACATGAAGCGACAAAACTTCGGACGTCGAGAGGAAGAGGTGGCCACCAATAGTATCATTAAACCAGCATGAGAGCCTTCTTGAAACCGACATGAACTGCCAGCTTCAAACAACTACCACCTGGCCTGCCAAAGATTAAGTCTTTGTGCAGATTGGATGTAAGCCAGGTTCTTGTGATCTGTGTAGATCTTGAAAGGATGTACTGTACCCTCCATCAAATACCGCCATTCTTCCAATGATAATTTGATAGCCAGCAGTTCTCTGTTACCAATAGTATAGTTCCTCTTGGAGGCGGAGAAGGTTTTAGAAAAGAAACTGCCGGGAACCAGGCGACCAGAGGAGGACTTCTGAGAAAGAATAGCGCCGATTCCGATGGCAGAAGCATCCACCTCCAGAACGAAGGGTTTGTTAATCTCGGGACGATGGAGAACGGGTGCTGTAGCAGAGGCTTGTTTCAAGGACCAGAAAGCATTTTTGGCCTCAGGAGGCCAGGAGCAAGGGTTTGCTCCCTTGCGGATCAGTGCAGAGATAGGACCAGACAGAGCGGAAAGGTGTGGAATGAACTGCCAGTAGTAATTAGCAAAGCCAAGGAACCGTTGAATTGCTTTAATCCCCTGAGAAAGCGGCCAGTTCAGTACGGCAGACACTTTTACCGGATCCATATGTAGACCAGAGTCAGATATGATATACCCTAAGAACGGTAGAGAAGACTGTTCAAAGGCGCATTTTTTGAGCTTGGCATACCAACAATTCGCTCTAAGACATAGAAGATCTTGAAAGACATCTATTCTCTGAGTAGAGAGATCTGGAAAGAATATAAGAATATCATCTAAGTATACCACCACACAGGAATATAGTAGATCCCGGAACACATCGTTCACAAACTCCTGGAAAACTGCGTGTGCATTTCACAAGCCGAAAGGCATAACCAAATACTCATAATGGCCATCTCAGGTGTTGAATGCAGTCTTCCACTCGTCACCAGGACGGATGCGGATGAAATTGTAGGCTCCACATAGATCCAATTTTGTGAAGATCCTAGCACCTCGGAGACGGTCGAACTACTCAGGAATGAGAGGAAGTGGATACTTGTTCTTAATCGTGATATTGTTGAGACCGCTGTAGTCGATGCAGGGACAAAGGGAACCATCTTTCTTCTTGACGAAAAAGAAACCTGCACAAGTGGGAGAAGAAGATTTACGAATAAAGCCTCTGCCTAAATTTTCCTGAACCTATTCGGACATAGCTTGAGTCTTGGAGGTGGAAAAGGGGTAAATCCGACCCCTAGGCGGAATAAAACAAGATTAATAGGGCAATCATATGGACGATGCGGAGGTAGGATCTCGGCCTCCTTTTTATTGAAGACATTGGTAAAGGCCCAATAAGCAGGTGGTAAATTAGGAGACACCGAAGTTGGCCGTGAATAGATCTTCATCAGAATGGGAAGTAAACATTTATCTTGGCAGAATTGTCCCCAACGCAGGATGTCCCCAGATCACCAGTCGAGGGTAGGCTCACTTGTTCTCAACCAAGAAAGGCCAAGAAGTATCATATGAGACAGCGAGGGAAGCACGCAAAAGACAATTTTCTCATGGTGTCGAACTCTGATCCGTAGTTCCAACTCTTCGGTGACCTGAGTAATGGACTCCCGCAGGGGTTGACCATCGACTAAAGCAATTTGCCGAGGAGTCTCCAGGAATCTGACAGGAATTCAAAGTTTTTTGACCGCCTCGAGCTGGATGAAATTTCCGGCAGCACCTGAATCAACATAAGCTGTTTCAGAAACACGCTTGGAACCCAAGTGTAAAAGAAGAGAAAGAGTCAAGGGTAGAGAGGGATCAGTGCCACCTAGGGAGACCTCGTTTACCTGTCCTAGGCAGAGGCGTTTCCCGGTCTCAGGGGACAGGAAGGCAGAAAATGTGATGCACTACCACAATAGAAACAGAGACCTTGTGTGAGTCTCTTTTTACGGCGCTGCTCCACAGGCTTGAGTCGGTCCACCTGCATGGGCTCCGAGGCAGGGATAGCTGAACTCGACACAGGGCTTGAGCGAGGAGGACTACGGGTAGCCAAAGAAACTCGAAGAAATCTTCTCTCCTAGCGACCTCATTAGAACGCTCCTGAAAGCGTAAGTCAATACGAGTCGCCAAGGAGATAATAATAATAATAATTTTTATTTTAATAGCGCCAACATATTCCGCAGCGCTTTACAAATTATATCAGAGATCAGATCTTCCAAAGATGGCGGAGTATCCCAACTGGCCAGCTCGTCCTTAATCTAAGCCAAAAGGCCATGCCAAAAAGCTCCCACTAAGGCTTCATTGTTCCAACCTAACTCGGAAGATAAGGTGCAGAACCAAATGGCGTATTGACCCACAGAGAGCGTACCCTGGTGAAGGTTAAAGAGCGACTCAGTGGCAGAAACCAAGCGACCAGGCTCATCGAAAATCTTACAGAAGGTGTTGAGAAAGGTAGAGAGTCGTGAAACTAATGGATCGTACCGCTCCCAAAGAGGATTGACCCAGGCTAAAGCCTCTCTCTCCAGATGGGACACCACAAAGGCCACCTTGGCTCGATCTGTGGGGTATTGTTGTGGCAGCAACTCAAAATGTAGCTGGCACTGATTTAGAAAGCCCCTACAAACATGTCAGGCGGGGTGGCGGATGGGGAATTGTGGCCTGGGTCGAGGCAGAGGCAGCGGACTGCAGAGCAAGGAGACGGTCATCCACAGACGCCATATAATTAAGGATGTGGGCCTGGTTATCACGCTGCTGAGCAAGCTCCTGTTGGAGACTGGCAAGCTGGGATGCGCTCCCTGGATCGGAAGTCTGAAAGGTCGAGAGGCGGGACTCTATAATTTTGAGGAAGGACATTATCCTAGTCTTATTCTGCCGTAAAAATACAAGCTACTTTTGAGTTTGTGACGGGGTACCAGTGGTGTCCATGGCCTGATTGTACTGTAAGGTCCTGGACTAGGAAGAGGAAAAGACTCCAAACGTGAACCCACAGGACCGTGACAATGAACCTCCCAAAGGTGAGCTGGCCTGGTGGACCACCACCTATACAGGGAGCATTAGGGGCAGGTGTTGTGAATTCTGTGGCTGAATTCACTCCTGTGGTCACAAGTGGTACTGCAGCTTCTGAGCTTCCTCCCTCAGGTGTTCTGGTGAGCTAGTTAACTGCTTCATTACTTAACTCCGCCTGATGCTGCTATCCTTGCTCCTTGTCAATGTTTCAGTGTTGGATCTGAGCTTCTCCTGATTGTTCCTGTGACCTGCTGCTCTGTATAGCTAAGTGCTTTTTGCTTTTTTGTTGCTTTTTTTCTGTCCAGCTTGTCTTTTGTTTTGCTGGAAGCTCTGAGACGCAAAGGGTGTACCGCCGTGCCGTTAGTTCGGCACGGTGGGTTTTTTTTGCCCCCTTTGCGTGGTTTTGCTTTAGGGTTTTTTGTAGACTGCAAAGTTCGCTTTACTGTCCTCGCTCTGTCCTAGAATATCGGGCCCCACTTTGCTGAATCTATTTCATCCCTACGTTTTGTCTTTTCATCTTACTCACAGTCATTATATGTGGGGGGCTGCCTTTTCCTTTGGGGAATTTCTCTGGGGCAAGTCAGGCCTATTTTTCTATCTTCAGGCTAGCTAGTTTCTTAGGCTGTGCCGAGTTGCCTAGGTAGTTGTTAGGCGCAATCCACAGCCGCTTTTAGTTGTGTTTAGGATAGGATCAGGTGTGCAGTCTACAGAGTTTCCACGTCTCAGAGCTCGTTCTTGTATTTTTGGGTATTTGTCAGATCACTGTGTGCGCTCTGATCGCTAAGCACACTGTGGTTCTGGATTGCCTTCATAACACCTGTCATTAGCAAACATAACAGTACAAGGAGCCAAACTAATGATTCTCAATAGAGGGAAAGAAAAAGTTCTGACATCATTTTTTTTTTTTTCTGCTCTGTGTTCACTTTTTTTTTTTTCCCCTAGACATTTGGGTGATTCTGGACACAGGTGTGGACATGGATATTCAGGGTCTGTGCTCTTCAATGGATAATCTCGTTATAAATGTACAAAAAATTCAAGATACTATTGATCAGAAATCTATGTTAGAACCAAGAATTCCTATTCCTGATTTGTTTTTTGGAGATAGAACTAAGTTTCTAAGTTTCAAAAATAATTGTAAGCTATTTCTGGCCTTGAAACCTCATTCTTCTGGTAATCCTATTCAACAGGTTTTGATTATTATTTCTTTTTTGCGCGGCGACCCTCAAGACTGGGCATTTTCTCTTGCGCCAGGAGACCCTGCATTGAGTAGTGTCGATGCGTTTTTCCTGGCGCTTGGATTGCTGTACGATGAGCCTAATTCAGTGGATCAGGCTGAGAAAAATTTGCTGGCTTTGTGCCAGGGTCAGGATGATATAGAAGTATATTGTCAGAAATTTAGGAAATGGTCAGTACTCACTCAGTGGAATGAATCTGCGCTGGCAGCTTTGTTCAGAAAGGGTCTCTCTGAGGCTCTTAAGGATGTCATGGTGGGATTTCCTATGCCTGCTGGTTTGAATGAGTCTTTGTCTTTGGCCATTCAGATCGGTCGACGCTTGCGCGAGCGTAAATCTGTGCACCATTTGGCGGTACTGCCTGAGGTTAAACCTGAGCCTATGCAGTGCGATAGGACTATGACTAGAGTTGAACGGCAGGAGTACAGACGTCTGAATGGTCTGTGTTTCTACTGTGGTGATTCCACTCATGCTATTTCTGATTGTCCTAAGCGCACTAAGCGGTCCGCTAGGTCTGCCGTCATTGGTACTGTACAGTCCAAATTCCTTCTGTCCATTACCTTGATATGTTCTTTGTCGTCGTTTTCTGTCATGGCGTTTGTGGATTCGGGCGCTGCCCTGAATCTGATGGATTTGGATTATGCTAAACGTTGTGGGTTTTTCTTGGAGCCTTTGCGGTGTCCTATTCCATTGAGAGGAATTGATGCTACACCTTTGGCCAAGAATAAACCTCAATACTGGGCCCAGCTGATCATGTGCATGGCTCCTGCACATCAGGAAGTTATTCGCTTTCTGGTGTTGCATAATCTGCATGATGTGGTCGTGTTGGGGTTGCCATGGCTACAAACCCATAATCCAGTATTGGATTGGAATTCCATGTCGGTATCCAGCTGGGGTTGTCAGGGGGTACATGGTGATGTTCCATTTTTGTCGATTTCGTCATCCACCCCTTCTGAGGTCCCAGAGTTCTTGTCTGATTATCAGGATGTATTTGAAGAGCCCAAGTCCGATGCTCTACCTCCGCATAGGGATTGTGATTGTGCTATCAATTTGATTCCTGGTAGTAAATTTCCTAAAGGTCGATTATTTAATTTATCCGTGCCCGAACACGCCGCTATGCGCAGTTATGTGAAGGAATCCCTGGAGAAGGGACATATTCGCCCATCGTCATCACCACTGGGAGCAGGGTTCTTCTTTGTAGCCAAGAAGGATGGTTCGCTGAGACCGTGTATTGATTACCGCCTTCTTAATAAGATCACTGTTAAATTTCAGTATCCCTTGCCATTGTTATCTGACTTGTTTGCTCGGATTAAGGGGGCTAGTTGGTTCACTAAGATAGATCTTCGTGGTGCGTATAATCTGGTGCGAATCAGGCGAGGAGATGAATGGAAAACTGCATTTAATACGCCCGAGGGTCATTTTGAGTATCTAGTGATGCCGTTCGGACTTGCCAATGCTCCATCTGTGTTTCAGTCTTTTATGCATGACATCTTCCGTGAGTATCTGGATAAATTCCTGATTGTTTACTTGGATGACATTTTGATCTTCTCAGATGATTGGGAGTCTCATGTGAAGCAGGTCAGAATGGTTTTTCAGGTCCTGCGTGCTAACTCTTTGTTTGTGAAGGGATCAAAGTGTCTCTTCGGTGTGCAGAAAGTTTCATTTTTGGGGTTCATCTTTACCCCTTCTACTATCGAGATGGATCCAGTTAAGGTCCAAGCCATCCAGGATTGGATTCAGCCGACATCTCTGAAAAGTCTGCAAAAGTTCCTGGGCTTTGCTAATTTTTATCGTCGCTTCATCTGTAATTTTTCTAGCATTGCCAAACCATTGACCGATTTGACCAAGAAGGGTGCTGATTTGGTTAATTGGTCTTCTGCTGCTGTGGAAGCTTTTCAGGAGTTGAAGCGTCGTTTTTGTTCTGCCCCTGTGTTGTGTCAGCCAGATGTTTCTCTTCCGTTCCAGGTCGAGGTTGATGCTTCTGAGATTGGAGCAGGGGCGGTTTTGTCACAGAGAGGTTCTGATTGCTCAGTGATGAAACCATGTGCTTTCTTTTCCAGGAAGTTTTCGCCCGCTGAGCGTAATTATGATGTGGGCAATCGAGAGTTGCTGGCCATGAAGTGGGCATTCGAGGAGTGGCGTCATTGGCTTGAAGGAGCTAAGCATCGCGTGGTGGTATTGACTGATCATAAGAACTTGACTTATCTCGAGTCTGCCAAGCGCTTGAATCCTAGACAGGCCCGTTGGTCGTTATTTTTTGCCCGCTTCGACTTTGTGATTTCGTACCTTCCGGGCTCTAAAAATGTGAAGGCGGATGCTCTGTCTAGGAGTTTTGTGCCCGACTTTCCGGGTTTATCTGAGCCAGCGGGTATCCTCAAGGAAGGAGTCATTGTGTCTGCCATCTCCCCTGATTTGCGGCGGGTGCTGCAAAAATTTCAGGCGAATAAACCTGATCGTTGTCCAGCAGAGAAACTGTTCGTCCCTGATAGGTGGACTAATAAACTTATCTCTGAACTTCATTGTTCGGTGTTGGCTGGTCATCCTGGAATCTTTGGTACCAGAGAGTTAGTGGCTAGATCCTTCTGGTGGCCATCTCTGTCACGGGATGTACGTACTTTTGTGCAGTCCTGTGGGATTTGTGCTAGGGCTAAGCCCTGCTGTTCTCGTGCCAGTGGGTTGCTTTTGCCCTTGCCGGTCCCAAAGAGGCCTTGGACACATATTTCGATGGATTTCATTTCTGACCTTCCCGTTTCTCAAAAGATGTCAGTCATTTGGGTGGTCTGTGATCGCTTTTCTAAAATGGTCCATCTGGTGCCCTTGGCTAAATTGCCTTCCTCTTCTGATTTGGTACCTTTGTTCTTTCAGCATGTGGTTCGGTTGCATGGCATTCCTGAGAATATTGTTTCTGACAGAGGTTCCCAGTTTGTTTCAAGGTTCTGGCGAGCCTGTTGTGGTAGGATGGGCATTGACCTATCCTTTTCCTCGGATTTCCATTCTCAGACTAATGGCCAGACCGAACGAACCAATCAGACCTTGGAAACATATCTGAGATGTTTTGTTTCTGCAGACCAGGATGATTGGGTGTCCTTTTTGCCGTTGGCTGAGTTCGCCCTTAATAATCGGGCCAGCTCGGCTACCTTGGTTTCTCCATTTTTTTGCAATTCTGGGTTCCATCCTCGTTTCTCTTCAGGACAGGTTGAGTCTTCGGACTGTCCTGGTGTGGATTCTGTGGTGGATAGGTTGCAGCAGATCTGGACTCAGGTAGTGGACAATTTGATCTTGTCCCAGGAGAAAGCTCAACTTTTCGCTAATCGCAGACGCCGTGTGGGTCCCCGACTTCGTGTTGGGGATCTGGTTTGGTTATCTTCTCGTCATATTCCTATGAAGGTTTCCTCTCCTAAATTTAAACCTCGTTTTATTGGTCCGTATAGGATTTCTGAGGTTCTCAATCCTGTGTCTTTTCGTTTGACCCTCCCAGACTCCTTTTCCATACATAATGTATTCCATAGGTCGTTGTTGCGGAGATACGTGGCACCTATGGTTCCATCTGTTGAGCCTCCTGCCCCGGTTTTGGTGGAGGGGGAATTGGAGTATATTGTGGAGAAGATTTTGGATTCTCGTGTTTCTAGACGGAAACTCCAGTATCTGGTTAAATGGAAGGGTTATGCTCAGGAAGATAATTCCTGGGTTTTTGCCTCTGATGTTCATGCTTCCGATCTTGTTCGTGCCTTTCATGCGGCTCATCCTGGTCGGCCTGGGGGCTCTGGTGAGGGTTCGGTGACCCCTCCTCAAGGGGGGGTACTGTTGTGAATTCTGTGGCTGAATTCACTCCTGTGGTCACAAGTGGTACTGCAGCTTCTGAGCTTCCTCCCTCAGGTGTTCTGGTGAGCTCGTTAACTGCTTCATTACTTAACTCCGCCTGATGCTGCTATCCTTGCTCCTTGTCAATGTTTCAGTGTTGGATCTGAGCTTCTCCTGATTGTTCCTGTGACCTGCTGCTCTGTATAGCTAAGTGCTTTTTGCTTTTTTGTTGCTTTTTTTCTGTCCAGCTTGTCTTTTGTTTTGCTGGAAGCTCTGAGACGCAAAGGGTGTACCGCCGTGCCGTTAGTTCGGCACGGTGGGTTTTTTTTGCCCCCTTTGCGTGGTTTTGCTTTAGGGTTTTTTGTAGACTGCAAAGTTCGCTTTACTGTCCTCGCTCTGTCCTAGAATATCGGGCCCCACTTTGCTGAATCTATTTCATCCCTACGTTTTGTCTTTTCATCTTACTCACAGTCATTATATGTGGGGGGCTGCCTTTTCCTTTGGGGAATTTCTCTGGGGCAAGTCAGGCCTATTTTTCTATCTTCAGGCTAGCTAGTTTCTTAGGCTGTGCCGAGTTGCCTAGGTAGTTGTTAGGCGCAATCCACAGCCGCTTTTAGTTGTGTTTAGGATAGGATCAGGTGTGCAGTCTACAGAGTTTCCACGTCTCAGAGCTCGTTCTTGTATTTTTGGGTATTTGTCAGATCACTGTGTGCGCTCTGATCGCTAAGCACACTGTGGTTCTGGATTGCCTTCATAACACCTGTCATTAGCAAACATAACAGGCAGGCCCAGGGGAGACTATTGCCGTGGAAGCTGATACCTGGGGACAGGAGGTAGGAGTAACAGAGAAGGCAGACGAAGAAGCGGATAGCAGGAACCGTAGACTCGGGAATGGAACAACTAATAAACAGATAGGGGAAATGAGTAGCAGGAAATGCAGGGGACACGAGACAGACAAGGGACAAAACGGAGACATACGAATGGGGCCTGGAGGGCTCACAGAGAGGGGAAGGGATAAAGTAGCACAAGAAATGGGAGAGGACAAAATACAAGATGAACTGGCAAATAGACAGAGGAACTCAAGAAAGCGAGGGACCTAACTCAAAGGCAAAACACAATTGACAATCAGGCAAGGACCAGGAGGAAAGACTACCTGATATATAGGAGGAGTACAGAGGAACTTCTGGTTCAGGAACCACTAGGATCATAGGAAGGAGGAACGGAGTGTCCGAGAGCCAGCCAGTGGAGATGCGCGTGTGCCGTAGAAGCCAGGAGGTGAAGTAAGCATGCGCACCCGACGGGAGCCAGAAGACAGTGAAGAGACCGAAAGCGATGAGGAAGAAGGACACGCACAAACACTGGGCACGCGCGGAGAAGAATGCCAGGAGCCGGAGGAATTATAAGTCAGGAAAATAGCGGTCTCTTAGGAGCGCTGTGAGGGCAGCAAGGGAATTGAAAAGGGAAAGCAGGATTCAGCGCAGCTCCAGCTGTGCACCTTCGAGAAGGAACAAATGAAACTTGTAAAACCAATCACCTGATGAAGACAGGGTACTGTTGAAACGCGCTGTGGTTTACACCAATATTTTTGTCCTGGCTTCATATCAGCACTCCTGTCACCGTGCTTGGTTTTTCAAGGAGCTGGAGGAAGACCCGGAAGACGCGGCAGCAGCAGCAGGAGCGCGCAAGATCAGGTAAGTATTTAGATGGTTAGGAGGAGAAGCGGCAGGCGCGAGAGCTGCAGACGTGACACAGTGAATCATGAGATCTCGCTCACCAACAACAGCAATGATGGGGGACCCATTATAAACCCCCAAAGTAGGTCTTGGGCGTGCTGCAAGGCATAAGTGGTCTTCTCTCTGGACCACTTCTTCGGCTACGCCAAATGGTTTTTCTTCTTTATCACTTTAAGGCAAAAAATTTTGCAGTGTAAACAACAATGCACAGTTTCTTCAATGGTTTCATGTAAAACCAGTTGGAAGCACTTTAAGAAGTGTCAACTATTTACATAAAACGTTTTTGACCATGCATTGTTCATGATTCTATAGTTCTTTAAACTTGAGCAAAATGAACACAACCAACCAGGTTAATTTTTAACTATTCTCAGTCACATCTTTCTTCTTTCTTTACTTTTGTTGTTTCCAGGGCTATACCTGGTGCTGCAGTTGAGGAGGCAGCTGAGAACATTTTGGCACTAGATGGAGTTGGCACTGCTGGTGTCTTAGGCTCTGTAACCTCTGAATCAGGAACAGGGTCTTTGCACTTCCTGACATTCAAAGCATACCGTCCCTTTTCACCAAAATGCCTGGTGTAGGTTACACTGTCCCCTGAATACAAGTCCCTGTCCAGGTTTCCATCCAGGAGGTGAGATTCTACGTGCCTTCTATTGACGAACACCTCCGATAACAGGTCTGGCTCCTTTATGAACCCCCAGCCTCTTTTTAGTCTGAAAGTAACTACGGTACAGTATCCTGCCTCAGTGGACCCTGGTTTGTATGTCTGTCTCTGCAGGCCTGGGCCTTGGCTTGCAGATCCCTCTCATCAAATGCCTTACGCCGGGCCTGACATTTTTTATCCTCTGCCTCCCATTTAGGGGGAAGCTGCTGCTGATATTCCCCCTAGCTGAGGACTTCCATGTTTTCATCTTCCTTTTGTTTTGCCCCCGGGAACTCGCTTAAGTCTGTTCCAGGGTTCACCCAGCGGTATACCGTTCTCTCAACATATACTTCCCCAGGTGAGTTGGTGGGTTGAAGTGGAGCCCCCAGGTGACCCTCTATGCCCGTGGACTGGTCCCAGTCCCAAAGGGTATGAACCCGGCCGGGTTCGCAGCATGGCACTAGGAGTTCCTTAGCTGACAGTACCTGCTTGTGGCTGTGTCCCAGTGTTGGTTGTTTCCTCTGCTGGAATCAGGTGCCGCTGGATAGCTCGCTGCTCCACCAGCTTAACCTGCAAAGCTGTTTTCCATTTGGACATGGTGGATAACTGCATCCGCATGAGTTGGTTGCTGAGCTCCTCCACTTCAGCCCCTAGGAACTCCAGGACCTCTGTTGACGGTTCGCTGCAGCTTCCATCCTGTTGGCTGGCTAGCCCTCGGCTTCCACCCCATGCTCCGGATCCTTGCCACTTGCCATCTTGTCGTCCGTGTTCTTTCCTGTCCCCAGGTCCGGTTCCCGCTCTCTCTTTTGTGGGCAGAGCTTCTTCTTTCTCCCGCCATCCAGGATCAGGAAGCGGATCTCACTTGCTGACTGACATGTTGTTATAGTGCAGAAGTACTTGGAGTGTGCGGCCATGACTTTCGTGCCCTTGTTCTGTTGCTGCCCACATCGACATACCTCCAACGCACTGTGTGGGACAGCAATGGTGGCAATTTAACGGTTCAGGGATTTTTCAGTCAAGCACAGTCTTTTAGGTACACAAGACACAGTTTTCTGGGTCAGTCCATCCTGTTTGTGACGCCAAGTTTGAAGCACCCTGCTAGGGCCTAGGGGTACTTGGTACCGGGTCCGGTCGTCGTTAAAGTGATGGTCGTGGTGGCAGCAACCCGGTCCGTGGCCCTGGGCATCCAAAGTAAAGGGATAGGACTTTAAAGGGGTTGTTGAATAAAGAATAAAGTTTGTTCATGACGCCACCTGTGGTATTCGGTCAGGGATGACCGACGCTACTTAAATGGGTCCACTGGGGTGATGTTATGACAGCAGGGATGGAATGGCTTCCTACAGGTGAAGCTGGGTCCCCAGAGCTCCTGGTGTAATAGATAAAGATGGTGTAGTGCCAGAAATAACTCGAGGATACAAGGTTATAGTCTCTTTACCTTTTTACTGGTGTATGGCAGCCACAATCCAGGGTACGAATCACAGGTTCTGGTGTGGTCCGGCCAGCTTGGAAGCGATTCAGGAATCCCATTAGCCAGGTAGGGTTGGAAGCTTTCCTCTCTATGCTGTGTTGTAGTCCCTTGCTGCCTTAGGCCTCACACAAGGTCCTCACTTTCTCTGTCCCTTTTATTGGGACACTACCTGGATGGCAGGCAGTGCGATCTTTTTTACAGGTGTCTCTCAGGATGACTCCGGGCTCTATGTGCTGATGTGCCTTTGGGTGTTATGGTGGGCAGGTGACCTGCAATCTCCTGTCCGCTGGTTTGTGCAGTTGGGCATAGAGTTACCCCCACAAACTTGGTCTTTTGGCTACCAGTATTCTGCGCTTCAGCGTGGAGGAAGCTCAGTCGCAGCCATTGTGATTGGTTGCATCTGGTATTTAACCATGCTCTGATGCACAATGAGCAGCTTTGAAAAAGAACACACTGTTCAAAATGCGTAGCCTGCTGCTACTCATTCTCCTGTGAACCATGTCATTGGACTTTGGATTTTATTCTCAATAAAATTTGGATATTTTTGGAAGCTGGATTTTCTCTTTTCCTGTTTGCTCCATTGTTTCACGTGATGAATGCACGGTATCCGGGCTTCCCCACAATACATGCCTATTAGGTCAGCTGATTTTCCACTTTTTTTTTTCTTTTGATAGGAAACAAAGGGTGGTTATTAATGGAGCACACTCGGACTGGGTCGCGGTTAGCAGTGGGGTACCACAGGGATCAGTATTGGGCCCTCTTCTTTTTAACATATTTATTAATGACCTTGTAGGGGGCATTCAGAGTAGAATTTCAATATTTGCAGATGACACTAAACTCTGCAGGGTAATCAATACAGGAGAGGACAATTTTATATTCCAGGATGATTTATGTAAACTAGAAGCTTGGGCTGATAAATGGCAAATGAGCTTTAATGGGGATAAATGTAAGGTCATGCACTTGGGTAAAAGTAATAAGTTGTATAACTATGTGCTTAATTCTAAAACTCTGGGCAAAACCGTAAATGAAAAAGACCTGGGTGTATGGGTTAATGACAAACTCATATTCAGTGGCCAGTGTCAGGCAGCTGTTACTAAGGCAAATAAAATAATGGGATGCATTAAAAGAGGCATAGATGCTCATGAGGAGAACATAATTTTACCTCTATACAAGTCACTTGTTCGACCACACTTAAGAATACTGTGCACAATTCTGGTCTCCGGTATATAAGAAAGACATAGCTGAACTAGAGCGCGTGCAGAGAAGAGCGACCAAGGTTATTAGAGGACTGGGGGGTCTGCAATACCAAGATAGCCCCAAGTGTAATAACCTATTTAGTTTGGAAAAACGAAGACTAAGGGGTGATCTTATTTTAATGCATAAATATATGAGGGGACAGTACAAAGACCTTTCTGATGATCTTTTTAATCATAGACCTGAGACAGGGACAAGGGGGCATCCTCTACGTCTGGAGGAAAGAAGGTTTAGGCATAATAACAGACGCGGATTCTTTACTGTAAGAGCAGTGAGACTATGGAACTCTCTGCCGTATGACGCTGTAATGAGTGATTCGTTACTTAAATTTAAGAGGGGACTGGATACCTTTCTGGAAAAGTATAATGTTACAGGATATATATACTAGATTCCTTGATAGGATGTTGATCCAGGGAACTAGTCTGATTGCCGTATGTGGAGTCGGGAAGGAATTTTTTTCCCCAATGTGGAGCTTACTCTTTGCCACATGGTTTTTTTTTTGCCTTCCTCTGGATCAACATGTTAGGGCATGTTGGGTTAGGCTATGGGTTGAACTAGATGGACTTAAAGTCTTCCTTCAACCTTAATAACTATGTAATGCAAACTACCATAATTGTACATCCCAGTTATAGTGGCGCACAGAAGATGTGCAGCTGCCTGTGTTTTACAGTTGATGTTGCACTGTAACTGGAATAATGGCTTACAGGTATTTGCATATAGCTGAAGGGTGGACCCCTAGAGTCCATTCCCCTGTGGGCCCCAGACACCCCAATCCAACCCTGCATGGCTGTGATTGGCTGGTGCATCATGTGGCCTGGCCAGTATAAATGCTGGATCATGTGTTCGGCTGCCAGTCTGCTCTCAGCCTGGTGCAGAGTGTCCTCTTAGTCTGGTGTGGAGTTCCCCCATAGCCGTGATCAAAGTGCCCTAACATTCCGGTGCACATTGTCCTAAGAGCCTGGTGCATAATGCCTCAAAACATTGGTGCAGAGTGCCTTAACAGCCTGGTGCAGAATGCATTAACAGCCTGGTGCACATTGGACTAATGGTCTGCTGCAGTGTGTCACAACAGTTTGGTGCACATTACACTTACAGCCTCGTGCAAAGTGTCCTCACAGCCTGATGTACAGTGCCTGGTGCAGAGGGCACTAACTGCATGGTTCACATTGCTCTAACAGCCTTTTTCACAGTCCCCGCACAGCCCTGTGTAGAGTGTCCTAACAGCCTGATGCTTATTGCCCTAACAGCTTGGAGCAGTGTGCCCTAACAGCCTGGGGCAAAGTGCCCTAACAGCCTGGTACAGAATGCCTTAACAGCCTTGTGAACAGTACCCTTGCAGCTTAATGTAAAGTGCTTGGTGCAGAAGGCACTAACAGCATGGTGCACATTGCCATAACAGCCTAGTGCAGAGTGCCCTGACAGCCTGGTGCAGAGTGCTCTCACAGTCCGGTGTACAGTGCCCTAACAGCATGGTGCAGAGAGCCCTAACAACCTGGTGCAGAGTGCCCTAACAGCCTGGTGTACAGTGCCCTCACAGTCTGGTGTATAGTGCCCTAACAACATGGTGCAGAGTGCCCTAACAGTCTGGTGCACATTGCCCAACCAGTCTGGTGCAGAAGGTACTAAGAGCCTGGTGTAGAGAGTAATGGCCGGAACTGAAGCCGCCCCTCCCCCGCAGCGTAAGGGTAGGCACATCATGACCATGGGATGGAGGGAGTGGTTAAGGTTTAGAGGTGGGGGCTTTATGGGAATTTTGAGCTTAAACTGGCAGTGGGGGGTGTGGTCTGGTCAGTTCCCGCTCTCTTGGCAACGAGTGTGGACTTACCATGGCCACTGTGGACGTTATCCTGGAGAGCCTGAGGGCTGCGGCAGCGGCACACCCTCCAGGCTGGCTTGAGCAGCAGGTGTCCGGCATCCTTGGGAGCGATGTGACAGCAGTGGCGTCGGTGTATCCGGTGAGGTGCTCTCGCCGGACCAGGCCTCCAGATCGCCTGTCTCCCGATTCAGCTCCCTGGGACCCCCGTCTGCGCAGGAGCCCCTCCAGGGACCCTCCAGGCCGGGCGCCTTTGCGTAGCGGTGCCAGCAGGCCCCGGCCTGGGAGGAATCCTACTGCCAGGCGGGGTCCGTCGGCGGCTGCATGGCCTTCGCCTCCCAGCATCGGTGGGGAGGAGCCATTGCGAGCCGGGCAGCACTTGAGGCCTAACATGTCGGGGGGGCGCGGCGGTGATGCTCCCGCCGCGCGGCCTGCCTCTGCCTCATCTACACTCGGGCGGGGGAGCAGCTCGGATGCTGGTGGCCCTGCAGGTCTGGGAGCGGGGCTGGCCCCTGTCGCTACAGCGGGGTCTATCCCTGCAGCAGGGCGTGCGGCCTCACTCCTCGTGGATGGGGGCCCGGCCGTTTGGGCAGCAGCAGCAGCAGCACAGCGTCAGCCATCTGGGACACAGCAAGTGGCGTTTCCCTCTCCTCGGCCTTCGTCGTCGCAGCAAGATTCCTCTCAGACCCCCCGTCGGCAGTCGGCTTCCGATGACATGGACCTTCCTGGACAGCAGCGTCTGGATCCCGGGACTCCGGCTGGGGGGATCACAGCTCCCCCTCAGCCTGTTGAGTGTGTGTCTTTGTCTTTAGTACCTTTACAGCGTTTGACCTCTGCTGCGTTTGTGGGGTCGCAGGGGGATTCTGTGATTGGTTTTGGGGTTGGGGGTACGGCTGGGTCCGATGTGGGGGGTGTCGGGGCGGTGTTAGCGAACGTGAGGGATCTGTTGGTTCGGTTGGAGAGGGGCATGAGTGATCAGCGGCACTTGGCGGCGTGGATGGGGTCACAGAGGGTTATGGGGGTAAGCGAGGTGTCGTCGGGCCCCTGGGCGCCTGTTTTGGTTTTGGTTCAGACGGAGAAAGAGAAGGAGTGTCGTATTCATTTGGATGATAGGGCTCACGGGGAAGTCTATGTTTGTTTTGAGAGCCCTTTGGGGGCGCATCTTAAGAAGGAGGTGAAGGACAAAATTCTGAAAGATGAATATGTTGAAATATTTTTGCTGCTCCCATTAGAGAAATTTAACTTGGATAAGGGGAAGAAAGAGGACAGCAAGAAGGAGGAGGAGGAAAAATGTAGGTGGCGGTTGATTCCTCAGACTTTCATAAATTGGCTGCAGGCGTTTGCCATTTTGGCAAGCGTAATTGGGGAGAAGGCACCGGAGAATTGTTTGGGCTTGTTTTGCTACACGGACTCTATTGGGGGAGGCGCATAGGGTTTATGGTGGGCAAGCGTGGTTGAGATACGACGAGCAATTCCGACAGCGGAAGGCTATACGTCCAACTCTTCGCTGTGACCAAAAGGATATCGGGCTCTGGCTGCGTGTAATGGCGCAGTATAAGTTTGGTCATTCCTTTCAAGGGGGGGCCAGTAGTTCCGGTCAAAGTAGTCAGTCCAGTTCGGCTGGTGCGTCAGGACAGTCCAGTCAGTCGGGGGTCACAAAGCGGGTTTATGTTGGCAATTCAACGACGGGCAGTGCAAGTTCGGGGTTAATTGCAAATTCATGCATTTGTGTTCCCACTGCAGTGGCTCTTCCCACAGGGCCTCAAAATGCTTTTAAAAAAGCTAAGTCAAAGTCAGGGGCCGGAAATTCTCATGGGGGCGACGCCGGTGAGGCTGGAAAGGATGGTCCATTATCTAAGTAGGTACCCTCAGAAGGAAGCGGTGGTTTTGTTACGTCACGGTTTTCGGGATGGTTTTGTTATTCCGATCCCTCCGTTTGTGGTTCCTCGGGCAATTAAGAATTTGCGGTCGGCGGTGTTACACGGGGAGGTGGTGTCGGAGAAGCTGGGGAAGGAGGTGGCGTTGGGTCGGATGGCCGGACCCTTTTTGTCCCCTCCGTTTGTTGATTTGGTGGTTTCCCCACTAGGTGTGGTTACCAAGAATGAAGCGGGTAAATTCCGTTTGATACACCACTTGTCTTACCCGCGTGGGTTGTCGGTTAACAATGGTATTGCGCCTGAGCTTTGTTCGGTGGTTTATGCGTCATTTGATGAGGCGATCGCTTGGGTTTACAAGTTCGGACGTGGGGCCCTGTTGGCCAAAATGGATATTGAGGCGGCGTTTCGTCTGCTACCCGTCCATCCTGATAGTGTTAAGCTTTTGGGTTGTTTTTGGGAGGGGGGTTTTACGTGGATAGGTGTCTGCCTATGGGTTGTTCCCTATCGTGCGTGTTGTTTGAGACATTTAGTTCTTTTTTGGAGTGGGTGATTAAGGATGTTTCAGATTGTGATTCGGTTATACACTATCTGGACGATTTTCTTTGTGTAGGCCCGGCTGGGTCGGATCGTTGTTCTCGGCTCTTGCGGGCTGTCGAATGGGTGTGTGAACGTTTTGGGGTTCCCCTGGCCCCTGGTAAGACGGAAGGTCCAAGGACGTGTTTGAGTTTCTTGGGTATTGTCATCGATACGGTTGAGTAGGAGTTTAGGCTCCCCGTTGTCAAGATTGAGGGGTTGCACGAAGATTTGGCCCGGGCGCAGCGTTTGAAGAAATTTACTTAATTTTGCTTGTCGGGTGATGCCGATGGGGAGAGTGTTTTCCAGGCGATTGGCGAGTGCTACGGCCGGAGTTCGTGCATCGCATCACTTTATTCGTTTGTCAGCTGACCTGAAGGAAGATTTGGCGGTTTGGAGTTCTTTTTTGGGATCTTACAATTGTCATTCCTTGTTGATGGAAGAGGCGGTCGACAATGACTCGTTGGATTTGTTTAGGTACGCGGCGGGTGGCAGTGGTTTTGGGGCATACTTCAGGGGGCAATGGTCTGCTGAACCCTGGCCTGCGGTGTGGATTTCATCAGGGCTGGTCCGTAACATTGCGTTATTGGAAATTTTTCCTATCCTGGTGGCGGTTCATTTGTTGAAGCAGGAATTTTGCAACAGGCGCATTCATTTTAACTGTGATAACATGAGGGTGGTGTGTGCAGTGAATGGACTTACAGCTTCGTCACCGCCCGTGGTGCGGGTTCTCAGGCAATTGGTGCTATCTTGTCTGGAGTTGAATTCGCAGGTCACGGCGACTCATGTGCCTGGGGCTAGGAATTCAATAGCTGACTCTCTTTCTCGTTTCCAGTTCGAGCGTTTCCAGTCCTTGGCTCCGGAAGCAGAGACCGTCGGTTTGGAATGCCCTGCGGACCTTTGGCTTGTGGGATCCGGGACGCTGAAGATCTGATAAGGTCGTCGTTGGCTCCCAAAACATGGGAGGCTTATCAGGCGGTCTGGTTATCGTGGGAAGGGGTGTTGGCATCTTGCCCAGGTGGAGGCAGTGCTGATGATCAGCTAGGGATTTTGTTGTCTTGGCTTAGTCGTGGTTTTTCAGAGGGTTGGTCGTGGGCGAAGGTATCACGCTTGCTGTCTGCTTTGTCGTTTGGTTTTAAATTGAGGGGGCAGAGTGATTTGTCTAAGGTGTTTTTGATGAGGCAGGCGGTAAAAGGTTTCTGTAGACAATATGGTAGGTTGGATTCACGGCGTCCCGTGTCTTTTGTGATGTTGAAGCGGTTGGGTGAGGTTTTAGGGGATAGTTGTGGGTCATTGTTTGAACAATGTCTTTTCTGTTTGGCTTTTTCGTTTGCATTTTTTGGTGAAATGAGAATCGGTGAGCTGGTGTCCCCTAATAAGAATGCAATGGGTGGAATTTTGGCGCGGGATGTTCTTTTCTCTGAGGAGCGTGTGGAGTTTTGGTTACGTCGCTCGAAGTCTGACCAGGTGGGGCGCGGTAGGAGGGTTGAGCTGGGTGCGGTCGCCGGTTCCCGTATGTGCCCAGTTGGGTGTTTGAAAGGTTTTTGGGGGCTAGGGCCTCACAGGCAGGGATCGTTACTTTGTCATGAGGATGGTTCTTCTTTGTATAGGTATCAGTTTCAGGCGGTTTTTAAGAAGGCGCTTTTTGCGTTGGGATTAGATGATTTGCGTTTTACTCCTCATTCATATCGGATTGGGCCGGCAACGGATGCGGCTGCTGGTGGTTTGGATTCGGAGGCTATCAAGCGTATTGGTAGGTGGAAATCGAATAGATACTGCAGTTATATTAGGTGTTAAGTCGGGTGTGATTAGGTCTTTTGTGAAGTAGTTCGTTTATTACCTTGCGGTTTTGGCTGCTGGTTTTGATCGTTTTGTTTGTATTTTTCAGGTTCCTTACCGTTTTTGGTGTGGATTTTCGGCCATTCTTATGTACATTGGGGAGCCTGCTGATGTTCAGTCGGAAGGTAGACAACTTGGGTTTGAGCGGTCAGTAGCGGCGGTCCGGTGGATTGGTTTTAGGGGTTTGGCCTGGAACAGGGTGTTGAAAGAAATCAATGCTGCGGTAGTGTTGGATAAGTCGCTGGATATTTTGGTGTTACACGTGGGAGGTAATGATTTGGGGATGCGCCCATTCAGAGAACTAATTAAGGACATCAAGCAGGACTTGTTGCGATTGTGGCATCTTTATCTTGGGTTATCGGTGGTTTGGTCAGAGATTGTACTGTGTAAACGGTGGAGGAATGTGCGGTCCTTGGAAAAAATTAATAAGGCCAGGATCAAAGTGAACAGAGCCGTGTCCGCGTTCGTGGCCAGGAATGGTGGCATAGCCGTGAGGCATTTTGAGCTGGAAAAAGGTGATGGGGCATTCTGGCTGGCAGACGAGGTGCATCTGAATGCCATTGGGATTGATTTTTGGGCGCTTGGGCTGCAGAAAGGTTTGGAGAAGGCCATAGCATTTCGTTGTGGTGGGGTCTTGGGTCTTTGAGGTGTTCAAAGTCCCTTGTTGTGGTGGCTGGGGGGAGTCCTTGGAGTTGATGGAAATTGGGTTGGCGGGATTCATTGGCTTATGGCTCCCCTGTATTTAGTGTTAAAACTTGTTTTGGATCTAGTGACTTGGGGGGTTCCGGCAGGGGTGGTCGGTTCCCCAGGAATTTTAGCATGAACAGTGAACCCGCTGGGGTTTTTGGTGCTCCTGAGCCAGGTGGTAACGGCTAGGAGTATTTTGGTTTTGTTAACGTTCACGCTATGCTGTGTTTTGATCACCAGATTCCTGGGAGCTCCAAGGACCCCTCCTAGTTTAAAGTTATTGGATGTTTATTATTCATTTATGTATGTTTGTATTTAAATAAAAAGGCTGCTGTGGCCGATATTATTCCAAAAGAATATGTAGTCGTAGTCTTTATTTGGGGTCAAGGGCATGGGGCTTGGGGTAGGCATTGTTCTGCCTTCCTCCACGTAGGATGCTGTGTGGATTCCAACATACGGCTAAACCTTCATCCACATCCCAGTAAACAGACTGTGTTGATGCTTAAGTCTTATTTATTAGGATGATGATAACCAAAACTATAACGTTGAACAACAATGGTGGACAGTATTCATAGTAGATGATCAAATAGTGAATGATGTTGATGTACAAGGTGGATGTTCAGTGAATAATCATAGTGAATGACTGATCATAGTGGATGACTGATCATAGTGGATGACTGATCATAGTGGATGACTGGTGAAAAACTGTAAAGAATAACAGCATTTCAGTATATGCACATACAGGGTGCAATCACATAAATAACTGGGACATTACAGCAAGAATTATACAGAGTGCATTACACAGTAATTCTAACAGCACTGCCCTATTCTATACAAGAATGCATCTATCTACATGCAGAGTACACCTGAACCTAACTGCAAGCTGCAAAGCACATCTGCCTAACTATATCTGACTATAGGAGCTGCATAAGGCTTAAATACTAACACAAACATAAGATGCATTAAACCTTTATAAACGTACCGAGATCCGTTAGGACAGGGGTAAGAAAGTAAGCGAGACAGGAGCACGTGTGCCTCTCTGCAGATCTCAGGAAAAATGGCTACTGAAGCTTGTCTTCACAAGAAGAATGTGGGCGGAACTAACCCATAAGACATTGCTCTTAGGAGGGAAAGGTTGGTAAACAACATGAAAAGTAGGCAACTGATGACCTCCAGTGGCCACAACTTGAATAACATGATAATTAACTCTTTGCACATTAAGATGGGCAGAACACTCCCCGCTTGGCGTCAACAGATGCCACAATTAGGTTCTTTTGGGGAAAATAATAATACAAGCTCGGTAACGGGTCTGAGGAACAGTTTGTTTTCTCCAAGCTTGCACACTCTGACCTCTACTTTCCGCACTTTCCCATCTTTACTGGGCAGGGTCTTAATGACTAGGCCGAGTGGCCAACTGTCTTTGACGAGTACAACATCGCCAGATTGAATGTTTGAGCGGTCTTTCTGCCACTTTGTCCTGCTTTGCAGAGTGGAGAGATACTGTTTCCTCCATCTATTCCAGAAGACGTTGGACACGCTTTGTACTTGCCTCCATTGTCGTCTGTAGAGGTCTTTGTCATTGAATTCTCTGAGTGGAGCTTTCGGGACACAGGTTTTCTGTGTGAGTAACATTGCAGGAGTAAGGATGGATGGATCTCCAGAATCACTAGAAAGTGCTGTCTTGTAGGACTGGGTTACAAGAAATAGACAAGCTATAGCTCGAACAAGTGACTTCCAGGTGGAGAACCTGCTGAACCGGTGAGATTCGAGGTGGCAGCTTGAAATCTCTGTATGTAGAGCAGACACTTGAGGTCGGATCTCTTCGTCTGTGTCTGGACCCACTAGTTCGAAAGTTTCAGGCCTGTTGATCTGGGACATCGAACGGTACAAAGAGGTAGGACCTGTGAACCATGAAGTGTCCTTCAGATGACTGGGTGCAACGGATCTAGTCGCGTGGTCCGCAGGATTGTGATGAGTAGGTACGTAGTGCCACTGATTAGGGTCGGTGGATCTTCTTACCCGAAGTACCCGGTTGCTGACGTAGACGTAGAAGCGTCGTGTCTCGTTACAGATGTACCCCAGTACCACCTTGCTATCGGTGTAGAACTCTGCATCCCCGATCTTCAGGCCCATCGCATCCGAGACCAGCTCGGCCAACTCAACTGCGAGGACAGCAGCACAGAGTTCCAGTCTGGGTATCGTGTGTTCACGAAGTGGCGCCAATTTCGTCCGGCTCATAACGAACCCGATATGGCATTGTCCGCTTACGTCTGTGGATTTGAGGTACGCTACTGCTGCAATCGCTTTGACTGATGCATCACAGAAAATACAAAGTGTTTGCGTTTTGACCTCTGTGGATGGCACAGGAGCATACGGTCGTTTCACACGAAGGTTGGTCAGGGCTTCAAGAGACTTCCTCCACTCTGCCCACAGGTCAGCCTTTCCCGCTGGAAGTGGATCATCCCAACCAGTAGTGTCTTGGGTGAAGTCCCTGAGCATCAGCTTTCCTTGGATGGTTACTGGAGCTACGAACCCCAAGGGGTCGTATAAACTATTCACGAAGGAAAGAACTCCTCTGCGCGTGAAGGGTTTCTCATCCTTGCTGATATGAAAGGTGAAGGTATCTGTCTTCAGGTCCCACAGTAATCCAAGGCTCCGCTGCATAGGAAGGGGGTCGATGCTGAGGTCTAAATCCTTTAGATCGCTGGAATAGTCTTCAGAGGGAAAGACTTCCATCAACTCTCGGCTGTTGGAAGAAATCTTGTGTAACCTTAGGTTAGACTGAGCGAGCATGTCACGAGTCCTCTTTAGTAGACTGATTGCGGCCTCACTTGTCGGTGTGGACTTCAAACAGTCATCCACGTAAAAATCCTTTTCCACAAAGGACCTGACGTCTGAGCCATACTCTTCTTCACCCTTTTTGGCAGAATGTCGGAGGCCGTAGATTGCGACCGCTGGGGAAGGACTGTTCCCAAAGATGTGTACCCGCATCCGGTACTCTGCGATGTCTTCGTCCGGGTCATTGTCACGGTACCAGAAGAACCACAGGTAGTTTCTGTGTTCCTCTTTGACGAGAAAACAGTGGAACATCTGTTGTATGTCGGCCATAAATTCCACTGAATCTCTACGGAAACAGAGTAATACTTCCAGAAGTCTGTTGTTGAGGTCTGGGCCCGACAGTAAGTCATCATTCAATGACACGTCTTCGCATTTGGCACTTGGGTCGAATACCACTCTAATTTGACCTGGCTTCTTAGGATGGTACACTCCGAAGATGGGCAGGTACCAACACTCCTCTCCGTGTCGAAGTGCAGGTGCAATCTCTGCGTGGTTGTTCTGGAATATCTTTCCCATGAAGGTGAAGAAATGTTCCTTCGTCTCAGGTGACTTCTGAAGCTTGTGTCTTAGGGAGATGAATCTGCTGTAGACCAATTCCTTGTTGTTGGGTAGGCGTCTCCTCTGAGGTCGAAATGGTAGAGGTGCGATCCAACTATTTGCCGTATCCTTGACTATTTGTTCGTCCATGATGTCCAGGAATATCTTGTCTTCTATAGACATCGCTACCTTGTTGTCTTCCTTCGTCCTGTGGAAGACTGTACAGCCTATGTGGTCTTGTTCAACTTCACAGGCGTGGTCTTCGTTGATAGGAACTGAGCAAGGGCAAGGTAGGGGAGTGCTGCTCGGTAGTTCCTTTACCAGCAGACTATTGTGACACGGCTGGAAGAGAGATGGACGTCCATTTTCTAGTGTGCTGGTAAGCATACTGTTGACTGAGACCGGCTTGTGTGCTCCTCCTAGACAGACATCTCCTACAATGACCCATCCAAGGTCTTGCCTCTGCGCGTATGGAGCATTCAGTGAGCCGTTGATATATTCTCTAGTCTTGTGGACTCGTAGAATATCTCTTCCCAGAAGTAAAGCTATTGGCGCTTCTGGTTCCAACTTAGGTATCAGGTGGGCTATACGCTTCAGGTGGGGGTGATACGTTGCCACCTCTGGTGACGGTATCTCAGACCTGTTGTCAGGAATCTGGTTGCACTCCAGGATGGTCGGTAGTGACAGACAGGTCTGGCCATCCATGGACTCTACTTTGTATCCGGTTGCTTTCCTCCCCGCCGTCTCGACGGTACCTGAACATGTCCTAAGGGAGTAGGGAGAACCGGGGCCTACAATGCTGAAGTTGTCAAAGAAGATGGACCTGGCTAAAGACCTATTACTTTGGTCATCTAGGATTGCATATATCTTGAGCGCTTTGTCTCTGTGGCCTGTTGGATAGACTCGGACAAGGCAGATTTTTGAGCAGGATCTTCCTCCCTTGAGTCCCTTACAGATCTCCGTACATTGAGAGGTGACCGCAGGGGTGTCTTCATCGGTGTTCTTCTGTTTCTCATCGTGCTCCTCTGCTTCTGACAACACTCCTGGAGGTGGTCCAGGATGCAAGGCTGTATTGTGATCCGTGCTGCTGCATTCTGCACATTTCACGCTAGCTCCACAGTTCCTGGCGAAGTGAGAGGTCGTAGCACAGCATTTGAAGCAGATGTTGTTTTCCTTGAGGAAACCTTTGCGATCCTCTAAAGTCTTCTCCCTGAAGGCTCTGCACTTTAGTAGAGGATGTGGTTTCCTGTGTAGAGGACACTGCTTACTGACATCCTGAGGTTTGCTCTCTTCCGTAGGGGGCTTAGTGGAGGACCTGTGGAATCAATATCAGTTTTATGGACTGCCACGGGTGTCTTACTGGGTTTGACACCAGGGGTAGTGGAGCATGACAGAGTGAAATCAAAACTAGGGTCATTTCTGATCTTGGCTTGCTGGGTGACAAACTCAACAAATACAGCAAAAGGAGGGAATGGTACTTTATGAATTTGTTTATACAGTGAACCATGTATAATCCACCTTTCTTGAAGATTGTAAGGAAGTTTTTGTACTATTGGATTGACACCCCTAGCAGTGTCTAAGAATGCCAATCCAGTCAAGTGACCTTCCTTCTGGGCGACCTGTAACTCTATCAATAAATCATTCAATTCTCTAAGTCTTTGATAACCCTTGGGCCCTATCTTAGGGAAATCATCAATTATTTTGAATAAAGCATTCTCTATTACTTCTACGGACCCATAGCATTCGTCAAGTCTTTCCCACACTTTACATAAACCTATGTGTGGGTATTCTATGTTAATGTCTCTTAGTCTTTTAGCATGCTCGACCGATTCAGTTCCAAGCCACTTTACCAGGAGATCTAACTCCTCACTACTAGAAAGGTCCAGTCCTTGAATGGCGTTCTGGAACGAAGCTCGCCACGACCTGTAGTTTTTGGCTTTGTCAGTGAACTTTACAAGTCCTTTTGTTACCAGTTCTCGGCGGGCAAAGAACTTTGCTAAGTCTATGGTGGCTTGATCAGTGTTGGTACGAGTCGGTATGTTATAGCCATGTCTAGTGTGTGGTGCATCACCATACCTGTGAGATGCTCTTGGCTTCGGACAGTCTGCATAGTACCTTTCTGGTGAAGAAGATGTCTCTTTAAGGTGAGGTGGGAGCTGTACCTTCTTCTCAGTGGAACGCTAGCTGTGGTCGACTCCTCTGTCTTGGACGTCTTCTTTTTTGTAGTAGTGAAGTTCGGGGTTGGATCGATGATAATCGGCGTAGGCTGATCGTTGTAGTCTGTCGAGGGTGTTGTCCATGCTGGAGTGTCGATGAACGTACTCTGCGACGCACTGAGCTGGATCTTGCTGCTCTAGATCTGTTCCAAGAACGTTGCTGCGTCTCTCATAATCAGGATCCTTCATGGCTTCCAAGTACTCTGCCTTAGCTATTGCAGCTGCTGCCTCTTTGTCTACCATAAGTCTTTCTAGAGACACTTGCAGGCGCGCACCTTCTGCTTCTTGCTCTGCCCGCAAACGTGCATTTTCTGCTTCATGCTCTGCCCGCAAACGTGCGGTTTCGGCTTGCAGGCGTGCAGTTTGTTCTGCCTGCAAACGCACCTTTTCTGCCTCATGCTCTGCTTGTCTCAGCTTTAGATGCATTTCTTTCTCGGCAAAGGAGGACCTCGCTTTGGCTGCTTCAGCTTCAGCACGAGCGACAGCAGCCAGCTCTGCTAATGATGACCTGCTCGAGCTTGCTCGTGACCTCGTCTTGAGTGAGGATGTGCTGTTTCGAGACATTGTGCGCTTAGCTGCGTACTGCTGAGTGTTTTGGTGGGAAACTGAGTCTAGGTGCGGTGAGCTTCCGCGTGGCGGTAATGATGTAGCTTCTCTTGGCGGGCTGCTGTATAGTCCCGCGGCTGTATGGCGGCTGCTGTGATACCCGAATGCGAAGCAGTGTGGGTGTTAGCGGTTCCGTACAGTCTGAACAACTACAGCCTGCGACCGGCTATCAGTTTTGCTGAAGGCAACTAATCTGTTCTTCCTTTACAATCACCGCCTGCGACTGGCGGTCTCGTTTTTCACTGTTCTGCCTTCCTCCACGTAGGATGCTGTGTGGATTCCAACATACGGCTAAACCTTCATCCACATCCCAGTAAACAGACTGTGTTGATGCTTAAGTCTTATTTATTAGGGTGATGATAACCAAAACTATAACGTTGAACAACAATGGTGGACAGTATTCATAGTAGATGATCAAATAGTGAATGATGTTGATGTACAAGGTGGATGTTCAGTGAATAATCATAGTGAATGACTGATCATAGTGGATGACTGATCATAGTGGATGACTGATCATAGTGGATGACTGGTGAAAAACTGTAAAGAATAACAGCATTTCAGTATATGCACATACAGGGTGCAATCACATAAATAACTGGGACATTACAGCAAGAATTATACAGAGTGCATTACACAGTAATTCTAACAGCACTGCCCTATTCTATACAAAAATGCATCTATCTACATGCAGAGTACACCTGAACCTAACTGCAAGCTGCAAAGCACATCTGCCTAACTATATCTGACTATAGGAGCTGCATAAGGCTTAAATACTAACACAAACATAAGATGCATTAAACCTTTATAAACGTACCGAGATCCGTTAGGACAGGGGTAAGAAAGTAAGCGAGACAGGAGCACGTGTGCCTCTCTGCAGATCTGAGGAAAAATGGCTACTGAAGCTTGTCTTCACAAGAAGAATGTGGGCGGAACTAACCCATAAGACATTGCTCTTAGGAGGGAAAGGTTGGTAAACAACATGAAAAGTAGGCAACTGATGACCTCCAGTGGCCACAACTTGAATAACATGATAATTAACTCTTTGCACATTAAGATGGGCAGAACAGGCATCGACGGGTGAGTGTTGGTTATGTTACCTTACCCCAACTGCTCGACATTACCAGGGTCAAGTAATGGCCGGAGCTGAAGCCTTCCCTCCCCCCGCGGCGTAAGGGTAGGCACATCATGACCATGGGATGGAGGGAGGGGTTAAGGTTTAGAGGTGGGGCTTAATGGGAATTTTGAGCTTAAACTGGCAGTGGGGGTGTGGTCTGGTCAGTTGCCGCTCTCTGGGCAACAAGTGTCCCGCCCTCCCACCATAATTGTTATGTTTTTAGAGGGTGCCGTTTTCTTTGGTTCTTAGGGTATTTTTTTCGGTAACATGGGTCATTGTGGCCGTGGTGGCTGGGGGGAGTCCTTGGAGTTGATGGAAATTGGGTTGGGGGGATTCATTGGTTTATGGCTCCCCTGTATTTAGTGTTAAAACTTGTTTTGGATCTGGTGACTTGGGGGGTTCCGGCAGGGGTGGTCGGTTCCCCGGGAATTTTAGCGTGAACAGTGAACCCGCTGGGGTTTTTGGTGCTCCTGAGCCAGGTGGTAACGGCTGGGAGTAATTTGGTTTTGTTAACGTTCACGCTATGCTGTGTTTTGATCACCAGATTCCTGGGAGCTCCAAGGACCCCTTCTAGTTTAAAGTTATTGGATGTTTATTATTCATTTATGTCTGTTTGTATTTAAATAAAAAGGCAGCTGTGGCCGATTATTATTCCAAATGAATATGTAGTCGTAGTCTTTATTTGGGGTC
This sequence comes from Ranitomeya imitator, assembly GCF_032444005.1. Taxonomy (NCBI): domain Eukaryota; kingdom Metazoa; phylum Chordata; class Amphibia; order Anura; family Dendrobatidae; genus Ranitomeya; species Ranitomeya imitator. Next base: position 55,642,563 of record NC_091291.1, read on the forward strand.
AAGGGCATGGGGCTTGGGGTAGGCATCGATGGGTGAGTGTTGGTTATGTTACCTTACCCCAACTGCTCGACATTACCAGGGTCATGCCTTGACAGCCAGGTGTAGAGAGTCCCAACAGCCTGGTGTAGAGTGCCCTAACAGCTTGGTGCAGAGTGCCCTAACAGCCTGGTGCATAGTGCCCTAACAGATCCTGGTACACATTGCCCTCCCAGTCTGGTGCACATTGCCCTTACAGCCTGGTGCAGAGTGCCCTAAAAGCCAGGTACACTTTGCAATAAAAGCCTGGTGTCGAGTGCCTTAACAGCCTGGTGCAGAGTGCCCTCACATCCTGGTGCAGGGTGCCCTCACAGGCTGGTGCAGAGTGCCCTAACAACCTGGTGCAAATTGCCTTAACAGGCTGGTGCATATTGCTGTAACTGCCTGGTGCACATTGCCGTAACTGCATGGTGCAAATTGCCATACATAACATTTGACATACAGTACATCCTGTGTGTGGTGCTGGTGTTGAATTTGTGGTGCAGAGCTTCCTTAAAAATTACACAGATAAGTCACAGTTGCTACTGAAAGTGCAGGCTGTCTGTGCACGTTTTCAGCATTCTCACCCTGCTGCTACTTACCTGCCTGCACTGAAGCATCACTTCGGCCTTCCTGCTCACTGCTTCATATGCGATGTACCCACAAGGTCTCCAGGTGCATGTGCTGGAGAGACAGTGCTTGCAGCAGCAGGCGATAGTGGAGTTTCAGCTGCAGCACACACTGGTGAGTCACTCTGAGCAACAATACCACTTCAATACCAATGAATGGACCTCCATGCGGCATGTTTGTGCCATGTGTCGCTGCCTGGAGCACTCCACCAACAAAGCAAGCACTGATGATTAGGGTTGAGCGAAACGGATCGGTCATTTTCATAAGTCGCCGACTTTTGGCAAAGTCGGGTTTCATGAAACCCGACCCGATCCCTGTGTGGGGTCGGCCATGCGGTACGTGACCTTCGCGCCAAAGTCGCGTTTGAATGACGCGAAAAGCGCCATTTCTCAGCCAATGAAGGTGGACGCAGAGTGTGGGCAGCGTGATGACATAGGTCTCAGTCCCCACCATCTTAGAGAAGGGCATTACAGTGATTGGCTTGCTTTCTGCGGTGTCACAGGGGCTATAAAGGGGCGTTCACGCCGACTGCCATCTTACTGCTGCTGATCTGAGCATAGGGAGAGGTTGCTGCCGCTTCGTCAGAAGCATGGATAGCGTTAGGCAGGGTACATTAACCCCCAAACCGCTTGTGCTGTAACGATTTCCACTGTCCAACACCACCTTTTGTTTGCAGGGACAGTGGAGGCTACATTTTTTTTACTCAGCGCTGTAGCTCATTGGGCTGCGCTAGAAGGCTCCCTGATAGCTGCATTGCTGTTTGTACGCCGCTGTGCAAATCAACTGCTTTTTTCAAAGCACGAATCCTGTCGCTCCTTCCTTTCTGCACAGCTATCTTGTTTGTTTGTCCACACTTTTGACTTTTTTGTGCAGCAGTCCACTCTTTGTTATTGCTGCCTGCCATACTTTGCTGAGATTACTGCAGGGAGATAGTAATTGTAGGACAGTCCCTTTTTTTTTTGTTTCATTATATCTCTTCAAGCCACTTTCTGCCACAGAAAATATACTCTAATACAGTGGCCCAGATTTATTCACTAGTCTCCCTGAAAAAAAAAGGGTGCAGATTAAAATTGGCAAATCTGCATCAGTGCCAGTCCTGTGTGTGGCATCTGTGTCTCATTTTCTGGCACAGAAAACATACAGTCTAACAGTGGGCCTGATTTCTTGCCAATTCTCCCATCAATAAAAAAAAAAATAGTGGGAGATTAAGATTGGCAATTCTGCCTCAGTGCCAGTCGTGTGTGTGGCATCTGTCTTTAATTTTGTGCCACAGAAAACCTAGTGTGTAATACTGTGCCAGATTTTTTTTAAATTCTCCCAGAAAAAAAAAATAGTGGGAGATTAAGATTGGCCATTCTGCCTCTGTGCCAGTCCTGTGTGTGGCATCTGTCTCTCATTTTGTTCCACAGAAAACCTAGTGTGTAACACTGGGCCTGATTTCTTGACAATTCTCCCACAATAAAGTTACAAAAAAAAGTGGGAGATTAAGATTGGCATTTCTGCCTCAGTGCCAGTCCTGTGTGTGGCATCTGTCTCTCATTGTGTGCCACAGAAAGCATACAGTCTAACAGTGGGCCTGATTTCTTGCCAATTCTCCCATAAATAAAAAAAAAAGTGGGAGATTAAGATTGGCATTTCTGACTCAGTACCAGTCTTGTGTGTGCCATCAGTCTCTCATTTTGTGCCACATTAAACCTAGTGTGTAACAGTGGGCCAGATTTTTGGACAATTGTCCCAGAAAAAAAAAATTGTGGGAGATTAAGATTGGCAATTCTGCCTCAGTGCCAGTCGTGTGTGTGGCATCTGTCTTTTATTTTGTGCCACAGAAAACCTAGTGTGTAATACTGGGCCAGATTTTTTTTAAATTCTCCCAGAAAAACAAAAATAGTGGGAGATTAAGATTGGCAATTCTGCCTCAGTGGCAGTGCTGTGCGTGACATCTGTCTCTAATTTTGTGCCACAGAAAACCTAATGTGTAATAAAGGGCCAGATTTTTTTAAAATTCTCCCCGGAAAAAAAAAATAGTGGGAGATTAAGATTGGCATTTCTGCCTCAGTGCCAGTCGTGTGTGTGGCATCTGTCTTTAATTTTGTGCCACAGAACATATACTGTATAAGGCCGGGGTCACACTAGCGTATTGCATCTGATGTGAGAGCATCGGATGCAATATGCTAATGACACTCAGCTCCTGCTCACAGCAGAGCAGGAGCCGAGTGTCATGCGTCTCTGCTCCGATTCTCTCGCACAGGGAGGATCGGAGCACAACTGCGGAGGAGGCGGAGAAATGAATTTCTCCATCTCCTCCATTGCTGGGGTCCGCTTATAGCGCACGTCACTCGGATGTTATCCGAGTGGTGTGCGCTGTCTCACTCGCACCCATAGGCTTATACGGGTGCGAGTGAGCTGAGAGTTTTCCTCGGTCCGTGACAATCGCAGCATGCTGCGAGTGTCTCGGACCGAGGAAAACGGCCGACAAAAAGTCGGCTGCTGGGAGCGGCACCATATGCTAACATTGGTCAGAGTGCAATGCGATTTTTTTATCGCATTGCACTCGGCCGTATTACGGTCTAGTGTGCTCGGCCGTATTACGGTCTAGTGTGACCCCGGCCTAAGAGCGGGCCACATTTCTTCAATATTCTCCCAGAAAAAATAAAAAGGGGGAGATTTTCATTGGTAGTGTCTGCATCTGCGTCAGTCCTGTTAGTGGCATATCTGTCTGCCACTGAAGCTGTGTACTGTTATTAGTGTTGAGCGATACCGTCCAATACTTGAAAGTATCGGTATCGGATAGTATCGGCCGATACCCGCAAAAATATCAGATATCGCCGATACCGATATCCGATACCAATACAAGTCAATGGGACACCAAGTATCGGAAGGTATCCTGATGGTTCCCAGGGTCTGAAGGAGAGGAAACTCTCCTTCAGGCCCTGGGATCCATATTAATGTGTAAAATAAAGAATTAAAATAAAAAATATTGATATATTCACCTCTCCGGCGGCCCCTGGACATCACGCTGGTAACCGGCAGGCATCTTTGTTTAAAATGAGCGAGTTTAGGACCTGCGAATGACGTCGCGGCTTCTGATTGGTCGCGTGCCGCCCATGTGACCGCCACGCGACCAATCAGAAGCCGTGACGTAATTCGCAGGTCCTAAATTCCTAGAGTTAGGAGTTTAGTGAATGAGAATGACGTCGCGGCTTCTGATTGGTCGCGTGCCGCTCATGTGACCGCCACGCGACCAATCAGAAGCCGCGACGTCATTCTCATTCACTAAACTCCTAATTCTAGGAATTTAGGACCTGCGAATGACGTCACGGCTTCTGATTGGTCGCGTGGCGGTCACATGAGCGGCACGCGACCAATCAGAAGCCGTGACGTCATTCGCAGGTCCTAAACGCGCTCATTTTAAACAAAGAAGCCTGCCGGTTACCAGCGTGATGTCCAGGGGCCGCCGGAGAGGTGAATATATCAATATTTTTTATTTTAATTCTTTATTTTACACATCCCTATGGATCCGATACCGATACCCGATACCACAAAAGTATCGGATCTCGGTATCGGAATTCCAATACCGCAAGGATCGGCCGATACCCGATACTTGCGGTATCGGAATGCTCAACACTAACTGTTATACATTGGAGACACAAAAGAGAATAGTAAAACCAAAAACACTCAGTTTGAAAAAATGTTGCAGTAATCCGCAAGTGCTAGTAAAAGATGTAAAAAACAGGGTATTTGGTTGATACGTTTTTTGCAAAAAATGTATACTAAGCTGCTCTACCAATCTTCACGGTATACCCTTATCAGAGCAGTCCTAACTAATGTATGCAATCCCTATCTGATGTATTTAAAAACCTGATCATCTGTATATAACCTGTGTGAACAGGGTTCAGAGAGGAAAAATCCATGTGTGCATACAGGGTAGAACAGCTTTTGTGCAGATAGCCCAAGAGGAGTGGTGGAACTCCCCAGTCTTGTAGACACAAGAGAACAATTATGGAAACAGGAACACATGGCTACTTGCACAGTGAACAAGTCTGTATGATCATGTTCACACACCACCAAGAAACCTGAAGACACAAAAGAGAATAGTAAAACCAAAAACACTCAGTTTGAAAAAATGTTGCAGTAATCCGCAAGTGCTAGTAAAAGATGTAAAAAACAGGGTATTTGGTTGATACGTTTTTTGCAAAAAATGTATACTAAGCTGCTCTACCAATCTTCACGGTATACCCTTATCAGAGCAGTCCTAACTAATGTATGCAATCCCTATCTGATGTATTTAAAAACCTGATCATCTGTATATAACCTGTGTGAACAGGGTTCAGAGAGGAAAAATCCATGTGTGCATACAGGGTAGAACAGCTTTTGTGCAGATAGCCCAAGAGGAGTGGTGGAACTCCCCAGTCTTGTAGACACAAGAGAACAATTATGGAAACAGGAACACATGGCTACTTGCACAGTGAACAAGTCTGTATGATCATGTTCACACACCACCAAGAAACCTGAAGACACAAAAGAGAATAGTAAAACCAAAAACACTCAGTTTGAAAAAATGTTGCAGTAATCCGCAAGTGCTAGTAAAAGATGTAAAAAACAGGGTATTTGGTTGATACGTTTTTTGCAAAAAATGTATACTAAGCTGCTCTACCAATCTTCACGGTATACCCTTATCAGAGCAGTCCTAACTAATGTATGCAATCCCTATCTGATGTATTTAAAAACCTGATCATCTGTATATAACCTGTGTGAACAGGGTTCAGAGAGGAAAAATCCATGTGTGCATACAGGGTAGAACAGCTTTTGTGCAGATAGCCCAAGAGGAGTGGTGGAACTCCCCAGTCTTGTAGACACAAGAGAACAATTATGGAAACAGGAACACATGGGCTACTTGCACAGTGAACAAGTCTGTATGATCATGTTCACACACCACCAAGAAACCTGAAGACACAAAAGAGAATAGTAAAACCAAAAACACTCAGTTTGAAAAAATGTTGCAGTAATCCGCAAGTGCTAGTAAAAGATGTAAAAAACAGGGTATTTGGTTGATACGTTTTTTGCAAAAAATGTATACTAAGCTGCTCTACCAATCTTCACGGTATACCCTTATCAGAGCAGTCCTAACTAATGTATGCAATCCCTATCTGATGTATTTAAAAACCTGATCATCTGTATATAACCTGTGTGAACAGGGTTCAGAGAGGAAAAATCCATGTGTGCATACAGGGTAGAACAGCTTTTGTGCAGATAGCCCAAGAGGAGTGGTGGAACTCCCCAGTCTTGTAGACACAAGAGAACAATTATGGAAACAGGAACACATGGGCTACTTGCACAGTGAACAAGTCTGTATGATCATGTTCACACACCACCAAGAAACCTGAAGACACAAAAGAGAATAGTAAAACCAAAAACACTCAGTTTGAAAAAATGTTGCAGTAATCCGCAAGTGCTAGTAAAAGATGTAAAAAACAGGGTATTTGGTTGATACGTTTTTTGCAAAAAATGTATACTAAGCTGCTCTACCAATCTTCACGGTATACCCTTATCAGAGCAGTCCTAACTAATGTATGCAATCCCTATCTGATGTATTTAAAAACCTGATCATCTGTATATAACCTGTGTGAACAGGGTTCAGAGAGGAAAAATCCATGTGTGCATACAGGGTAGAACAGCTTTTGTGCAGATAGCCCAAGAGGAGTGGTGGAACTCCCCAGTCTTGTAGACACAAGAGAACAATTATGGAAACAGGAACACATGGCTACTTGCACAGTGAACAAGTCTGTATGATCATGTTCACACACCACCAAGAAACCTGAAGACACAAAAGAGAATAGTAAAACCAAAAACACTCAGTTTGAAAAAATGTTGCAGTAATCCGCAAGTGCTAGTAAAAGATGTAAAAAACAGGGTATTTGGTTGATACGTTTTTTGCAAAAAATGTATACTAAGCTGCTCTACCAATCTTCACGGTATACCCTTATCAGAGCAGTCCTAACTAATGTATGCAATCCCTATCTGATGTATTTAAAAACCTGATCATCTGTATATAACCTGTGTGAACAGGGTTCAGAGAGGAAAAATCCATGTGTGCATACAGGGTAGAACAGCTTTTGTGCAGATAGCCCAAGAGGAGTGGTGGAACTCCCCAGTCTTGTAGACACAAGAGAACAATTATCGAAACAGGAACACATGGGCTACTTGCACAGTGAACAAGTCTGTATGATCATGTTCACACACCACCAAGAAACCTGAAGACACAAAAGAGAATAGTAAAACCAAAAACACTCAGTTTGAAAAAATGTTGCAGTAATCCGCAAGTGCTAGTAAAAGATGTAAAAAACAGGGTATTTGGTTGATACGTTTTTTGCAAAAAATGTATACTAAGCTGCTCTACCAATCTTCACGGTATACCCTTATCAGAGCAGTCCTAACTAATGTATGCAATCCCTATCTGATGTATTTAAAAACCTGATCATCTGTATATAACCTGTGTGAACAGGGTTCAGAGAGGAAAAATCCATGTGTGCATACAGGGTAGAACAGCTTTTGTGCAGATAGCCCAAGAGGAGTGGTGGAACTCCCCAGTCTTGTAGACACAAGAGAACAATTATGGAAACAGGAACACATGGGCTACTTGCACAGTGAACAAGTCTGTATGATCATGTTCACACACCACCAAGAAACCTGAAGACACAAAAGAGAATAGTAAAACCAAAAACACTCAGTTTGAAAAAATGTTGCAGTAATCCGCAAGTGCTAGTAAAAAATGTAAAAAACAGGGTATTTGGTTGATACGTTTTTTGCAAAAAATGGATACTAAGCTGCTCTACCAATCTTCACGGTATACCCTTATCAGAGCAGTCCTAACTAATGTATGCAATCCCTATCTGATGTATTTAAAAACCTGATCATCTGTATATAACCTGTGTGAACAGGGTTCAGAGAGGAAAAATCCATGTGTGCATACAGGGTAGAACAGCTTTTGTGCAGATAGCCCAAGAGGAGTGGTGGAACTCCCCAGTCTTGTAGACACAAGAGAACAATTATGGAAACAGGAACACATGGGCTACTTGCACAGTGAACAAGTCTGTATGATCATGTTCACACACCACCAAGAAACCTGAAGACACAAAAGAGAATAGTAAAACCAAAAACACTCAGTTTGAAAAAATGTTGCAGTAATCCGCAAGTGCTAGTAAAAAATGTAAAAAACAGGGTATTTGGTTGATACGTTTTTTGCAAAAAATGGATACTAAGCTGCTCTACCAATCTTCACGGTATACCCTTATCAGAGCAGTCCTAACTAATGTATGCAATCCCTATCTGATGTATTTAAAAACCTGATCATCTGTATATAACCTGTGTGAACAGGGTTCAGAGAGGAAAAATCCATGTGTGCATACAGGGTAGAACAGCTTTTGTGCAGATAGCCCAAGAGGAGTGGTGGAACTTCCCAGTCTTGTAGACACAAGAGAACAATTATGGAAACAGGAACACATGGGCTACTTGCACAGTGAACAAGTCTGTATGATCATGTTCACACACCACCAAGAAACCTGAAGACACAAAAGAGAATAGTAAAACCAAAAACACTCAGTTTGAAAAAATGTTGCAGTAATCCGCAAGTGCTAGTAAAAGATGTAAAAAACAGGGTATTTGGTTGATACGTTTTCAAACTGAGTGTTTTTGGTTTTACTATTCTCTTTTGTGTCTTCATGTTTCTTGGTGGTGTGTGAACATGATCATACAGACTTGTTCACTGTGCAAGTAGCCAATGTGTTCCTGTTCCTGTTATACATTGGGCCTGATTTTCCCTGCAGTCTCACCCACCTATAAAGGGATATATAAATCCAACAGAAGTTTGAGTTCAACTTGTAACTGGTTTTACATTAACAAATACCGTTAGTTTGGTTACGTTTTTCAAACAATGAGGAAGTCTGGTGGAAGAGGTCGTGGCCGTGGGCGGCCATTGTCAGCTGGTAATGATGGTAGTGGTGATGGAGCATCAGGTGGTCGTGGGAACAGCAATATAGCACCTAAGTCTCGAGTTGTTGAGCCAGGTTCGTCGTCTGGCTACACAAGGCCTCAAACACTCCCTTTTCTGGGAGTAGGAAAACCGCTTTTAAAGCCGGAGCAGCAAGAACAAGTTTTGGCTTTCCTTGCTGACTCAGCCTCTAGCTCTTTCGACTCCTCTTCTGAAACTGCTAAATGTAAAAGCAGCACGTTGTTAGTGGATGTTCACGGTCAGGGACAAGTCGCTTCCTTGTCTTCTTCACCAAGAACAACAGAGAAGGATACGTCAGGCGACACAACGGGTTACTCCATGGAACTCTTTACACATACCGTTCCTGGGTTAGAAAGTGAAATAGTTAACAGGCCATGCCCATTACAAGTTGAATCGGACATGGAGTGCACAGATGCACAGCCACAGCCAGATTACTATGCTGTTCCTTTGACTCAGACCAGAACATTGCCCTTGCAGTGTACTGATCCAGAATCAGACCCTGATGAGACTATGGTGCCCCGTCACGAACGCTATACCACCGGCTTACACGGTGACACAGACGAAGTTGCACACGAGATAGAAGAGGAGGTCATAGATGACCCAGTTGTTGACCCCGATCGGCAGCCATTGGGGGAACAGGGTGCAGGCGGCAGTAGCTCTGAGGCGGAGGTGGAGCCGCAGCAGGCATCAACATCGCAACAGGTTCCATCTGCCAGGCCCGTATCTGGCCAAAAACGCGTGGCAAAACCAAAACGAGTTGTAGGACAGCGTGGCCATCCAGTTAAAGAAGCTCAGTCTGCAATGCCGGAAAAGGTATCCGATAGTAGAAAGAGTGCAGTCTGGCATTTTTTTAAACAACATCCAAATGATCAGCGCAAAGTCATCTGTCAAAAATGTTCAACTACCTTAAGTAGAGGTCAGAATCTTAAAGGTCTAAATACAAGTTGCATGCGTAAACATTTAACCACCATGCATTTGCAAGCCTGGACTAACTACCTAACGTCCCTTAAGGTTGTAACACCCTCAGCCAATGAAGCTAGTCAGCAACGCAACATCCCTTCCCTCTCTGTAAGCCCACCATTTCCCACACCACCTGCAGTAAATGTACAGGTTTCGTCGCCAGGCCAAAGCAGCCAGGGAATCACCAGGTTCGTGGTAGGAAACACTGCATGTAGGGCACCAGCAAGAATACCACCTCCAACCCTCTTTCAGTCTGCCATGTCCACCGGCACCCCAGCTAGTTCCACGATCTGCAGCTCTCCAGTCCAGCTCACCCTACATGAGACTCTCGTTAGGAAAAGTAAGTACTCATCCTCGCATCCGCGTACACAGGGTTTGAACGCCCACATAGCTAGACTAATCTCGTTAGAGATGATGCCCTACCGGTTAGTTGAAAGCGAAGCTTTCAAAGCCCTGATGGACTAGGCTGTACCACGCTACGAGCTACCCAGTCAACACTTCTTTTCGAGAAAAGCCATCCCAGCCCTCCACCAGCATGTAAAGGATCGCATCGTCCATGCACTCAGGCAATCTGTGAGTACAAAGGTGCACCTGACAACAGATGCATGGACCAGTAGGCATGGCCAGGGACGTTACGTGTCCATCACGGCACACTGGGTTAATGTGGTGGATGCAGGGTCCACAGGGGACAGCAATATTGGGACAGTTCTGCCTAGCCCGCGGTCTAGGAAACAGTTGGCTGTAGGCGTTCGTCCCCCTCCTCCTCTTCATCCTCCTGCAGAAGCGAGAGCTCGTCCACAGACCGCAGTCGCACGAGCACTCCATCCGCAGCTGCCACTGTTGCACACGAGGTGTCCCATTATGGGACAGCTAGTGGCAAGCGTCAGCAGGCTGTATTTGCAATGAAGTGTTTGGGTGACAACAGACACACCACGGAAGTTCTGTCCGAGTTCTTGCAGCAAGAAACTCAGTCATGGCTGGCCAGTGTACATCTTGAGGCAGGCAAGGTAGTGAGTGATAACGGAAGGAATTTTATGGCTGCCATAGCCCTTTCACAACTGAAACACATACCTTGCCTGGCTCACACCTTAAACTTGGTGGTGCAGTGCTTCCTGAAAAGTTATCCGGGGTTACCCGACCTGCTCCTCAAAGTGCGCAGACTTTGCTCGCATATCCGCCGTTCGCCCGTACACTCCAGCCATATGCAGAACCATCAGCGGTTTTTGAACCTTCCCCAGCATCGCCTAATCATCGACGTTGAAACAAGGTGGAACTCCACACTGCACATGCTTCAGAGACTGTGCGAACAGAGGCGTGCTGTTATGTATTTGTGGGAGGATACACATACACGGGCAGGCAGTTGGATGGCAGAAATGGAGTTGTCAGGTGTGCAGTGGTCGAAGGTACAAGACCTGTGTCAAGTCCTTCAGTGTTTTGAGGAATGCACATGGCTGGTTAGTGCAGACAACGCCATAATAAGCATGAGCATCCCCCTAATGCGTCTGCTAATGCAAAGTTTGACGCACTGCATGTAGGGCACCAGCAAGAATACCACCTCCAACCCTCTTTCAGGAGCAGGCGTTTGCAGCCGAGGAAGAGGGAAGCCTTGATGACAGTCAGCCATTGTCTGGTCAGGGCAGTCTACAGGATGAAGTAGCGGGAGAAGAGGAGGAGGACTAAGAGGATGATGGGGATGAGTATTTTTTGAATGAGGAAGCTTCTACGGGGCCAATAGAAACTGGTGGCGTTGCAAGGCCGGGTTCAGGTTTTTTGAGGGAGACAAGTGACATAAATTTGACTGAAACCGCCCCTCAAACCAGCACAAGCGCAGATTTAACAACTAGAACTTTGGCCCACATGGCGGATTATGCCTTACGTATCCTCAAAAGGGACCCACGCATTATTAAAATGATGACCGATGACGATTACTGGTTGGCCTGCCTCCTTGATCCTCGCTATAAATGCAAATTGCAAAATATCATGCCTCATGAGAACCTCAAACAAATATTAGCAACCAAACAAGCAACTCTTGTAGACCGTTTGATTCAGGCATTCCCAGCACACAGCGCCAATGATGGTTCTCACACGAGCTGCAGGGGGCAACAGGGTAGAGGTGTTAGAGGTGCACAAATCAGAAGTGGCGTTGGACAGAGGGGTTTTCTGACCAGGTTGTGGAGTGATTTCGCCATGCACGCAGTACTACAGCATCAATTCAAAGTGACAGGAGACAACATTTGTCCAGTATGGTTACTAACTATTTTTCATCCCTTATCGATGTTCTCCCTCAACCGTCATTCCCATTTGATTACTGGGCATCCAAAATAGACACCTGGCCTGAATTGGCAGAATATGGATTGCAGGAGCTTGCTTGCCCAGCAGCTAGTGTGCTATCAGAAAGAGTATTCAGTGCTGCTGGTTCAATATTGACCGAAAAAAGGACTCGTCTGGCTACCCAAAATGTTGATGATCTAACCTTCATTAAAATGAACCACTCATGGATTTTGAATTATTTTGCCCCACCTTTCCCGGCTGACACCTAGCTTTCCCATAAAAAGGTCTTGCTTGTGGACTGGTCTTACTGACTGTTCCAATCTCTTAATTTGCAGCAGCTGTTTGTCCAGCATACGACATGTTTACACCTCCCTAAATGCGCTAACTCCCCCCACGGGGCCGTGGTCTCGCCACTTGGCGCAAGCACCCGTGAGAGTGCTGTTTGTCTGAAGAGGTGGGTGTGCCCACATTTGGTCGACGGCACTGCCACTGGGTCCCTCATAGTACAATAAAGTGTCTGTGGCAGTGGTGGCGCGCACCCAACATCAGACACACCGTTGTAACATGAGGGGCCCTGGGCCTGTACCGCCGACCGCAAGAGAGTTCCCCCCCCAGCTCAAACAGTGCTCTACCACTTGCAAAATTATCTCTCACAGCTCCACCAATGTTTAGTCTATGCGCTGACATCCTTCAATGCCTGGCACTGACAATACCAATTTGTTGACATGTATGATGCTAGTTAAAATAGTCTGGGTCAGTGTCCGATATTGACACCAGTAAATACTTAGCGCCAAATTACTATGTCTGAAATTCAGCAGAGGAGCCCACCCCTGTACCTAAGTATGCCACCCTTTTTTGTTTGGTTTTGTTGTTTTGCGAGACATTAACATCTATTTTTTTTTGGGAGTACTAACTGTGTCAGACACTCCTTCCAATCGTCCTCCACTGACAACACCAATGCTGCCTGTGTACCCCTGCCACATAATCGAAGGTGCTTTGAGCCTATTTTTTTTTATTTTAGGCCTACTAAGTGTGTCTGCGGTCCCTCCTTCAAATTGTCTTCCGCTGACCTCACCAATGCTGCCTGTGTACCCCTGCAAGATAATTCAAACTGCTTTGAGCCTATTTTTTAAAATGTTAGGCCTACTAAGTGTGTCTGCGGTCCCTCCTTCCAATTGTCCTCCACTGAGCACACCAATGCAGACCGTGTACCCATGTAACCTTTTTTAATTCTGCGTTGAGCCAACTTTGTGGTGTAAGGCCTACTAACAGGGTCTGGCAGCGCCACTCAATAAAGCTGTCCTCTTTAAAAAAATTACCTGCAATTATCAGGTTTTCAGCCTATCGGAATTTTACAACTGCAGTGGGGCTACTAGTTTGGTTGGGGCCTACTAACAGTGTCTGCCGCTCCAAGGTGTTCTCCTGGTTGCCTTTCCTGAGCTTCTATCTTCAGGCTCTTGTTAAATAGTTGTTAAATGGAACAACTGCATTTGGCCTACTAGTTGGGTTGGGGCCTACTAACGGTGTCTGCCGCTCCTTGCTGTTCTCCTGGTTTCCTGTCCTGAACTTCCATTTTCAGGCTCTCGTTAAGTAGTTGTTAATATTACACTGCATTTGGCCTACTAGTTGGGTTGGGGCCTAGTAACGGTGTATGCCGCTCCGTGCTGTTCTCCTGGTTTCCTGTCCTGAACTTCCATTTTCAGGCTCTCGTTAAGTAGTTGTTATTAGTTAATATTACACAGAATTTGGCCTACTAGTGTGGTTGGGGCCTACTAACGGTGTATGCTGCTCCGTGCTGTTCTCCTAGTTTCCTGTCCTGAAATTCCATTTTCAGGCTCTCGTTAAGTAGTTGTTGAAAAAACACTGCATTAGGCCTACAAGTTGGGTCTTGGTTGTAGAGACGGTGTCTGCCGCTCCAAGGTGTTCTCCAGGTTGCCTCTCCCTAGCTTCTATCTTCAAGCTCTTGTTAAGTAGTTGTTGAAACAACACTGCATTAGGCCTACAAGTTGGGTCTGGGATGTAGAGACGGTGTCTGCCGCTCCAAGGTGTTCTCCAGGTTGCCTCTCCCTAGCTTCTATCTTCAAGCTCTCGTTAAGTAGTTGTTGAAACAACAGTGCATTAGGCCTACAAGTTGGGTCTGGGTTCTACAAACGGTGTCTTCCACTTCAAGGTGTTCTCCAGGTTGCCTTTCCCTAGCTTCTATTTTCAGGCTCTCGTTAAATTGTTTTTAATATAACACTGCATTTGGCCTACTTGTTTTGTTGGCCCTACTAACGGTGTCTGCCGCTCCTTGATGTTCTCCTACACTGAACAAACCAGTGCCGCCTGTTTACTTCTCTTACCAATTTTGAACTGCATTTAGCCTACTTACTGATTTGGGCCTACTCACTGTGTCAGCCTCTCATTACAGTTGTACTCCACTGAACAAAGCAATGCCCCCTGGTTAGTCCTGTTACCAATTTTGAACTGCATTTAGCCTATATCTGTGTTTCCTCCTCATCCTGCCCATTGCCCAGCCAGTTATAGATGAGTCTGCTGGTACATTGACCCATAATGCTACATTCCCCGTGCACGCTACACAGCAAGAATGTGACCCTGCTGAAAGTCATGTTCCCCTTCCCGCATACCATACCACCTTACACGGGGACAAAGAGGAAGGTGCAGATGAAAGTGCAGGTTCCTTCATCAGGTGTGAGGGGGGGAAACTCGTTGGCGACGTCACTGGCCACTGCCGTGACGTGGTCCAGATTTCCTGGGCCCACTAAATACTTGAACCAGCCCTACCCCCCACAACTTTAGCCAAATGACCCCCAATTTCTAATGCCTTACTATTATTATAAGGTAAATTAAGATTAACAAGCTTCATCAACAAGAATGGATGTTTTTGCCATTAAAATGGGCACTGTACGTGTTTTCCTGGCCTCCACTCACTGCCGACTATGCTTCCCCATTGACTTGCATTGGGTTTCGTGTTTCGGTCGATCCCCGACTTTTCGCGATAATCGGCCGATTTCACTCGACTTGACTTTTGAGATAAAAAACTTGACTCGGGTTGACCCTATTGAAGGAGGGCCCCATCTCAGGCTGGAGGCGGAGCTATGTAGAGGGTGTGTGTGGAGTAAGGGATGTGTCATCATGGAAACAGGAGGGAGGCGGAGTTAGTAAGTTATTTGATGAGGGAAGAAGAGTGAGAGGAGCAACAGTGGAAAAGGAGCTCTAGAGAGAGAAGGGGTCCTGGGGGCCAGGGAAGTGAAAAATCCACCCATGGTGCTCGAAACCACGCTGACCGTAGTCGGGTGGAGGAACCAGGTTGCAGTGCGGATTGGACCCAGACTAGTGGAGAGACTGTAGGACTCAGCTAGCAAATCGGAGGCTGTGGTGTCTGTATGTGCAGCAGCCAAATCTACACCCATTCGCTAAAAAGGCAGCCATATAGGGTCAAGGGGACCAGGACGATGTTGCCCGACAGGACCTGAGGCTGCTGGCTTGGGACACTGTGTGTAAGGCGTAGGGCCGGAGAGCATGAGCCAGCACAAGGAGAAACGACCCGGAAAGGTACACAAGAAGGGGGTCCTGGAAAAGTGCATCCCAATCTACCCAGCTGGCTAGACTACCGACCTGGAGGACACAGCACCCGGCAGGTGAATGTAAACCACAAACTGTGAATAAAGTGTGAAGATTGCACCCTTCTATGTCCTCAGAATTATTTACTGTGTCACCAGCCCAGTACTGCAACAGTACTCATCATCTAATTTTCCCTATATCTGCCCTGGATCCCACTCAACCCATTGGCCCCAGTGGACCTGAACCACAGTGTCGGCAATCCCTTGCCGAACACCACGGGTGGCATCACAAATCAATCACATATAAACTTTCCACCCTTGCATCACTTTTATTGCACACCCAGAGCCACTGAGTCAGGTCATGGCCCCGTGGCTTCACCACACAACTGTCTGACCTGGTTTCTGAGTCCCCCATGGCCCTGGTGGGGGTCACATCTTGGTGTCACGAACAGGATCTCGTAGCCCGATACCAAGCGGGTCCTGTGTGCTATAAACTTTATTGAACTGTGTGGTAACCACCATTATCACGCCGCGTGGCCTGTTGGAAGCAGAAGTGGTATTTTGGCATGGGTGGAGCTGAAGAGAGGGAGCGAAAATAAACCATGCCCCCACTCTGATGTGAGCCGGCAAGAAGTAGGAGGCCCCGACATGGAACCCCTGTGCACTCTTGTGATCCCGCCTATGGAGCAGTAGAATGATGGGCCGATAGAGGCTCAGAATCTGGCAGAGGTTCATGAGGGCAGAAGGAGCATGACTGGATGAGCTGGAAAGTGTGTTGCAGGAGAGGCGGCAAGGTACCCGGCGAGCGGTGGATGGAGAGCTCTGGAGCGTGGGGTGGAAGCGATGGACTCTCCCAAAGTTGCCATCTCCTGAAGAAGCAGCTTACTGGGGTAGCAAGGTGGAAAGAGGCCCTGCTGAAAAAGATGTCCGAGCGGAGGGTGGCCTCGCGACCAGCAGTGGAGAAGGTCCGGCACTGGAGAGGCAAGGGAAACACGTTACCCCGGGGGCCAAGGAAACCCTGGTTGGGCCACTAAAGCCCCCCCAGGCCTGGCGTTTAGAGATTTGACCGGACGGCAGACATCGGGGATAGATTGGTGGCTCCACTGCAGCCAGAACTCATGCCCCGGGAGGTGCATAGTGAGAGGGTAATTTTCCGTTGGGAGCACCAGGGGATGGATCTGATAGGGTTCCCTGAGGAGGTCCAAGCAGAAGAAAACCAAGTAGAAACCCTCAGTTGGGAGGACTACTGCCGGCAGCGGGTGCCCAGGGTGGAAGCGGAGGAAAAGGAGCGCAAAGCCCTGTGGAGAGCGATTGGAGGATCGGAACATGAAGACCAAGGCCCAGGTACGCAAGGCTAGACCCACCGACTAGGGTCTGCTCAGGCAAGGTACAGTGGTCTCCTTCGACTTAAAAAGGGGCTGGGGGTTCATCAAGGAGCCTGGGGTGACCTCAGAACTGATTGAGTCCCAGCGGGACTTTGAGTCACACCCTCTTGAGGGGCACCTTGATCATGAACTGTACCCAGGGGACCTACTGACTTTCACCTGGCATGTGGGCGAAAGGGGGTGGTACGCCCTTAATGTGAGAAAGGGTTGTGGGGACGTGTTGCCCCCATGCCAGTGGTCGCAGAGCCATAAAAGAAACCAGCGCCTTCAGCCCCGGACACTGCATCAGACCTTGTAGCTTCAACTAAAGTAGCAGTACGGACACAGACATCTCAGATTCCGGCTGCAGAACCTGCTCAGTTTGTGTCACCCGGTGTGATACATGAGAAAGAACTTCTCCGATCAGAAGACTGCAGGCCTAAAGATCTGCCTTGGAAGAGAAAGTGAGAAGTGGCAGAATGTAAATGTAAATAGATAGTTAACCTAGTTAGGTATGAAACTGGTTAAGAACGTGTGTTAGTCCAATACGGTCATGGACAGTGAAAGGCCAGAACTTTTCATGTGTATAGTTAGCACTTACAGTCAGTGCTCTTTGTTGGTTTTACACTGACCAAAGAATAAAAACAGTCTGGTGTGGCTGAAAAGTGGTCCAATACGGTGACCAGAAATGCCCTGTAGCCACACCCAGAGCAAAAGTAGGGGTTTCAGACGGGTTCCCCCATATTACACTGAGGATGGTGAGAAGGACACCCCAGTTTAGGATCTCACTGAAACCTGTTGAACTTAATTGAGAAAGTTTTTATTTAGAGTAATGCTATGTTTTACATTTCCGGTATTTATTTGCAACATTCAAGTAAAAAAATACCTCCCATACAGGAAAGAAAGAGTTTCATGTTTGACTGTTTTACCTGTTGAAATGCATTTCAGAAAATTATTTGCGTGCTTTAACATTTGTTTATGCAGCGCCCCAGAGACCTGGTCGTTGCAGTATGGCACTCTGCCGCTAAGGAGAGTGGCGGTACGTCTGATCGCACTAAGGAGTTCTCCTGACCAGGTATCACCAGAACACATTACACTTCACACTCCGGCCACTAGGGGGAGAAAAAGGCTTTATTTATTGGCCCACTCCTCACATTGATAAAACTAGGGACTGGAGAGGAAGTTAGTCAGAAGCTGACTGGGTTGGATTCAGGCAACATCCCGTGGCAGGGGGTGTTGCAGGGAGAAGGCACAGGGGGGTCCCTGTCAGGCGTGAGAACCTGGCAGGTGCCTAGCGAACAGAACAGAACGTAACAGAACCGCGCCTGCACACCCTGCGGCGGTATCCAGGAGAGAGACACGAAGGGAAGGATATTGTGGAACAGTGTAAACGAGATCAAGCACAAAGGAGAGCCAGTAAGAGTCGTGCCGAGAGAGAGGCAACATCTTACAGAGGCGTGTAGTCGGTGGCCAGAACACCGCAGGAGTAACTGACTTCAGGCCTTACTTCAAACTCCACTGGACAGTTAATTATAGGTTGGCTGTCTACCTTACTACACCTACGAAGACATAGGGGGCAACGCGTGGAGAGGGGCGTCTCTAGGGTCCCGGAAGAGCTCCGAGCCTTCCCGTCATACGGGTGGCGTCCTAGCCATAACATACCTGGGGGACATTAGAAACTAGTAACATCTGGAACCAAAGAACGAGAGAGAGAGCTGTAGAGAACGAACGAACGAGAACAGCAGTTGTGAGGACTATTCCGAATGCTCAGCAGGGTAGGACTACAACACACAGGCGCTAGTGGTAGGCAACGATTTCCATCTGCGAAGGAAACTCTGGATGTGCCCATCAGACCGGCCGGTCTCTGATAGCCCTGTTAAGCGTGCTCTGGATTGAGGATCCTGAAGTCTTCAGTAAAGAGGTAAAGAGACTGCAACCCTGTGTCCTCGTTATTGCCTGCACCTCACACCATCACCATCCACCTTACTGGGAAGCCCTGGGGACATACTTCACCTGTGGGAAGTTATACCATCCAGCTGCCATTCCATCACCCCAACGGACCCCACAGCAGCGTCGATCACACTGACCGAACACCACAGGTGGCGTCACGAACCCCTGACAGACTATTCCCCTTTACTGGACGCCCCTTAGCAAGGTCGCGGACCGGGTCTAGCCCCCGTGACAGCCTCAGCACCGAACCAGAGAGGCCCGATACCGAGAACTCGTGGCCCTGTGTCTGGGGGCGATCCAACTTGGCGTCACGAACAGGATCGTACTTAAGCCTGAGAAGCAGGTCATGCGTGCCTTGGAACTGTGATTGAAATGTGTTGGACTGTGATTTATTGCAAAGACTGTGTATTGCTATCTACCGCAAGATTCCCGCCAAAACCGCCACCATTGTAGCGCCACGAGGAGTGCAGGAGAAGAAGAAGGGCGTGGAAGTGGGCGTAAGTGAGCTGGAGAGCGCAAAAGATAATGGCCGCCCAGTCTAAATATTTCTGCACCTTGAGGACGTGTCCGTCAGCAGCAGAGATCCGCCTCCTGATCCTCAATGGGGGGCGGAGGAACAAGAAATGAAACCACCCACGAAGGAGAGAGCGGGAAAGAGACCAGGAAGCGACCCACGTGGAGGACGCCATGGCTGACCGCTCAGATTCAGACTGCGGGGTCGAAGCAGAGGGCTCCCCCAGCTACCCGGACGAGCATCACAGCCAGGGCCTCACGTCTGGGACCGGTCTCCTACAGGGTGAGATGGAGGATCTTGTGGAGCAGCTTCTCCAGTGGCGGCTTGAGACCGAGGCCTCGTGCAAAGAGGTACCCGCAGAGGAACTCTCGACTCTGGAACCTTCACCACCGTTGGAGTCGGTCGCACCGGAGGAAGCCGCATCGACCGGTGAGTCCGCCGATCCCACCCCGGCCGCAGAGGGCTTGCTGATAGGCCCGGTCGCGGCGCCCCCTCTCCCTGGGACCCATAAACTCCAGCGCCTTCCACAATGGGACCAACCCACGGGCATGGAGCCCTTCCTCAAGGCCCCGATCTCGCCGCTTACCATGCCAGGCGAGGTCTACGCGGAGCGCACGGTGTGCCGCTGGGTGAACCCGGGGTCGAACATCATGGGGTTCCCCGGGGTGCAGACACAGGAGGGAGAGATGGTGGAGGCCCTTAGCTGGGAGCTGGGAGCCCAGCTGGATCAGCGGTGGGAGGAGACGGAGATACAGCACCAGGCCCAGCGGGAAGCCCACTACCGGCGAGACCTTGAAGTGAAGGACTGGGCCCACAAGGACCGTACCACCCACCAGGCTCCGTGCAGGCAGGGCACCGTTGTTGAGTTCCGGCTCTGTGGAGGATGGGGCTTCATCAAGGAGCCGGACCTATATTCCGAGGTTTTCGTAAACTGGAGGGATGTAGATTCCCATCTCAAAGAAGGCCACCCGGACCGGGATCTATACAAGGGGGACGAAGTCACCTACACCCGGCACTTCGGGGAGAGGGATTGGTTCACCCTGAATGTGCGCAAGCGGCAAGTCCCCATGACATCATCAATCAAAACGGCGGAGAAGCCATCCCTCATAGCGAGGGTGCCCCCTTGTGACCGGACCACGACTGTCACCAAGACCACGGTCGTGACCCCTACATGTACTGTTGTGAAAACCACCACTTGCACTGTGGACACTGTTACTACGGTGGTAGCGGAGAGCTCTACCTCGGGAGTGGTCGGCGCCTCGGTTGTTGCGAGGTCCAGGACAATCGCCACACAGACCCCTGACTGGAGCCCGGGAGCTCCTGTGACCACACTGAGTGCCCGCGAGTACCCGGCGGGGTGGCCCCGCCCCCTGCTGCCGGTGGAGTTGTCATGACCACTAACACCGAGGAAATAAACCTCGAAGACCT
This sequence comes from Ranitomeya imitator, assembly GCF_032444005.1. NCBI lineage: Eukaryota > Metazoa > Chordata > Amphibia > Anura > Dendrobatidae > Ranitomeya > Ranitomeya imitator. Next base: position 55,663,266 of record NC_091291.1, read on the forward strand.
GAAAATTGTATATAGTTAACTGTTTCCTGCTGTTGCTGCTACTTTAAACCCAACCAGGGTTAACTCCTAGGGATCCCTTTGTTTACCCGCGATCCCTATTGTTTCTATTTCTTTTTCTATTGTTGCACAAAGTTCATCATTGTTTCAAAGACTGCCAGATCATGGACGGTGAATGATTCAGAACTGTTTTGTATATAGTTTGCACCTTCTTAAAGGTGCTCCCTACTGGTTTTACAAGCAAAAGAAGACTTTGCGAAGACATGACGCAGAAGGTCTTGCTTGCAGTGAACTTGCAGACAGAGAGAGAATCTTCACTAGAGACTTGGGTCCCTCTTAAAGGGAATGTTTACATGATTGCCTTAATAAAAGTTGAAACGTTAACAATGTTAAAAATTTAGAAAGTTTGATAATGTTGACAGAGACTGAGGACAGGAAAGCTTGAAAGTGAACCCGTAGGGGTTAGAGAGAGAGTCCTCCTGAGAGATGTAGAAAGATGGTCGGCACAATGACAGTAGGCCCAGCCAAGGAGCTAGGCAGTCCTGCATTGGTGAAGTTGGAACGGAAAGAAAGTTGAATTGTTGTTATAGTATGTTATAGTAGGTCTTTAGTGGTTTCAGCTTATAAGCCCTTAAAGGAAAAGTTAAATCAGAGTTTGCACTTAGTAGAATACCCGGCTGGGTACTGAGAGTTATTTATAGTCAAGATGTTATTTAAAAATATTTAATCCTGTTTATTGTTTGTAACGTTCAAGTGTCCTTACCTCCCATAAAGGGAAGCACCTTTTCTATTTACTTGTTCTAAGCATTTCAAAAATTTTGTATGTCTTTTGCTGTATTATATTGTTGTTCTTCTTCCCAGTCCAGGAGTACTGGATTTAACCGGGGGCGAGTGCAGCGCCCCAGAGACCTGGTCGTTGCAGTATGGCACTCTGCCGCTAAGGAGAGTGGCGGTACGTCTGATGGCACTAAGGAGTTCTCCTGACCAGGTATCACCAGAACACATTACACTTCACACTCCGGCCACTAGGGGGAGAAAAAGGCTTTTTTTATTGGGCCACTCCTCACATTGGTAAAACTAGGGGCTGGGGAGGAAGTTAGTCAGAAGCTGACTGGGTTGGATTCAGGCAACATCCCGTGGCAGGGGGTGTTGCAGGGAGAAGGCACAGGGGGGTCCCTGTCAGGCGTGGGAACCTGGCAGGTGCCTAGCGAACAGAACAGAACGTAACAGAACCGCACCTGCACACCCTGCGGCGGTATCCAGGAAAGAGACACGAAGGGAAGGATATTGTGGAACAGTGTAAACGAGATCAAGCACAAAGGAGAGCCAGTAAGAGTCGTGCCGAGAGAGAGGCAACATCTTACTGAGGCGCGTAGTCGGTGGCCGGAACACCGCAAGAGTAACTGACTTCAGGCCTTACTTCAAACTCCGCCGGACAGTTAATTATAGGTTGGCTGTCTACCTTACTTCACCTACGAAGACATAGGGGGCAATGCATGGAGAGGGGCGTCTCTAGGGTCCCGGAAGAGCTCTGAGACTTCCCGTCATACGGGTAGCGTCCTAGCCATAACATACCTGGGGGATGTTAGAAACTAGTAACATCTGGAACCAAAGAACGAGAGAGAGAGCTGTAGAGAACGAACGAACGAGAACAGCAGTTGTGAGGACTATTCCGAATGCTCAGCAGGGTAGGACTACAACACACAGGCGCTAGTGGTAGGCAACGATTTCCATCTGCGAAGGAAACTCTGGATGTGCCCATCGGACCGGCCGGTCACTGATAGCCCTGTTAAGCGTGCTCTGGATTGAGGATTCTGAAGTCTTCAGTAAAGAGGTAAAGAGACTGCAACCCTGTGTCCTCGTTATTGCCTGCACCTCACACCATCACCATCCACCTTACTGGGAATCCCTGGGGACATACTTCACCTGTGGGAAGTTATACCATCCAGCTGCCATTCCATCACCCCAGCGGACCCCACAGCAGCGTCGGTCACCCTGACCGAACACCACAGGTGGCGTCACGAACCCCTGACAGACTATTCCCCTTTACTGGATGCCCCTTAGCAGGGTCGCGGACAGGGTCTAGCCACCGTGACAGCCTCAGCACCGAACCAGAGAGGCCCGGTACCGAGAACTCGTGGCCCTGTGTCTGGGGGCGATCCATTTACTCTGTTCCAGCCCATGGACGTGCTGTGTTTAAAGGGGGGGTATGTTGCACCCTGAGGGTCCAGTCACCACAGAGGTACTACACTTCATCCAGAGGTGTGGTATCCCACTCTCGGGTAAGGAGAGGACACTACCCGGTGCCCGCACACCATCCATCCAACACCACACATCCAACATCCAACACCACACATCCAACATCCAACACCACACCACTCCAGGCAAGGGGATCTGGGCGGACCCTATTGAGGGAGGGCCCCATCTCAGGCTAAAGGGGGAACTAAGTAGAGGGTGTGGGTGGAGAAAGGGAAGTGTCATCATGAAAACAGGAGGGAGGTGGAGTTAGTTAGTTAGTTGGTGAGAGAAGAGGAGTGAGAGGAGCAACCGTGGAAAAGGAGCTCCAGAGAGAGAAGGAGTCCTAGGGGCCAGGGAAGTGAAGAGCTCACCCGTGATGCCCGAAGCCACACCGATCGTAGTCGGGTGGAGGGACTAGGTTGCAGTGGGGACCAGCCCCAGACTAGTGGAGAGACTGTAGGACTCAGCTAGCAAACCGGAGGCTGAGGTGTCTGTATGTGCCACAGCCAAATCTACACACATTCGCTATAAACGCAGTCACATAGGGTCAAGAGAACCAGGAGGACATCGCCCGACAGTACCTGAGGCTGCTGGCTTGGGACACTGTGTGTAAGGCGAGGGGCAGGAGAATGTGAGCCAGCGCAGGGAGCGATGACCCGTAAAGGTACACAAGAAAGGGGTCCCAGAAAAGTGCACCCCAGACTACCCAAGAGCTGGCTGGGGGTTGTCACGGTGGCTGGACCCAGTCCGTGACCCTGCTAAGGGGCATCCAATAAAAGGGGTGATGGTAGTTTGTCAAGGTTTCGTGACGCCACCTGTGGTACTCGGCCAGTGAGACCGACGCTGCTTGGGGTCCACTGGGGTGATGTTATGGCAGCTAGATGGTATACCTTCCCACAGGTGAAGTGTGTCCCCAGGGCTTCCCGATAATGTAGATGGTGTGAGGTGCAGTCAATAACGAAGACACAAGGTTGCAGTCTCTTTACCTCTTTACTGAAGACTTCAGGCTCCTCAATCCAGAGCACGGTTTACAGGGCTGTCTGAGACCAGCCGGTCCGAAGGCACATCCAGAGTTCCCTTTGCAGGTGGAAATTGTGGCCTACCACTAGCGCCTGTGTGTTGTAGTGCTTCCCTGCTGAGCATTCGGGATAGTCCTCACAACTTCTATTCTTGTTCGTTCCAGTTCTTTCTAGTTCTTTCTATTCTCCGTCCCCCAGGTTTGTTATGGCTAGGATGCACCCGTTTGATGGGAAGGCTCGGAGCTCTTCCGAGACCCTAGAGATGCCCCTCTCCACGCTTTGCCCCCTATGTCTGCTTAAGTGATGTAAGGTAGACAGCCAACCTATAATTAACTGTCCTGCGGTATTTGAAGTAAGGCATAAAGTCAGTTACTTCCTCGGTGTTCCGGGCACCGGCTACAAGCCTCAGTAGGATGTTGCCGTTCTCCGGGCACGACTCCTACTGGCTCTCCTTTGTGCTTTGATCTCGTTTCTCACTGTCCACAATATCCTTCGCTTCGTGTCCTTTCTTTGGATGCCGCCGCAGATAGCGCAGGCGCGGCTCTGTAACGTTCTATCCTTGTCTCTAGGTGCCTGTCAGGTTCCCACGCCTGACAGGGACCCCCCTGAATCTTCCCCCGGCAACACCCCCTGCTATGGGATGTTGCCTGAACAAAACCCAGTCAGCTTCTGACTAACTTGCTATCCAACCCCTAGGTTTACCAGTGTGAGGAGTGGCCTAATAAATAAAACCCTTTGCTCCCCCTAGTGGCCGGAGTGTGAATTATAATGTGTGCTGGTGATACCTGGTCAGATGAACTCCTTTAGTGCCATCAGACGTACCATCACTCCCCTTAGTAGCAGAGCGATACTACTGAAATGACCAGGTCTCTGGGGCGCTGCAGAAGCATGAGCAATCTCAAGGCTACAAGTCCATCTCCAAAGACCTGAATGTTCCTATGTCTACCGTGCGCAGTGTCATCAAGAAGTTTAAAGCCCATGGCACTGTGGCTAACCTCCCTAGATATGAACGGAAAAGAAAAATTTACAAGAGATTTCAAAGCAAGATTGTGCGGATGTTGGATAAAGAACCTCGACTAAAGGCCCCTTCACATTAAGCGATGCTGCAGCGATACCGACAACGATCTGGATCGCTGCAGCGTCGCTGTTTGGTCGCTGGAGAGCTGTCACACAGACCGCTCTCCAGCGACCAACGATGCCGGTGACACCGATCCAGCGATGTCTTCACTGGTAACCAGGGTAAACATCGGGTAATTAAGCGCAGGGCCGCGCTTAGTAACCCGATGTTTACCCTGGTTACCTTCCTAAAAGTAAAAAAAACAAACAGTGCATACTTACCTACCGCTGTCTGTCCCCGGTGCTGTGCTCTGCACTCCTCCTGTACTGTCTGTGTGAGCACAGCGGCCGGAAAGCAGAGCGGTGACGTCACCGCTCTGCTTTCCGGCTGACCGACGCTCACAGTCAGTGCAGGAGGAGAGCAGAGCACAGCGCTGGAGGACAGACAGCTGTAGGTAAGTATGTAGCGTTTGTTTTTTTTTACTTTTAGGATGGTAACCAGGGTAAACATCGGGTTACTAAGCGCGGCCCTGCGCTTAGTTACCCGATGTTTACCCTGGTTACCAGTGAAGACATCGCTGGATCGGTGTCACACACGCCGATCCAGCGATGTCCACGGGAGATCCAGCGACGAAACAAAGTTCTGGACTTTCTTCAGCGACCAACGATCTCCCAGCAGGGGCCTGATCGTTGGTCGCTGTCACACATAACGATTTTATTATCGATATCGTTGCTACGTCACAAAAAGCAACGATATCGTTAACAATATCGTTATGTGTGAAGGTACCTTAACATCCAAACAAGTTCAAGCTGCCCTGCAGTCCGAGGGTACAACAGTGTCAACCCGTACTATCCGTCGGCGTCTGAATGAAAAGGGACTGTATGGTAGGAGACACAGGAAGACCCCACTTCTTACCCCGAGACATAAAAAAGCCAGGCTGGAGTTTGCCAAAACTTACCTGAAAAAGCCTAAAACATTTTGGAAGAATGTTCTCTGGTCAGATGAGACAAAAGTAGAGCTTTTTGGGCAAAGGCATCATCATAGAGTTTACAGGAGAAAAAAGAGGCATTCAAAGAAAAGAACATGGTCCCTACAGTCAAACATGGCGGAGGTTCCCTGATGTTTTGGGGTTCCTTTGCTGCCTCTGGCACTGGACTGCTTGACCGTGTGCATGGCTTTATGAAGTCTGAAGACTACCAACAAATTTTGCAGCATAATGTAGGGCCCAGTGTGAGAAAGCTGGGTCTCCCTCAGAGGTCATGGGTCTTCCAGCAGGACAATGACCCAAAACACACTTCAAAAAGCACTAGAAAATGGTTTGAGAGAAAGCACTGGAGACTTCTAAGGTGGCCAGCAATGAGTCCAGACCTGAATCCCATAGAACACCTGTGGAGAGATCTAAAAATGGCAGCTTGGAGAAGGCACCCTTCAAATGTCAGGTACCTGGAGCAGTTTTGCCAAAGAAGAATGGTCTAAAATTCCAGCAGAGCATTGTAAGAAACTCATTGATGGTTACCGGAAGCGGTTGGTCGCAGTTATTTTGGCTAAAGGTTGTGCAACCAAGTATTAGGCTGAGGGTGCCAATACTTTTGTCTGGCCCATTTTTGGAGTTTTGTGTGAAATGATTAATTTTTTGCTTCATTCTCTTTTCTGTTTTTTCATTTAAGACAAATTAAATGAAGATAATAATACCAAATAATTTGTGTTTGCAATCATTTTCAGGAAGAAAATTAGTATTATCTGAAAGAATTGCAGGGGTGTCAATAATTTTGGCCTTGACTGTAGCACAGCCACGTAGTATATAACACAGCCCACGTAGCATACAACACAGCCACGTAGTATATAGCACAGCCATGTAGTATATAGCACAGCCACGTAGCATATAACACAGCCATGTAGTATATGGCACAGCCACATAGTATATAACAGAGCCCATGTAGTATATAACACAGGCCACATAGTATGTAGCACAGCCACATAGCATATAGCACAGCCACATAGTATATAGCACAGCCACATAGCATATAGCACAGCCACATAGTATATAACACAGTCACGTAGTATATAACACAGCCCACGTAATATATACTGTAGCACAGCCACATAGTATATAACACAGCCACATAGCAGATACTGTAGCACAGCCACGTAGTATAGCACCCGGGTGTGGAGGAGAGGAGACTCTCCTCCAGGGACTGGGCACCATATCCCTGTAATTAAAATAAAAAATAGTTATATACTCACCTTCTGGCAGCCCTGGCCTTAGCGATGCTCCCGGCAGCTCCGCTTCCCAGTAATGCCTCGCGGCAATGACCTGTGATGATGTGGCGGTCTCGCATGATGCTATGTCATCTGGGGTCATTTCACAAGGCATTACTGGGAATGGGAGCTGCTGAGAGCATCGCAAGGAGTGGGAAGGCTGTGGGGCACACCGGAAGGTGAGAATAGCACGATTTTTTATTTTTTATAAATTATTTTTAGCATTATATCTTTTTACTATTGATGCTGGATAGGCAGCATCAATAGTAAAAAGTTGGTCACACTTATTAAAATAGGCCCCCATCTCGTTTGCCCGGGTGCCGACGCCGGTCCTATATGGGATTATACATGTAAATTCAAACATTTCGTTGCCACAACACAGACCTCATTTTTTGTTGTGTTGTGAACCTGGGACAATGGATGAAAGCCGATATTATAGTGATAAAAATGCACTGGCTGCAAAAGACAATAGCCTGAAGTGAAATTGAAAGACTTTGGTGACCTCTGCTAAGAAATCCTGGGAACATTCTTCGGAAATCGCTGCATTAAGAAAGAGATTTTCTGCCACGCTTTCGTGACCTCTAGAAAGGTGTCAAATATTTTATTTCACAACTGAGACGACTTTCAAATGGATGCCAGGAAATAAATTATTCATTAAAAACAGGAATCCCATAAAAAAAAAGAAATATAATTCTGCCGTACTAAATAAACGCATTGATAAAAACACTGAAGGGCTCTTCTGAAGTAAAGAATTGGGTGTTCTAATATCATAAAGCAGACATCATGGGTTACAATCACTCTCACAGCTAGACAAATAGCCTGCCCGCACTAAGGTGCTTTATAAATGACTTCCAGGCAAAGTTTGGGCTCTTTGAGTACTTTTTTATTTCTGCCTATCCACATAATCCTATTTACGTAAAGATCATGTTCTTGAGTCGGGCATTATTCTCCGCTGGAAATGAAAGCCGGTTATTGTGTTTACTTGGCAACCTACATCAAATCTGTAATGTGAAATTGCTCCTCAAGGTAGGAAAGAATTACATTAAACATGAAATATTATTAGCATTAAGTAGGGAGGTCAAGGACGTATCTGAGTGACACCATTATAGAAAAGTAAGATTGCCAACTTCTAATAGGGTCATAGATATATAGATAATAGATAGATAGCTAGATAGATAAAAGATAGATAATAGATAGATAGATAAATTGATAATAGATAGATAATACCTAGATAGGTGATAGATAATAGATAGATAGATAGATAGATAGATAGATAGATAATAGATAGATAGGTAGATAATGCTTGCGAAAGGCTCAGTGTGAGCTGAAATGTTGCCACGCCATGTTAATCTGAATAAATTCATCTATTCACCTGAAATAATTGGAGTGCTGCCTTCCTTTTTTCTTGTTATGGACTTGGGCAAGTATTGGATGAATTGCTTAGAAGGCCTGTGCACCCACAAGTATAACAGTGTGCTGTTCCAATTTACATTTCTAGATAGATAGATAGATAGATAGATAGATAGATAGATAGATAGATAGTGTGAGGCAGTGACCACTGTTATAGCTAGGTGGCACTGTATGGCACTGTATGGGCTCCTTAGGATACACTTGGAGGTGTAACTGTAATGGTGAGACAGAGACCGGTGTCATGATCAATGGCCGTTATGTATCACAGAGGTGAGTGGCCATGTGATGGAAGCTTGGGCGTGTTTTGCTCAGCAGATCTACTGCTGAGGGATTTGCTTTACATTGAGAGGCTTCCAGGTGACCTGGAGAGTTGGGTGGGTCCATTGACAGGCTTCCAGGTGACCTGGAGAGTTGGGTGGGTCCATTGAGAGGCTTCCAGGTGACCTGGAGAGTTGGGTGGGTCCAGTCACCTACATACCCACCCAAGGGTGTGTGTCTGAACACCCAAGATGAAGCCTGTGTGTGGTTGTGTGTTTGAGGACCTGCGGTGATGTCATGATCACCTGACTAGGTATGTGATAGGTACCAGGGTGTGGTTACAACTATGTAATAGAGGTGTGCTTGGCACATGGGTGGAGAGTGTTTAGGAGTCTGTCAGTGTGGACAGATTTCCATGTGTCCAGGCTGGGAACTATACAGTGGTCAGTGTGCATGGAAGGAGTAGTCTTCCTGCGTGTGTGGATTCAGACCAAACCTGCTTGCTGGACATCACACAGCCTGGGGAAGGAGTGCCGACTACTCTGTGCCAGAGGGAGGTCTGTGAGATACCTCCGGAGTGAACGGTCCGATAACTGTGGGTGATACTGACCGGGGTCAGTGAGAAACTGTTTTTATGGGATACCTCTGAGTATAAGAGGAATCCAGGAACCTGTGTGGCCAACAACAACAGGTAACGGACAGAAATCCATCTTATGCTGACCGGGGTCAGCGAGAGACTGTGTTTAGGCTATAGAGCCTGCACGCTGGGCATGGCACAGCCTGTGTGCACACAGGCCTGAGAGAGCGGAACTCTACTATGGACATTGAGGATTCGTCTGTCTGATGTAAGACTGTTTGCCTTTTGTTCATGTTTCTATGGTTTATGGAGAAAATAAACCACATAGACTGTTTTAAGTGAAAAATCGTTCCTGTGTGCCTGATTATCGCAGCCAAGCGAGTATTTCCAAACGCATTAGTGAGCGCTGAATCACAATAGATAATCATCTAATATAATATTCGCCAGTTGGGACTTCCGGCCACTGTCCCCGAATACCATAAGGCACTGCGGCAGTGTCACTTGCTCAGGCGCAGTTTGTGGCAGCAAAGGCTCGGCTTCCCCGATCCCACATGGCTCAGCTCCCCCGATCCCGGGGAAAGGGGGCAATGTGAGCTATGCATACTACCAGGGGAAGGGGGGGAGCCGAGCCATGCGGGACCAGGGGAGCCGAGCCATGCGGGATCAGGGGAGCTGAACAATGTGGGAGCGGGGGAGCTGAGCAATGCGGGACCGGGTTAGCCAAGCCATTCAGACTGGGGAAGCTGAGCAATTCGGGACTAGGAGAGCTGAGAAATGCAGAACCAAGGGAGTCATGAATACAACAGGGGGAGCCACACATACCAGGACAGGGGGAGCCACATACCAGGGCAGGACAGGGGGAGACACATACCAGGACAGGACAAGGGAGACACATACCAGGACAGGACAAGGGAGACACATACCAGGACAGGATGGGGAAGCCACATACCAGGACAGGACGGGGGAGCCACATACCTGGACAGGACAGGGGAGCCACATACCAGGACAGGATGGGGGAACCACACATACCAGGACAGGATGGGGGAACCACACATACCAGGACAGGATGGGGAGCCACGCATAGCAGGACATGATGGGGGAGCCACGCATAGAAGGACAGGGATCAGGGGACAATACATACCCGGCTTATAATGGAGACAATAAGTATACCCATTTTTCCGTGGCAAAAGTGGGTTCCTCGGCTTATACTCAGGTTGGCTTTTATTAGAGTATATACGGTATTCACTTAATATAATAATCGCCAGTTGGGACTTCCAGCCGCTGTCCCCAAATCCTATAAGGCACCGCGGCAGTGTCACTTGCGCAGGCACAGTTTATGGCCACAAGGCCAGGAACTGCGCTTGCGCAAGTGACATTTACGTCACCTCTATTCCCGCGCATGTGCAGTAACAGCCACAACTGCGTGCTCTGCCCGCTCAGTATGTTAATTTCACCACACTCCCAATGCGATAGCATCGGGCCTATTTCTAGTGGTTAGATAATAGATACAGGTCCTTCTCAAAAAATTAGCATATAGTGTTAAATTTCATTATTTACCATAATGTAATGATTACAATTAAACTTTCATATATTATAGATTCATTATCCACCAACTGAAATTTGTCAGGTCTTTTATTGTTTTAATACTGATGATTTTGGCATACAACTCCTGATAACCCAAAAAACCTGTCTCAATAAATTAGCATATTTCACCCATCCAATCAAATAAAAGTGTTTTTTAATAACAAACAAAAAAACAAACAAATAATAATGTTCAGTTATGCACTCAATACTTGGTCGGGAATCCTTTGGCAGAAATGACTGCTTCAATGCGGCGTGGCATGGAGGCAATCAGCCTGTGACACTGCTGAGATGTTATGGAGGCCCAGGATGCTTCAATAGCGGCCTTAAGCTCATCCAGAGTGTTGGGTCTTGCGTCTCTCAACTTTCTCTTCACAATATCCCACAGATTCTCTATGGGGTTCAGGTCAGGAGAGTTGGCAGGCCAATTGAGCACAGTAATACCATGGTCAGTAAACCATTTACCAGTGGTTTTGGCACTGTGAGCAGGTGCCAGGTCGTGCTGAAAAATGAAATCTTCATCTCCATAAAGCATTTCAGCCGATGGAAGCATGAAGTGCTCCAAAATCTCCTGATAGCTAGCTGCATTGACCCTGCCCTTGATGAAACACAGTGGACCAACACCAGCAGCTGACATGGCACCCCACACCATCACTGACTGTGGGTACTTGACACTGGACTTCAGGCATTTTGGCATTTCCTTCTCCCCAGTCTTCCTCCAGACTCTGGCACCTTGATTTCCGAATGACATGCAAAATTTGCTTTCATCAGAAAAAAGTACTTGGGACCACTTAGCAACAGTCCAGTGCTGCTTCTCTGTAGCTCAAAAGTGGCTTTACCTGGGGAATGCGGCACCTGTAGCCCATTTCCTGCACACGCCTGTGCACGGTGGCTCTGGATGTTTCCACACCAGACTCAGTCCACTGCTTCCTCAGGTTCCCCAAGGTCTGGAATCGGTCCTTCTCCACAATCTTCCTCAGGGTCCGGTCTCCTCTTCTCGTTGTACAGCGTTTTCTGCCACATTGTTTCCTTCCAACAGACTTACCATTGAGGTGCCTTGATACAGCACTCTGGGAACAGCCTATTTGTTGAGAAATTTCTTTCTGGGTCTTACCCTCTTGCTTGAGGGTGTCAATGATGGCCTTCTTGACATCTGTCAGGTCGCTAGTCTTACCCATGATGGGGGTTTTGAGTAATGAACCAGGCAGGGAGTTTATAAAAGCCTCAGGTATCTTTTGCATGTGTTTAGAGTTAATTAGTTGATTCAGAAGATTAGGGTAATAGGTCGTTTAGAGAACCTTTTCTTGATATGCTAATTTATTGAGACAGGTTTTTTGGGTTATCAGGAGTTGTATGCCAAAATCATCAGTATTAAAACAATAAAAGACCTGACAAATTTCAGTTGGTGGATAATGAATCTATAATATATGAAAGTTTAATTGTAATCATTACATTATGGTAAATAATGAAATTTAACACTATATGCTAATTTTTTGAGAAGGACCTGTATATATATCTGAGATAGATATATAGCTAGATAGATTAAATACATAGATATATAATAGATAGGTAATAGATAATAGATAGATACGATAGATAGATAGATAGATAGATAGATAGATAGATAGATAGATAGATAGATAGATAGATAGATAGATAGATAGATAGATAATACAGGGGAACAATTTGAAAAACATTTTCTGTTGAGTAATAGATGATAGATAGATTGATACAATAGATAGATAATAGATAGATAATAGCTATGATAGATACATACATAATAGGCAGATAATAGATCATAGAGATAGATATCCTGCAGATATATAATTTCATAACCCCCCTACATAATATAAGTTGCACCCTTTAGTGCCTTTCATGTGGAATTTATTGCTGAGCTTTTTTAGCCTGGTTTAACCTAATAAATCAATAAATAAATAAATTTATCAAAATTTTGCCCATAAATTTTATGACTGGCACTTCATATCATAGATTATACACACAATTCAGACTTACATACATATGGTTGATGAAGCAGTCAAAAGGTCAAATATAAAACCATATTTTAATACCGTAGTCATAATTTTAAAAAATGTATACATTAAAAGACAGAGTGGCGAGAAGGGGGAAAAGCCATCATATAGATAAAGAATAAATATATAGCATGTAAGTGCTAAAATCTATGTTATTATAAATCATATAAGGTATCAATTAATACAGTGTATGGGTCTGTCAAAATTGCAGAAATACTATGAGGCCAATATGACTAATCAAGGCAATAAAGAATATGTAATGGTATATTTGCCATATAGCCCACTAGTAAGTCTGCAATAAAATGGCAGAAAATATCCCAGTTAATTCAAGACCAAAATGCGTGTAAATCAATATCAGGTAAAAAGATGCAAGTGCAGATGAAGTTGCCAAATACAATACATAAAGTTAGAGCAGGAACACTCAGTGAGACAGGATAGCGCTTCCCCCTCACCCCAACGCACGCTTCGCAGTCGTTTCTTCTAGAGGCATCTGGGAATGGGGGGTGTGGTATTTTAAGTTTCCTAGCACCAATAGCAAAAGGTCTGGACAGGTGTAAGAGATTAAAATGATCAGCCGGACACTGTCGGTGCATGTGACCTTTTGCATCTCCTCTTGTAAATGTCACTTCCAGTAACCGCACACTGTAACGCATGCAATCCGGAAGTGGAGGGCTCCCGGAAGTGTGCGGGGTTGCAAGATAAGCACATGTGTGATGCCCCAGGGTCCTGGTTGTCATAGTGGCATTGCTTTCCACATGGGGAGAGTGATGTCACGCTTGGAAGTGATGGAGGATCCCTTTTTGACAGGTAATCAGCACATACAACACTGTTCTGACTCCAGACCAGAAGGGGGAGCTCTACACCTGACTTCAGGGGAGCTGTTCTCTCTGGTTGGGAGGAGGAGTTAGTTGCTAGGCAGTTGGGAAGACAGACAGCAGACTGGAGCAGTCTGAGGCAGAAGGATGGGTGAGGGGCCGTACGGTCTGTGGTGCTGTAGCTCCTTGATAGCGAGATACAGAAGGAAGAACAGCCTTTAGCTAATGTGCCGGAGAGCGAAGCACAGGAGTGTGCCAACAGGGGAGAATAGCTGGGACTGGGCTACATCCCTGATTGAGCGTAGACACCGGTAGCTGGAAGACCGAGGCTTTTGTGGGACTTTAAAACACATAGCAGAAACAGGCAGGACAGCTGGATTATACATTACCTGTTTGCCCTAACACCCAGGAGACACAATGACACATAGAGCCACAGGTCATGATAGAGACCCTGTAAAAAGGCTTGAGTCACATTTCATGCGGGTTTGTGTCCCAGTTCAACATAGGACAGAGATATCTGAGAGGAACTTGCTACAAATCCATATATATAACATATATAACAACACTGCGCTAGAAGGAAGGCTTTTAACTCCACCTGATAAAGCTGGACTCTGAACTCGCTTCCAAGCCGGCCGGACCCTGTCTGTACCTGTGATCTGGTGCCCTGGACTGTGGCTACCTGCTACCATCAGTAAACCAGGTAAAAAGACTGCCCAACTGTGTCCTTCGTTCTTTAATGCACCACTCACCATCTCCCATCTATTCACCGGGAGCCCTAGGGACCTACTTCACCTGTGGGAAGTTATACCATCTGGCTGCCATAACATCACCCCAGAGGACACCTTTAAGCAGCGTTGGTCATCCCTGACCTACAAAAATCCCTTTAAAGACCATGCCTTCAACATAGGCGCCCAGAGCCACGGACCGGGTCGCCGCCGCCATGACATGTCCCTTTAATTATTGCAAAACAATGGGGAGACAAAGAGCGCAATAGGGTCTTATCCACGTTACACAGAGGAGAATATACACCAAATTTGCTCACCTGGTTAGGATGAGATTAGAGCATATAGATAGCGGCTGCTGCAGATCCACAGGTCTTCACCGACCAGAAAAAATAATGTCTTCAAATGGAGATTTGTGGATAAAATTCTGTGCTGCCGCTAAGATGAATTTCAGGAGAGTATAGTTGATTCACAGTGGTTTTATTCAACGCGTTTCAGGTGTCTCAAGCCCCTTTCATCAGGAAATACCACCTGGTGCAGCAGCGCAGAATTTTAACTACAAATCTCCATTTGAAGACATTATGTCCCTTTAAGTAACAGACCTGGTATGGAGTACCCCAAGGCTCTAATGGGCAACTCACATGCGCACTGTCCGGCATTAGGTCTAATGAATGGGCTGGAATGCGTCTGGCAAGGGCAGGAAGTCTGGCTGGATGAGCTGGTTTATAAAAGGCAGAACGAAGTGTCTAATGATTTAAGTGATGGGTATATATACACAAAGCATCAAATGTGCTGCATGAAAAGAATAACCTATTATACTATACTGTATTTTAATTTACACATTTTTAAATTTATGATTACTAAAATATGGCTTTATATTTGATCTTTTCTCTGCTTCATTGACCATTTGTACGTTAGTCTGAATTTTGTGTATAATCAATAAATAAATGTAAAAAAAATGACATGGGGTCCACTCTATTTTATGAAACCCACAAAGATAAAAGAGACAGATGTGAGCTGGTATTGCCAGGTTGGGAAGATTCCTTGTATTTGGTCCCTGTCCAGCCTGAAAATACCAGCCCACAACCGCCCTAGAAGTGGAGCATTGGATTAGATGCTCCAATTCTGGAACATTGCCATCGCTCTTCCCAATTGCCCTGTGTTAGAGAAGGGATTTCCAACCTACTCAGGTGTTCTGTCTTTAGGTACCTGTTGTGAATTCTGTGGCAGAGCTCCCTCCTGTGGTCACAAGTGGTACTTCGGCTGATTCTCTCTGTGAGCTTCTGTTGGTGGAGGGAAGTGGTACTGCGGCTTCTGAGTTTCCTCCCTCAGGTGATCTGGTGAGGTCGTTAGGTGCTTCTCTACTTAACTCCACCTAATGCTTTGATCCATGCTTCCTGTCAATGTTCCAGTGTTGGACTTGTTTTTCCCTGGATCATTCCTGTGGCCTGCTGCTCTGCATAGCTAAGTTCTTCTTTGCTATTTGTTTGCTATTTTTTCTGTCCAGCTTGTCTATTTGTTGCTGGAAGCTCTGGGACGCAAAGGGTGTAACTCTGCCGTTAGTTCGGTACGGAGGGTCTTTTTGCCCCCTTTGCGTGGTTTTCTTTAGGGTTTTGTGTAGACCGCAAAGTTACCTTTTCTATCCTCGCTCTGTTAAGAAAGTCGGGCCTCACTTTGCTGAATCTATTTCATCTCTACGTTTGTCTTTTCATCTTAACTCACAGTCATTATATGTGGGGGGCTGCCTTTTCCTTTGGGGTATTTCTCTGAGGCAAGGTAGGCTTATTTTTTATCTTCAGGCTAGTTAGTTTCTCAGGCCGTGCCGAGTTGCATAGGCAGAGTTAGGCGCAATCCACGGCTGCCTCTAGTGTTGTTTGGAGAGGATTAGGGATTGCGGTCTGCAGAGTTTCCACGTCTCAGAGCTCGTTCTATGATTTTGGGTTATTGTCAGATCACTGTATGTGCTCTGACCGCTATGTCCATTGTGGTACTGAATTGCCTTTCATAACAGGTACCTATGCAATGAAGCAACAATCAGAGACACATGCTCGTTGTCTGTCCAAATAGTCTCTGGTCTTTATTTTTAGGGCTGGGCTTATAAAGGCCCAAGATGAAAAGGAAATGTAGTTACATAATAAATTGGCAAGGAGATATATTATACAATGAGTTGTCATACACATCCTGGTATACAAGAGAGATCAAATGAGAAGAATGGGGGGGGTTGCTTTGGACATGTCTGCATTTTATTAGATTTTGGCTGAACATTCTGGATTTTGTGAAATTCTGACAACTACTATGTGGAATGTCCGGGAAATTGTCCACAAGGAGAGACAGATGATAACATCTTGCACAATACTTTGTTTTTCGGCTATTTTTCTGATATTTAACAAAATGAAAATTAACCATTTCTTTAACAATTCCCCTCTTTTTATCATCTGATCTACCTTGCCCTAGCTGATCCCTTCCTGTTACTCAGGTCTGCAAGATAACCCTACTTCACGAAATACATGGCTTATCCAGTGTATATCATGGGATACCGACATGCTGTGTATCCATTCAAATTATACTTGTGGGTCAGACCTTCTGTTCCTTCTAACCCTATTTCTATTGAAGGATTATTATAAGGGGATGATATAGATAAATTTTTATGACAGAGAAATATAGACATTTTAATATATTAAAATATGTGTTAGAAAATAGAATATAATTTTAGTTTGTTAGTATAATTCATAGAGTCCATATTGTCAGTGAGCTTTTGTAAGTTCTCTGTGGGCTCTTTGTCTTTTATCAGACCTTTGGTCTTCTGAAATACAATCCGCCAAGTCTACTGAAGTTTGCTTGCTGCAGAATATACATTCAGGTTGGAGTGCAGTTATTGAGGTAGTCATCACTTGGGTTTGCTTTATTATCAAAGTCAGTATTAATTTTAGCTTTATGTTTACATGTAAATCATTTACAATTAGAACTGAGAATTTTCTTTATTGCATAACATATAACTTTATCATCACTGATAAAGTCTCTAATGACCTACTAACAGCTAAATCTAATGGTCACTACTCCATGCTAATTCTTTTGGATCTTTCCGCAGCATTCGATAGTGTGGATCATCAGCTCCTCCTCAATATGCTCCGCTCCATCGGCCTCAAGGACACCGTTCTCTCCTGGTTCTCCTCCTATCTCTCTGACCGCTCCTTCACTGTATCTTTTGCTGGTTCCTCCTCCTCTCACCTTCCCCTTACTGTTGGGGTTCCTCAAGGATCAGTTCTAGGCCCCCTCCTCTTCTCTTTGTATACTGCCCCTATTGGACAAACAATCAGTAGATTTGGTTTCCAGTATCATCTCTATGCTGATGACACCCAATTATACACTTCTTCTCCTGATATCACACCGACCTTTTTAGAAAACACCAGGGATTGTCTTACCGCTGTCTGTAACATCATGTCCTCCCTCTATCTGAAACTGAACCTGTCAAAAACTGAACTCTCCTAGTGTTTCATCACCCATCCCCTGCAGACTGTGAGCCCTCGCGGGCAGGGTCCTCCCTCCTTATGTACCCATGTGCCTGTTATCTGCTCATGTTTAATGTATTTGTCTATATTTGCCTCGTATTCACATGTAAAGCGCCATGGAATAAATGGCGCTATAAAAATGTTTAAAATAATAATAATAATAATAATAACTCCTCGTGTTTTCTCCCTCTACTAACCTACCTTTGCCTGACATTGCCATCTCCGTGTGCGGTTCCACCATTACTCCAATGCAACATGCCCACTACCTTGGGGTCATACTTGATTCTGAGCTTTCATTCACCCCCCACATCCGATCACTGGCTCGCTCTTCTTATATGCATCTCAAAAACATTTCTAGAATTCGCAGTTTTCTTACTTTTGACTCTGCAAAAACTCTTACTGTTTCACTTATTCATTCCCGTTTGGACTATTGTAACTCTCTACTAATCGGCCTCCCTCTTACCAAACTCTCCCCTCTCCAATCTGTGCTGAATGCTGCAGCCAGGATCATATTCCTCACCAACCGTTACACTGATGCCTCTACCTTGTGCCAGTCATTACACTGGTTGCCCATCCACTCCAGAATCCAGTACAAAACTACTACCCTCATCCACAAAGCACTCCATGGCTCAGCACCACCCTACATCTCCTCTCTGGTCTCAGTCTACCACCCAACCCGTGCCCTCCGCTCCGCTAATGACCTCAGGTTAGCATCCTCAATAATCATAACCCCCCATTCCCGTCTCCAAGACTTTACACATGCTGCGCCGATTCTTTGGAATGTACAACCTAGGTTAATACGATTAATCCCCAATCCCCACAGTTTTAAGCGTGCCCTAAAAACTAATTTGTTCAGATTGGCCTACAGCCTCAACGCATTAACCTAACTATCCCTGTGTGGCCTATCATTAAAAAAAACAAAAAAAAAAACAAAACCCATAATCAGGTTCCTCGCATCATGTTCTCATACACTTTATGCAGTTAATATCCCTCTGTGACTGTACTGCTACATACTTAGGCAGGTAACTGGTTCATGCAGCTTTACATGAACACCCGAGCCTTACACTATAGCTGGTCCGAATAACTAAAGCAATTGTTACCATCCACCTCTCGTGTCTCCCTTTTTCCTCATAGATTGTAAGCTTGCGAGCAGGGCCCTCATTCCTCTTGGTATCTTTTTTGAACTGTGATTTCTATCATGCTGTAATGTCTATTGTCTGTACAAGTCCCCTCTATAATTTGTAAAGCGCTGCGGAATATGTTGGCGCTATATAAATAAAAATTATTATTATTATTATCACTGCAATGATTAGTATCACTAAAGCTGCTTGAATTAGGAAATGAATTACACCCGATATCCATTCACCTATTTCTTTGAACAGGTTCACATGCTTTTATCCATAAGAGCCATTCAGGGAGGGGTAAATCATCCAGTGAGTTAGCTTTTCTCACCCCTTCCCTTTATCATTTCAAGTTATTCTGTATCAGGAGTAACTCTCATTAGTCCGGAAGGATCTATATAGCGGCAACAGGCAGGTCCTACCACCTGACAGAAGCCTCCTTGAGAGGCTGTGAGATAATTATGTACTATAGAATGATGATTAATAACTATAAGCTGTTTCATGTAGGCTGATTCAACATTTAGAGCATCAAATAAATAACACTGGGGAACACAATTTTTTAGGAGTTAGGTCAGACAACTGTTCTTAACTAATTTTTGGATGCTGAATCCAGAAATGATCTCAGTTTGTTTTTATCACGTCAAGTTTTTGAACTATAGGATTTTTGTCTTCTCAAAAATATGTAAACTACTGTACCTAAAAAGTGTTTTGTTTTTTTAAATAGTACAAATAGGCATTTACGACGAGAGCAAGAAGGAGCAGACATGATCTGAAACAAAGGAAATATGTACATACGTAAATAAAACACTGAGATGGAAAGTTATAAGCTTTGAAAACTAACAAAGAAAAAAATCATAAAAGATATATAAATTACAACTACGCGCCCAATGTAAGGAGAAAAGCTATCACAAATCCTATTTATTCCTACTATGATAAATTTTTTGTGTAAAGATATTGATAATTATGACGTATTGGGAGCTGCACACACCTCTCACCACACTGTCTCAGTTGTGACTACTCTTACAAGTTGCCACGTAGCTCTATATGAGTCGAATTGTAATCAGATAACAAGTCTTATTACAGATATCAGTGCAATTGTGCTTCTCTGGCAGGTAAGTTGTGGAGAAAAAACTTGACGTGCTAAAAAAATACTGACTACATTTTTGGAATCAGCATGCTAATTTTAGTATAAATCAGCTCAAAAACCTAACTCAACAGAAATTTTTTTTCAAATTGTTCCCCAGTGTAATCAGTTATACTATCAAAAATGTCACCTAGTCGATACATACCAACACATATTCATAGATGCCTACCTCTAGAAGCTGTATGAAATTAATTAGAGGTAGCTGGAGCAGGTACAATGGTCAGGCGGTGCACTTTTCCCACATTTAGGCATATACAGACTACACATCCCTATACGAATCTAGCAGCAGCACAATGGAATTCTGGGGTCACCCAATTAGCTTTTACCTGACTTACCATTACGTCTTTGGACTGATGGAATAGTCCATGATGGAGAGCGCACATCATGGGGAACAGTGTCCTAGGAAGGCAGTACTTACTGTCCATTCTCCTCAGTCCATCATCTTCCTTCGCACCTTGAGTGCCTTTGCCATCCTTCCTTTTCCGCTGCAGAGACCTGATCTACAGGCTCTGGAGTAGATGTAGGTCCATCCCCCCGGACACCTGTACAGTGTATATTTCTGCGGGGAGAGGTAGCAGCACAGCAGCCTTTGCCGCAATGTCAGCTCTGCTTCCCTAGTGCGCTCTCTAGTATGAGCCTGCACCTTGATTATTGCAACTTTCTTTGGCAGCTCTAGCGCCCTGAGGTGCTGAGCAACCAACTCTGCATTTTTAACAGGTTTACAAGAAGAACCAATAAACTTTCTGCCCTTCCATATGGGACTGCAATCATGGAAAATGCCGAATGCGTGGCACTATCAGTAAATGCTCTGCCATTATACATGCCTCAGCTTCCCGAGCAGACATCCTAGAACGTATAGCTTCACTTTTTACCACCTCATGTTGATTAACTATTGCACAGCCTCTATGAGGTACTATGTCTTTTTGAAAAAAAAAAACTGTGACCCATTTACATAAAGCTCTAGATTTACATTAGGGATTGGTGGCTCTTGCATATTGGCAAGTATTTGTGTTAAAACAGTACACCCATAACATGTCCCCCCGGATTTATGACAGTACAAACGGAAAGGGAGGTCATAACTTGGGATTCCTAGTGCTGGGGCTGAGAGAATGGCTTCCTTCCGGTCCTTAAACCCCTCTTTTGCTTCTGTGGTCAGTTGGTATGGCTGACCCTGGTTTCACATTGACAACACATCAAATAGAGGGTGCGTGATTTATGATGCAGAAGGAATCCATTCTCTACAGTAGCCGATCAGCCCTAGGGATGTTCTCAGTGTACTTATGGAAGTGGGCACAATTGCTTAGCTTATGGCCTTTTACCCTTTCTGGTGTTATGTGTTTCAGCTGAGGTGAAATGCAGCGACCTAAGAAAACAACTTTTTCACTTTTTCCTCTTTTTTTTTTTTTTCCTTTTCGCTGTTTATCTCTTGAATCCTTACATCCTTCATGGTACAAAAACATTAACAAAGAATCTGCTTCAATTAGACATACCTGGTTGCTCTCTGCTCAGGGGATATTGTCTAATACACACTGGTACAGTACCTGGCTTCAATTTGATGGATACTTGTGTTATCCTTAACAAAACAACATCTCTCTTATCCTTTTC
The DNA here is from genome assembly GCF_032444005.1 of Ranitomeya imitator. Classification (NCBI taxonomy): domain Eukaryota; kingdom Metazoa; phylum Chordata; class Amphibia; order Anura; family Dendrobatidae; genus Ranitomeya; species Ranitomeya imitator. The sequence goes on from NC_091291.1 coordinate 55,684,608, forward strand.
CCCATACTGCAGCTGTTTGCTCGATCATTTGCTGAATGTCCTCATCTTTGTCAATTAGAACGCAAATCACAAAGAAACGCAGTCATAAGCCCAAATATATAGAAATATACAAACTTTATTAAATACTAAACAACAGGTGTGCAGTAAAAAGTGGAAAAACCACCCGTGCCATCAGCAGCACACACAAATGGACAGGAAATGATGCACACCAACCCATATCATAGGTATCATAACCATATAAATACACAGCATGAATAGAGGACCGATAGACAAATCATGGCAAACAATGGCAATATCTAAGTACATACATACCGGTAGTATAAGATGGGTGTATATGTGCATCCAGGACCCGTCCCCCCCAACGCGTGTTTCGGCAAGGTGCCTTTCTCAAGGGGATTATTGTTATTTTGATCAGAGATGTTGTCAGTGACTGACATGTTTCCCACTAAGTATTCTTTATCTTTGTCAATTAGCAGTTTTTCATCATGTATCTAAATTAGCGACATCATAGTGGAGAGGGTTGCTCCAGACAATGGGCCTGTAACAGTAATACTTTTCTTCCAAACAATTAATAACTGCATTCATTGCACTCAGGATATCAGCACCTATCAAGCTTAGGACATTTATCTGAGACCAGCAATTGGGCACACAAGTCTGTGGTCCGTGCTATTCACACATTCTTGGGTTCTGTTTCATGCAAGGGATGGACTGCCCCATCTGTCCCTACACCCTGGACTGTTTTCACTGTCATGAACCGTTGTGGCATATCTATTTTCTTATATCAGTACGACTCGCCCATGTATCAATCAGGCATTTTACTTGTGTGAAAGTGATAGCCATCCTGGGAGGACCACTATTTTTGTTTACTCTTCTCTGGTGAACAATCCCATTTTTCCTTTTCTTCTTTCCCCCTGTTCCCCTGTGATATATAACTGTCCCCTGCACCGCAGTTCTCACAGCATTATTAAATACATCCGGAGGTATATTCACGTAACAGGAGTTGGCTTTTGCTGCTTCTTTGCTTTCCTACTTGTTAAATTTGGCCCTCTATCCTCCTAAACATGGGAAGGGACTGATTGAGGGTAGCACAGATACATTCTGGCCTCACTCTTCTCTTATCCTGTCAGGAACATATTTTTAAGAAACCTAGCTTCCCTAGATTCTTCAGGTCATAATCATGATCTGTGAACACTGCTGTACATCTAGCATAAAATCTGTCAATAGGCTCCTCTGAACAATGAAATACTTCTTGTAATCCTGAATGTAAGTCCTCTGTCTGCTTTCTGGCAACCACAAGTAACCTGGCTAGAAATGACTGTCCCGACTCCCTAGTTTTCCTGTCTGCTGGTATCTCCTGTATTATGGCATTCACCTGAACTGCTTTTATTTTCTCAGCTAGCGACACCCCATCAGAAATGTGGCATAATGGTTCCAAATCATTCCACGCAGCATCATAGCTATCAGCTGTACCCTTCATGGCTTTAAAAACTCTAGGGGATTTTTATACCGGTTCTGGGAAGCTATTCGCCATGGCAAGTTGCTCAGATCGGCTCCATGGTGTTTACTAATCAGTGGTATCTATCTTTGTGTTTTCCTCTCCAATCTCCAGTGGTTTGCTAGTGATCTGTGTTATTACAGGGAGGGCTATTGCAGTGTCACCCCTCTCAGTCATAGCGCAGAAGTCACATTGGGTTTTTCCATTATCTTGTGGCTTGTTACATTTATTACAGATCCAGGTAGTCGATCTCATGGCTCTTTTATCCCTCTGCCTATCCTGTTGATTGCCTGCGTGCACTGGATGTTGTGGGTGCGTGGGACTACTTTCTGTAGCCCCCACCAACCCTTCACTGGACTGGTCATCTCCTATACACCTCCATCACTGTCTACTCTGCTTTATTGTCACCCGGAGGAGGTGTAGGGGTAGTCTGTAAGTGAAACCTATCTTCACTTCCTTAGGTAAGGGCTTCCTGCTGCTGTCGGGGACTGTTTACTGGGGTGGAGAAACTATCTGTGGATCCCTTTGGTAGCCCAGGGTATTGATTTGTAGTTGAATGCGTAGGAGGAGAGGAAAAGTATGCTGGGAAGCCTGCCTGCATTTGCATTGTGACTGACGCTGGAATCAACCATCCTTTTCTCATGCAGTCTCTGATCCATACTGCAACTTGCATCCCATTGTCATATTTATCAATCTATGCGGCATGCTTCTCACTTAAATGCTTCCATCTCTCAGCATCCAAACATCCATTCCTTGGCATTCCTGCCTTTTCCAGAACTATTAGCGGTATCTTTATCTGCTTTATTTCCCACCAGGTCCTTTATCTTATATCTCGGATCCATAATCTATCCTAACCTGGTTAATGTATCACCCATAACAGCCGTCAAAGGTAGCGACCCCTATCTTGCGCCCTGTTATGTATAAGCTGGATCCCACTGGTCTACTATCATAGCCTGCAATCCTGCTTCCAAAGCAATAAGCTGAACTGCAACTCTCTGTTCTGTCCTGATGCTGATGCACACTGTCCTGAAAAAGTAGATTACTATGAACAACGCAGTTCCAACCACAAGCACTATATACTCCTCATACATCTGGATCTGAGTCCTCACTAGACTCTGAATATGCAAGGTCTATTCCTGAATCCACTCCGGGTTCAATAAGAGAATATTTGTGCGTTACATTATCTTTCCACCTTGGCATATACCATCTAGAGTCTAATATATCTACCCAGCTTGTGATCAATCCATGAGGATGAGTTACTCTATAACAAGAGTACTCTCTGCGCCTAAACTGGTAAACTGAACATAGACACTTTTTACACAGCATGTGCTGCACACATGGAAAGCATTTGTCTGATTTTTCAATTACATCCATATACACAGTACTTCTGTACTTTCTCACTCCTCACATTTTATCAAAATGCTCTAGTGCCAATGGACAAAAACATAAATCACATCATCTATTTGTGGAATCTCTTACTTGGTTCACTATATCTTCTAATTCATTTCCTATCTGAGTACGGGATTGTATGCAAAAATGAGCACTTATGTTCACATAGATTGTCTTCACGTGCTCTTTCCCATTTCACTACAAACTCCCACCTGGGACCTTCCTGTAAGTTTTTTCAAGTAGCAACTAACCAGAGAGTTTTATCTTACTCACTGCTTTTAATGAGAAGGCTATTTATATACTGAGCACTAGGGTTGAGCGAAACGGGTCGTTCATTTTCAAAAGTCGCCGACTTTTGGCAAAGTCGGGTTTCATGAAACCCGATCCGACCCCTGTGCGGGGTCGGCCATGCGGTACGCGACTTTCGCGCCAAAGTCGCGTTTCAATGACGCGAAAAGCGCCATTTCTCAGCCAATGAAGGTAAATGCAGAGTGTGGGCAGCGTGATGACATAGGTCCTGTTCCCCACCATCTTAGAGAAGGGCATTGCAGTGATTGGCTTGCTGTCTGCGGCGTCACAGGGGCTATAAAGGGGCGTTCCCGCCGACCGCCATGTTACTGCTGCTGATCTGAGCTTAGGGAGAGGTTGCTGCCGCTTCGTCAGAAGCAGGGATAGCGTTAGGCAGGGTCCATTAACCACCAAACCGCTTGTGCTGTAGCGATTTCCACTGCCCAACACCACCTTCGGTGTGCAGGGACAGTGGAAGCTACATTTTTTTTTTTCCCCCTCAGCGCTGTAGCTCATTGGGCTGCCCTAGAAGGCTCCCTGATAGCTGCATTGCTGTGTGTACGCCGCTGTGCAAACCAACTCCTTTTTTCAAAGCACAAATCCTGTTGTTCCTTCCTTTCTGCACAGCTATCTTTTTTGTTTGTCCACACTTTTTATTTAATTTGTGCATCAGTCCACTCCTTATTGCTGCCTGCCATACCTGGCTGAGATTACTGCAGGGAGATAGTAATTGAAGGACACTCCCTGTTTTTTTTTTTGTTTTTTTTTTGTGGGAGATTAAGATTGACATTTCTGCTAGAGTGCCATCCCTGTGTGTGCCATCTCTCACTCAGTGGGCCATAGAAAGCCTATTTATTGTTTTGCTTGATTTGGGTTCTAAATTCTACCTGAAAAAATCAATAAATCAATCAGTGGGAGATAAATATTGGCCTCTGGGCTTGTGTGCCACTCCTGACTCCTGTGTGCGTCATCTCTCACTCAGTGGGCCATAGAAAGCCTTTTTTTGTTTTATTTGTTTTCTAAATTCTCCCTGAAAAAATCATTTTATTTTATTTGGTTTCTAAATTCTTCCTGAAAAAATCATTTTATTCTATTATTTTTTTTTCCTAAAGTCTCCCTGAGAAAAAAAACAAAAACAAATCAGTGGGAGATTAATATTGCCCTTTCTGCTTGTGTGCCAGTCTTGACTCCTGGGTGTGCCATCTCTCTCTCTCTCTCCAATTGTGGGCCATAGAAAGCCTATTATTTTTTTAGCTTGATTTGGGTTCCAAAATCTACCTGAAAAAATCACTACATCAATCAGTGGGAGATAAATATTGGCCTCTGGGCTTGTGTGCCACTCCTGACTCCTGTGTGCGTCATCTCTCACTCAGTGGGCCATAGAAAGCCTTTTTTTGTTTTATTTGTTTTCTAAATGCTCCCTGAAAAAATCATTTTATTTTATTTGGTTTCTAAATTCTTCCTGAAAAAATCATTTTATTCTATTATTTTTTTTTCCTAAAGTCTCCCTGAAAAAAAAACCAAAAACAAATCAGTGGGAGATTAATATTGCCCTTTCTGCTTGTGTGCCAGTCTTGACTCCTGGGTGTGCCATCTCTCTCTCTCTCTCCAATTGTGGGCCATAGAAAGCCTATTATTTTTTTAGCTTGATTTGGGTTCCAAAATCTACCTGAAAAAATCACTACATCAATCAGTGGGAGATAAATATTGGCCTCTGGGCTTGTGTGCCACTCCTGACTCCTGTGTGCGTCATCTCTCACTCAGTGGGCCATAGAAAGCCTTTTTTTGTTTTATTTGTTTTCTAAATTCTCCCTGAAAAAATCATTTTATTTTATTTGGTTTCTAAATTCTTCCTGAAAAAATCATTTTATTCTATTATTTTTTTTTCCTAAAGTCTCCCTGAAAAAAACAAAAAAAAACAAATCAGTGGGAGATTAATATTGCCCTTTCTGCTTGTGTGCCAGTCTTGACTCCTGGGTGTGCCATCTCTCTCTCTCTCTCCAATTGTGGGCCATAGAAAGCCTATTATTTTTTTAGCTTGATTTGGGTTCCAAAATCTACCTGAAAAAATCACTACATCAATCAGTGGGAGATAAATATTGGCCTCTGGGCTTGTGTGCCACTCCTGACTCCTGTGTGCGTCATCTCTCACTCAGTGGGCCATAGAAAGCCTTTTTTTGTTTTATTTGTTTTCTAAATTCTCCCTGAAAAAATAATTTTATTTTATTTGGTTTCTAAATTCTTCCTGAAAAAATCATTTTATTCTATTATTTTTTTTTCCTAAAGTCTCCCTGAAAAAAAAAACAAAAACAAATCAGTGGGAGATTAATATTGCCCTTTCTGCTTGTGTGCCAGTCTTGACTCCTGAGTGTGCCATCTCTCTCTCTCTCTCCAATTGTGGGCCATAGAAAGCCTATTATTTTTTTAGCTTGATTTGGGTTCCAAAATCTACCTGAAAAAATCACTACATCAATCAGTGGGAGATAAATATTGGCCTCTGGGCTTGTGTGCCACTCCTGACTCCTGTGTGCGTCATCTCTCACTCAGTGGGCCATAGAAAGCCTTTTTTTGTTTTATTTGTTTTCTAAATTCTCCCTGAAAAAAAAAAAAAATCAAATCAGTGGGAGATTAATATTTACATTTGTGCTTCAGTGACAGTCCTGCGTGTGTGGCATCTCTCTCATTTGTTGCCACCAACAACAGAGTGTGTAACATTGTGCCTGATTTTCGTTGTGGTCTCACTCACCTGTAAAGGGGTAGCTAAATCATACTGAAGTTATAGCTCACCGTGTAAGTTGTGTGACAGCAACAAATACCGTTAGTTTGTTTACGTTTTTAAAACAATGAGGAAGTCTGGTGGAAGAGGTCGTGGCCGGGGGCGTTCATTGTCAGCTGGTAATGAGGGTAGTGGTAGTGGTAGAGCATCAGCTGGTCGTGGGAAAAAAAATATTGCACCTAAGTCTGGAGCTGTGGAGCCAGGTTCGTCGTCTGGCTACACAAGGCCTCGAACGCTCCCTTTTCTGGGAGTAGGAAAACCGCTTTTAAAGCCGGAGCAGCAAGAGCAAGTTTTGGCTTATCTTGCTGACTCAGCCTCTAGCTCTTTTGCCTCCTCTCGTGAAACTGGTAAATGTCAAAGCAGCGCGTCGTTAGTGGATGTTCACGGTCAGGGACAAGTCGCTTCCTTGTCCTCTTCAGCAAAAACAACAACAGAGAAGAATGCAGCAGGCGACACAACGGGTTACTCCATGGAGCTCTTTACACATACCGTCCCTGGCTTAGAAAGTGAAGCAGTTAACAGTCCATGCCCATTACAAGTTGAATCTGACATGGAGTGCACTGATGCACAGCCACAGCCAGACTACTATGCTGGTCCTTTGACTCAGACCACAACATTGCCCTCGCAGGGTAATGATCAAGAATCAGACCCTGATGAGACTATATTGCCCCATCACGAACGCTATACCACCGACCGACACGGTGACACAGACGAAGTTGCACACGAGCTACAAGAAGAGGTAATAGATGACCCAGTTCTTGACCCCGATTGGCAGCCATTGGGGGAACAGGGTGCAGGCGGCAGCAGTTCTGAAGCGGAGGAGGAGGGGCCGCAGCAGGCATCAACATCGCAACAGGTTCCATCGGCCGGGCCCGTATCTTGCCCAAAACGCGTGGCAAAGCCAAAACCTGTTGGAGGACAGCGTGGCCATCCGGTTAAAGCTCAGTCTGCAATGCCTGAAAAGGTATCCGATGCTAGAAAGAGTGCAGTCTGGCATTTTTTTAAACAACATCCAATTGATCAGCGCAAAGTCATCTGTCAAAAATGTTCAACTACCTTAAGCAGAGGACAGAATCTGAAAAGTCTCAATACAAGTTGCATGCATAGACGTTTAACCACCATGCATTTGCAAGCCTGGACTAACTACCAAACGTCCCTTAAGGTTGTAGCACCCTCGGCCAATGAAGCTAGTCAGCAACGCAACATCCCTTCCGGCAGTGTAGGGCCACCATTTTCCGCACCACCTGCAGTATCTGTGCAGGTTTCTTTGCCAGGCCAAAGCAGTCAGGGTCAGGGAATCACCAGTTTCGTAGTAGGAAACACTGCATCTAGGGCACCGGCGGCAACAATACCATCTCCCACCGTCTCTCAGTCTGCCATGTCCACCGGCACCCCCGCTAGTTCCACGATCTCCAGCTCTCCAGTCCAGCTCACCCTACATGAGACTATGGTTAGAAAAAGGAAGTACTTAGCCTCGCATCCGCGTACACAGGGTTTGAACGCCCACATAGCTAGACTAATCTCGTTAGAGATGATGCCCTACCGGTTAGTTGAAAGCGAAGCTTTCAAAGCCCTGATGGACTACGCTGTACCACGCTACGAGCTACCCAGTCGACACTTTTTTTCCAGAAAAGCCATCCCAGCCCTCCACCAGCATGTTAAAGAGCGCATCGTCCATGCACTCAGGCAATCTGTGAGCACAAAGGTGCACCTGACAACAGATGCATGGACCAGTAGGCATGGCCAGGGACGTTACGTGTCCATCACGGCACACTGGGTGAATGTTGTGGATGCAGGGTCCACAGGGGACAGCAAGTTTGGGACAGTTCTGCCTAGCCCACGGTCTAGGAAACAGTTGGCTGTAGCCGTTCGCACCCCCTCCTCCTCCTCTTCGTCCTCCTGCAGAAGCGAGAGCTCGTCCACAGACCGCAGTCGCACAACCACTCCATCCGCAGCTGCCACTGTTGCACACCAGGTCTCCCATTATGGGGCAGCTACTGGCAAACGTCAGCAGGCTGTATTGGCTATGAAGTGTTTGGGCGACAACAGACACACCGCGGAAGTTCTGTCCGAGTTCTTGCAGAAAGAAACGCAGTCGTGGGTGGGCACTGTAGATCTTGAGGCAGGCAAGGTAGTGAGTGATAACGGAAGGAATTTCATGGCTGCCATCTCCCTTTCCCAACTGAAACACATTCCTTGCCTGGCTCACACCTTAAACCTGGTGGTGCAGTGCTTCCTGAAAAGTTATCCGGGGTTATCCGACCTGCTCCTCAAAGTGCGTGGACTTTGCTCACATATCCGCCATTCGCCCGTACACTCCAGCCGTATGCAGACCTATCAGCGTTCTTTGAACCTTCCCCAGCATCGCCTAATCATAGACGTTGCAACAAGGTGGAACTCAACACTGCACATGCTTCAGAGACTGTGCGAACAGAGGCGGGCTGTTATGTTTTAGTGGGAGGATACACATACACGGGCAGGCAGTAGGATGGCAGACATGGAGTTGTCAGGTGTGCAGTGGTCGAAGATTCAAGACATGTGTCAAGTCCTTCAGTGTTTTGAGGAATGCACACGGCTGGTTAGTGCAGACAACGCCATAATAAGCATGAGCATCCCCCTAATGCGTCTGCTGATGCAAAGTTTGACGCACATAAAGGATCAGGCGTCTGCAGCTGAGGAAGAGGAAAGCCTTGATGACAGTCAGCCATTGTCTGGCCAGGGCAGTGTACAGGACGAGTTAGCGGGCGAAGAGGAGGAGGAGGACGAGGAGGATGATGGGGATGATTATATTTTTAATGAGGAAGCTTTTCCGGGGCCACTGGAAATTGGTGGCGCGGCAAGGCCGGGTTCTGGTTTTTGGAGGGACACAAGTGACGTGGATTTGCCTGAAACTGCCCCTCAACCAAGCACAACCGCAGATTTGAGAACTGGAACTTTGGCCCACATGGCGGATTATGCCTTACGTATCCTCAAAAGGGACACACGCATAACTAAAATGATGAACGATGACGATTACTGGTTGGCCTGCCTCCTTGATCCTCGCTATAAAGGCAAATTGCAAAATATAATGCCACATGAGAACTTGGAACTAATATTAGCAACCAAACAATCAACTCTTGTTAACCGTTTGCTTCTGGCATTCCCTGCACACAGCGCCCGTGATCGTTCTCACACGAGCTGCAGGGGCCAGCAGACCAGAGGAGTTAGAGGGGCAGAAATCAGAAGTGACGTTGGCCAGAGGGGTTTTCTGACCAGGTTGTGGAGTGATTTTGCTATGACCGCAGACAGGACAGGTACTGCAGCATCAATTCAAAGTGACAGGAGACAACATTTGTCCAGTATGGTTACAAACTATTTTTCATCCCTTATCGATGTTCTCCCTCAACCGTCATTCCCATTTGATTACTGGGCATCAAAATTAGACACCTGGCCAGAATTGGCAGAATATGCATTGCAGGAGCTTGCTTGCCCGGCAGCTAGTGTCCTATCAGAAAGAGTATTCAGTGCTGCAGGTTCAATACTAACAGAAAAAAGGACTCGTCTGGCTACCCAAAATGTAGATGATCTAACCTTCATTAAAATGAACCACAACTGGATTTCGAAATCTTTTGCCCCACCTTGCCCGGCTGACACCTAGCTTTCCTATGAAAAGGTCTTGCCTGTGGACTATTCTGAATGCCTTTTCCAATCTCGTAATTTTCTGCACCTGATTGTCCAGCATACGACATGTTTACACCTCACTAAATGGCCAAACTCCCCACACGGGGCCGTGGTATCGACACTTGGCGACAGCACCCGTGAGAGTGCTGTTTGTCTGAAGAGGTGGGTGTGCCCGCTTTTGGTCGACGGCACTGCCACTGGGTCCCTCCTAGTACAATAAAGTGTCTCTGGTGGTGGTGGTGCGCACCCAACGTCAGACACACCGTTGTAATATGAGGGGCCCTGGGCCTGTACCGCCGGCCACAAGACAGTTCCCCCCCCCCCAGCTCAAACAGTGCTCTACCACTTGCAAAATTATCTCACAGCTCCACCAATGTTTAGTCTATGCGCTGACATCCTTCAATGCCTGCCACTGACAATACCATTGTATTGACATTTTTGTTATGTTAGGCCTTCGAAGCCTGTCTGCGGTCACTCCTTACAATATGCCTCCACTGACCACACCACTGCTGCCCGTGTACCCCTGGAACCAATTTAAAATTGCCTACAGCCAGCCCAATTTTTTTATTTTAGGCCTTCGATGCCTGTCTGCGGTCCGTTCTTTCTACTACTACTACACTGACCAGGCCACTGCTGCCCGTGTACCCCTGGAACCAATTTAAAATTGCCTACAGCCATGTGTTATTATTTTAGGCCTTCGATGCCTGTCTGCGGTCACTCCTTCCACTAGGCCTCCACTGACCACACCACTGCTGCCTGTGTACCCCTGGAACCAATTTAAAATTGCCTACAGCCATGTGTTATTATTTTAGGCCTTCGATGCCTGTCTGCGGTCACTCCTTACAATATGCCTCCACTGACCACACCACTGCTGCCCGTGTACCCCTGGAACCAATTTAAAATTGCCTACAGCCAGCCCAATTTTTTTATTTTAGGCCTTCGATGCCTGTCTGCGGTCCGTTCTTTCTACTACTACTACACTGACCAGGCCACTGCTGCCCGTGTTCCCCTGGAACCAATTTAAAATTGCCAACAGCCATGTGTTATTATGTTAGGCCTTCGATGCCTGTTTGCGGTCACTCCTTCCAATAGTTCTCCACTGACCAGACCAATGCTGGCCGTGTACCCCTGGAACCCAGCTGAAAGTGCATGTAGCCTCCTTTTTTTCTTTGTTTTATATTTAGAAAGCCCAGATGAACTACGCTGTGCAACGGTTCAAGCTACCCAGTCGACATTTCTTTTGCGAGAAAAGCCATCCCAGCCCTCCACCGGCATGAAAAAGTCTGCATTGTCATAGCACTCAGGCAATCAAACAGTAGAAAGGTGCACCTGACAAGAGACGCATGGACCAGTAGGCATGTCCACAAAAAGTTACGTGTCCATTACGGCGCACTGGGTTAATGTGTTGGATGCATGGTCCCCAGGGGACAGCCTACAAAGTCTGTCTGCAGTCCCTAATTCCAATTTTCCTCCGCTGACCACACCACTGCTGCCCATGTACCCCTGGAACCAATTTTACAGTGTCTACAGCCTAATTTTGTTATGTTAGGCCTACTACGCCTGTCTGCGGTCCCTCCTTCCAATACTCGTCCACTGACCACACCACTGCTGCCCGTGGACCCCTGGAACCTATTTTTAATTGCATAGAGCATCCTTTTTTTAATAGTAGGCGTACAAAGTCTGTCTGCGGTCCACTATTGAAATTGTCCTCCACTGCCCAGAGCACTGCTGCTTGTGTACCCCTGTAACTTTTTTAAGCTGCAGTGAGCCACATTTTTGGGTTAAGTCCTACTACCTGTGTCTGTCTGCGCCACTCAATTCAGCTGTGTTCCTTTGAAAAAAGCTGAGCGTCAATAGTCTTGTTTTCAGCCTCTAGGAATTTTAAAACTGCATTGGGGGTACAACTTTGGTAGGGCCTACTAACGGTGTCTGCCTCCCCAAGGTGTGCCCCAGGTTTCCTCGCCATTGCTTCGATCTTAATGCTCTCGTTTAGTAGTTGTTGGAAACTACACTGCATTAGGCCTACAAATTGGGTATGGGGTGTAGAGAGATGGTGTGTTCCACTCCAAGGTGTTCTCCAGGTTGCCTTTCCTGAGCTTCGAGCTTCCGGCTCTCGTTTAGTAGTTCTTGGAAACTACACTGCATTAGGCCTACAAATTGGGTATGGGGTGTAGAGAGATGGTGTGTTCCAGTCCAAGGTGTTCTCCAGGTTGCCTTTCCTGAGCTTCGATCTTCTGGCTCTCGTTTAGTAGTTCTTGGAAACTACGCTGCATTAGGCCTACAAATTGGGTATGGGGTGTAGAGAGATGGTGTGTTCCACTCCAAGGTGTTCTCCAGGTTACCTTTCCTGAGCTCCGATCTTCCAGCTCTCGTTTAGTAGTTCTTGGAAACTACACTGCATTAGGCCTACAAATTGGGTATGGAGTGTAGAGAGATGGTGTGTTCCACTCCAAGGTGTTCTCCAGGTTGCCTTTCCTGAGCTTCGATCTTCCGGCTCTCGTTTAGTAGTTCTTGGAAACTACACTGCATTAGGCCTACAAATTGGGTATGGGGTGTAGAGAGATGGTGTGTTCCACTCCAAGGTGTTCCCCAGGTTTCCTCGCCAATGCTTCGATCTTCATGCTCTCGTTTAGTAGTTGTTGGAAACTACACTGCATTAGGCCTACAAATTGGGTATGGAGTGTAGAGAGATGGTGTGTTCCACTCCAAGGTGTTCTCCAGGTTGCCTTTCCTGAGCTTCGATCTTCCGGCTCTCGTTTAGTAGTTGTTGGAAACTACGCTGCATTAGGCCTACAAATTGGGTATGGGGTGTAGAGAGATGGTGTGTTCCACTCCAAGGTGTTCTCCAGGTTGCCTTTCCTGAGCTTCGATCTTCCGGCTCTCGTTTAGTAGTTGTTGGAAACTACACTGCATTAGGCCTACAAATTGGGTATGGGGTGTAGAGAGATGGTGTGTTCCACTCCAAGGTGTTCTCCAGGTTGCCTTTCCTGAGCTTCGATCTTCCGGCTCTCGTTTAGTAGTTCTTGGAAACTACACTGCATTAGGCCTACAAATTGGGTATGGGGTGTAGAGAGATGGTGTGTTCCACTCCAAGGTGTTCCCCAGGTTTCCTCGCCAATGCTTCGATCTTCATGCTCTCGTTTAGTAGTTGTTGGAAACTACACTGCATTAGGCCTACAAATTGGGTATGGGGTGTAGAGAGATGGTGTGTTCCACTCCAAGGTGTTCTCCAGGTTGCCTTTCCTGAGCTTCGATCTTCCGGCTCTCGTTTAGTAGTTCTTGGAAACTACACTGCATTAGGCCTACAAATTGGGTATGGGGTGTAGAGAGATGGTGTGTTCCACTCCAAGGTGTTCTCCAGGTTGCCTTTCCTGAGCTTCGATCTTCCGGCTCTCGTTTAGTAGTTCTTGGAAACTACACTGCATTAGGCCTACAAATTGGGTATGGGGTGTAGAGAGATGGTGTGTTCCACTCCAAGGTGTTCTCCAGGTTGCCTTTCCTGAGCTTCGATCTTCCGGCTCTCGTTTAGTAGTTCTTGGAAACTACACTGCATTAGGCCTACAAATTGGGTATGGGGTGTAGAGAGATGGTGTGTTCCACTCCAAGGTGTTCTCCAGGTTGCCTTTCCTGAGCTTCGATCTTCCGGCTCTCGTTTAGTAGTTCTTGGAAACTACACTGCATTAGGCCTACAAATTGGGTATGGGGTGTAGAGAGATGGTGTGTTCCACTCCAAGGTGTTCTCCAGGTTGCCTTTCCTGAGCTTCGATCTTCCGGCTCTCGTTTAGTAGTTCTTGGAAACTACACTGCATTAGGCCTACAAATTGGGTATGGGGTGTAGAGAGATGGTGTGTTCCACTCCAAGGTGTTCTCCAGGTTGCCTTTCCTGAGCTTCGATCTTCCGGCTCTCGTTTAGTAGTTCTTGGAAACTACACTGCATTAGGCCTACAAATTGGGTATGGGGTGTAGAGAGATGGTGTGTTCCACTCCAAGGTATTCTCCAGGTTGCCTTTCCTGAGCTTCGATCTTCCGGCTCTCGTTTAGTAGTTCTTGGAAACTACACTGCATTAGGCCTACAAATTGGGTATGGGGTGTAGAGAGATGGTGTGTTCCACTCCAAGGTGTTCTCCAGGTTGCCTTTCCTGAGCTTCGATCTTCCGGCTCTCGTTTAGTAGTTCTTGGAAACTACACTGCATTAGGCCTACAAATTGGGTATGGGGTGTAGAGAGATGGTGTGTTCCACTCCAAGGTGTTCTCCAGGTTGCCTTTCCTGAGCTTCGATCTTCCGGCTCTCGTTTAGTAGTTCTTGGAAACTACACTGCATTAGGCCTACAAATTGGGTATGGGGTGTAGAGAGATGGTGTGTTCCACTTCAAGGTGTTCTCCAGGTTGCCTTTCCTGAGCTTCGATCTTCCGGCTCTCGTTTAGTAGTTGTTGGAAACTACGCTGCATTAGGCCTACAAATTGGGTATGGGGTGTAGAGAGATGGTGTGTTAAACTCCAAGGTGTTCCCCAGGTTTCCTCGCCAATGCTTCGATCTTCATGCTCTCGTTTAGTAGTTGTTGGAAACTACACTGCATTAGGCCTACAAATTGGGTATGGGGTGTAGAGAGATGGTGTGTTCCACTCCAAGGTGTTCTCCAGGTTGCCATTCCTGAGCTTTGATCTTCCGGCTCTCGTTTAGTAGTTCTTGGAAACTACACTGCATTAGGCCTACAAATTGGGTATGGGGTGTAGAGAGATGGTGTGTTCCACTCCAAGGTGTTCTCCAGGTTGCCTTTCCTGAGCTTCGATCTTCCGGCTCTCGTTTAGTAGTTCTTGGAAACTACACTGCATTAGGCCTACAAATTGGGTATGGTGTGTAGAGAGATGGTGTGTTCCACTCCAAGGTGTTCTCCAGGTTGCCTTTCCTGAGCTTCGATCTTCCGGCTCTCGTTTAGTAGTTGTTGGAAACTACACTGCATTAGGCCTACAAATTGGGTATGGGGTGTAGAGAGATGGTGTGTTCCACTCCAAGGTGTTCTCCAGGTTGCCTTTCCTGAGCTTCGATCTTCCGGCTCTCGTTTAGTAGTTCTTGGAAACTACACTGCATTAGGCCTACAAATTGGGTATGGGGTGTAGAGAGATGGTGTGTTCCACTCCAAGGTGTTCTCCAGGTTGCCTTTCCTGAGCTTCCATCTTCCGGCTCTCGTTTAGTAGTTCTTGGAAAGTACACTGCATTAGGCCTACAAATTGGGTATGGGGTGTAGAGAGATGGTGTGTTCCACTCCAAGGTGTTCTCCAGGTTGCCTTTCCTGAGCTTCGATCTTCCGGCTCTCGTTTAGTAGTTGTTGGAAACTACGCTGCATTAGGCCTACAAATTGGGTATGGGGTGTAGAGAGATGGTGTGTTCCACTCCAAGGTGTTCCCCAGGTTTCCTCGCCAATGCTTCGATCTTCATGCTCTCGTTTAGTAGTTGTTGGAAACTACACTGCATTAGGCCTACAAATTGGGTATGGGGTGTAGAGAGATGGTGTGTTCCACTCCAAGGTGTTCTCCCGGTTGCCTTTCCTGAGCTTCGATCTTCCGGCTCTCGTTTAGTAGTTGTTGGAAACTACGCTGCATTAGGCCTACAAATTGGGTATGGGGTGTAGAGAGATGGTGTGTTACACTCCAAGGTGTTCTCCAGGTTGCCTTTCCTGAACTTCTATCTTCAGGCTCTCATTAAATTGTGGTTAAACGGAACAACTGCATTTGGCGTACTAGTTGGTTTGGGGCCTACTATCGGTGTCTGCCACTCCTTGCTGTTCTCCTGGTTTCCTGTCCTGAAATTCCATTTTCAGGCTCTCGTTAAGTAGTTGTTAATGTTAGACTGCATTTGGCCTACTAGTTGGGTTGGGGCCTACTATCGGTGTCTGCCACTCCTTGCTGTTCTCCTCCACTGAACAAAGCTGTGCCGCCTGTTTACTACGGTTGCCAATTTTGAACTGCATTTCGACTACTTACTGATTTGGGCCTACTCTCTGTGTCAGCCTCTCATTCCAGTTGTCCTCCACTGCAATGCCCCCTGGTTAGTCCTGTGTTACCAATTTTGAACTGCATTTAGCCAACTTTATTCTTTGGGCCTATATCTGTGTTTCCTCCTCATCCTGCCCATTGCCCAGCCAGTGATAGATGAGTCTGCTGGTACATTGACCCATAACGCAAAATTCCCCGTGCACGCTAGACATCAAGATTGTGACCCTGCTGAAAGTCAGGTTCCTCTTCCCGCATACCATACCACCTTACACGGGGACAAAGAGGAAGGTGCAGATGAAAGTGCAGGTTCCTTCATCAGGTGGGGGGGAGGAATACTAGTTGGCGACATCACTGGCACAGGGCCTCTCATAGTACGCAAAAGTGTTGCTGCCGGTGGGAGGCGCCCCCGCCATGTAAACACACCGCTGTACTTTGAGGGGCCCTGTGCCAGTGCCAATGCCAACGAGTGGGCCCCCCCTGCTTGCTCAGGATCACAGCACTTGCAAAGTTGAAATACTTACCTCTCCCTGCTCCACTGCCGTGACGTGGTCCAGATTTACTGGGCCCACTAATTACTTGAACCAGCCCTACCCCCCACAACTTTAGCCAAATGACCCCCAATTTCAAATGCCTTCCAATTATTATAAGGTAAATTATGATTGACAAGCTTCTTTAACAAGAATGGATGTTTTTGCCATTAAAATGGGCAGTGTAGGTGTTTTCCTGGCCTCCACTCACTGCCGACTATGCTCCCCCATTGACTTGCATTGGGTTTCGTGTTTCGGGCGATACCCGACTTTTCGCGATAATCGGCCGATTCCACTCGACTCGACTTCTAAGATAGTCGGGTTTCGCGAAACCCGGCTCGACTCTAAAAAGGTCAAGGTCGCTCAACCCTACTGAGCACACATCATTTAGTCTCCATACATCATATCATGAGCGCTGCTCCATACCCCACAACATAGATTCAGCAATATATCAGAAAGAAACACAGTATAATCAGAACAGTTCAGCACAGCTCTATCAGTACTACTTATCAATTATCAACTGACAAGGCACCAATAAACTCAATTGATATAATTAACTAACCAAAAGCAGAATAAGAGTGATAAAGAAGGAAAGAAATATAGAACAATCATAGTATAAGCATAGCAGAGCATAGCAGAGCAGAATCAAGACACTTCTATTACAATATTTGCAGTATTAACAAACATCGACATCGTTACAGACAGACAGACAGAAACCCTTGTTATAGATACAGACAAAACAAATGATGGAAAATAATCGTACTTCATAATGAAACAAAAACAATTGTTAACAGCACTTAAACAAACAACAAACAAAACAGACAAAGACAAGCAAGAGACAACAAAACAAATAAAAGATACTTTCTTTTACCTGAGGGCTTTCCCGTTAGAAATCCCCAAAGACTGAACAATTGACTGCCTCCGTCCTGAACAGAAAACCAGAACCCGGGTAAGTGAGTAGATATATTACTCACACAGTTTTCTCTCCGGGAAAGGATCACATCTATTTATGGAATCTCATTTAACAAAATGAAGATTAACCATTTCTTTAACAACTGGTGCGGTGGTAATGGCGTTGAGGTTAATTCCAGCTGTGAAGTGTGCAAAAAAACAGCTGACATCAAGGCTAGATTTTAGTAATGGAGAGGTGTTTTTCAGACACCTCCATTAGTAAATCAATACTAAAAAGTAAAACATACACAGACATAAAAATACTTTATTTACAAGATACTCCCCGACACTTTCCCTGGTTCACCAAAAACTATGCAGATGTGACATAGTCCAGTGATTTTTTTTCTTGCATTGCACATTACGTGGTCATGGAGTTTTACAGTTTTCGGTCTGTCATGCTCTGTGATGTTATGTGACAAGATGTAGCTTTCATTGATACAATTATTTAATATATATGACTTTGTGATTACCTTTTTTTTTTACACTTTTTGAAAGTTGAGAAAAAACTACACTAGTTCTGGGATTCTTTTTAAACACTGTTCAGTATAATTGACATGTTAACTTTTTTTTTTTGAGTTGATAGGATAATGTGAATATCAGATATAGAAAATATAGACAATAGCTTTTTTAGAACATTTCATGTGAAGCGCTGCATGTACAGCGCTGGAAATTAGAGGATTAAATGCAGATGTCAGAAATTGACAGTGGCATTTAAATGGCTAAACTGCCGTTATCAGAACCAGCTCCGATCATCGATATTAGCAGGAAGTTCATGCTGTGTCACAGATGGCATCTACCTTGTATGGAGCTCAGTTACTTACCCTAGTTCATATACCTGCACCTGACATTTGGCTTACATTTACATCACATGTCGTTTCGGTGCCAAGAAATAAAAAAGTAAAAAAAATTGGATTGCAGTAACATATTGGTACTTTAGAGTAAATTCTACCTTTTTGTCTGTTTTTATTTCCCATTTTTGGGGGGGATATATTGAATGAAAAATAAAACACGGTATTTTTTTAAGGTGTGAAATTGTATAATTTAAAACATTTATGGACGTGATGAGTGCAATTATGTTTGGCAAATAAAAACAGAAAACTACATAGGGGTCACACCTAAGGAAATTTAAATGCTCCAAATGATCTAAAATAGTGAATTATTTGGGTGCTTTTCTGGTATACGAATTAGAAGAAAAAAGTAACATGAACAGTCCAGAACCAAAAAGCGCACCAAAACGTTAAGAGGATTATGAATTAATTAGTAAAAATTTGTATTATTTAAAAATCCTTTCAACATCAAATGCATTACTAGAAAGATTTTATATATAAAAAACATAATGCGCATACTTGAAAAAGTCTGGCTGGACAGAAGAAAGAACAAAAGTGCTCCTTGTGTGATCAGAACAGATACAGGGAGGTAAAAAATGTGAACTCAGTTGGTGATGTGCAGCAGGCACAACACTGGCAAGGACATACTATAGAGTCTGCCTATGGAGGGGTGCACCCATTCACCCAGTGCCCAGTCAGTGAGATGTAACGCCCCAGTTCATATTTGCTCGTCCAGGTGTCAGTGATTAAATGCACCTTGGCAGACATACTGTAGATCTTTTCAGGGGTGGTGTTGTGCAGGTGCAGCTTTCTTTGAGAAGTAATGGCGAATGGGCAACTGGTAATGGAGGACTGTGACGGCCATCAACTTTCGGATACCATCTGTATCCACCAGTTGGAAAGGCAGCATTTCTGTGGCCAACAGATTGGAGATGGGGGACGCAGTACAGTCCGAGATCGTCTCTGGTATCTGAGTCTCATCAGGATCTTCTTCACCCTTGGTGGTTAACGTCTGTCATGAGAGTTTGGATTCTGCTTGGACCCAACTCTGTCTGGCCTGGGATCCAACATGAAAAAATTTTGGACATCGGTGCAGATGCTTTCCTCCTCTGGATTCTGTGATTCTTCGAAGCAGATCTCTGATACCCATGGAATAGAATGTGTGAACAGCTCTTCACAACGGCCCATCTGAGATTCCCCACAGTCAGTTGGGCATTTGGAAATTTTTGATGCGGGGAAACAAGGATGATTAAGGTGCCACCTTCAAGGATTGTAATGTGTGTGTTGTTAAGGTGATGGAAGAGGGGGAGAGGCCACTTGATGCAGTGCTTGCCATCCACTGGAGCACATGCTCTTTCTGAGCCTCATCTACAAAGCGTACCACTGTGCAGGTACCAAAAAAAGGGAGCCGTGTAACATATGTTGTCAGTGGTCTTTGGATAGGATTTGAGTTTGTGCACCTCAAACACCAAGCCTATTCCCCTTCCACCACAACCTCGCTTTTTCTCGATCATGTTGTAAGTAGCCTTCCCCTCGTGTACCCTGATGTTTCCCAACCTTAGGCCCACAGCTGTCAATCACCTGTCACTAAATGAACAATCACTATTTATTTTCTTAGATAGTGTGTCTGAACAACACTGTTGTGCCTAACAATTTTTAAGTGGAAATCTGGCCTTCTGATTTGCCACTGAAACACAGTTTTATCACAAATGATTTGGATTAGCTAATTGGGCCTCCTCTCTGCACCCCAATATTAGGCCCATTGATTTTTAAGTGGAAATCTTGCCTTCTGATTTGCCATATGATTTTGAGTAACAAATGGGGCTTCTGGAGACTGTTTTTGCACAATCTATGTCAATGCTGGACAGGATTAGTGTTCAGCATTCCGATACCGCAAGTATTGGGTATCGGCCGATATTTGCGGTATCGGAATTCCGATACCGAGTTCCGATATTTTTGCGATATCGGGAATCGGTATCGGGATGAAGATTGATAACCCCTTCAAGACGCAGCCCTTTTTCATTTTTGCTTTTTCGTTTTTCGCTCCCCTCCTTCCCAGAGCCATAACTTTTTTATTTTTCCATCAATATGGCCATGTGAGGGCTTATTTTTTGCGGGACGAATTGTACTTTTGAACGGCACCATTGGTTTTACCATGTCCATTACAAAGCAAGCACTGTTATGAAAGGCAATTCAGTACCCCAATGGACATAGCGGTCAGAGCACATACAGTGATCTGACAATAACCCAAAATCATAGAACGAGCTCTGAGATGTGGGAACTCTGCAGACCGCAATCCCTAATCCTCTCCAAACAACACTAGAGGCAGCCGTGGATTGCGCCTAACTCTGCCTATGCAACTCGGCACAGCCTGAGAAACTAACTAGCCTGAAGATAGAAAATAAGCCTACCTTGCCTCAGAGAAATACCCCAAAGGAAAAGGCAGCCCCCCACATATAATGACTGTGAGTTTAGATGAAAAGACAAACGTAGAGATGAAATAGATTCAGCAAAGTGAGGCCCGACTTTCTTAACAGAGCGAGGACAGAAAAGGTAACTTTGCGGTCTACACAAAACCCTAAAGAAAACCACGCAAAGGGGGCAAAAAGACCCTCCGTACCGAACTAACGGCACGGAGGTACACCCTTTGCGTCCCAGAGCTTCCAGCAAAAAATTAGACAAGCTTGACAGAAAAAATAGCAAACAAATAGCAAAGAAGAACTTAGCTATGCAGAGCAGCAGGCCACAGGAATGATCCAGGGAAAAGCAAGTCCAACACTGGAACATTGACAGGAAGCCAGGATCAAAGCATTAGGTGGAGTTAAGTAGAGAAGCACCTAACGACCTCACCAGATCACCTGAGGGAGGAAACTCAGATGCCGCAGTAACACTTCCCTCCACCAACAGAAGCTCACAGAGAGAATCAGCCGAAGTACCACTTGTGACCACAGGAGGGAGCTCTGCCACAGAATTTACAACAGTACCCCCCCTTGAGGAGGGGTCACCGAACCCTCACCAGAGCCCCCAGGCCGACCAGGATGAGCCACATGAAAGGCACGAACAAGATCGGGAGCATGGACATCAGAGGCAAAAACCCAGGAATTATCTTCCTGAGCATAACCCTTCCATTTAACCAGATACTGGAGTTTCCGTCTAGAAACACGAGAATCCAAAATCTTCTCCACAATATACTCCAATTCCCCCTCCACCAAAACCGGGGCAGGAGGATCAACAGATGGAACCATAGGTGCCACGTATCTCCGCAACAATGACCTATGGAATACGTTATGTATGGAAAAAGAATCTGGAAGGGTCAGACGAAAAGACACAGGATTAAGAACCTCAGAAATCCTATATGGACCAATGAAACGAGGTTTAAACTTAGGAGAGGAAACCTTCATAGGAATATGACGAGAAGATAACCAAACCAGATCCCCAACACGAAGTCGGGGACCCACACGGCGTCTGCGATTAGCGAAACGTTGAGCCTTCTCCTGGGACAAGGTCAAATTGTCCACTACATGAGTCCAAATCTGCTGCAACCTGTCCACCCCAGTATCCACACCAGGACAGTCCGAAGACTGAACCTGTCCTGAAGAGAAACTAGGATGGAACCCAGAATTGCAGAAAAATGGCGAAACCAAGGTAGCCGAGCTGGCCCGATTATTAAGGGCGAACTCAGCCAAAGGCAAAAAGGACACCCAGTCATCCTGATCGGCAGAAACAAAGCATCTCAGATATGTTTCCAAGGTCTGATTGGTTCGTTCGGTCTGGCCATTAGTCTGAGGATGGAAAGCCGAGGAAAAAGACAAGTCAATGCCCATCCTACCACAAAAGGCTCGCCAAAACCTTGAAACAAACTGGGAACCTCTGTCAGAAACGATATTCTCTGGAATGCCATGTAAACGAACCACATGCTGGAAGAACAATGGCACCAAATCAGAGGAGGAAGGCAATTTAGACAAGGGTACCAAATGGACCATCTTAGAAAAGCGATCACAGACCACCCAAATGACTGACATCTTTTGAGAAACGGGAAGATCAGAATTAAAATCTATAGAAATATGTGTCCAAGGCCTCTTCGGGACCGGCAAGGGCAAAAGCAACCCACTGGCACGAGAACAGCAGGGCTTAGCCCGAGCACAAATCCCACAGGACTGCACAAAAGTACGCACATCCCGCGACAGAGACGGCCACCAAAAGGATCTAGCCACTAACTCTCTGGTACCAAAGATTCCAGGATGACCAGCCAACACCGAACAATGAACCTCAGAGATAACTTTATTGATCCACTTATCAGGGACAAACAGTCTCTCCGCTGGACAACGATCAGGTTTATTAGCCTGAAATTTTTGCAGCACCCGCCGCAAATCAGGGGAGATGGCAGACACAATTACTCCTTCCTTGAGGATACCCGCCGGCTCAGACAAACCCAGAGAGTCGGGCACAAAACTCCTAGACAGAGCATCTGCCTTCACATTTTTAGAGCCCGGAAAGTACGAAATCACAAAGTCAAAACGGGCAAAAAACAGAGACCAACGAGCCTGTCTAGGATTCAACCGCTTAGCAGACTCAAGATAAGTCAAGTTCTTATGATCAGTCAATACCACCACGCGATGCTTAGCTCCTTCAAGCCAATGACGCCACTCCTCGAATGCCCACTTCATGGCCAGCAACTCTCGGTTGCCCACATCATAATTTCGCTCAGCAGGCGAAAACTTCCTGGAAAAAAAAGCGCATGGTTTCATCACTGAGCAATCAGAACCTCTCTGCGACAAAACAGCCCCTGCTCCAATCTCAGAAGCATCAACCTCGACCTGGAACGGAAGAGAAACATCTGGTTGACACAACACAGGGGCAGAAGAAAAACGACGCTTCAACTCTTGAAAAGCTTCCACAGCAGCAGAAGACCAATTGACCAAATCAGCACCCTTCTTGGTCAAATCGGTCAATGGTTTGGCAATACTAGAAATATTGCAGATGAAGCGACGATAAAAATTAGCAAAGCCCAGGAACTTTTGCAGACTTTTCAGAGATGTCGGCTGAGTCCAATCATGGATGGCTTGGACCTTAACAGGATCCATCTCGATAGTAGAAGGGGAAAAGATGAACCCCAAAAATGAAACCTTCTGCACACCAAAGAGACACTTTGATCCCTTCACAAACAAAGAATTAGCACGCAGGACCTGAAAAACTGTTCTGACCTGCTTCACATGAGACTCCCAATCATCCGAGAAGATCAAAATGTCATCCAAGTACACAATCAGGAATTTATCCAGGTACTCTCGGAAGATGTCATGCATAAAAGACTGAAACACTGATGGAGCATTGGCAAGTCCGAATGGCATCACTAGATACTCAAAATGACCCTCGGGCATATTAAATGCAGTTTTCCATTCATCTCCTCGCCTGATTCGCACCAGATTATACGCACCACGAAGATCTATCTTGGTGAACCAACTAGCCCCCTTAATCCGAGCAAACAAATCAGATAACAATGGTAAGGGGTACTGAAATTTAACCGTGATCTTATTTAGAAGGCGGTAATCTATACAAGGTCTCAGCGAACCATCCTTCTTAGCTACAAAAAAGAACCCTGCTCCTAATGGTGACGATGACGGGCGAATATGCCCCTTCTCCAGGGATTCCTTCACATAACTGCGCATAGCGGCGTGCTCAGGCACGGATAAATTAAACAGTCGACCTTTTGGGAATTTACTACCAGGAATCAAATTGATAGCACAATCACAATCCCTATGCGGAGGTAGGGCATCGGACTTGGGCTCATCAAATACATCCCGGTAATCAGACAAGAACTCTGGAACCTCAGAAGGGGTGGATGACGAAATTGACAGAAATGGAACATCACCATGTACCCCCTGACAACCCCAGCTGGACACCGACATGGATTTCCAATCTAATACTGGATTATGGGCTTGTAGCCATGGCAACCCCAACACGACCACATCATGCAGATTATGCAACACCAGAAAGCGAATAACCTCCTGATGTGCAGGAGCCATGCACATGGTCAGCTGGGTCCAGTATTGAGGCTTATTCTTGGCCAAAGGCGTGGCATCAATTCCTCTCAATGGAATAGGACACTGCAAGGGCTCTAAGAGAAACCCACAACGCTTACTCCAAGTCCATCAAATTCAGGGCAGCGCCTGAATCCACAAATGCCATGACAGAATACGATGACAAAGAGCAGATCAAGGTAACAGACAGAAGAAATTTTGACTGTACCGTACCAATGGTGGCAGACCTAGCGAACCGCTTAGTGCGCTTAGGACAATCAGAGATAGCATGAGTGGAATCACCACAGTAGAAACACAGCCCATTAAGATGTCTGTGTTCTTGCCGTTCAACTCTGGTCAAAGTCCTATCGCACTGCATAGGCTCAGGTTTAAGCTCAGGTAATACAGCCAAATGGTGCACAGATTTACGCTCACGCAAGCGTCAACCGATCTGAATGGCCAAAGACATAGACTCATTCAAACCAGCAGGCATAGGAAATCCCACCATGACATCCTTAAGGGCTTCAGAGAGACCCTTTCTGAACATAGCTGCCAGCGCAGATTCATTCCATTGAGTGAGCACGGACCACTTTCTAAATTTCTGACAATATACCTCTATCTCATCCTGACCCTGACAAAGAGCCAGCAAATTTTTCTCTGCCTGATCCACTGAATTAGGTTCATCGTACAGCAATCCGAGCACCAGGAAAAACGCATCGATATTACTCAATGCAGGATCTCCTGGCGCAAGAGAAAATGCCCAGTCCTGAGGGTCGCCGCGCAAAAAAGAAATAACAATCAAAACCTGTTGAACTGGATCACCAGAGGAGCGAGGTTTCAAGGCCAGAAATAATTTACAATTATTTTTGAAACTCAGAAACTTAGTTCTATCTCCAAAAAACAAATCAGGAATAGGAATTCTTGGTTCTAACATAGATTTCTGATCAATAGTGTCTTGAATCTTTTGTACTCTTGCCGAGAGCTGATCCACAGATGAAGACAGACTTCTAATGTCCATCGCTACACCTGTGTACTGAACCACCCAAATTTCTAGGGGAAAAAAAGGCAAAACACAGTGCAAAGAAAAAAAAATGGTCTCAGAACTTCTTTTTTCCCTCTATTGAGAATCATTAGTACTTTTGGCTTCCTGTACTGTTATGAAAGGCAATTCAGTACCACAATGGACATAGCGGTCAAAGCACATACAGTGATCTGACAATAACCCAAAATCATAGAACGAGCTCTGAGACGTGGGAACTCTGCAGACCGCAATCCCTAATCCTCTCCAAACAACACTAGAGGCAGCCGTGGATTGCGCCTATCTCTGCCTATGCAACTCGGCACAGCCTGAGAAACTAACTGGCCTGAAGATAGAAAATAAGCCTACCTTGCCTCAGAGAAATACCCCAAAGGAAAAGGCAGCCCCCCACATATAATGACTGTGAGTTTAGATGAAAAGACAAACGTAGAGATGAAATAGATTCAGCAAAGTGAGGCCCGACTTTCTTAACAGAGCGAGGACAGAAAAGGTAACTTTGCGGTCTACACAAAACCCTAAAGAAAACCACGCAAAGGGGGCAAAAAGACCCTCCGTACCGAACTAACGGCACGGAGGTACACCCTTTGCGTCCCAGAGCTTCCAGCAAAAAATTAGACAAGCTGGACAGAAAAAATAGCAAACAAATAGCAAAGAAGAACTTAGCTATGAAGAGCAGCAGGCCACAGGAATGATCCAGGGAAAAGCAAGTCCAACACTGGAACATTGACAGGAAGCCAGGATCAAAGCATTAGGTGGAGTTAAGTAGAGAAGCACCTAACGACCTCACCAGATCACCTGAGGGAGGAAACTCAGAAGCCGCAGTACCACTTCCCTCCACCAACAGAAGCTCACAGAGAGAATCAGCCGAAGTACCACTTGTGACCACAGGAGGGAGCTCTGCCACAGAATTCACAACAAAGCACATATCCCGTGGGTAATGTTGTGGGATATGTGCTTGCTTGTCTAATGTCATGATGGCAGACAGGAAAAAATTGTGGCAGCTGGGTTACTAGTACCTTGTGATGATAACCGCCATCAGGTTGCTGAAAGCTTAGGTCTCACACGGGCCTAAAATGCAACATTTCGAGCGCAAGCAGGTGAGAAATGTGTGAATTTAGGACTTTGGCATTGGCTGCTTATTTCCGTTTGCGTTCCAAAGACTGCAGGATGGACAACTGAACGCTGCGCTGGGACAAGGACGTGGACGTGCTTGTTGATGGTGCTAGTTGAGTCTGTGTGCAACTGCAGATGCAGGGCATGAGGCATCTTTGCATGCACCATGTACAGTGGATTTGCTTGCATGCACAACATTGGAAGAAGCAGTGGTATCACCAGCAGACACTGTTCATGGAGCCCTGTGTTCAACCAACAAAGTCGGGTGCTTTGCTGCCATGTGACTGATCATGCTTGTGTTGGTTTTGATGGGAGTTTTGATACCCCTGCTGATGCGGGCCTGGCCGTTGGTGCAAATGGCCTTCTGGGGGTTATCGGTAGAGTCTTTAAAAAACAACCAGGGTGTTACAGGGACATTCAGTGTCTCCCTCTCCCACACCACCTCCTCACCTCGACCACGGTCTTTCGGTGTTCCCCAAGGCTCAGTTCTAGGACCCCTACTCTTCTCCATCTACACCTTCGGCCTGGGACAGCTGATATAATGGCACGATTTGCAATATCATCAGTACGCCAATGACATGCAGATCTACCTATCTGTACCTGACAGTACCTCATTACCAAAATCACACGTCTTGCCACTATTTTATCCTGCTTTTATGCTCACTTTCAAAAAGTGGACATGGACAAAACAGAATACATGATCTTTCAACCATCTCACGCTAAATAGACATGCTAGCTGTGTATGCATCATTCAGTACCACTTTAGTAAGAGTGAAATTTTGCCCAAGAGAAAATGATTTTCCAGACATTCACGGCCTTTTTTTGGCAAATTTTTAGCAGCTGTGATCTTCATCTTCTTGGTGTGGATGTGGTAAATTAATTTCAAAGTCATCATCAATACCATCATCGTCCATATGTTGTAAGGAGGAAATCTGGTGTTTCCCAGGGTTGTGTTTATCTACGCTTAGTGGCATTCCTTTAACAGTGTTCGTTACACTAGAACAAATAATTTTCGACTGTGACATTGGGATATTATTGGTAATATGTATGTGTGAAGATAAAGAAGCTTGTGCCACAGGTGTGTTTATAGTTCCTCCTCTTTTTTTAAATCAAATAATTTTGTATTAAGGCATATGACACGCAGTAACACAGTCTGACACATTTTCCAGACAGGTACCACTAATACAAAACCGATGAATACATTTTCTTTTTACGAAAACATGACCCTTACCCCATAACCAACCCTCCCTCACCCCAGTCCCTTACCTATTATCCACTACAACCAACTGACAACATCACCTCTTGAAAATTGTCCAACAGTACATGTAAAAGTCCCTCCAGAAGCAACTAAACGACCCCCATTCTACTCTGCAATAACTCAGCAGACACCACGCCTGGGTAATCCATCCATCCACCCCACACATTTTCAAATTTTGTATTCTGACTTCTCTTGATGTAGATATTCTTTTCCATAAGGAAAAGAAAATAATTTTTTTAATAAATTCCTTTTTCCCTGGCGGTTTTTCATCCAACCAGTAAATCAACAATCTTGCAATAATCAACCTTACACATTCATCCGTAGCAATATCATCCATACAACCCAGAAGGCAAGTCAGCAGGTTGCGCACCACATTTACCCCTGTCACCTCTTGAATCAAGTTAAGCACCTTCACCCAAAAGGGTTGGAGGCGAGCGCACGACCACATCACATGTATCAAATCTGCATCATCCTCACCGCTCCTTGGCCATTTGGAGTCACCTCTCAGTCTAGAAAGGCCGTACTGGGGGCCCACGGCACGTAAAGGGAGGCCGCCATGACGGGGTTACGTGGGACCTGGGGAGCTGGAGCAGTTAGAAGGGATACGGTGGTAAGGGGTTAACT
Source organism: Ranitomeya imitator (assembly GCF_032444005.1). Taxonomy (NCBI): domain Eukaryota; kingdom Metazoa; phylum Chordata; class Amphibia; order Anura; family Dendrobatidae; genus Ranitomeya; species Ranitomeya imitator. Next base: position 55,712,566 of record NC_091291.1, read on the forward strand.
GGGAACTTGAGGGGTGGCTTTAGGGGCATTTTTTGAAAATAAGGGGTGGAACTAGGGGACTGTGGGGAGGGGGCACATAAAAGGGGCACGCTCCTCACGCAGGCATCCATTTTAGGTGCCTGCGTGACAAGTGAGGAATCTCTGTCACACTTACCAGAATGGACGTTGAAGCGATCCTCCAGCGTCTCCGGACGGCAGCCAGCTCCCAGGGGACAGATTGGCTGAATGCATCCGTTAACAGCCTTCTCCAGGGGACATCGGGAGCACCATCGCAGGCACCGCAGGACGGGCGCCGGCCGCGGAGGACTAGGCCTCCGGCGCGCCTAAGCCCGGACATCATCCCCAGGGCCCGGCGCCGAAATAGGAGCCCCTCTGCGGACCCTCCGGTAAGCAGCGCTGTTCCCTCCACCTCACAGCGCGGCGCCGGGAGGAATCCTCCAGTGCGGCGGGGCCTACAACGGGGGGTGGATCCTTCCTCCCCTCCTTCAGTGTCCGGGCGACGTGGGGCGGCAGGAGCAGGAGCCGGTACGGCGGCCGCCAGCATGCCCGCTGGCGCCGCTCAGCGTGGGAGGCAGCGACAGCCGAGGAGACGGGGGTCAGGTGCGGTGGCCCCTCAGCGCCGAGGATTATGCGGGCGGCAGTCGGCTGGCCCTGGCATCAGCGTGCGGCCTTCTGCAGTGCACAGCTCTGGAGTCTTCAACGCAGCAGCGCCCTCTGCTGGTGGTGGCCTGGATATTGCAAGTTCTGTGCCCTCTGCTGGTGTTGGCCGGGATTTTCCTGCAGCTGCGCCCTCTGCTGGTGATGGCCGGGATTTTCCTGGATCTGCGCCCTCTGCTGGTGATGGCCGGAACTTTCCTGGATCTGCGTCCTCTGCTGGTGGTGGCGGAAATTTTCCGGATTCCGGCAGGCGACATTCCGTCGCTTCGGTACGCAGTGCTGGGGACGTATCCGTGGCAAGGAGCCGCACATCTTCCATCGGGCGGCAGGATGCTGGCTCGGCCTTTTCCCTTTCCGCAGCACCAGGGCAGTCGACGGCATCACCGAGTCGCCAGGACACGGATACGGCCGCCAGGAGTTCGGCGGGCAACATCGCGGATCAAGCCGGTCGGGATGCAGGACACCTTCGGCTGGGAGCTGGATCTTCGGCTGCTGGGCTCACAGCACCCAGGCAGCTAGGTGAGAACATTTTCCCTATCTTTAATTTGCCAGGCATAGTTTCCCCTGAAGCTAGGAATAGTGACATTACTTCGGGAGTTGCTAGCGGGGGTATGGGTTTAATCCTTAGAGGTTTAGGGGAGCTAGCGGGCTTGTGGGGGTCCGGTCTTAGCAGGGGGTCTTTGCCGTCAGCTGCTTGGTTGGGAAATACGTGGTCGTTTGAGGGGTCTAGACAGTTGTCTGAAGTTACGGGTACATCCAGCAGTGCGGGTCCTGCGGCAGACACGGGGAGCTCATCAAGGGAGAAGGACGGAACAGCACCAGGGCCTTGGTCAGGAATTGATGCACCAGGTGAGGGAGCTTTGCAGGATAAGGAAAAGGAGGATGTACCGCAACTAGACGATGCGGCTAGGGGGGAGGTCTATGTCTGCTTCGAGGGCCCGTTAGGGGCACATTTAAAACAAGAGGTTAGGGAAAAAATCTGGAAAGGGGAGTACATAGAAATATTTTCTCTTTTACCCCTAGAGAGATTTAATTTGGATAGACCTAGAAGGGAGGACTCTAAAAAAGAAGATGAGGAGAAACGGAGATATAGGCTGATTCCCAGATCATTTTCAAATTGGCTGCAAGCTTTCGCTATTATGGCTAGCGTAATCGGGGAGAAGGCCCCGGAAAATTGCTCGGCATTATTTTGTTACTTAGATGCCATAGGGGAGGCTTACAGGACCTATGGGGGACAGGGTTGGTTACGCTATGACGAACAGTTTTGTCAGCGTAAGGCTTTTAGGCCAAGTATCAGGTGGGATCACAAGGACATAGCGTTGTGGATGAGAGTTATGGTCCCGTCCCGTTTAGGTCAGACTAGCCAGCCTTTTCACGGGGGCGCCGGGAGTTCAGGGCAGTCAGGACACTCGGCGGCTTTGCAGAAGGGACTGTGTTTCGCCTTCAATGATGGCATATGCAGATTCGGGAGCAAGTGTAAATATAGGCACGAGTGTTCAACCTGCGGGGGGGTGCATAGCGCTTCAAAATGTTTCAGGGGTAACAGGCAAAAAGTTGGAGATTCAGCTGACAAAAGGGGTGACTCCGGTGCAGTGGGTCGTGATGGAGGCCTTTCTAAGTAGATACCCTGATAGGTCAGCTGCAGTTTTATTGCGCAACGGTTTTAAGGAGGGTTTCAAAATCCCTTATGTTGAGCAGGATGTTAGTTTAAAAAGAAAAAATTTGAAATCGGCGTTACAATTCCCGGAGGTCGTGTCGGAGAAGTTGAATAAGGAAGTTGCTCTGGGAAGAATGGCAGGCCCGTTTGTCGCCCCTCCGATTGCAAATCTGAGGGTGTCACCTCTTGGCGTGGTCCCTAAGAAAGAACCTAATAAATTTAGGTTAATCCATCACCTGTCATTTCCGAAGGGATCTTCGGTTAATGATGGTATTGATCCCGAGTTGAGTTCGGTGTCGTACTTATCATTCGATTCAGCGATGGAGTGGGTTAGAGCATGTGGAAAGGGGGCTAAGCTGGCTAAGACCGACATCGAAGCGGCCTTTCGTTTGTTGCCAGTTCATCCTGACAGTTTGCATTTATTGGGTTGTTTTTGGGATGGCGGCTTCTTTGTTGATCGTTGTCTTCCCATGGGTTGCTCGATTTCATGTGCTTACTTTGAGGCCTTCAGCACGTTCCTAGAATGGGTGGTGAAAGATGTTCGCACTATCTGGATGACTTTCTGTTTATAGGGCCAGCGGAATCAGCAGATTGTTCGATTTTGTTACATACAATGGAGAGTGTGACAAAAAACTTCGGGGTGCCTTTGGCGGAGGATAAAACAGTTGGTCCGGTGACAGTGTTGAGCTTCCTAGGCATTGAAATCGACACGGTAGCAATGGAATGTAGGCTACCTGCAGACAAGGTTACCGCGTTGCGCCAAGATGTGGTTAATACGATTGGTTTGAAGAAGATAAATTTGCGCAGTTTGCAATCGTTGTTAGGGAAACTGAACTTTGCATGTAGGATCATGCCGATGGGTCGAGCGTTCTGCCGCCGCCTATCCTTGGCAACAGTAGGGGTAAAGTCCCCTTTGCATTTCATCAGGATAAAGAAAGAGTTTCGGGACGATTTGAAGATGTGGGCGGATTTTCTTGACGAGTACAATGGCAGATCTCTGTGGATTCAGCCGGTGGCAGATGCTACCTCCTTGGGCATTTTGGTGCATGTCGTTGAAATGAGTGGCTTTGGTCTTTTCTTTCATGGTAGCTGGTCAGCAGCGGCTTGGCCGGAAGAATGGAAGGAGGAGGGGTTAACAAACAACCGGCTACTGTTGCATTTGTTCCCCAGGGTAGTTGCGTTGGCCCTGTGGGGTGACAAATTGAGGAATTTGAAGATTTCTTTTCATTGTGAGCATGTTGGAACGGTGACGGCGGTAAACTCGTTGTCAGCGGCTACGCCTGCAGTAGTGAAGGTTTTGCAGCACTTGGTTTTCCTGGGTCTTAAGTTTAACTTATGGATTGTATCTGAAGTTAGCTTGTCAGTGCCTGATCCAATAGTTGTTGCTCTTTCTCAATTTCAGTGGCAGCTTTTCCGGGATTTGGCACCACAGGCGGAGAGCGCGGGCCGGGATTGTCCAGTGGAGTTGTGAAACCTGCCGCGAGGGCCGTAACAGAGTTATTTACCAAATCGCTTGCGGATTCATCTTGGTCTCATTATAATCAGGCTTGGAGCTTGTGGGAATCCTGGATGTCAAGTATGGACCAGGATATGGAGGAGGAGTATGGTTTGTTGTTGTTCTTAGGTCATCATTGGGAGGCAGGTTGGTCTGTGACACGTTTGAATAAGTTTCTGGCGGGGCTAGCCTTCAACCTTAAATGGAGGGGGGGTAAGGATATAACGAAATCCTTCTTGGTTCGGCAAGTTGTTCGGGGTTGGAAGAAAGGCTGGAAGGCTTCGGACGGTCGCCGACCCGTATCTTATGAGGTGCTCTCAGCCATTGAGCGGAAGTTGCAAGAGGTGTGTTTTTCCGAATGGGAAGTGGTTCTGTTCTGTGCAGCCTTTTCTTTGGCCTTCTTTGGGGCATTTCGGTTAGGTGAGTTGGTTAGCCCGTCCGTTAGTAAAAAAGGTATTTTGTTAAGAGAAAACGTGGATGTCGAAGGGAATAAGGTGGTAGTGTTTATTAAGGCTTCCAAAACAGACGTGTATGGGAAAGGGTGCAAAGTGGTGTTGTTCAATGATGAAGGATCCCCGGTGTGCCCGGTGGCATCCGTGAAGAAGTACATGGCAAAGGGCGGGGTGTTAGACGAGCCATTCTTGGTGCACGAAAATGGGTCTTTCTTGTCCGGTTTTCAGTTTATTTCTGTTTTTAGGAAATGTTTGGCGGCAGCGGGCTTACCTGCAACACAATATAGTGGTCACTCCTTCAGGATCGGGGCAGCGACTGAGGCCGCTAGGTGGGGCCTTGGTGAGGATGTGGTTCGGAGAATTGGGAGGTGGGAATCTTCAAGATTCCAGTCGTATGTTCGCCCAAACCTATTGTGAGTTAGAAGCTGTGTTAAGTTAATTGTTTGTTGCCTTTCTTTCTGTGTTGCAGGGCCTGATCCGATGCTCGTCTGGATCATGGGGCATTCGTATGTTGTATGGGCTGCGTTGCGTGCTGCGGTTCGTCCGGACGGTCGTCAGTTGGGTCTTTCTCGAGAGACAGTGACTTTACGATGGATCGGTAAAAGGGGGATGGTGTGGAAGGAATGGTTACCTGAATTTCATCGTTTTGTTAGACTGGATAGAGTGCCGGAGATCGTGGTGATACATTTAGGGGGGAATGATTTGGCTAAACGGTCTTGTAGGGAGCTGATTAAGGATATCAAATTCGATATCCTGAGGTTCTGGGTCATGTTTCCAAAAGTGTTGTTGGTGTGGTCCGACATCATTCCCCGTAAAAGATGGAGAGGTGCTAGATCACACGAGGGGGTGAACAGGGCCCGGATTAAAATAAACAGGGCCATATCTCGGTTTATGGTGAGGAATGGCGCGTTGGCCGTGAGACATGTGGACTTGGAATCGGGTCAAGGAGCTTACTGGAGAGCTGATGGCGTGCACCTGAACGCGGTGGGTAATGATATGTGGTGTTTGGCTATCCGTAGTGGCATTGAATTAAGCTTGAAGGTGTGGAGGGACATGAATGGCTAAGGTGTCAGGCCATTCGTGTTCGTGGCGGGGGTGGAGGTCCTCGAAGTCGGTGGAAATGGTAAATCGTGGTTCAATGGGGTGGGGATCTTGAGAGGTCCTGGACACCCCATGAGAGAATTTAACAAGGCGCGGTACGGTTATTCCGCGTGAGGTGGATTTATGGACCCCTGGCATGGGGGTGGGTTCGGTGGACCAGGATTGGTTGTTATCTATCCCTGAGCTGGTGCTTTACGGCTGGGGGTAAGACTCATCCTGGGCTGAACATTGTGGAGTTTTTGGGATACTGAGTTTTTTTATAACTTTGGGGCTTCGAGGACCGCCCCTCCTATTCTGGGTTGTCATAAAAGTTCTGTTATCTTTTATTTAATAAAATGGTTGCTGTGGCCAATTAAATCCAACATATGTCTCCGTCTGCTGTTTTGAGTACGTTAGAAGTTTATTTTTTAGATTGTTAAGAGATCTGTTTAAGGGGGTTGGGGTAATTTTTTCCAGGTCACGGAACTCACGTATACCCTATGTCAAGAAAGGCCGTACTGGGGGCCCACGGCACGTAAAGGGAGGCCGCCATGACGGGGTTACGTGGGACCTGGGGAGCTGGAGCAGTTAGAAGGGATACGGTGGTAAGGGGTTAACTGGGAACTTGAGGGGTGGCTTTAGGGGCATTTTTTGAAAATAAGGGGTGGAACTAGGGGACTGTGGGGAGGGGGCACATAAAAAGGGGCACGCTCCTCACGCAGGCATCCATTTTAGGTGCCTGCGTGACAAGTGAGGAATCTCCCGCCCACCCTCCCTTTTTTGGTTAGGGTAATGGGGGGGGTGAAGTCGGCATATGTGGGCTTTTGGAGTATTGTTTTAAGAGGCGTCTAAATGTATTTATTTTGTTATGTGAATGCTGTCAGGGTATTGTCACGGCAGTTGGCGGGGGTGGAGGTCCTCGAAGTAGGTGGAAATGGTAAATCGTGGTTCAATGGGGTGGGGATCTTGAGAGGTCCTGGACACCCCATGAGAGAATTTAACAAGGCGCGGTACGGTTATTCCGCGTGAGGTGGATTTATGGACCCCTGGCATGGGGGTGGGTTCGGTGGACCAGGATTGGTTGTTATCTATCCCTGAGCTGGTGCTTTACGGCTGGGGGTAAGACTCATCCTGGGCTGAACATTGTGGAGTTTTTGGGATACTGAGTTTTTTATAACTTTGGGGCTTCGAGGACCGCCCCTCCTATTCTGGGTTGTCATAAAAGTTCTGTTATCTTTTATTTAATAAAATGGTTGCTGTGGCCAATTAAATCCAACATATGTCTCCGTCTGCTGTTTTGAGTACGTTAGAAGTTTATTCTTTAGATTGTTAAGAGATCTGTTTAAGGGGGTTGGGGTAATTTTTTCCAGGTCACGGAACTCACGTATACCCTATGTCATGCCTTCCTCATCCATGCCGTGGTCCTGTACACCCTATAAACCAGGTATTAGTCCGACACCCTCTTAGCCTCACTCAAGGACACCCTGGGGATGTATTGAAGTATACACTCCCACTGGGACTCAGACAAAGGACCCACGTCCGCCACCCATTTTTTCTTTAGCCTTAATGGATGTTTCAATAAAAAGGTATCCATCAGACACCTGTACATCAAGGTAATGAACCCCCTCGTACTCCTCTGAGGCCCGATAAGATTCAACAAGGTATCAGACTGCAGAATCACGCGCGACCCCTCCTTTTGACAATTTAGAGCGTGTCTCAACTGCAAATATTGAAAGAACATCTTCTGGGACAAAGGAAACTCAGTCCTAAGTGTCTCAAATGTTTTAATAACATCCCCATCAAGCAACTGAGACAGGAACCAAATGCCAATGCGCCTCCACTGACCAAACCCTCACAATTTCATGAGCTCTGCCAACCTAGGATCAAACCAAATTGACGTATATCTCGTAAATTCTGTTACTCCCCTCCAAAACTTAATTTTCTGAGACGGTCCTCTCATAGCTATTGTTGGGAATTGTTTGGGGTTAATTTTGAATCTGCCAGATTCCAGACTGGCTAACAATGGGCCTTTCCCTACCGCGTGTTCAATGATTATCCCCGCTTAAGCGCTCTGTTCTGGTTCTCCTCAACCTACCATATACTGCCATTAAGATGCTATATAGTAAATCCATGGATTGGGGACCGCCAGACCACCCTCATCCTTCACCCTTAGCAGATGTTGCGCACCAGGCCACCCTTCCAAATTGATCCTATAAAATTTACTCTGAGGCAGCCATACTGGAGCATTATGCAATATGTAGAGGAGCTGAGGCATAAGTATCATTTTGATCAAATTTACCCTTCCTGTAACCGACAGAAATAGCTTCTTCCAGGCCCCAATCTTCTGCTGGAACTTCCCAAGCATAGGAGTCAGGTTGAACAGTACATAGTCCTCTATTTTGCCTGAAACCATGATGCCCAGATATTTAAACTCATGTGCCACCCTTAAGGGAACCTCAGGGTCTAGTGTCAGAGAAGCCGCCGAGTCCATGGGCAACAACACAAACTTATCCCAATTAATAGATAATCTGAAAAGAGCCCCAAATTTTTTAATGCTGTTCATAACAGCCCCCAAAGACTACTGTGCATCTTCCAAGAACAGTGACATGTCATCATAGTTTCCGTATCTAAATCCCTTTATGTCCCTATACCTCCGTATTGTATCAAAGAAGGAAACAAGGCGCACAACCGTAAATCAAATAACAGGGAGGTGCCAAAAGGCCGGTAGTAAGAAGCCACATGAACAAAAAAAAGAGAAAAGGACTACCGAAAAGCCTGCACACTACACCAAATAATATATGAAATTTTTATTGGGTACACCAAAAACAGCAACAAACACATATAAAACATAAGTAAAAGCAGCACAAGAGCACCCCACTCATGGACCCCCTACAAATACATGATTAATGACAAAATGATAAATGCAAAATAACAAAGAATAGGGATATAAATACATAATAGTCATCAAAAACATGTAGACAAATGCAAATGCATGTGAAATGGCAAATATATACGACCTCCTAAAATGACCATGTAACAAAACAGAGGCACAGCCACAAGTAGTTTAGTGGCTAATATGTACCCTACTCAGACCAATATAAACCTATAATGGGAAATTGGTCATGCTCTGAAATATTCCGAAGGGCAAGCCACCATAGCCCATAGAAGGCCAGTAACCAGGCCGGCACAGATAGAGAAATGTGTGACACGGCCCTAGTCACGTGTGCACCTAAAGTAGCACAGAGCCAAATATATAGGCCATAGTAAAAGTATGACTCGCAGGCCAACAAAGGAGGGAAATACCAACCAGGAGGGGGCCCCAGATGAAAATGGGAGCGGGGCGCGACCCAAAGCATATCGCCGTAACCCGTACGGCTTCGTCAGGGGAGGTCGTATATATTTGCCATTTCACATGCATTTGCATTTACCTATACCTCCGTATTGCCGCCGTCAAGGGCTCAACATCAACTGCAAACAAGAGAGGAGACAAGGGACACCCCTGCCATGTTCCCCTATATAAAGGGAAATCCCCCAACAAGAGCCCATTTACCCGTATCCTGGCTCTTGGAGAGGCATATAACAATTGCACTCAAATTATAAATCTCTCTCCTAAACCCATAGCCTTCATAACCGCCCACAAATACCACCATTCCACACTATCAAAAGCCTTAGCGGTGTCTAAAGACACCACAACCCTCTGACCCATATTGTCTGACTTTACCTGCATATTGAGAAACAATCGTCTAAGATTACATGCTGTAGAACTATTGGGCATAAACACGTACTGTTCACAGTTTATTAGTGTCGTTATCACCTTGTTAAGACAATTAGCCAACATTTTAGCCAAGATTTTCATATCTATGGTTAATAATGAGATTGGGCAATAAGAAGCCGGATCTGTCGGATCCTTACCCCCTTTAGGCAACACTACAACTATTGCCTCAGCCATGGACCATGACAACTCCCCCTCCACCAGACCAGCAGCATACACCTCCACCAAAGCGGGAAGCAATACCTCTTTACATTTTATTTACACCTCCCCTGGGATACCATCCACCCCTGGGACTTTATCATTAGGCATAGAGGCCAGTGCTGCGTCAAGCTCCTCCAAATTAAACGGCTCTTCAAGAAGTCCCTGAACAACCATAGAAAGTCTAGGAAGGTGAACCTCTGCCAGAAAACTATCCACCTCCTCCATCGTTGGTTGTACCTGTGATTTATAAAGATCCGACTAATACTCCGTCATCACCTCCAAAATTGCCCCACAACCACTATGCACCGACCCATCCTTTCCCTTCAAAGCAACTATATGTGTGGAGCTTCTTTGTGCCGCCACTATTCTAGAAAGGAAATGACCCGCCTTGTCCCCCTCCTCGTACACTACTCTTTAAACTTAGTTTTTCACAAGCATCCATCAGTTTGTTTGGTTTTCCTCCAACACTGATCTGCTTTCTATAATTCAGCATCTCACTAACATGTTGCACTTTGCCCTTTAGACAGACATGTGCGTCTTTGGTTTGGCAACATTGTTTTGACAGGCATTTTTTAGGCCGAGTCCAACACATGCATCTGTTACACCGATCTTCTGACGGGCATGAAACACATTCTGGTAATTGGTGGTGGCTAAACGACTAATCATTGAAGGCTGTATCCTAGATCTCATACCTTCCATAGCCACTGCTGTTATTAATCATGTACGTTCCCATTCCTGTCATCACAATGCCCCTTTTCCTGATCACTTCCTCCAATGATTTGTCCGCCATATTTTTACTACAAACCTGCACCTTCCCAGCAGCAACTGTGTAGGAAACAACTTTACAGATTTGCAAGGTGTTTATGATGCCGTAAACATTTTTTTTTAGAAAAATTGCCCCCCCAATGGGGAAATGTTTGTCAGCCCATTCTCTTAGCGTATTGGCATTACAAGTGTAGGAGACACAATCCTTTACATTGGGCCTAGGTTTTAATGAGGCCTTCAGCAATGTCTCCTCATATTCCACCACTAGAACACTAGGGTTCACGTGTTCCCTGCTGCTACAGAAAGTCAATTTTTGGGAAAGGGTGTCTAGCATCCACATGAAAAATTGTAAAATAAATAACCACCTATGAGCAAATACTTGTCAGGCCGGGCACTCCATTACAAGTCTAAGAGACCCACACCCCTACATTGGGCCTGCTTCTTAACTCTGTCTCCTGCAATGTGTTCTTTACCTGCCACTAGATGACCAGGGTGAACGTGCTCTGTACAGTGAATTTTGGGCACGGGAGCTGTGATGGCACTATTTTTTTTTTATAAAAAACAGGAATCCACTTAGGGGAATTGGGCATGACATTACATTGGGCCTACTTCTTAACTCTGTCTCCTGCAATATCTCTTCTTTAACTGCCACTAGATCACAAGGGTGAACATGCTCTGTACTGTTATAGGCTGGTGAAGTTTGGGCAAGGGGGGCTGTGATGGCAATAGTATATTTAAAAAAAAGATACCCCACATTGGTGAAACCACATCCTTGTTGGCAAAGACTTCATAATATTTTTGTACCTTAAAGACCTCACTTAAAAGGCTCCTTTTTGTGTTACCTGGTTGCTCACATTGCACACACTACACTTCATATAAATTTGATAAAGCATTGCTGTTAGTTGGCTCAGAAGTTCATTAAAAATATTTTATTGTCCACTATATTACTTTCTCTCCTTGACAGCCATAACTTTGGCTGCTTCAAATATACAAATGGCAAATATACCAATGGCGATTTGGAATCCAGATTAAAATACTGTATACCGAATGGATTCAGACAATCACATAGTTGCATTTCTTGTAAAACAGTTACAGATGTGACTGACAATGCTCATAGTGACACATTCTCGATAAATGTTTGTTTATTCACTTCACAAACAGTTCTAAGCCTCTATGTGTTTGCTGTTTGTCATTGTAAAACATTAAGGTTTACTGAAACTCTGCCTGTGGTGGTTTGATCTAATTCCTTGTGGCTTTTATTTTCTAGGGGTTTCTGGCCCCTCGTCTGATAACTCCATGATATCTCAGTTTCATCCAACCTTGAAAAGTGGCGACTTGAAGGTGTGGGTGAAACTAGAGTTACTACATAGTGTAAATCACTATATAAGACCAGAGAAACATGACTAAGACAAATGCCAAAACTGGGGTACCTTTACATGTACAGTGTGCTGATACCTGCATAATTGGGGATGCCCATGCAGTGTAGGTAATCTCCCAGGGGTTCTCTATCTTGGTGTTGCTTCTCTGATATCACAGGTCTGCAAAAAAAAGTTTTTCAAGAGCTGTTTAGGTTATTCCACATAATCTTTATGTTTTTAAGTGCGCTGAATCCGAAAATAACCTCATAGGACATCACGTTTTCTGATAATTTAAGTAACTATGTTAAATAAGACAATACCTCAAAATAAATGAAAATAGACTCATAAAATTAATTTTTTATTGCAAATGTTTCATGAAAATCATTTTTTTAACTGCAATGAGCTCACTAACACACACTAAAATCCATTCTTCTTCCCTGTGAGGCTTCTCTAGGTACATTTATGCTCGTAAATAGCATCTGGAATGTCTCTCTGAAGCTTCCAACAGTAGTCTGCCATCATTGCAATGCTCCATGTTCCCTGGTATCTTCTTTCCATCTCTTTAATGTCCTGGTGGAATCATTCTCCTTGCTCTTCACTCACAGCTCCCAAATTTTCAGGAAAGTTGTCAAGGTGGGAATGGAGGAAATGCACTTTCAAACTCATCAGGCAACGTAAAGCTTGAAATTATTTCAGCATTCGTCCGATGATTTTTTTTGTAGTCAGGTTCTTTGTTATTGCCTAAAAATTTCTCTATGACCTCTTTAAATGCAAGCCACCCTTTATTATTATTATTATTATTATTACCCTTCTTTTTGAGGATGCGTCAATGGTATTGATAAACTCTTGATCAGCTATAAGCCTTCTAATGTCTGGTCCGAAGAACACACCTTCCATCAATTTTGCCTCTGAGAGGTCTGGAAACTTGGTGATCAAGTATTTGAACCATTCTCCATCTTTTGGAAGTGATTTTACGAATTGCTTCATCAATGCCAATTTTATGTGGAGAGGTGGTAGAAGAATTTTATGGGGAGGAACCAAAGTTTCCTGGAGGACATTTTTTTCACCAACTGTGAGCACACTCGGCTGCCAATTCTTCTTGGTCCAGTGATTTTGTCGGCCTCGACTGTCTCATAGACACAGAAAACATGGGCATTTGGTATACCCAGCTTGTTGCCCAAGCAGCATGCACAAGACTTTCAAATCCCCGCACACTTGACAACCATGGTCTTCATATTTAAGCTTATGAAGAACCAATTCGAAGTTCTTGTAGGTTTCCTTGAGGTATACAGAATGACCTACAGGGATGGAAGCATAAAAACCGCCGTTGTGGAGTAAAACTGCTTTGAGACTTCTTTTTGAAGAAGCTATAAAAAGACACCATTGCGCTGAATCATATTGGATTTTGAATTGACCCATCAAACCTTTGATATCGACGCAATAAACCAATTTATCTTCCTGGGCAAAGTAAGGAAAGAACTCGTTTTCACGATGTCTGAACCATGAAAAAGACACTCCTGGCAACAATACATAGTAACATAGTAACATAGTAACATAGTTAGTAAGGCCGAAAAAAGACATTTGTCCATCCAGTTCAGCCTATATTCCATCATAATAAATCCCCAGATCTACGTCCTTCTACAGAACCTAATTGTATGATACAATATTGTTCTGCTCCAGGAAGACATCCAGGCCTCTCTTGAACCCCTCGACTGAGTTCGCCATCACCACCTATAACAATAAAGAACAATAAATTCTTGCTTTTGAGCCTTGATCCGAGTAACTCAGCGGCATCTTTGGGAAGATTCAAGCCTCTTACCAAATCATTCATCTCCTCCTGGGAAAACAATTTTGGTCTTGTATCATCTTCAAAGTCAGAACTTGATTCATCATCTGGTTCAGGTATGACTCCACCTTCATCGGAGCTAGTTATCTCTTCCAAGGTAGCAGGGGCCTTGGGTACTAGTATATCTGTGCCATTGGGAATGGGACGAATTGCTGAGTGAATATTGGTGTATGAAATGGAATGCTTCCATTTTGAATTATATCGCACATGAACAAAAGTAGCAATCGTCACTATGGTTCTTTTGCTCTCGCCATACCATAGGAATCCCATAACGGAAAGGTTTTTTCTTAGGCTACTTTCACACTAGCGTCGGAATCTCCCCGTCGCAATGCGTTTTTTCTGCAAAACGACGCATTGTGACGGATTGCAGAAAACGCTAGTGTGAAAGTAGCCTTACCCTTGAACCAATTTCGGAGGGCCTCAACACACCGTTTGCACACTTTATGAGGCACCCAAGCTTTATCTTGATCCCCAAGCTTTAGTCTGAAATAAGCGAAGTATACTTTTTTCACAAAGTTTGTAATATTCAGCTGTTGCTTCAGCATTGTATATTCACCACAAATGTAACAGAAACTGTCAGGCGAATTAATACACTTCCGCTGAGCCATAATGCTAATTTTGGGAAACACGTTTGAATATGACGAGCTAATACGAACTGAGATGAAAAAGTGTGAACAGGTGAGAACCAAGATAAAACAATTGAATGAAGCCCGGGCATGTCAGAGCCTGCTCGTTCAGCTTGCAACATGTTGATGCTGGTTTCATTAGCTCACTCTGAAAGTTCTTTTCTTTGAAAGTTATATTTTTTGGCATTGTATATCTTCAATGCATTGATGTGAATTAATTAATAGTAATTTTGACTTTCAAAACCCTAAGATAAAAAAGAATACCAAAAATTTAGAAAAATATACTAAATTTGTAGAGAATTTTGCATTTTGTGGCAAATCCTGACGTCCAGGAGTTTTTCCAATATTTTTTTGTTTTCAGCACACCAAAATACATGGAAATTACCGTATTTTTTGGACTATAAGACACACCGGTCTATAAGACGCACCCAGGTTTTAGAGGTGGAAAATAGGGAAAAGATATTTGAAGCAAAAAAATGTGGAAAAATATTTAATAACATAAATAACATACTATTATATGTGGTGTTATTATATATAATAGTATGTTATTATGTTGGAAGATAAGGAACCAGTGTGGTGTCTGAAGAACTATATGAAGATGCTGAAGGGTGAGTATAAGAATGGGGGCACAGGGCTTATATTGAAAGCACCACTCCAGCACTGCAAAGTAACACTGGAGTGCTGCTTTAAAATCCCATGGGAGAACTATTACTCCCAGTATGTCCTGCAGATCCTATGGCATGCTGGGAGTTATAGTTCACCAAAGGAGTGGCAGAGTTCTTTATTGTGTGTTGTAAAGTCTAACCTCTTAATTGTGGCAGCCAGCCACACTGTGGTGAGGTAAAAGCATCCCATGACTGCACAAACAGAGCCCTCCCTCTTATTGTCTATCCACAGCACAGGTTATAAGAGGAAGCCAGCAGATTCTAGTGGGGAGTCTGAAGGACCTGTGATGACTTCAGAAGAGAGAGGGCTCTGTGCAGCCATGTGATGCTCCAGCCCACCCTCTTCATGACATCACACAGGTCCTGATGCCCAGCACTCAGCATACCAGGCAGGTATGCAGCGATCTTGTGCCCTCTGGCCCCAGCTGCTGCCTCCTCCTCCACTAGACACAGATCTCCCCAGCTGCTGCAGGAATCCAGTGTTAGGGCTAGCGGAACGCACCGAGTAAATATAGATGTTTTATTGTTATAGATGCGTTCGCAGCCCGGGGTCCACCGTGCAGGAGAACCTGCTGCTAGCAAATGGCAGCACTATATGGCGGTATGAACTAGCTCTGTTATTTCACAGAGTAGCCGTGAAAGCAAAGCACTGCGCCTTGTTAGACTTCACAGAGGCACAGGCTAACTACTCAACTGAGAGCAGTCAGTGGTCATGCATGCACACAAAACTCCTCGCCAGAGGTGCCAGCATTCTAGAGGCTTATTTCAGCCTGGTCCCTGAATACATACAAACACAATCTCCTCACTGGAGGTGCCAGCATTCTAGGGGCTTATTTCAGCCGGGTCCCTGACCACAATCTTACATGACCACACTGGCGCAAAGCACATAACTTATACTAGCGCATGGCCGTGCAGCCATGCGAGCATTAAATAGTTGCAGCAAGTACATGACCTTCCTAGAAGGACCAATGAGAAGCTGCCACAGAGCCTTAGCACCTACAGGACCTTCCTGAAGGACCAATGGATTTAGCTGCAGTATCTGAACATGTGACCCTCGATCTCCACTAAGAGATCTTAATCTGGGCATGCTCAGAACGAGAAAAGCAGGACTTAGTCCTAGAAGCGTCTGCTCGCCGCTGCCCAGCACTGGCTTCGATGGCAGAAGCAGGAAAAGCAGCAGTAACTCTTTGTAGAGAGTCAGACTGAGCGAGACGCTGGGACTGATGTCTCCGCTGAGCAGGCTCCACTGTGGCAGGAGAAGAATGGGAGACCGCAGTGGAGATGGCCCGAGATTCCCCCTGTGCAGAGGCGGGAACTCGACCCCTAACATCCAGCCCTGTGTGTACGCTGCTTAAATGGAGTATTCATTTACTGCTTCCTGCTCACTGCTCAGCTGACAGGGGGTGGGAAGCGGCTAATGAATATTCACTGCACTTAATCATCGGGACCATGTGGATTCCAAGCAGCTGGGACATTTTTCTGCCTCCTGAAAGTGGGATCCCAGTGCAATCCCACTAGCCGCTGCCCCCTCCCCATGTTACATCCCTACCATAAGACACACCCACACTTTCCTCACAAATTTGGAGGAAAAAGGTGTCTTATGGTCAGAAAAATATGGTAGATGAAAATAATCAAACAGCTTTTTAGTCGCAGACCTGTGTATTCCAGATAGATGATGTTTAAAAGCCTCTTGGTGATGATCTAAGTATACTGTATGAAGTTAATCTTCATATATACGTAATCACTATATTTATTTAATCCTTATATGTACTTACTAACCTGTGTATGTTAACATATACAAATATGTACGCACTCACACTATTCAATCATACTATTCCTGGAATTTTTTAGTTTGCAATAAAATTGCCTTGTATTGCAAGTATTAGCCTTTTTAAAGTTGTATCTGAACCTTAGTGTTAAAAATATGGCAAATAAAATTGCCAAATACTACTGTAAATAATTGTGCAAAAAGGGAACCATCATACCATTAAAAAATACGAGTGGATTTTCATGGGCCCATCCAGTTTGTGGGTTCCAAGGCCTAATCTGGTTCATATGACTGACTATGCAGCAGGGCTGGCCTTCCTGCCAATGTGTAAAACAAAGGAGTACAGGAGTACAAAATGCATATTGTGAAGTGGATTTTCATGGGCCCATCCAGTATGTGGGCTCCAAGGCCTAATAGGGTGAATTTGAATTGGTAGCAGGGCTGGTCTTGAATTCAATGCAACACTTTTTCAGGAGCCCCCCCTGGACATCTTATGAAAGGGGTATTGGGGTGTGTCATAATTCTTGGCAGCCCATCCACTCACAGCATAGGTTACAACAGCATAGGAGACCCACTGTTTTATAATGGCCCTTTAAGAAGATTAATGCCACCTGATGCAACAGTAAAAATAGGCTCTGTGACTTTAAGTCCCTCCTTCATAAATGAAACAAGATGGATCTGCTTATGTGTCACACACCACATGGCCAGCTAGGGGTGTTAAATGTTACAATGACATTTCCCAGTGAATGCATTTGTAGTGGTTGAAGGCAATGTTAAAGTTGAAAAATGCTTCAAAAACGCTGCGGCTGAACTAAGCCTAAGTGGGGGAGGAAATTTTCGGTCTGGGGTTAAATATTTGGCCTTACAGGCAAGTCATTAACCTGCAAAGGATGTACCTTGCCATATTTCCCAGCAAAATCCATTTTGGTTTCCTTTTTTATGTGTTTTTGTGGCACCGGGAAGTGGCATGAATCTCGGAAAAAAATTGATTTAAAGCTGTGAACTAGGAGTCAGGAATGCTTCCAGGGGCGATCCATATGATGTCCCTGTGTCATTTGAGCAGTGTTTCCATCATTTTCAGACGTTTTTAGACCTTTAAAGGACCCCCGGGGGGATCGCGGTAAAAATACTCGGGTCTCCCATAGACTTACATTGGGCTCGTTGTTCTGGCCAAGTACCGAGTATTCCAATCTGCAATGAGCACCCGAGCATTTTAGTGCTTGCTCATCACAACTCAACACACTAGCTGAGTCCGGAGCAGAATGCTGTGAGCAGGGTGGCGCCAGGTCTCTTATAGACCTGATGATGCTGTGCGGCGAAGCCAATCACTGTAAGGGTATGTGCACATGTTGCAAATTTGCCTGCGAATTCTGCTGCACTAAATCCGCAGGTCTTGGCAGAAAACGCAGGTGCGTTTTTGATGCGGTTTTGACGCATTTTTGCACGTTTTTTATGCGTTTTTTATGCAGTTTTGTATACGTTTTTGAAAGCTAAATAAAGATGTATTATTGAACAAACAAAAAAAGATTTGTGATGTCATGTCTTGTCCAACCTCCTCTTTTACATTTGTCCAACCCACACTCCATTACACACATAGATAGACAGACAGATAGATAGACACATAGATAGATACATAGATAAATAGATACATAGATAGATAGATAGATAATAGATAGATAGATAGATAGATAGACAGAAGGAATGAGATAGATGCAGATAGATATATGGATAGTTAGGCACATCAGGTTTTTGCCATCAGGCACAATCCGGCGGGTTTTGAAAAAAAGGATCCTTTTTTTTTTTTGCCTGATACGTTTTTTTCTCAGAGTTCTATTAGGCTTCTTTCACACTTGCGTCATTTTACTTCCGTCGCAATGCGTCGTTTTGGGGAAAAAACGGATCCTGCAAATGTGCCCGCAGGATGTGTTTTTTGCGAATAGACTTCTATTGCCGACGGATCGTGACATATGGCCATATATCACGTTCGTCGTGCACTGCATGCGTCGTGTTTTCGCGGACCATCATCACAAAAAACCTTCAAGGGAACGTTTTTTCGTACGTCGCGTCCGCCATTTCCTACCGTGCATGCACGGCCGGAACTCCGCCCCCTCCTCCTCGGACTTCAGAATGGGCAGCGGATACATTGAAAAACTGCATCCACTGCCCACGTCGTGCCAAATTTTCACAACGCGCGTTCCCAGGCTACAAATATTGGCCCCCAGCCATCGTGGGCTCCCGCACAATTTTCTGTGCTATATACTTTTAGTCCTATTTCGTTGGATGTTCACATTTATATTGTGCTGTATGTTGCTCATTGGTGTCCTTTACCATCATATATATTTTTTTTAAAATTGTTTGTCAATATATGTGTGATTGTATTAATAAAGATTTGTCATAAGTTTTCCTACCATAAAACTCCTATGTTTTTCCTTTTGTTAGTATATATTTATGGAGTGGTATACAGGTAGCTAGGTAATGGCGCTTGGCTTACTGATTATTATGAGTCTGGGCATTTTTGTATGAATATCAGCCCGCAGCTGTCTGCATAGCCTTTACTGGCTATTAAAATAAGGGGACCCCCCAAAAAATGATGTGGGCTCCCCCTATATTTTGTAGCCAGAAAGGCTACGCAGGCAGCTGCGGGCTGATATTCATAGCTTAGAGAGGGGCCATGGATATTGCCCCCCCGGCTACAAATACCAGTCCACAGCCGCCCCAGAAATGGCGCATCTGTAAGGTGCACCAATTCCGGCACTTAGCCCCTCTCTTCCCACTCCCGAGTAGTGGTGGGATATGGGGTAATAAGGGGTTAATGTCACCTTGCTATTGTAAGGTGACACTAAGCCCGGTTAATAATGGAGAGGCGTCACTAAGACGTCTATCCATTATTAATACTATAGTAGTGAAAGAGTTAAAAAAAAATTAAGGCACAGCCAGAAAAAAGTATTTTATAATTCCTAATTTAACCATACGTACCATACTTCAGCACCTGCAAAAAAAGTAAAATAATAAACCGTATACTCCCTGTTCAATGCAGTCCAATTAACAATGAGTGTCCCACGACGATCGCCCCCTATAGAAGAGTGACATCAGGTGATATCACTGCTCTATAGGACCTCCAGTGACACACTGACAGGAGACAATGGCTCCTGCAGTGCATCACTGAGAGGTTACTGTAGTTCACTGGTCTCACTTTATGGCATTTGCTGTGTGGGAACTTTCTCACACAGCAGTGCCAAAAGTGAGACTAGGGACTACATTTTACAGTGGGGGAGGAATATAGTGCGGAAGGATATCTTCCGTCATTGTATTCCTGGAGCCCCTAGAGAGCGGTCGCATCAGCTGATACTGCTGCTCTCCACGGGAGATCGTTGTGGGACACTCGTGGATTTCTGCGGATCAGGGAGTATCATATTTGTTTATTATTTTAATATTTTTTACAGGTGACACTGGCTTCGGGGATCAAAGTGACAAGTGATGGTGAGTATATACTCTATATTAGATGTACTGCATGTTATATCTATGTATTGTATGTAATGTATGAATGTACTCTATGTAGTTTGAATGTAGTATGTATGTAGTATGTTGTATGTATGTATGTTGTATGTATGTAGTATGTATGTAGTATGCATGTAGTATGTATGCATTAATGTAGTATGTATGTATTATATTTTGTATGTATGTATGTTTTATGTATGCAGTATGTATGTAGTATGTACTGTATGTAGTATGTTGTATCTATGCAGTCTGTATGTAGTTTGTTGTATGTATGTAGTATGTATGTTGTATGTATGTAGTATGAATGTAGTATGAATGTAGTATGTATTTAGTATGTATGTAGTATGTTGTACAGTACAGACCAAAACTTTGGGCACACCTTCTCATTCAAAGATTTTTCTGTATTTTCATGATTATGAAAATTGTAAATTCACACTGAAGGCATCAAAATATATGGAATATATGTAGCAATATATACTTAACAAAAAATTGTGAAACAACTGAAAATTTGTCTTATATTCTAGGTTCTTCAAAGTTGTCACCTTTTACTTTGATTACTGCTTTGCACACTCTTCACATTCTCTTGTTGAGCTTCAAGAGGTACAAATAGTAAAGCAACAGTGCTCCATCCAGGTGTAATAGTTCAAAAAGACAGGTTTATCTTGCCTTAGTAAAGCAACGTTTCGACCGAATAGGTCTTTTTCAAGCATCAGTTGAAACGTTGCTTTACTATGGCAAAATAAACCTGACTTTTTGAACTATTACACCTGGATGGAGCGCTGTTGCTTTAATATTTGAGTCTCTGATTGTCCTGGAAGGTTCCCTGGACTTGGAACGGGCGCCCCGACAAGTCAGTGCTGTCAGCCCTCCTTTTTTCTGCTTTGAGCTTCAAGAGGTAGTCACCGGAAATGGTCTTCCAACAGTCTTGAAGGCGTTCCCAGAGATGCTTAACACTTGTTGGCCCTTTTGCCTTTACTCTGCGGTCCAGTTCACCCCAAACCATCTTGATTGGGTTCAGGTCTGGTGACTGTGACCCCATCACTCTCCTTCTTGGTCAAATAGGCTTTACACAGTCTGGAGGTGTGTTTGGGGTCATTGTCCTGTTGAAAAATAAATGATGGTCCATCTAAACGCAAACCGGATGGAATAGCATGCTGCTGCAAGATGCTGTGGTAGCCATGCTGGTTCAGTATGCCTTCAATTTTGAATAAATCCTCAACAGTGTCACCAGCAAAGTACCCCCACACTATCACACCCCTTCCTCCATGCTTCACGGTGGGAACCAGGCATGTAGAGTCCGTCGGTTCACCTTTTCTGCGTCGCCCAAAGACACAGTGGTTGGAACCAAAGATCTCAAATTTGAACACATCAGACCAAAGCACAGATTTCCACTGGTCTAATGTCCATTCCTTGTGTTCTTTAGCCCAAACAAGTCTCTTCTGCTTGTTGCCTGTCCTTAGCAGTGGTTTCCTAGCAGCTATTTTACCATGAAGGCCTGCTGCACAAAGTCTCCTCTTAACAGTTGTTGTAGAGATGTGTCTGCTGCTAGAACTCTGTGTGGCATTGACCTGGTCTCTAATCTGAGCTACTGTTAACCTACGATTTCTGAGGATGGTGACTCGGATACACTTATCCTTGGTCTTCCTTTCCTGGGGCAGTTCTCATGTGAGCCAGTTTCTTTGTGGTGCTTGATGGTTTTTGTAACTGCACTTGAGGACACTTTCAAAGTTTTCCCAATTTTTTAGACTGACTGACCTTCATTTCTTTTTCAAATAATTTTTGTTGGAGTTATAACTTTTTAACCGGGCAGGAAAAGCTAGGAAGGGACGGAGGGGAAGGGTGGGATATGGAGGTAGGGAAAATAAGCCCCTATAACAATAGGGGAAACAGGCAAACATATAGTAGATTAGTGTAAACATCATAGAACTAGCATGAGTAATGCTTTGTACAGATTCGCCAAACAAACATTAGAAGGTAGGCTATAAAAATGGAGTGCCCGTCATGGACTCTAAGCTTAATATAACGCAGATAGTAGCTTGTGGTGTGCGGGAACACCTCCTGATGGTCCCGTGACAATGTGGGCAAAAAGTCTGGCTCAGTATCAAGGCTAATTGTTGGGAAGAAAAATAAATTTGACTTATAAGCGTAGTAATAATAAATGATTTTATATATGGGACATGACTCCAGGTCAAGCAGGACCGGTGGGGAATCTAGGAGGATTCAGACCATGTCGCTGCAGAAAGATCATACCCTCCTCCGGAGTTGCAATATGTTCAGTTCCAGTCAGAAGTTTCACCAAAATAGTGGAGGAGGGCGACCATGAATACGCAAAATGGGACCTCCGGAGTTCCCGTGTGATGGATGAAAAATCACGTCGTTTTTTCAAGGTATCCTTAGACAAGTCTCTGAAAAATGTTAGGTGGCCATAAGGGGAGAGCAGAAAACTTTTTTCGGAGGAGAGGTCAAACAGTTTACCCCTGACCCAGGCTGGAAAAAAGGAGACAATAATGTCTCTTGGCACATCTGATGGGAGGTTCACAGGTTTTTTAATTCTGTAGACTCTTTCTATAGTATTGGGATCATTAAGGTCAGGAAAGAATTTAGAAATCATTTTGTGAACGTAGTTTTTCAAATGAGGGGGTTTAACGGATTCCGGGACGCCCCTAATCTTCATGTTATGTCTGTGATCCTCGAGAGTCGCCAGGTTACGTTTGAGTGAGGCTATGTCTCTTTGCATACTGTCTAGTAAGGCAGAGGACATGTTAAGAGTTGGAAAGGTATCTGAGTGGGGAAGATCACTACCCTCAGGGGAAAAGTCCTCCACACTACTGTCCGAAGAGACTACAGAGGGTTCGTGTGAGTCATGTGTAGATGAAGAATAATGATCGCAGACAGATGATCTTGAGGAAGATAAAGATGAAGAGGAACCCAAGCTTTCCGCAATAGAGGTCAGCGCATCTTTTATGTATGACTCTGATGCTGTATCCGAATAGGAAGATCCCGAATTTGGTGGTTTAAAAAAAACTGAATCTGGTAATCGGAATTGTAATTGTTCCTTCAATTTTTTGTTAAAGTTGTCGCAGAAATCGCTCATCATATTGTCTATAGACGCTATAGTGAGAGCTATTTTCTCCTCCATAACAGGGGAAGAGCATGAAGACCTTGAGATGGGATCCTCCCCCCCTTGTTGGAACAGTCATTAGGACTCTGCTCTTGTGCATTTAGTGTATTGTAACTTGAGTATAATGCACCTTCCGGTTTGGCTGTGAATGCTTTTGGGATGACAGTTTTAAACCCCTCCATCATCTGGTTACTGGAATGGGGCACAAATTCTGGGGCGTCATAATTTAGTACTCGGCTGACAGCTTTTATCCCTGCATCCCTGGATGTAATGTTCATGTTACAAGCTGTGTGCCGATTAGTGGGCGGAGTTTTCTCTCTTCCCCTGCTCCCCCTCCCCGCCGACATAGTTGCCGCTATGATCCTAGGTGTTGTGCCGGTCTGGTGGGCTGGGGCAGAGGGTCTAAGAGGCTTCAGAGTGGGTGACGCTCGCTTTAAGAGCTCACCTGACTTTCCACTTGCAGCTGCGGCAGATCTCTCCCCTTCGGGAGCGGTACCGCCGCTAGATGTGGGCGGAGTTGTGGGCGGGGCTCCAGCTCTGTCTCCTCTCCCCGGCGCCCACAGCACCGCAGCCTCCAGTCTGATCATGGAAGTCGCGCTGGCCTGTGAGCGGCGAACAGAGAGTCCCGGGAGTCCTGCAGCTCTGGGTGAGTGAGGCATCGGCTCACCTGATGTCTTCGCCGCTGTATGGTTGCGGCTCCGTCCTCCAGGGGCGGCGCTGCTGCGTGTCGCGGGCGGAGCCGAGGGCAGGTCTATGGGCGTGGTCTCCTCCCCTCTCCTGCTTCCCGGCCTCGTCAGCTTAGGCGAGACCGCGGCTTTGGGCCTACCCACGCAAGTCATTCCAATTCTTGTGGGGATACCAGAGGGCCTTGTAATTTTCAGAGCGGAAGCCGCTGTGGACGGGGGTCTGTCCAGGGGTCCACCCGTGGATGAGCTTGGTCTGGGTCTTGAACTGGGGCTTGAAAGCACCAATGAGTGCAGCCTCTTGTCCTCCCGACTGTGCAGTCCTGCAGCAAGGCCGCGGCTGGGGACTGCATGTCCCTGAGTTGCTTATGCCTTCTTGAAAGAAGATTTTTTCATTATGTATCCAAGTCCTGGACTCTTTAGCATAAGTTTTAAGCACTTTCTTCCCAGAAAAGTAAGCAAATTGTTGCTTATAATAAGGGATTTAGCAGGAGCTCCTGTGACACAGGTCTGCTCCCAGTCCCTTGCAAGCCACGCCCCCCTGACCTTAATTTCTTAAATTAATGATGGCCACTCATTTTTCTTTACATAGCTGCTTTTTCCTTGCCATAATACAAATTCTAACAGTTTATTCAGTAGGACTATCAGCTGTGTATCCACCAGACTTCTGCAAAGCACAACTGATGATCCCAACCCCATTTATAAGGCAAGAAATCCCACTTATTAACCCCTTTCTGCCAATGGACGTACTATTCCGTCCATGTGGGGTGGGCCCTACTTCCCAAGGACGGAATAGTACGTCCAGTGCGATCTGCCACGCTCACGGGGGGAGCGTGGCCGATCGCGGCCGGGTGTCAGCTGCCTATCGCAGCTGACATCCGGCACTATGTGCCAGGAGCGGTCACAGACCGCCCCCCGGCACATTAACCCCCGGCACACCGCGATCAAACATGATCGCAGTGTGCCGGCAGTACAGGGAAGCATCGTGCAGGGAGGGGGCTCCCTGTGGGCTTCCCTGAGACCCCCGCAGCAACGCGATGTGATTGCATTGCTGCGAGAGTCTCCTCACCTTCCTCCCTGCTCCAGATCCGGATCCAAGATGGCCGCGGCATCCGGGTCCTGCAGGGAGGGAGGTGGCTACACAGTGCCTGCTCAGGGCAGGCACTGTGAAGCCTGCAGTGCTGCAAGTCAGATCGGTGATCTGACAGAGTGCTGTGCACACTGTCAGATCACCGATCTGTGATGTCCCCCCCTGGGGCAAAGTAAAAAAGTTAAAAAAAAAATTTCCACACGTGTAAAAAAAATAACCAAACAATAAAAGTGCACATATTTAGTATCGCCGCGTCCATAACGACCCCACCTATAAAACTATATCACTAGTTAACCCCTTCAGTAAACACTAAGAAAAAAAAAACGAGGCAAAAAACAACGCTTTATTATCATACCACCGAACAAAAAGTGGAATAACACGCGATCAAAAAGACAGATACAAATAACCATGGTACCACTGAAAGCGTCATCTTGTGTTAGGACTTGCGGAACGCACCAAGAAAGATGTAATAGATGCGTTCGCAGTCCGGGGTCCACCGTGCAGGTAAAAACCTGCTGCTAGTAAATGGCAGCGTAATATGGCGGTGGAAGTGAACCCGGTAAAACCACAGGTCCACAATACCGCACTAAAGAGTGCAAGCAAGGAGTCAGCGAACACAACCCCAAGACACAGGATTGAAGTCCGATTAGACCACTTGCTGACACAACATCGCAACAGGGTGTGTTAGGCAACTCTTATAATTAGAGCACCGAAGTGCGAACTGTGCCGTGCTGGCAGGCACCACTAAGCACCCAGACGTGGGTCAGGAAGTGCACTACTGGCGCGTGGCGCCGCACTGGCGGTCACAGCAATAGACGCTGATACGTGTGTGACACGTTGAGTGATTAGTCGGGCGCTAGATAGCAGCCATACTCCATACGCGAACAGTCATACAATAGGGTAGGGGTATTTAATGAACGACTTGCACTCACAACAAACACACGTATTCAATTGTAAGACAATACTAGCGCATGGCCGTGCGGTCATGCGCAGTTTATATAGCAGCACCACAGGAAGTGGCTACAGTACCTTTGCCCTTCCAAGACCTGCCAAAAGGACCAATGGAATGTGCTGCAGAGCCTGAGCACATGACCCTCGATCTCCAATGGGAGATCTTACCCTGGACATGCTCAGTACGTGCAGACAAGGACTTAGTCCCAGAGAAGTCCGCTCGCTGCTGACCAGCACTGACTTTAATGCCAGAGACTGGAGAAGCAGCAGTAACTCTCAGAACAGAGTGAGAATGAGCAAGACGCTGGGACCGACGTCTTTGCTGAGCAGACTCCACTGCGGCTGGACAAGAATGGGAGACCGCAGCGGAGGTGGCTCGAGATTCCCCCTGTGCAGAAGCGGGAACTCGACCCCTAACATCTTGTCCCGCAAAAAACGAGCTGCCATACAGCATCATCACCAGCAAAAAAATAAAAAAGTTATAGTCCTCAGAATAAAGCAATGCAAAATAATTATTTTTTCTATAAAATAGTTTTTATCATATAAAAGCGCCAAAACATAAAAAAATTATATAAATGAGGTATCGCTGTAATCGTACTGACCCGAAGAATAAAACTGCTTTATCCATTTTACCAAATGAGGAACGATATAAACGCAAAAAACAAGACCTCACATGACTCTGTGGACCAAAATATGGAAAAATTATAGCTCTCAAAATGTGGTAACGCAAAAAATATTTTTTGCAATAAAAAGCATCTTTCAATGTGTGACGGCTGCCGATCATAAAAATCCGCTAAAAAATCTGCTATAAAGGTAAATCAAACCCCCCTTCATCACCCCCTTAGTTAGGGAAAAATTAAAAAAAAGTATTTATTTCCATTTTCCCATTAGGGCTAGGGTTAGGGCTAGGTTAGGGCTAGGGTTAGGGTTAGGGCTAGGGCTAGGGCTAGGGTTAGGGCTAGGGTTAGGGTTAGGCCTAGGGTTAGGGCTAGGGCTAGGGTTAGGGTTAGGGTTAGGGCTAGGGTTAGGGTTGGGGCTAGGGTTAGGGTTAGGGCTAGGGTTGGGGCTAGGGTTAAGGCTACAGTTAGGGTTAGGGCTAAAATTAGGGTTAGGGTTTGGATTACATTTACGGTTGGGAATAGGGTTGGGATTAGGGTTAGGGGTGTGTCTGGGTTAGAGGTGTGGTTAGGGTTACCATTGGGATTAGGGTTAGGGGTTTGTTTGGATTAGGGTTTCAGTTATAATTGGGGGGTTTCCACTGTTTAGGCACATCAGGGGCTCTCCAAACGCGACATGGCATCCAATCTCAATTCGAGCCAATTCTGCGTTGAAAAAGTAAAACAGTGCTCCTTCCCTTTCGAGCTCTCCCTTGTGCCCAAACAGGGGTTTACCCCAACATATGGGGTATCAGCGTACTCAGGACAAATTGGACAACAACTTTTGGGGTCCAATTTCTCCTGTTACCCTTGGGAAAATACAAAACTGGGGGCTAAAATATAATTTTTGTGGGAAAAAAAGGATTTTTTATTTTCACGGCTCTCCGATATAAACTGTAGTAAAACACTTGGGGGTTCAAAGTTTTCACAACACATCTAGATAAGTTCCATGGGGGGGTCTAGTTTCCAATATTGGGTCATTTGTGGGGGTTTCTACTGTTTAGGTACATATGAGGCTCTGCAAACGCAATGTGACGCCTGCAGACCAATCCATCTAAGTCTGCATTCCAAATGATGCTCCTTCCCTTCCGAGCTCTGCCATGTGCTCAAACGGTGGTTCCCTCCACATATCGGGTATCAGCGTACTTAGGACAAATTGGACAACAATATTTAGGGTCCAATTTCTCCTGTTACCCTTGGAAAAATACAAAACTGGGGGCTAAAAAATAATTTTTGTGGAAAAAAAAATATTTTTTATTTGCGCAGCTCTGCGTTATAAACTGTAGTGAAACACTTGGGAGTTTAAAGCTCTCACATCATATCTAGATGAGTTCCTTAGGGAGTCTACTTTCCAAAATGGTGTCACTTGTGGGGGGTTTCTACTGTTTAGGTACATTAGGGGCTCTGCAAACGCAATGTGACGCCTGCAGACCATTCCATCTAAGTCTGCATTCCAAATGGCGCTCCTTCCCTTCCGAGCCCTCCCATGTGCCCAAACGGTGGTTCCCCCCCACATATGGGGTATCAGCGCACTAAGGACAAATTGTACAACAACTTTTGGGGTCCAATTTCTCCTGTTACCCTCGGGAAAATACAAAACTGGGGGCTAAAAAATAATTTTTGTGGGAAAAAATTTTTGTTTTATTTTTACGGCTCTGCATTATAAACTTCTGTGAAGCACTTGGTGGGTCAAAGTGCTCACTACACCTCTAGATAAGTTCCTTAGGGGGTTTACTTCCCAAAATGGTGCCACTTGTGGGGGGTTTCAATGTTTAGGCACATCAGTGGCTCTCCAAACGCAACATGGTGTCCCATCTCAATTCCTGTCAATTTTGCATGGAAAAGTCAAACGGCTCTCCTTCCCTTCCGACCTCTCCCATGCACCCAAACAGTGGTTTACTCCCACATATGGGAGTATCAACATACTCAGGACAAATTGTACAATAACTTTATGGGTCCAATTTCTTCTCTTACCCTTGGGAAAATAAAAAATTGGGGGCGAAAAGATCATTTTTGTGAAAAAAACGATTTCTTATTTTTACGGTTCTGCATTATAAACTTCTGTGAAGCACTTGGTGGGTCAAAGTGCTCACCACACCTCTAGATAAGTTCCTTAGGGGGTCTACTTTCCAAAATGGTGTCACTTGTGGGGAGTTTCAATGTTTAGGCACATCAGTGGCTCTCCAATCGCAACATGGCGTCCCATCTCAATTCCAGTCAATTTTGCATTGAAAAGTCAAATGGCGCTCCTTCGCTTCCGAGCTCTGTCATGCGCCCAAACAGTGGTTTACCCCCACGTGTCAGGTATCGGCTTACTCAGGACAAATTGTACAACAACAATTGTGATCCATTTTCTCCTGTTACCCTTGGTAAAATAAAACAAATTGGAGCTGAATTAAATTTTTTGTGAAAAAAGTTAAATGTTAATTTTTATTTAAACATTCCAAAAATTCCTGTGAAACACCTGAAGGGTTAATAAACTTCTTGAATGTGGTTTTGAGCACCTTGAGGGGTGCAGTTTTTAGAATGGTGTCACACTTGGGTATTTTCTATCATATAGACCCCTCAAAATGACTTCAAATTAGATGTGGTCCCTAAAAAAAAATGGTGTTGTAAAAATGAGAAATTGCTGGTCAACTTTTAACCCTTATAACTCCCTAACAAAAAAAATTTTTGGTTCCAAAATTGTGCTCATGTAAAGTAGACATATGGGAAATGTTACTTATTAAGTATTTTGTGTGACATGTTTCTGTGATTTAATTGCATAAAAATTCAAAGTTGGAAAATTGCGAAATTTTCAACATTTTCGCCAAATTTCCATTTTTTTCACAAATAAACGCAGGTAATATCAAAGAAATTTTACCACTATCATGAAGTACAATATGTCTCAAGAAAACATTGTCAGAATCACCGGGATCGGTTGAAGCATTCCAGAGGTATAACCTCATAAAGGGACAGTGGTCAGAATCGTAAAAATTGGCCCGGTCCATAACGTGCAAACCACCCTTGGGGGTAAAGGGGTTAAAACTGACAGGGCACACCTGTGAAGTGAAAACCATTTCTGGTGATTACCTCTTGAAGCTCATCAAGAGAATGCCAAGAGTGTGCAAAGTAGTAATCAGAGCAAAAGGTGGCTACTTTGAAGAACCTAGAATATAAGACATATTTTCAGTTGTTTCACACTTTTTTGCTAAGTATATAATTCCACATGTGCTAATGCATAGTTTTGATGCCTTCAGTGTGAATGTTCAATTATCTTAGTCATGAAACTACAGAAAAATGAGAAGGTATGTCCAAACTTTTGGTCTGTACTATATGTAGTATGTATGTATGTAGTATGCATGTAGTATGTTGTATGTATGCAGTATGTTGTATGTATGTAGTATGTTGTATGTAGTATGTATGTAGTATGATGTATGTAGTATGATGTATGTAGTATGATGTATGTATGCATGTATGTATGTAGTATATATGTAGTATGTATGTATGTAGTATTTATGTAGTATGTATGCAGTATGTTTTATGTATGTATGTTGTATGCATGTAGTATGTATGAATGTAGTATGTATGTTGTATATATGTACTATGAATGTAGTATGAATGTAGTATGTATGTAGTATGTATGTAGTATGTTGTATGTAGTATGTATGTAGTGTGTTGTATGTAGTATTTGTGTATGTTATATGTATGTAGTATGTTGTATGTATGTAGTGTTGTATGTAGTATGTACAGTACGTACAGTATGTATGTAGTATGTATGTATGTAGTATGTATGTAGTATGCAGTATGTTGTATGTATGTTGTATGTATGTTGTATGTAGTATGTTGTATGTATGTTGTATGTATGTAGTATGCATGTATGTAGTATGCATGTAGTATGTAGCATGCATGTAGTATGTTGTATGTAGTATGTATGTAGTATGTTGTATGTAGTATGTAGTATGTATGTAGTATGTATGTAGTCTGTTGTATGTAGTATGTTGTATGTATGTAGTATGGTGTATGTAGTATGTATGTAGTATTTGTATATAGTATGCATGTAGTATGTTGTATGCATGTAGTATGTATGTAGTATGTTGTATGTAGTATGTATGTAGTATGTTGTATGTAGTATGTATGTATTATGCTGTATGTAGTGTGTATGTAGTATGTTGTATGTAGTATATATGTAGTATGTTGTATGTATGTAGTATGTATGTAGTATGTTGTATGCATGTACAGTTAGGTCCATATATATTTGGACAGAGACAACATTTTTCTAATTTTGGTTATAGACATTACCACAATGAATTTTAAACAAAACAATTCAGATGCAGTTGAAGTTCAGACTTCCAGCTTTCATTTGAGGGTATCCACATTAAAATTGGATGAAGGGTTTAGGAGTTTCAGCTCCTTAACATGTGCCACCCTGTTTTTAAAGGGACCAAAAGTAATTGGACAGATTCAATAATTTTAAATAAAATGTTCATTTTTAGTACTTGGTTGAAAACCGTTTGTTGGCAATGACTGCCTGAAGTCTTGAACTCATGGACATCACCAGACACCGTGCTTCCTCCTTTTTGATGCTCTGCCAGGCCTTCACTGCGGTGGTTTTCAGTTGCTGTTTGTTTGTGGGCCTTTCTGTCTGAAGTTTAGTCTTTAACAAGTGAAATGCTGCTCAATTGAGTTGAGATCAGGTGACTGACTTGGCCAATCAAGAATATTCCACTTCTTTGCTTTAATAAACTCCTGGGTTGCTTTGGCTTTATGTTTTGGGTCATTGTCCATCTGTAGTATGAAACGACGACCAATCCATTTGGCTGCATTTGGCTGAATCTGAGCACACAGTATGTCTCTGAATACCTCAGAAGTCATTCGGCTGCTTCTGTCCTGTGTCACATCATCAATAAACACTAGTGACCCAGTGCCACTGGCAGCCATGCATGCCCAAGCCATCACACTGCCTCCGCCGTGTTTTACAGATGATGTGGTATGCTTTGGATCATGAGCTGTACCACGCCTTCACCATACTTTTCTCTTTCCATCATTCTGGTAGAGGTTGATCTTGGTTTCATCTGTCCAAAGAAAGTTCTTCCGGAACTTTGCTGGCTTTTTTAGATGTTTTTTAGCAAAGTCCAGTCTAGCCTTTTTATTATTGAATCTTGTGAGTTGCTTGCACCGTGCAGTGAACCCTCTGTATTTACTTTCATGCAGTCTTCTCTTTATGGTAGATTAGAATATTGATACGCCTACCTCCTGGAGAGTGTTGGTCACTTGGTTGGCTCTTGTGAAGGGGTTTCTCTTCACCATGGAGATTATTCTGCGATCATCCACCACTGTTGTCCTCCGTGGGCGCCCAGGACTTTTTGCATTGATGAGTTCACCAGTGCTTTCTTTCTTTCTCAGGATGTACCAAATTGTAGATTTTGCCACTCCTAATATTGTAGCAATTTCTCGGGATGGTTTTCTTTTGTTTTCACAGTTTAAGGATGGCTTGTTTCACCTGCATGGAGAGCTCATTTGACCGCATGTTTACTTCACAGCAAAATCTTCCAAATGCAAGCACCACACCTCAAATCAACTCCAGGCCTTTTATCTGTTTAATCGAGAATTACATAACAAAGGGATTGCCCACACCTTTCCATGAAATAGCTTTGGATTCAATTGTCCAATTAATTTTGGTCCCTTTAAAAACAGGGTGGCACATGTTAAGGAGCTGAAACTCCTAAGCCCTTCATCCAATTTTAATGTGTATACCCTCGAATGAAAGCTGAAAGTCTGAACTTCAACTGCATCAGAATTGTTTTGTTTAAAATTCATTGTGGTAATGTCTATAACCAAAATTAGAAAAATTTTGTCTCTGTCCAAATATATATGGACCTAACTGTAGTACGTATGTAGCATGTTGTATATAGTATGTGTGTAGTATGTTGTATGTAGTATGTATGTAGTATATTGTATGTAGTATGTATGTTGTATATAGTATGTATGTAGTATGTTGTATGTAGTATGTATGTAGTATGTTGTATGTAGTATGTTGTATGTATGTAGTATGGTGTATGTAGTATTAATGTAGTATTTGTATATAGTATGCATGTAGTATGTTGTATGCATGTAGTATGTATATAGTATGTTGCATGCATGTAGTATGTATGTAGCATGTTGTATGTAGTATGTATGTAGCATGGTGTATGTAGTATGTATGTATTATGTTGTATGTAGTATGTATGTAGTATGTTGTATGTAGTATATATGTAGTATGTTGTATGTATGTAGTACGTATGTAGTATGTTGTATGCATGTAGTACGTATGTAGCATGTTGTATAAAGTATGTATGTAGTATGTTGTATGTAGTATGCATGTATTATGTTGTATGTAGTATGTATGTAGCATGTTGTATGTAGTATATATGCATGTATGCAGTATGTTGCATGTATGTAGTATGTATGAATTTAGTATGTTGTATGCAGGTAGTATGTATGTTTGTATTGTTTTTTTTCTTACATTTAACACATTAGTCGGATGATGGGACTACTACTGTCCCATCATTGGCTAATGTGTCAATCTCTTTTATTGTAGCAGGCACTGCCCGATGGGACTTGTAGTCCCATCGGACGATGCCTGCACACAGACACAAAGACCCCCAAGAGGCCCGCACAGACCCCCAAGAGGCCTGCAAAGACCCCGGCAGACCTGCACAGACCCCCGGCAGGCCCACACAGACCCCCGGCAGACCCATACAGACCCCCGGCAGGCCCGCACAGACCCTGCCCACACACACAGTCTCCGCCCATGCACCGCCCACACACCGCCCACACTCTTCCCCCCTCCCGATCTGCAGCGTTTCACCATAGCTAAACCGCAGATCTTTTTTATATCTGCGGTTTTGCTGCAGAATTGCCCGACTTAATGCAAGTCAATGGGTGCAGAAACGCTGCAGATTTGCACAAAGAATTGACATGCTGCGGAAAAAACAAATGCTGCATTTCCACGCGTTTTTTTCCGCAGCATGTGCACAGCGGATTTCGTTTTCCATAGGTGTACATGGTACTGTACACCGCAAGGAAAACTGCTGCAGATCTGCAGCATAAAAAACGCCGCGGATCCGTGGTAAAAACTGCAACGTGTGCACATGGCCTAATACCACAACAAAGATGGCTGCGGTATTACAGTGCATGGCAGACAATCCCTGCATGTTGATTGGGGCTCGAAAAGCACCAGAATTAAAAGGAGGAGACCAGAGCTTCCACAAAATAATCCGGGAAATATTCGATGCATGCCGAATACACCGAGCATAGTGATTCTCGGGCGAGTATCGATTAGTGACAAGCAGGTTCGCTCATCACTACTAGTTGTACTAATACTGTGCATATTTTATTCCGCAGGGCAGAGGCGAAGTCAGCGCCAGCTTAGAAAGAATACTTTATTTTCTGCTTCATTCCTGATTATATTATTTTATTGTGAAACCATTGCAGACTGAAAAAATGTCCGTGTTTTTTTTTTTTGTTATATGTCATCAGATCTAAATGTAATGGTGTGATCTTATGACTCCCTAATTAAAGGTAAGAACTCATGACTTGATAATTATTCTTACTTCTGAATATATAAAGACCTTGAGAACCAGTCACTTGGCTGTGATACAAGATTAGACAATGGATTCGGCCGCTTATAAGCTCTACCACATAGATGGCTTAGATTCCAGACAAAGTCTGGAGACCTACTTTTCAGATAAAGAAGACATGGTCTTTAAAGAGGACTCCATTATATTTCCCCTTGAAAATCTTACAAAAACTTTCACAGAGGGTATGTATCCTAGTCTTTCTATATTTCTATTGGTTACAATTTTAACTACATACAACTTGGACACATT
Source organism: Ranitomeya imitator (assembly GCF_032444005.1). Taxonomy (NCBI): domain Eukaryota; kingdom Metazoa; phylum Chordata; class Amphibia; order Anura; family Dendrobatidae; genus Ranitomeya; species Ranitomeya imitator. The sequence continues at coordinate 55,746,757 of NC_091291.1, forward strand.
TCTTTTTTGAGGGCTGAAGTGACACTGTTCTACTTATTTTCAAACGTTTTCAGGTTTAATTATGAAATGAGCCATTTCTTAATGATTTTGATTTCCTGAATTCAAATCTGACGATGAAAATGTTTAGTTTCTATGATATCAAAGAGTTTTCTTTTTATTGCTACATATGCATAAAAGTTGCAGTACTTTGAAATATTATTTTTCCAAATATAAACATGAACAATATTTTATGATGCCAATCTTCAGGTATTTATTTAGAGGAAACTTAACAACTATTCAAATAACTAAAACATGTCTAAACACTATTGCAAATTATAAACAGAAATTGCACTACAACATTTGCTCCTCATTCAGTGACAACTAGTGTTGACCTTCTGATATCGGGAAATATCTGATCGGATTGGATCGGACCGATACCCTAAAAATATCAGGTATCGCCGATTCCGATACCGGAAACCAAAGCAAGTCTATGGGACACAAATATCGGAATTAAAATAAAGCCTTTCTTTCCTTGTAGGTTAATTCTACATGAAGGAAAACAGCTAAGAATAATGTAGAATGTATTGGGGGAGGTGGAGGAGACATTAAAGGCATAGAGGTTTAGCCCAATCAAATGGAATAGCAGGAAATAATTTTTTTTTAAGACGTTCGGAGTTACAAAGATATTGACTATGTTAAGCTTTTTTATATTTTGTCAGATATTTATGTTTCATTACTTCCATGCTCTTCACCTTCTTTTTTAACTTCTCCCACACTTTCTCCTTCATCATCCTCAGCAGCAGCAGCATCTTTTTCATCAACCTCTTCTTCACCTTATTCATCTACTTCTTCTTCACCTTCTTCCTATTATTCTTTTTTTAATATTCTTCATATTCTTATTCAACTATTATTCTTCTTCATATTCTACTTCTTCATCTTCTTCATATTTTTCTTCTTCATCATATTCTTAGGCTAGGTTCACACTGCGTTGTGTGAACCCGTTTAACGGACTACATTACACCACGGCATAACGCCGTGTAACGTAGTCCGTTAACGCCACCATTGCTTGTAATGGCGAACGCATCGCTAGCGCACGCCCACATTGGGCGTGCGCTAGCGATGTGCCGTCATTTGAGTCACGGATCTCGAACGCTGCTTGCAGCGTTCGCGGTCTGTTCCTGGCTAGCGCAGATCGGGCATCTGCGCTAGCGGGATCGGCAAACGCGATCCCTTTTGGGACATTGCGTTAGCGCAGTCCGTAGCGCTATGCGCTAAACGGACTGCCCTAACGCAATGTGAACCTAGCCTTATTTGTGATAGGCATTCCTGTAGTTGTTATCTATAAAAGTTTGAAGATTACACCTTCCGTTCTGCCTGTCACAAAAGATTTACAACAGGATTTGTCCACTTTCAGTTTTGCCTGCAGCTTTTTCCAGGGGCACCACGAGGAGGAACAGACTCACCCTCATACACTGCTTAGTCTTCTTCTGCCTATAATTTAGATATCTTTTGCTCTGATTTTTAGTCTTATGCTTAATGCTCTTCTGTAGGCTTGAGCGAAACAGATCGTACAAATTCAAAAGTCGCCGACTTTTGGCAAAGTCGGGTTTCATGAAACCCAACCCGACCCGATCCTAGTGTGAGATCGGCCATGTGGTCGGCAATCTTCGCGCCAAAGTCGCGTTTCGTATGATGCATTTGGCGCCATTTTTTCAGCCAATGAAGGAGCGTGGGCAGAGTGATGACATACAGTAGGTCTTAGGGGCGTGGACGCCTATCGCCATCTTGTCGCTTGTGCGCTGTAGCGATTTGCAATGTGTAACACCAGCTTTTCTGTTCAGGGACGGAGGAGAGAGAGAGAGAGAGAGACACAGAGAGAGAGAAAAAAAAAAAAAAAGATTTCCCATTGACTTTGCATTGGGTTTCGTATTTCGGTCGATCCCCGACTTTCCGCCATAATCGGCCGATTTCACTCGACTCGACTTTTGAGATAGTCGGGTATCGCGAAACCCGACTCGACCATAAAAAAGTAAAAGTCGCTCAACCCTACTCTTCTGCTTTTTGTTCTGCAGCTTCTTGTTCTTCTGCTTCTTGGTCTTCTGTCTCTTGTTCTTCTGTATCTTGGTGGTTGTCTTCTTGTTCTTTGTCCTTTTGGTCATCTTCTTAAGGGTCATCTTCTTGGTCTTCTTCGGGGTGGTCTTCAGGGTCGTCATCTCCAGGGTCGTTGTCTCCGGGGTCGTCGTCTCCGGGGTCGTCGTCTTCAGGGTGGTCTTTAGGGTCTAGCACTACCAAGGACCACTAGACGTTGGTGGAACTCGGATACCGAGAAGGAGGCACCTAAGCCAAAGGCTCTGCCTGTAAACAGTTGACGGTACTGGAACCCAGGGGGACCTATTCAAAATTGACTTCCAAAAAATCAGCTAATGGTGCTGGAACTCAGATAGGCAGCAGACGGTCCAAATGACAAAAAATGTGCAAGGCTGCGAGCCGGCCAGAGTTACCGAAAACCCACAGTCCTACAGGGGGAGCTTGTCCTATTGGCAATACAGAACCAGCCTTGATTGCCAGATCCCGCAACCCACATAGGAAGCACCTAAACTGCAGGCACCATAGAGTCGGCTAACCCAACCGCAACCCGACAGGACAACGTATTGGAGGCAAAGTGACCTTGACACCACACGGAAACAGCTGACGTGCTGTAACCAGGCTGGGCAGGAGGGAGTAACCGTGCCAAAGACACTTCTGCACAGCAACTGGCGATGTTGGAGCCCAGGGTCAATGCTAGAAACAGAGTGGAGGCAGAAGCGTAATTGGAGCAAGTTTAAAATCTGTAGTAGTGTGAATGTGGAGGGAGCAGGAGAAATTGTCGCACACACAGCAGGGGATCAGCTGACGTTACTGAACCCCAATATCACGGCAGCATGTGTTGACTGTGCAGACGGCACTTCTGAGCAGTAACTGGCGGTGTTGAAGCCAGGGATTACAGGAGAAACAGAGTGTAGGCAGAGGCCTAATTAGAGCAAGTTTAATATCTGTAGTAGTGTGAATGTGAAGGGAGCAGGAGAAATTGCCGCACACACAGCAGGGGATCAGCTAACGTTACTAAACCCCAATAACACGGCAGCAAATGTTGACTGTGCAGACGGCACTTCTGAGCAGCAACTGGCAGTGTTGGAGCCCAGGGATTACAGGAGAAACAGAGTGTAGGCAGAGGCCTAATTAAAGCAAGTTTAATATCTGTAGTAGAGTGAATGTGGAAGGAGCAGGGGAAATTGCCGCACACACAGCAGGGGATCAGCTAACGTTACTGAACCCCAATAACAGAGGAGCAAGTGTTGACTGTGCAGATGTCACTTCTAAGCAGCAACTGGTGGTGTTGGAGCCCAGGCTCAATACTAGAAACAGAGTGTAGCCAGAGGCCCAATTGGAGCAAGTTTAATATCTGTTGTACTGTTGTAGTGTGAGTGTGGACGGAGCAGGAGAAATTGCCGGATACACAGCAGGGGATCAGCTGACGTTACTGAACCCCAATAACACGGCAGCAAGTGTTGACTGTGCAGTCCATACTTCTGAGCAGCAACTGGCGGTGTTGGAGCCCAGGGTCAATGCTAGAAACAGAGTGTAGCCAGAGGCTTATTTGGAGTGAGTTTAATATCTGTTGTAGTGTGAGTGTGTACGGAGCAGGAGAAATTTCCGGATACACAGCAGGAGATCAGCTGACATTACTGAACCCCAATAACAGAGGAGCAAATGTTGACTGTGCAGATGGCACTTCTGAGCAACTTGCGGTGTTGGAGCCCAGGGTCAATGTGAGAAACAGAGTGTAGCCAGAGGCCTAATTGGAGCAAGATTAATACCTGTTGTAGTGTGAGTGTGGACGGAGAATGAGAAATTTCCGGATACACAGCAGGGCATCAGCTGACATTACTGAACCCCAATAACAGAGGAGCAAGGGTTGACTGTGCAAATGGCACTTCTGAGCAGCAACTGGCGGTGTTGGAGCCCAGGGTCAATGCGAGAAACAGAATGTAGCCAGAGGCCTAATTGGAGCAAGTTTAATATCTGTAGCAGTGTGAATGTGGACGGAGCAGGAGAAATTCCCGGACACACAGCAGGGGATCAGCTGACATTACTGAACCCCAATAACACTGGAGCATGTGTTGACTGTGCAGATGGCACTCCTGAGCAGCAACTGGCGGTGTTGGAGCCCAGGGACTAAAGTTCAGGTGGTAGAAACGTGAACACAGCAGGAGACCTGGATACTGTTGGCAACCAATTATTTAATCTGGAAGAGGACTGGCAAATTCCTGCGAGATAAGATAGGGCTTTGTTCATTTTCAGAAAATTAAGCCGGTCAATGTTATCGGAGGATAGTCGCATGCGACGGTCTGTAAGTACACCACCTGCGGCTCTAAAGACGCATTCCGATAATACAATAGCAGCAGGGCAAGCCAGCACCTCCAATGCATACTGGCTAAGCTCTGGCCATGTATCCAGCTTAGAGACCCAAAACTTGAAGGGGGAAGAGCCGTGTGGGAGAACACTGAGAGGGCAAGACATGTAGTCTGTCACCATCTGATGGAAACGTTGCCTCCTGCTGACTGGAGCCATCTATGAAGGTGTAGACATTTGTGGCGGGGACACAAAACTTTGACACATTTGGGCCATACTGGTCTTGCCTTGTGCTGAGGCGCTGCTTCTGCTCCCTCTTTGTGCAGAGCTTCCTCCAATGCCTCGACGCACTGAGCTGCTTTGTAAAGCAGTAGCAGCAAGTACTGCTCTCGGCTGGAATGGAGAACATGATGGAATGCACCAGTATGTCTTGGTACTCCCGCATTTTACGCTCCTGGTTCAATGTTGTTATGAGGCTTTGTAAGTTGTCCCGATAGCGAGGATCTGGGAGGGTGTATACCCAATAATCAGCCATGTTGAGAATGTGGGCGATGTGGCGGTCATTTCTTAGGCACTGCAGCATGAAATCAACCATGTGCTGCAGACTGCCAACTGGCCAAGAAACGCTGCCCCCTGCTTGAGGCGTCATCTCTGCCTGCTCTGCATCACCCCACCCTCGCTCTACATATTGACTACTAGGGTTGAGCGAAACGGGTCGTTCATTTTCAAAAGTCGCCGACTTTTGGCAAAGTCGGGTTTCATGAAACCCGATCCGACCCATGTGCGGGGTCGGCCATGCGGTACGCGACTTTCGCGCCAAAGTCGCGTTTCAATGACGCGAAAAGCGCCATTTCTCAGCCAATGAAGGTAAACGCAGAGTGTGGGCAGCGTGATGACATAGGTCCTGGTCCCCACCATCTTAGAGAAGGGCATTGCAGTGATTGGCTTGCTGTCTGCGGCGTCACAGGGGCTATAAAGGGGCGTTCCCGCCAACCGCCATGTTACTGCTGCTGATCTGAGCTTAGGGAGAGGTTGCTGCCGCTTCGTCAGAAGCAGGGATAGCGTTAGGCAGGGTCCATTAACCACCAAACCGCTTGTGCTGTAGCGATTTCCACTGCCCAACACCACCTTCGGTGTGCAGGGACAGTGGAAGCTACATTTTTTTTTTTTCCCCTCAGCGCTGTAGCTCATTGGGCTGCCCTAGAAGGCTCCCTGATAGCTGCATTGCTGTGTGTACGCCGCTGTGCAAACCAACTGCTTTTTTCAAAGCACAAATCCTCTTGTTCCTTCCTTTCTGCACAGCTATCTTTTTTGTTTGTCCACACTTTTTATTTAATTTGTGCATCAGTCCACTCCTTATTGCTGCCTGCCATACCTGGCTGAGATTACTGCAGGGAGATAGTAATTGTTGGACACTCCCTGTTTTTTTTTTTTTTTTTTGTGGGAGATTAAGATTGACATTTCTGCTAGAGTGCCATCCCTGTGTGTGCCATCTCTCACTCAGTGGGCCATAGAAAGCCTATTTATTTTTTTGCTTGATTTAGGTTATAAAATTTACCTGAAAAAATCACTACATCAATCAGTGGGAGAAAAATATTGGCCTCAGGGCTTGTGTGCCACTCTTGACTCCTGTGTGTGCCATCTCTCAGTCAGTGGGCCATAGAAAGCCTATTTATTTTTTTGCTTGATTTGGGTTCTAAAATCTACCTGAAAAAATCACTACATCAATCAGTGGGAGAAAAATATTGGCCTCAGGGCTTGTGTGCCACTCCTGACTCCTGTGTGCATCATCACTCACTCAGTGGGCCATAGAAAGCCCATTTTTTTTTTTTTTGCTTTATTTGGGTTCTAAATTCAACCTGAAAAAATCAATAAATCAATCAGTGGGAGATTAATATTGGCCTTTGGGCTTGTGTGCCAGTCCTAAGCGTGCCATCTCTCTCTCTCAGATAGTGGGCCATAGAAAGCCTATTTATTATTTTTTTTATTGGGATTATAAATTTTCCCTGAAAAAAAATAAAAAGTGGGAGATTAATATTGGCCTCTGGGCTTGTGTGCCAGTCCTGAGCGTGCCATCTCTCTCACAAATAGTGGGCCATAGAAAGCCTATTTATGTTTTTGGTTGATTTGGGTTCTAAATTCTACCTGAAAAAATCAATAAATCAATCAGTGGGAGATAAATATTGGCCTCTGGGCTTGTGTGCCACTCCTGACTCCTGTGTGCGTCATCTCTCACTCAGTGGGCCATAGAAAGCCTTTTTTTGTTTTATTTGTTTTCTAAATTCTCCCTGAAAAAATCATTTTATTTTATTTGGTTTCTAAATTCTTCCTGAAAAAATCATTTTATTCTATTATTTTTTTTCCTAAAGTCTCCCTGAAAAAAAAAAAAAAACAAATCAGTGGGAGATTAATATTGCCCTTTCTGCTTGTATGCCAGTCTTGACTCCTGGGTGTGCCATCTCTCTCTCTCTCTCCAATTGTGGGCCATAGAAAGCCTATTATTTTTTTAGCTTGATTTGGGTTCCAAAATCTACCTGAAAAAATCACTACATCAATCAGTGGGAGATAAATATTGGCCTCTGGGCTTGTGTGCCACTCCTGACTCCTGTGTGCGTCATCTCTCACTCAGTGGGCCATAGAAAGCCTTTTTTTGTTTTATTTGTTTTCTAAATTCTCCCTGAAAAAATCATTTTATTTTATTTGGTTTCTAAATTCTTCCTGAAAAAATCATTTTATTCTATTATTTTTTTTTCCTAAAGTCTCCCTGAAAAAAAAAAAAAAAATCAAATCAGTGGGAGATTAATATTTACATTTGTGCTTCAGTGACAGTCCTGCATGTGTGGCATCTCTCTCATTTGTTGCCACCAACAACAGAGTGTGTAACATTGTGCCTGATTTTCGTTGTGGTCTCACTCACCTGTAAAGGGGTAGCTAAATCATACTGAAGTTATAGCTCACCGTGTAAGTTGTGTGACAGCAACAAATACCGTTAGTTTGTTTACGTTTTTAAAACAATGAGGAAGTCTGGTGGAAGAGGTCGTGGCCGGGGGCGTTCATTGTCAGCTGGTAATGAGGGTAGTGGTAGTGGCGGAGCATCAGCTGGTCGTGGGAAAAAAAATATTGCACCTAAGTCTGGAGCTGTGGAGCCAGGTTCGTCGTCTGGCTACACAAGGCCTCGAACGCTCCCTTTTCTGGGAGTAGGAAAACCGCTTTTAAAGCCGGAGCAGCAAGAGCAAGTTTTGGCTTATCTTGCTGACTCAGCCTCTAGCTCTTTTGCCTCCTCTCGTGAAACTGGTAAATGTAAAAGCAGCGCGTCGTTAGTGGATGTTCACGGTCAGGGACAAGTCGCTTCCTTGTCCTCTTCAGCAAAAACAACAACAGAGAAGAATGCAGCAGGCGACACAACGGGTTACTCCATGGAGCTCTTTACACATACCGTCCCTGGCTTAGAAAGTGAAGCAGTTAACAGTCCATGCCCATTACAAGTTGAATCTGACATGGAGTGCACTGATGCACAGCCACAGCCAGACTACTATGCTGGTCCTTTGACTCAGACCACAACATTGCCCTCGCAGGGTGCTGATCAAGAATCAGACCCTGATGAGACTATGTTGCCCCATCACGAACGCTATACCACCGACCGACACGGTGACACAGACGAAGTTGCACACGAGCTACAAGAAGAAGTAATAGATGACCCAGTTCTTGACCCCGATTGGCAGCCATTGGGGGAACAGGGTGCAGGCGGCAGCAGTTCTGAAGCGGAGGAGGAGGGGCCGCAGCAGGCATCAACATCGCAACAGGTTCCATCTGCCGGGCCCGTATCTTGCCCAAACGCGTGGCAAAGCCAAAACCTGTTGGAGGACAGCGTGGCCATCCGGTTAAAGCTCAGTCTGCAATGCCTGAAAAGGTATCCGATGCTAGAAAGAGTGCAGTCTGGCATTTTTTTAAACAACATCCAATTGATCAGCGCAAAGTCATCTGTCAAAAATGTTCAACTACCTTAAGCAGAGGACAGAATCTGAAAAGTGTCAATACAAGTTGCATGCATAGACATTTAACCACCATGCATTTGCAAGCCTGGACTAACTACCAAACGTCCCTTAAGGTTGTAGCACCCTCGGCCAATGAAGCTAGTCAGCAACGCAACATCCCTTCCGGCAGTGTAGGGCCACCATTTTCCGCACCACCTGCAGTATCTGTGCAGGTTTCTTTGCCAGGCCAAAGCAGTCAGGGTCAGGGAATCACCAGTTTCGTAGTAGGAAACACTGCATCTAGGGCACCGGCGGCAACAATACCATCTCCCACCATCTCTCAGTCTGCCATGTCCACCGGCACCCCCGCTAGTTCCACGATCTCCAGCTCTCCAGTCCAGCTCACCCTACATGAGACTATGGTTAGAAAAAGGAAGTACTTAGCCTCGCATCCGCGTACACAGGGTTTGAACGCCCACATAGCTAGACTAATCTCGTTAGAGATGATACCCTACCGGTTAGTTGAAAGCGAAGCTTTCAAAGCCCTGATGGACTATGCTGTACCACGCTACGAGCTACCCAGTCGACACTTTTTTTCCAGAAAAGCCATCCCAGCCCTCCACCAGCATGTTAAAGAGCGCATCGTCCATGCACTCAGGCAATCTGTGAGCACAAAGGTGCACCTGACAACAGATGCATGGACCAGTAGGCATGGCCAGGGACGTTACGTGTCCATCACGGCACACTGGGTGAATGTTGTGGATGCAGGGTCCACAGGGGACAGCAAGTTTGGGACAGTTCTGCCTAGCCCACGGTCTAGGAAACAGTTGGCTGTAGCCATTCGCACCCCCTCCTCCTCCTCTTCGTCCTCCTGCAGAAGCGAGAGCTCGTGCACAGACCGCAGTCGCACAACCACTCCATCCGCAGCTGCCACTGTTGCACACCAGGTCTCCCATTATGGGGCAGCTACTGGCAAACATCAGCAGGCTGTATTGGCTATGAAGTGTTTGGGCGACAACAGACACACCGCGGAAGTTCTGTCCGAGTTCTTGCAGAAAGAAACGCAGTCGTGGCTGGGCACTGTAGATCTTGAGGCAGGCAAGGTAGTGAGTGATAACGGAAGGAATTTCATGGCTGCCATCTCCCTTTCCCAACTGAAACACATTCCTTGCCTGGCTCACACCTTAAACCTGGTGGTGCAGTGCTTCCTGAAAAGTTATCCGGGGTTATCCGACCTGCTCCTCAAAGTGCGTGGACTTTGCTCACATATCCACCGTTCGCCCGTACACTCCAGCCGTATGCAGACCTATCAGCGTTCTTTGAACCTTCCCCAGCATCGCCTAATCATAGACGTTGCAACAAGGTGGAACTCAACACTGCACATGCTTCAGAGACTGTGCGAACAGAGGCGGGCTGTTATGTTTTTGTGGGAGGATACACATACACGGGCAGGCAGTAGGATGGCAGACATGGAGTTGTCAGGTGTGCAGTGGTCGAAGATTCAAGACATGTGTCAAGTCCTTCAGTGTTTTGAGGAATGCACACGGCTGGTTAGTGCAGACAACGCCATAATAAGCATGAGCATCCCCCTAAAGCGTCTGCTGATGCAAAGTTTGACGCACATAAAGGATCAGGCGTCTGCAGCTGAGGAAGAGGAAAGCCTTGATGACAGTCAGCCATTGTCTGGCCAGGGCAGTGTACAGGACGAGTTAGCGGGCGAAGAGGAGGAGGAGGATGAGGAGGATGATGGGGATGATTATATTTTTAATGAGGAAGCTTTTCCGGGGCCACTGGAAATTGGTGGCGCGGCAAGGCCGGGTTCTGGTTTTTGGAGGGACACAAGTGACATGGATTTGCCTGAAACTGCCCCTCAACCAAGCACAACCGCAGATTTGAGAACTGGAACTTTGGCCCACATGGCGGATTATGCCTTACGTATCCTCAAAAGGGACACACGCATAACTAAAATGATGAACGATGACGATTACTGGTTGGCCTGCCTCCTTGATCCTCGCTATAAAGGCAAATTGCAAAATATAATGCCACATGAGAACTTGGAACTAATATTAGCAACCAAACAATCAACTCTTGTTGACCGTTTGCTTCTGGCATTCCCTGCACACAGCGCCCGTGATCGTTCTCACACGAGCTGCAGGGGCCAGCAGACCAGAGGAGTTAGAGGGGCAGAAATCAGAAGTGGCGTTGGCCAGAGGGGTTTTCTGACCAGGTTGTGAAGTGATTTTGCTATGACCGCAGACAGGACAGGTACTGCAGCATCAATTCAAAGTGACAGGAGACAACATTTGTCCAGTATGGTTACAAACTATTTTTCATCCCTTATCGATGTTCTCCCTCAACCGTCATTCCCATTTGATTACTGGGCATCAAAATTAGACACCTGGCCAGAATTGGCAGAATATGCATTGCAGGAGCTTGCTTGCCCGGCAGCTAGTGTCCTATCAGAAAGAGTATTCAGTGCTGCAGGTTCAATACTAACAGAAAAAAGGACTCGTCTAGCTACCCAAAATGTAGATGATCTAACCTTCATTAAAATGAACCACAACTGGATTTCGAAATCTTTTGCCCACCTTGCCCGGCTGACACCTAGCTTTCCTATGAAAAGGTCTTGCCTGTGGACTATTCTGAATGCCTTTTCCAATCTCGTAATTTTCTGCACCTGATTGTCCAGCATACGACATGTTTACACCTCACTAAATGGCCAAACTCCCCACACGGGGCCGTGGTATCGACACTTGGCGACAGCACCCGTGAGAGTGCTGTTTGTCTGAAGAGGTGGGTGTGCCCGCTTTTGGTCGACGGCACTGCCACTGGGTCCCTCCTAGTACAATAAAGTGTCTCTGGCGGTGGTGGTGCGCACTCAACGTCAGACACACCGTTGTAATATGAGGGGCCCTGGGCCTGTACCGCCGGCCACAAGACAGTTCCCCCCCCCCCCAGCTCAAACAGTGCTCTACCACTTGCAAAATTATCTCACAGCTCCACCAATGTTTAGTCTATACGCTGACATCCTTCAATGCCTGCCACTGACAATACCATTGTATTGACATTTTTGTTATGTTAGGCCTTCGAAGCCTGTCTGCGGTCACTCCTTCCACTATGCCTCCACTGACCACACCACTGCTGCCCGTGTACCCCTGGAACCAATTTAAAATTGCCTACAGCCAGCCCAATTTTTTTATTTTAGGCCTTCAATGCCTGTCTGCGGTCCATTCTTTCTACTACTACTACACTGACCAGGCCACTGCTGCCCGTGTACCCCTGGAACCAATTTAAAATTGCCTACAGCCATGTGTTATTATTTTAGGCCTTCGATGCCTGTCTGCGGTCACTCCTTCCACTAGGCCTCCACTGACCACACCACTGCTGCCCGTGTACCCCTGGAACCAATTTAAAATTGCCTACAGCCATGTGTTATTATTTTAGGCCTTCGATGCCTGTCTGCGGTCACTCCTTCCACTAGGCCTCCACTGACCACACCACTGCTGCCCGTGTTCCCCTGGAACCAATTTAAAATTGCCAACAGCAATGTGTTATTATTGTTAGGCCTTCGATGCCTGTCTGCGGTCACTCCTTCCACTAGGCCTCCACTGACCACACCACTGCTGCCCGTATACCCCTGGAACCAATTTAAAATTGCCTACAGCCAGGCCAATTTTTTTATTTTAGGCCTTCGATGCCTGTCTGCGGTCCGTTCTTTCTACTACTACTACACTGACCAGGCCACTGCTGCCCGTGTTCCCCTGGAACCAATTAAAAATTGCCAACAGCAATGTGTTATTATGTTAGGCCTTCGATGCCTGTTTGCGGTCACTCCTTCCAATAGTTCTCCACTGACCAGACCAATGCTGGCCGTGTACCCCTGGAACCCAGCTGAAAGTGCATGTAGCCTCCTTTTTTTCTTTGTTTTATATTTAGAAAGCCCAGATGAACTACGCTGTGCAACGGTTCAAGCTACCCAGTCGACATTTCTTTTGCGAGAAAAGCCATCCCAGCCCTCCACCGGCATGAAAAAGTCTGCATTGTCATAGCACTCAGGCAATCAAACAGTAGAAAGATGCACCTGACAAGAGACGCATGGACCAGTAGGCATGTCCACAAAAAGTTACGTGTCCATTACGGCGCACTGGGTTAATGTGTTGGATGCATGGTCCACAGGGGACAGCCTACAAAGTCTGTCTGCAGTCCCTAATTCCAATTTTCCTCCGCTGACCACACCACTGCTGCCCGCGTACCCCTGGAACCAATTTTACAGTGTCTACAGCCTAATTTTGTTATGTTAGGCCTACTACGCCTGTCTGCGGTCCCTCCTTCCAATACTCGTCCACTGACCACATCACTGCTGCCCGTGGACCCCTGGAACCTATTTTTAATTGCATAGAGCATCCTTTTTTTAATAGTAGGCGTACAAAGTCTGTCTGCGGTCCACTATTGAAATTGTCCTCCACTGCCCAGAGCACTGCTGCTTGTGTACCCCTGTAACTTTATTATGCTGCAGTGAGCCACATTTTTGGGTTAAGTCCTACTACCTGTGTCTGTCTGCGCCACTCAATTCAGCTGTGTTCCTTTGAAAAAAGCTGAGCGTCAATAGTCTTGTTTTCAGCCTCTAGGAATTTTAAAACTGCATTGGGGGTACAACTTTGGTAGGGCCTACTAACGGTGTCTGCCTCCCCAAGGTGTGCCCCAGGTTTCCTCGCCATTGCTTTGATCTTAATGCTCTCGTTTAGTAGTTGTTGGAAACTACACTGCATTAGGCCTACAAATTGGGTATGGGGTGTAGAGAGATGGTGTGTTCCACTCCAAGGTGTTCTCCAGGTTGCCTTTCCTGAGCTTCGATCTTCCGGCTCTCGTTTAGTAGTTCTTGGAAACTACACTGCATTAGGCCTACAAATTGGGTATGGGGTGTAGAGAGATGGTGTGTTCCACTCCAAGGTGTTCTCCAGGTTACCTTTCCTGAGCTCCGATCTTCCGGCTCTCGTTTAGTAGTTCTTGGAAACTACACTGCATTAGGCCTACAAATTGGGTATGGGGTGTAGAGAGATGGTGTGTTCCACTCCAAGGTGTTCTCCAGGTTGCCTTTCCTGAGCTTCGATCTTCCGGCTCTCGTTTAGTAGTTCTTGGAAACTACACTGCATTAGGCCTACAAATTGGGTATGGGGTGTAGAGAGATGGTGTGTTCCACTGCAAGGTGTTCTCCAGGTTGCCTTTCCTGAGCTTCGATCTTCCGGCTCTCGTTTAGTAGTTGTTGGAAACTACGCTGCATTAGGCCTACAAATTGGGTATGGGGTGTAGAGAGATGGTGTGTTCCACTCCAAGGTGTTCTCCAGGTTACCTTTCCTGAGCTCCGATCTTCCGGCTCTCGTTTAGTAGTTCTTGGAAACTACACTGCATTAGGCCTACAAATTGGGTATGGGGTGTAGAGAGATGGTGTGTTCCACTCCAAGGTGTTCTCCAGGTTGCCTTTCCTGAGCTTTGATCTTCCGGCTCTCGTTTAGTAGTTCCTGGAAACTACACTGCATTAGGCCTACAAATTGGGTATGGGGTGTAGAGAGATGGTGTGTTCCACTCCAAGGTGTTCTCCAGGTTGCCTTTCCTGAGCTTCGATCTTCCGGCTCTCGTTTAGTAGTTGTTGGAAACTACGCTGCATTAGGCCTACAAATTGGGTATGGGGTGTAGAGAGATGGTGTGTTCCACTCCAAGGTGTTCCCCAGGTTTCCTCGCCAATGCTTCGATCTTCATGCTCTCGTTTAGTAGTTGTTGAAAACTACACTGCATTAGGCCTACAAATTGGGTATGGGGTGTAGAGAGATGGTGTGTTCCACTCCAAGGTGTTCTCCAGGTTACCTTTCCTGAGCTTCGATCTTCCGGCTCTCGTTTAGTAGTTCTTGGAAACTACACTGCATTAGGCCTACAAATTGGGTATGGGGTGTAGAGAGATGGTGTGTTCCACTCCAAGGTGTTCTCCAGGTTGCCTTTCCTGAGCTTCGATCTTCCGGCTCTCGTTTAGTAGTTGTTGGAAACTACGCTGCATTAGGCCTACAAATTGGGTATGGGGTGTAGAGAGATGGTGTGTTCCACTCCAAGGTGTTCTCCAGGTTACCTTTACTGAGCTCCGATCTTCCGGCTCTCGTTTAGTAGTTCTTGGAAACTACACTGCATTAGGCCTACAAATTGGGTATGGGGTGTAGAGAGATGGTGTGTTCCACTCCAAGGTGTTCTCCAGGTTGCCTTTCCTGAGCTTCGATCTTCCGGCTCTCGTTTAGTAGTTCTTGGAAACTACACTGCATTAGGCCTACAAATTGGGTATGGGGTGTAGAGAGATGGTGTGTTCCACTGCAAGGTGTTCTCCAGGTTGCCTTTCCTGAGCTTCGATCTTCCGGCTCTCGTTTAGTAGTTGTTGGAAACTTCGCTGCATTAGGCCTACAAATTGGGTATGGGGTGTAGAGAGATGGTGTGTTCCACTCCAAGGTGTTCTCCAGGTTACCTTTCCTGAGCTCCGATCTTCCGGCTCTCGTTTAGTAGTTCTTGGAAACTACACTGCATTAGGCCTACAAATTGGGTATGGGGTGTAGAGAGATGGTGTGTTCCACTCCAAGGTGTTCTCCAGATTGCCTTTCCTGAGCTTTGATCTTCCGGCTCTCGTTTAGTAGTTCCTGGAAACTACACTGCATTAGGCCTACAAATTGGGTATGGGGTGTAGAGAGATGGTGTGTTCCACTCCAAGGTGTTCTCCAGGTTGCCTTTCCTGAGCTTCGATCTTCCGGCTCTCGTTTAGTAGTTGTTGGAAACTACGCTGCATTAGGCCTACAAATTGGGTATGGGGTGTAGAGAGATGGTGTGTTCCACTCCAAGGTGTTCTCCAGGTTACCTTTCCTGAGCTCCGATCTTCCGGCTCTCGTTTAGTAGTTCTTGGAAACTACACTGCATTAGGCCTACAAATTGGGTATGGGGTGTAGAGAGATGGTGTGTTCCACTCCAAGGTGTTCTCCAGGTTGCCTTTCCTGAGCTCCGATCTTCCGGCTCTCGTTTAGTAGTTCTTGGAAACTACACTGTATTAGGCCTACAAATTGGGTATGGGGTGTAGAGAGATGGTGTGTTCCACTCCAAGGTGTTCTCCAGGTTGCCTTTCCTGAGCTTCGATCTTCCGGCTCTCGTTTAGTAGTTCTTGGAAACTACTCTGCATTAGGCCTACAAATTGGGTATGGGGTGTAGAGAGATGGTGTGTTCCACTCCAAGGTGTTCTCCAGGTTACCTTTCCTGAGCTCCGATCTTCCGGCTCTCGTTTAGTAGTTCTTGGAAACTACACTGCATTAGGCCTACAAATTGGGTATGGGGTGTAGAGAGATGGTGTGTTCCACTCCAAGGTGTTCTCCAGGTTGCCTTTCCTGAGCTTCGATCTTCCGGCTCTCGTTTAGTAGTTCTTGGAAACTACACTGCATTAGGCCTACAAATTGGGTATGGGGTGTACAGAGATGGTGTGTTCCACTCCAAGGTGTTCTCCAGGTTGCCTTTCCTGAGCTTCGATCTTCCGGCTCTCGTTTAGTAGTTCTTGTAAACTACACTGCATTAGGCCTACAAATTGGGTATGGGATGTAGAGAGATGGTGTGTTCCACTGCAAGGTGTTCTCCAGGTTGCCTTTCCTGAGCTTCGATCTTCCGGCTCTCGTTTAGTAGTTGTTGGAAACTACGCTGCATTAGGCCTACAAATTGGGTATGGGGTGTAGAGAGATGGTGTGTTCCACTCCAAGGTGTTCCCCAGGTTTCCTCGCCAATGCTTCGATCTTCATGCTCTCGTTTAGTAGTTGTTGGAAACTACACTGCATTAGGCCTACAAATTGGGTATGGGGTGTAGAGAGATGGTGTGTTCCACTCCAAGGTGTTCTCCAGGTTACCTTTCCTGAGCTCCGATCTTCCGGCTCTCGTTTAGTAGTTCTTGGAAACTACGCTGCATTAGGCCTACAAATTGGGTATGGGGTGTAGAGAGATGGTGTGTTCCACTCCAAGGTGTTCTCCAGGTTGCCTTTCCTGAGCTTCGATCTTCCGGCTCTCGTTTAGTAGTTGTTGGAAACTACGCTGCATTAGGCCTACAAATTGGGTATGGGGTGTAGAGAGATGGTGTGTTCCACTCCAAGGTGTTCTCCAGGTTACCTTTCCTGAGCTCCGATCTTCCGGCTCTCGTTTAGTAGTTCTTGGAAACTACACTGCATTAGGCCTACAAATTGGGTATGGGGTGTAGAGAGATGGTGTGTTCCACTCCAAGGTGTTCTCCAGATTGCCTTTCCTGAGCTTTGATCTTCCGGCTCTCGTTTAGTAGTTCCTGGAAACTACACTGCATTAGGCCTACAAATTGGGTATGTGGTGTAGAGAGATGGTGTGTTCCACTCCAAGGTGTTCTCCAGGTTGCCTTTCCTGAGCTTCGATCTTCCGGCTCTCGTTTAGTAGTTGTTGGAAACTACGCTGCATTAGGCCTACAAATTGGGTATGGGGTGTAGAGAGATGGTGTGTTCCACTCCAAGGTGTTCTCCAGGTTACCTTTCCTGAGCTTCGATCTTCCGGCTCTCGTTTAGTAGTTCTTGGAAACTACACTGCATTAGGCCTACAAATTGGGTATGGGGTGTAGAGAGATGGTGTGTTCCACTCCAAGGTGTTCTCCAGGTTGCCTTTCCTGAGCTTCGATCTTCCGGCTCTCGTTTAGTAGTTGTTGGAAACTACGCTGCATTAGGCCTACAAATTGGGTATGGGGTGTAGAGAGATGGTGTGTTCCACTCCAAGGTGTTCTCCAGGTTACCTTTCCTGAGCTCCGATCTTCCGGCTCTCGTTTAGTAGTTCTTGGAAACTACACTGCATTAGGCCTACAAATTGGGTATGGGGTGTAGAGAGATGGTGTGTTCCACTCCAAGGTGTTCTCCAGGTTGCCTTTCCTGAGCTCCGATCTTCCGGCTCTCGTTTAGTAGTTCTTGGAAACTACACTGTATTAGGCCTACAAATTGGGTATGGGGTGTAGAGAGATGGTGTGTTCCACTCCAAGGTGTTCTCCATGTTGCCTTTCCTGAGCTTCGATCTTCCGGCTCTCGTTTAGTAGTTCTTGGAAACTACACTGCATTAGGCCTACAAATTGGGTATGGGGTGTAGAGAGATGGTGTGTTCCACTCCAAGGTGTTCTCCAGGTTACCTTTCCTGAGCTCCGATCTTCCGGCTCTCGTTTAGTAGTTCTTGGAAACTACACTGCATTAGGCCTACAAATTGGGTATGGGGTGTAGAGAGATGGTGTGTTCCACTCCAAGGTGTTCTCCAGGTTGCCTTTCCTGAGCTTCGATCTTCCGGCTCTCGTTTAGTAGTTCTTGGAAACTACACTGCATTAGGCCTACAAATTGGGTATGGGGTGTACAGAGATGGTGTGTTCCACTCCAAGGTGTTCTCCAGGTTGCCTTTCCTGAGCTTCGATCTTCTGGCTCTCGTTTAGTAGTTCTTGTAAACTACACTGCATTAGGCCTACAAATTGGGTATGGGATGTAGAGAGATGGTGTGTTCCACTGCAAGGTGTTCTCCAGGTTGCCTTTCCTGAGCTTCGATCTTCCGGCTCTCGTTTAGTAGTTGTTGGAAACTACGCTGCATTAGGCCTACAAATTGGGTATGGGGTGTAGAGAGATGGTGTGTTCCACTCCAAGGTGTTCTCCAGGTTACCTTTCCTGAGCTCCGATCTTCCGGCTCTCGTTTAGTAGTTCTTGGAAACTACACTGCATTAGGCCTACAAATTGGGTATGGGGTGTACAGAGATGGTGTGTTCCACTCCAAGGTGTTCTCCAGGTTGCCTTTCCTGAGCTTCGATCTTCTGGCTCTCGTTTAGTAGTTCTTGTAAACTACACTGCATTAGGCCTACAAATTGGGTATGGGATGTAGAGAGATGGTGTGTTCCACTGCAAGGTGTTCTCCAGGTTGCCTTTCCTGAGCTTCGATCTTCCGGCTCTCGTTTAGTAGTTGTTGGAAACTACGCTGCATTAGGCCTACAAATTGGGTATGGGGTGTAGAGAGATGGTGTGTTCCACTCCAAGGTGTTCTCCAGATTGCCTTTCCTGAGCTTTGATCTTCCGGCTCTCGTTTAGTAGTTCCTGGAAACTACACTGCATTAGGCCTACAAATTGGGTATGGGGTGTAGAGAGATGGTGTGTTCTACTCCAAGGTGTTCTCCAGGTTGCCATTCCTGAGCTTCGATCTTCCGGCTCTCGTTTAGTAGTTGTTGGAAACTACGCTGCATTAGGCCTACAAATTGGGTATGGGGTGTAGAGAGATGGTGTGTTCCACTCCAAGGTGTTCCCCAGGTTTCCTCGCCAATGCTTCGATCTTCATGCTCTCGTTTAGTAGTTGTTAAAAACTACACTGCATTAGGCCTACAAATTGGGTATGGGGTGTAGAGAGATGGTGTGTTCCACTCCAAGGTGTTCTCCAGGTTACGTTTCCTGAGCTTCGATCTTCCGGCTCTCGTTTAGTAGTTGTTGGAAACTACGCTGCATTAGGCCTACAAATTGGGTATGGGGTGTAGAGAGATGGTGTGTTCCACTCCAAGGTGTTCTCCAGGTTACCTTTCCTGAGCTCCGATCTTCCGGCTCTCGTTTAGTAGTTCTTGGAAACTACACTGCATTAGGCCTACAAATTGGGTATGGGGTGTAGAGAGATGGTGTGTTCCACTCCAAGGTGTTCTCCAGGTTGCCTTTCCTGAGCTCCGATCTTCCGGCTCTCGTTTAGTAGTTCTTGGAAACTACACTGTATTAGGCCTACAAATTGGGTATGGGGTGTAGAGAGATGGTGTGTTCCACTCCAAGGTGTTCTCCAGGTTGCCTTTCCTGAGCTTCGATCTTCCGGCTCTCGTTTAGTAGTTCTTGGAAACTACACTGCATTAGGCCTACAAATTGGGTATGGGGTGTAGAGAGATGGTGTGTTCCACTCCAAGGTGTTCTCCAGGTTACCTTTCCTGAGCTCCGATCTTCCGGCTCTCGTTTAGTAGTTCTTGGAAACTACACTGCATTAGGCCTACAAATTGGGTATGGTGTGTAGAGAGATGGTGTGTTCCACTCCAAGGTGTTCTCCAGGTTGCCTTTCCTGAGCTTCGATCTTCCGGCTCTCGTTTAGTAGTTCTTGGAAACTACACTGCATTAGGCCTACAAATTGGGTATGGGGTGTAGAGAGATGGTGTGTTCCACTGCAAGGTGTTCTCCAGGTTGCCTTTCCTGAGCTTCGATCTTCCGGCTCTCGTTTAGTAGTTGTTGGAAACTACGCTGCATTAGGCCTACAAATTGGGTATGGGGTGTAGAGAGATGGTGTGTTCCACTCCAAGGTGTTCTCCAGGTTACCTTTCCTGAGCTCCGATCTTCCGGCTCTCGTTTAGTAGTTCTTGGAAACTACACTGCATTAGGCCTACAAATTGGGTATGGGGTGTAGAGAGATGGTGTGTTCCACTCCAAGGTGTTCTCCAGATTGCCTTTCCTGAGCTTTGATCTTCCGGCTCTCGTTTAGTAGTTCCTGGAAACTACACTGCATTAGGCCTACAAATTGGGTATGGGGTGTAGAGAGATGGTGTGTTCCACTCCAAGGTGTTCTCCAGGTTGCCTTTCCTGAGCTTCGATCTTCCGGCTCTCGTTTAGTAGTTGTTGGAAACTACGCTGCATTAGGCCTACAAATTGGGTATGGGGTGTAGAGAGATGGTGTGTTCCACTCCAAGGTGTTCCCCAGGTTTCCTCGCCAATGCTTCGATCTTCATGCTCTCGTTTAGTAGTTGTTGAAAACTACACTGCATTAGGCCTACAAATTGGGTATGGGGTGTAGAGAGATGGTGTGTTCCACTCCAAGGTGTTCTCCAGGTTACCTTTCCTGAGCTTCGATCTTCCGGCTCTCGTTTAGTAGTTCTTGGAAACTACACTGCATTAGGCCTACAAATTGGGTATGGGGTGTAGAGAGATGGTGTGTTCCACTCCAAGGTGTTCTCCAGGTTGCCTTTCCTGAGCTTCGATCTTCCGGCTCTCGTTTAGTAGTTGTTGGAAACTACGCTGCATTAGGCCTACAAATTGGGTATGGGGTGTAGAGAGATGGTGTGTTCCACTCCAAGGTGTTCTCCAGGTTACCTTTCCTGAGCTCCGATCTTCCCGCTCTCGTTTAGTAGTTCTTGGAAACTACACTGCATTAGGCCTACAAATTGGGTATGGGGTGTAGAGAGATGGTGTGTTCCACTCCAAGGTGTTCTCCAGGTTGCCTTTCCTGAGCTCCGATCTTCCGGCTCTCGTTTAGTAGTTCTTGGAAACTACACTGTATTAGGCCTACAAATTGGGTATGGGGTGTAGAGAGATGGTGTGTTCCACTCCAAGGTGTTCTCCAGGTTGCCTTTCCTGAGCTTCGATCTTCCGGCTCTCGTTTAGTAGTTCTTGGAAACTACACTGCATTAGGCCTACAAATTGGGTATGGGGTGTAGAGAGATGGTGTGTTCCACTCCAAGGTGTTCTCCAGGTTACCTTTCCTGAGCTCCGATCTTCCGGCTCTCGTTTAGTAGTTCTTGGAAACTACACTGCATTAGGCCTACAAATTGGGTATGGGGTGTAGAGAGATGGTGTGTTCCACTCCAAGGTGTTCTCCAGGTTGCCTTTCCTGAGCTTCGATCTTCCGGCTCTCGTTTAGTAGTTCTTGGAAACTACACTGCATTAGGCCTACAAATTGGGTATGGGGTGTACAGAGATGGTGTGTTCCACTCCAAGGTGTTCTCCAGGTTGCCTTTCCTGAGCTTCGATCTTCCGGCTCTCGTTTAGTAGTTCTTGTAAACTACACTGCATTAGGCCTACAAATTGGGTATGGGATGTAGAGAGATGGTGTGTTCCACTCCAAGGTGTTCTCCAGGTTGCCTTTCCTGAGCTTCGATCTTCCGGCTCTCGTTTAGTAGTTGTTGGAAACTACGCTGCATTAGGCCTACAAATTGGGTATGGGGTGTAGAGAGATGGTGTGTTCCACTCCAAGGTGTTCCCCAGGTTTCCTCGCCAATGCTTCGATCTTCATGCTCTCGTTTAGTAGTTGTTGGAAACTACGCTGCATTAGGCCTACAAATTGGGTATGGGGTGTAGAGAGATGGTGTGTTCCACTCCAAGGTGTTCTCCAGGTTACCTTTCCTGAGCTCCGATCTTCCGGCTCTCGTTTAGTAGTTCTTGGAAACTACACTGCATTAGGCCTACAAATTGGGTATGGGGTGTAGAGAGATGGTGTGTTCCACTCCAAGGTGTTCTCCAGGTTGCCTTTCCTGAGCTTCGATCTTCCGGCTCTCGTTTAGTAGTTGTTGGAAACTACGCTGCATTAGGCCTACAAATTGGGTATGGGGTGTAGAGAGATGGTGTGTTCCACTCCAAGGTGTTCTCCAGGTTGCCTTTCCTGAGCTCCGATCTTCCGGCTCTCGTTTAGTAGTTCTTGGAAACTACACTGTATTAGGCCTACAAATTGGGTATGGGGTGTAGAGAGATGGTGTGTTCCACTCCAAGGTGTTCTCCAGGTTGCCTTTCCTGAGCTTCGATCTTCCGGCTCTCGTTTAGTAGTTCTTGGAAACTACACTGCATTAGGCCTACAAATTGGGTATGGGGTGTAGAGAGATGGTGTGTTCCACTCCAAGGTGTTCTCCAGGTTGCCTTTCCTGAGCTTCGATCTTCCGGCTCTCGTTTAGTAGTTCTTGGAAACTACACTGCATTAGGCCTACAAATTGGGTATGGGGTGTACAGAGATGGTGTGTTCCACTCCAAGGTGTTCTCCAGGTTGCCTTTCCTGAGCTTCGATCTTCCGGCTCTCGTTTAGTAGTTCTTGTAAACTACACTGCATTAGGCCTACAAATTGGGTATGGGATGTAGAGAGATGGTGTGTTCCACTGCAAGGTGTTCTCCAGGTTGCCTTTCCTGAGCTTCGATCTTCCGGCTCTCGTTTAGTAGTTGTTGGAAACTACGCTGCATTAGGCCTACAAATTGGGTATGGGGTGTAGAGAGATGGTGTGTTCCACTCCAAGGTGTTCCCCAGGTTTCCTCGCCAATGCTTCGATCTTCATGCTCTCGTTTAGTAGTTGTTGGAAACTACACTGCATTAGGCCTACAAATTGGGTATGGGGTGTAGAGAGATGGT
Organism: Ranitomeya imitator; assembly: GCF_032444005.1. Classification (NCBI taxonomy): domain Eukaryota; kingdom Metazoa; phylum Chordata; class Amphibia; order Anura; family Dendrobatidae; genus Ranitomeya; species Ranitomeya imitator. Next base: position 55,769,253 of record NC_091291.1, read on the forward strand.
GTGTTCCACTCCAAGGTGTTCTCCAGGTTACCTTTCCTGAGCTCCGATCTTCCGGCTCTCGTTTAGTAGTTCTTGGAAACTACGCTGCATTAGGCCTACAAATTGGGTATGGGGTGTAGAGAGATGGTGTGTTCCACTCCAAGGTGTTCTCCAGGTTGCCTTTCCTGAGCTTCGATCTTACGGCTCTCGTTTAGTAGTTGTTGGAAACTACGCTGCATTAGGCCTACAAATTGGGTATGGGGTGTAGAGAGATGGTGTGTTCCACTCCAAGGTGTTCTCCAGGTTACCTTTCCTGAGCTCCGATCTTCCGGCTCTCGTTTAGTAGTTCTTGGAAACTACACTGCATTAGGCCTACAAATTGGGTATGGGGTGTAGAGAGATGGTGTGTTCCACTCCAAGGTGTTCTCCAGATTGCCTTTCCTGAGCTTTGATCTTCCGGCTCTCGTTTAGTAGTTCCTGGAAACTACACTGCATTAGGCCTACAAATTGGGTATGGGGTGAAGAGAGATGGTGTGTTCCACTCCAAGGTGTTCTCCAGGTTGCCTTTCCTGAGCTTCGATCTTCCGGCTCTCGTTTAGTAGTTGTTGGAAACTACGCTGCATTAGGCCTACAAATTGGGTATGGGGTGTAGAGAGATGGTGTGTTCCACTCCAAGGTGTTCCCCAGGTTTCCTCGCCAATGCTTCGATCTTCATGCTCTCGTTTAGTAGTTGTTGAAAACTACACTGCATTAGGCCTACAAATTGGGTATGGGGTGTAGAGAGATGGTGTGTTCCACTCCAAGGTGTTCTCCAGGTTACCTTTCCTGAGCTTCGATCTTCCGGCTCTCGTTTAGTAGTTCTTGGAAACTACACTGCATTAGGCCTACAAATTGGGTATGGGGTGTAGAGAGATGGTGTGTTCCACTCCAAGGTGTTCTCCAGGTTGCCTTTCCTGAGCTTCGATCTTCCGGCTCTCGTTTAGTAGTTGTTGGAAACTACGCTGCATTAGGCCTACAAATTGGGTATGGGGTGTAGAGAGATGGTGTGTTCCACTCCAAGGTGTTCTCCAGGTTACCTTTCCTGAGCTCCGATCTTCCGGCTCTCGTTTAGTAGTTCTTGGAAACTACACTGCATTAGGCCTACAAATTGGGTATGGGGTGTAGAGAGATGGTGTGTTCCACTCCAAGGTGTTCTCCAGGTTGCCTTTCCTGAGCTCCGATCTTCCGGCTCTCGTTTAGTAGTTCTTGGAAACTACACTGTATTAGGCCTACAAATTGGGTATGGGGTGTAGAGAGATGGTGTGTTCCACTCCAAGGTGTTCTCCATGTTGCCTTTCCTGAGCTTCGATCTTCCGGCTCTCGTTTAGTAGTTTTTGGAAACTACACTGCATTAGGCCTACAAATTGGGTATGGGGTGTAGAGAGATGGTGTGTTCCACTCCAAGGTGTTCTCCAGGTTACCTTTCCTGAGCTCCGATCTTCCGGCTCTCGTTTAGTAGTTCTTGGAAACTACACTGCATTAGGCCTACAAATTGGGTATGGGGTGTAGAGAGATGGTGTGTTCCACTCCAAGGTGTTCTCCAGGTTGCCTTTCCTGAGCTTCGATCTTCCGGCTCTCGTTTAGTAGTTCTTGGAAACTACACTGCATTAGGCCTACAAATTGGGTATGGGGTGTACAGAGATGGTGTGTTCCACTCCAAGGTGTTCTCCAGGTTGCCTTTCCTGAGCTTCGATCTTCTGGCTCTCGTTTAGTAGTTCTTGTAAACTACACTGCATTAGGCCTACAAATTGGGTATGGGATGTAGAGAGATGGTGTGTTCCACTGCAAGGTGTTCTCCAGGTTGCCTTTCCTGAGCTTCGATCTTCCGGCTCTCGTTTAGTAGTTTTTGGAAACTACACTGCATTAGGCCTACAAATTGGGTATGGGGTGTAGAGAGATGGTGTGTTCCACTCCAAGGTGTTCTCCAGGTTACCTTTCCTGAGCTCCGATCTTCCGGCTCTCGTTTAGTAGTTCTTGGAAACTACACTGCATTAGGCCTACAAATTGGGTATGGGGTGTAGAGAGATGGTGTGTTCCACTCCAAGGTGTTCTCCAGGTTGCCTTTCCTGAGCTTCGATCTTCCGGCTCTCGTTTAGTAGTTCTTGGAAACTACACTGCATTAGGCCTACAAATTGGGTATGGGGTGTACAGAGATGGTGTGTTCCACTCCAAGGTGTTCTCCAGGTTGCCTTTCCTGAGCTTCGATCTTCTGGCTCTCGTTTAGTAGTTCTTGTAAACTACACTGCATTAGGCCTACAAATTGGGTATGGGATGTAGAGAGATGGTGTGTTCCACTGCAAGGTGTTCTCCAGGTTGCCTTTCCTGAGCTTCGATCTTCCGGCTCTCGTTTAGTAGTTGTTGGAAACTACGCTGCATTAGGCCTACAAATTGGGTATGGGGTGTAGAGAGATGGTGTGTTCCACTCCAAGGTGTTCTCCAGGTTACCTTTCCTGAGCTCCGATCTTCCGGCTCTCGTTTAGTAGTTCTTGGAAACTACACTGCATTAGGCCTACAAATTGGGTATGGGGTGTAGAGAGATGGTGTGTTCCACTCCAAGGTGTTCTCCAGATTGCCTTTCCTGAGCTTTGATCTTCCGGCTCTCGTTTAGTAGTTCCTGGAAACTACACTGCATTAGGCCTACAAATTGGGTATGGGGTGTAGAGAGATGGTGTGTTCTACTCCAAGGTGTTCTCCAGGTTGCCTTTCCTGAGCTTCGATCTTCCGGCTCTCGTTTAGTAGTTGTTGGAAACTACGCTGCATTAGGCCTACAAATTGGGTATGGGGTGTAGAGAGATGGTGTGTTCCACTCCAAGGTGTTCCCCAGGTTTCCTCGCCAATGCTTCGATCTTCATGCTCTCGTTTAGTAGTTGTTAAAAACTACACTGCATTAGGCCTACAAATTGGGTATGGGGTGTAGAGAGATGGTGTGTTCCACTCCAAGGTGTTCTCCAGGTTACGTTTCCTGAGCTTCGATCTTCCGGCTCTCGTTTAGTAGTTGTTGGAAACTACGCTGCATTAGGCCTACAAATTGGGTATGGGGTGTAGAGAGATGGTGTGTTCCACTCCAAGGTGTTCTCCAGGTTACCTTTCCTGAGCTCCGATCTTCCGGCTCTCGTTTAGTAGTTCTTGGAAACTACACTGCATTAGGCCTACAAATTGGGTATGGGGTGTAGAGAGATGGTGTGTTCCACTCCAAGGTGTTCTCCAGGTTGCCTTTCCTGAGCTCTGATCTTCCGGCTCTCGTTTAGTAGTTCTTGGAAACTACACTGTATTAGGCCTACAAATTGGGTATGGGGTGTAGAGAGATGGTGTGTTCCACTCCAAGGTGTTCTCCAGGTTGCCTTTCCTGAGCTTCGATCTTCCGGCTCTCGTTTAGTAGTTCTTGGAAACTACACTGCATTAGGCCTACAAATTGGGTATGGGGTGTAGAGAGATGGTGTGTTCCACTCCAAGGTGTTCTCCAGGTTACCTTTCCTGAGCTCCGATCTTCCGGCTCTCGTTTAGTAGTTCTTGGAAACTACACTGCATTAGGCCTACAAATTGGGTATGGGGTGTAGAGAGATGGTGTGTTCCACTCCAAGGTGTTCTCCAGGTTGCCTTTCCTGAGCTTCGATCTTCCGGCTCTCGTTTAGTAGTTCTTGGAAACTACACTGCATTAGGCCTACAAATTGGGTATGGGGTGTAGAGAGATGGTGTGTTCCACTGCAAGGTGTTCTCCAGGTTGCCTTTCCTGAGCTTCGATCTTCCGGCTCTCGTTTAGTAGTTGTTGGAAACTACGCTGCATTAGGCCTACAAATTGGGTATGGGGTGTAGAGAGATGGTGTGTTCCACTCCAAGGTGTTCTCCAGGTTACCTTTCCTGAGCTCCGATCTTCCGGCTCTCGTTTAGTAGTTCTTGGAAACTACACTGCATTAGGCCTACAAATTGGGTATGGGGTGTAGAGAGATGGTGTGTTCCACTCCAAGGTGTTCTCCAGATTGCCTTTCCTGAGCTTTGATCTTCCGGCTCTCGTTTAGTAGTTCCTGGAAACTACACTGCATTAGGCCTACAAATTGGGTATGGGGTGTAGAGAGATGGTGTGTTCCACTCCAAGGTGTTCTCCAGGTTGCCTTTCCTGAGCTTCGATCTTCCGGCTCTCGTTTAGTAGTTGTTGGAAACTACGCTGCATTAGGCCTACAAATTGGGTATGGGGTGTAGAGAGATGGTGTGTTCCACTCCAAGGTGTTCCCCAGGTTTCCTCGCCAATGCTTCGATCTTCATGCTCTCGTTTAGTAGTTGTTGAAAACTACACTGCATTAGGCCTACAAATTGGGTATGGGGTGTAGAGAGATGGTGTGTTCCACTCCAAGGTGTTCTCCAGGTTACCTTTCCTGAGCTTCGATCTTCCGGCTCTCGTTTAGTAGTTCTTGGAAACTACACTGCATTAGGCCTACAAATTGGGTATGGGGTGTAGAGAGATGGTGTGTTCCACTCCAAGGTGTTCTCCAGGTTGCCTTTCCTGAGCTTCGATCTTCCGGCTCTCGTTTAGTAGTTGTTGGAAACTACGCTGCATTAGGCCTACAAATTGGGTATGGGGTGTAGAGAGATGGTGTGTTCCACTCCAAGGTGTTCTCCAGGTTACCTTTCCTGAGCTCCGATCTTCCCGCTCTCGTTTAGTAGTTCTTGGAAACTACACTGCATTAGGCCTACAAATTGGGTATGGGGTGTAGAGAGATGGTGTGTTCCACTCCAAGGTGTTCTCCAGGTTGCCTTTCCTGAGCTCCGATCTTCCGGCTCTCGTTTTGTAGTTCTTGGAAACTACACTGTATTAGGCCTACAAATTGGGTATGGGGTGTAGAGAGATGGTGTGTTCCACTCCAAGGTGTTCTCCAGGTTGCCTTTCCTGAGCTTCGATCTTCCGGCTCTCGTTTAGTAGTTCTTGGAAACTACACTGCATTAGGCCTACAAATTGGGTATGGGGTGTAGAGAGATGGTGTGTTCCACTCCAAGGTGTTCTCCAGGTTACCTTTCCTGAGCTCCGATCTTCCGGCTCTCGTTTAGTAGTTCTTGGAAACTACACTGCATTAGGCCTACAAATTGGGTATGGGGTGTAGAGAGATGGTGTGTTCCACTCCAAGGTGTTCTCCAGGTTGCCTTTCCTGAGCTTCGATCTTCCGGCTCTCGTTTAGTAGTTCTTGGAAACTACACTGCATTAGGCCTACAAATTGGGTATGGGGTGTACAGAGATGGTGTGATCCACTCCAAGGTGTTCTCCAGGTTGCCTTTCCTGAGCTTCGATCTTCCGGCTCTCGTTTAGTAGTTCTTGTAAACTACACTGCATTAGGCCTACAAATTGGGTATGGGATGTAGAGAGATGGTGTGTTCCACTCCAAGGTGTTCTCCAGGTTGCCTTTCCTGAGCTTCGATCTTCCGGCTCTCTTTTAGTAGTTGTTGGAAACTACGCTGCATTAGGCCTACAAATTGGGTATGGGGTGTAGAGAGATGGTGTGTTCCACTCCAAGGTGTTCCCCAGGTTTCCTCGCCAATGCTTCGATCTTCATGCTCTCGTTTAGTAGTTGTTGGAAACTACGCTGCATTAGGCCTACAAATTGGGTATGGGGTGTAGAGAGATGGTGTGTTCCACTCCAAGGTGTTCTCTAGGTTACCTTTCCTGAGCTCCGATCTTCCGGCTCTCGTTTAGTAGTTCTTGGAAACTACACTGCATTAGGCCTACAAATTGGGTATGGGGTGTAGAGAGATGGTGTGTTCCACTCCAAGGTGTTCTCCAGGTTGCCTTTCCTGAGCTTCGATCTTCCGGCTCTCGTTTAGTAGTTGTTGGAAACTACGCTGCATTAGGCCTACAAATTGGGTATGGGGTGTAGAGAGATGGTGTGTTCCACTCCAAGGTGTTCCCCAGGTTTCCTCGCCAATGCTTCGATCTTCATGCTCTCGTTTAGTAGTTGTTGAAAACTACACTGCATTAGGCCTACAAATTGGGTATGGGGTGTAGAGAGATGGTGTGTTCCACTCCAAGATGTTCTCCAGGTTACCTTTCCTGAGCTTCGATCTTCCGGCTCTCGTTTAGTAGTTCTTGGAAACTACACTGCATTAGGCCTACAAATTGGGTATGGGGTGTAGAGAGATGGTGTGTTCCACTCCAAGGTGTTCTCCAGGTTGCCTTTCCTGAGCTTCGATCTTCCGGCTCTCGTTTAGTAGTTGTTGGAAACTACGCTGCATTAGGCCTACAAATTGGGTATGGGGTGTAGAGAGATGGTGTGTTCCACTCCAAGGTGTTCTCCAGGTTACCTTTCCTGAGCTCCGATCTTCCGGCTCTCGTTTAGTAGTTCTTGGAAACTACACTGCATTAGGCCTACAAATTGGGTATGGGGTGTAGAGAGATGGTGTGTTCCACTCCAAGGTGTTCTCCAGGTTGCCTTTCCTGAGCTCCGATCTTCCGGCTCTCGTTTAGTAGTTCTTGGAAACTACACTGTATTAGGCCTACAAATTGGGTATGGGGTGTAGAGAGATGGTGTGTTCCACTCCAAGGTGTTCTCCATGTTGCCTTTCCTGAGCTTCGATCTTCCGGCTCTCGTTTAGTAGTTTTTGGAAACTACACTGCATTAGGCCTACAAATTGGGTATGGGGTGTAGAGAGATGGTGTGTTCCACTCCAAGGTGTTCTCCAGGTTACCTTTCCTGAGCTCCGATCTTCCGGCTCTCGTTTAGTAGTTCTTGGAAACTACACTGCATTAGGCCTACAAATTGGGTATGGGGTGTAGAGAGATGGTGTGTTCCACTCCAAGGTGTTCTCCAGGTTGCCTTTCCTGAGCTTCGATCTTCCGGCTCTCGTTTAGTAGTTCTTGGAAACTACACTGCATTAGGCCTACAAATTGGGTATGGGGTGTACAGAGATGGTGTGTTCCACTCCAAGGTGTTCTCCAGGTTGCCTTTCCTGAGCTTCGATCTTCTGGCTCTCGTTTAGTAGTTCTTGTAAACTACACTGCATTAGGCCTACAAATTGGGTATGGGATGTAGAGAGATGGTGTGTTCCACTGCAAGGTGTTCTCCAGGTTGCCTTTCCTGAGCTTCGATCTTCCGGCTCTCGTTTAGTAGTTGTTGGAAACTACGCTGCATTAGGCCTACAAATTGGGTATGGGGTGTAGAGAGATGGTGTGTTCCACTCCAAGGTGTTCTCCAGGTTACCTTTCCTGAGCTCCGATCTTCCGGCTCTCGTTTAGTAGTTCTTGGAAACTACACTGCATTAGGCCTACAAATTGGGTATGGGGTGTAGAGAGATGGTGTGTTCCACTCCAAGGTGTTCTCCAGATTGCCTTTCCTGAGCTTTGATCTTCCGGCTCTCGTTTAGTAGTTCCTGGAAACTACACTGCATTAGGCCTACAAATTGGGTATGGGGTGTAGAGAGATGGTGTGTTCTACTCCAAGGTGTTCTCCAGGTTGCCTTTCCTGAGCTTCGATCTTCCGGCTCTCGTTTAGTAGTTGTTGGAAACTACGCTGCATTAGGCCTACAAATTGGGTATGGGGTGTAGAGAGATGGTGTGTTCCACTCCAAGGTGTTCCCCAGGTTTCCTCGCCAATGCTTCGATCTTCATGCTCTCGTTTAGTAGTTGTTAAAAACTACACTGCATTAGGCCTACAAATTGGGTATGGGGTGTAGAGAGATGGTGTGTTCCACTCCAAGGTGTTCTCCAGGTTACGTTTCCTGAGCTTCGATCTTCCGGCTCTCGTTTAGTAGTTGTTGGAAACTACGCTGCATTAGGCCTACAAATTGGGTATGGGGTGTAGAGAGATGGTGTGTTCCACTCCAAGGTGTTCTCCAGGTTACCTTTCCTGAGCTCCGATCTTCCGGCTCTCGTTTAGTAGTTCTTGGAAACTACACTGTATTAGGCCTTCAAATTGGGTATGGGGTGTAGAGAGATGGTGTGTTCCACTCCAAGGTGTTCTCCAGGTTGCCTTTCCTGAGCTCCGATCTTCCGGCTCTCGTTTAGTAGTTCTTGGAAACTACACTGTATTAGGCCTACAAATTGGGTATGGGGTGTAGAGAGATGGTGTGTTCCACTCCAAGGTGTTCTCCAGGTTGCCTTTCCTGAGCTTCGATCTTCCGGCTCTCGTTTAGTAGTTCTTGGAAACTACACTGCATTAGGCCTACAAATTGGGTATGGGGTGTAGAGAGATGGTGTGTTCCACTCCAAGGTGTTCTCCAGGTTACCTTTCCTGAGCTCCGATCTTCCGGCTCTCGTTTAGTAGTTCTTGGAAACTACACTGCATTAGGCCTACAAATTGGGTATGGGGTGTAGAGAGATGGTGTGTTCCACTCCAAGGTGTTCTCCAGGTTGCCTTTCCTGAGCTTCGATCTTCCGGCTCTCGTTTAGTAGTTCTTGGAAACTACACTGCATTAGGCCTACAAATTGGGTATGGGGTGTAGAGAGATGGTGTGTTCCACTGCAAGGTGTTCTCCAGGTTGCCTTTCCTGAGCTTCGATCTTCCGGCTCTCGTTTAGTAGTTGTTGGAAACTACGCTGCATTAGGCCTACAAATTGGGTATGGGGTGTAGAGAGATGGTGTGTTCCACTCCAAGGTGTTCTCCAGGTTACCTTTCCTGAGCTCCGATCTTCCGGCTCTCGTTTAGTAGTTCTTGGAAACTACACTGCATTAGGCCTACAAATTGGGTATGGGGTGTAGAGAGATGGTGTGTTCCACTCCAAGGTGTTCTCCAGATTGCCTTTCCTGAGCTTTGATCTTCCGGCTCTCGTTTAGTAGTTCCTGGAAACTACACTGCATTAGGCCTACAAATTGGGTATGGGGTGTAGAGAGATGGTGTGTTCCACTCCAAGGTGTTCTCCAGGTTGCCTTTCCTGAGCTTCGATCTTCCGGCTCTCGTTTAGTAGTTGTTGGAAACTACGCTGCATTAGGCCTACAAATTGGGTATGGGGTGTAGAGAGATGGTGTGTTCCACTCCAAGGTGTTCCCCAGGTTTCCTCGCCAATGCTTCGATCTTCATGCTCTCGTTTAGTAGTTGTTGAAAACTACACTGCATTAGGCCTACAAATTGGGTATGGGGTGTAGAGAGATGGTGTGTTCCACTCCAAGGTGTTCTCCAGGTTACCTTTCCTGAGCTTCGATCTTCCGGCTCTCGTTTAGTAGTTCTTGGAAACTACACTGCATTAGGCCTACAAATTGGGTATGGGGTGTAGAGAGATGGTGTGTTCCACTCCAAGGTGTTCTCCAGGTTGCCTTTCCTGAGCTCCGATCTTCCGGCTCTCGTTTAGTAGTTCTTGGAAACTACACTGTATTAGGCCTACAAATTGGGTATGGGGTGTAGAGAGATGGTGTGTTCCACTCCAAGGTGTTCTCCAGGTTGCCTTTCCTGAGCTTCGATCTTCCGGCTCTCGTTTAGTAGTTCTTGGAAACTACACTGCATTAGGCCTACAAATTGGGTATGGGGTGTAGAGAGATGGTGTGTTCCACTCCAAGGTGTTCTCCAGGTTACCTTTCCTGAGCTCCGATCTTCCGGCTCTCGTTTAGTAGTTCTTGGAAACTACACTGCATTAGGCCTACAAATTGGGTATGGGGTGTAGAGAGATGGTGTGTTCCACTCCAAGGTGTTCTCCAGGTTGCCTTTCCTGAGCTTCGATCTTCCGGCTCTCGTTTAGTAGTTCTTGGAAACTACACTGCATTAGGCCTACAAATTGGGTATGGGGTGTAGAGAGATGGTGTGTTCCACTGCAAGGTGTTCTCCAGGTTGCCTTTCCTGAGCTTCGATCTTCCGGCTCTCGTTTAGTAGTTGTTGGAAACTACGCTGCATTAGGCCTACAAATTGGGTATGGGGTGTAGAGAGATGGTGTGTTCCACTCCAAGGTGTTCTCCAGGTTACCTTTCCTGAGCTCCGATCTTCCGGCTCTCGTTTAGTAGTTCTTGGAAACTACACTGCATTAGGCCTACAAATTGGGTATGGGGTGTAGAGAGATGGTGTGTTCCACTCCAAGGTGTTCTCCAGATTGCCTTTCCTGAGCTTTGATCTTCCGGCTCTCGTTTAGTAGTTCCTGGAAACTACACTGCATTAGGCCTACAAATTGGGTATGGGGTGTAGAGAGATGGTGTGTTCCACTCCAAGGTGTTCTCCAGGTTGCCTTTCCTGAGCTTCGATCTTCCGGCTCTCGTTTAGTAGTTGTTGGAAACTACGCTGCATTAGGCCTACAAATTGGGTATGGGGTGTAGAGAGATGGTGTGTTCCACTCCAAGGTGTTCCCCAGGTTTCCTCGCCAATGCTTCGATCTTCATGCTCTCGTTTAGTAGTTGTTGAAAACTACACTGCATTAGGCCTACAAATTGGGTATGGGGTGTAGAGAGATGGTGTGTTCCACTCCAAGGTGTTCTCCAGGTTACCTTTCCTGAGCTTCGATCTTCCGGCTCTCGTTTAGTAGTTCTTGGAAACTACACTGCATTAGGCCTACAAATTGGGTATGGGGTGTAGAGAGATGGTGTGTTCCACTCCAAGGTGTTCTCCAGGTTGCCTTTCCTGAGCTTCGATCTTCCGGCTCTCGTTTAGTAGTTGTTGGAAACTACGCTGCATTAGGCCTACAAATTGGGTATGGGGTGTAGAGAGATGGTGTGTTCCACTCCAAGGTGTTCTCCAGGTTACCTTTCCTGAGCTCCGATCTTCCCGCTCTCGTTTAGTAGTTCTTGGAAACTACACTGCATTAGGCCTACAAATTGGGTATGGGGTGTAGAGAGATGGTGTGTTCCACTCCAAGGTGTTCTCCAGGTTGCCTTTCCTGAGCTCCGATCTTCCGGCTCTCGTTTAGTAGTTCTTGGAAACTACACTGTATTAGGCCTACAAATTGGGTATGGGGTGTAGAGAGATGGTGTGTTCCACTCCAAGGTGTTCTCCAGGTTGCCTTTCCTGAGCTTCGATCTTCCGGCTCTCGTTTAGTAGTTCTTGGAAACTACACTGCATTAGGCCTACAAATTGGGTATGGGGTGTAGAGAGATGGTGTGTTCCACTCCAAGGTGTTCTCCAGGTTACCTTTCCTGAGCTCCGATCTTCCGGCTCTCGTTTAGTAGTTCTTGGAAACTACACTGCATTAGGCCTACAAATTGGGTATGGGGTGTAGAGAGATGGTGTGTTCCACTCCAAGGTGTTCTCCAGGTTGCCTTTCCTGAGCTTCGATCTTCCGGCTCTCGTTTAGTAGTTCTTGGAAACTACACTGCATTAGGCCTACAAATTGGGTATGGGGTGTACAGAGATGGTGTGTTCCACTCCAAGGTGTTCTCCAGGTTGCCTTTCCTGAGCTTCGATCTTCCGGCTCTCGTTTAGTAGTTCTTGTAAACTACACTGCATTAGGCCTACAAATTGGGTATGGGATGTAGAGAGATGGTGTGTTCCACTCCAAGGTGTTCTCCAGGTTGCCTTTCCTGAGCTTCGATCTTCCGGCTCTCGTTTAGTAGTTGTTGGAAACTACGCTGCATTAGGCCTACAAATTGGGTATGGGGTGTAGAGAGATGGTGTGTTCCACTCCAAGGTGTTCCCCAGGTTTCCTCGCCAATGCTTCGATCTTCATGCTCTCGTTTAGTAGTTGTTGGAAACTACGCTGCATTAGGCCTACAAATTGGGTATGGGGTGTAGAGAGATGGTGTGTTCCACTCCAAGGTGTTCTCCAGGTTACCTTTCCTGAGCTCCGATCTTCCGGCTCTCGTTTAGTAGTTCTTGGAAACTACACTGCATTAGGCCTACAAATTGGGTATGGGGTGTAGAGAGATGGTGTGTTCCACTCCAAGGTGTTCTCCAGGTTGCCTTTCCTGAGCTTCGATCTTCCGGCTCTCGTTTAGTAGTTGTTGGAAACTACGCTGCATTAGGCCTACAAATTGGGTATGGGGTGTAGAGAGATGGTGTGTTCCACTCCAAGGTGTTCTCCAGGTTACCTTTCCTGAGCTCCGATCTTCCCGCTCTCGTTTAGTAGTTCTTGGAAACTACACTGCATTAGGCCTACAAATTGGGTATGGGGTGTAGAGAGATGGTGTGTTCCACTCCAAGGTGTTCTCCAGATTGCCTTTCCTGAGCTTTGATCTTCCGGCTCTCGTTTAGTAGTTCCTGGAAACTACACTGCATTAGGCCTACAAATTGGGTATGGGGTGTAGAGAGATGGTGTGTTCCACTCCAAGGTGTTCTCCAGGTTGCCTTTCCTGAGCTTCGATCTTCCGGCTCTCGTTTAGTAGTTGTTGGAAACTACGCTGCATTAGGCCTACAAATTGGGTATGGGGTGTAGAGAGATGGTGTGTTCCACTCCAAGGTGTTCCCCAGGTTTCCTCGCCAATGCTTCGATCTTCATGCTCTCGTTTAGTAGTTGTTGAAAACTACACTGCATTAGGCCTACAAATTGGGTATGGGGTGTAGAGAGATGGTGTGTTCCACTCCAAGGTGTTCTCCAGGTTACCTTTCCTGAGCTTCGATCTTCCGGCTCTCGTTTAGTAGTTCTTGGAAACTACACTGCATTAGGCCTACAAATTGGGTATGGGGTGTAGAGAGATGGTGTGTTCCACTCCAAGGTGTTCTCCAGGTTGCCTTTCCTGAGCTTCGATCTTCCGGCTCTCGTTTAGTAGTTGTTGGAAACTACGCTGCATTAGGCCTACAAATTGGGTATGGGGTGTAGAGAGATGGTGTGTTCCACTCCAAGGTGTTCTCCAGGTTATCTTTCCTGAGCTCCGATCTTCCGGCTCTCGTTTAGTAGTTCTTGGAAACTACACTGCATTAGGCCTACAAATTGGGTATGGGGTGTAGAGAGATGGTGTGTTCCACTCCAAGGTGTTCTCCAGGTTGCCTTTCCTGAGCTCCGATTTTCCGGCTCTCGTTTAGTAGTTCTTGGAAACTACACTGTATTAGGCCTACAAATTGGGTATGGGGTGTAGAGAGATGGTGTGTTCCACTCCAAGGTGTTCTCCAGGTTGCCTTTCCTGAGCTTCGATCTTCCGGCTCTCGTTTAGTAGTTCTTGGAAACTACACTGCATTAGGCCTACAAATTGGGTATGGGGTGTAGAGAGATGGTGTGTTCCACTCCAAGGTGTTCTCCAGGTTACCTTTCCTGAGCTCCGATCTTCCGGCTCTCGTTTAGTAGTTCTTGGAAACTACACTGCATTAGGCCTACAAATTGGGTATGGGGTGTAGAGAGATGGTGTGTTCCACTCCAAGGTGTTCTCCAGGTTGCCTTTCCTGAGCTTCGATCTTCCGGCTCTCGTTTAGTAGTTCTTGGAAACTACACTGCATTAGGCCTACAAATTGGGTATGGGGTGTACAGAGATGGTGTGTTCCACTCCAAGGTGTTCTCCAGGTTGCCTTTCCTGAGCTTCGATCTTCCGGCTCTCGTTTAGTAGTTCTTGTAAACTACACTGCATTAGGCCTACAAATTGGGTATGGGATGTAGAGAGTTGGTGTGTTCCACTCCAAGGTGTTCTCCAGGTTGCCTTTCCTGAGCTTCGATCTTCCGGCTCTCGTTTAGTAGTTGTTGGAAACTACGCTGCATTAGGCCTACAAATTGGGTATGGGGTGTAGAGAGATGGTGTGTTCCACTCCAAGGTGTTCCCCAGGTTTCCTCGCCAATGCTTCGATCTTCATGCTCTCGTTTAGTAGTTGTTGGAAACTACACTGCATTAGGCCTACAAATTGGGTATGGGGTGTAGAGAGATGGTGTGTTCCACTCCAAGGTGTTCTCCAGGTTACCTTTCCTGAGCTCCGATCTTCCGGCTCTCGTTTAGTAGTTCTTGGAAACTACACTGCATTAGGCCTACAAATTGGGTATGGGGTGTAGAGAGATGGTGTGTTCCACTCCAAGGTGTTCCCCAGGTTTCATCGCCAATGCTTCGATCTTCATGCTCTCGTTTAGTAGTTGTTGGAAACTACACTGCATTAGGCCTACAAATTGGGTATGGGGTGTAGAGAGATGGTGTGTTCCACTCCAAGGTGTTCTCCAGGTTGCCTTTCCTGAGCTTCGATCTTCCGGCTCTCGTTTAGTAGTTGTTGGAAACTACGCTGCATTAGGCCTACAAATTGGGTATGGGGTGTAGAGAGATGGTGTGTCCACTCCAAGGTGTTCTCCAGGTTACCTTTCCTGAGCTCCGATCTTCCCGCTCTCGTTTATTAGTTCTTGGAAACTACACTGCATTAGGCCTACAAATTGGGTATGGGGTGTAGAGAGATGGTGTGTTCCACTCCAAGGTGTTCTCCAGGTTGCCTTTCCTGAGCTTCGATCTTCCGGCTCTCGTTTAGTAGTTCTTGGAAACTACACTGCATTAGGCCTACAAATTGGGTATGGGGTGTAGAGAGATGGTGTGTTCCACTCCAAGGTGTTCTCCAGGTTGCCTTTCCTGAGCTTCGATCTTCCGGCTCTCGTTTAGTAGTTGTTGGAAACTACGCTGCATTAGGCCTACAAATTGGGTATGGGGTGTAGAGAGATGGTGTGTTCCACTCCAAGGTGTTCTCCAGGTTACCTTTCCTGAGCTCCGATCTTCCGGCTCTCGTTTAGTAGTTCTTGGAAACTACACTGCATTAGGCCTACAAATTGGGTATGGGGTGTAGAGAGATGGTGTGTTCCACTCCAAGGTGTTCCCCAGGTTTCCTCGCCAATGCTTCGATCTTCATGCTCTCGTTTAGTAGTTGTTGGAAACTACACTGCATTAGGCCTACAAATTGGGTATGGGGTGTAGAGAGATGGTGTGTTCCACTCCAAGGTGTTCTCCAGGTTGCCTTTCCTGAGCTTCGATCTTCCGGCTCTCGTTTAGTAGTTCCTGGAAACTACACTGCATTAGGCCTACAAATTGGGTATGGGGTGTAGAGAGATGGTGTGTTCCACTCCAAGGTGTTCTCCAGGTTGCCTTTCCTGAGCTTCGATCTTCCGGCTCTCGTTTAGTAGTTCTTGGAAACTACACTGCTTTAGGCCTACAAATTGGGTATGGGGTGTAGAGAGATGGTGTGTTCCACTCCAAGGTGTTCTCCAGGTTGCCTTTCCTGAGCTTCGATCTTCCTGCTCTCGTTTAGTAGTTGTTGGAAACTACGCTGCATTAGGCCTACAAATTGGGTATGGGGTGTTTAGAGATGGTGTGTTCCACTCCAAGGTGTTCCCCAGGTTTCCTCGCCAATGCTTCGATCTTCATGCTCTCGTTTAGTAGTTGTTGGAAACTACACTGCATTAGGCCTACAAATTGGGTATGGGGTGTAGAGAGATGGTGTGTTCCACTCCAAGGTGTTCTCCAGGTTGCCTTTCCTGAGCTTCGATCTTCCGGCTCTCGTTTAGTAGTTGTTGGAAACTACGCTGCATTAGGCCTACAAATTGGGTATGGGGTGTAGAGAGATGGTGTGTTACACTCCAAGGTGTTCTCCAGGTTGCCTTTCCTGAACTTCTATCTTCAGGCTCTCATTAAATTGTGGTTAAACGGAACAACTGCATTTGGCGTACTAGTTGGTTTGGGGCCTACTATCGGTGTCTGCCACTCCTTGCTGTTCTCCTGGTTTCCTGTCCTGAAATTCCATTTTCAGGCTCTCGTTAAGTAGTTGTTAATGTTAGACTGCATTTGGCCTACTAGTTGGGTTGGGGCCTACTATCGGTGTCTGCCACTCCTTGCTGTTCTCCTCCACTGAACAAAGCTGTGCCGCCTGTTTACTACGGTTGCCAATTTTGAACTGCATTTCGACTACTTACTGATTTGGGCCCACTCTCTGTGTCAGCCTCTCATTCAAGTTGTCCTCCACTGCAATGCCCCCTGGTTAGTCCTGTGTTACCAATTTTGAACTGCATTTAGCCAACTTTATTCTTTGGGCCTATATCTGTGTTTCCTCCTCATCCTGCCCATTGCCCAGCCAGTGATAGATGAGTCTGCTGGTACATTGACCCATAACGCAAAATTCCCCGTGCACGCTACACAGCAAGATTGTGACCCTGCTGAAAGTCAGGTTCCTCTTCCCGCATACCATACCACCTTACACGGGGACAAAGAGGAAGGTGCAGATGAAAGTGCAGGTTCCTTCATCAGGTGGGGGGAGGAATACTAGTTGGCGACGTCACTGGCACAGGGCCTCTCATAGTACGCAAAAGTGTTGCTGCCGGTGGGAGGCGCCCCCGCCATGCAAACACACCGCTGTACTTTGAGGGGCCCTGTGCCAGTGCCAATGCCAACAAGTGGGCCCCCCCTGCTTGCTCAGGATCACAGCACTTGCAAAGTTGAAATACTTACCTCTCCCTGCTCCACTGCCGTGACGTGGTCCAGATTTACTGGGCCCACAAATTACTTGAACCAGCCCTACCCCCCACAACTTTAGCCAAATGACCCCCAATTTCAAATGCCTTCCAATTATTATAAGGTAAATTACGATTGACAAGCTTCTTTAACAAGAATGGATGTTTTTGCCATTAAAATGGGCAGTGTAGGTGTTTTCCTGGCCTCCACTCACTGCCGACTATGCTCCCCCATTGACTTGCATTGGGTTTCGTGTTTCGGGCGATACCCGACTTTTCGCGATAATCGGCCGATTCCACTCAACTCGACTTCTAAGATAGTCGGGTTTCGCGAAACACGGCTCGACTCTAAAAAGGTCAAGGTCGCTCAACCCTACTGACTACTAGAGCATTGTGTAACTCCCTCCTCTGGACAGATGTCTTCCTCCTCCATTGACTCCTCCTCATCCTCCTCACAGTGTCCCCTGCCTAGGCCTTTGTGAGGAACCACATTGCTCAGACTGTCCAGAAGCAGATGTCATTTGTGACTCCTCATCCTCCACCTCTTCCACAACCTCCTCCCTTAGTGCTTGCAGTGTTTTATCAAGCAGGCAGATAAAGAGGAAAGTCATGCTGACTAGTGCATCATCTGCACTCACCAACCACGTGGAATCATTGAAGGCATGCAAAACGTGGCAGATGTCCTTCTTAGAGGCCCACTCAGTGGTGGTGAAGTGTGAACGGCGCAGTGCGACTTGTTTGCACCTGATGCAGCTGGTACTCCATTACTGCTGCCTGCTGCTCACACAACCGCTTCAACATATGTAACTTTGAATTCCACTTGGGGGGTAGGTCACATATGATGCAATGTTCTGGAAGGTGGAATCGGTGCTGCAGAGCTGCAATGCACGATCTTGCCATTCTGGAACACCGCAAGTGAGCGTACTCTAGGCGGACCTTGTGCAGCAGTGCATCAAGATCTGGATAGTCCCTCAAAAAACTCTGCACAACCAAGTTGAGCACAAGTGCCAGACATGGGATGTGAGTGAGGTTGCCTAGGCCCAGAGCTGCCACCAGATTTTGGCCATTGTCACTCACTACCATGCCTGGCTGGAGATTCGCTGGCACAAACCACACGTTGCTCTCCTGCATGATGGCATTCCAGAGCTCCTGCGCTGTATGGCTTCGATTCCCCAAAGAAATTAATTTCAGTATGGCCTGTTGACGTTTGGCCACGGCTGTGCTCATATCGGTCATAACAGGTATGCGTTCACGGGTCCATGTGGATAAATAATGTGCGGGTTCCTGCAGCGCTGATTCAGAGGAACTGGAGTATGAGGAGGAGTCGATGTGTACAGACTGGATTCCTGCAATCCTTAGAGTTGGCAGAACATGTACAGCGCCACTCTCAAGATCTGTACCCGGCTCCACAACATTTACCCAATGGGCAGTGAGGGAAAGGTATCGTCCCTGTCCATGGTTACTAGTCCACGCATCAGTGGTCAGGTGGACCTTGCTACTGACGGCGTTTAGTAGCGCATGTTTAATGTTTCCCTCCATATGCTTTTGCAGGGTAGGGACGGCTTGCCTGCTGAAATAAAAGCGGCTAGGCACATTGTATTGTAGGATTGTCAGTGCCATGAAGTTACGGAAGGTGTCAGTCTCCACCAGCCTGAATGAGAGCATTTCAAGGGACAGTAGTTTTGCAATGCCAGCATTCAGAGCCTGTGCTCGGGGGTGGTTTGCTGAGTATGGTCGCCTTTTCTCCCATGCCTGTGCTACCGATGGCTGTAGACTGGCCAGGAAGTGTGAGGATGACATGGAATGTGGTGCTGTGGGTGGAATTACACTGTGTCTCTGTACAACAGTGCCAGAGGTTCTTCCATGGCGATCCTGTGAGGAAGCCGAACCAGCTATGTGTGAGCTGGAGGAAGAGGCTACAACACGAGCTGAAGAGGTGGTAGGTGGCGCTGTAGGTTGGCCTAGGTCTTCAGTGTTTTTTTGTAACTCCACCATGTGCTTGGTCCGCACATGTTTCCACATATTTGTGGTATTGAGGTTGCTGACACTTGTTCCTCTTTTCACTTTCTGATTACACAGCTTGCATTTGACAAAGCAAATGTCATCGGCAACTGTGTCAAAAAAGGACCAGGCACTGCAAGTCTTGGGAGTGCCTATTTTGGGTTTTGGAAGAGGCATGCTCGTAATGGGTGCCAAAGTGGAGGCTACAGGCAACAGAGTCTGCCCCCTCCCTCTCCCTCCTTTTTTGGCCGTTCGGGGAATCTCTTCCTCAGAGCTGCTCCCACCACATTCCTGTACCTTTCGCCATGATGGGTCAAGGACCTCATCATCTACACTAACCAAAGAAAAAAATGGATACAAGAGCTCAAAGTAAAAAATATAACAACTTTATTAGAGACCAATCATAAACAACAATATATAAATAAACTATAAAAACCATACATATACGATGCAAAGGCTAAAAGCAGAGACGAGCCTAGTGCCACGCACAAAGACACAAGTATAAGTACAAATGTGATGACAAACAAATCAGACAATAGCTGTAAACTCATAGCGCCCCCCGAGGAAGCAACTTCTGCGAAACGCGCGTCGGGGCCTCCTCTTCCACGCATGATTGCAGCAGGTCGGTAAGGTATTCACTTTCCTTCAGCCTAGTCTTTCTTCTCCTTTCCTTGCTTGGGACTTCCCGGGTTCACATGCATTGCATGGTTTAGTGAGCCATTAGGAGGGACTGGACAGCTTTGCTATACTTTTGCTTTAGTAACAGCCGATACTTACCAGGTGGGGTTGATTCTATATGCACTATGCTCTTAATGTGACACCCTTATATTTGGCCATGTATTTATGTTACGTTCCTGCCGCCTGCCTAGTACTTTAGAACTATAGCTTGTATTGTGACCATATTACACTTACTATTTATAATACAATAAAAATAGAACATATTCTATCTATATATGGCCCTATGAGTTTACAGCTATTGTCTGATTTGTTTGTCATCACATTTGTACTTATACTTGTGTCTTTGTGCGTGGCACTAGGCTCGTCTCTGCTTTTAGCCTTTGCATCGTATATGTATGGTTTTTATAGTTTATTTATATATTGTTGTTTATGATTGGTCTCTAATAAAGTTGTTATATTTTTTACTTTGAGCTCTTGTATCCATTTTTTTCTTTGGTTATTGATATTATATGATGGTGGAGCATTTATATTGTTTGCCCTCTTTGAAGGTTTACTCATCATCTACACTACCCTCTTCCAACAACTGCTTCCTTGGGTAGTCTCGGCAGCACAGTACGCACCAGAAAGTGGCATCTGAGTCTCATCATCAGATGCGTACTGAGGTGTGCTGACCGTAGGTACTGGCCTACCCGCCTCTTCAGATTCAGAGAGACAAAGCAATTGCGCATCACTGCATACTCCCTTTTCTTCAATTTCTCGAATGCTGCTTGGCTAGGACAATGTAACAATATGAGGCACGCTGAGCGGACTACAACCAGATGTGGCTGCAGAACAGACTACAGCTGCACTCACACACAGAGACCTTGCAGACAGCCGTGAACAGCACTACAAGGCTGCAGAAAAGCTCCTCTATCTACTCCTATAGTGTTTGCATGCAAGCTAGCTGGATACGGATGGAAACACACTAATAGGAGAAATCAGGAAAAATGTGCAGGAGCACTAAGGCAAAAAAGGACAATGTAACAGTATGAGGCAGTTGCGCACGCTGAATGGACTACAACCAGATGTGGCTGCAGAACAGACTACAGCATGAGCTGCACGCACACACAGAGACCTTGCAGACAGCTGTGAACAGCGCTGCAAGGCAAAAAAAGCTTCCCACACAGCGGTTGCTAAAGCAGCCAGGGTAAAAAACAATGAAGCAAATAGCTATCTCAAACTGTCCCTCAGTCAGAACAGCAGCGTCCTGTACCTAACTGAATTCACAGAAGAGTGAACCCAAAATGGCAGCAGCAGCTTTTATAGTGCCAATCACAGCCATGCCATTAGTTACATGCCTTACATGCATAACAGGATGTGCCCACACTTCTTAGGATTCCTCATTGGCTTAATTAAATCAAACTGGCTCATTGCATTTTGGGAACGTCCGATTCCGGTACTCGATATTGCAAAAGTATCGGAACTCAGCATCGGAACTCCGATACGGCGAATATTGGCCGATACCCGATATTTGCAGTATCGGAATGCTCAGCACTAGTGACAACTCTTTTTTGTTTGCCTCTTGTACTCCTGCGTCAGATCATCTCTTACAATTGTCCAGAAGTAATCTGCAAGCATTGATGGATTCCATTTTCCTTGATAACTTTTCTCCATAGCTTGGTGAAATCTCACAATGTGCTCGTCGCTCAGCGCTCCGCAGTTTGGTGGAAAAAGTCTAGATGTGAATGTAAGAAATTAATCTTTAAGGACATGTTACAGCCAAGACCCTTATATCTTTTGAGTATATTTTCCAATAACTCTTCATAGTTATCTGATCTTGAGTTTCTCAATAAATTAGATACCACTAATGCTACCCATGCAGCCTTTTTCCAACAAACGGAGAAACTCCTCATTTTATGGTATGATAGAATTATAGAATCCTAGAATGTTAGAGTTGAAAGGGACCTCAAGGGTCATCGTGTCCAACCCCCTGCTCAATGCAGGATTCATACCATCTCAGAGAAATGCCTGTCCAGCCTGTGTTTTAAGACTTCCATTGAAGGAGAACTCACCACCTCTCGTGGCAGCCTGTTCCACTCATTGCTCACCCCCGCTGTCAAAACGTTTTTTCATATATTAATCTGTATATTCTACCTTTCAGTTCCATTCCATTGCTTCTCGTGTTTCCATGTGCAAATGAGAACAAGGATGATCCCTCTACACTGTGACAGCCCTTCATATATTTGTAGACAGCTATTAAGTCTCCTCTTAGCCTTCTTATTGCAAGCTAAACATTCCCAGATACTTTAACCGTTCCTCATAGTACATACTTTGTAGTCCGCTCACCATCCTGGTAGCTCTTCTCTAAACATGCTTCAGTTTTTCAATATCTTTTTAAAAATGTGGTGCCCAGAACTGGACAAAGTATTCCAGATGAGGTCTGACCAAGGAGAAGTAGAGGGGGATAATTACTTTAAGTGATCTAGTCTCTATGCATCTTTTAATACATCCTAGAACTGTGTTGCTTTTTTTTGCTGCTGCATCACCCAGGTTACTCATGTGCAGTCTGTGATCTATTAGTATACCAAACACTTTTCCATTCCATTGCTTCTCGTGTTTCCATGTGCAAATGAGAACAAGGATGATCCCTCTACACTGTGACAGCCCTTCATATATTTGTAGACAGCTATTAAGTCTCCTCTTAGCCTTCTTATTGCAAGCTAAACATTCCCAGATACTTTAACCGTTCCACATAGTACATACTTTGTAGTCCTCTCACCATCCTGGTAGCTCTTCTCTAAACATGCTTCAGTTTTTCAATATCTTTTTAAAAATGTGGTGCCCAGAACTGGACAAAGTATTCCAGATGAGGTCTGACCAAGGAGAAGTAGAGGGGGATAATTACTTTAAGTGATCTAGTCTCTATGCATCTTTTAATACATCCTAGAACTGTGTTGCTTTTTTTTGCTGCTGCATCACCCAGGTTACTCATGTGCAGTCTGTGATCTATTAGTATACCAAAGTCTGTTTCAAGTGATGTTGCTTAGTTCTATTCCTCCCATTCTACAGATGTAATTTTCCTTTTTCTTGGCCAGATGTAGAATATTGCATTTATCTCTGTTAAATGCAATTCTATTAGTTACTGCCCATTGTTCAAGCTTATATAGATTCTTATGAATCCTTTCTCTGATTTCTCTAGTGTTTGCTGTCCCTCCTAGCTTTGCATCTTCTGCAAATTTGATTCGTTTATCTTCAGTTTCCTTATCTAGATCATTTATAAAAATGTTGAACAACACTGGGGCCAGGACAGAGCCTTGTGGTGCCCCACTTGAAACACTTTTCCAATTGGATGTGCAACCATTTATACTCTTTGAGTATGATCACTGAGCCAGTTGTGAATCCACCTAATCATAGCTTTGTCAATCCCATACTTGTTTCATACCTGTTTCAGATGCTGCACATCTTGTATCTTCACAGCATAGACAATTGCCTTCAGATGACCCCAAAGATAAAAGTCTAAGGGGGTCAGATCGGGAGACCTTGGTAGCCCATGAAGACCAATCCACTTTCCATGAAACTGTTCATGTAGGAATGCTCGGACCTGACACCCATAATGTGGTGGTGCACCATCTTGCTGGAAAAACTCAGGGAACGTGTCATGAACAGTTTCCTGGAAAGTGGATTAGTCGTCGTGGGCCAGTTGAATGGACACCAAGGTCTCCTGATCTGACCCCCTTAGACTTTTATCTTTTGGGTCGTCTGAAGGCAATTGTCTATGCTGTGACGATACGAGATGTGCAGCATCTGAAACAACAGATACTGGAAGCCTGTGCTAGCATTTCTTTCGCGGTGTTGATATTAGTGTGTCAAGAGTGGGAGAAGAGGTTTGCATTGACAATCCAACTCAATGGACAGCACATTGAACACATTTTATAAATGGTCATAAACTTGTAAATAACCCATGAAAGAATAAAGTTATGTTAAAACCAAGCACACCGTTGTTTTTCTTGTGAAATTCTCAATAAATTTGATGCGTCACATGACCCTCTTCACATTGGAAGAAATAAAGCTGGATCCAAAATGGCTGATTTCAAAATGGCCACCATGGTCACCAATAATCTTGAAAAGTTTTCCCCCTCCCATATACTAATGTGCCACAAACAGGAAGTTGATATCACCAACCATTCCCATTTTATTTAGGTGCATTCATATAAATGGACCACCCTGTAGTATCATTTAAAAATACAACATATACTATAAAAATAAAGACCTAGTATGACTATTTTGATACACAATTAAAAAGCTATGGATTTTGGAAAGAACAAAAAAAGAAGAAGAAAATTTCCAGGTCATGAAGGGGTTAATTGCTGCATTTCTTTCAAATATTTATTAGCCCCACAAGAGGAATATAACATTCAATGATTCGATCCTTTATAACATATCAGAATTAGTGAATTGCATCTGTCTGTCTGAGATCATTATGCTTTCATACGTAGCCAAACTTGAGGCATTGTTATGACTCCAACTTCCAGTGCTGTCCATTTCTACCCCAATGAACCACATTGGAAAAATTAAGTTTAAATTTTCTTTCCAGTGTTAATTGATCTGTTAATGGTAAATGTAATCAAATAGACAATGGAGAATCCTGTTATTGGGATGTTTGAACCATAGAATGAACATTTTTTTATTTCTGCAGGTCATATTGAAGGAGACATCTTGATTGACGTCAGTCATGGCTCCATGGTTCACCATTTGTTTGCAGCCTGTGATTTTTTCAAACACATCATAGTGCTGAAGTTTAGAGACAGATGCATCATGGAGCTGAAGAGATGGGTGGATTCACAAACAGGAGCATTTGATTGGAGCCATATCACAAAAGTTCATGTAGAAATTAAAGAAAGCAGGTGAAGTATTTGTCAAAAATTAGGAGAAAACCAGTATCGTAATAATGGTTGCTTACAAACTAGAAATTTGAAAGCAAATTTCGGAGATACTGACCCAGTATATCTTCTACTTCTCATACATTGCTTTGGTTGAATCTTAAAATCCAAAATTAAGATTTCCATACAAAAGTTTACTTTTATCAACTCAAATCAACAATCTCAATAATGGTTTAATACCTAAATGTGTAATGTTCAAAGAGTGCAGAATGGTACATTTTGTTTGGCCTGTATGTCAGAGGTATAAATCTTGTATACTCCCTAATGTATACCTTCTAATTATGCCACTGTGGAAATAAAAAAAAATTATACTGTGCGGTATACAAGATTTGGCAATGAACCAATGTATTGGAAAGCTACAGTACTTTATAGAGTAAAAAATTGTGTACATGTAAATATTAGCCTGAAAGAGGGAAAATAAACACTTTTGTCTTAATATTGGCCCGTGGCTGCTTTAATGGGCAAACATTGAAAATAGCACATCAATTTGGGACGAATTCATGTCATTCCCTCTATTTTGAACGTCCAGTGCTCTTTCCCAAGCCCTGATGCCACTCTATTCAATATTGACTGGGAGACCAGAACTTTCTTCATTTTTCTAATTTTTCTAATTTTTTTCTTACAGTGAAAAGACACAGGAAAGAGAAAATAAAATGAGATCAGCCCTTCAACATGTTGTTAAATGTGACCTCAAAAAAGAAAATATGATGCATCCAATAGTGTTACCACTAGCAGATTGTGTCCTCACTGTCAGCCTTTTAGATTCTATTAGTAAAGATAAAGATGAATACATTAAATATATCAGGAAGTTCTCAGGTTTGCTGAAACCTGGAGGACACTTCATATTAATTGGATTTATAGAGGCTACATATGCAACAATTGGGAAAGACAAAATTCACCTTCTCAAATATGATGAGTAGAGTTGAGCGACCTTGACCTTTTTAGAGTCGAGCCGGGTTTCGCGAAACCCGACTATCTCAAAAGTCGGGTCGAGTGAAATCGCCCGATTATGACGTAAAGTCGGGATCGACCGAAACACGAAACCCAATGCAAGTCAATGGGGCAGCATAGTCGGCAGTGAGTGGTGGCCAGGAAAACACCTAGAGTGCCCATTTTAATGTCAAAACCATCCATTCTTCTTAATGAAGCTTGTCAAGCGTAATTTACCTTATAATAATTGGAAGGCATTTGAAATTGGGGGTCATTTGGCTAAAGTTGTGGTGGGTAGGGCTGGTTCAAGTAATTAGTGGGCCCAGGAAATCTGGACCACGTCACGGCAGTGGAGCAGGGAGAGGTATGTATTTCAACTTTGCAAGTGCTGTGAACCTGAGCAAGCAGGGGGGGCCCACTCGTTGGCATTGGCACTGGCACAGGGCCCCTCAAAGTACAGCGGTGTGTTTGCACGGCGGGGGCGCCTCCCACCGGCAGCAACACTTTTGCGTACCATGAGAGGCCCTGTGCCAGTGACGTCGCCAACTAGTATTCCTCCCCCCACCTGATGAAGGAACCTGCACTTTCATCTGCACCTTCCTGTTTGTCCCCGTGTAAGGTGGTATGGTATGCGGGAAGGGGGACCTGACTTTCAGCAGGGTCACAATCTTTCAGTGTAGCGTGCACGGGAAATGTTGCGTTATGGGTCAATGTACCAGCAGACTCATCTATCACTGGCTGGGCAATGGGCAGGATGAGGAGGAAACACAGATATAGGCCCAAAGAATAAAGTGGGCTAAATGCAGTTCAAAATTGGTAACACAGGACTAATCAGGGGGCATTGCAGTGGAGGACAACTGGAATGAGAGGCTGACACAGAGAGTAGGCCCAAATCAGTAAGTAGTCGAAATGCAGTTCAAAATTGGCAACCGTAGTAAACAGGCGGCACAGCTTTGTTCAGTGGAGGAGAACAGCAAGGAGTGGCAGACACCGATAGTAGGCCCCAACCCAACTAGTAGGCCAAATGCAGTCTAACATTAACAACTACTTAACGAGCGCCTGAAAACGGAATTTCAGGACAGGAAACCAGGAGAACAGCAAGGAGCGGCAGACACCGATAGTAGGCCCCAAACCAACTAGTACGCCAAATGCAGTTGTTCCGTTTAACCACAATTTAATGAGAGCCTGAAGATAGAAGTTCAGGAAAGGCAACCTGGAGAACACCTTGGAGTGGAACACACCATCTCTCTACACCCCATACCCAATTTGTAGGTCTAATGCAGCGTAGTTTCCAACAACTACTAAACGAGAGCATGATGATCGAAGCATTGGCGAGGAAACCTGGGGAACACCTTGGAGTGGAACACACCATCTCTCTACAGTCGAACACACCATCTCTCTACACCCCATACCCAATTTGTAGGCCTAATGCAGCGTAGTTTCCAACAACTACTAAACGAGAGCCGGAAGATCGAAGCAATGGAGAGGAAACCTGGGGAACACCTTGGAGTGTAACACACCATCTCCTTACACCCCATACCCAATTTGTAGGCCTAATGCAGCGTAGTTTCCAACAACTACTAAACGAGAGCCGGAAGATCGAAGCAATGGAGAGGAAACCTGTGGAACACCTTGGAGTGTAACACACCATCTCTCTACACCCCATACCCAATTTGTAGGCCTAATGCATCGTAGTTTCCAACAACTACTAAACGAGAGCTGGAAGATCGAAGCTCAGGAAAGGCAACCTGGAGAATACCTTGGAGTGGAACACACCATCTCTCTACACCCCATACCCAATTTGTAGGCCCAATGCAGCGTAGTTTCCAACAACTACTAAACGAGAGCCGGAAGATCGAAGCAATGGAGAGGAAACCTGGGGAACACCTTGGAGTGTAACACACCATCTCTCTAAACCCCATACCCAATTTGTAGGCCTAATGCAGCGTAGTTTCCAACAACTACTAAACGAGAGCCGGAAGATCGAAGCAATGGAGAGGAAACCTGGGGAACACCTTGGAGTGTAACACACCATCTCTCTACACCCCATACCCAATTTGTAGGCCTAATGCAGCGTAGTTTCCAACAACTACTAAACGAGAGCCGGAAGATCGAAGCAATGGAGAGGAAACCTGGGGAACACCTTGGAGTGGAACACACCATCTCTCTACAGTGGAACACACCATCTCTCTACACCCCATACCCAATTTGTAGGCCTAATGCAGCGTAGTTTCCAACAACTATTAAACGAGAGCCGGAAGATCGAAGCTCAGGAAAGGCAACCTGGGGAACACCTTGGAGTGGAACACACCATCTCTCTACACCCCATACCCAATTTGTAGGCCCAATGCAGCGTAGTTTCCAACAACTACTAAACGAGAGCCGGAAGATCGAAGCTCAGGAAAGGCAACCTGGGGAACACCTTGGAGTGTAACAAACCCTCTCTCTACACCACGGAAGGGCTGATTCTTAGGAAGGAAGGCTGTCGGAAAGAAGCAGGGCGCGTCCGAGGGTGATTATATTCTTATTAGGTATATACTCACCCTCGGACGCGCCCTGCTTCTTTATTTGTAAGAATGTTTATTTGCAATGTGGTTTTGACTTACTCTATTTTTTTGGTAAATAATGATTTTATTATTTTCATTGTTTTGCATCTTCTTGGCAATAATATAAAGAAGACGCGACAGGACAACACTCGGTGGATGCCATATCTGTGTTTAAAATTGAAAAAACCTTTCAGTTAACTACTTGCAGGAGAAAGTTATTGTAGCTGGTGGCCATTTTTAGTACTGTACCAGATTTTTGTTGTATGTGTTTGTTTTTAATGTTCAAATGTCTGCATTTGATATCTCTCCAGTATTTTCTTTTTTATAAGCAAAATACTTATTTTTATATTTTCTGATGTTGGTTCCAGGGGTACACGGGCAGCAGTGGTGTGGTCAGTGGAGGCCTAGTGGAAGGAGTGACCGCAGACAGGCATCGAAGGCCTAAAATAATAACACATGGCTGTAGGCAATTTTAAATTGGTTACAGGGGTACACGGGCAGCAGTGGTGTGGTCAGTGGAGGCCTAGTGGAAGGAGTGACCGCAGACAGGCATCGAAGGCCTAAAATAATAACACATGGCTGTAGGCAATTTTAAATTGGTTACAGGGGTACACGGGCAGCAGTGGTGTGGTCAGTGGAGGCCTAGTGGAAGGAGTGACCGCAGACAGGCATCGAAGGCCTAAAATAATAACACATGGCTGTAGGCAATTTTAAATTGGTTCCAGGGGTACACGGGCAGCAGTGGTGTGGTCAGTGGAGGCCTAGTGGAAGGAGTGACCGCAGACAGGCATCGAAGGCCTAAAATAATAACACATGGCTGTAGGCAATTTTAAATTGGTTCCAGGGGTACACAGGCAGCAGTGGTGTGGTCAGTGGAGGCCTAGTGGAAGGAGTGACCGCAGACAGGCATCGAAGGCCTAAAATAATAACACATGGCTGTAGGCAATTTTAAATTGGTTCCAGGGGTACACGGGCAGCAGTGGTGTGGTCAGTGGAGGCCTAGTGGAAGGAGTCACCGCAGACAGGCATCGAAGGCCTAAAATAATAACACATGGCTGTAGGCAATTTTAAATTGGTTACAGGGGTACACGGGCAGCAGTGGTGTGGTCAGTGGAGGCCTAGTGGAAGGAGTGACCGCAGACAGGCATCGAAGGCCTAAAATAATAACACATGGCTGTAGGCAATTTTAAATTGGTTCCAGGGGTACACGGGCAGCAGTGGTGTGGTCAGTGGAGGCCTAGTGGAAGGAGTCACCGCAGACAGGCATCGAAGGCCTAAAATAATAACACATGGCTGTAGGCAATTTTAAATTGGTTACAGGGGTACACGGGCAGCAGTGGTGTGGTCAGTGGAGGCCTAGTGGAAGGAGTGACCGCAGACAGGCATCGAAGGCCTAAAATAATAACACATGGCTGTAGGCAATTTTAAATTGGTTCCAGGGGTACACGGGCAGCAGTGGTGTGGTCAGTGGAGGCCTAGTGGAAGGAGTGACCGCAGACAGGGATCGAAGGCCTAAAATAATAACACATGGCTGTAGGCAATTTTAAATTGGTTCCAGGGGTACACGGGCAGCAGTGGTGTGGCCAGTGGAGGCCTAGTGGAAGGAGTGACCGCAGACAGGCATCGAAGGCCTAAAATAATAACACATGGCTGTAGGCAATTTTAAATTGGTTCCAGGGGTACACGGGCAGCAGTGGTGTGGTCAGTGGAGGCCTAGTGGAAGGAGTGACCGCAGACAGGCATCGAAGGCCTAAAATAATAACACATGGCTGTAGGCAATTTTAAATTGGTTCCAGGGGTACACGGGCAGCAGTGGTGTGGTCAGTGGAGGCCTAGTGGAAGGAGTCACCGCAGACAGGCATCGAAGGCCTAAAATAATAACACATGGCTGTAGGCAATTTAAATTGGTTACAGGGGTACACGGGCAGCAGTGGTGTGGTCAGTGGAGGCCTAGTGGAAGGAGTCACCGCAGACAGGCATCGAAGGCCTAAAATAATAACACATGGCTGTAGGCAATTTTAAATTGGTTACAGGGGTACACGGGCAGCAGTGGTGTGGTCAGTGGAGGCCTAGTGGAAGGAGTGACCACAGACAGGCATCGAAGGCCTAACATAACAAAAATGTCAATACAATGGTATTGTCAGTGGCAGGCATTGAAGGATGTGAGCGCATAGACTAAACATTGGTGGAGCTGTGAGATAATTTTGCAAGTGGTAGAGCACTGTTTGAGCTGGGGTGGGGGGAAACTGTCTTGTGGCCGGCGGTACAGGCCCAGGGCCCCTCATATTACAACGGTGTGTCTGACGTTGGGTGCGCACCACCACCGCCAGAGACACTTTATTGTACTAGGAGGGACCCAGTGGCAGTGCCGTCGACCAAAAGCGGGCTCACCCACCTCTTCAGACAAACTGCACTCTCACGGGTGCTGTCGCCAAGTGTCGATACCACGGCCCCGTGTGGGGAGTTTGGCCATTTAGTGAGGTGTAAACATGTCGTATGCTGGACAATCAGGTGCAGAAAATTACGAGATTGGAAAAGGCATTCAGAATAGTCCACAGGCAAGACCTTTTCATAGGAAAGCTAGGTGTCAGCCGGGCAAGGTGGGGCAAAAGATTTCGAAATCCAGTTGTGGTTCATTTTAATGAAGGTTAGATCATCTACATTTTGGGTAGCCAGACGAGTCCTTTTTTCTGTTAGTATTGAACCTGCAGCACTGAATACTCTTTCTGATAGGACACTAGCTGCCGGGCAAGCAAGCTCCTGCAATGCATATTCTGCCAATTCTGGCCAGGTGTCTAATTTTGATGCCCAGTAATCAAATGGGAATGACGGTTGAGGGAGAACATCGATAAGGGATGAAAAATAGTTTGTAACCATACTGGACAAATGTTGTCTCCTGTCACTTTGAATTGATGCTGCAGTACCTGTCCTGTCTGCGGTCATAGCAAAATCACTCCACAACCTGGTCAGAAAACCCCTCTGGCCAACGCCACTTCTGATTTCTGCCCCTCTAACTCCTCTGGTCTGCTGGCCCCTGCAGCTCGTGTGAGAACGATCACGGGCGCTGTGTGCAGGGAATGCCAGAAGCAAACGGTCAACAAGAGTTGATTGTTTGGTTGCTAATATTAGTTCCAAGTTCTCATGTGGCATTATATTTTGCAATTTGCCTTTATAGCGAGGATCAAGGAGGCAGGCCAACCAGTAATCGTCATCATTCAGCATTTTAGTTATGCGTGTGTCCCTTTTGAGGATACGTAAGGCATAATCCGCCATGTGGGCCAAAGTTCCAGTTCTCAAATCTGCGGTTGTGCTTGGTTGAGGGGCAGTTTCAGGCAAATCCACGTCACTTGTGTCCCTCAAAAAACCAGAACCCGGCCTTGCCGCGCCACCAATTTCCAGTGGCCCCGGAAAAGCTTCCTCATTAAAAATATAATCATCCCCATCATCCTCCTCGTCCTCCTCCTCCTCTTCGCCCGCTACCTCGTCCTGTACACTGCCCTGGCCAGACAATGGCTGACTGTCATCAAGGCTTTCCTCTTCCTCAGCTGCAGACGCCTGATCCTTTATGTGCGTCAAACTTTGCATCAGCAGACGCATTAGGGGGATGCTCATGCTTATTGTGGCGTTGTCTGCACTAACCAGCCGTGTACATTCCTCAAAACACTGAAGGACTTGACACATGTCTTGAATCTTCGACCACTGCACACCTGACAACTCCATGTCTGCCATCCTACTGCCTGCCCGTGTATGTGTATCCTCCCACAAAAACATAACAGCCCGCCTCTGTTCACACAGTCTCTGAAGCATGTGCAGTGTTGAGTTCCACCTTGTTGCAACGTCTATGATTAGGCGATGCTGGGGAAGGTTCAAAGAACGCTGATAGGTCTGCATACGGCTGGAGTGTACGGGCGAACGGCGGATATGTGAGCAAAGTCCACGCACTTTGAGGAGCAGGTCGGATAACCCCGGATAACTTTTCAGGAAGCACTGCACCACCAGGTTTAAGGTGTGAGCCAGGCAAGGAATGTGTTTCAGTTGGGAAAGGGAGATGGCAGCCATGAAATTCCTTCCGTTATCACTCACTACCTTGCCTGCCTCAAGATCTACAGTGCCCAGCCACGACTGCGTTTCTTTCTGCAAGAACTCGGACAGAACTTCCGCGGTGTGTCTGTTGTCGCCCAAACACTTCATAGCCAATACAGCCTGCTGACGTTTGCCAGTAGCTGCCCCATAATGGGAGACCTGGTGTGCAACAGTGGCAGCTGCGGATGGAGTGGTTGTGCGACTGCGGTCTGTGGACGAGCTCTCGCTTCTGCAGGAGGACGAAGAGGAGGAGGAGGGGGTGCGAACGGCTACAGCCAATTGTTTCCTAGACCGTGGGCTAGGCAGAACTGTCCCAAACTTGCTGTCCCCTGTGGACCCTGCATCCACCACATTTACCCAGTGTGCCGTGATGGACACGTAACGTCCCTGGCCATGCCTACTGGTCCATGCATCTGTTGTCAGGTGCACCTTTGTGCTCACAGATTGCCTGAGTGCATGGACGATGCGCTCTTTAACATGCTGGTGGAGGGCTGGGATGGCTTTTCTGGAAAAAAAGTGTCGACTGGGTAGCTCGTAGCGTGGTACAGCGTAGTCCATCAGGGCTTTGAAAGCTTCGCTTTCAACTAACCAGTAGGGCATCATCTCTAACGAGATTAGTCTAGCTATGTGTGCGTTCAAACCCTGTGTACGCGGATGCGAGGCTAAGTACTTCCTTTTTCTAACCATAGTCTCATGTAGGGTGAGCTGGACTGGAGAGCTGGAGATCGTGGAACTAGCGGGGATGCCGGTGGACATGGCAGACTGAGAGACGGTGGGAGATGGTATTGTTGCCACCGGTGCCCTAGATGCAGTGTTTCCTACTACGAAACTGGTGATTCCCTGACCCTGACGGCTTTGGCCTGGCAAAGAAACCTGCACAGATACTGCAGGTGGTGCGGAAAATGGTGGCCCTACACTGCCGGAAGGGATGTTGTGTTGCTGACTAGCTTCATTGGCCGAGGGTGCTACAACCTTAAGGGACGTTTGGTAGTTAGTCCAGGCTTGCAAATGCATGGTGGTTAAATGTCTATGCATGCAACTTGTATTGAGACTTTTCAGATTCTGTCCTCTGCTTAAGGTAGTTGAACATTTTTGACAGATGACTTTGCGCTGATTAATTGGATGTTGTTTAAAAAAAATGCCAGACTGCACTCTTTCTAGCATCGGATACCTTTTCAGGCATTGCAGACTGAGCTTTAACCGGATGGCCACGCTGTCCTCCAACAGGTTTTAGCTTTGCCACGCGTTTTGGGCAAGATACGGGCCCGGCAGATGGAACCTGTTGCGATGTTGATGCCTGCTGCGGCCCCTCCTCCTCCGCTTCAGAACTGCTGCCGCCTGCACCCTGTTCCCCCAATGGCTGCCAATCGGGGTCAAGAACTGGGTCATCTATTACCTCTTCTTGTAGCTCGTGTGCAACTTCGTCTGTGTCACCGTGTCGGTCGGTGGTATAGCGTTCGTGATGGGGCAACATAGTCTCATCAGGGTCTGATTGTGGATCAGCACCCTGCGAGGGCAATGTTGTGGTCTGAGTCAAAGGACCAGCATAGTAGTCTGGCTGTGGCTGTGCATCAGTGCACTCCATGTCAGATTCAACTTGTAATGGGCATGGACTGTTAACTGCTTCACTTTCTAAGCCAGGGACGGTATGTGTAAAGAGCTCCATGGAGTAACCCGTTGTGTCGCCTGCTGCATTCTTCTCTGTTGTTGTTTTTGCTGAAGAGGACAAGGAAGCGACTTGTCCCTGACCGTGAACATCCACTAACGACGCGCTGCTTTGACATTTACCAGTTTCACGAGAGGAGGCAAAAGAGCTAGGGGCTGAGTCAGCAAGATAAGCCAAAACTTGCTCTTGCTGCTCCGGCTTTAAAAGCGGTTTTCCTACTCCCAGAAAAGGGAGCGTTCGAGGCCTTGTGTAGCCAGACGACGAACCTGGCTCCACAGCTCCAGACTTAGGTGCAATATTTTTTTTCCCACGACCAGCTGATGCTCCACCACTACCACTACCCTCATTACCAGCTGACAATGAACGCCCCCGGCCACGACCTCTTCCACCATACTTTCTCATTGTTTTAAAAATGTAAACAAACTAACGGTATTTGTTGCTGTCACACAAATTACACGGTGAGCTATAACTTCAGTATGATTTAGCTACCTCTTTACAGGTGAGTGAGACCACAACGAAAATCAGGCACAATGTTACACACTCTGTTGTTGGTGGCAACAAATGAGAGAGATGCCACACACGCAGGACTGTCACTGAAGCACAAATGTAAATATTAATCTCCCACTGATTTGATTTTTTTCTTTTTTTTCAGGGAGACTTTAGGAAAAAAAAAATAGAATAAAATGATTTTTTCAGGAAGAATTTAGAAACCAAAGAAAATAAAATGATTTTTTCAGGGAGAATTTAGAAAACAAATAAAACAAAAAAAGGCTTTCTATGGCCCACTGAGTGAGAGATGACGCACACAGGAGTCAGGAGTGGCACACAAGCCCAGAGGCCAATATTTATCTCCCACTGATTGATGTAGTGATTTTTTCAGGTAGATTTTGGAACCCAAATCAAGCTAAAAAAATAATAGGCTTTTTATGGCCCACAATTGGAGAGAGAGAGAGAGATGGCACACCCAGGAGTCAAGACTGGCACACAAGCAGAAAGGGCAATATTAATCTCCCACTGATTTGTTTTTTTTTTTTTTTTTCAGGGAGACTTTAGGAAAAAAAAAATAGAATAAAATGATTTTTTCAGGAAGAATTTAGAAACCAAATAAAATAAAATGATTTTTTCAGGGATAATTTAGAAAACAAATAAAACAAAAAAAGGCTTTCTATGGCCCACTGAGTGAGAGATGACGCACACAGGAGTCAGGAGTGGCACACAAGCCCAGAGGCCAATATTTATCTCCCACTGATTGATGTAGTGATTTTTTCAGGTAGATTTTGGAACCCAAATCAAGCTAAAAAAATATAATAGGCTTTCTATGGCCCACAATTGGAGAGAGAGAGAGAGATGGCACACCCAGGAGTCAAGACTGGCACACAAGCAGAAAGGGCAATATTAATCTCCCACTGATTTGTTGTTGTTTTTTTTTTTCAGGGAGACTTTAGGAAAAAAAAAATAGAATAAAATGATTTTTTCAGGAAGAATTTAGAAACCAAATAAAATAAAATGATTTTTTTCAGGGAGAATTTAGAAAACAAATAAAACAAGAAAAGGCTTTCTATGGCCCACTGAGTGAGAGATGACGCACACAGGAGTCAGGAGTGGCACACAAGCCCAGAGGCCAATATTTATCTCCCACTGATTGATGTAGTGATTTTTTCAGGTAGATTTTGGAACCCAAATCAAGCTAAAAAAAATAATAGGCTTTCTATGGCCCACAATTGGAGAGAGAGAGAGAGATGGCACACCCAGGAGTCAAGACTGGCACACAAGCAGAAAGGGCAATATTAATCTCCCACTGATTTGTTTTTTTTTTTTTTTTTTCAGGGAGACTTTAGGAAAAAAAAAATAGAATAAAATGATTTTTTCAGGAAGAATTTAGAAACCAAATAAAATAAAATGATTTTTTCAGGGAGAATTTAGAAAACAAATAAAACCAAAAAAGGCTTTCTATGGCCCACTGAGTGAGAGATGACGCACACAGAAGTCAGGAGTGGCACACAAGCCCAGAGGCCAATATTTATCTCCCACTGATTGATGTAGTGATTTTTTCAGGTAGATTTTGGAACCCAAATCAAGCTAAAAAAATAATAGGCTTTCTATGGCCCACAATTGGAGAGAGAGAGAGAGAGATGGCACACCCAGGAGTCAAGACTGGCACACAAGCAGAAAGGGCAATATTAATCTCCCACTGATTTGTTTTTTTTTGTTTTTTCAGGGAGACTTTAGGAAAAAAAAATAGAATAAAATGATTTTTTCAGGAAGAATTTAGAAACCAAATAAAATAAAATGATTTTTTCAGGGAGAATTTAGAAAACAAATAAAACAAAAAAAGGCTTTCTATGGCCCACTGAGTGAGAGATGACGCACACAGGAGTCAGGAGTGGCACACAAGCCCAGAGGCCAATATTTATCTCCCACTGATTGATGTAGTGATTTTTTCAGGTAGATTTTGGAACCCAAATCAAGCTAAAAAAAATAATAGGCTTTCTATGGCCCACAATTGGAGAGAGAGAGAGAGAGATGGCACACCCAGGAGTCAAGACTGGCACACAAGCAGAAAGGGCAATATTAATCTCCCACTGATTTGTTTTTTTTGTTTTTTTTTCAGGGAGACTTTAGGAAAAAAAAAATAGAATAAAATGATTTTTTCAGGAAGAATTTAGAAACCAAATAAAATAAAATGATTTTTTCAGGGAGAATTTAGAAAACAAATAAAACAAAAAAAGGCTTTCTATGGCCCACTGAGTGAGAGATGACGCACACAGGAGTCAGGAGTGGCACATAAGCCCAGAGGCCAATATTTATCTCCCACTGATTGATGTAGTGATTTTTTCAGGTAGATTTTGGAACCCAAATCAAGCTAAAAAAATAATAGGCTTTCTATGGCCCACAATTGGAGAGAGAGAGAGAGATGGCACACCCAGGAGTCAAGACTGGCACACAAGCAGAAAGGGCAATATTAATCTCCCACTGATTTGTTTTTTTTTTTTTTTTTTTCAGGGAGACTTTAGGAAAAAAAAATAGAATAAAATGATTTTTTCAGGAAGAATTTAGAAACCAAAGAAAATAAAATGATTTTTTCAGGGAGAATTTAGAAAACAAATAAAACAAAAAAAGGCTTTCTATGGCCCACTGAGTGAGAGATGACGCACACAGGAGTCAGGAGTGGCACACAAGCCCAGAGGCCAATATTTATCTCCCACTGATTGATGTAGTGATTTTTTCAGGTAGATTTTGGAACCCAAATCAAGCTAAAAAAATAATAGGCTTTCTATGGCCCACAATTGGAGAGAGAGAGAGAGATGGCACACCCAGGAGTCAAGACTGGCACACAAGCACAAAGGGCAATATTAATTTCCCACTGATTTGTTTTTTTTTTTTGTTTTTCAGGGAGACTTTAGGAAAAAAAAATAGAATAAAATGATTTTTTCAGGAAGAATTTAGAAACCAAATAAAATAAAATGATTTTTTCAGGGAGAATTTAGAGAACAAATAAAACAAAAAAAGGCTTTCTATGGCCCACTGAGTGAGAGATGACGCACACAGGAGTCAGGAGTGGCACAAAAGCCCAGAGGCCAATATTTATCTCCCACTGATTGATGTAGTGATTTTTTCAGGTAGATTTTGGAACCCAAATCAAGCTAAAAAAGTAATAGGCTTTCTATGGCCCACAATTGGAGAGAGAGAGAGAGATGGCACACCCAGGAGTCAAGACTGGCACACAAGCAGAAAGGGCAATATTAATCTCCCACTGATTTGTTTGTTTTTTTTTTTTCAGGGAGACTTTAGGAAAAAAAAAATAGAATAAAATGATTTTTTCAGGAAGAATTTAGAAACCAAATAAAATAAAATGATTTTTTCAGGGAGAATTTAGAAAACAAATAAAACAAAAAAAGGCTTTCTGTGGCCCACTGAGTGAGAGATGACGCACACAGGAGTCAGGAGTGGCACACAAGCCCAGAGGCCAATATTTATCTCCCACTTTTTTTTTTTGTTCCAGGGAAAATTTATAAACCCAATAAAAAAATAATAAATAGGCTTTCTATGGCCCACTATCTGAGAGACAGAGAGAGATGGCACGCTTAGGACTGGCACACAAGCCCAAAGGCCAATATTAATCTCCCTTTTTTTTTTAAGGGAGAATTTATAAAACCAAAAAAAAATAAATAAATAGGCTTTCTATGGCCCACTATTTGTGAGAGAGATGGCACGCTCAGGACTGGCACACAAGCCCAGAGGCCAATATTAATCTCCCACTTTTTTTTTTTTTTCCAGGGAAAATTTATAAACCCAATAAAAAAAAAAATAAATAAATAGGCTTTCTATGGCCCACTATCTGAGAGAGAGAGATGGCACGCTTAGGACTGGCACGCAAGCCCAAAGGCCAATATTAATCTCCCACTGATTGATTTATTGATTTTTTCAGGTAGAATTTAGAACCCAAATAAAGCAAAAAAAAAAAAAAAATGGGCTTTCTATGGCCCACTGAGTGAGTGATGATGCACACAGGAGTCAGGAGTGGCACACAAGCCCTGAGGCCAATATTTTTCTCCCACTGATTGATGTAGTGATTTTTTCAGGTAGATTTTAGAACCAAAATCAAGCAAAAAAATAAATAGGCTTTCTATGGCCCACTGATTGAGTGATGATGCACACAGGAGTCAAGAGTGGCACACAAGCCCTGAGGCCAATATTTTTCTCCCACTGATTGATGTAGTGATTTTTTCAGGTAGATTTTATAACCCAAATCAAGCAAAAAAATAAATAGGCTTTCTATGGCCCACTGAGTGAGAGATGACACAGACAGGGATGGCACTCTAGCAGAAATGTCAATCTTAATCTCCCACAAAAAAAAAACAAAAAAACAGGGAGTATCCTTCAATTACTATCTCCCTGCAGTAATCTCAGCCAGGTATGGCAGGCAGCAATAAGGAGTGGACTGATGCACAAATTAAATAAAAAGTGTGTACAAACCAAAAAGATAGCTGTGCAGAAAGGAAGGAACAAGAGGATTTGTGCTTTGAAAAAAGC
The DNA here is from genome assembly GCF_032444005.1 of Ranitomeya imitator. Classification (NCBI taxonomy): domain Eukaryota; kingdom Metazoa; phylum Chordata; class Amphibia; order Anura; family Dendrobatidae; genus Ranitomeya; species Ranitomeya imitator. The sequence goes on from NC_091291.1 coordinate 55,807,346, forward strand.
AGTTGGTTTGCACAGCGGCGTACACACAGCAATGCAGCTATCAGGGAGCCTTCTAGGGCAGCCCAATGAGCTACAGCGCTGAGGGGGAAAAAAAAAAATGTAGCTTCCACTGTCCCTGCACACCGAAGGTGGTGTTGGACAGTGGAAATCGCTACAGCACAAGCGGTTTGGTGGTTAATGGACCCTGCCTAACGCTATCCCTGCTTCTGACGAAGCGGCAGCAACCTCTCCCTAAGCTCAGATCAGCAGCAGTAACATGGCGGTCGGTGGGAACTCCCCTTTATAGCCCCTGTGACGCCGCAGACAGCAAGCCAATCACTGCAATGCCCTTCTCTAAGATGGTGGGGACCAGGACCTATGTATTCACGCTGCCCACACTCTGCGTTTACCTTCATTGGCTGAGAAATGGCGCTTTTCGCGTCATTGAAACGCGACTTTGGCGCGAAAGTCGTGTACCGCATGGCCGACCCCGCACAGGGGTCGGATCGGGTTTCATGAAACCCGACTTTGCCAAAAGTCGGCGACTTTTGAAAATGAACGACCCGTTTCGCTCAACCCTAATGATGAGGATTTCGTCAGGAAAACTCTAGTTGATGCAGGCTTTTCAATTGATAACTGTAAAATTAAGACAAGAACGGCAGTGAGTGACCTTATTGACTATAAGGCCATGATATTCATTGCAGCTCGCAAGGATAAGGTGTAAGTGAAAATCTAAAAGGAGATTTTGCATTCAAGTGTAATTTGTAAATGTATTATGAATTATGATGATTTCTGTAATTTGTGTTTAGTGCATGGTACTAGTATATAATAGTAAAATAGTTGTTTTCAAAAATATGAAAATATGAAATATGTTGTGCATCATAGATTACAGAATAAAGCAAAGCCAGGAAAAAAATCAGGAGTAGGGTCATCCAGTCATCCATAGACTCTAGAAGGCAACACCTGGCAGGCCTCATTCAAATATTGAAAATTTAAAACACTTTATCTGCTGCTGTCATCTGGTGGTGCTGAAAAGTCCTGTCTAATCCAGGCTTTGTTCATTGTTATCAGATTGTGCCTGTCATCACTTTATGTTGACAGGAAAAAATGTCTGTTTGTTATGACCAGCAGCAGTGACACTAAACAACTGTTCAGACAAAACGCTAGTGGCAGAGCAGCGCACTTCCAAAGCTTAAAGGGACAGCTCATGCCAGGTGTCCAGTTTTGAGATCGAATAGCTGAAAGTTGAAGAGGAATTAGGGAGTACGCTGGTTTTGTAGGCCAGGTATTTTTGGCCATCTTAAAAAACTTTTCCCTTCTTGTCAAAAATATCCAGTCACCAGGGACTGGATGCTGGGAGGGTGTCATGAAATTGACCCAGGTCTTTGACAGTATACCACGGTCTCTGCTGTACCTGGTGTGTCTCCGTCGCCTCTCCTTCTTGGTTGGACAAAGAAGCTTGCCCCTTGCTACTAAGTGTTGTCTGATGGGAATTTATTCAACATATTTTCCACAATGGTCTTCTGGTATTTCTCCATTTTAGTAGACCTCTCTGCCTTATGAAGGAGAGCTGCAAGGTTCTCCTTATAGCCTGGGTCTAGAATGGTGAACAACCTTGGCCAAGATTAATGTACGGCCTGGGTAAGGGGAAAGGTGGCAGTACATAAAGTTTGCCATATGTGCCAAGGTCGCAAAATTCAATATTTCCTTTTCTTCACCATGACGACCCTCCATCTCTTCCTCTTCATTCCCCTCCTCAGCCTATCCACGTAGGAGAGATGGGATACAGCTTGTGTGAGTACTAGCATCTGTTGAGATAATACATCAGAGAGGGAGGATGAGAAATAGCAGGAGGGGATACAGGAAATTGTGTAGGAGGTGGAGTAAACGCTAATAGAAGTAGAGCTAGTATTCCTCGGTGTCAGTAGCACAGAGCGGCCTATCACGTTCACTAATCAAAGTTATGTTATGTTTGTGTGTGTGTAGCCCATTCACTATCCCCATCTATTCCCCAACCCCTGAAGATGGCTGGACCATGATTGTAAATACATCATTGTAAATACACACCTGTACTTTGCATCTCCCCCATCTCATTGTAGATTGTAAGCTCTCACGAGCAGGGTCGTCTTATTTTGCTTTAATTATTGTATTGTTAACGTTGTTACTTATGACTTTTGTGTTTGAAACTGTTAAACTGTAAAGCGCTGCGGAAAATGTTGGCGCTATATAAATAAAGATTATTATTATATTATTATTATGTACCGTGTCAGGGTAAGATTTGGACCTGTCTTCCTCAAGGTTCAGCCAGTGTCAGGGAAATGTAGCGTCCGATGCCATAAGCGCTTGTCCATGTATCGGTTGTTAAGTGGACAATCACAGTAACTGCGTTGGTTAGGGAATGGGTGACATTCCTGGACATATGCTAGTACAAGGCGGGAACGCCACACTGGGAGAAATTGTGGCAGCTGGGGAGCAAGTACCAAGGGACAGCTGCCACCATGATTCGGTGAAAATCTTCAGTGTCTACAAGGCTAAACGTCAGGTGCTTAGATAACAACGTGTCTCATCATCATCTGCCTCCTTAGACAAAATTTGCCATTCCTCACTGTTATCTTCACATGACTGTGGGTGCTCTAATTTTGGGCATCACTACACAGCATTGTCCCCCTCTCCCTCTTGTAATGTGCAGGGCAAGAGGCCACAATCAATAAATTATGATATAAAGAGCTCCTTGCAGTGTCCTAGTGTGGTATCACTAATTTCCTGGGACTTGACATGTGGGAGGAAAGAGGATCAGGGTGAGGATTAAGTGATCCAGACTCTTGGCTGGTGAGACAGGACCGTGTGGAAGACTGGGTAGTACTGTCAAGCATGCTAGAAGCATTATCTGCTATCCAACCGACCACCTGTTGACACTGGTCTGTCTTGAGAAGCGGTGTCCCGTTCCTCACTGCCAAGTGAGAGAAGAAGCTCTGTGTTGTAGATGAGCATGTTGCTTGTGCTCCAGCAACAGGGCAGGCTCACTTGCCCCACATCCTTGCCGTCTGAGTGCACCAACATCAGCATTTCCACTTCCCCATCTCTTACCACACACCTTACACATTTTCTAATTGCTAAGTCTCTGGAAACCAAGTTTATTGGATTGATTAAAACAAAAAAAAGCACTTTTTTAAATTTGAAACCACCGTAACTTCACAAAAAGTAGGCAAAACTGTATGAATGACAATAGTCTAGTCAATGTTTGGACAAAAAATGTGGTCATCTGTAGCAAACTAAGCTAATTTTCTAGAATTTCAAATCACTGTAACTTCACACAAAACATGTGAAACTGTATGGATAATAATACTAACATAGTAACATAGTTATTAAGGTTGAAGGAAGACCTTAAGTCCATCTAGTTCAACCCATAGCCTAACCTAACATGCCCTAACATGTTGATCCAGATGAAGGCAAAAAAAACCATGTGGTAAAGAGTAAGCTCCACCTTGGGGAAAAAAATCTCATTCCGACTCCACATTATCAGACGAGGGTTGAGTGACTTTTACTTTTTTAGGATCGAGTCGGGTTTCGCGAAACCCGACTATCTCAAAAGTCGAGTCGAGTGAAATCGGCCAATTATCTTGAAAAGTCGGGAGCGACCGAAACACGAAACCCAATGCAAGTCAATGGGGAAGCATATTCGGCAGTGAGTGGAGGCCAGGAAAACACCTACAGTGCCCATTTTAATGGCAAAAACATCCATTATTGTTACTGAAGCTTGTCAATCTTAATTTACCTTATAATAATAGTTAGGCATTGGAAATTGGGGGTCATTTGGCTAAAGTTGTGGGGGGTATGGCTGGTTCAAGTATTTAGTGGGCCCAGGAAACGTGGACCACATCACGGCAGTGGAACAGGGAGAGGTAAGTATTTCAAGCAGGGGGGGCCCACTCGTTTGCAATGGCACTGGCACAGGGCCCCTCAAAGTACGGCGGTGTGTTTGCACGGCGGGGACGCCTCCCACCGGCAGCGACACTTTTGTGTACTATGAAGGGCCCTGTGCCAGTGACGTCACCAACGAGTATCCCCCCCACCTGATGAAGGAACCTGCACTTTCATCTGCACCTTCCTCTTTGTCCCCGTGTAAGGTGGTATAGTATGCGGGAAGGGGAACCTGACTTTTAGCAGGGTCAGATTCTGGCTGTGCAGCATGCAAGGGGAATGTAGTGGTCTGGGTCAATGTACCAGCAGACTCATCTAGCACTGGCTGGGCAATGGGCAGGATGAGGAGGAAACACAGATTTAGGCCCAAATAATAAAGTGAGCTAAATGCATTTCAAAATTGGTAACAGGACTAACCAGGCGGCATTGCTTTCTTCAGTGGAGGACAACTGTAATGAGAGGCTGACACAATGAGTAGGCCCAAATCAGTAAGTAGGCTAAATGCAGTTCAAAATTGGTAACAGTAGTAAACAGGTGGCACTGCTTTGTTCAGTGGAGGAGAACAGCAAGGAGCGGCAGACACCGTTAGTAGGCCCCAACCAAACTAGTAGGCCAAATGCAGTGTAATATTAAAACTACTTAATGAAAGCCTGAAGATAGAAGCTCAGGAAAGGAAACCAGGAGAAAACCTTGGAGCGGCAGACACCGTTAGTAGGCCCCAACCAAACTAGTAGGCCACATGCTTTATATTATTAAAACTACTTAATGAAAGCCTGAAGATAGAAGCTCTGGAAAGGAAACCAGGAGAAAACCTTGGAGCGGCAGACACCGTTAGTAGGCCCCAACCAAAGTAGTAGGCCAAATGCAATTCAATATTAAAACTACTTAATGAAAGCCTGAAGATTGAAGCTCGGGAAAGTAAACCAGGAGAAAACCTAGGAGCGGCAGACACCGTTAGTAGGCCCCAACCAAAGTAGTAGGCCAAATGCAATTCAATATTAAAACTACTTAACAAAAGCCTGAAGATTGAAGCTCGGGAAAGTAAACCAGGAGAACACCTAGGAGCGGCAGACACCGTTAGTAGGCCCCAACCAAAATAGTAGGCGAAATGCAATTCAATATTAAAACTACTTAACGAAAGCCTGAAGATTGAAGCTCAGGAAAGTAAACAAGGATAACACCTAGGAGTGGCAGACACCGTTACTAGGCCCCAACCAAACTAGTAGGCCAAATGCAGTTTAATATTTTAAAAAACATAGGACGAAAGCCTGAAGATTGAAGCTAATGAAAAAAAAACAGAAGAACACCAAGGAGCGGCAGACACCGTTAGTAGGCCCCAACCAAACTAGTAGTCCCAATGCAGTTTTCAAATTCCGATAGGCTGAAAACCTGACAATTGAAGCTCAGCTTTTTTAAGAGGAGGACAGCTGTATTGAGTGGCGCAGACAGACACAGGTAGTAGGCCTTAAACCAAAAAGTTGTCTCAAAGCAGTTTAAAAAAGGTTACAGGGGTGCACAAGCAGCATTGGTGTGGTCAGCGGAGGACAATTGGAAGGAGGGACCGCAGACAAACTTACTAGGCCTAAAATAAAAAAGTTGGTTCGATGCAGATTAACATAGGTTCCACGGGTACACAGGCAGCATTGGTGTGATCAGTGGAGGACAATTGGAAGGAGGGACTGCAGACAGACTTACTAGGCCTAAATTAAAAAAAAGTAGGCTCTGTGCAATTTTAAATAGGTTCCAGGGGTACACAGGCAGCATTGGTGTGGTCAGTGGAGGACAATTGGAAGGAGGGACCGCAGACAGACTTACTAGGCCTAAAATAAAAAAAAGAAGGCTCTATGCACTTTTTAATAGGTTCCAGGGGTACACAGGCAGCATTGGTGTGGTCAGTGGAGGACAATTGGAAGAAGGGACCGCAGACAGTCTTACTAGGCCTAAAATAAAAAAGTAGGCTCTATGCACTTTTAAATAGGTTCCAGGGGTACACAGGCAGCATTGATGTGGTCAGTGGAGGACAATTGGAAGGAGGGACTGCAGACAGACTTACTAGGCCTAAAATAAAAAAAAAATTAGGCTCTATGCACTTTTAAATAGGTTCCAGGGGTACACAGGCAGCATTGGTGTGGTCAGCGGAGGACAATTGGAAGGAGTGTCTGACACAGTTAGTAGGCCAAAATAATAAATTGAGGTTAATGTCTGGCAAAAAAATTTTTAACAAATAAACAGGTGGCATACCTAGGTACAGGAGTGGGCTCCTCTGCTGACTTGCAGACAGTGGTATTTGGCACAAAGTATTAACTGGTGTAAATGTAGGACAGGGCCCCTGAATATTATTACTAGCATCATATATGTCAACAAATTGGTATTGGCAGTGCCATTGAAGAATTTAACCACATAGACTAAACAGTGGCGGAGCAGTGAGAGATAATTTTGCAAGTGGTAGAGCATTGTTTGAGCTTGGGGGGGAACACTCTCTCGTGGCCGGCGGTACTGGCCCAGGGCCCCTCATGTTACAATGGTGTGTCTGATGTTGGGTGTGCACCACCACCGCCAGAGACACTTCATTGTACTATGAGGAACCCTGTGCCAATGCCGTCGCCCAAAAGTGGGCACACCCACCTCTTCAAACAAACAGGTCCACTGTATTACACTACACAGTTTGAGTGGCAGAAAGTGGATGACAGATGCCATAAACAGGACTGACGCAGATGCACTCAGCGGCAATATAAATCTCCCTTTTTTATGTGTGGGAGAAGGCAGGAAAAAATCAGGCCCACTGTATTACACTACACAGTTTGAGTGGCAGAAAGTGGTTGGCAGATATGTCAAAAAATACAAGGGCTGTAGTAGAATTTCAGTCTCCCTACAATGATCAAAGGATAAGTATGGCAGCAATAAAAAGGACTGCTGCACACAAGAGTGTGGACAAAGAAACAAGAGAACTGTGCAGAAAAGAAGGAGCAACAGGATTTTTGCTTTGAAAAAAGCAGTTGGTTTGCACAGTGGTGTACAAACAGCAATGCAGCTATCAGGGAGCCTTATAAATTACAGAGATGATGCACAGAAATCTAGCCTCCACTGTCCCTGCAAAGAAAAGGTGGTGTTGGACAGTGGAAATCGCTACAGCACAAGCGGTTTTGGGGTTAATATTCCCTTCCTAACAATATCCCTGCTTCAGACGAAGCTACAGCAACCTCTCCATATGCTCAGATCGGCAGAAGCAAGATGGCGGTCGGCGTGCACGCCCCTTTATAGCCCCTGTGACGCCGCAGAAAGCAAGCCAATCACTGCCATGCCCTTCTCTAAGATGGTGGGGACTGAGACCTATGTCATCACGCTGCCCACACTCTGCGTCCACCTTCATTGGCTGAGAAATGGCGCTGAACGCGTCATATGAAACGCGACTTTGGCACGAAGATCGCCGACCGCGTGGCCGATCCCGCACTGGGATTGGCTCGGGTTTCACGAAACCCGACTTTGCCTAAAGTCAGCGACTTATGAAATTGAACGATCCTATTCGCTCAACCCTAAATCAGACTAGTTCCCTGGATCAACACCCTAACAATGAATCTAGTATATATACCCTGTAACATTATACTTTTCAAGAAAGGCATCCAGTCCTCTCTTAAATTTAAGTAATGAATCACTCATTACAACATCATACGGCAGAGAGTTCCATAGTCTCACTGCTCTTACAGTAAAGAATCCGCATCTGTTATTATGCTTAAACCTTCTTTCCTCCAGATGTAGAGGATGCCCCCTTGTCCCTGTCTCAGGTCTATGATTAAAAAGATCATCAGAAAAGTCTTTGTACTGTCCCCTCATATATTTAAACATTAAGATAAGATCACCCCTTAGCCTTGGTTTTTCCAAACTAAATAGCCCCAAGTGTAATAACCTATCTTGGTATTGCAGACCCCCCAGTCCTCTAATAACCTCGGTCGCTCTTCTCTGCACCCGCTCCAGTTCAGCTATGTCTTTCTTATACACCGGAGACCAGAACTGTACACAGTATTCTAAGTGTGGTCGAACTAGTGACTTGTATGGAGGTAAAATTATTTTCTCCTCATGAGCATCTATGCCTCTTTTAATGCATCCCATTATTTTATTTGCCTTTGTAGCAGCTGCCTGACACTGGCCACTAAATGTGAGTTTGTCATCCACCCGTACTCCCAGGTCTTTTTCATTGACGGTTTTGCCCAGAGTTTTAGAATTAAGCACATAATTATACATCTTATTACTTCTACCCAAGTGCATGACCCTACATTTATCCCCATTAAAGCTCATTTGCCATTTATCAAACTCAAAAATATTTCCCGGATCCGTGCTTTCCTTGACCGCAACACTGCAAAAACACTAGTGCATGCCCTTATCATCTCCCGCCTCGACTACTGCAACCTCCTACTCTCTGGACTCCCCTCTAGCACTCTAGCACCACTCCAATCCATCCTACACTCTGGTGCCCGATTAATCTCCCTGTCTCCCCGCTATTCCCCAGGCTCTCCCCTGTGTCAAGCCCTTCACTGGTTTCCTATCGCCCAGAGACTCCAGTTCAAAACCCTCACACTGACATACAAAGCCATCCACAACCTGTCTCCTCCATACATCTGTGACATGGTCTCCCGGTACCTACCTTCACGCAACCTTTGATCCTCTCAAGACCTCCTTCTCTACTCCCCTCTCATCTTTTCTTCCCACAACCGCATCCAAGACTTCTCCCGTGCTTCCCCCATACTCTAGAACTCTCTACCCCAACACATCAGACTCTCGCCTACCATAGAAACCTTCAAAAAGAACCTGAAGACTCACCTCTTCCGACAAGCCTACAGCCTGCAGTGATCCTGAAGTTACTGAACCGCCGCACTACCTGCCCTACCCTCTCCTAGTGTTTTCATCGCCCATCCCCTGCAGACTATGAGCCCTCGCGGGCAGGGTTTTCCCTCCTTATGTACCCGTGTGCCTTGTTATCTGCTCATGTTTAATGTATTTGTCTATATTTGCTCCGTATTCACATGTAAAGCGCCATGGAATAAATGGTGCTATAAAAATGTATAATAATAATAATCAGCCCAAGCTTCTAGATTACATAAATCATCCTGTAATATAAAATTGTCCTCCTCTGTTTTGATTACCCTGCAGAGTTTAGTGTCATCTGCATGTTAGGGCTAGCGGAACGCACCAAATAATAAGACTGATAGTGAACGGTGCGTTCGTAGCCCGGGGTCCACCGTGCAGAGATGGAACCTGCTGCTGAGTAATGACGGACTATATGGAGGTACTCATAAGTATACTCGCGTGGGTTAAACTTCACCCAACGTGAAGGAAGCGATCCTGTTGCGTCACAGGATCGCGGTACCGCACATAGAAGGCGAGCAAGCAGTCAGCGAACTTAACCCCAATAAGGATTGAAGTCCGATTAGACCACTTGCTGACACAACACCGCAACAGGGTGTGTTAGGCAACTCTTATAATTAGAGCACCGAAGTGCGAACTGGGCCGTGCTGGCAGGCACCACTAAGCACGCAGACGTGGGTCAGGAAGCGCACTACTGGCGCGTGGCGCCGCACTGGCGGTCACAGCAATAGACGCTGATACGTGTGTGACACGTTGAGTGATTTGTCGGGCGCTAGAAAGCAGCCATACTCCATACGCGAACAGTCATACAATAGGATAGGGGTATTTAATGAACGACTTGCACTCACAACAAACACACGTATTCAATTGTACACTAGCGCATGGCCGTGCGGTCATGCGCAGTTTATATAGTTGCAGCACAGGAAGTGGCCACAGAAACTTTGCCCTTCCAAGACCTGCCAAGAGGTCCAATGGAATGTGCTGCAGAGCCTGAGCACATGACCCTCGATCTCCCACGGGAGATCTTGCCCTGGGCATGCTCAGTGTGCGCAAACAAGGACTTAGTCCCAGGGAAGTCCGCTCGCCGCTGACCAGCACTGACTTTAATGGCAGGAGCTGAAGAAGCAGCAGTAACTCTCTGTACAGAGTGAGAGCGAGCAAGACACTGGGAGCGACGTCCCCGCTGAGTAGACTCCACTGCGGCCGGAGGAGAATGGGAGACCGCAGCGGAGACGGATCGAGATTCCCCCTGTGCAGCAGAGGAAACTCGACTCCTAACATTACCCCCCCTCCTTGGGCCTCGCTACGCTCGAAGGCAGCAATGAGCTGTGGGGCCCGAATGTTTTCAGCAGGCTCCCAAGACCTGTCCTCTGGACCATAACCCTTCCAATCCACCAAATAAAACTTTTTGCCGCGTACCACCTTGCACCCCAAAATAGCGTTCAACTCGTAATCGTCCATAGACGAACTCGATGTCCCGGCAGATGACTCGGAAAACCGGGACATGTATACGGGATTCAAGAGGGACACATGAAAGGTGTCGGTGATACCCAAGCGTGGAGGAAGAGCCAGGCGGTAGACCACAGGATTAACCTGTTCGAGAACCTTGAAGGGACCCAAGTAGCGAGGAGCAAACTTAGTGGACTCAACTCGCAGCCTGATGTTACGGGCGGAGAGCCACACCAAGTCGCCAGGGGCAAAAGTCGGAGCGGGGCGCCGATGAACATCGGCGGAGGACCTCATTCTCTCCTTGGAGGCCCGAATGGCATCCTGCGTGCGATCCCAAATGTCCCGTGCCTCCACAGCCCAGTCTGCCACCCTGGGATCAGCGGAAGACACAGGCATGGGCACAGGAACACGCGGATGCTGGCCGTAATTTAAGAGGAATGGAGTCTGACCGGTGGAGTCGGCTACGGCATTGTTAAGTGCAAACTCTGCCCACGGTAGCAAGGATGCCCAGTCATCCTGTCTGGCAGAAACAAAATGTCGCAGATATTTGACCAAGGTCTGGTTGGCCCTTTCTACCAACCCATTCGTCTCGGGATGATATGCTGAAGAGAGATTTAACTCAATACTGAGTAGACGACATAGCTCCCTCCAGAATCGAGACACAAACTGGGGACCCCGGTCACTAACAATTTTGTCTGGCATACCGTGTAAGCGAAAGATATGCTTGATAAACAAGACAGCCAACGCCCTTGCAGATGGTAGCCGTGGAAGAGGCACCAAATGCACCATTTTGGAAAAATGATCGGTGATCACCCAGATAATGGTGCAATTACGAGACTTGGGTAAGCCAACCACAAAGTCCATCCCGACCATCTCCCAGGGCCTGTCAGCCACGGGCAGAGGATAAAGCAAACCAGCTGGCCGTTGCCGAGGAGTCTTGCTGCTGAACGCACCAAATAATAAGACTGATAGTGAACGGTGCGTTCGTAGCCCGGGGTCCACCGTGCAGAGATGGAACCTGCTGCTGAGTAATGACGGACTATATGGCGGTACTCATAAGTATACTCGCGAGGGTTAAACTTCACCCAACGTGAAGGAAGCGATCCTGTTGCGTCACAGGATCGCGGTACCGCACATAGAAGGCGAGCAAGCAGTCAGCGAACTTAACCCCAATAAGGATTGAAGTCCGATTAGACCACTTGCTGACACAACACCGCAACAGGGTGTGTTAGGCAACTCTTATAATTAGAGCACCGAAGTGCGAACTGGGCCGTGCTGGCAGGCACCACTAAGCACCCAGACGTGGGTCAGGAAGCGCACTACTGGCGCGTGGCGCCGCACTGGCGGTCACAGCAATAGACGCTGATACGTGTGTGACACGTTGAGTGATTTGTCGGGCGCTAGATAGCAGCCATACTCCATATGCGAACAGTCATACAATAGGATAGGGGTATTTAATGAACGACTTGCACTCACAACAAACACACGTATTCAATTGTACACTAGCGCATGGCCGTGCGGTCATGCGCAGTTTATATAGTTGCAGCACAGGAAGTGGCCACAGAAACTTTGCCCTTCCAAGACCTGCCAAGAGGTCCAATGGAATGTGCTGCAGAGCCTGAGCACATGACCCTCGATCTCCAATGGGAGATCTTGCCCTGGGCATGCTCAGTGTGCGCAAACAAGGACTTAGTCCCAGGGAAGTCCGCTCGCCGCTGACCAGCACTGACTTTAATGGCAGGAGCTGAAGAAGCAGCAGTAACTCTCTGTACAGAGTGAGAGCGAGCAAGACACTGGGAGCGACGTCCCTGCTGAGCAGACTCCACTGCGGCCGGAGGAGAATGGGAGACCGCAGCGGAGACGGATCGAGATTCCCCCTGTGCAGCAGAGGAAACTCGACTCCTAACACTGCAAATACTAAAATTCCACTCTGTATGCCCCCTACAAGATCATTAATAAATATGTTAAAAAGAAGAGGGCCCAATATTGACCCCTGTGGTTCCCCACTGCTAACCGCGACCCAGTCCGAGTGTGCTCCATTAATAACCACCCTTTGTTTCCTATCCCTGAGCCAGCTCTTAACCCACTTACACATATTTTCCCCTATCCCCATTATTCTCATTTTATGTATCAACCTTTTGTGTGGCACCGCATCAAAAGCTTTTGAAAAGTCCACATGAACTACGTCCACTGGGTTCCCTTGGTCCAGTCCGGAACTTACCTCTTCATAGAAACTGATCAAATTAGTCTGACATGAACGGTCCCTAGTAAACCCGTGCTGATACTGGGTCATGAGGTTATTCCTCTTCAGATGCTCCAGTATAGCATCCCTTAGAATGCCCTCCAGGATTTTACCCACAGTAGAGGTTAAGCTTACTGGCCTATAATTTCCGAGTTCAGTTTTTGTCCCCTTTTTGAATATTGGCACCACATTTGCTATACGCCAGCCCTGTGGTACAGACCCTGTTATTATGGACTCTTTATAGATTAAAAATAATGGTTTATCAATGACTGTACTTAATTCCTGCAGTACTCGGGGGTGTATCCCATCCGGACTCGGAGATTTGTCAATTTTAGTGATTTTTAAACGCCGACGTACTTCCTGCTGGGTTAAGCAGCTGACATTTAATGGGGAATTTTTGTTATCACTGATCATATTGTTTGCCATGGAATTTTCTTGTGTAAATACTGATGGAAAAAAAGTCATTTAACATATTGGCTTTTTCCTCATCCTCATCCACCATTTCACCCAGACAATTTTTCAGGGGGCCAACACTATCATTTTTTAGTTTCTTACTATTTACGTAGTTAAAGAATATTTTGTGATTATTTTTACTCTCTTTGGCAATGAGTCTCTCTGTCTCAATCTTTGCTGCCTTGATTTGCTTTTTACAGAATTTATTTAATTTTCTGTATTTATTTAATGCCTCCTCACTACCTACTTCCTTTAATTCACTAAATGCTTTCTTTTTGTCACTTATTGCGCCCCTTACAGCTCTATTTAGCCATATTGGTTTCCTCCTATTTCTAGCATGCTTATTCCCATACGGTATATACTGTGCACAGGTCCTATCCAGGATGCTAATAAACGTCTCCCATTTTCTTTGTGTATTTTTATGTCTCAGGATATCGTCCCAGTTAATTGAACTAAGGTCATCTCTCATCCGTTGGAAATTTGCCCTCCTGAACTTTAGTGTCCTTGTAACCCCTCTACTACACATTTTATTAAAGGATACATGAAAACTTATTATTTTGTGATCACTATTCCCCAAGTAACCCCCAACACTTATATTTGATATGCGGTCTGGCCTGTTGGTTAATATTAGGTCTAGCAGTGACCCCCTTCTTGTTGAGTCCTGATCTAGTTTGGAGAAAAAATGTGATCACTAGTAGCAGGCCAAACATTTTTTTTCACTTTTTAAATGTAATTTCACACAAAAGCAGGTGAAACTGTAGGGATGACAATAGTCAATTTTTGGAAAAAAAATGTTGTGAACTGTAAGCAGGCCAAGCAGTTTTCAATAATTTGAAACCACCATTATTTTACACAAAGCACATTAAACTGTATGGATGACAATAGTCAATTTTGAGCAAAAAAATAAGTAAATGGTAGCAGTCCAAGCTGTTTTTAAAAATTTTAAACCACTGTTATTTTATACTAACCACCTCTAACAAAAAAATCTGATCAACTGCAAAAGTTATATATTTAGCAACGGAATGTAAAGCCCTACTCCTTGCCTAGAAAATGTATTTAGCCACTCTCTCTGCCTAGGCTAAATGAAGAATGTATCTTATAGAAACAGAAACAGTACAGGATTAACCCTAAGGAGGACTTTTAGTATGATGGTTCAGCATCAGCACCAGTATCACCACTAGAGATTTCTGATTAATGAAACCGTGCACACATAGGCCTAAACAAACACTCTTTTCCTCCAATCACAACTGTCTCTGAGCTGTGCAATGGCATCAGTGTGCCGAGCATGGTGAGGCCAGACTTTTATAACTCCTGATGAGGTAATGCGGCAAAACAATCACAGTAATGCCACTACCAACATGGCTGCACCATTACACTGACTAGCAGGCAACCATGGAGATTCAAGCAACAAATACTCATGTTCTGTCTCCGCCATCTAATATTGTTACCCTGATTATTTGCTTGCATAATTGCAGTTTCCTCAGTATACAGTATTGATATATTCATGCCTTTATTCATCTGTGATGCTTTGGCTCCCTCTAGCGGCCAGAGTTATGTTGGCAGTTCAATCTTGTTTTTGTATTATCCATGTCTGATTCTCCTCCTACTTTGCAATGCATTATGGTAGCTCAGCCTCCATTTCCCTCCATTTTTCCTTTCACTTTCTTCAGTTTGCCTTCAAGGGAAGACGCTTCACTTCATCCCCCTTGCGATTGCATTGCCGGTATGTCTTTATGCTTCCTATAGATATTCCTGCTCTATATTAGCTTAGTTTAACCAGTTGTACTCCCAGTTTAGTCACTAGCTTTCTAAATGTTATGCATAATGTATATCATGTGTATTATGTATCTGTTCTATGCCATGCACTGATTCTATGTATATCATTGTTCACAGTTTCACCGCATCAATATACCACTACGTTTAATAAAGCACAGACTCAACTACAGTCTCCTTATTGGACCCCGGTATAGCGGTTTAGCTGACTGTATAGCTACGTATGAGCCTGCCTCAACTAGTGAGGACAGAACAACTCATGTGATATCCAAGTATTCCCGAGCATGCTTGCTCATTCCTATGGTAGATTGAAAAATAAAACATTTATGTGGATTTTTTCTATGTAAATATCACTTGATAAATATGTAATTTTATGATATTATGACTCTCTAATTGAAAGTTTTCACTCATGACCTGATAATTAATTCCTACTTCTTGTAAATGTTTTCCTGCTGATTATATAAACGCCTCGAGTACCGGTGTAGAAGGAGTCACATCGTCTGTGATATAAGATTACACAATGGATTCCTTTAACTATAAGGTTTACCATGTAGATAGCTTAGATACCAGTCAAAGTCTGGAGACTGTTGTCTGATAAATAAAACATGGTCTTTAGAGAGGATTTCATAATATTTCCCCTTGAAAATCTTACAAAAACTTTCACAGAGGGTATGTTTCCTAGTCTTTCTATATTTCTATTGGTACAATTTTAAATAACTTACATACAACTTGGGAACGTTTCTTTTTTGAGGGTGATCAGAAGAGGTAACCCAACCTCTTTCCATTTATTATAAAATCAAAAGAAGTAGAGTAAAGCTATTGTCATTGACTATCATGAAGAATATAGGGTCTCTGTGTTTAGTTGAGTCATTTTAGTCTACTTTGTAATAGCCAGAACCCTGGAAAAATGGTTAAAGGTAACCTGTCACCCCCCTCAGGCGTTTGTAACTAAAAGAGCCACCTTGTGCAGCACAAATGCTGCATTCTGACAAGGTGGCTCTTTTAGTTATGATGCCTGCACACGCTGAAATAAACGTTTATAAACTGTGCCCCCTCATACCCTGAAACCGTCCCAGGGGCGGGACTTTCCTTCCTAATCAGACGCAGCACAGCCCCGTCACTCCGGGCCTGTGCGCGCCGGGCGTCGCCTCCTCTTGCTGCATTATTGTCCCCGGCGCCTGCACTGTAAGTACGAAGGGCAGCGCAACTGCACATGCCCGAAAAAAAAACTTAATGTGCAGGCGCCGGGGACGATAATACTGCAAGAGGAGGTGGCACCCAGCGCGCACAGGCCCGGAGTGACCCTTGTGCTGCGTCTGATTAGGAAGGAAAGTCCCGCCCCCGGGACGATTTCAGGGTATGAGGGGGAACTTTTTATAAACGTTTATTTCAGCGTGTGCAGGCATCATAACTAAAAAGCCACCTTTTCAGAATGCAGCATTTGTGCTGCACAAGGTGGCTCTTTTAGTTACAAACGCCTGAGGGGGGTGACAGGTTCCCTTTAAGTGTAAAAAGGATTATTCTTAGATTTCAATTATAGGTGAAATTACTTTGAAATAAGCTGTTTTACAGCAACTTGTGGTTCAACAGTTTGAGCTTATGCTATTTCTTACAGTGTTGCACAAGCTGATCTGTTTTTTTTTTTGCTTGGGGCTTATGGGAACAGGATAGTTTGAAGTGCTATGCTGCTCTCCTAACTGTTATTCATTTCTTCAGGATGCCGTTTGTCTCAAAAGAGTGTCATCTTTTCATCCAGAAGAACTAAAACATCCAGCATTATACAAATATTCTATTACTTTGAATGAACACTGAATAATGCTTACCTATTTCGAGACTCCATGTAAAATTATGTCATGTTGTCTTGGCGGTTGCATGTAGCAGACTAAGGAGCTGAGCGCACATAATACCAGGCAGATACTGACTTTGTTGCACAGCAAAATTTTGTGTGTGGCAGCAACAGTGGGAGCTACAGTAGCTATGATTGATGCTATTGAACTACGATGTGCTGACGTGTTTACATGATAGCCAATTACTACAAAAATTTAAGACAGCTATGGGTGTGTTAATGTCCATCATAACTTGTTGGTCCTCCTATGAGTTTCTCTATGTGACTCTGTTTCATAGGAAAACTGCAATTAACCTCTTTACCCTGCTAGATTGTTTGCATGCTAATGACCAGGCCAATTTTTACAATTCGGACTATTGTCATTTTATGAGGTAATAACTCTGGAATGCTTGAATGGATCCCACTTATTCTGACACTATTTTTTCATTACATATTGTACTCCATGCTAATGGGACAATTTCTTTGATAAGACTTGTGTTTATTTGTGAAAAAAAAAAAATTTGGCAAACATTTTGAAAGTTCTGCAATTTTTAAACTTTGAATTCATGTTCCTTTAAAGCAGAGAGTGGTGTCACACAAAATAGTTAATAAATAACATTTACCTCATGGTTACTTTACAGCAGCATGATTTTTCAAACAAAACGTTTCTTGTTAAGGGCTAAAAATTGATGTGCAATTTTTTTTTTTACAAAAAATGTACAAGACCATTTTTTTAAGAACCAGATCACATTTGAAGTTACTTCGAGGGCAGAAAACATCCAAAAGTGACACCATTCTAAAAACTTCATGTTACAGAACCCCCAGCACCAAGAATATGTTATGCAGTATATATTATGTGTAATAGGTTCCATGTGAAATGCATCAGTCCACAGGCTGCATACCTGGGCAGAGGGGACAAGGTATTCTCCTTCTGACCTCCCCCACCTTTGTAACTCCCACAGTAAATACCAGCAGGCTCCGGCCCCCTGCGGCTATTGTAATGCATGCCTGGCCTGTTTTTTTCTATTGGCCTGCCCTGTGTATCTGTGTTATATATTCTGTGTGCTGTGAATAAAGTGTGTTCTTTTTAGACTGGAAATACGTGGAGTAGCAGTCAGCTTTTATATGCTCTCACGTAATCAAGGAATTCCAGCCAGCGTCCTTCATTCAGAATCCAGCAAAAGCAGAGTGGACCTCCTGAAACACGGGGGGTGCTGAAAGAGGTACTACAGCACAGTAGACCCCATTACACTTCACCCCTCAAGTTGCTCAAAATCACCCTTCAGGTGATTCACATTTATTAACTTTACCCCCAAGGGTGGTTTGCATGTTAATGACCAGGCCAATTTTTACAATTGTAACCACTGTCCTTTTATGAGGTAATAACTCTGGAACACTTCAATAGATCCTGGTGATTCTGACATTGTTTTCTCATGACATATTGTACTTCATAATAGTGGCAAAATTTCTTTGATATGACTTGCATTAATTTGTGAAAGAAAACAGAAATTTGGTGAAAATTTGGAAAATGTCGCAATTTTCCAAATTTGAATTTTCATGCCCTTAAATCACAGAGATATGTCACACAACATACTTAATAAATAACATTTCCCACATGTCTACTTTACATCAGCACAATTTTGGAACCAACATTTTTTTTTCGTTAGGAAGTTATAAGGGTTAAAAGTTAACCAGCAATTTCTCTTTTTTACAACACCATTTCTTTTTAGGGACCACATCACATTTGAAGTGACTTTGAAGGGTCTATATGATAGAAAATACCCAAAAGTGACACAATTCTAAAAACTGCACCCATTAAAGTGCTCAAAACCACATTCAAGAAGTTTATTAACCCTTCAGGTGCTTCACAGGAATTTTTGGAATATTTAAAAAAAGGTTTACATTTTTTTTCCACAAAAATTTAGTTCAGATTCAATTTTTTTTTATTTTACCAAGGGTAACAAGAGAAATTGGACCCCAAAAGTTGTTGTGAAATTTGTCCTGAGTATGCTGATTCCCCGTATGTGGGGGTAAACCACTGTTTGGGCACATAGCAGAGCTTGGAAGGGAAGGAGCGCTGTTCGACTTCTTCAAAGCAAAATTGGCTGGAATTAAGATTGGACGCCATGTCACATTTGGAGAGCCTCTGATGTGCATAAACAATAGAAAACCCCTACAAGTGACACCATTTTGGAAAGTAGACCCCCTGAGGAACATATCTAGATATGTGGTGAGCACTTTGAACCCCCAAGTGCTACACAGAAATTTATAATGTAGAGCTGTTCAAATGATCTTTTTGCCCCCAATTTTATTTTATCCAAGGGTAACAAGAGAATTAGGATGCAAAACGTTGTTGTGCAATTTTTCCTGAGTACGCTGATACCCCATTTGTGGGGGTAAACCACTGTTTAAGCGCATGGCAGAACTCAGAAGGCAAGGAGCGCAGTTTGACTTTTCAATGCAAAATTGGCTGGAATTGACATCAGATGCCATGTCGTGTTTGGTGAGCCCCTGATGTGCCTAAACAGTGGGAACCCCCCACAAGTACTAATGAACTTATCTATGTGTGTGGTGAGCACTTTGAACCCCCAAGTGCTTAACAAAAGTTTATAATGTAGAGTCGTAAAAATAAATAAAATCATATTTTTTTCCCCAAAAATGATTTTTTCGCCCCTAATTTTTCATTTTCCCAAGGGTAACATGAGAAATTTGACCTCAAAAGTTGTGAAATTTATCCTGAGTACGCTGATACCCCATATGTGGGGGGAACCACCGTTTGGGTGCACGGCAGAGCTCAGAAAGGAAGGAGCATCTCTTTCCTTTTTCAACTCAGAACTGGCTGGAATTGAGATAAGATGCCATGTCGCATTTGGAGATCCCCTGATGTGCCTAAACAGTGGAAAGCTCCCACAAATGATCCCATTTGGAAATTAGACCACTCAAGAAACTTATACAGATGTGTGGTGATCACTTTAAGCCCCCAATTGCTTCACTAAAATTTTTTAATGTAGAGCCGTGAAAATTAAAAAAATCCTTTTTTTTCCACAAAAATGATTTTTTAGCCCCCAATTTTGTATTTTCCCAAGGGTATCCAAAGAAATTGGACCCCAAAAGTTGTTGTGCAATTTGTCCTGAGTACGGAGATACCCCATATGTTGGGGGAACCACTGTTTGGGCTCATGGCAGAGCTCAGAAGGGAAGGAGTGCCATTTTGGAATGCAAACTATGATTTAATGTTCTGCGAGCATCACGTTGCCTTTGCAGAGCCCCTGATGTACCTAAACAATAGAAACCCCCATAAGTGATCCCATATTGTAAATTAGACCCCCCATGCAACTTATCTAGATGTGTTGTGAGAACTTTGAACCCCCAAGTGTTTCACTAAAGTTTATAACGCAGAGCCGTGAAAATAAAAAAATATTTTTTTCCACAAAATTGATTTTTTAGTCCCCAATTTTGTATTTTTGCCAAGGGTAACAGGAGAAATTGGACCTCAAAAGTTGTTGTGAAATTTGTCCTGAGTATGCTGATTCCCCATATGTGGGGGGGAACTACTGTTTGGGTGCATGGCAGAGCTCCGAAAGGAAGGAGCATTGCTTTCCTTTTTCAACACAGAATTGGCTAGAATTGAGATCGAATGCCATGTCACGTTTGGAGAGCCCTGATGTGCCTAAACAGTGGAAACCACCCAATTCTAATTTCTGCTAGTCTTAACATTATACTAGCCCCAGGGTCTGGCTAGTAATGGCGGACAAACAGCGACTACAGCAGTACATCCAGCAGCTGGAGGGCAGGTTGATGGCTCTCGAGCACACAACCTCGGCCGTGGATGTTACCGCAGTTGCTGCTCAGGCTGCTAGCGTGGCTGCAGCTAGTTTGTCCACTGCCACCCCTGCTCCGACGTTATCCCATTTCCAGTTGCCAGACAAGTTTGCTAATGACAGTAAGCTGTGTCGGTGATTCGTGAACCAATGTGCTTTACATCTTGAGCTCTTGGCTGCACTTTTTCCGATGGAGTGGGCTAAGGTGGGATTTATTGGAGTGGGCTATGCCGCTGTTGGAGCGCGACGATCAAGTGGTGCAAAGTAGGGTTGAGCGACTTTTACTTTTATAGGATCGGGTCGGGTTTCACGAAACCCGACTTTCTCAAAAGTCGGGTCGAGTGAAATCGGCCGATCCTATAGAAAAGTCGGGGTCGGGGTTGGCCGAAACACGAAACCCAACGCAGTGCATTGGGTTTCTAATGGTCCCAGGGTCTGAAGGAAACTCTCCTTCAGGCCCTGGGATCCATATTTAAGTGTAAAATAAAGAATTAAAATAAAAAATATTGCTATACTCACCCTCTGACGCGCCCTGGTACTAACCGGCAGCCTTCCTTCCTTAGAATCAGCGCGTGAAAGACCTTAGAAGACTATTAGGTATATACTCACCCTCGAACGCGCCCTGCTTCTTTCCGGCAGCCTTCCTTCCTAAGAATCAGCGCTTGAAGGACCTTTGGTGACGTCGCGGCTTGTGATTGGTCGCGTGAGCGGTCACATGGGTGGTCGCGCGACCAATCACAAGCCGCGACGTCATCTAAGGTCTTTCACGCGCTGATTCTAAGGAAGGAAGGCTGCCGGTTAGTACCAGGGCGCGTCAGAGGGTGAGTATAGCAATATTTTTTATTTTAATTCTTTATTTTACACTTAAATATGGATTCCGATACCGATTTCCGATATTGCAAGCATATCGGAACTTGGTATCGGAATTCCGATACCAGATTCAGAAGATCGCCGACTTCATGGCCGACCCCACACAGGGGTCGGGTTTCATGAAACCCGACTTTGCTAAAAGTCGGCGACTTCTGAAAATGGCCGACCCGTTTCACTCAACCCTAGTGCAAAGTGCTCTGTGATTCTTGATCACTCTGAAACAGATCTTTTGGGACTTCGTGTCACCCATGATATGGCGCTCCAACTGCTGGCATTGACACAGGGTTCGTCCATGGTCAGCCATTTTGCTATCCACTTCCGGACTTTGGCATCTGAGCTGGAGTGGCCGGATAATGTCCTCATCCCTGTATTCTGGAGGGGACTAGTTTACCATGTGAAGGATGCCTTGGCCACTAGGGAGATTCCTGTTACACTGGAGGAGCTAACAGCAATATCTACCGGCATCGACCTTCGGTTTAACGAGCGAAGGTTGGAGCAAGCCCAGTGTAGGCAGAGGTTTTGGCTGGCTCCCACCTTCACCAAACCTCTGGAATCTCCAGTCCAGGTGTCAGAGCAACATGAGACAATGGAGGTGTCACGAGCACGGGTCTAAGTCCTGGAATGCTCATTCACTCAAGGTCTGTCCTGTCTGCCAGCAGTCAGGCCATTATGCCAGCAAATGTCCCCAGCGGTCGGGAGAACGTCAGCATCTAGTAGTTGTAGGAGGAGGTACCCTAGACATGGCGACATTTTCCTCCAAATTGTCCTTCAAGGCGACAAATACCATAGGCCCATCCACTCATACGGTAGAGCTTTGCGTGTATTCTGGGGCAGAGGGCAACTTCATGTCTTCTGCCTTTGCCCAACAACATACAATACCACTGGTGATGCTCGTCAAACCAGTGACCGTAAGAGTGGTGAATGGGTCGACACTGCCCTCACAGATAACACAGACCATCCCAGTTACTCTGTCGCCATCCCATCAGGAGATTATCTCTTTACTTGTCATTCCCGAGGTCCTGTTAGGGATACCTTGGCTACGGTACCACTCCCCTCATATAGAGTGGTCCAAAGGGAGAATTTTGGGATGGAGTGAATCTTGTGAGGGTAGATGTCAGAGGGAGTGCGTTTAGGTTGCTACTACTGAGGTACCCGGAGATCTTTCCTCTCTCCCCAAGCACTATTGGCCTTATGTGGACCTGTTATCCAAGAGAATTGCGGAGACCATTCTACCTCACTGCACCTATGACTGTCTTATTGACCTCTTGCCTGGTGCTGAGCCTCCCCGCGGTCGAGTCTACCCATTATCTCTCCCCGAAACGGAGGCAATGTCTCAGAACATCCAGGAGAATCTGGCAAGAGGATTCATTAGGAAGTCAGTGTCACCCGCAGGGGCTGGATTCTTGTTTGTGCAGAAGAACGGAGAATTATATCCCTGCATAGACTATAGGGATCTTAACGCCATAACCATTAAGAATAAGTTCCCTCTGTCACTTATATCTGAGCTCTTTGATAGGTTGCGGGGGTGAGGGTATTTACTAAGCTTGATTTGCGGGGTGCTTACAATCTGATTCGCATCTGTGAGGGGGACGAATGGAAGATGGCATTTAACACCAGGGACGTGCACTATGAATACCTACATGGTGATGCCCTTTGGGCACTGTGATGCTCCTGCCATTTTCCAAGACTTTGTGAAGTGTGTGTTTGAGCAGAAGTCCTTGCGTTTCCTGGGTTATATCAACTCCTCCCGGAGGTTGGCCATAGATCCTGCCAAGCTACAGGCTGTGATGGACTGGCAGGAACCACATTTTCTCAAAGCGGTGCAGCGCTTTATGGGGTTCATCAACTATTATCGCCTGTTCATTCCCCGCTTCTCAACTTTGGTAGATCCCCTGGTTGCCCTCACCAAGAAGGGAGCTAATCCCAAATTGTGGTCGGAGGAGGTCTCCAAGGCCTTCCTCTCTATCAAGTCACACTTCGCTAGCACTCCGATTTTACATCGCTCTGATGTTGATAAACCATTTATCATGGAGGTGGATGCCTCTTCCATTGGTGCTGGAGCAGTCCTCTTCCAGAAGGATGCTCAAGGTCGGAAGCATTCTTGCTTCTTCTTCTCCAAGACCTTCTCACCAGCAAAGAGGAATTATTCCATTGGGGACAGGGAGTTGCTAGCCATGAAGTTGGCTTTTTCGCAGTGGAGCCACTTCCTGGACTGTGTTCGCTATCCCTTCCAAGTATTCACCGACCACAAAAATTTGGTATATTTACAATCCGCCCAGTGACTAAATTCTCGCCAGGCCAGATGGTCCCTGTTCTTCTCTCGTATACACTTCACCCTCCATTTTCTCTCCGGCAAGAAGAACACTCGTGCTGACGCTCTCTCCTGTTCCTTAGTGTCATCAGAGGAGGAGGAACCTTGGCTTATTGTCCCTTCAGAGAGCCTGAGAACTGTGGCCCCGCTTTCGCTAGAGTCTGTGCCTCCAGGCAAGACTTTTGTACTACCTAATTTGTGACTAGAGGTTCTCTCTTGGGCCCACTCATCCTGGGTGGGTGGACATTTTGGAACCAAGAGGACATCTGAGCTCCTGGCGAGGACGTACTGGTGGCCGCATCTGGCCCGTGACGTTGCAGACGTCGTCGGGCGTGTGCCTCTTTTGCCAAGAATCTGTCTCCTCAGCAATGGCCTGCTGGGATACTTTACCCCGTGTCGGTGGCAGACAGACCCTGGGAAATGGTCTGGATGGACTTTGTGGTGGGCTTACCCAAATCTTGTAGCTGCACTGTTATCTGGATGGTCACCGACCACTTTTCCAAAATGGTGCACTTTGTGCCTCTTCCACGGATACCTTCTGCACGGGCCTTGGCGGCGTTGCCGTTGTTTACTAAGCATTAGTGATGAGCTAGCACTAAAATGCTCGGGTGCTCATTGCTCGGGTCGAGCAGATTGGAATACTCGGGTACTCGGCCAGAACAACGAGCCCAATGTAAGTCTATGGGAGACCCTAGTATTTTTACCGCAATCCCCCCGGAAGTCCTTTAAAGGTCTAAAAACATCTGAAAATGATGGAAACACTGCTCAAATGACACATGGACATCATGGGGATCACCCCTGGAAACATTTCTGACTCCTAGTTCACAGCTTTAATCAATTTTTCTGAGATTCATGCCATTTCTCCCGGTGCCACAAAAACACATTAAAACAAAACCAAAACGGATTTTGCTGGGAAATATGTCAAGGTACATCCTTTGCAGGTTAATGACTTGCCTGTAAGGCCAAATATTTAACCCCAGATCAAAAATTTCCTCCCTCACTTAAGCATAGTTCAGACGCAGCGTTTTTTAAGCATTTTTCAACTTTAACATTGCTTTCAACCACTACAAATGCATTCACTGGGAAATGTCATTATAACATTTAACAACCCTAGCTGGCCATGGGGTGTGTGATACATAAGCAGACCCATCTTGTTTAATTTATGCAGGAGGGACTCCTTCAGAATATCAAATAAAGTTTCCTATTTTTAGCAGTTCACCGACATATGACACCATTAAGGTACAGTAAATGACACCAATAAAACTTAACATTTACTAATTTCAATATTAAAACAATACATCATACACGACCTAAAAACACGTATGGCTGCTAATAAAGATACAGAGTGCACAAATTCCCTATAGGGCCAACTATCTGTACCTTACTTTGCAGCGGAGGTTGGCACCCTATAGAACCTGCGCATTGGCGCCCCCGCTCAACGTAGACTAGCCCAAACTGACCCAAGTAGGCCCTATCCTGTGGAAAATAAGGTACCACTCAGCAGACCAAACAGACAGACAAAAAGTTAGCAACATTTAGGTGGTAGCAATATACTTTTTCATTTCTGTTATGCCACGTTACATTAATTCCTGAAAATCACCTGAAGGGTTAATAAACTACCTAACAGCAGTTTTCAATATGCCGAGGGATGCTGTTTTTAAAATGGTATCACTCTTGGGGGTCTTCAAATATATAGGACCCTCAAAGTCACTTCAAATCTAGATAAGTCCCTAAAAAAAAAAAAAATTTGTATATTGCCTTGAAAGAATGAAAAATAACAACTACATTTCAAAAACCTCCTAAATGCAAACAAAATAAAATAACATTTTATAAATGGTGCTGATGTAAAGCAAACATGCGGGAAATGTTATTTAGTAATGTTTTTCTGTGCAAATTGCCTCTTCAGAGAAAAAGAGGACTTGAATTCTATAGCGCCACCTGTTGGAAGTAGCGATCCTGCAAGTCACAATCAACCCCTTAACGAGTCTTGCAATATGATTTAGGATAAGAGCCAAATCAATATCTCAGTTTGCAGACACGGTGTTTTGGGCTGTTGGCCCTCATCAGTGTGAAGCATGAGAACTGATTTGGCTAGGTGAGAGGCTCTGGACTGAGGTCTAAGGGGTAAGGTTTCTCCTTGGGGAGAGTAACATACAAGCTCTGGCTTGTCAAGGTAAGGAGGCTTATTCGTTATTAGTGTTGAGCATTCCGATACCGCAAGTATCGGGTATCGGCCGATACTTGCGGTATCGGAATTCCGATACCGAGATCCGATATTTTTGTGATATCGGGTATCGGTATCGGAAGTGTAAAATAAAGAATTAAAATAAAAAATATTGTTATATTCACCTCTCCGGCGGCCCCTGGACATCAGCGGGAGGATCCGGCGTCCGGCACGGCTTCTTTCTTCAAAATGCGCGCCTTTAGGACCTGTGGAATGACGTCCCGGCTTCTGATTGGTCGCGTGCCGCCCATGTGACCGCCACGCGACCAATCAGAAGCCGCGACGTCATTCCTCAGCTAAAGTCCTAGAATGAGCGCCTTCTAGGACCTGAGGAATGACGTCGCGGCTTCTGATTGGTCGCGTGGCGGTCACATGGGCGGCACGCGACCAATCAGAAGCCGGGACGTCATTCCACAGGTCCTAAAGGCGCGCATTTTGAAGAAAGAAGCCGTGCCGGACGCCGGATCCTCCCGCTGATGTCCAGGGGCCGCCGGAGAGGTGAATATAACAATATTTTTTATTTTAATTCTTTATTTTACACTTTAATATGGATCCCAGGGCCTGAAGGAGAGTTTCCTCTCCTTCAGACCCTGGGATCCATGAGGATACCTTCCGATACTTGATGTCCCATTGACTTGTATTGGTATCGGATATCGGTATCGGCGATATCCGATATTTTTCGGGTATCGGCCGATACTATCCGATACCGATACTTTCAAGTATCGGACGGTATCGCTCAACACTATTCGTTATGCAATGC
The DNA here is from genome assembly GCF_032444005.1 of Ranitomeya imitator. Taxonomy (NCBI): domain Eukaryota; kingdom Metazoa; phylum Chordata; class Amphibia; order Anura; family Dendrobatidae; genus Ranitomeya; species Ranitomeya imitator. The sequence goes on from NC_091291.1 coordinate 55,833,834, forward strand.
TCTTCTGAGAAATATAATATGCAAATTGCCTCTTCAGAGAAAAAGAGGAAATAAACTTTATAGCGCCACCTGTTGGAAGTAGTGAACCTACAAGTCACAATCAACCCTTTAACGAGTCGTGCAACATGAGGTAGGATATAAGCCAAATCAGTATCTCAATTCAGCATCTCAAGCCAGAGCTGATATGTCACTCTCCACAAGGAGAAACCTTAATTTGATACTGATTTGGCTATTTTTTTTATTATTTATCTACAGGGCAGGTGCTGGCTGATGAATACTCCCATCAGCCGCTTTGGCTCTCACTGTTATTAGTGGCAACAGGCATCGGCTGATGGGAGCAGTAGTACCATCAGCCAACAATGACCGGAGATTAACTTTATACCTCACAGCTGCAGGCTCACACTGTCATTTGACAGCATGGGAATATCAGCTGTCTGACCGGCGGGGATGATTTTACCATCAATCAGAAGCACAGAAGCAATGTTTGCTGTGCTGTCATGCACATGACAACGCGGCAAACATCTGGTGTTTGAGGGTCGAACTCGAACAGTAACACGGACTTCCTGGTGAAATCCTTGTTCAGTGTTTGTGCCAGAACAGTAGGTGTTCGGTACAAACACCGAACTTTACTTGTCTGGGTTCGCCCATCTCTACTTAGTAGCATACTGCAGTTAAAGGGGTTGTCCCATGAATAAAGAGCATTTAATTAATAGATCTTGGAATAATATCTGCCACAATTGGATGTGTTAAAAATGTTCTTGTGCGGAGAAAATCACATAAATGTGTCCCTGACATGTACTGTGCAATGGCTGCGTCTGTCTGTGCAGAGTAGCTCCAGTACATGGTTGGTACGCACCACAGATTCTGGCAGAGGGGAAGATTCATAAGTCAATTTTAATAAGTGAGTATATAGATGAAATAGTTAAGCAAGACATTTCCCAAGTTTCTTGCTCAGAGAACCAATGGCCAACATAATGGGACACAGAGGTGGAGGTGACAAGAGTTATTGTGTTTTTGGTATAGTATATAAATAGAACTGGATTTATTGTCATTAGTTATCATTTAAGACAACGTTCTCTGCTGGTTCTCCTCCTAACTTACTCCTCTCCTTTTCCCCTTACTGTTAGGGTTCCTTGAGGATCAGTAATAGGCCCCCTACTCTTTTCCCTGCCCCTATTGGACAAACAATCAGTAAATTTGGTTTCCAGTATCAACTACATGTATGCCAGTCAATGACATGGTAAAAACAAACAAGATACATGTCTACTTATAAGGGACGCACAAGCCCAGGTGTCTTGCTAGACACCAGTGATACAGGTTTATCAGGGTTAAGATTGCCAGGGAAATATGAGTGCTCTGCGCTTACCGGAAGGATGACATCCACTATCAGACATAGTATGATGGTTTATTTTGACCGTGTTTCACAGTCACACTGACTCCTTCCTCAGGACAACCATATTTAAGTGTTATGCAGCATCTGCTTTTTCCAGTGGTTGGGTTTTACACAATCATGTAAGGTGAGCGTATCTTACTTGTTCTTTTTTCTATATATTAGGATAAGGCCCTATTGCGCTCTTGTATTTTATCAAGGTTTATCAGTGTGTGTTTGTGTAATTTCTTTCTCATGATACTTCCCTCTTACAATGCACTCTCCAACACATGGTAGGACAGGTCATTAACCTTGGACACCTAGTATAATCAAAAAAGGCTTCATTCTGGATTTTACTGATGAACCTGGTAAAACGATTATACAGAGAATATAGAGGGGGGGCTGTATGGGGCGCAGCTAAAAGGAGGCCCCCACATGACTGCGTTGCCATGGGAGCAGTGCAGTAGGTTTTTTAAAATTAGGAGAAAAGGGGCCCGGGGATTGGAAGAGTAGGATTGGGGGAGGGGATTTATGCAAAAAGGGAGGTGGGGGCTTGGGAAAGTGCGGGAAAAGGGAGATCAGTCACCTTAGACGGGCGAAGTGAGTGGACCTGCTGCCACAGCCTCTTACCATGTCTACCGTGGACAGCCTGGTCGCTCAGCTTCGCCGGGAGGCTAGATCCAGGAGGGCCGGATGGCTGGAGGAGCAGCTCACAGGGCTGCTCGGCGACAGTGGGAGCCAGGACAGCGGGAGCCGGGGCAGCAGAACCAGGCGGACAAGGCCGCCAGACAGGCTGTCCCCAGACACTACACCGCGCGGCAGGCGCAGGCCGCGGAGCCCCTCCCGGGACCCTGCGGGGGCTGGGGGACGCGGCGGATCCACCTTGCCCGCCCCCTCCCCCGGCAGGAATCCACCTGGCGGCCCTGCCGGCGCGAGGCGGCGCGGTGCTGGGCGAGCGGTGCAGACGCGGCAGGCCGCAGCACCAAGAACGGCAGCCTCTACCCGCCGGGGAGCATCTCCCGCGGTGGCGGCGACGCGAGCGACGGTGCGGGGGAGGAGCCCAGCGGTGGCGGCAGCATCCACGAGGCAGGAGCCGGGGAGTATTGTGGCGGGTGCAATTGCGGCGGGTGCACCCGGATCCCATCCCCCCAGTGCACCTGGCTCTGCGACAGGACGGCAGAGCAGATTATCGGGGTGGACGGCGGCGGCATCACGGCAGGGAGCGAGTCGCGGTCGCACCACAGGAGCGGCGTCCAGAGGAGACAGCCCAGCGTCAAGAAACAGAGGACTCACGGAGCCGGACAGATCCAGATCCAGCAGAAGGTCGAGGGACCGGTCGCCTTCGCCAGTCTTGGTCCCCCCTGGTGACGTGGAGGCCAGGGGCGCGGGCCTGGGGCAGATGAGCGGCACCGATGATTCCGGGAATGAACATCGCGACGAAATGGACCAGCAGGATTCAGGAAACACGGCTGGTGGGGACACAGCACCTGCGCAGCCACGTGAGTACATGTCCAGTATTTTTCCAGTGCCGGGTTTTTCGGGTGTAGTGGAGCGGGGTGGGGGCAGTAATGAGGTTCCGGGTATTAGAGAGCTTTTAGCGGGTATGTCGCAGATTTTGCGTAGATTGGATGGGGGCGGGGGTAGCTCAGTTGCTAATAGTGTGGGATCGTCGCCCGCTGGGGCCTGGGTGTCGGTTGCTGGGGGTGTAGCAGGGGGTTCGAGCGAGATTGCGAGCTCGGGTAGTGGGCCGCCTGTCTCTGCGGCGGGGATGTCGGTGTCGGTGCAAACGGAAATGGGAAAAGGTGATACCGTTAAGTTAGACGATGTTTTGAGGGTCCGCTGGGGGCCCATTTGAAGAAGGAGGTCAGGGAAAGGATTTGGAAAGATGAATACGTAGAGATCTTCTCTCTCTTTCCTTTAGAAAAATTTAACTTGGATAAAGGAAAGAAAGACGACAGCAAAAAGGAGGAGGAAGAAAAGAGGCGTTGGCGCCTTATTCCTCAGACGTTCGTTAACTGGCAGCAGGCCTTTGCCATTCTAGCGAATGTTATAGGGGAGAAATTCCCCGAGAATTGCTCAGGCCTGTTTTGTTATTTGGACGCTATTGGAGAAGCGCATCGTACCTACGGGGGCCAGGCTTGGCTGAGATACGATGAACAGTTCAGGCAGCGAAAAGCAGTGAGGCCGGAGATAAGGTGGGACCAAAAAGACATCGGGTTGTGGTTGAAGGTGATGGCTCCGGTGCGTTATGGGCAGTCCTTTCAGGGGGGAGGGGGGGTAGCAGTCAGCAGTCAGGACAAAGTGGAGGACACGGGTCTCAGGGTTCAAAGGAAAAATCTGGGACATGCTGGCAGTTTAATGAGGGCCAGTGCAAGTATGGCACCACCTGTAAATTTAAACATGTGTGCTCCCATTGCAATGGGGCCTCTCACGGAGTCGCTAAGTGTTTCAAGAAATCACGTGGTAAGCCATCAGTGGGTGGCTGTCATGATTCCAATGGCAGGGAATCACAAAAGGACAAGCACCAACGAGCTCTAGGGTGATGGAACCTGAGCTGACCGCGACCCTAAACCTGAACACACAAATAACAATAGCCGGGGAACGTGCCTACGTTGATCCTAGACGTCTCGCACCAGCCGAAGATCTAACTTCCCCTATTAGAAGAAACACAGACCTCTCTTGCCTCCAGAGAAATCCCCCACAGAAATAGCAGCCCCCCACATATAATGATGGTGAAATGAGAGGAAGGCACATACACAGTATGAAAACAGATTCAGCAAAATGAGGCCCGCTAAAACTAGATAGCAGAGGATACAAAAGTAAACTGCGCGGTCAGCAAAAAACCCTTCAAAAAACCATCCTGTAATTACTTGAACTCATGTTCCAACTCATGGAACATGAGGAGCAATTACAGCCCACTAAAGCAACCAGCAGCAAAGAGACAATTATATGCAAGCTGGACAAGACAAAAATAAAGCAAAACGTGGAACAAGAAAATCAAAACTTAGCTTGTCCTGAAGATTACTGAAGCCAGAAGCTGAGGTAACAAAACACTCTGATAACCTTGATAGCCGGCGGGGAAATGACAAGAAAGCCCGGTTAAATAGGAAACTCCCAAATCCTAATAGAACAGGTGGACACCAGAGACAGCAGAACACAAATCACCCAGTACCATCAGTAACCACCAGAGGGAGCCCAAAAACAGAACTCACAACAGGTGGCGGTCAAGGGGGTGACTCCGGTGAGGGTTCAAAAGATGGCCCCCTATCTAAGTAGATACCCGGATGTTAAAAAGGCGGAGGTTATTAGGGACGGTTTTCTTGAGGGGTTTAAGATCCCTCACCCGACGCATGTTGTTCCTTTTTCTACAAAAAATTTGAGATCAGCTAGCTTGCATGCGGAGGTTGTTTCGGCTAAATTGGCAAAAGAGGTTGAACTGGGAAGAATGGCGGGGCCTTTTAGTTCGTTGCCCATGGCTGGAATAATTGTTTCCCCGCTTGGGGTGGTGCCCAAGAAGGAGCCGAACAAGTTCCGGTTAATTCAGCATCTTTCGTATCCCAAAGCATCCTCAGTTAATGATGGGATTGCGGAGGAGTTGTGCTCCGTTGTTTATACATCGTTTGATGCGGCTGTTCGGTGGGTGTGAAAGTACGGGCCTGGAGCATTGCTGGCAAAAACGGACATCGAGTCGGCCTTTAGGCTCTTGCCGGTGCATCCGCAGAGCATTCCTCTGTTAGGTTGTTGGTGGGAGGGTGGTTTTTACTTGGATACGTGTTTGCCTATGGGATGTTCGATTTCCCGTGCATTGTTTGAGACTTTCAGTACCTTTTTGGAGTGGGTAGTGAGAGACGTATCGGCCGTTCCTTCTGTCATTCACTACTTGGATGACTTTCTGTTTGTTGGTCCACCGGATTCAGCAGTGTGCGGTCATTTACTTGGTACCATGGAATGGGTGGCCGGACAGTTTGGTGTTCCTTTGGCACAGGAAAAAACGGAGGACCCCTGCACGGTCCTGAGTTTCTTAGGGATTCTCATTGATTCTGAAAAAATGGAGTGTAGGTTGCCGGATGATAAGTTGGAGTTGCTTAAGCAAGAGGTGAGTCGGATTGGAAAATTGCGGAAGACTTTGTTGAAGGAGTTGCAGTCGCTGCTGGGCCGCCTGAATTTTGCTTGTCGTATTATGCCAATGGGCAGGATATTTTGCTGCAGATTGTCCAGGGCGACGGCGGGAGTCCGGTCGGCTCATCATTTTATTCGTTTGGGTAGAGAGCATAAGGATGACCTTCTTGTTTGGCAACGTTTTTTGGAAGGCTATAACGGCAGGTCGCTTATTCAGCAGGAGGATCTGAATGCTTTTGATTGCGAGATCTACACAGACGCAGCAGGTGGAGTTGGTTATGGGACCTACTGTGGAGGAAGATGGAGCGTTGGGGTGTGGCCAGAGGATTGGCGAAAGAAGGGGCTTACCAAGAATTTGGCATTGTTGGAGTTGTTCCCGATTGTGGTGTCGGTGTTTGTTTGGGGTGACAGCTTTCGTGACCGGCGAGTACGTTTTCATTGCAATAACTCGAGCGTGGTGTCCGTGATTAATAGCTTATCTTCTTCTTCCCCCCCAGTAATTAGGCTGGTCAGGGAGTTGGTCTTGAGATGCTTGGAGTTGAATGCATGGATTTCGGCGGTGCACGTGCCGGGAGTTCAGAACAATATAGCTGACACTTTGTCTCGTTTGCAATGGGACCGATTCCGGGATTTGGCTCCAGATTTGGAGGCGGCAGGAGCAGCATGTCCTTTGCATCTGTGGCAGGTGGTTACGGAAGGGGAGGCCGATTGATCCAAGCCTCGGTGTCAAACAGGACATGGTCAGATTATGCGGCGTCATGGGCCATGTGGGAAAGTTGGTTGTTTCAATGCGGCTCGGCTGAGTCAGATAGCGACAGGGCAATGGCGTTATTGGCACTGGTAGGTAAGGTCGTGGAGTGGGGTTGGTCCGTGTCTAGGTTAAGCAAGTTTATAGCAGGTTTGGCTTTTGGTTTTCAGTTGCAAGGATTGAGGGACGTCACAAAGGACTTTGTTATACGGCAGGCGTTGAAAGGTTTTCGTAAGGGTAATTCGACTTTTGATAAACGTAGGCCCATTTCTTTTGGGATGTTGCAGCGGTTAGGGGAGGCCTTGGGCGTCATTTGTTCATCTCAGTTTGAGGTGGTACTGTTTCGATTGGCCTTTTCTTTAGCGTTTTTTGGAGCTTTGCGTCTGGGTAAATTGGTTTCCCCGAGCAAGGACAGGTCGGGTGGTCTTTTGGCGGAAGATGTAGTTTTTTGGGAAGGGGGAGTTGCTTTTTGGATAAGGCATTCAAAGACGGATCAGCTAGGTAGGGGAAAGAAAGTAGTGCTAGGAAGGGTGGCGGGTAGAGGGATGTGTCCGCAACGCTGCTTAGAGGCATATTGGAATTTGTCATCGGTCAGGTCAGGCCCTCTGTTGCAACACCAAGAAGGGGATTTCTTGTCACGTTTCCAGTTTGTAGCCATTTTGAAGAGGGGCTTGGGTTTACTGGGTGTTAACCCGGAGAATTTCAGCTCGCACTCTTTTAGGATTGGGGCCGCGTCCGAGGCCGATGGTTTGGGCCTCGGGCCGGAGGTGATCAAGAAAATAGGTGTCATGATCCGTTCCGGAGTTTAGTTCTGTCTGCCTTTTCTCTGGGTGGATCATGTCAAGGGTTAATTTTGATCTGCCTCATTCTGGACTCGGGTTTGCTATTTAGCTCCCAGGTATCCTGAGGGTGGTGTCAGCTATAGCTCTGTCTTTGGCGTGTGAACCTGACTGTGGAAGCCCTTGGTTTGTCCTACTGAACCCTGACTTGTCCTGTGTCTGTTATCCCCCCGCCTGCCCTTTCCCAGTGTCTCTTTGTCTGTCTGTTTATCTGCTTGACTCCCTGGTTATGATATCTTGGCTTGGCTCTTTGACTCTGTTTCAGTTTATCCCTTTGGTACCGTATTTTGCCCGTTCTGGTTTATTGATCCCTTGCTATATCCTGACTATCCGTTCTGTCTGAATCCGTTTGTACTGTTGTGCTCTGACTTGGTTTTCCTGACCTTGCTCTCGCCACTAGGTGGCGTCTGTTCAGTTGCTCTGTGTGTGCAGTCTGGCTTCACTACCAGGCTCCCCCTGGTGGAGGTTGCGCTGTACTGCACTGCAGCTGCATGACAATAGGCAGGTGGAGTTCTACCTGTCTTATGTGCGGCATTAAATCAACAATGCTGGGTGAAGAAGTGCGTTTTTTGCGGATTGTTAATTGTGGTTGTGTTTTCCAGGTCGTGCCCCTCTTTTGGCGTGGATTGTCGGACACTCTTTCGTATATTGGGGCGCTCTCTGGGCCGATGCGCGCGCGAATGGTAGGCAACTGGGTTTCGGCCGGGAGGCAGTGATCATCCGTTGGATGGGGATTCGTGGTATGTCGTGGCGTAGTTTCTTGCCGGAATTCTCCCGCGCCGCCCGTCTGGATCGCCCCCCGGATATTCTAGTGGTTCACTTGGGGGGTAATGATTTGGGGGCAAAACCGGTGAGGGAACTCATTCGGGATATCCGTTATGACTTGTTGAGGCTGTGGGTATCTTTTCCCGGTATGCTGACAGTGTGGTCGGACATTGTGCCACGGAAGACGTGGCAGGAGGCCCGTTCCCACAAAGGGATTAACAGAGCCAGGGTAAAATTGAACAGGATGGTGGCGAGTTTTGTGTCCCGGAATGGGGGTATTGCCGTGAGGCATTTCGAGCTAGAGGCCGGGGTCGGTAATTTCTGGAGGGATGATGGAGTGCATCTTAATGAGATCGGGATGGATTTATGGGTGCTCGGTCTACAGGAAGGAGTAGAAAGAGCTTTGGCGGTGGTGGGGCACTCATGAGCCTGAGGTGGTCAGGGCTGTGCGTGTGTGGCGGGGGGTGGGGTTCTTGGAGTTGGTGATGATGCTGATAGGGTTGATCTGGCTTTTGGTACGGGCTCTGGACGGGGTGTTTACCTTGGGAGCTTTGTGGTTGGTTTGCCCGAAAAAGGTTACATGGTGCCCTCGAGCTGGTGATTACGGCTGAGGGTAAATACGTGTTTTTTGGTCAAAATTTTGGGTAGGCTCTCTGCCTATTATGAGCCAGATTTTTTAGCTCCAAGAGCCCCCCCCCTCGAGGTTTTATATTTACTGTTTACATGTTGTTATTTATGTATTTGTTTGTTAATAAAATGGCCGTTGTGGCCAAATTATCCAAAAAGAAATTAACGTGGTGGTGTGTTTTCTTGGGTAATAAATGGAAGGGTTAAGAGGGTGCAGGGTAGTTGGGGGTGGGGGATGCCTTACGGAAAGGATCCTTTATTGGCCATACGCGGTCATGAGTATATAATTTGTTTATTGCCTTTTCTATTTTTAATACATGTTTTTAACACTTGTCAAGCATATTGTGTTTTCAAATGGTGGCAGATAACTTATTCAGTATGCAACAGTTGCACTCCATCTTTTCTTTAATTTCTTCTTTCTTAGACCTCTGGCCTGATGCCAAGGATTGCAAGTCGTAATCCAAATTCTCAGTCACCTATCAGCATTTTATCAGTATCAGAATCCCAAGATCATACTATTCTCGTCTTACCTAACTTTCACCATTGTGCAGCCTTGTTCTTTCTTCTCAGTCACTCAGCGCAACAACTCTCTATTGCCACCTGAACTCTAGCAACGCTGCCCTTCTAGATTCTTCTGTATACTTAATAAATGCTTGGTCACACCTAGAGCTCAAAAAATGAGAAGTTGAGGGTATGAAAACCTCACTCTACTGTGCTCTTTATAAGAAACATGCTCTGCAATTACAGTCTGTTGTATAGCAACAGAAACACATGGGCTACTTGCACATTGAACAAGTCTGTAGAAACCTGTTCACACCACCAAAAAACTTGAAGACACAAAAAAGCACAGTGAGGTCAAAAATACTCTGTTGTAAAAAAAATCACAGGAATAAAGCAAGTGCTTGTCAAAAGATGGAAAAAAAACAGGGTTTTTAGTTCATACTTTTTTTGCAAAAAATTGTATACTAAGCTGCTCCACCAATTGTCAAGGTATACCCTGATAGAGCAGTCCTATCTAATGTATATAATCCCTATCTGATGTATTTAAAACCTGATCATCTGTATAGTACCTGTATAAGCAGGGTTCAGAGAAGGAATATCCATGTGGACATGCAGGATGGAACAGCTTAAATGGAAATGACCCACAGAGGAGTGATGGACTCCCCAGTCTTGTAGAAACAAGAGAACAATTATAGAACCAGAAACACATGGGCTACTTGCACATTGAACAAGTCTGTAGGAACCTGTTCACACCACTAAAAAACTTGAAGACACAAAGGAGCACAGTGAGGTCAAAAATACTCTGTTGTAAAAAAAATCACAGTAATAAGCAAGTGCTTGTCAAAAGATGGAAAAAACAGGGTATTTAGTTGATACGTTTTTTTGCAAAAAAAATGTATACTAAGCTGCTCCACCAATCGTCAAGGTAAAAAATGAAAAGTTGAGGGTATGAAAACCTCACTCTACTGTGCCCTTTATAAGAAACATGCTCTGCAATTACAGTCTGTTGTATGTACAGTACAATTCACACAGAAGTAACTCACTAACCAGGAACATCCCCCTTTTTGTCCCCAGAACTCCTTCCAACTCCCCACTGAATTTCTTCCCTGTCCAGCTGACTTCAGTACAACATATTTCTACTACAAAACTGCAGTAATTGCATAACAATTAGAAATTGACAATACAGCGTATGACAAATCTCTTCATTAGGTCAACAGCAGCAGATCTCCAGAGGAGTCAGCCATCTTCCACTCCTTCACCCACTATGCCTGGCAGGTTACACCTGATATATTATGCCATATTCAGGCTAATCAAATAAAATAAAAAATTGACAATGTGTGCACTACTTCAGATACATTGATGGATCTTCGCAGTAAGCAGAGGTGTCTTTTAGAGAGGTCCTCTTTGAGTTATAGTACCTTCTATGTGTGCTTGGATAAGGAAAAGCATGGAACTTTCATTAATACAAGATGTGCCTTGTTTGGTTTATATCCAAGGGCTAAAGGATGAAACATTTATGACTTTCCATTTCCAATTTTACTCCGGAATCGTAAAACATAAATAAATAGGACATAAATCTTATTACTCACAGGAGTACATTTTGTGAGGTCTTCCACTAGAAAGCAAAATGCAAAGTTCAGTTCATGCCATAATGGAAGTTGATAGCTTTCTTCTTAAAATTAACTGTACTCAAGAGGGAACAAAAATTGGAGCATTGCCTGTAAGACTTCATTGGCTAGATCTCTGCAATGACAAGTTCAACCACTAACTTCCAAGAGAATTTTTGTCTTGGTGATTTTGCATAAAATGTTTTCTATGAAATTACACAAGTTCCTTTTCTATTGGGTCCACTACTGCGACCATGACAGTAAGTTCTGAAAAATCAGATGCAATGTAGCCCCTGCCCTAAACTGTCCCATTCAAAGTCATTGTATATATCCTGTGAGGAGCGAGTTGTCAAACTGTTTGTTTCTACATTCCCTTTTTCGTCATCTTAGATCTCGATTCTTCAACCCTTTTGAAGTTCTCTGGGCACAGATGGCAACTGCAACCAGAGAATATTGGGAAGCACAATTGTTTTCCCTATTCCACGTCACGTGCTCCCTATTTCACTGACATTGTCTTTCGTGAGTTTACAATGTATTGATCTTTTTGCTAGTTATCGCATTATCGCCCACAATGCAGATTTTTATTTACTATTTCATTTGAGTCCTGACTGGGCACACAGAGAGGTGAGTCATTAGTTAGGGTCCATCCCCTTGAGGTCATCTTGTCACTGGAAGATTCTTTTATGCTTTTTGATTAAAAAAAAGTTAAGTCAGCACCTCAAGTTTTGTACATGTACAATAGTGGAATTCATGTATTCATCAATTGCAACACCCTGACGTACAGTGTGTATGTGTATGTATATTGGCCACAGCATATTTGTGCACCTGTAGTGCACTTAATAGTTTATGAACATTATGTTATTTCTATCTGTTAGGACAATAAATGTTCAAAAGTTCAAAACAACTCTGGAATCTGGAGGCTGCAAAATTTGGTCAAGCTCCAGAACCTTAAAATATTGTCGTGATTCGAATAAACCTTGTGTATGCCACGCTCATCCCCATCATAAACATTGTCCCTTTCTATTATATACCTACATTATCTCTAATCAAAGGAAAAGTCATCGCCTCTGAAAAATTGTGAAGCAAAATCCAACCTGGGTGTAGCGTCACCTGGGATTACATAGAAACTAATGCCTTGAATCATTCTATTCAGACGGCATGTAGGGGCAGTCACCTGTACCAGGTACAGACTGGGACTGAAATTCAGTCCTGGCATTTGAAATCACACAGGCCGATGCTGTCACTGTCCCCAAGCACAAGATGGGATATATTGCTAAAATTACCCTGAATGGAGGAATGGAAGATTTACTTCAAAACCAATATTTCTAATGATACCCGTGGCCTGCTGTGGTAAGTGACGGAGTCAGCGACTTTGTGCTTCGTCACAACTCTTAGCAGTATGGGTGTCTTGAGAACACCGATTCTGGTAACAACCTAGCAGACAAGGTGGCCCATGACCAGAGAGGCCCTTCTGGCATTTGCTTGAATTGTCAGATGGCCAGTCTGGCCCTGCCTGTACCTATCAACTGTTGCTGGGTGGCCGTCCTTTCCCTACAGAGAATGTAGTTGGGTGAAAATTCTCTTGTACCATCCTTCTAGAAATTCCCATACAGGAAAAGGGTACTTCCAACAAGTATATGAAAAACAAAAAACAATTGTAGCAAAAAAAAGTCATAATATAGCAGTCTTTATTGAAATGTATCATAGACAATCAGACAAAGCAAGGTAAAAAGGAGAATGTGGAACAAAGAAACCCACTCACCCAAGGGCCAACTACATAATGACAATATATATAAGCTAGATTTAAAAAAATGATGTACGGAGGTCATAATTCACAAAATACAGTTGTATGAAATAATTCGAAAAAGTGTCAGCAATAGTAAGGAAAAAATCCTATGAAAAAAGATCAAATATAAGAGGATGATACCACAAAGCAAGGAACAAAAGCGGTGTAATGGCCAAATGTGTAAATGCCTTCCTGAGAGGAGCATGAGACAAATATCAGTAATGGGCTACAGACTGGTGGGGTAATATACCTGTTCTAGGAACTTTCCTTAGTCAATAACACATATCTTATATATAGGAACACTATTGGGTTGGTTTCTATATTTTGATGATAAAAGAAAACTAACTAGCATACCTCTACCCCACCTTCTTGGACATGCAATTCAGACATTTCAGCACATGTTGCTGGGAGTGACTTTATAGGGGGTTTTATTTAATGCATGAGAGAAGAATATTCCTGATTTCTCATGGGCGCCACCCCCTGCTTTGAATGTATTCTTTATTGAGGATGTAGACGGACGTGTCATTGGAGGAGACGTAATTTGGCACGTGCCTGTTTATATTTGGACACACCCTTTGGAAACATGGAGTAGCCATAAACTACCAATTAAGTAGAAAAAATTATTAAAACATTTCATAAAAACAGTAACCATTAGTTACAAATCAAGTATGGAGAGCAACAAAAAGATCCAAAATAGGTGAGGAAATTACAGGGCAGGAAAATGCCTCGTGGAAAATGGTAGAGGACAATGGATCTGAAGTCTGTCGCAGAAAAGCTGTCCATAATTAATGTTGGGGAGGGAATAAAGTGCAAAAGTGCAAGTAAGTAATAAAGAGAAAGTGACAAGTGCTTAATTGGAAACGGTGGTAGCCTAGACACAATATATTAGATTATTCAGAGAAGACAAACCACAACAAAATAAGTATTCAATATACAGTAGATTACTAATTGTATTGATTAATTACATAGTTACATAGTTATTAAGGTTCAACCCATAGCCTAACCTAACATGCCCTAACATGTTGCCCTAATAAGTTGGCAATCACAGACAGTAAGGTAATACAAAATGAAGGTGCCAAGGGCACACTAGGTGAAAACGCAAAAGTTATACCAATGTATCCACACTGTCAAATAGATTATGGATTAGATTTATGTGACATACTTCAGATCCCTAGTCCTCTCCCCTTTTCCACCAGCCCTCTTCCTGCCCTGTAATTTCCTCCCTTCTTTATGACTCTCCCCTGTTGGCTTTTCATGGTCACACAAATGGCCGTGCACTGCAGACTTCTGAAACATGGCCTCCAATGTGCGCATGAACTCTGTGCTCTTTCACCTTATCGATCCGTATAGTCATCTATAGTGCAACGCGCACATGCATATGACTTCACGAGGCCATGATGACGACAGGCGGTAGTGATACTCATGGCTGGAGCGGCAGCTCACATGCACTGCTCTAATTTGGCACCTGTGGACTCTTTACAAATATTGGATGGGACAGCACCATTCTGACATCTCCCCCTTGAGATAGCTACACACGAAACATGCGTCGGGGCTGTGCTAGTGGGCCAACTTAATCCTCTCCTACCATGAGTTAGCAAAATAACTTATAATCTTTCTTCTCTGTTTCACCCTTTCAGCTTACAGCCATCTCTGGTTTGTTATTACATAGGGTATTTAGAGACTGTCTATATAAGTGCTTTGCACATTGAGAGCTGTTTGATATTTTGGATCCATTTGTTGCTCTTCATTCTTGATTCCTCCTTATTTGACATATTTGTAACTAATTGTAACTGTTTTTGTGAATTGTTTCAATAAATTATATTTTTAACTTCTTTGGTGATTTATGCTGTTATATCAGTATTTATATAAAAATAGTCATAGACATTCGCTCTCTGTTCATCTTATAGTAGAACAAAACACTTCATGGCTGTCTTATTTATATTTATTTATATAGCACCATTGATTCCATGGTGCTGTACATGAGAAGAGGTTACATCAAAATACAAATATCACTAACAGTAAACAAACTAACAATGATTGATTGGTACAGAGGGAAGAGGATCCTGCCCTTGCGGGCTTACATTCTACAGGATTATGGGGAAGGAGATACTAGGTCAGGGGTTGCAGTAGCTCCGATGGTGTTGAGTTGGCCACGAGGTCATTGCAGGTTGTAAACTTTTTTTTTTAAAGAGATGAGTTTTCAGGTTCCGTCTGAAGGATCCAAATGTGGCATATAACCGGATGTGTCGGGGCACAGAATTCCAGAGGATGGGGGATATCTTGGAGGTGATTCGGTGAGGAGCGAATAAGCATGGAGAAGAGAAAGAGGTCTTGGGAGGACCAGAGATTACATGAGGGAATATATTGGGAGATTAGTTTGGAAATATATGGAGGAGAAAGGTTATGGATGGCTTTGTAGGTCAGTGTTAGTAGTTTAAACTTAATACACTCGGAAATTGGGAGCCAGTGAAAGGATTTGCAAAGAAAAGAAGCAGGAGTGTAGCGAGGAGAGAGATTAATTAGTTGAGCAACAGAGTTAAAGACCGACTGGAGGGGTGCAAGAGTATTAGACGGTAGGCCACAGAGGAGCATGTTGCAGTAGTCGAGGCGGGAGATTATTACGGCATGCAAAAGCATTTTAGTAGAGTGAAGGTTGAGAAAAGGACGGATCCTGTAAATATTTTTGAGCTGGAGGTGACAGGAGGTGGGTCATTCCGAGGCAGCGGATTTCCGGGACAGGGGAAAGTGTGATTTCTTTTATAGTGATAGATAGATCAGGTAGGGAAGATTTGCGAGAAGGAGGAAAGATAATTAGCTCAGATTTGTCCACATTGAGCTTGAGGAAGCGAGAGGAGAAGAAGGAGGATATGACTGATAGACACTCTGGTATTCTGGACAGCCAAGAGGTGACATCTGGGCCAAAGAGGTAGATCTGAGTGTCATCAGTCATCAGCATATAGATGGTACTGGAAGCCATGGGACTTTATGAGTTGTCCCAGGCCAAGGAGTCCTAGGACAGAGCCTTGAGGCACACCAACAGAGAGAGGGAAAGATGAGGAGGTAGTGTGGGAGTAGGAAACGTTAAATGTGCGGTTGGTAGGGTATGAGGAGATCCAGGATAGGGAAAGGTCTTTGACACCAAAGGAAAAGAGAATCTGTAGTCGGAAGCAGTGGTCAACTGTGTCAAAGGCAGAGGAGTATAAAGAATTGTCTGTTAGCTTTGGCTGTAAGTAAGTCACTAGTGAGTTTGTTCAGGGCAGTCTCAGTGGAATGGTGGGGACTAGGGTTGAGCGAAACGGGTCGAACATTTTCAAAAGTCGCCGACTTTTGGCTAAGTCGGGGTTTCATGAAACCCGATCCGACCCCTGTGCGGGGTCGGCCATGCGGTACGCGACTTTCGCGCCAAAGTCGCGTTTCAATGACGCGAAAAGCGCCATTTCTCAGCCAATGAAGGTAAACGCAGAGTGTGGGCAGCGTGATGACATAGGTCCTGGTCCCCACCATCTTAGAGAAGGGCATTGCAGTGATTGGCTTGCTGTCTGCAACGTCACAGGGGCTATAAAGAGGCGTTCCCGCCGACCGCCATCTTACTGCTGCTGATCTGAGCTTAGGGAGAGGTTGCTGCCGCTTTGTCAGAAGCAGGGATAGCGTTAGGCAGGGTCCATTAACCACAAAACCGCTTGTGCTGCAGCGATTTGCACTGTCCAACACCACCCTCGGTGTGCAGGGACAGTGGAAGTTTTTTTTTTTTTTTTTTCCCCTCAGCGCTGTAGCTCATTGGGCTGCCCTAGAAGGCTCCCTGATAGCTGCATTGCTGTGTGTACGCCGCTGTGCAAACCAACTGCTTTTTTCAAAGCACAAATCCTCTTGTTCCTTCCTTTCTGCACAGCTATCTTTTTTGTTTGTCCACACTTTTTATTTCATTTGTGCATCAGTCCACTCCTTATTGCTGCCTGCCATACCTGGCTGAGATTACTGCAGGCAGGGAGATAGTAGCTGCCTGCCATACCTGGCTGAGATTACTGCAGGCAGGGAGATAGTAATTGTAGGACATTCCCTGTTTTTTTTTTTTTTTTTTTTTTGGTGGGAGATTAAGATTGGCAATTTGGCATTTCTGCTAGAGTGCCATCCCTGTGTGTGCCATCTCTCTCACATAGTGGGCCATAGAAAGCCTTTTCATTTTTCTGTATTTTTTTTTGTGGGGTGTATAAATTCTCCCTGATAAAAATACAGTGGGAGATTAATATTGGCCTTTGGGCTTGTGTGCCAGTCCTGAGTGTGCCATCTCTCTCACAAATAGTGGGCCATAGAAAGCCTATTTTATTTTTTTTTGGGTTTTATAAATTCTCCCTGAAAAAAAGGGAGATTAATATTGGCCTCTGGGCTTCTGTGCCAGTCCTGAGCGTGCCATCTGTGCCAGTCCTGAGCGTCCCATCTCTCTCACAAATAGTGGGCCATAGAAAGCCTATTTAATTTTTTTTTTGGTTTTATAAATTTTCCCTGAAAAAAGGGAGATTAATATTGGCCTCTGGGCTTGTGTGCCAGTTGTGAGCGTGCCATCTGTGCCAGTCCTGAGCGTGCCATCTCTCTCACAAATAGTGGGCCATAGAAAGCCTATTTAATTTTTTTTTTGGTTTTATAAATTTTCCCTGAAAAAAGGGAGATTAATATTGGCCTCTGGGCTTGTGTGCCAGTTGTGAGCGTGCCATCTGTGCCAGTCCTGAGCGTGCCATCTCTCTCACAAATAGTGGGCCATAGAAAGCCTATTTAATTTTTTTTTTGGTTTTATAAATTTTCCCTGAAAAAAGGGAGATTAATATTGGCCTCTGGGCTTGTGTGCCAGTTGTGAGCGTGCCATCTGTGCCAGTCCTGAGCGTGCCATCTCTCTCACAAATAGTGGGCCATAGAAAGCCTATTTAAATATTTTTTTGGTTTTATAAATTTTCCCTGAAAAAAGGGAGATTAATATTGGCCTCTGGGCTTGTGTGCCAGTTGTGAGCGTGCCATCTGTGCCAGTCCTGAGCGTGCCATCTCTCTCACAAATAGTGGGCCATAGAAAGCCTATTTAATTTTTTTTTTGGTTTTATAAATTTTCCCTGAAAAAAGGGAGATTAATATTGGCCTCTGGGCTTGTGTGCCAGTTGTGAGCGTGCCATCTGTGCCAGTCCTGAGCGTGCCATCTCTCTCACAAATAGTGGGCCATAGAAAGCCTATTTAAATATTTTTTTGGTTTTATAAATTCTCCCAGAAAAAAAGGGAGATTAATATTGGCCTCTGGGCTTCTGTGCCAGTCCTGAGCGTGCCATCTGTGCCAGTCCTGAGCGTCCCATCTCTCTCACAAATAGTGGGCCATAGAAAGCCTATTTTTTTTTTGGGGGGGGTTTTAGAAATTCTCCCTGGAAAAAAAAAGGGAGATTAATATTGCCCTTTGGGCTTGTGTGCCAGTACTAAGCGTTCCATCTCTCTCTCTCTCTTAGTCAGTGGGCCATAGAACGCCTATTTTTGGTTTTATTTGTTTTCTAAATTCTCCCTGAAAAAATCATTTTATTTTATTTGGTTTCTAAATTCTTCCTGATAAAATCATATTTTTTTTATTATTTTTTTTTCTAAAGTCTCCCTGAAAAAAAAAAAAAAAAAAAAAAAACAGTGGGAGATTAATATTGGCCTTTCTGCTTGTGTGCCAGTCTTGACTCCTGGGTGTGCCATCTCTCTCTCTCTCTCTCTCTCTCTCTCTCTCTCCAATTGTGGTCCATAGAAAGCCTATATTTTTTTTCCTTGATTTGGGTTCCAAAATCTACCAGAGAAAATAACTCCATCAATCATTGGTAGAAAAATATTGGCCTCTGGGCTTGTGTGCCACTCCTGATTCCTGTGTGCGTCATCTCTCAGTCAGTGGGCCATAGAACGCCTATTTTTGGTTTTATTTGTTTTCTAAATTCTCCCTGAAAAAATCATTTTATTTTATTTGGTTTCTAAATTCTTCCTGATAAAATCATATTTTTTTTATTATTTTTTTTTCTAAAGTCTCCCTGAAAAAAAAAAAAAAAAAAAAAAAACAGTGGGAGATTAATATTGGCCTTTCTGCTTGTGTGCCAGTCTTGACTCCTGGGTGTGCCATCTCTCTCTCTCTCTCTCTCTCTCTCTCTCTCTCTCTCTCTCCAATTGTGGTCCATAGAAAGCCTATATTTTTTTTCCTTGATTTGGGTTCCAAAATCTACCAGAGAAAATAACTCCATCAATCATTGGTAGAAAAATATTGGCCTCTGGGCTTGTGTGCCACTCCTGATTCCTGTGTGCGTCATCTCTCAGTCAGTGGGCCATAGAACGCCTATTTTTGGTTTTATTTGTTTTCTAAATTCTCCCTGAAAAAATCATTTTATTTTATTTGGTTTCTAAATTCTTCCTGATAAAATCATATTTTTTTTATTTTTTTTTTTTCTAAAGTCTCCCTGAAAAAAAAAAAAAAAAAAAAAAAACAGTGGGAGATTAATATTGGCCTTTCTGCTTGTGTGCCAGTCTTGACTCCTGGGTGTGCCATCTCTCTCTCTCTCTCTCTCTCTCTCTCTCCAATTGTGGTCCATAGAAAGCCTATATTTTTTTTCCTTGATTTGGGTTCCAAAATCTACCAGAGAAAATAACTCCATCAATCATTGGTAGAAAAATATTGGCCTCTGGGCTTGTGTGCCACTCCTGATTCCTGTGTGCGTCATCTCTCACTCAGTGGCCCATAGAAAGCATATAGTTTGTTACATTTGTTTTCTAAATTCTCCCTGCAAAAATCAATTTTTTTTTTTTGGGGGGGTTTCTAAAGTGTTCCTGAAAAAAATAAAAATAAAAAACAAATAATAGTGTGACATTAATATTAACATTTGTGCTTCAGTGACAGTCCTGCGTGTGGGGCATCTCTCTAATTTGCAGCCACCAAAAAAAGAGTGTGTAACATTGTGCCTGATTTTCGCGGTGGTCTCACCAACCTGTAAAGGGGTAGCTAAATCATACTGAAGTTATAGCTCACCGTGTAAGTTGTGTGACTGCAACAAATAACGTTAGTTTGGTTACGTTTTTAAAACAATGAGGAAGTCTAGTGGAAGAGGTCGTGGCCGGGGGCGTTCATTGTCAGCTGGTAATGAGGGTAGTGGTAGTGGTGGAGCATCAGGTGGTCGTGGGGAAAAAAATATTGCACCTAAGTCTGGAGCTGTGGAGCCAGGTTCGTCATCCGGCTACACAAGGCCTCGAACGCTCCCTTTTCTGGGATTAGGAAAACCGCTTTTAAAGCCGGAGCAGCAAGAGCAAGTTTTGGCTTATCTTGCTGACTCAGCCTCTAGCTCTTTTGCCTCCTCTCGTGAAACTGGTAAAAGTAAAAGCAGCGCGTCGTTAGTGGATGTTCACGGTCAGGGACAAGTCACTTCCTTGTCCTCTTCAGCAAAAACAACAACAGAGAAGAATGCAGCAGGCGACACAACGGGTTACTCCATGGAGCTCTTTACACATACCGTCCCTGGCTTAGAAAGTGAAGCAGTTAACAGTCCATGCCCATTACAAATTGAATCTGACATGGAGTGCACTGACGCACAGCCACAGCCAGACTACTATGCTGGTCCTTTGACTCAGACCACAACATTGCCCTCGCAGGGTGCTGATCAAGAATCAGACCCTGATGAGACTATGTTGCCCCATCACGAACGCTATACCACCGAACGACACGGTGACACAGACGAAGTTGCGCAGGAGGTACAAGAAGAGTTATTAGATGACCCAGTTCTTGACCCCGATTGGCAGCCATTGGGGGAACAGGGTGCAGGCGGCAGCAGTTCTGAAGCAGAGGAGGAGGAGGGGCCGCAGCAGGCATCAACATCGCCACAGGTTCCATCTGCCGGGCCCGTATCTTGCCCAAAACGCGTGGCAAAGCCAAAACCTGGTGGAGGACAGCGTGGCCATCCGGTTAAAGCTCAGTCTGCAATGCCTGAAAAGGTATCCGATGCTAGAAAGAGTGCAGTCTGGCATTTTTTTAAACAACATCCAATTGATCAGCGCAAAGTCATCTGTCAAAAATGTTCTACTTCCTTAAGCAGAGGTCAGAATCTGAAAAGTCTCAATACTAGTTGCATGCATAGACATTTAACCACCATGCATTTGAAAGCTTGGACTAACTACCAAACGTCCCTTAAGGTTGTTGCACCCTCGGCCAATGAAGCTAGTCATCAACGCAACATCCCTTCCGGCAGTGTAGGACCACCATTTAGCGCACCACCTGCTGTATCTGTGCAGGTATCTTTGCCAGGCCAAAGCAGTCAGGGTCAGGGAATCACCAGTTTCGTAGTAGGAAACACTGCATCTAGGGCACCGGCGGCAACAATACCATCTCCCACCGTCTCTCAGTCTGCCATGTCCACCGGCACCCCCGCTAGTTCCACGATCTCCATCTCTCCAGTCCAGCTCACCCTACATGAGACTATGGTTAGAAAAAGGAAGTACTTAGCCTCGCATCCGCGTACACAGGGTTTGAACGCCCACATAGCTAGACTAATCTCGTTAGAGATGATGCCCTACCGGTTAGTTGAAAGCGAAGCTTTCAAAGACCTGATGGACTACGCTGTACCACGCTACGAGCTACCCAGTCGACACTTTTTTTCCAGAAAAGCCATCCCAGCCCTCCACCAGCATGTTAAAGAGCGCATCGTCCATGCACTCAGGCAATCTGTGAGCACAAAGGTGCACCTGACAACAGATGCATGGACCAGTAGGCATGGCCAGGGACGTTACGTGTCCTTCACGGCACACTGGGTAAATGTGGTGGATTCAGGGTCCACAGGGGACAGCAAGTTTGGGACAGTTCTGCCTAGCCCACGGTCTAGTAAACAGTTGTCTGTAGCCGTTCGCACCCCCTCCTCCTCCTCCTCCTCCTCGTCCTCCTGCAGAAGCAAGAGCTCGTCCACAGACCGCAGTCGCACAAACACTCCATCCGCACCTGCCACTGTTGCACACCAGGTCTCCCATTATGGGGCAGCTACTGGCATACGTCAGCAGGCTGTATTGGCTATGAAGTGTTTGGGCGACAATAGACACACCGCGGAAGTTCTGTCCGAGTTCTTGCAGCAAGAAACGCAGTCGTGGCTGGGCACTGTAGATCTTGAGGCAGGCAAGGTAGTGAGTGATAACGGAAGGAATTTCATGGCTGCCATCTCCCTTTCCCAACTGAAACACATTCCTTGCCTGGCTCACACCTTAAACCTGGTGGTGCAGTGCTTCCTGAAAAGTTATCCGGGGTTATCCGACCTGCTCCTCAAAGTGCGTGGACTTTGCGCACATATCCGCCGTTCGCCTGTACACTCCAGCCGTATGCAGACCTATCAGCGTTCTTTGAACCTTCCCCAGCATCGCCTAATCATAGACGTTGCAACAAGGTGGAACTCAACACTGCACATGCTTCAGAGACTGTGCGAACAGAGGCGGGCTGTTATGTTTTTGTGGGAGGATACACATACACGGGCAGGCAGTAGCATGGCAGACATGGAGTTGTCAGGTGTGCAGTGGTCGAAGATTCAAGACATGTGTCAAGTCCTTCAGTGTTTTGAGGAATGCACACGGCTGGTTAGTGCAGACAACGCCATAATAAGCATGAGCATCCCCCTAATGCGTCTGCTGATGCAAAGTTTGACGCACATAAAGGATCAGGCGTCTGCACCAGAGGAAGAGGAAAGCCTTGATGACAGTCAGCGATTGTCTGGTCAGGGCAGTGTACATGACGAGGTACCGGGCGAAGAGGAGGTGGAGGATGAGGAGGATGATGGGGATGAGTATATTTTTAATGAGGAAGCTTTCCCGGGGGCACGGGAAATTGGTGGCGTGGCAAGGCCGGGTTCTGGTTTTTTGAGGGACACAAGTGACGTAGATTTGCCTGCAACTGCCCCTCAACCAAGCACAACCGCAGATTTGACAATGGGAACTTTGGCCCACATGGCGGATTATGCCTTGCGTATCCTCAAAAGGGACACACGCATTACAAAAATGATGAACGATGACGATTACTGGTTGGCCTGCCTCCTTGATCCTCGCTATAAAGGCAAATTGCAAAATATTATGCCACATGAGAACTTGGAACTAATATTAGCAACAAAACAATCAACTCTTGTTGACCGTTTGCTTCTGGCATTCCCTGCACACAGCGCCCGTGATCGTTCTCACATGAGCTCCAGGGGCCAGCAGACCAGAGGTGTTAGAGGGGCAGAAATCAGAAGTGGCGTTGGCCAGAGGGGTTTTCTGACCAGGTTGTGGAGTGATTTTTCTATGACCGCAGACAGGACAGGTACTGCAGCATCAATTCAAAGTGACAGGAGACAACATTTGTCCAGTATGGTTACAAACTATTTTTCATCCCTTATCGACGTTCTCCCTCAACCGTCATTCCCATTTGATTACTGGGCATCCAAATTAGACACCTGGCCAGAATTGGCAGAATATGCATTGCAGGAGCTTGCTTGCCCGGCAGCTAGTGTCCTATCAGAAAGAGTATTCAGTGCTGCAGGTTCAATACTAACAGAAAAAAGGACTCGTCTGGCTACCCAAAATGTAGATGATCTAACCTTCATTAAAATGAACCACAACTGGATTTCAAAATCTTTTGCCCCACCCTGCCCGGCTGACACCTAGCTTTCCTATGAAAAGGTCTTGCCTGTGGACTATTCTGAATGACTTTTCCAATCTCGTAATTTTCTTCACCTGATTGTCCAGCATACGACATGTTTCCACCTCACGAAATGGCCAAACTCCCCACACGGGGTCGTGCTATCGCCACTTTGCGCTTGGACCCTTGAGAGTGCTGTTTGTCTGAAGAGGTGGGTGTGGCCGCTTTTGGTCGACGGCACTGCCACTGGGTCCCTCATAGTACAATAAAGTGTCTCTGGCGGTGGTGGTGCGCACCCAACGTCAGACTCACCGTTGTAATATGAGGGGCCCTGTGCCTGTACCGCCGGCCACAAGCCAGTTCCCCCCCCCCCAGCTCAAACAGTGCTCTACCACTAGCAAAGTTATCTCTCACAGCTTCACCAATGTGTAGTCTAGGCGCTGACATCCTTCAATGCCTGGCACTGACAATACCATTGTTTTGACATTTTTGTTATGTTAGGCCTTCGAAGCCTGTCTGCGGTCACTCCTTCCACTAGACTTCCACTGACCAGACCACTGCTGCCCGTGTACCCCTGGAACCAATTTAAAATTGCCTACAGCCATGTGTTAATATTTTAGGCCTTCGATGCCTGTCTGTGGTCACTCCTTCCACTAGGCCTCCACTGACCACACCACTGCTGCCCGTGTACCCCTGGAACCAATTTAAAATTGCCTACAGCCATGTGTGATTATTTTAGGCCTTCGATGCCTGTCTGCGGTCACTCCTTCCACTAGGCCTCCACTGACCACACCACTGCTGCCCGTGTAACCCTGGAACCAATTTAAAATTGCCTACAGCCAGCCCAATTTTTTTATTTTAGGCCTTCGATGCCTGTCTGCGGTCCATTCTTTCAACTACTACTACACTGACCAGGGCACTGCTGCCCAAGTACCCCTGGAACCAATTTAAAATTGCCTACAGCCATGTGTTAATATTTTAGGCCTTCGATGCCTGTCTGTGGTCACTCCTTCCACTAGGCCTCCACTGACCACACCACTGCTGCCCGTGTACCCCTGGAACCAATTTAAAATTGCCTACAGCCATGTGTGATTATTTTAGGCCTTCGATGCCTGTCTGCGGTCACTCCTTCCACTAGGCCTCCACTGACCACACCACTGCTGCCCGTGTAACCCTGGAACCAATTTAAAATTGCCTACAGCCAGCCCAATTTTTTTATTTTAGGCCTTCGATGCCTGTCTGCGGTCCATTCTTTCAACTACTACTACACTGACCAGGGCACTGCTGCCCAAGTACCCCTGGAACCAATTTAAAATTGCCTACAGCCATGTGTTAATATTTTAGGCCTTCGATGCCTGTCTGTGGTCACTCCTTCCACTAGGCCTCCACTGACCACACCACTGCTGCCCGTGTACCCCTGGAACCAATTTAAAATTGCCTACAGCCATGTGTGATTATTTTAGGCCTTCGATGCCTGTCTGCGGTCACTCCTTCCACTAGGCCTCCACTGACCACACCACTGCTGCCCGTGTAACCCTGGAACCAATTTAAAATTGCCTACAGCCATGTGTTATTATTTTAGGCCTTCGATGCCTGTCTGCGGTCACTCCTTCCACTAGGCCTCCACTGACCACACCACTGCTGCCCGTGTACCCCTGGAAAGAATTTAAAATTGCCTACAGCCAGCCCAATTTTTTTATTTTAGGCCTTCGATGCCTGTCTGCGGTCCATTCTTTCAACTACTACTACACTGACCAGGGCACTGCTGCCCAAGTACCCCTGGAACCAATTTAAAATTGCCTACAGCCATGTGTTAATATTTTAGGCCTTCGATGCCTGTCTGTGGTCACTCCTTCCACTAGGCCTCCACTGACCACACCACTGCTGCCCGTGTACCCCTGGAACCAATTTAAAATTGCCTACAGCCATGTGTGATTATTTTAGGCCTTCGATGCCTGTCTGCGGTCACTCCTTCCACTAGGCCTCCACTGACCACACCACTGCTGCCCGTGTACCCCTGGAACCAATTTAAAATTGCCTACAGCCAGCCCAATTTTTTTATTTTAGGCCTTCGATGCCTGTCTGCGGTCCATTCTTTCAACTACTACTACACTGACCAGGGCACTGCTGCCCAAGTACCCCTGGAACCAATTTAAAATTGCCTACAGCCATGTGTTAATATTTTAGGCCTTCGATGCCTGTCTGTGGTCACTCCTTCCACTAGGCCTCCACTGACCACACCACTGCTGCCCGTGTACCCCTGGAACCAATTTAAAATTGCCTACAGCCATGTGTGATTATTTTAGGCCTTCGATGCCTGTCTGCGGTCACTCCTTCCACTAGGCCTCCACTGACCACACCACTGCTGCCCGTGTACCCCTGGAACCAATTTAAAATTGCCTACAGCCAGCCCAATTTTTTTATTTTAGGCCTTCGATGCCTGTCTGCGGTCCATTCTTTCAACTACTACTACACTGACCAGGGCACTGCTGCCCAAGTACCCCTGGAACCAATTTAAAATTGCCTACAGCCATGTGTTAATATTTTAGGCCTTCGATGCCTGTCTGTGGTCACTCCTTCCACTAGGCCTCCACTGACCACACCACTGCTGCCCGTGTACCCCTGGAACCAATTTAAAATTGCCTACAGCCATGTGTGATTATTTTAGGCCTTCGATGCCTGTCTGCGGTCACTCCTTCCACTAGGCCTCCACTGACCACACCACTGCTGCCCGTGTAACCCTGGAACCAATTTAAAATTGCCTACAGCCATGTGTTATTATTTTAGGCCTTCGATGCCTGTCTGCGGTCACTCCTTCCACTAGGCCTCCACTGACCACACCACTGCTGCCCGTGTACCCCTGGAACCAATTTAAAATTGCCTACAGCCAGCCCAATTTTTTTATTTTAGGCCTTCGATGCCTGTCTGCGGTCCATTCTTTCAACTACTACTACACTGACCAGGGCACTGCTGCCCAAGTACCCCTGGAACCAATTTAAAATTGCCTACAGCCATGTGTTAATATTTTAGGCCTTCGATGCCTGTCTGTGGTCACTCCTTCCACTAGGCCTCCACTGACCACACCACTGCTGCCCGTGTACCCCTGGAACCAATTTAAAATTGCCTACAGCCATGTGTGATTATTTTAGGCCTTCGATGCCTGTCTGCGGTCACTCCTTCCACTAGGCCTCCACTGACCTGTCTACTGCGGCCCGTGTACCCCTTGAACCAACCTAATAAAATATTTAAAAAATTAATTTGATTATAAAAAATAAGATCGTGTTGAGATCTCAAATGCAGACATTTTAACAATCAAAACAAACACACAACAAATATCTGGAACTGTACTGCAAAGGTCCAACAGCTACAATTTCTTTCTCCTGCAAGAAGTTAACTGAAAGTTTTTTGGAGTTGTTAACACAGATATGGCATCCACCGAGTGTTGTCCTGTCGCGTCTCCTTTAAATTATTTCCAATAAGATGTTAAACTATTAATTTAATAAAATCAATAATTAAAAAAATAATTGAGTAAGTCAAAAGCACATTGCAAATAAACATTAATTACAAATCAAGAAGCATGGCGCGTCCGAGGGTGAGTAGATACCGAATAAGAATATAATCACCCTCGGGCGCGCAAT
Source organism: Ranitomeya imitator (assembly GCF_032444005.1). Taxonomy (NCBI): domain Eukaryota; kingdom Metazoa; phylum Chordata; class Amphibia; order Anura; family Dendrobatidae; genus Ranitomeya; species Ranitomeya imitator. Next base: position 55,860,457 of record NC_091291.1, read on the forward strand.
GCTTATTTACAACAGCCTTCCTTCCTAAGAATCAGCCCTTCCGTGGTGTAGAGAGAGGTTGTTGTTACACTCCAAGGTGTTCCCCAGGTTGCCTTTCCTGAGCTTCGATCTTCCGGCTCTCGTTTAGTAGCTGTTGGAAACTACGCTGCATTAGGCCTACTAATTGTGTATGGGTGAAACAGTGGCGCATCTGCGGTCCCTCCTTCCACTAGGCCTCCACTGACCTGTCTACTGCGGCCCGTGTACCCCTTGAACCAACCTAATAAAATATTTAAAAAATTAATTTGATTATAAAAAATAAGATCGTGTTGAGATCTCAAATGCAGACATTTTAACAATCAAAACAAACACACAACAAATATCTGGAACTGTACTACAAAGGTCCAACAGCTACAATTTCTTTCTCCTGCAAGAAGTTAACTGAAAGTTTTTTGGAGTTGTTAACACAGATATGGCATCCACCGAGTGTTGTCCTGTCGCGTCTCCTTTAAATTATTTCCAATAAGATGTTAAACTATTAATTTAATAAAATCAATAATTAAAAAAATAATTGAGTAAGTCAAAAGCACATTGCAAATAAACATTAATTACAAATCAAGAAGCATGGCGCGTCCGAGGGTGAGTAGATACCGAATAAGAATATAATCACCCTCGGACGCGCAATGCTTATTTACAACAGCCTTCCTTCCTAAGAATCAGCCCTTCCGTGGTGTAGAGAGAGGTTGTTGTTACACTCCAAGGTGTTCCCCAGGTTGCCTTTCCTGAGCTTCGATCTTCCGGCTCTCGTTTAGTAGCTGTTGGAAACTACGCTGCATTAGGCCTACTAATTGTGTATGGGTGAAACAGTGGCGCATCTGCGGTCCCTCCTTCCACTAGGCCTCCACTGACCTGTCTACTGCGGCCCGTGTACCCCTTGAACCAACCTAATAAAATATTTAAAAAATTAATTTGATTATAAAAAATAAGATCGTGTTGAGATCTCAAATGCAGACATTTTAACAATCAAAACAAACACACAACAAATATCTGGAACTGTACTACAAAGGTCCAACAGCTACAATTTCTTTCTCCTGCAAGAAGTTAACTGAAAGTTTTTTGGAGTTGTTAACACAGATATGGCATCCACCGAGTGTTGTCCTGTCGCGTCTCCTTTAAATTATTTCCAATAAGATGTTAAACTATTAATTTAATAAAATCAATAATTAAAAAAATAATTGAGTAAGTCAAAAGCACATTGCAAATAAACATTAATTACAAATCAAGAAGCATGGCGCGTCCGAGGGTGAGTAGATACCGAATAAGAATATAATCACCCTCGGACGCGCAATGCTTATTTACAACAGCCTTCCTTCCTAAGAATCAGCCCTTCCGTGGTGTAGAGAGAGGTTGTTGTTACACTCCAAGGTGTTCCCCAGGTTGCCTTTCCTGAGCTTCGATCTTCATGCTCTCGTTTAGTAGGTGTCGGAAAGTAGGCTGCATTAGGCCTAAAAAATGGGGAATGGGGTGGAGAGAGATGGTGTGTTACACTCCAAGGTGTTCTCCAGGTTTCCTCGCCATTGCTTCGATCTTCCGACTCTCGTTTAGTAGTTGTAGAAAACTACACTGCATTAGGCCTACAAAATGGGTATCGGGTGGAGAGAGATGGTGTGTTACACTCCAAGATGTTCCCCAGGTTTCCTTGCCATTGCTTCGGTCTTCCGACTCTCGTTTAGTAGTTGTAGAAAAGTACACAGCATTAGGCCTACAAAATGGGTATGGGGTGGAGAGAGATGGTGTGTTACACTCCAAGGTGTTCCCCAGGTTGCCTTTCCTGAGCTTCTATCTTCAGGCTCTCATTAAATTGTGGTTAAATGGAACAACTGCATTTGGCGTACTAGTTGGTTTGGGGCCTACTATCGGTGTCTGCCACTCCTTGCTGTTCTCCTGGTTTCCTGTCCTGAAATTCCATTTTCAGCCTCTCGTTAAGTAGTTGTTAATGTTAGACTGCATTTGGCCTACTAGTTGGGTTGGGGCCTACTATCGGTGTCTGCCACTCCTTGCTGTTCTCCTCCACTGAACAAAGCTGTGCCGCCTGTTTACTACGGTTGCCAATTTTGAACTGCATTTCGACTACTTACTGATTTGGCCCTACTCTCTGTGTCAGCCTCTCATTCCAGTTGTCCTCCACTGCAATGCCCCCTGGTTATTCCTGTGTTACCAATTTTGAACTGCATTTAGCCCACTTTATTCTTTGGGCCTATATCTGTGTTTCCACTTCATCGTGCCCATTGCCCAGCCAGTGATAGATGAGTCTGCTGGTACATTGACCCATAACGCAACATTCCCCGTGCACGCTACACAACAACATTGTGACCCTGCTGAAAGTCAGGTTGCTCTTCCCGCATACCATACCACCTTACACGGGGACAAAGAGGAAGGTGCAGATGAAAGTGCAGGTTCCTTCATCAGGTGGGGGGAGGAATACTAGTTGGCGACGTCACTGGCACAGGGCCTCTCATAGTACGCAAAAGTGTTGCTGCCGGTGGGAGGCGCCCCCGCCGTGCAAACACACCGCTGTACTTTGAGGGGCCCTGTGCCAGTGCCAATGCCAACGAGTGGGCCCCCCCTGCTTGCTCAGGATCACAGCACTTGCAAAGTTGAAATACTTACCTCTCCCTGCTCCACTGCCGTGACGTGGTCCAGATTTACTGGGCCCACTAATTACTTGAACCAGCCCTACCTCCCACAACTTTAGCCAAATGACCCCCAATTTCAAATGCCTTCCAATTATTTTAAGGTAAATTACGCTTGACAAGCTTCATTAAGAAGAATGGATGGTTTTGACATTAAAATGGGCACTCTAGGTGTTTTCCTGGCCCCCACTCACTGCCGACTATGCTGCCCCATTGACTTGCATTGGGTTTCGTGTTTCGGTCGATCCCGACTTTACGTCATAATCGGCCGATTTCACTCGACCCGACTTTGGACATAGTCGGGTTTCGCAAAACCCGGCTCGACTCTAAAAAGGTCAAGGTCGCTCAACTCTAGTGGGGACGGAAGCCAGATTGTAGGTTGTCGAAGAGCAAGATAGATGCAAAGTGAGAGGAAAGTTCAGTGGGGATGTGCTGCTCAAGGAGTTTGGAAGCAAATGGGAGCAAAGATATGGAGCGATAGTTGGACATAGCGTTCGGGTCAAGGGATGGCTTTTTGAAGAAAGGTGTGATTGTGGCATGTCTGAAAGCAGAGGGGAAGGTACCAGAAGTTAGTGATAGTTTGAAGAGATGGGTTAGGGATGGGATAAGTGTGGTGGTGAGGTTGGGGAGGAGGTGGAATGGGTTGACGTCAAGTGCACAATTGGTGAGGTGTGATTTGGAGAGAAGATGAGCAAGCTCTCCTTCTGTGATTTTGGATAGGGAAGATATGGGGTTAGGTCATTTGTCTGGTATACAAAGGGGTCGGACCACAATGACTTGCCTTGTTTGGTCTATCTTATTTTTGAAGTGTGTGACAAAGTTCCCGGCAGAGATTAGGGAAGTTGGATGGGGCAGTGGTGGGCAGAGGAGGGAGTTAAAAGTTTTGAACAACTGTTTGGGGTTGTGAAAGAAAGAAGATAACAGGGATGTAAAGTAGGCCTGTTTAGCAGAGGTGTGAGCTGATTTGAATGTGAGTGTTGCTTGTTTGCATGTGGTGAAGTCATCTTGCGAATGCATTTTCTTCCAACTCCACTCTGCAATTCTGGATACTTGCCAAAGCTTTTTAGTGATGCTATTGTGCCAGGGTTGTCTATTGATTCATCACACTCTGCTATGCAAGATATGGGCAACCAAGTCGATGGATGATGGAAGAGTGGCATTGTAGAAACTAGTGGCAGTATCTGTGTTGTGAAGTGAAGATATGGAGGACAGTGGTAGAATAGAGTCAGAGAGTGTGCGAGTGTCTAGATGTGCGAGGTTTCTGTGGGGGTGCGCAAGTTGGTGGACATGGGTGACAGGTGAGGAAGACAGTGATGTGAACGTGAGTAGATGGTGGTCAGATAGAGGGAGAGGGGAGGTTGTGAAGTTAGATAGGGAGCAGAAACTGGTGAAGACTAGGTCTAATGTATAACCGTCTGTGTGGGTGGCTGAGGAGGACCACTGAGTAAGTCCAAAAGATGAAGTGAGCGATAGGAGTTTGGAGGCTGCCGACTGTTGTGTATTAATAGGAATGTTGAAGTCACCCATAATTATGGTGGGAATGTCAGCAGAGAGAAAGTGAAGAAGCCAGGTGGAGAACTGGTCAATAAAGATAGTGGTCAGGCCTGGAGGTCGGTGTACGTCAGCCACTTGGAGGTTGCAGGGAGAGTAAATGCGGACAGAGTGGACTTCAAAAGAGGGGAGAATAAGGGAGGGAAGAAGTGGGATTGGGTTAAAGGTACAGTTGAAAGGAAGGAGAAGGTCTACTCCTCCACCATGTCTGTTGCCAGGGTGAGGAGTGTGGGTGAAGTGGAGGCCACCATAACATAGCACAGCAGGCAGCAGGAGAGTCTGTGTCAGAGGGTGTAAGCCATGTTTCGGTGTGGCCCAGGAAGGAAAAATTACAAGAGGTAAAGAGGTTGTGATGCACATGGAGTTTATTGCAGATGGATCAGGCATTCCGGAGAGAGGGAGCAGGGTGGTAGGTGTCATGGGCATGGATTTGAAGTGGGCAAGATTTGGGGTATTTATATTAGGCTGGGAGCGATAGGAGGGGGAAATAATAGGAGTTATGAGCTGTGGGCGTCCAGGATTGGGAGATATGTCGCCTGTGGTGAGGAGAAGGAGAGCGAGGAAGAGCAGGTGGAAGAAGGAGAGTAGGCGGTTTGTTTATGCTTTAGAAGGAGAGATGTGATGTTGAGGAGGAGGTCTGCGGAGGAGGTCAGGTGGGGTGGCAAGAGGGAAGGTGAGATTATTATTTGGTTTGATGGTGCTGGGGTATGCGGATCACGAAGGAGAGTAAGGAGTAATAGAGTAAAAACAGTTAGGATAAACTGTATGTCAGCATGTTGACAGTAAATATGGAGGAAGATAAAGAAATTTAGTACATTTAATAAAAGTGGTTAGTATTACCTTCTGTTGACTTCTGGTTCATTTCTTGGATATTTTTGCATACTTAAAGAGCCATACTTATGGAGCTAGACCACGGTCAGACAGAACTGTGACTCAGAATTTATAACAAGCTAAGTGCACAAGAAATAGGCCTGGTGTGATCAGGAGGGAGGGGCAGCAGGGAGACTGATCACAGACACAGGAGGGGAGAATTAGGCATCGTTTTGGACGCAGCACATATTCGCTCCGTCCAAAGCGCTGCCGGCTTTTGAACGCAGGTGATTCCGCATGTGTTCATTGAACCGGGTAGAATCACCGCGTCCAATACATTGGACTGGTGATATTTATCTTGCGGAGATCAAGATAAATAGACATGCTGTGACCTGGAAAGACGCATCGCATATCTGTCTCCGCTGGGAAGCCAGAGGCGACCGTGCACGCATACTGGAGATGGGTTTTCTTGAAATAATAATAATAATAATAATAATAATAATAATCTTTATTTTTATATAGCGCTAACATATTCCGCAGCGCTTTACAGTTTGCACACATTATCATCGCTGTCCCCGATGGGGCTCACAATCTAAATTCCCTATCAGTATGTCTTTGGAAATCCCATCCACTATGCTGTAACATCTGGCGGCTGCATTTACTGACCATGGGAACATACCCTTAGAAGTCAGAGGGAAAATGCAAACAGGAGACAGTCAGACCCAAATGGACAGATAAAGCCAAATGTGTGTTATCATCAAGGTATTAGGGTGAGAAACATGCAGGAAGAAGAAAAAAACATACCAGAAATGACAGACAAGTACAGAGTGAAAGGGGGGTCAGCAAATATGGATGATGATGTTGCACCCAGGAATCTCTGATATATATTTATCCGTATATGTATATACATTCTGTTTCCTTTGTTGTGCTAATCTGACTCAAAGCTGCTTTCCTTCAATTGTATGGCTCTTCACATATGTTCCTTGTAAATAATTATATGTGTGATCTCACTAAATTTGAGTGGTATTTTGTTTTTAAATGATTGCATCTTATTCTGTAATTTGTTACGACTAGGGTTGAGCGACTTTTACTTTTTTGGGATTGAGTCGGGATTCGCGAAACCCGACTATTTGTCCTGAGTACGCTGATACCCCATATGTGGGGGTAAACCACTGTTCGGGCGGATGGGAGAGCTCGGAAAGGAAGGAGCGCCGTTTGACTTTTCAATGCAAAATTGACAGGAATTGAGATGAGACGCCATGTTGCGTTTGCACAGCCCCTAATGTACCTAAATAGTAGAAACCCCTCACAAGTGACACCATTTTGGAAAGTAGACCCCATAAGGAACTTATCTAGATGTGTGGTGAGGGCTTCACAGAAGTTTATAATGGAGAGCCGTAAAAATAAAACAAAAATTTTTTCCCACAAAAATTATTTTTTAGCCCCCAGTTTTGTATTTTCCCGAGGGTAACAGGAGAAATTGGACCCCAAAATTTGTTGTCCAATTTGTCCTGAGTGCGCTGATACCCCATATGTGGGGGGAAACCACTGTTTGGGTGCATGGGAGGGCTCGGAAGGGAAGGAGTGCCATTTGAATGCAGACTTAGATGGAATGGTCTGCAGGTGTCACATTGCGTTTGCAGAGCCCCTAATGTACCTAAACAGTAGAAACCCCCCACAAGTGACACCATTTTGGAAAGTAGACCCCCTAAGGAACTTATCTAGATGTGTGGTGAGCGCTTTGACCCACCAAGGGCTTCACAGAAGCTTATAATGGAGAGCCGTAAAAATAAAACAAAAATTTTTTCCCACAAAAATTATTTTTTAGCCCCCAGTTTTGTATTTTCTCGAGGGTAAGAGGAGAAATTCAACCCCAAAAGTTGTTGTCCAATTTGTCCTGAGTACGCTGATACCCAATATGTTGGGGGGAACCACCGTTTGGGCGCATGGGAGGGCTCGGAAGGGAAGGAGTGCCATTTGGAATGCAGACTTAGATGGAATGGTCTGCAGGTGTCACATTGCGTTTGCAGAACCCCTAATGTACCTAAACAGTAGAAACGCCCCACAAGTGACCCCATATTGCAAACTAGACCCCCCAGGGAACTTATCTAGATGTGTTGTGAGAACTTTGAACCCCAAGTGTTTCACTACAGTTTATAACGCAGAGCCGTAAAAATAAAAAATCTTTTTTTTTTCCCACAAAAATTATTTTTTAGCCCCCAGTTTTGTATTTTCCCAAGGGTAACAGGAGAAATTGGACACCAACAGTTGTTGTCCTATTTGTCCTGAGTACACTGATACCCCATATGTTGGGGTAAACCCCTGTTTGGGCACACGGGAGAGCTCAGAAGGGAAGAAGCACTGTTTTACTTTTTCAACGCAGAATTGGCTGGAATTGAGATCGGACGCCATGTCGCATATGGAGAGCCCCTGATGTGCCTAAACAGTGGAAACCCCCCAATTATAACTGAAACTCTAATCCAAACACACCCCTAACCCTAATTCCAACGGTAACCCTAACCACACCTCTAACCCTGACACACCCCTAACCCTAATCCCAACCCTATTCCCAACTGTAAATGTAATCTAAATCCTAACTGTAACTTTAGCCCCAACCCAAACTGTAGCCCTAACCCTAGCCCTAACCCTAACCCTAGCCCTAACCCTAACCCTAGCCCTAGCTCTAACCCTAACCTTAGCCCTAACCCTAGCCCTAACCCTAGCCCTAGCCCTAACCCTAACCCTAACCCTAGCCCTAATGGGAAAATGGAAATAAATACATTTTTTTAATTTTTCCCTAACTAAGGGGGTGATGAAGGGGGGTTTGATTTACTTTTATAGTGGGTTTTTTAGCGGATTTTTATGATTGGCAGCCGTCACACACTGAAAGACGCTTTTTATTGCAAAAAATATTTTTTGCATTATCACATTTTGAGAGCCATAATTTTTCCATATTTTGGTCCACAGAGTCACGTGAGGTCTTCTTTTTTGCGGAACGAGTTGATGTTTTTATTGGTAACATTTTCGGGCACGTAAGATTTTTTGATCTCTTTTTATTCTGATTTTTGTGAGGCAGAATGACCAAAAACCAGCTATTCATGAATTTCTTTTGGGGAAGGCGTTTATACCGTTCCGCGTTTGGTAAAATTGATAAAGCAGTTTTATTCTTCGGGTAAGTACGATTACAGCGACACCTCATTTATATCATTTTTTTATGTTTTGGCGCTTTTATACAATAAAAACTATTTTATAGAAAAAATAATTATTTTTGCATCACTTTATTCTCAGGACTATAACTTTTTTATTTTTTTGCTGATGTTGCTGTATGGCGGCTCGTTTTTTGCGGGACAAGATGACGTTTTCAGAGGTACCATGGATATTTATATCTGTCTTTTTGATCGTGTGTTATTCCACTTTTTGTTCGGCGGTATGATAATAAAGCGTTGTTTTTTGCCTCGTTTTTTTTTTTTTCTTACGGTGTTTACTGAAGGGGTTAACTAGTGGGCCAGTTTTATAGGTCGGGCCGTTACGGACGCGGCGATAAATATATGTACTTTTATTGTTTTTTTTTATTTATTTAGATAAAGAAATGTATTTATGGGAATAATATTTTTTTTTTTCATTATTTAGGAATATTTTTTTTTATTTTTTTTACACATTTGGAAAATTTTTTTTTTACTTTTTTACTTTGTCCCAGGGGGGGACATCACAGATCGGTGATCTGACAGTGTGCACAGCACTCTGTCAGATCACCGATCTGATAGCAATGCAGACTGCTTCACAGTGCCTGCTCTGAGCTGGCTCTGTGAAGCCACCTCCCTCCCTGCAGGACCCGGATCCGCGGCCATCTTGGATCCGGGTCTGGAGCAGGCAGGGAGGGAGGTAAGACCCTCGCAGCAACGCGATCACATCGCGTTGCTGCGGGTGGCTCAGGGAAGCCCGCAGGGAGCCCCCTCCCTGCGCGATGCTTCCCTGCACCGCCGGCACATCGCGATCATCTTTGATCGCGGTGTGCCAGGGGTTAATGTGCCGAATGTCAGCTGCGCTTTTTTAGGTGTGGGAGAATGCAGGAAAAAAATCAGGCCCACTGTATTACACTATACAGTTTGAGTGGCAGAAAGTGGATGACAGATATGCCACAAACAGGACTGACACAGATGCACTCAGTGGCAATATACCGTATATACTCGAGTATAAGCCGAGATTTTCAGCCCAAATTTTTGGGCTGAAAGTGCCCCTCTCGGCTTATACTCGAGTCAAGGTGGGTGGCAGGGTCGGCGGGTGAGGGGGTGAGGGCGCTGAGGCATACTTACCTAGTCCCAGCGATCCTGGCGCTGTCCCTGCCGTCCCATGGTCTTCGGTGCTGCAGTTCTTCCCCTCTTCAGCGGTCACGTGGGACCGCTCATTAGAAAAATGAATAGCCGGCTCCATCCCTCCCTACTTACATTCTGATGTCTGTCACGTCCCCCGCCATCAGCTTCCCTCCCTGCACTGACAGTGTCAGCAGCACCGGCCGTAAAGCAGAGCCAGAGCACAGCGGTGACGTCACCGCTGTGCTCTGCTTTACGGCCGGCGGCGCTGACAGTCAGTGCAGGGAGGGAAGCTGACGGCGGGGGACGTGAAAGACATCGGAATGTAAGTATGTAGTGTTTTTTCTTTAACTTTTACAATGGTAACCAGGGTAAATATCGGGTTACTAAGCACGGCCCTGTGCTTAGTAACCCGATATTTACCCTGGTTACAAGTGAACACATCGCTGGATCAGCATCACACACGACGATCCAACGATGACAGCGGGTGATCAGCGACCAAAAAATGGTCCTGATCATTCCCCACGACCAACGATCTCCCAGCAGGGGCCTGATCGTTGGTCGCTGTCACACACAAGGAGATCGTTAGCGAGATTGTTGCTACGTCACAAAAAGACGTGACGTTGCAACGATATCGTTAATGATATCGTTATGTATGAAGGTACCTTAACTCTGGGGATAAGCTGCTTATCAGCACAACACTCGGGGGAGGAGATAGGTGCTTACTAGGGTTGATCGATCACCCTAAAAATCGGATCGGAAAAGATCGGTCCGATCACACTTGAAAATCGGCGATTTCCGATCCTCATTGAGGTCAATGGGGATAAAAAAATCGGAGACTGTGCGTGTCTGTGTGTGCGGGCACATCCAGTTTGGGAGGGGGAAAAAGTGTGGGCGGAGTGTGGGTGGTGCATGGGCAGAGACTGCCTGTCTGTGTATGCAGGTGGAGTCTGTGCAGGACCATCGAGAGTCTGTGCGGGCATATCAGGGGTCTGTGTGGGCCTGCCGGGGGTCTGTGCGGGCCTGCTGGGGGTCTGTGCGGGCCTGCTGGGGGTCTGTGTGGGCCTGTCGGGGGTCTGTGCGGGCCTGTCGGGGGTCTGTGCCAGCCTGCTGGGGGTCTCTGTGGGCTGTCGGGGGTCTGTGTGGGCCTGTCGGGGTCTGTGCGGGCCTGTCGGGGGTCTGTGTGGGCCTGTCGGGGTCTGTGTGGGCCTGTCGGGGGTCTGTGCGGGCCTCTCGGGGGCCTTTGTGTGTGTGTCCGATGGGACTACAAGTTAAATAGCGCTATGCCTGCTACAATGACAGTGATTGACACATTAGCCAATGATAAGACAGTAGTAGTCCCATCATCCGGCTAATGTGTTGAATGTAAAAAAAGCACAAACATGCATACTACATACAACATACTACATACATACTACATACATACAACATACATACTACATACATACATACATACATACTACATACATACAGCATACTACATACAACATACTACATGCATACAACATACATACTACATACATACATACTAAATACTGCATACATACAACATACATACATATAACAAGCTACATACCTACAGCATACATACTACATACATTCAACATACTACCTACATACTACATATAACAACATACATACTACATACACCATACATACTACATACATACTACATACATACAACATACATACTACATACATACATACATGCATACTACATACAAAATACATACTGCATACATACATACATACTACATACATACTACACACATGCAACATAACACATACATACTACATGCATGCAACATACATACTACAAACAATATCATACATTACATACAATAGATACATATAGACATACAGTACATATAACATAGAGTACATACTCACCATCACTTGTCACCTTGATCCCCAAAGCCAGTGTCACCTGTAAAACAACGACGATCTCCCGTGGAGAGCAGCAGCATCAGCTGATGCGACCGCTCTCTAGGGGCTCCAGGAATACAATGACGGGAGGAAGGTATCCTTCCGCACTGTATTCCTCCGCCACTGTAAAAAATAGTCCCTAGTCTCACTTTTGGCACTGCTGTGTGAGAAAGTTCCCACGCAGCAAATGCCATAAAGTGAGACCAGTGAACTACAGTAACCTCTCAGTGATGCACTGCAGGAGCCATGGTCTCCTGTCAGTGTGTCACTGGAGGTCCTATAGAGCAGTGATATCACCCGATGTCAATCTTCTATAGGGGGGGATCGTCGTGGGACACTTGTTATTAATTAGACTGCGTCCGACAGGGAGTATACGGTTTATTATTTTTTGTTTTTTGCAGGCGCTGAAGTATGGTAAGTATGGTGAAATTAAGAATAATAAAATACTTTTTTCTGGCTGTGTTTTTATTTTGTTTTTAACTCTTTCACTACTCTAGGATTAACAATGGATAGTTGTCTTATTGACGTCTCTCCATTATTAACCCAGCTTAATGTCACCTTACAATAGCAAGGTGACATTTTCCCCTTATTACCCCATATCCCACCACTTCTTGGGAGTGGAAAGAGAGGGGCTAAGTGCCGGAATTGGCGCATCTTACAGATCCCCCATTTCTGGGGCGGCTGCGGGCTGAAATTTGAAGTCTGTGTAGCCTTTCTGGCTATAAAATATATGGGGACCCCATGTCATTTTTTTGGGGGTCCCCCTATTTTAATAGCCGGTAAAGGCTACACAGACAGCTGTGGGCTGATATTCATAGCCTGGAAAGGGGCCATGGGTATTACCCCCTTCCCAGGCTACAAATATTGGCCTCCAGCCATCGGCTTTCCCCCTCTGGCGCAGAAAATTGCGCTGGAGCCCACGCTGTTTTTTTCCCGTTGTTTTCTTTATGTTTATTAATCAACATCGGCCTATCTATGGATATATCTATCTATAGATATATCTATAGATACATAGATGTTTCTATCCATATATCTATCTGGCTAATTTCACACATCAGGTTTTTGCCGTCAGGCATAATCCGGCGAGTTTTGAAAAAAAAGATCGTTTTTTTTTTGCTGGATCCGTTTTTTCTCATAGAGTTGTATTAGCGCTGGATTGCGCCTGATGGCCACATGTTTCATCTATTTTTTGCCGGATCCGTCAAAAAGCTGTTTCCGCCAGATGGAAAACACATACAGAGGAACGGTTTTACTGTCCGGCGAAAATCCGGACAGCGACGGATCTGGCGAAAAACGTATGAAACTATCATAGTAACATAGTAACATAGTTAGGCCGAAAAAAGACATTTGTCCGTCCAGTTCAGCCTATATTCCATCATAATAAATCCCCACATCTACGTCCTTCTACAGAACCTAATAATTGTATGATACAATATTGTTCTGCTCCAGGAAGACATCCAGGCCTCTCTTGAACCCCTCGACTGAGTTCGCCATCACCTCCTCCTCAGGCAAGCAATTCCAGATTCTCACTGCCCTAACAGTAAAGAATCCTCTTCTATGTTGGTGGAAAAACCTTCTCTCTTCCAGACGCAAAGAATGCCCCCTTGTGCCCGTCACCTTCCTTGCTATAAACAGATCCTCAGCGAGATATTTGTATTGTCCCCTTATATACTTATACATGGTTATTAGATCGCCCCTCAGTCGTCTTTTTTCTAGACTAAATAATCCTAATTTCGCTAATCTATCTGGGTATTGTAGATATCCCATCCCCTTTATTAATTTTGTTGCCCTCCTTTGTACTCTCTCTAGTTCCATTATATCCTTCCTGAGCACCGGTGCCCAAAACTGGACACAGTACTCCATGTGCGGTCTAACTAGGGATTTGTACAGAGGCAGTATAATGCTCTCATCATGTGTATCCAGACCTCTTTTAATGCACCCCATGATCCTGTTTGCCTTGGCAGCTGCTGCCTGGCACTGGCTGCTACAGGTAAGTTTATCATTAACTAGGATCCCCAAGTCCTTCTCCCTGTCAGATTTACCCAGTGGTTTCCCGTTCAGTGTGTAATGGTGATATTGATTCCCTCTTCCCATGTGTATAACCTTACATTTATCATTGTTAAACCTCATCTGCCACCTTTCAGCCCAAGTTTCCAACTTATCCAGATCCATCTGTAGCAGAATACTATCTTCTCTTGTATTAACTGCTTTACATAGTTTTGTATCATCTGCAAATATCGATATTTTACTGTGTAAACCTTCTACCAGATCATTAATGAATATGTTGAAGAGAACAGGTCCCAATACCGACCCCTGCGGTACCCCACTGGTCACAGCGACCCAGTTAGAGACTATACCATTTATAACCACCCTCTGTTTTCTATCACTAAGCCAGTTACTAACCCATTTACACACGTTTTCCCCCAGACCAAGCATTCTCATTTTGTGTACCAACCTCTTGTGCGGCACGGTATCAAACGCTTTGGAAAAATCGAGATAGACCACGTCTAATGACTCACCGTGGTCCAGCCTATAGCTTACCTCTTCATAAAAACTGATTAGATTGGTTTGACAGGAGCGATTTCTCATAAACCCATGCTGATATGGAGTGAAACAGTTATTCTCATTGAGATAATCCAGAATAACATCCCTCAGAAACCCTTCAAATATTTTACCAACAATAGAGGTTAGACTTACTGGCCTATAATTTCCAGGTTCACTTTTAGAGCCCTTTTTGAATATTGGCACCACATTTGCTATGCGCCAGTCCTGCGGAACAGACCCCGTCGCTATAGAGTCCCTAAAAATTAGAAATAATGGTTTATCTATTACATTACTTAGTTCTCTTAGTATTCGTGGGTGTATGCCATCCGGACCCGGAGATTTATCTATTTTAATCTTATTTAGCCGGTTTCGCACCTCTTTTTGGGTTAGATTGGTGACCCTCAATATAGGGTTTTCATTGTTTCTTCGGATTTCACCTAGCATTTCATTTTCCACCGTGAATACCGTGGAGAAGAAGGTATTTAATATGTTAGCTTTTTCCTCGTCATCTACAACCATTCTTTCCTCACTATTTTTTAAGGGGCCTACATTTTCAGTTTTTATTCTTTTACTATTGATATAGTTGAAGAACAGTTTGGGATTAGTTTTACTCTCCTTAGCAATGTACTTCTCTGTTTCCTTTTTGGCAGCTTTAATTAGTTTTTTAGATAAAGTATTTTTCTCCCTATAGTTTTTTAGAGCTTCAATGGTGCCATCCTGCTTTAGTAGTGCAAATGCTTTCTTTTTACTGTTAATTGCCTGTCTTACTTCTTTGTTTAGCCACATTGGGTTTTTCCTATTTCTAGTCCTTTTATTCCCACAAGGTATAAACCGCTTACACTGCCTATTTAGGATGTTCTTAAACATTTCCCATTTATTATCTGTATTCTCATTTCTGAGGATATTGTCCCAGTCTACCAGATTAAGGGCATCTCTAAGCTGGTCAAACTTTGCCTTCCTAAAGTTCAGTGTTTTTGTGACTCCCTGACAAGTCCCCCTAGTGAAAGACAGGTGAAACTGCACAACATTGTGGTCGCTATTTCCTAGATGCCCAACCACCTGCAGATTTGTTATTCTGTCAGGTCTATTAGATAGTATTAGGTCTAAAAGTGCTGCTCCTCTGGTTGGATTCTGCACCAATTGTGAAAGATAATTGTTCTTGGTTATTCGCAGAAACCTGTTGCCTTTATGGGTTTCACAGGTTTCAGTTTCCCAGTTAATATCCGGGTAGTTAAAGTCCCCCATAACCAGGACCTTATTATGGGATGCAGCTTCATCTATCTGCTTTAGAAGTAGACTTTCCATGGTTTCTGTTATATTTGGGGGTTTGTAACAGACCCCAACGAGAATTTTGTTACCATTTCTCTCTCCATGAATTTCAACCCATATGGACTCGACATCCTCATTTCCTTCGCTAATATCCTCCCTTAAAGTGGACTTTAGACAAGACTTTACATAGAGACAAACCCCTCCTCCTCTCCGATTTTTACGATCCTTTCTAAACAGACTGTAACCCTGTAAGTTAACTGCCCAGTCATAGCTTTCATCTAAACATGTCTCGGTTATTCCCACTATGTCAAAGTTACCTGTAGATATTTCTGCTTCTAGTTCTTCCATCTTGTTTGTCAGGCTTCTGGCGTTTGCGAGCATGCAGTTTAGAGGATTTTGTTTTGTTCCAATCTCCTCGCTGTGGATTGTTTTAGAAATGTTCTTACCTCCCTTCTGAGTATGTTTTCCTGGGTCTTCTTTGTTCGAGTCTAATGTTTTTCTTCCCGTCCCCTCTTCTTCTAGTTTAACGCCCTCCTGATGAGATGAGAAATGATGAATGCGTCCTCCGAATCCATTTTTTCATGCATGTTTCCATTCAAATCATGCACATTTTCCGTGTATTTATTTATTTCCAAAAACTGTATCAAAACTGCGCATAAACCGCACCAAAAACTGCATTAAAACTGCATCAAAAACGCATCAAAACTGCACCAAAAACTGCATCAAAAACGCTTCAAACACTGCACCAAAAACTGCATAAAAAATGCTTCAAACACTGCACCAAAACTGCATCAAATACCCATCAAAGGATTCTCTGCGGATCCGCAGCATTTTTTGCGGTGCAGAAATGCTGCATATCTGCAATTGATTTACAGTACAATGTAAATCAATGAGAAAAAAAAATGATGCGCACACTTTGCGGAAAATCCGCTGCGGAAACGCTGCGGTTTAAAAGAAGTAGCATGTCACTTCTTTTTTGTGAATCTGCAGCATACTTGTACCCATTCCATTATAGAAAACTGCAGGGGTAAAAAAAACCGCAGCAAATCTGCAAAAAAACGTACAAAAAACGCTGCGGAACCACACAAAAAATGCGTCAAATCCGCAGGTGCGTTTTCTGCCAGGAGAGACAGAATCCTCACCAGAAATTCCTAAGGCTAATCCGCAACTTGTGCACATAGCCAAAAAGGCACCAAAAACTGCACCAAAACTGCATCAGAAATGCATAAAAAGGCACTAAAAACTGCACCAAAACCTGCATCAAAAACTGCGTCAAAAGTGCAAAAAAAAAACCTGCATCAAAACTGCACCAAAAACTGCATCAAAACTGTGCATAAACTGCACCAAAAACTGCATCAAAAACTGCACCAAAAACTGCACGAAAAACTGCATCAAACACTGCACCAAAACTGCATCAAAAACACATTAAGGGGTAAGTGCACACATTGCGGATTCTCTGCGGATCCGCAGTGTTTTTTGCAGTGCAGAAATGCTGCAGATCCGCAATTGATTAACAGTACAATGTAAATCAATGAGAAAAAAAATGCGGTGCACACTTTGCGGAAAATCCGCTGCGAAAACGCTGCGGTTTAAAAGAAGTAGCATGTCACTTCTTTTTTGTGAATCTGCAGCGTTTTTGTACCTCACAGGTAAAAAACAAAGCAAATCCGCAAAACAAACATACAAAAAACGCTGCAGAACTGCACAAAAAATACAACAAATCTGCAGGTGTGTTTTCTGCCAGCAGAGGCAGAATCCGCACCAGAAATTTCTAAGGCTAATCCGCAATGTGTGCACATTGCCAAAAAGGCACCAAAAACTACACCAAAACTGCATCAAAAATGCATCAAAAAGGCACCAAAAACTCCACCAAAACCTGCATCAAAAACTGCGTCATAACTGCAAAAAAACTGCATCAAAACCGCACCAAAAACTGCACCAAAACCGCACCAAAAACTGCACCAAAAACTGCATAAAAACGCATCAAAACCGTACCAAAAAACTGCACCCAAAACTGCATTATAACTGCACCAAATCTGCATCAGAAACCGCACCAAAAACTGCATCAAAACTGCATCATATCTGCACCAAAAACTGCATCAAAACTGCACCAAAAACTGCATCAAAAATGTACCAAAAATGCATCAAAAACTACATCAAAAACTGAATCAAAACTGCACCAAAAACTACATAAAAAAGCATCAAAAATTGAATCAAAACCATGCAAAAATGCTACTGCATTTTCTGCTAGGAGAGGCAGATTTCTGCACCCAAATCTGCAACGTGTGCACACAGCCTAACGTCAAAACCGTACCAAAAACGCATCAAAGCTGCACCAAAAACTGCATCAAAAACGCATCAAAAACTGCACCAAAAATACATCAAAAAGGCACCAAAAACTGCACCAAAACTGCATCAAAAAGGCACCAAAACCTGCATCAAAATCTGCATCATAACTGCAAAAAACTGCATCAAAACTGCATCAAAAACCGCACCAAAAACTGCATAAAACACATCAAAAACTGCACCAAAACTGCACCAAAAACTGCATCAATACTGCACCGAAAACTGCATCAGAAACTGCATCAAAAACCACATTGAAAACACATAAAAAACTGCATCCAAAACCGCACCAAATCTGAATCAAAACTGCACCAAAAACTCATAAAAAATGCATCAAAAACTGAACAAAACCGTGCAAAAACGGTCTGCCAGGTCTGCCTGGTCTTCTGCCAGGAGATGCAGATTTTGTGCAGAAAATTCTGCTCCCAAATCTGCAAGGTGTCACACAGTCTAAAACTGACCTGCCATTATGAGGGTATGTGCACACGTTACAGATTTGCCTGCAGATTTTTCTGCACTAAGGCTATGTGCACACTCTGCGGATTTTGTTGCGGATCCGCAGCGCTTCCACAGCGGCGGGTCCGCATCGGTTTCCCATGCACTTACTGTACAATGTAAACCTATGGGAAATGCAATCCGCAGTGCACATGCTGCAGAAAAAAACGCGCGGAAACACAGCGGTTTACATTCCACAGCATGTCAGTTCTTTGTTTGGAATCCGCAGCGGTTTTACACCTGCTCCATAAAAGAAAACCGCAGGTATAAAACCGCAGTGAAAACCACACAAAATCTGCGGTAAGGGTATGTGCACACATTGCGGATTTGCTGCAGGTCCGCAGCGTTTTTTGCGGTGCAGAAACACTGCAGATCCGCAATTGATTTACAGTACAATGCAAATCAATGAGAAAAAAAAAGTTGTGCACATGATGCGGAAAATTAAGTGCGGAAACGCTGCAGATTAAAAGAAGTAGCATGTCACTTCTTTTTTGTGGATCTGCAGCGTTTTTGGACACATTCCATTATAGAAATCTGCAGGGGTAAAAAACACAGAAAATCCCCCAAAAATCCACAGCAAAACCAAACTCAGCGGATCCGCACAAAAAACGTGACAAATCCGCAGCTGCGTATTCTGCCAAGACATGCAGAATCCGCACCAGAAATTCCTAAGCCTAATCCGCAACGTGGGCACATAGCCTTAATCCGCGATAAATCCGCAGTAAAAGCGCAGTGTTTTTGCACTGCGGATTTATCAAATCCGCAGCGCAAAAATCCACAGTGGACCACTTCTACGTGTGCACATACCCTAAGGGTCCGCAGCAGTTTCCCATGATTTACAGCACTATGTAAACCTATGGGAAACAAAAAACGCTGTGCACATGCTGCGGAAAATAAACGCACAGAAACACAGCGGTTTACATTCCGCAGCATGTCACTTCTTTCTGCAGATTCCACAGCGGTTTTACAACTGCTCCAATAGAAATCCGCAGTTGTAAAACCGCAATGAAATACGCAGAAAAAAACGCAGAAAAACAGCGGTAGATCCGCGATAAAACCACAGCGGTTTTGCACTGCGGATTTAGCAAATCCACTGTGGAAAAATCCGCACTGGACCAGAATACGTGTGCACATTGCCTAAATCCTCAGCTCTTGGAAGAAAACGCAGGTGCAGTTTTGATGCAGTTTTTGATGCATTTTTTAATGCACTTTTGATGCAGTTTTTGGTGCAGTTATGATGCAGTTTTTGAAGCAGTTTTGAAGTAGTTTTTGGTGCAGTTTTGGTGCAGTTTTTGATGCAGTTTTGGTGCAGTTTTGGGCTAAGTGCACGCGCTGCGGATTCCATTGCGGAATTTTCCGCAGCGGATTTACCAAATCCGCAGTGAAAAACTGCTGCGGTTTTTACTGTGGTTTTACCGCAGTTTTTAATGCGGATTCTGCTGCAGTTTTCCATCTGCAGTTTTCTATTGGAGCAGATGGAAAACCGTTGTGGATTCCGCACAAAGAATTGACATGCTGCAGAAAATAAACCGCAGAGTTTCCGCACGGATTTTTCTGCAGCATGGGCACAGTGTTTTTGGTTTCCCATAAGTTTACATTGTACTGTAAGCTCATGGGAAACTGCCTTGGATCCGCAGCTGCGGAAACGCTGCGGATCCGCAGCAAAATCCGCATCGTGTGCATATACCCTTGATGCACTTTTGATGCTGTTTTTAGTGTGGTTTTGGTGCAGTTTTTGGTGCAGGTTTAGATGCAGTTTTCGATGCGTTTTTGATGCAGTTTTAGGTGCAGTTTTTGATGCAGTTTTTGGTGCAGTTTTTGATGCAGTTATTGGTGCAGTTTTTGTGCTTTTTTGATGCGATTTTTGGAAATAAATAAATAAATAAATTAAAAAAAAAATAGAAAAAACGCAATAGCACTCACCAATCAGTGGCAATTCAAACGTCCTTTATTAGAACATGCAGCAAATCATCTTCACGGTTCAAGGGAGGGAGTGAAAGTAGGAGTGCGACATGCAAGACGACGACGATCGTTTCGCGCTAATACCAAGCGCTTCCACGGGACCCATGAGTCTGCCCATGTACCATCTACAATTAAACGGATACCAGTTGGGCAATTTTTGCGTGTTCGACGCATATGCTCAAGGGAAGAAGACTTTAACACTCAGGCGGAGGATCTTACGACAAGGTTCTTGCAACGTGGTTATAATGAAAGGACAATACGCAGAGGCCTGATGAGGGCTAAATAGACTCCCAGGACACCTTGCTGTATAACAATTTTACTAAGATGAGTAAGAGGAATGACCAAGTTCACTTTATTACTGGTTACCACAATAAGTGGTTCCAGTTTAGGCGGATTATTGAAAAACATTGGTCTGTGTTGCAGACGGATCCGGTCCTGAAGCAATTCTTGCCCTCAAAACCTTCTATTGTGGCTAAGAGATCCAGGAACATCCGAGACAGTACACAGTCATTATGTACCAGCCAAAAATAAAAAAGGACCAAGCCAGGATCTCATTGGTTTCTTTCCTTGTGGTCGTTGCAAGGCCTGTGCCAATTGTGTCAAAGCAAAAAAATTTTCGAACTTCGATGGGTCAAGAAGCTATGAAATTAGGAGATTTCTCTCGTGTGCATCCAAGGGAGTGATATATCATTCGACTTGTCCATGTGGCAAGATTTATGAAGGCCTTACAACGAGAGAACTCAAGATACGTGTCCGTGAACACTGTCTGGATATAATAAAGGCTAAAACAGTGAATGACATCAGTAGTCTTAAAACACTCCCCAGGCACTATATGAAATTCCATGACTGTGACCCAAGCCTTATGAAGGTAAAAGCTATCGACATTGTAGACATGGGTCCAAGAGGAGGTGATTTGGCCAAGAAATTGGCTCAAATCGAAAGCAGATGGATCTACCGTCTGGGGACCCTGGCACCACAGGGCCTCAAAAAGAATTTGGGCTTTGGGGCCTTTTTGTGACTTGCATGGTTTTGCTGGGTCATAATTATTGTGGTTTCACTTTGGTCATTTTTTAATGTTTAGTTTGTGTGTCTTCTGAGGTTGTTTTTAGTGTTTTTATTTGTTTTAACTCCAATTTTCTTTTTCATAGAGTCTCTTCCTTTCTAATCATGTGGTGTGTGCCCAGGGATTCATCATCTAGACGCTATGGCTTATGAAAAATTACTGACAACATTATGTCGTACCCTTCAAATCTTTTTTTATGGATCATCGCGGAGTGTCATGTTGATCATACCGATTGTATGGACGACAGGGGATCACGTTACAAATTTCTTTATTAAACTTCATCATAGGACAGATATTGCCATTCCGTGGTCTTTTAAGCCTCTGCTCTAATCTATTTATCGGGTATGGACTTGTGGACATTTCAGCCAATTAATCGCGATAAAAAGACCACTTACAACTACCCTGAAGAATTCATCTAGCAAATGGTTTTAGAGTTTTTGCCACTTGGATATTTCTCTCACCTTTACTTTACAAGAATATGGTCTTGAAAAATATCTTCTATCGCATTGAAGTCAGTTTTATTGTTAATAACTGTTTATAGGAATTTTTTCATAATTCTCGTTAAAATGATTCTTTAAGATCAAAGTAATCCATTGGTGTACTTCGTCTAGTCACGATAGGGACAATTCACCATAGATTTGTAAGGAGGCTTGTTTGTTGTAAAGATTAGCTTTGCACTCATCTTACATTCACAATTTCACATACTGTAGTTATTATATGCATACACAATTTCCTTACCTTATTTTAGTATCACATTAAATATTTTCCATATTATTCTGGTGGTTTGGCTTTTCCAGCTTTTTTCCATTGTTTGGAGCATTCGGACAGTGTAGGTAATGATTGGGGTTCTCATCTTGCTAGTGAGCCCTCATTCGCACCACATTGTTTTATGCGTGACTCAATCATATTGTATACAACTGTATACACTTGGCACTTGTTTCTTATAGTCTGCACCTGGTATAATAAGTTTTCTACTTATGGTTTACTCACCTGATCGGAGGCTAAGTGTGTGTCTGGGTGCGTCAACCTGCAGGGGAGCCCCCAGTCGTCTCTTGCCATCCGTATTGGATCTTCTTTTTCTTTCTTTTTGGCACTTTTTCTGTTCCTATCATTTGTTTAGTTACTGAATTGGTAATTCAGTTGCCTATTTCTTATCTCTATATAGTGACTATACATAATGAGTAGGGTAGTTTTATATGTATGAAGTTGTCTTGAGGACTTAATTTTATTTATTCCTTTGTGGCCAATAACTGGCCGCTAAATTATTATATATGGTCCTAACCATCTGTGGACAGCGATATGTCTAGTGAATCAAGGGGTGCATTATTTATGGTATCCAAGTGTTTTGCCCTTATATGCTACATAATTCGATTACTGGTTATAGGGTGGTTGATCATCTTTATATTCTAGGCGCAACAATCAGAATTTGCATTAGAAGCATGGGTAATGGCCATTGGCTTTTTATCCTGTGCAAGATTTGGCAGTGGTGTCAGCATTAAGCGTTAGCGTCTGGGGTTGCGTTGGCAACTAGTTATGTGGCCCGCCTATCGCCGTTACGTTTAACATATCTGTTGGTCAGGTGCTACTATGAGAAAGCGCCAGTGCTTTGAGTGGCTATAGCAGGGCTCATATCAATCACGTAACTCGCTTACCGCCGTTACCATGATGATCTGTGGGTGGGCAGTAGGGAGTAGGGACCGCCCTCCCATGAATGCGATTGGCCCATGGTTAGTTAAAAGGCTCTGTGACACCGCATTACGGACATGCCCCCAGGAGGAAGCTGTCGCGAAACGCGCGTCGGGGTCTGACAAGGAGTAGCGTGCCACGCGGCTGCTAGCAGAGATCTCCCAACATTGAGGTAATATGCATCTTACTGATTTGTTTGGCGCTGTTAGGTTTTAGGCATTTGTTGCCAGCAATATTTGGTCCCATTGAAGGGTAATCTGTTAGATTATATGTAAGTTATAAATCTGTGGGTATCCGTATACGTGAGCAGCAGGTGAACCTGGTATGTGCTGTACAGCAGCTTAGCTCAGTTTGTGTATAAAGGACCTTTGTTTTGAATCCTTTATAGATTAAGCATCTTTGGCTATGCTATTAGGCTTATTTACTAATTGGTATTTATATACCTGAGCAGGTTATTGATTATAATTGCTGTACAGCAGATTAGCTCATTCTTATGTATAGAGGATTCCACTTCCCTTATGGGAAAAGCACTTTGGCTATGACATCAGGTTACCAAGTATTTATTTACTAACAGCGGCTGGCATTTGCGCATTGTGAAAAACCCAATTTTGGTCTTTGTGTAAAGATGCATAATTCTAGAAATTAATCTAAAATCTGTTGCTCTAGTTACGAGTTATCTGCTAAGTAACATTTGTTTAATACGCTTACCTGTCAGCTATTCTGTTTATTGTGGTTCAGAGGTATTGTTTTAATTATTTTTTATGTGTAATGTGTCTTTCAATAAAGTTGTAACTTTTTATATAAAATAAGCACAAGACACTTTTTGAATCAGCATACGGTTTAATAACCGGTTTAGTTGGGTAGTATGTTGATATATCTAGGAAAGTGTTGCCCGCCCCAAGTGTGAGGGTATGGGCTTGGGTAATATGTTTACACATGTTCTAATAAAGGACGTTTGAATTGCTACTGATTGGTGAGTGCTATTGCGTTTTTTCTATTTTTTTATTTACATGGACACTTTGTTTCACGCAAGCACCGCCTTTCACCTGATCGGACTACCTTTTGTTGGGAAACTCTCCACATTGAGTTTATAATCTCTGTAAAGTCGAGCTGTGCCGCTCACTTTTTTTCTTTTTCTGGTCTAAATAAATAAATAAATGGAAAATGTGCATGATTTGAATGGAAACATGCATGAAAAAATGGATTTGGAGGCCGGGTTCATCATTTCACATTTCATTTATCTACATCTATCCATCAAATAGTGAAAAACTGATGCAACAGATCAGTTTTTTTTTAATCCGTTTTTTTTAGAGAGAGAGAGAATGAAAGATGTGCATGATTTCAATGGAAAAAAATGCATGAAAAACCGGATTCGGAGGCCGGATTCTTCATTTCAGATCTCAGTTTCATACATTTTTCGCCGGATCCGTCGCTGTGCGCTTTTTCGCCCGACAGAAAAACCGTTCCTCTGTATGTGTTTTCCATCCGGCGGAAACAGCTTTTTTGATGGATCCAACAAAAAACAGATGAAACATGTAGCCATCAGGCGCAATCCGGCGCTAATACAACTCTATGAGAAAAAACGGATCTTTCTAAATGCTTAGGAAGCCTTTGCAGGTGTTTTTGTTAATTATTCTAATTTTCTAAAATAATGGCCTTTGGGTTTTCATTGGCTGTAAGCCATAATCATCAATATCAACAGAAATAAACACTTGAAATAGATCACTCTGTTTGTAATGACTCTATATGAAATATGAGTTTCACTTTTTGTATTGAAGAATTGAAATAAATTAACTTTTTGATGATATTCTAATTTGTGAAAAGCACCTGTAACTATAAACCAGCCTGATTAAACTGTATGACTAAATATATATGAGCAGCAAATGTATTATACACATGAGTATATACTAGTAGTAATTATACTGCACACATAAATATGTACTAGCAATGAATAAATCACACACATATAAATGTAAGCAGTGTATATACCATAAACATGACTATATACCAGCAGTGAAATCAAATCAGAATATGGTAATAGTATACTGGAGACATGGCCCTCCCTTTGGTTACAAAGAGAAAAAAAGAAAATGGAAGTTGGTGTATGCTCAAGCTCGAGAGCTGTGTACACAAGCAATAATAAGCTGAGGGATGAGGGCAACAAACAGACATGCTTATAATAAAGCACATGCTTAGACCTCAGATGCCTATGAGAATAGTTTTACCCAAGAAAGCAGACAAAATGTATAAGATATGCACATAAACAAGGTGGCTATGTTACGCACAGATGTGAAGATGATAACAAGTGCAGCCTATACGCAAAAGACGTACTGCAAAATTAACAATTAATAGGTTTACTAATAACATAATATAAGAAATGTGAAAGTATTGAAGATGTCACACATTTTCTATCTAAATACACTGCTTAAAAAATAAAGGGAACGCTTAAACTTGAATATAACTCCAATAAATCAAACTTCTGTGAAATCAAACTGTCCACTTAGGAAGCAACACTGTTTGACAATCAATTCCACATGCTGTTGTGCAAATGGAATAGACAACAGATGGAAATTATTGGCAATTATCAAGACACACTCAATAAAGGAGTTGTTCTGCAGATGGGAACCACAGACCACATATCATTAAAATGCTTTCTGGCTGATGTTTTGGTCACTTTTAAATGTTGGCTGTGCTTTCACACTCGTGGTAGCATGAGATGGACTCTACCACCCACACAAGTGGCTCAGGTAGTGCAGCTCATCCAGGATGGCACATCAATGCGAGCTGTGTCAAGAAGGTTTGCTGTGTCTGTCAGCGTAGTGTCCAGAGGCTGGAGGAGCTACCCGGAGAGAGGCCAGTACACCAGGAGATGTGAAGGGGGCAGTAGGAAGGCAACAACCCAGCAGCAGGACCGCTATCTCAGCCTTTGTGCAAGGAGGAACAGGAAGAGCACTGCCAGAGCCCTGCAAAATGACCTCCAGCAGGCCACAAATGTGCATGTGTCTGCACAAACGGTTAGACACCGACTCCATGAGGATGGTCTGAGTGCCTGACATTCACAGATCGGGGTTGTGTTCAAAGCCCAACACTGTGCAGGATGCTTGGCATTTGCCACAGAACAGCAGGATTGGCAAATTCACCACTGTTGCCCTGTGCTCTTCACAGATGAAAGCAGGTTCATACTGAGCACATGTGACAGATGTGACAGAGTCTAGAGATGCCGTGGGGAGCAATCTGCTGCCTGCAACATCCTTCAGCATGATGGGTTTGGCAGTGGGTCAGTAATGGTGTGGGGTGGGATTTCTTTGGAGGGCTGCACAGCCCTCCATGTGCTCGCCTGAGGTAGCCTGACTGACATTAGATACCGAGATGAGATCCTCAGACCCCTTGTGAGACCATATGCTGCTGCAGTTGGCCCTGGGTTCCTCCTAATGCAGGACAATGCCAGACCTCATGTGGCTGAAGTTTGTCAGCAGTTCCTGCAAGATGAAGATATTGAAGCTATGAATTGGCACGCCCGTTCCCCAGACCTGAATCCGATTGAACACATCTGGGGCATCATGTCTCGCACCATCCACTAACGTCACGTTGCATCACAGATTGTGCAGGAATTGGCGGATGCTGTAGTCCATGTCTGGGAGGAGATTCCTCAGGAGAACATCCGCTGCCTCATCAGGAGCATGCCCAGGCATTGTAGGGAGGGTATACTGGCACGTGGAGGCCACACACACTACTGAGCATCATTTCCTTGTCTTCAGGCATTTCCACTGAAGATGGATCAGCCTGTAACTTTATTTTCCACTTTGATTTTAAGCATCATTCCAACTCCAGACCTCTGTGGGATATTAGTTGTGAATTATGTTGATAATTTTCAGTTTTTATTATTCTCAACACATTCCACTATGTAATGAATAAAGATTTACAACTGGAATATTTCATTCAGTGATATCTAGGATGTGGGATTTTAGTGTACCCTTTATTTTTTTGAGCAGTGTAAAGGTGTTATTGACAAGAAATTCTTACCAGATGTCGGTAATAACCCATCCAATCCACACGGGCAAAGAAGTCAAGCCACAGATGTTCAAAAATTCAGTTGTGTGCAATAATGAGAAATGACATAGGGAAAAATTACTGAACAAATGAAGTAAGAGAAGTGCAAAAAGTCATAGAAGGTCATGACTCCAGCTGAAATCTATCAGTAATTACAAAGTAATCATGCCACTTAGTTAAAAATATATGCTGGTTCAACTGAAGACCTATAAAAAAAAGTGTCTCATTACCAATGTGCCACACAATAAAAATTTTGTGATGTATCTCAATACTTTTGCAATCTTATTGTTGCAAAACATACAGATGGCATTGACCAAATAACTGCTAAACTACTGGATATTACATTCAGTACTTTTGGTGCCATAATCTGGAAGGGGAAAGAGCATAATTTCCTCATAAACTGGCAATGACCAGGTGCTCTCCACAGGATTTCAGACAGAGTAGTGAAAAGAATTATCAGATGAGGTGTCCAAGAACCAAGGACCATATGTGTAGAGCTACAATTCTCCTGGAATCAGCAGGTACAATTGTTTCAAAGAAGACATTAAATGCACTCAACCTCCATGGCCGGTATGCACACTAACCATGCAAGTTTCTATTGCTGAAAAAAATGTGAATGCAGACTTATGAATCCTCCCAATGCACGTACCGTGCACTGTGGGGATTTGTTAGATTCAGACCTGAGACTAGAGGCAGGGCTGGCGTCAGCACCTGGCACACCCGGGCAAGTGCCGGGCCCTGAGCAGGCAGGGGGCCCACTCGCCGTCGGGGACACTGGCATGCTATGGGAGCTTTGTGCCGGCACCCGCGAGTGGACACTCCTAACTTTATCCGGGACTTGCTATACTGTCATCACCTCTCCCTGTTCCAGTGCTGCAGTGTCTTCCATCCTCTGACTGACATTCAGGTCAGAGTGCACAATGACATCACTAGTGTGCACTCTCTGCCTGAGCAGTCACAGCACTGAAAACAGGAAAAAGCAATACTGAGGAGTCCAGAGCAGAGCAGTGTCAAGTGACGAGTGGTGAGTATTTCATTTTTTTGTAAATATTTGTGCAATATATGTGGACCATAAGAAGGAGCCCATATATGGAGCATTATATAGGGCCAATTCTATATGGAGCATTTTATGATGCCAATTTAATATGGAGCACCTTATGGGGCCAATTCTATATAGAGCTTCTTATGGGATCAATTTAATATGGAGCATCTTTTGGGGCCAATTCTATATGGAGATTCTTATGGGGTCAATACTATATGGAGAATCTTATGGGGCCAATTCTATATGGAGCTTCTTATGGGGCCAATTCGATATGGAGCTTTTTATGGGGCCAATTCTATATGGAGCATCTTATGGGGCCAATTCTATATGGAGCTTCTTATGGGGCCAATTATATATGGAGCATTTTATGGAGCCCATTATACATGGAGCACATTATGGGGCCAATTGTTTTTGGAGCATTATATGGGGGCAATCATATACTGTAAGGAGCATTATATGTGACCCATTCTGTAAGGAGCATCATATGGGGCCCATTTTCTATGGAGCAATATATTTGACTCAGTAGACTGTATGGGGCTGATACTGTATGGAGTATTATGTGTGGCCCATTACATATGGATCAATAGATGGGACCCATCATATACTGTATAGAGAATTATATGTGGCTCACTATACTAAATGGAGCATTATATGGGGCTCATTATTCTGTACGGAGCAATATATGGGGCTCATTATTCTGCATGGAGCAATATATGAGGCTCATTATTCTGTATGGAGCACTATGTGGTGCCCATAATACAGTATGAAGCATTATATGGGGCTAATTATTCTGTATGGATGTTGTGAATTCAGCTCTTGGGCTCCCTCCGGTGGTTATGAGTGGTAGTGCTGCGGTAGTTGGATCGCAGCATTTATCAGGTGTATCTATTTTTTGCAATTTGGGCTGGGCTATATAGCCTTGCTTGTTCCTTTAGTCAGTGCCAGTTGTCCATTGTTTTTGGAGGATTCACATCCCTTCTGGTCTCTCCTGTTCGCTGTGCTTTTCTTCAAAGATAAGTCCTGGCTTTGTTTTTGCTGTCCACCTGCTGTGGATCTTATAGTTCTGTGCATTTCTCATGTTTTGTCTTGTCCAGCTTTGTTTTTTTGCAGCCTAGCTGTGTCTCTGGAGATGCAGATATACCCTCCATGTCTTTAGTCAGATGTGGTGTTTTGTATTTTCTGTGGTGGATATTTTCTAGTGTTTTAATACTGACTGCATAGTACTCTGTTCTATCCTTTCTTTTTAGCTAGTATGGCCTCCTATGCTAAATCCTGATTTCATGTCTGCATATGTTATTTCCCTCTCCTCTCACAGTCAATATTTGTGGGGGGCTGTCTATCCTTTGGGGATTTTCTCTGAGGCAAGATAGGTTTCCTGTTTCTGTCTTTAGGGGTAGTTAATTCTTAGGCTGTGTCGAGGGGTCTAGGGAGCGTTAGGTACCCCCCACGGCTGCTTCTAGTTGCGCTGCTAAGTTCAGGGTTTGCGGTCAATACAGGTGCCACCTTCTCCAGAGTACGTCTCATGCTGCTCCAAGGCCACCAGATCATAACAATGGAGGACTATACTGTCCGGTTTCTGACCTATTGATATTACTCATGTAATGTAAGCAGTAATTGAAATCTTTTGCATTGTATTATATCGATATTTCTCTGCTGCATTTGTGCATTATGAATTGTGGTATGTGTTAAAGGGGCCCATTGGGACTCTTTTGCCCAATGCCCATGAAAACCTGGAGCTGCCCCTGACTAGAGGGCATGCGTTATACATACTAGTGGCCTTACAAGTGTATGGAGCGGGGCCAAAACCCATTGGCCAAGACTATGTATAACGCACACATATCTTCTGGTCCCAGGTCTGAAATCAGCAAACCCCCACAGCACATAGTGCATGCACTGGGGGATTCATAAGTCAGCAATCACCCAGAGTGACTGCAGACTTATCAATTTGGATCGTACAACCCCTTTAAGATATATGGACCACACACTGATCTCCCTGATAATCTGCCTACAAATAACTAAAAGGGGGTATTACCAGTGTGATTTTGGTAACGGCTGACACTATGCCCTCACTCTTGGATCTCATGTTGACACCGTGCTCTACAGTGAAGTCAAAAATGACACAGTACTGTCGAATTAACACTGTATTGAGAAAGTTCACTTTAGTTGTACTTATACAATTGCACTGCAGTTGTCCTCTCATAGTACTTCAGCTTTCATCTCACAGGTAGCCATTGTGAGGGGAGGCAGTACAGCAGAGCTGACAATGGAAATGTTTTTTCAATGAAACAAGGTTCAAATATGCTGTACTGTGTTAGTTACAATCAGGCACAGCTGTGCAACAAAGCTGATAGCGTTATGAGAGAAGTGCTGCCGCAAATGTTTGTAATGATCAAACCTATAATATAATGCACAACTCATGAAAATATAAAGAATATAATTTTATTAATCATACAAAATCACAAGACATATGATAAATAAAAGGGAAAAAACAAAATAAGTGGAAAAAAGGTACGGGGTAACACTAGGACCAAAGTAACATATATAGTATAATCAAAATGAAGACAAAGAATATCCACATAAATGAGAATAATAATTACAACACTGGTATCCACGGGATGTAAAATTAGCAATATAGTCTATAACAGAAATACCAACTATCATAGGTCATATAGATGACAGTAATGTCACAGGGTATACCATTCAAAAAAAAAAAAAAAAAAACTCGGTAATACCAGAATATTAGTGCATATGGACAGAATTATAAGTAAAAAACCATATACCCATCATAGGCTATGTGCCCACATTATTATAGCAGCAAAATGCAAATTATTTAGGTAGCAGCATAGCATAGATATTGCACATTAAGTCCATCTGGCAATGAATAGAAAGCCCCCTGCACAGCAATAGTGGTACAGCTTTCCCTCGTCAAAGCTCAGGCGAAACGCGCGTCGGGCGGGTGCGGGCCACCACAGGACCACTTAGACAGTTGAGTATTCCATTGTTTTTACATCTTCTTCTTTTTTGTCTGGGCTGCGGACTTTAGACAAATTGAGAGCACGCTGTGTTAGTCTATTAGTGATTACACTGTACCACTATTGCTGTGCAGGGGGCTTTCTATTCATTGCCAGATGGACTTAATGTGCAATATCTATGCTATGCTGCTACCTAAATAATTTGCATTTTGCTGCTATAATAATGTGGGCACATAGCCTATGATGGGTATATGGTTTTTTACTTATAATTCTGTCCATATGCACTAATATTCTGGTATTACCGAGTTTTTTTTTTTTGAATGGTATACCCTGTGACATTACTGTCATCTATATGACCTATGATAGTTGGTATTTCTGTTATAGACTATATTGCTAATTTTACATCCCGTGGATACCAGTGTTGTAATTATTATTCTCATTTATGTGGATATTCTTTGTCTTCATTTTGATTATACTATATATGTTACTTTGGTCCTAGTGTTACCCCGTACCTTTTTTCCACTTATTTTGTTTTTTCCCTTTTATTTATCATATGTCTTGTGATTTTGTATGATTAATAAAATTATATTCTTTATATTTTCATGAGTTGTGCATTATATTATAGGTTTGATAGTTTGGTAAATGCACACCATATGTCTATTGTGTTATACATATGTGTACTTACTAAATGTTTGTAATGAGACAACGTTCACTAATGCTGTACTGTGTTCGTTCTGCTGTACTGTGCTATGTCTGATCTCAATGTTATTATGAGAGGAAAGTGTAAGGTATTACATGTCTCACAAGGATAGTTCACCTTTCATTTAAAGTCAGATTGTCATGCAGATTTGTATCCATCTCATAGATTTTAACAGCTCATTTACATATAAAAAAAAGTGGATGTCTCTGGAATAAGACATCAGATCGCAGATATCAAGGTGTAATTTTATTTAACTTTCTATAGCCTACATGCCCATGTAGACAGCTTAGGAGGGTTGATCCTACTGTCAAATTCCCTTAAATAGAATTAAAGGGTGCTAATAAATAATGTATAAATAAAAATTTACAAACACTCGAAAATGAATGTAGCATGGAAAAAAACTGATTTAATACATAAATAAAAACATACACACTTAACAAGTACAATATAAAAACAATACAATCCTAAATAAAAAATAATCAAAATAATTCACCTAAACAAAGATTGGTGGACTTGGACGTTCCTTTTAAGAAACCCATTCATAATGTTGGATCTGTGCTTGCTAATGTGACGTCAGAGTACTTGGATTGTGCATTCCATGTATAGTAGCTGTAAGGAGGAGAGGCGGCCTCGGCGTGCCTTGTCCGGGATGAGACCGGAATCACCGGTGCTGTCAACCGAGTTGCAGAGGGGAGAGTTTATTTCTCCGGACAGACCTTTGAACTTGAGACCAGGGGGCATGGAGGATATAAAAAGGGTGACAGTGCACGTGAGCAAGTTCAGTGTGGGCAGGAAGCTGTACTGTGCAGACTGAGTGTGAGACCTCCTCCGCTGCACAGTCAGGACAAAGTAGGCCCAAGCCAGAGTGGCCTACGGAAGCTTACCAGAGACTTCAGGCAGAGACGCTTCCAGAGATCGCTGATCGTGCTGACTCCCATAATACCACTGACCGTGAGTGATCCCTCCTTACGACCAGACAGTAGAGGGCGCACTCACAGATGGGACGACCAAACCGCAGACAGAGTGCGGCTGCCTGACATATCCGCTCTCGCATACTCCCGTGCTGTGTCGGCACTTAAAAGAAAGGACAGTTCCTTTTCCAGCAGATCTCCCCTTGGACCAGGTCCTGGACAAGACATCCCAGGACCAACGATAACATCGGAATCCAAGGCCCCTTCTGTACCAGGATGACACCAGATTCTTCAAGCGTTCAGGTCTGAATGCCACCTCTATCATTTCAGAGACTGCTCCTCATCAACACTGAATCGATAAGTTTGATACTTTTAAACTTTCCCCTACCTAATTATACACCTGTTGCCTCTAAGTTAATCATATACAGTTTTACTACCCTATCTTCCATTTACCCCCTCCCTGTGTGGAGTAACGCTGTTATATTAAATCCCTCTGTTAACGCTTGCTCTGCCACTGACCGTTACTGCATCCGTTTACCTGCTTTCATAGCCAACATGAACAGTGCAAAAGAAAAAGAGCAAGACGAGACAAGTAAATTGAAAATTGGTGTATGATGAACTTTTGTTGTGTGATCATTGAGGAAAAGGTTGTGTTGCCCTATGTATAAAATTGCAGAACCAGAGGCAATGATCGCGTGCCACATTTGAAATAGAATATAAGATGTTGGCTTGACTACCTTCAACTTACTAGTGTACAAATGATTTCTAAGCTTATATCTAAAGGTGTGGTGTTGTTTTGCCTGTATTTTTTTCAAATAGGTGAATTATCGATTATGGCTATAGGAGTGGTCTTTGCTAAAAGTGGTAATGAAATTAAATTAGCTTTGGTTTGGAACTTTACGTCTAGTCGATAGTTCTCGGAGCTATATACTATAAATAAAGATTATGAATATACTTACTTTTAATGTTAAATAAAACCTTTTGCACGCAACATTTTAACTTGACTAAATAAATATTATTAGGGACAAATATCTCTTATTAAAATAGCATCGACTATAGAAAAGGGCTTTACAATCCTAAAGGACTGATGCCAATACTGAAAGAGAGCTTCATGCTAAGACATTTATAGACAATGTTGTGCTAATTACATACAAATTAATAACACTGTATAATTTTGCAGTTTTTGTACTTTTAAGGTACATTTTAAAGAAAAGGGCACAATTGAAAAGAATGTATTTTGTTAGCCTTGAAAATATAATACAGATTTATTTACAATTACGTTATGCCGTACAACATGTTCTATTCAGTATATAATCCTCATTATATTTTTAAATTCAACATTATCTAGAAATTGAATAGCACAAAGAATAAAGAGATCTTACCTTTGTAAGTTTATTTAATACAATTCATGTTTTGCCAATTTGTATTAAAGCATTTACTAACCTGTCACGGTTCAACTGACGAGTGACCTGGGACCATGGGGCATCTTTCCTGGCTCTAACACTAGGGCCGCCCAAGCTCACCCTGATCCCCGGGATACTTCAGATGGTGAAGATGCCGGGATCTCTGCCCATGCCTTACCTCCTAGAACAGCCCTACATCTGTCCTCTTCCCCCACCCGGGGAAGAGAGACGTTACTGCGAACTGCAGTACACCAACCCAACAGACAGGGTGACGAAGACAAGGGTAAACTGAAAACTCCACACAAACAAAATATACACTCAAATATAACAGGTTTTTACCAGGTTATGTAGAGAGGTGGAAGAATGAAAAACAGGGAAGGATAAGGAATTTCCAAGCGTACAAACCAGCCAACAGTCACTAATAAACTCCTCCAGCTCTCCTTCACCACACCAGCTTCTCCCACTCCTAGATCAAGCAGCAAATTGCTAACGCTGACAATGACTTGGTAATCGAGACCAGATTTTATAGGGAAAAGGAGTGTCTTACCGAGCACAGCTGAATGTAGGAGTCATTCTTCCAAAATGGACGATTGACCCCTGTTCTGCTTGAAGAAATAAACATGTTTAATACACTGGAAAAGTGTTTCTTCTCAGTGTAGTAGGAGCGACCAGACGCGGCGGTCTTCTGGCTCTGCTCTGTTGCTGTAATCCCGTGACAGAACATTTAAATTGAAGAACATGTAACTTGAAACAAGCCTAAATTATTTTCATAAATGAAACCACATACTGCAGATATAACAAATAACACTTAAATAACTGTGTTGTAGAGCAGCACAGTGGCTCAGTGGTTAATAGAAAAAGATGCTTTGCAGTCTTGGCAGACTTTAAATTCTTATGCCATTAAATCAGAAAGTTATGTCACACAAAATAGTAAATGAATAACATTTCTCACATGTCTACTTTACATTTGCATCATTTTTGAGCATTTTTTTTGTTTATTAGGAAGTTAGAAGTAGAGTTGAGTGACTTTTACTTTTTTAGGATTGAGTCGGGTTTCAGCAAGCAAAAAAGAAAAGGGCACACAGCAACAAGCGACAGCAAAAAGTACAGCCAAGAAGCAACGAAGAGTGGTGGTGGTGGGAGACTCACTACTGAGAGGCACAGAAGCAGCCATCTGCAGACCGGACATAACTGCAAGAGAAGTATGCTGCCTTCCAGGTGCGATGATCAAGGATGTGACCGATAGGATACCAAAGCTCTTCAGCTCCAAGGACGTCCACCCATTTCTTCTGATACATATTGGCACCAATGACACGGCAAGGAAGGACAATCTGCAAAGACTTTGAAGAGTTGGGGAAGAAAGTAAAGGAACTGGATGCACAGGTAGTTTTTTCTTCTATCCTTCCAGTAGACGGGCATGGCACCAGGAGATGGGACAGGATCCTTGATGCAAACAACTGGCTAAGACGATGGTGCAGACAACAAGGATTCGGATTCCTGGACCACGGTGTGAATTACTTGTACGATTGACTCCTCGCCAGAGACGGACTACACCTCAACAAACCTGGGAAACACACATTCGCCAGAAGACTCGCTACACTCATCAGGAGGGCGTTAAACTAGAAGAAGAGGGGACGGGAAGAAAAACATTAGACGCGAACAAAGAAGACCCAGGAAAACATACTCAGAAGGGAGGTAAGAACATTTCTAAAACAATCCACAGCGAGGAGATTGGAACAAAACAAAATCCTCTAAACTGCATGCTCGCAAACGCCAGAAGCCTGACAAACAAGATGGAAGAACTAGAAGCAGAAATATCTACAGGTAACTTTGACATAGTGGGAATAACCGAGACATGGTTAGATGAAAGCTATGACTGGGCAGTTAACTTACAGGGTTACAGTCTGTTTAGAAAGGATCGTAAAAATCGGAGAGGAGGAGGGGTTTGTCTCTATGTAAAGTCTTGTCTAAAGTCCACTTTAAGGGAGGATATTAGCGAAGGAAATGAGGATGTCGAGTCCATATGGGTCGAAATTCATGGAGGGAAAAATGGTAACAAAATTCTCATTGGGGTCTGTTACAAACCCCCAAATATAACAGAAACCATGGAAAATCTACTTCTAAAGCAGATAGATGAAGCTGCAACCCATAATGAGGTCCTGGTTATGGGGGACTTTAACTACCCGGATATTAACTGGGAAACAGAAACCTGTGAAACCCATAAAGGCAACAGGTTTCTGCTAATAACCAAGAAAAATTATCTTTCACAATTGGTACAGAATCCAACCAGAGGAGCAGCACTTTTAGACCTAATACTATCTAATAGACCTGACAGAATAACAAATCTGCAGGTAGTCGGGCATCTAGGAAATAGCGACCACAATATTGTACAGTTTCACCTGTCTTTCACTAGGGGGACTTTTCAGGGAGTCACAAAAACACTGAACTTTAGGAAGGCAAAGTTTGACCAGCTTAGAGATGCCCTTAATCTGGTAGACTGGGACAATATCCTCAGAAATAAGAATACAGATAATAAATGGGAAATGTTTAAGAACATCCTAAATAGGCAGTGTAAGCGGTTTATATCTTGTGGGAATAAAAGGACTAGAAATAGGAAAAACCCAATGTGGCTAAACAAAGAAGTAAGACAGGCAATTAACAGTAAAAAGAAAGCATTTGCACTACTAAAGCAGGATGGCACCATTGAAGCTCTAAAAAACTATAGGGAGAAAAATACTTTATCTAAAAAACTAATTAAAGCTGCCAAAAAGGAAACAGAGAAGCACATTGCTAAGGAGAGTAAAACTAATCCCAAACTGTTCTTCAACTATATCAATAGTAAAAGAATAAAAACTGAAAATGTAGGCCCCTTAAAAAATAGCGAGGAAAGAATGGTTGTAGATGACGAGGAAAAAGCTAACATATTAAACACCTTCTTCTCCACGGTATTCACGGTGGAAAATGAAATGCTAGGTGAAATCCCAAGAAACAATGAAAACCCTATATTAAGGGTCACCAATTTAACCCAAGAAGAGGTGCGAAACCGGCTAAATAAGATTAAAATAGATAAATCTCCGGGTCCGGATGGCATACACCCACGAGTACTAAGAGAACTAAGTAATGTAATAGATAAACCATTATTTCTTATTTTTAGGGACTCTATAGCGACAGGGTCTGTTCCCCAGGATTGGCGCATAGCAAATGTGGTGCCAATATTCAAAAAGGGCTCTAAAAGTGAACCTGGAAATTATAGGCCAGTAAGTCTAACCTCTATTGTTGGTAAAATATTTGAAGGGTTTCTGAGGGATGTTATTCTGGATTATCTCAATGAGAATAACTGTTTAACTCCATATCAACATGGGTTTATGAGAAATCGCTCCTGTCAAACCAATCTAATCAGTTTTTATGAAGAGGTAAGCTATAGGCTGGACCATGGTGAGTCATTGGACGTGGTATATCTCGATTTTTCCAAAGCGTTTGATACCGTGCCGCACAAGAGGTTGGTACACAAAATGAGAATGCTT
Organism: Ranitomeya imitator; assembly: GCF_032444005.1. Classification (NCBI taxonomy): domain Eukaryota; kingdom Metazoa; phylum Chordata; class Amphibia; order Anura; family Dendrobatidae; genus Ranitomeya; species Ranitomeya imitator. Next base: position 55,897,690 of record NC_091291.1, read on the forward strand.
GGTCTGGGGGAAAATGTGTGTAAATGGGTTAGTAACTGGCTTAGTGATAGAAAGCAGAGGGTGGTTATAAATGGTATAGTCTCTAACTGGGTCGCTGTGACCAGTGGGGTACCGCAGGGGTCAGTATTGGGACCTGTTCTCTTCAACATATTCATTAATGATCTGGTAGAAGGTTTACACAGTAAAATATCGATATTTGCAGATGATACAAAACTATGTAAAGCAGTTAATACAAGAGAAGATAGTATTCTGCTACAGATGGATCTGGATAAGTTGGAAACTTGGGCTGAAAGGTGGCAGATGAGGCTTAACAATGATAAATGTAAGGTTATACACATGGGAAGAAGGAATCAATATCACCATTACACACTGAATGGGAAACCACTGGGTAAATCTGACAGGGAGAAGGACTTGGGGATCCTAGTTAATAATAAACTTACCTGGAGCAGCCAGTGCCAGGCAGCAGCTGCCAAGGCAAACAGGATCATGGGGTGCATTAAAAGAGGTCTGGATACACATGATGAGAGCATTATACTGCCTCTGTACAAATCCCTAGTTAGACCGCACATGGAGTACTGTGTCCAGTTTTGGTCACCGGTGCTCAGGAAGGATATAATGGAACTAGAGAGAGTACAAAGGAGGGCAACAAAATTAATAAAGGGGATGGGAGAACTACAATACCCAGATAGATTAGCGAAATTAGGATTATTTAGTCTAGAAAAAAGACGACTGAGGGGCGATCTAATAACCATGTATAAGTATATAAGGGGACAATACAAATATCTCGCTGAGGATCTGTTTATACCAAGGAAGGTGACGGGCACAAGGGGGCATTCTTTGCGTCTGGAGGAGAGAAGGTTTTTCCACCAACATAGAAGAGGATTCTTTACTGTTAGGGCAGTGAGAATCTGGAATTGCTTGCCTGAGGAGGTGGTGATGGCGAACTCAGTCGAGGGGTTCAAGAGAGGCCTGGATGTCTTCCTGGAGCAGAACAATATTGTATCATACAATTAGGTTCTGTAGAAGGACGTAGATCTGGGGATTTATTATGATGGAATATAGGCTGAACTGGATGGACAAATGTCTTTTTTCGGCCTTACTAACTATGTTACTATGTTACTATGAAACCTGACTTTGTAAAAAGTCAGGTCGGGTGAAATCGGCCGATTATTTCGAAAAGTCAGGGTCCGATCGAAACATGAAACCCAATGCAAGTCAATATGGAATCAAAGTCGGCAGTGAGTGAAGGACAGGAAAAAACCTACAGTGCCCATTTTATTGCCCAAAACATCAATTCTTATTTCTTAAGCTTGTTAATCTTAAGTTACTTTATAATAATAGTTAGGCATTGAAAACAGGGGGTCATTTGGCTAAAGTTGTGGCTGGCTCAAGATTTTTATGGGCCCAGGAAACGCGGAATATGTCACGGCGGTGGAGCAGGAAGAGGTAAGTATGTCAACTTTGCAAGTGCTGTGATCCTGAGCAAGCAGGGGAGCCCACTAGTTGGCACTGGCACAGGGCCCCTCATAGTACGGCGGTGTGTTTGATGGCAGGTGGCGCCTCCCACTCCCAGAGTCACTTTTGCGTACTATGAGGGACCATGTGCCAGTGTCAATGAGTATGCCCCCACACCTGATAAAGGAACCTGCACTTTCATCTGCACCTTCCTCTTTGTCCCCGTGTAAGGTGGTATAGTATGCGGGAAGGAGAAGCTGACTTTCAGCAGGGTCAGATTCTGGCTGTGTAGAGTGCAAAGGGAATGTAGTGGTCTGGGTCAATGTACCAGCAAACTCATCTAGCAGTGGCTGGGAAATGGGCAGGATGAGGAGGAAACACAAATATAGGCCCAAAATAAAAAAGTAGGTTAAAAGCAGTTCAAAATTGGTAACAGGACTAAACAGGCAGCATTGCTTTGTTCAGTGGAGGACAATTGTAACGAATGGCGCAGACACAGTTATTAGGCCCAAAATAAAAAAGTAAGCTAAATGCAGTTCAAAATTGGTAACAGGACTAAACAGGCAGCATAGCTTTGTTAAGTGGAGGACAATTGTAATGAGTGAAGCAGACACAGGGAGTAGGCCCAAAATAAAAAAATTAGGCTAAATTCAGTTCAAAATTGGTAACAGGACTAAACAGGCGGCATTGCATTGTTCAGTGGAGGACAGTGGTGCAGACACAGTCAGTAGGCCCAAAATAAAAAGTAGGCTAAATGCAGTTCAAAATTGGCAACAGGACTAAACAGGTGGCATAGCATTGTTAAGTGGAGGACAATTGTAATGAGTGGCGCAGACACAGGTAGTAGGCCCAAAATACAAAAGTAGGCTAAAAGCAGTTCAAAATTGGTAACAGGACTAAACAGGCGGAATAGCTTTGTTCTGTGGAGGACAATTGTAATGAGTGGCACAGACACAGGTAGTAGGCCCAAAATACAAAAGTAGGCTAAATGCAGTTCAGAATTGGTAACAGGACTAAACAGGCAGCATAGCTTTGTTAAGTGGAGTACAATTGTAATGAGAGGAGCAGACACAGGGAGTAGGCCCAAAATAAAAAAATTAGGCTAAATTCAGTTCAAAATTGGTAACAGGACTAAACAGGCGGCATTATTTTGTTCAGTGGAGGACAACTGTAACGAGTGGCGCAGACACAGGTAGTAGGCCCAAAATACAAAAGTAGGCTAAAAGCAGTTCAAAATTGGTAACAGGACTAAACAGGTGGCATAGCTTTGTTCTGTGGAGGACAATTGTAATGTGTGGCGCAGACAAAAGTAGTAGGCCCAAAATACAAAAGTAGGCTAAAAGCAGTTCAAAATTGGTAACAGGACTAAACAGGCTGCATAGCTTTGTTCTGTGGAGGAAAATTGTAATAAGTAGCGAAGACACAGGTAGTAGGCCCAAAATACAAAAGTAGGCTAAATGCAGTTCAAAATTGGTAACAGGACTAAACAGGCGGCATAGCTTTGTTAAGTGGAGGACAATTGTAATGAGTGGCACAGACACGGTTAGTAGGCCCAAAATACAAAAGTAGGCTAAAAGCAGTTCAAAATTGGTAACAGGACTATACAGGCGGCATAGCTAGGTACTGGTGTGAGCTCCTCTGCTGAGTAGCAGAGAGTGGTAGTAGGCGCAAAGTATTAACTGGTCTAAATTGAGGCCAGGGCCCCTGTATATTTTTACTGCCATCTATCATTTCAACAAATTTGTATTGGCAGTGCCATTGAAGGATTTAATAGCACAGACTACACAGTGGTGGAGCAGGGAGAGGTAAGTATTGCAAGTGGTAGAGCACTGTTCGAGCTGGGGGAACACTCTCTCGTGGGTGGCGGTACTGGCACAGGGCTCCTCATTTTATGACGGTGTGTCTGACGTTGGTTGTGCACCACCACCATCAGAGACACTTCATTGTACTATGAGGGACGCTGTGCCAGTGACGTTGCCCAAGAGTGGGCGCACCCACCTGTCCAGGCAAACGGCACTCTCACGAGTCAGCCCATTTAGGGAGGTATAAAAATGGCCTATGGTGGACATTCAGCAGTTGCAAATGGAGGAATTGAAGAAGTCAGTAAGAGGAGGCCAAAAGCAAGACATTTTTAGGGCAAGCTATGTGTCAGCAGAGGAAGGTGGGGCAAAATAATTTGAAATCCATGATTGGTTCATTTTAATGAAGGTTAGATCATCAACATTCTGGGTAGCCAGACGTGTCCTTTTTTCGGTCAGTATTGAACCAGCAGCACTGAAGACTCTTTCTGATAGCACACTAGAAGCAGGGCAAGCTAGCACCTGTAATGCATATTCTGCCAATTCAGGCCAGGTGTCTATTTTAGATGCCCAGTAATCCAAGGGGAATGACCTGTGAGGGAGAACATCGATAAGGGAGGAAAAGTAGTTCGTAACCATACTGGACAAATGCTGTCTCCTGTCACTTTGAATCAATGCAGCACTACCTGTCGTGTCAGCGGTCATTGCAAAATCACTCCACAACCTGGTCAAAAAACCCCTCTGACCAACGCCACTTCGGATTTGTGCACCTCTAACACCTCTGCCATGTTGCCCCCTACGGCTCGTGGGAGAACCATCACCGCCGCTGTGTGTTGGGAATGCCTGAACCACACGGTCTACAAGAGTTGCTTGTTTGGTAGCCAATATTTGCTCAAGGTTCTCATGTGGCATGATGTTTTGTAATTTTCCTTTATATCATAGTTCCAGGAGGCAGGCCAACCAGTAATCATCATTGGTCATCATTTTAATAATGCTGGGGTCCCTTTTTAAGATACGCAAGGCATACTCAGCCATGTGGGCCAATGTTCCAGGTGTCAATTCACTGCTTGTGCTGGGTTGAGGAGCACTTTCTTACAAATCAACATCACTTGTGTCCCACAAAATCCCTGTACCTGACCTTGCAACGCCACCAGTTTCTATTGCCCCCTGAGAAGCATCCTCCTCCCATGAATATTCATCCCCATCATCCTCCTCCTCCACCTCTTCGTCCGCCACCTCGTCCAGAAGAGTTCCCTGAGCAGACAATGGCTGACTGTCATCAAGATTTCCCTCCTCCTTGGCTGCAGACACCAGCTCCTTAATGTGCATCAAACTTTGCATCAGCAGACGCATTAGTGGGATGCTCATGCTTATGATGGCGTCGTCTGCACTTACCAGCCATGTGCACTCCTCAAAACGCTGAAGGACTTGACAGAGGTCTTGGAGCTTCGACCACTGCACACCAGACAACTCCATGTCTGCCATCCCACTGCCTGCCCGTGTATGTGTATCCTCCCACAAATTAATCACAGCGCGCCTCTGTTCGCACAGCCTCTGAATCATGTGCAGTGTGGAGTTCCACCTTGTTGCAATGTCGATTATTAGGCAGTGCTGGGGAAGATTCAGCATTCGCTGATGGTTCAGCATATGGCTGGAGTGTACGGGCGACCGGCGGATGTACGAGCAAAGTCTTCGCAATTTCAGGAGCAGGGCTGGTAACTCCGGATAATTTTTGAGGAAGCACTGCACCACCAGGTTCAAGGTGTGAGCCAGGCAAGGTATGTGTTTAAGATCTGAAAGGGCTATGGCAGCCATAAAATTCCTTCCGTTATCCCTGACTACCTTGCCTGCCTCAAGATGTACACTGCAAACCCATGACTGAGTTTGTTGCTGCAAGTAATCGGCCGGTACTTCTGTGGTGTGTCTGTTGTCACCCAAACACTTCATTTCTAACACAGCCTGCTGACGCTTACCACTAGCTGTTCGATAATGGGACACCTCGTGTGCAACACTGGCAGCTGCGGATAGAGTGGTCGTGCAACTGCGCTCTGTGGATGAGTTTTCACTTCAGGTAGAGGAGTAGGAGGGGTGGCGAACGCCTACAGCCAACTGTTTCCTAGACCGTGGGCTAGGCAGAACTGTCCCACTATGGCTGTTCCCTGTGGACCTTGCATCCACCACATTAACTGTCATGATCCCAATGGCAGGGGATCACAAAAGGACAAGCACAAAAACAAAACAAGCTCTAGGGTGATGGAACCTGAGCTGACCGCGATCCTGAACCTAAACACACAACTAGCAGTAGCCGGGGAACGTGCCTACGATGATTCCTAGACGTCTCGCGCCAGCCGAAGGATTAACTTCCCCTATCAGAAGAAACACAGACCTCACTTGCCTCCAGAGAAACACCATAATCTAGCTGTGGCTGTGCATCAGTGCACTCCATGTCCGATTCATCTTGTAATGGGCAGTTAACAATTTCCCGTTCTAACCCAGGCATGGTATGTGTAAAGAGCTCCATGGAGAAACCTGTAGTGTCGCCTGACGCATCCTTCACTTTGGTTTGGGTGAAGGACACAAGGAAACGTCTTGTTCCTGATCGGGGGCATTGTTGTGAATTCTGTTATCGAACTCCCTCCTGTGGTCTTGAATGGTACTTCAGCGAGTTCTGTACATGGACTCCCCCTGGTGGCTGTGAGTGGAGCTGCTGCTTCTGAGGTTCCTTCCACAGGTGACGTAGTTTATTCTTTGGCTGGCTGCTCTATTTAACTCCACTCAGATCGTTACTCCATGCCAGATGTCAATGTTCTTGTACTGGTTCAGTTCGCTCTTGGATCTTTCGGGTGACCTGTCTACCCCAGCAGAAGCTAAGTCCCTGCTAGTTTATTATTTGTTCTTTGTTTTCTTGTCCAGCTTGCTATCATGATTTTGCCTTGCTAGCTGGAAGCTCTGGGATGCAGAGTGGCACCTCCGCACCGTGAGTCGGTGCGGAGGTCTTTTTGCACACTCTGGGTGGTCTTTTGTAGTTTTTTGTGCTGACCGCAAAGATACCTTTCCTATCCTCAGTCTGTTTAGTTAGTCTGGCCTACCTTTGCTGAAACTTGTTTCATTTCTGTGTTTGTGACTTTCATCTTAACTCACAGTCAATATATGTGGGGGGCTGCCTTTTCCATTGGGGAATTTCTCTGAGGCAAGGTAGGCTTTATTTTCTATCTCTAGGGCTAGTTAGCTCTTAGGCTGTGAAGAGGCATCTAGGCCTGGTTAGGTACGCTCCACGGCTATTTCTAGTGTGTGTGATAGGATTAGGGGTTGCGGTCAGCAGAGCTCCCACTTCCCAGAGCTTGTTCTGTGTTAGTTTAACCATCAGGTCGTTCCAGGTGCTCCTAACCACCAGGTCCATAATAGTACAGCTGGCCCAAAGTATTAATGCATCTCAATAGAGGGATAAGAGAAGTTCTGAGACCATTTTTTTTCTCTGCAGTGTGTTTTGTCTTTCTTTTCCCCTTAACCTCAGGGTGGTTCAGGACACAGGGGTAGATATGGACATTCAAGGTCTGTCCTCTTGTGTGGATCATCTCACTGCAAGGGTACAAAACATTCAAGATTTTGTGGTTCAGAATCCGATGTTAGAGCCTAGAATTCCAATTCCTGATTTGTTTTCTGGGGATAGATCTAAGTTCCTGAATTTCAAAAATAATTGTAAACTGTTTCTTGCTTTGAAACCCCGCTCCTCTGGTGACCCCGTTCAACAAGTAAAAATCATTATTTCTTTGTTGCGTGGTGACCCTCAAGACTGGGCATTTTCCCTTGCGCCAGGAGATCCTGCATTGCGTGATGTAGATGCGTTTTTTCTGGCGCTTGGATTGCATTATGATGAACCAAATTCAGTGGATCAGGCAGAGAAAATCTTGCTGGCTTTGTATCAGGGTCAGGATGAAGCAGAGGTATATTGTCAGAAGTTTAGAAAGTGGTCTGTGCTTACTCAGTGGAATGAGTGTGCCCTGGCGGCAATTTTCAGAAAGGGTCTTTCTGAAACCCTTAAGGATGTCATGGTGGGATTTCCCACGCCTGCTGGTCTGAATGAGTCTATGTCCTTGGCCATTCAGATCGATCGGCGCTTGCGGGAGCGCAAAGCTGTGCACCATTTGGCGGTATTCTCTGAGCATAGGCCTGAGCCTATGCAATGTGATAGGACTTTGACCAGAGCTGAACGGCAAGAACACAGACATCGGAATGGGCTGTGTTTTTACTGTGGTGATTCCACTCATGCTATCTCCGAGTGTCCTAAGCGCACTAAGCGGTTCGCTAGGTCTGCCACCATTGGTACGGTACAGTCTAAATTTCTTTTGTCCGTTACTCTGATTTGCTCTTTGTTGTCCTATTCTGTTATGGCATTTGTGGATTCAGGCGCTGCCCTGAATTTGATGGACTTGGAGTTTGCCAGGCGCTGTGGTTTTTTCTTGGAGCCCTTGCAGTATCCTATTCCATTGAGAGGAATTGATGCTACGCCTTTGGCCAAGAATAAGCCACAGTACTGGACTCAATTGACCATGTGCATGGCTCCTGCACATCAGGAGGATATTCGCTTTTTGGTGTTGCATAATCTGCATGATGTGGTCGTTTTTGGGTTGCCTTGACTAGAGGTCCATAATCCTGTATTGGATTGGAAATCTATGTCTGTGTCCAGCTGGGGTTGTCAAGGGGTACATGGTGATGTTCCATTGCTGTCAATTTCGCCTTCCACTCCTTCTGAAGTCCCTGAATTTTTGTCGGATTACCGGGATGTATTTGATGAGCCCAAATCCAGTGCCCTACCTCCTCATAGGGATTGCGATTGTGCTATTAATTTGATTCCTGGTAGTAAGTTTCCTAAGGGCCGACGGTTCAATTTACCTGTGCCAGAGCACGCCGCTATGCGGAGTTATATAAAGGAATCCTTGGATAAAGGTCATATTCGCCCGTCGTCATCACCGTTGGGAGCAGGGTTCTTTTTTGTGGCCAAGAAGGATGGTTCTTTGAGACCTTGTATTGATTACCGCCTTCTTAATAAGATCACAGTCAAATTTCAGTACCCTTTGCCGCTGCTGTCTGATTTGTTTGCTCGGATTAAGGGGGCTAGTTGGTTCACCAAGATAGATCTTCGAGGGGCGTATAATCTTGTGCGTATTAAACAGGGCGATGAATGGAAAACAGCATTTAACACGCCCGAGGGCCATTTTGAGTACCTGGTTATGCCATTCGGGCTTTCTAATGCTCCATCTGTATTTCAGTCCTTTATGCATGACATCTTCCGAGAGTACCTGGATAGATTCATGATTGTATATTTGGATGATATTTTGGTCTTTTCGGATGATTGGGAGTCTCATGTAAAGCAGGTCAGAATGGTGTTCCAGGTCCTTCGTGCGAATTCCTTGTTTGTGAAGGGGTCAAAGTGTCTCTTTGGAGTTCAGAAGGTTTCATTTTTGGGTTTCATTTTTTCCCTTTCTACTATCGAGATGGACCCTGTTAAAGTTCAGGCCATTTATGATTGGACTCAGCCGACATCTGTGAAGAGCCTGCAGAAGTTCCTGGGCTTTGCTAATTTTTACCGTCGCTTCATCGCTAATTTTTCTAGTGTGGCTAAACCGTTGACTGATTTGACCAAGAAAGGTGCTGATGTGGTCAATTGGTCCTCTGCGACTGTAGAGGCTTTTCAGGAGTTGAAGCGTCGTTTTTCTTCTGCCCCTGTGTTGTGCCAGCCAGATGTTTCGCTCCCGTTTCAGGTCGAGGTTGATGCTTCTGAGATTGGAGCAGGGGCTGTTTTGTCGCAAAGAAGTTCTGATGGCTCGGTGATGAAACCATGTGCCTTCTTTTCTAGAAAGTTCTCGCCTGCTGAGCGCAATTATGATGTTGGCAATCGAGAGTTGTTGGCCATGAAGTGGGCATTCGAGGAGTGGCGACATTGGCTTGAAGGAGCCAAGCATCGCGTGGTGGTTTTGACGGATCACAAGAATTTGACTTATCTCAAGTCTGCCAAACGGTTGAATCCTAGACAGGCTCGATGGTCGCTGTTTTTCTCCTGTTTTGATTTTGTGGTTTCGTACCTTCCGGGCTCTAAGAATGTGAAGGCTGATGCCCTGTCAAGGAGTTTTGTGCCTGACTCTCCGGGTGTTCCTGAGCCGGCGGGTATTCTCAAAGAGGGGGTAATTTTGTCTGCCATCTCCCCTGATTTGCGGCGGGTGCTGCAGAAGTTTCAGGCTGATAGACCTGACCGTTGTCCAGCGGAGAAACTGTTTGTCCCTGATAGATGGACTAGTAGAGTTATCTCTGAGGTTCATTGTTCGGTGTTGGCTGGTCATCCTGGAATCTTTGGTACCAGAGATTTGGTGGCTAGATCCTTTTGGTTGCCTTCTTTGTCACGGGATGTGCGTTCTTTTGTGCAGTCCTGTGGGACTTGTGCTCGGGCTAAGCCCTGCTGTTCTCGTGCCAGTGGGTTGCTTTTGCCCTTGCCAGTCCAGAAGAGGCCCTGGACGCATATTTCCATGGATTTTATTTCAGATCTCCCTGTCTCTCAAAGGATGTCGGTCATTTGGGTGGTTTGTGATCGCTTCTCTAAGATGGTCCATTTGGTACCCTTGTCTAAATTGCCTTCCTCCTCTGATTTGGTGCCATTGTTTTTCCAGCATGTGGTTCGTTTGCATGGCATTCCGGAGAACATCGTCTCGGACAGAGGTTCCCAGTTTGTTTCGAGGTTTTGGCGGTCCTTTTGTGCCAAGATGGGCATTGATTTGTCTTTTTCTTCGGCTTTCCATCCTCAGACAAATGGCCAAACCGAACGAACTAATCAGACTTTGGAAACATATTTGAGATGCTTTGTTTCTGCTGATCAGGATGATTGGGTGTCCTCCTTGCCTTTGGCTGAATTCGCCCTTAATAATCAGGCCAGCTCGGCTACTTTGGTTTCGCCGTTTTTCTGTAATTCTGGTTTTCATCCTCATTTCTCTTCAGGGCAGGTTGAGCCTTTGGACTGTCCTGGTGTGGATACTGTGGTGGACAGGTTGCAGCAGATTTGGACTCATGTGGTGGACAATTTGACATTGTCCCAGGAGAAGGCTCAACGTTTCGCTAACCGCCGGCGCTGTGTTGGTCCCCGACTTCGTGTTGGGGATTTGGTTTGGTTGTCATCTCGTTATGTTCCTATGAAGGTTTCCTCTCCTAAGTTTAAGCCTTGTTTCATTGGTCCGTATAAGATTTCTGAAGTTCTCAATCCTGTGTCATTTCGTTTGGCCCTTCCAGCTTCTTTTGCCATCCATAATGTGTTCCATAGGTCGTTATTGCGGAGATACGTGGCGCCTATGGTTCCCTCCGTTGATCCTCCTGCCCCGGTGTTGGTCGAGGGGGAGTTGGAGTATGTGGTGGAAAAGATTTTGGATTCTCGTATTCCGAGATGGAAACTCCAGTACCTGGTCAAGTGGAAGGGTTATGGTCAGGAAGATAATTCCTGGGTTTTTGCCTCTGATGTTCATGCTGCCGATCTAGTTCGTGCCTTTCATTTGGCTCGTCCTAATCGGCCTGGGGGCTCTGGTGAGGGTTCGGTGACCCCTCCTCAAGAGGGGGGTACTGTTGTGAATTCTGTTATTGAACTCCCTCCTGTGGTCATGAATGGTACTTCGGCGAGTTCTGTCCATGGACTCCCTCTGGTGACTGTGAGTGGAGCTGCTGCTTCTGAGGTTCCTTCCACAGGTGACGTAGTTTATTCTTTGGCTGGCTGCTCTATTTAACTCCACTCAGATCGTTACTCCATGCCAGCTGTCAATGTTCTTGTACTGGTTCAGTTCGCTCTTGGATCTTTCGGGTGACCTGTCTACCCCAGCAGAAGCTAAGTCCCTGCTAGTTTATTTTTTGTTTTTTGTTTTCTTGTCCAGATTGCTATCATGATTTTGCCTTGCTAGCTGGAAGCTCTGGGATGCAGAGTGGCAACTCCGCACCGTGAGTCGGTGCGGAGGTCTTTTTGCACACTCTGCGTGGTATTTTGTAGTTTTTTGTGCTGACCGCAAAGATACCTTTCCTATCCTCAGTCTGTTTAGTTAGTCTGGCCTCCCTTTGCTGAAACTTGTTTCATTTCTGTGTTTGTGACTTTCATCTTAACTCACAGTCAATATATGTGGGGGGCTGCCTTTTCCTTTGGGGAATTTCTCTGAGGCAAGGTAGGCTTTATTTTCTATCTCTAGGGCTAGTCAGCTCTTAGGCTGTGAAGAGGCGTCTAGGCCTGGTTAGGTACGCTCCATGGCTATTTCTAGTGTGTGTGATAGGATTAGGGGTTGCGGTCAGCAGAGCTCCCACTTCCCAGAGCTTGTTCTGTGTTAGTTTAACCATCAGGTCGTTCCAGGTGCTCCAAACCACCAGGTCCATAACAGGGCATCCACTGACGACTCGCTGCTTTTATATTTGGAACTTTCTGAAGAGGAGGCGAAAGAACTAGATGCTGAGTCAGCAATGAAAGCCAAACCTTTTTCCTGCTGCTCCGGCTTTAAAAGCCGTTTTCCTACTTCCAGAAAAGGGAGCCTTCGAGGCTTTGTGGAGCCAGATGATGACTCTGGCTCAACACCTCCAGCCTTAGGTGCTATTGTGCTTTAGCCACTATCACCAGATGCACCACCATCACCACCATCAGTACCAGCTGGCAACCACCGCCCACGGCCTCTTCCACGAGACTTCCTCATTTTTTGGAAAATCTAACCAAAATAACAACCGTTATATGGTTCTGTAAAACAAGGTAGAAAGTGTATATAAACGTGTTGAGAATTTTAAACTCCCTTTTTTTTGGGGGAGACTGACCCAAAACTCAGGCCCAGTGTATATAACAACGCAATCTAAGTGGCAGAAAGTGGCTGGCTGACATACACCAAACTAACAGGACTGCAGTAGATCCACTTTGTAAGAATTTGAAACTCCCTTTTTTGGGGGAGGCTGACCCAAAACTCAGGCCCAGTGTATAAAACAACACAATCTAAGTGGCAGAAAGTGGCTGGCTGACATACACCAAACTAACTGGACTGCAGTAGATCCACTTTGTGAGAATTTGAAACTCCTTTTTTTGAAGGAGGCTGACCCAAAACTCAGGCCCAGTGTATAAAACAACACAATCTAAGTGGCAGAAAGTGGCTGGCTGACATACACCAAACTAACTGGACTGCAGTAGATCCACTCTGTGAGAATTTGAAACTCCCTTTTTTGGAGGAGGCTGACCCAAAACTCAGGCCCAGTGTATATAACAATGCAATGTAAGTGGCAGAAAGTGGCTGGCTGACATACACCAAACTAACAGGACTGCTGTAGATCCACTTTGTGAGAATTTGAAACTCCCTTTTTTGGGGGCAGACTGACCCAAAACTCAGGCCCAGTGTATAAAACAACGCAATATAAGTGGCAGAAAGTGGCTGGCTGACATACACCAAACTAAGAGGACTGCAGTAGATCCACTTTGTGAGAATTTGAAACTCTCTTTTGTTTGGGGATACTGATCCAAAACTCAGGCCCAGTGTATAAATCAATGCAATCTAAGGGCAGTCTCACACGTCCAGATAATTCCAGTACCGGAAAAATCGGTTCCGGAATTATTTGTGTCCATGTGCCGGTGCGTTTCTGTGGCACATCAGTGTGGCACACGTGCAGCACACGTGTGCCGCCCGTGTGCCCACTGGGTACCATTCGCACCGTGCAGGAGACAGCGCTAAAGTTTAGCGCTGTCCCCTGCATCTGGTGCTGAAGCCGCGATTCATATCTTCCCTGCAGCAGCGTTTGCTGTAGAGAAGATATGAATAATCGTGTTTAAAATAAAGATCCATGACCCCACCCCCTGTGCGCCCCCCCCCACTGTTATTAAAAAACTCACCCGGCTCCCTCGCTGGCTGGCGCTGGTTCCTGTCCTGGCCGAACCTTCTACTGTATGAGCGGTCACGTGGGGCCGCTCATTTACAGTAGTTAATATGCGGCTCCACCCCTATGGGAGGTGGAGCCGCATATTTATGATTGTAATGGGCGGCCCCACGTGACCGCTCATACAGTAGAAGGTGCGGCCAGGACAGGAAGCAGTGCCAGCCAGCGAGGGAGCCGAGTGAGTATTTTAATAACAGCGGGGGGGGGCGCACAGGGGGTGGGAGGGCGGTCGGGTCATGGATCTTTGTTTTAAACATGATTATTCATATCTTCTCTACAGCAAACGCTGCTGCAGGGAAGATATGAATCGCGGCTTCAGCACCAGTGGGGGGGACAGCGCTTACAGTAGCACTGTCTCCTGCACGGCACACGGACTGCACATGGACGTCCATGTGCGGTATGTGTTTTACACGGACCCATTGACATTAATGGGTCCGTGTAATCCGTGCGCTCCCACGAACACTGACATGTCTCCATGTATGGCACACGGAGACACGATCCACGAAAAATCAATGACATCTGCACAGATGCATTGATTTCACTGTGTCTACATGTGTCAGTGGCTCCGGTACGTGAGGAAACTGTCACCTCACATACCGGAGCCACTGACGTGTGAAACCGGCCTAAGTGGCAGAAAGTGGCTGGCTGACATACACCAAACTAAAAGGATTGCAGTAGATCTACTTTGTGAGAATTTGAATCTCCCCTTTTTTGGGGGGAGACTGACCAAAAAAACTCAGGCCCAGTGTATATAACAATGCAATCTAAGTGGCAAAAAGTGGCTGGCTGACATACACCAAACTAACAGGACTGCAGTAGATCCACTTTGTGAGAATTTGAAAATCCCTTTTTTGGGGGGGAGACTGACCCAAAACTCAGGCCCAGTGTATAAAACAACGCAAACTAAGGGGCAGAAAGTGGCTGGAAGATATATGAAAAAATACAAGGACTGTAGTACAATTTCAATCACCCTACAATGATCTCAGGAAAAGTATGGCAGCAATAAAAAGGACTGCTGCACACAAAAGTGTGAACAAATAATCAAGATAACTGTGCAGAAAGGAGCAACAGGATTTTTGCTTTTAAAAAAGCAGTTGGTTCGCACAGCGACGTGCAAACAGCAATGCAGGGAGCCTTTTAAGACAGCCTAATAAGCTACAAAGCTGATGCACAAAAATATAGTCTCCACTGTCCTTGCAAACAAATGGTGGTGTTGGACAGTGGAAATCGCTACAGCACAAGCAGTTTCGGGGCTTAATCTTCCCTCCCTAACTATATCCCTTCTTCTGATGCAACTGCGGCAACCTCTCCCTATGCTACGGTTGGCAGAAGTAAGATGGCGGTCGGCGTGCACACCCCTTTATAGCCCCTGTGACGTCGCAGAAAGCAAGCCAATCACTGTTATGCCCTTCTGTAAGATGATGGGGACCGAGACCTATGTCATCACGCTGTCCACACTCTGCGTCCTCCTTCATTCGCTGAAAAATGGTGCTGAAAGCATCATATGAAGCGAGACTTTGGCGCAAAGATCGCCGACCTCATGGCCGATCCCACACTAGGATCGGGTCGGGTTTCATGAAACCGGACTTTGCCGAAAGTCGGCGATTTTTGAATTTGTCCGATCCGTTTCGCTCAACCCTATTCATAACATCTTCCACTGCAAGGAAAGAGAGTAAAGTAATGTATTAGGCCATTGTGCACAGTGTTAACACAAGGTGTAATTGCTTACACAGCTTGCAGTGTGGCCTAGGAAGCTGCATTTGTGTAATCTAACCTTTGAAAAACTAACAACAAGGGGATCGTCAGAGAATGTAAGACCACAAGGACAGAGTCCTCTCCCCTCTATACCAGTATGACATTTATCAGTTGTTTACTGTAAGGGACAACTAATAACCCTCTATGTAATCCGTTTCTCATGGCCAGCACCATGGAATTAATGGTGCTTTATAAATAAATAAGTAGAATAATAAACAACATATTTAAATGTGATAAAATCACTTAGGTAATGCAGTTTCACATAAAAATTAATGTAGAAACATGAGTGTACTTATTTGCCTCTGGACCTCACGTGGCCGCTGATCATAATTTGGGAATAGGGACCCACATACGTATGCTCCTCCATGTAGCCTCTTTTCTTGCCTGGTTAGCCTAGTTTGCATCCCTTTGGTCCCAAATTTCGGGCCTTTCCTGGACCAGGATGATAAGCATGTCCACATTTATTATAGTAGCCATGCTGCTAATTAGCTTGTCTAAGCTTCCTGATTGAGGCCTTGGCACATTTCCTGTCACCTGCCAAAGTCTAGCGTACTTCAAATCACACACATGGTCCGTGTGCATTCCGTATTTTTCTCGCCCCCATAGACTTGCATTGGCGTATTTTTTGCGCAATACGCTGACAAACGCATCATGCTGCGATTTTCTACGCCCGTATAATACCGTATAATATGGATGTGTAAAATACAGCAGATAGGAGCTGCCCCAGAGAAAATCATTGGTCCGTGTGCAATGCGTAGTTTTTGCGCCTCTCATACGTCCATAAAACTCGCTAGTGTGACGCCGGCCTTAGAGTCTAATATACTTCAGTTCTACAATGAGGTGCTGTCTGTTCATGATACCATATGGCAAGGAAAACTGGCATTTTAAAAGGTACCATAACGTCCTTTATTTAAACCTATAGCTCTGGAATCTCCCTGACACTTTTTTTTATATTAAAGTGAAATTGCTTCTTCTGATTTCATTTACTTGTTTGCTATGTTTCAATAAAATGAAAATAGAAATGTTTTATCACTTTCAATTACCCTGTAATAAACTGCATTATTTTTACTGCTTTTATTTTCTTTGTTTAGTATACTGCATCAGTTCTTTTTAATAATGGCATAATAAGCCAATCTATAAAGCTTATTTAAGTGATTGTCGGCTGAAAAGCAATTTGAAAGTAAGAGATTTACTTTCTGAAAGTAATTTATTTTCGCTGTTTTTTGTTGGAAACATATTTCCTTTGTTAATTTTTCATCATTTCAGCATAGAATGTATTATCTTTTTTAAAATGTTTATTAATTCACTCCTAGCAAAGGAAAAAACTCCCATGGTAAATTTATAATGAAATTCTAAATAATGTCCACTAGAACTGGAGCCTCAGGAGCCTTTTTTTCTAGAAACTCTGCACAGCTATTAATTGAGTAAGTCCCATGATAGTATAGTGTATGCAATTTATTAACTACTTTGTAGTGAGATTGTATTCCTTTTGCATTGATATTATGCAAGGCAAATATTGGATATTTTATAGATGTAGTTTATTCTATAATGCATATTATATATGTTGTGATATGTTTACTTAGTTTGTACACTAATGTATTAAACATATTTCATAATTTTATAAATGGTAACAAGCTCTAGGGTATAAGCTTAAAATAATTGTACATCTTGAAAAAGAGGCCGCAAGGCGTTCGAATGATGTGACTGTTTTGATAAATGATTTTATTCCCCATTAATTAATATGCTGAACTCCCTTTTCTTATAAATCTGTATTGTTGCACTCATTTGTTATTCTTCTGAAAATTGTAGGAATAATTAATGTGATCGTTCCATCTGTCAATAGGGTGTATCCACACACAGTATGACACTATCAGCAATGGTTGGAAAATATCAGAAGGTGTAGCGTCACCCTCCGGTATCACCCTGATGATTGGAAGACAGCAGCGTAGATGCCATTACAGTTGGAAGCAATAATGGAGGAAAGAGTGTCAGATGACGTGCCCTCTCCCATCATTTCCCTCTGCCTCTCACACAGCAGGTTCGCGATGAAGTGACATCACTTCACTGTGTGTCGGGCAGGCGGTAGTGCAGCTGCTGAAACTGAGCAGAGCCAAAATCAGAGTGGAAATGAGGAGGAGAGGTGAGTATTGTGTTTGGTTGTTTGTTTATATGTATACACTACTCAAAAAAATAAAGGGAACACTTAAACAACAGAATATAACTCCAATAAATCAAACTTCTGTGAAATCAAACTGTCCACTTAGGAAGAAACGCTGTTTGACAATTAATTTCACATGCTGTTGTTTAAATGGAATAGACAACAGATGGAAATGATTGGCAATTATCAAGACACACTCAATAAAGGAGTGGTTCTGCAGGTGGGGACCACAGACCACATCTCAGTACCAATGCTTTCTGGCTGATGTTTTGGTCACTTTTGAATGTTGGTTGTGCTTTCACACTCGTGGTAGCATGAGACGGACTCTACAACCCACACAAGTGACTCAGGTAGTGCAGCTCATCCAGGATGACACATCAATGCGAGCTGTGGCAAGAAGAATTGCTGTGTCTGTCAGCGTAGTGTCCAGAAGCTGGAGGCGCTACCAGGAGATAGGCCAGTACACCAGAAGACGAGGAGGGGGCCGTAGGAGGGCAACAACCCAGCAGCAGGACCGCTACCTCAGCCTTTGTGCAAGGAGGAACAGGAGGAACACTGCCAGAGCCCTACAAAATGAGCTCCAGCAGGCCACAAATGTGCATGTGTCTGCACAAACGGTTAGAAACTGACTCCATGAGGATGGTCTGAGTGCCTGACATCCACAGATGGGGGTTGTGCTCACAGCTCAACACCTTGCACGACGCTTGGCATTTGCCACAGAACACCAGGATTATAAATTTGGCTACATTATATTCCACGTGGGGCTGCATATTACTCTATCAGGGTTTACATTATATTCTGTGTGTGTCTGCATTATATTCTGTGGGGGGAAAGGCTGCAGTATACCCTATGAAGGGGCTGCATTATACCCTATGAGGGGGGGCTACATTATATTCTATAAGGGGGACTACCCCAACCCCTGCAACATAATTAAGACGTGTACTACCTTATATTATACCCTTATATTTGTGTGTTTTACCACACAATCAGTTGTCTTTAGTGTTGAGCGATACCGTCCGATATTTGAAAGTATTGGTATCGGCCGATATCCGAAAAATATTGGATATTGCCGATTCCGATATCCGATACCAATACAAGTCAATGGGACACAAATATTGGAAGGTATCCTCCATGGTTCCCAGGGTCTAAAGGAGAGGAAACTCTCCTTCAGGCCCTGGGATCCATATTCATGTGTAAAATAAAGAATAAAAATAAAAAATATTGATATACTTACCCTCGGACGCGCCCTGGTTGTAACCGCTGCAACCGCCATGATTCCCTTCCTAAGAATGAGCGCGTAAAGGACCTTCGATGACGTCGCGGCTTGTGATTGGTCGCGTGACCGCTCATGTGACCGCTCACGCGACCAATCACAAGCCGCGACGTCATTGAAGGTCCTTCACGCGCTCATTCTTAGGAACAGAAGCATGGCGGTTGCAGCGGTTACAACCAGGGCGCGTCCGAGGGTAAGTATATCAATATTTTTTATTTTTACTCTTTATTTTACACATCAATCTTCATCCCGATACCGATTCCCGATATCGCAAAAATATTACTTGCGGTATCGGAATGCTCAACACTAGTTGTCTTGTACTCATTTCTAGCAACATTGTGTGCTCCAAGAATGATTTTCTCTGGTGGGCCCATGGTGCTCCAGTCCAACGCCGTCTGTCACTAAAAAAACATAAGAAGAAAAAGGGAGGGCTGACAGCACTCACTTGTTAGGGAGCCCATTCCAAGTCCAGGGAACCTTCCAGGACAGTCAGGTAACCAAAATAGTAAAGCAACAGCGCTCCATCCAGGTGTAGTAGTTCAAAAAGACAAGTTTATTCTGCCATAATAGAGCAACGTTTTGTCCGAGTAGGTCTTTTTCAAGCATACAGTACAGTGCACAGGGTCAGCTTTAAATAGTGTGAATGCCACACAGGCCACCAATCACCATCAAGCCACTTCCCACAAAAAAACTATTACATATCGATACAAAAAACAGACATCAGACACATGTAGAATAAAAATCATCAACCGCCGATATATTCACTATATAAACATTATGGGTAATCCACAAAGATTAATAGTTTACATCTTGTGTGCAGTAATGTCGATTAGTGTTGAGCGATACCTTCCAATATCGGAAAGTATCGGTATCGGATAGGATCGGCCGATATTCAAAAAATATCGGATATCGCCGATACCGATACCCGATCCCAATGCAAGTCAATGGGACCAAAATATCGGAATTAAAATAAACCCTTTCTTTCCTTGTAGGTTCATTCTACATGAAGGAAAACAACTAAGAATAATGTAGGATGTATTGGGGGAGGTGGCGGAGACATTAAAGTCATAGAGGTTTAGCCCAATCAAATAGAATAGCATGTTTTTTTTGTTTTTTTTTAAAGACGTTCGGAGTGACAAAGATATTGACTATGTAAATATTTTTTTTATTTTGTCAGATATTGATGTTTCACTATTCCACGCCCTTCCCCTTCTTTTTTTTTTTACTTTTCCCACACTTTCATCTTCATCATCATCAGCATCTTTGACATCAACTTCTTCTTCACCTTATTCATCTTCTTCTTCATCCTTTACCTTTTTTTTTTTTTTTATTACATTCTTCATATTCATTTTATTCAACTATTATTATTCTTCCTATTCTACATATTCATTTTATTCAACTGTTATTATTCTTCCTATTCTACTTCTTCATCATATTCTCATTTGTGGCAGGCATTCCCGTGGTTGTTATCTATAAAAGTTGGAAGATTACACCTTCCGTTCTGCCAGTCACAAAAGTTACATTTGTCCGCGTTCAGTTTGGCCTGCAGCATCAGGCTTTATCCAGGGGCACCACGAGGAGGAACGGACTCACCCCCATACACTGCTTAGTCTTCTTCTGCATATAATTGAGATAATATCTTTTGCTCTGATATTAAGTGTTATGCTTAATGTTCTTCTGCTCTTTGTTCTGCAGCCTCTTGTTCTTCTGCTTCTCGGTCTTCCATGTCGTCGTCTCCAGTTTCGTCATCTCCGCCGTCGTCGTCTCCGCCGTCGTCGTCTCCGCCGTCGTCGTCTCCGCCGTCGTCGTCATCGGGGTGGTCTTCCGGGTTGTCGTCGTCGTCATCGGGGTGGTCTTCCGGGTCGTCGACTTTAGGGTCTTCAACTTGGAAATGTAGCAGAAGGTACAAGAAGGCTGAGAAAATGCCAAGAACCAGATGATGGAACTGGAACTCGGATGGCTACCCGAAGGTTCAAGAGCCTATGGAACTACCGAGGACCAGCTGACGTTACTGGAACCCGGTTACTAAGCAGGAGGTACCCGTGCTAAAAAGCACTACCAAGGACCGCCTGACGTTGGCGGAACTCGGATACCCAGAAGGAGGCACCTATGCCAAAGGCTCTGCCCAGAACCAGCTGACGGTACTGGAACCAGGATGGGGAGCAGAAGGTACAAGAGCAAAAGACACTGCCGAGAACCAGCTGACGGTACTGGAACCCGGATGGGTAGCCGAAGGTCCAAGAGCCAATGGAACTACCGAGGACCAGCTGACGTTACTGGAACCCGGTTACTAAGCAGGAGGTACCCGTGCCTGAAAGCACTACCAAGGACCACCTGACATTAGTGGAACTTGGATACCCAGAAGGAGGCACCTAAGCCAAAGGCTCTGCCCGGAACCAGCTGACGGTACTGGAACCAGGATGGGGAGCAGAAGGTACAAGAGCAAAAGACACTGCCGAGAACCAGCTGACGGTGCTGGAACCAGGTGGTGGACCCCAAGGCCCACAGGAGAGGAGAGAACAGCTAGGCCGTGAGGCAGCCGCAGTTACCAAACCCCAACAGTCTTACAGGGGGAGCTGGGCCTACTGGCACTACAGAACCAGCCTTGACTACCAGTTCACGCAGCCCACATAGGAAGCTCCTAAACTGGAGGCACCCTGGAGTTCGCTAACCCGACCGCACCACGACGGGGCAAGCATAGGCGTCTCAGTGAGCTTGACACAACCCGGAAACAGCTGACGGTGCTGAAACGAGGTTTGGCACGAGGGAGTACCTGTGACAAAAACACTGCCGAGAACCAGCTGGCGGTGCTGGAACCCAGATGCGTTGCCCCAGTGTGCAAGAGCCAATGGCACGACCGAGGACCAGCTGACGGTGCTGGAACCCGGTTACTAAGCTGTAGGTGCCCGCGCTAAAAAACAGTACTACCAAGGACCGCCTGACGTTGGCGGAACTCGGATACCCAAGAGGAGGCACCTAAACCAAAGGCTCGGCCCGGAACCAGCTGACGGTGCTGGAACCAGGTGGTGGATCCGAAGGCCCACAGGAGAGGAGAGAACAGCTAGGCCGCGAGGCAGCCGCAGTTACCGAACCACAACAGTCCTACAGGGGGAGCTGGGCCTACTGGCACTACAGAACCAGCCTTGACTACCAATTCATGCAGCCCACATAGGAAGCTCCTAAACTGGAGGCACCCTGGAGTTGGCTAACTCGACCGCAACACGACGGGGCAACGCATAGGTGTCTCAGTGAGTTTGACAGTACCTGGAAACAGCTGACGGTGCTGGAACCAGGCTGGGCACGAGGGAGTACCCATGACAAAAACACTGCCGAGAACCAGCTGGCGGTGCTGGAACTCAGATGCGTTGCCCCAGTGTGCAAGAGCCAATGGCACGACCGAGGACCAGCTGACGGTGCTGGAACCCGGTTACTAAGCTGTAGGTGCCCGCGCTTAAAAGCACTACCAAGGACCGCCTGACGTTGGCGGAACTCGGATACCCAGGAGGAGGCACCTAAGCCAAAGGCTCGGCCCGGAACCAGCTGACGGTGCTGGAACCAGGTGGTGGACCCGAAGGCCCACAGGAGAGGAGAGAACAGCTAGGCCGCGAGGCAGCCGCAGTTACCGAACCCCAACAGTCCTACAGGGGGAGCTGGGCCTACTGGCACTACCGAACCAGCCTTGACTACCAGTTCACGCAGCCCACATAGGAAGCTCCTAAACTGGAGGCACCCTGGAGTTGGCTAACCCGACCGCAACACGACGGGGCAAGCATAGGCGTATCAGCGAGTTTGACACAACCCGGAAACAGCTGACGGTGCTGAAACCAGGTTTGGCACGAGGGAGTACCTGTGACAAAAACACTGCCGAGAACCAGCTGGCGGTGCTGGAACCCAGATGCGTTGCCCCAGTGTGCAAGAGCCAATGGCACGACCGAGGACCAGCTGACGGTGCTGGAACCCGGTTACTAAGCTGTAGGTGCCCGCGCTTAAAAGCACTACCAAGTACCGCCTGACGTTGGCGGAACTCGGATACCCAGGAGGAGGCACCTAAGCCAAAGGCTCGGCCCGGAACCAGCTGACGTTGCTGGAACCAGGTGGTGGACCCCAAGGCCCACAGGAGAGGAGAGAACAGCTAGGCCGCGAGGCAGCCGCAGTTACCGAACCCCAACAGTCCTACAGGGGGAGCTGGGCCTACTGGCACTACAGAACCAGCCTTGACTACCAATTCATGCAGCCCACATAGGAAGCTCCTAAACTGGAGGCACCCTGGAGTTGGCTAACTCGACCGCAACACGACGGGGCAACGCATAGGTGTCTCAGTGAGTTTGACAGTACCCGGAAACAGCTGACGGTGCTGGAACCAGGCTGGGCACGAGGGAGTACCCGTGACAAAAACACTGCCGAGAACCAGCTGGCGGTGCTGGAACTCAGATGCGTTGCCCCAGTGTGCAAGAGCCAATGGCGCGACCGAGGACCAGCTGACAGTGCTGGAACCCGGTTACTAAGCTGTAGGTGCCCGCGCTTAAAAGCACTACCAAGGACCGCCTGGCGTTGGCGGAACTCGGATACCCAGGAGGAGGCACCTAAGCCAAAGGCTCAGCCCGGAACCAGCTGACGGTGCTGGAACCAGGTGGTGGACACGAAGGCCCACAGGAGAGGAGAGAACAGCTAGGCCGCGAGGCAGCCGCAGTTACCGAACCCCAACAGTCCTACAGGGGGAGCTGGGCCTACTGGCACTACAGAACCAGCCTTGACTACCAGTTCACGCAGCCCACATAGGAAGCTCCTAAACTGGAGGCACACTGGAGTTGGCTAACCCGACCGCACCACGACGGGGCAAGCATAGGCGTCTCAGTGAGCTTGACACAACCCGGAAACAGCTGACGGTGCTGAAACCAGGTTTGGCACGAGGGAGTACCTGTGACAAAAACACTGCCGAGAACCAGCTGGCGGTGCTGGAACAAAGATGCGTTGCCCCAGTGTGCAAGAGCCAATGGCACGACCGAGGACCAGCTGACGGTGCTGGAACCCGGTTACTAAGCTGTAGGTGCCCGCGCTTAAAAGCACTACCAAGGACCGTCTGACGTTGGCGGAACTCGGATACCCAGGAGGAGGCACCTAAGCCAAAGGCTCGGCCCGGAACCAGCTGACGGTGCTGGAACCAGGTGGTGGACCCGAAGGTCCACAGGAGAGGGGAGAACAGCTAGGCCGCGAGGCAGCCACAGTTACCAAACCCCAACAGTCCTACAGGGGGAGCTTTGCCTACTGGCACTACAGAACCAGCCTTGACTACCAATTCATGCAGCCCACATAGGAAGCTCCTAAACTGGAGGCACCCTGGAGTTGGCTAACCCGACCGCAACACGACGGGACAAGCATAGGCGTATCAGCGAGTTTGACACAACTCGGAAACAGCTGACGGTGCTGAAACGAGGTTTGGCACGAGGGAGTACCTGTGACAAAAACACTGCTGAGAACCAGCTGGCGGTGCTGGAACCCAGATGCGTTGCCCCAGTGTGCAAGAGCCAATGGCACGACCGAGGACCAGCTGATGGTGCTGGAACCCGGTTACTAAGCTGTAGGTGCCCGCGCTTAAAAGCACTACCAAGGACCGCCTGACGTTGGCGGAACTCGGATACCCAGGAGGAGGCACCTAAGCCAAAGGCTCGGCCCGGAACCAGCTGACGGTGCTGGAACCAGGTGGTGGACCCCAAGGCCCACAGGAGAGGAGAGAACAGCTAGGCCGCGAGGCAGCCGCAGTTACCGAACCCCAACAGTCCTACAGGGGGAGCTGGGCCTACTGGCACTACAGAACCAGCCTTGACTACCAGTTCACGCAGCCCACATAGGAAGCTCCTAAACTGGAGGCACCCAGGAGTTGGCTAACCCGACCGCACCACGACGGGGCAAGCATAGGCGTCTCAGTGAGCTTGACACAACCCGGAAACAGCTGACGGTGCTGAAACCAGGTTTGACACAAGGGAGTACCTGTGACAAAAACACTGCCGAGAACCAGCTGGCGGTGCTGGAACCCAGATGCGTTGCCCCAGTGTGCAAGAGCCAATGGCACGACCGAGGACCAGCTGACGGTGCTGGAACCCGGTTACTAAGCTGTAGGTGCCCGCGCTTAAAAGCACTACCAAGGACCGCCTGACATTGGCAGAACTCGGATACCCAGGAGGAGGCACCTAAGCCAAAGGTTCGGCCCGGAACCAGCTGACGGTGCTGGGCCAGGTGGTGGACCCCAAGGCCCACAGGAGAGGAGAGAACAGCTAGGCCGCGAGGCAGCCGCAGTTACCGAACCCCAACAGTCCTACAGGGGGAGCTGGGCCTACTGGCACTACAGAACCAGCCTTGACTACCAGTTCACGCAGCCCACATAGGAAGCTCCTAAACTGGAGGCACCCTGGAGTTGGCTAACCCGACTGCAACACGACGGGGCAAGCATAGGCGTCTCAGCGAGTTTGACACAACCCGGAAACAGCTGACGGTGCTGAAACCAGGTTTTGCACGAGGGAGTACCTGTGACAAAAACACTGCTGAGAACCAGCTGGCGGTGCTGGAACCCGGATGCTTTGCCTATCAAAGATTGTCTTCCTACAGCCCCAACTAGCGGTGTTGGAGCACAGGGTAAGCAGGGGGAGCAGAGTGTAGGCCGAAGCCTGCACTGGAGTCAGCTTTGTGTCTGCGTTGCGTTTGCAGGACACTTTGCCGGCTACACAGTGGGGGAACAGCAGGCGGTGCTGAACCCCACTAACACATTGGCTGGTGTTTTTCTCTGTGCAGCTAGCACTTCCGGGCAAAAACTAGCGTTGTTACAGCCCAGGGTCAGCAGGAGGAGGAGAGGAGCAGAGTGTAGGCCAAAGCCTAGTTGAACCAATTTCAAAGGTAACCTTTAACCTCAGGTGTTACAAAGTACAAGAGCCACACCTTGTGCAGCATTAATGCTGCACAAGTAAAAGGTTGCTCTATTAATTTGTCTACTTGCACACGCTGAATGCAACACGTACACAATTTAGCCCATTCTACAGTCAAACTGTAGTTGATGCGTGACTTGTATTTTTAAGGAGACGCAGCATAGGTGTCCCAAATAACGCCTTTGTGCTTGGCGCAGCTTCCTGAGCGTTGTTTTTTGCTGTACAGGAGTCTGTGTTATCCCTTGGCAATGCCCTGTTAGCGCTGCCCGTCTTATGACCTTATTTCATGTTGGCCGCTGCGGTTAACGATGGCCATAAATCCCAGACCCACACTGCCTTTTCATAAAGTCACACTGCGGTGCTGGGATTCGTGGCCTTGAGCAGTAAATATTTTCGACGCTCACACACGTCCTTACACCTGCTTCAGACTGGGCGGCCTCTGCTGATCCCTTTTCGCATGCCGCGGCCATGAGGCCGCACAGTCTGAAGAAGGCGGAAGTAGATGAGTGACGACAGGCGAACATATGCACTGCTCGTGCCCATAAACCACACCCTCGCTGACAAAATAAATAAGACAACGAGGGGCGTTGTTTCACGCAGGGCGGATGCACAGTCGCAGCCAGATAACCATGATGTCAAAAGACGGGAAGCGCTACCAAGGGGGGTGCTGCGTATCATTACAAAGGAAAGTCACACCTCAGGGAAAGTGGAATGGTCTCAATGAGACACATTTTGTACGTGTTGAGTTCCACGTGGGCAAGGAGAAAAAGTCAGCCACCTTGTACAATTGCAGCAGTACTGCTGTACAAGGTGGCTGTTATACATAGAAACACCTGGGGGTGGGGGGCAGGCTTCCTTCAATTTCAGTTCATGTGCCTGCGTGGCGTTTGCAGGACACATTGCCAGCTACACAGCAGGGGAACAGCTGGCGTTGCTGAACCCCACTGACACATTGACTGGTGTTTTTCTCTGTGCAGCTCGCACGTCCGGGCAAAAACTGGCGGTGTTAGAGCCCAGGGTCAGCAGGAGGAGGAGAGGAGCAAAGTGTAGGCCGAAGCCTGCACTGGTGGCAGCTTTTGGTCGGTTGTGCCAGCGTGGCTTGTGCTGGACACGATGCCGGCTACACAGCAGGGGAACAGCTGGCGGTGCTGAACCCCACTAACACATTGGCTGTTGTTTTTCTCAGTGAAGCTCGCATTTCCGGGCAAAAACTAGCGGTGTTAGAGCCCAGGGTCAGCAGGAGGAGGAGAGGAGCAGAGTGTAGGCCGAAGCCTAGTTGAACCAATTTCAAAGGTAACCTTTAACCCCCCCTCAGGTGTTGCAAGGTACAAGAGCCACACCTTGTGCAGCATTAATGCTGCACAAGTAAAAGGTTGCTCTATTTTGTTTGCTCCTTGCACACGCTGAATAAAACACGTACACTATTTAGCCCATTATACTGTCAAACAGTAGTGGAGGCGTGACTTGTCTTTTTAAGGAGACGCAGCACAGGTGTCAAAATTTACACCTAGGTGCTGGGCGCAGATTCCTGAGCGTTGTTATTAGCTGTACAGAAGTCTGCGCTATTGTGATCCCTTGGCCATGCGCTGTGAGCGCTGCCTGTCTTCTCACCTCATTTCATGTTGGCCTTTGCGGTTAGCAATGGATATGAATCCCAGGCCCGCAGTGTGTTTTCAAAATGTCACTCTGCGTGGCTGGGATTCGTGGCCTTGTGCAGTAAATATGTTTGCCGCTCACACATGTCCTTACACCTACTTCAGACTGGGCGGCCTCAGCTGATCCCTTATCGCTAGGGTTGAGCGAAACGGGTCGAACATTTTCAAAAGTCGCCGACTTTTGGCTAAGTCGGGGTTTCATGAAACCCGATCCGACCCCTGTGCGGGGTCGGCCATGCGGTACGCGACTTTCGCGCCAAAGTCGCGTTTCAATGACGCGAAAAGCGCCATTTCTCAGCCAATGAAGGTAAACGCAGAGTGCGGGCAGCGTGATGACATAGGTCCTGGTCCCCACCATCTTAGAGAAGGGCATTGCAGTGATTGGCTTGCTGTCTGCAACGTCACAGGGGCTATAAAGAGGCGTTCCCGCCGACCGCCATCTTACTGCTGCTGATCTGAGCTTAGGGAGAGGTTGCTGCCGCTTTGTCAGAAGCAGGGATAGCGTTAGGCAGGGTCCATTAACCACAAAACCGCTTGTGCTGCAGCGATTTGCACTGTCCAACACCACCCTCGGTGTGCAGGGACAGTGGAAGTTTTTTTTTTTTTTTTTTCCCCTCAGCGCTGTAGCTCATTGGGCTGCCCTAGAAGGCTCCCTGATAGCTGCATTGCTGTGTGTACGCCGCTGTGCAAACCAACTGCTTTTTTCAAAGCACAAATCCTCTTGTTCCTTCCTTTCTGCACAGCTATCTTTTTTGTTTGTCCACACTTTTTATTTCATTTGTGCATCAGTCCACTCCTTATTGCTGCCTGCCATACCTGGCTGAGATTACTGCAGGCAGGGAGATAGTAGCTGCCTGCCATACCTGGCTGAGATTACTGCAGGCAGGGAGATAGTAATTGTAGGACATTCCCTGTTTTTTTTTTTTTTTTTTTTTTTGGTGGGAGATTAAGATTGGCAATTTGGCATTTCTGCTAGAGTGCCATCCCTGTGTGTGCCATCTCTCTCACATAGTGGGCCATAGAAAGCCTTTTCATTTTTCTGTATTTTTTTTTGTGGGGTGTATAAATTCTCCCTGATAAAAATACAGTGGGAGATTAATATTGGCCTTTGGGCTTGTGTGCCAGTCCTGAGTGTGCCATCTCTCTCACAAATAGTGGGCCATAGAAAGCCTATTTTATTTTTTTTTGGGTTTTATAAATTCTCCCTGAAAAAAAGGGAGATTAATATTGGCCTCTGGGCTTCTGTGCCAGTCCTGAGCGTGCCATCTGTGCCAGTCCTGAGCGTCCCATCTCTCTCACAAATAGTGGGCCATAGAAAGCCTATTTAATTTTTTTTTTGGTTTTATAAATTTTCCCTGAAAAAAGGGAGATTAATATTGGCCTCTGGGCTTGTGTGCCAGTTGTGAGCGTGCCATCTGTGCCAGTCCTGAGCGTGCCATCTCTCTCACAAATAGTGGGCCATAGAAAGCCTATTTAATTTTTTTTTTGGTTTTATAAATTTTCCCTGAAAAAAGGGAGATTAATATTGGCCTCTGGGCTTGTATGCCAGTTGTGAGCGTGCCATCTGTGCCAGTCCTGAGCGTGCCATCTCTCTCACAAATAGTGGGCCATAGAAAGCCTATTTAATTTTTTTTTTGGTTTTATAAATTTTCCCTGAAAAAAGGGAGATTAATATTGGCCTCTGGGCTTGTGTGCCAGTTGTGAGCGTGCCATCTGTGCCAGTCCTGAGCGTGCCATCTCTCTCACAAATAGTGGGCCATAGAAAGCCTATTTAAATATTTTTTTGGTTTTATAAATTCTCCCAGAAAAAAAGGGAGATTAATATTGGCCTCTGGGCTTGTGTGCCAGTTGTGAGCGTGCCATCTGTGCCAGTCCTGAGCGTGCCATCTCTCTCACAAATAGTGGGCCATAGAAAGCCTATTTAATTTTTTTTTTGGTTTTATAAATTTTCCCTGAAAAAAGGGAGATTAATATTGGCCTCTGGGCTTGTGTGCCAGTTGTGAGCGTGCCATCTGTGCCAGTCCTGAGCGTGCCATCTCTCTCACAAATAGTGGGCCATAGAAAGCCTATTTAAATATTTTTTTGGTTTTATAAATTCTCCCAGAAAAAAAGGGAGATTAATATTGGCCTCTGGGCTTCTGTGCCAGTCCTGAGCGTGCCATCTGTGCCAGTCCTGAGCGTCCCATGTCTCTCACAAATAGTGGGCCATAGAAAGCCTATTTAATTTTTTTTTTGGTTTTATAAATTTTCCCTGAAAAAAGGGAGATTAATATTGGCCTCTGGGCTTGTGTGCCAGTTGTGAGCGTGCCATCTGTGCCAGTCCTGAGCGTGCCATCTCTCTCACAAATAGTGGGCCATAGAAAGCCTATTTAATTTTTTTTTTGGTTTTATAAATTTTCCCTGAAAAAAGGGAGATTAATATTGGCCTCTGGGCTTGTGTGCCAGTTGTGAGCGTGCCATCTGTGCCAGTCCTGAGCGTGCCATCTCTCTCACAAATAGTGGGCCATAGAAAGCCTATTTAAATATTTTTTTGGTTTTATAAATTCTCCCAGAAAAAAAGGGAGATTAATATTGGCCTCTGGGCTTCTGTGCCAGTCCTGAGCGTGCCATCTGTGCCAGTCCTGAGCGTCCCATCTCTCTCACAAATAGTGGGCCATAGAAAGCCTATTTTTTTTTTGGGGGGGGTTTTAGAAATTCTCCCTGGAAAAAAAAAGGGAGATTAATATTGCCCTTTGGGCTTGTGTGCCAGTACTAAGCGTTCCATCTCTCTCTCTCTCTCTTAGTCAGTGGGCCATAGAACGCCTATTTTTGGTTTTATTTGTTTTCTAAATTCTCCCTGAAAAAATCATTTTATTTTATTTGGTTTCTAAATTCTTCCTGATAAAATCATATTTTTTTTATTATTTTTTTTTCTAAAGTCTCCCTGAAAAAAAAAAAAAAAAAAAAAAAACAGTGGGAGATTAATATTGGCCTTTCTGCTTGTGTGCCAGTCTTGACTCCTGGGTGTGCCATCTCTCTCTCTCTCTCTCTCTCTCTCTCTCCAATTGTGGTCCATAGAAAGCCTATTTTTTTTTTCCTTGATTTGGGTTCCAAAATCTACCAGAGAAAATAACTCCATCAATCATTGGTAGAAAAATATTGGCCTCTGGGCTTGTGTGCCACTCCTGATTCCTGTGTGCGTCATCTCTCAGTCAGTGGGCCATAGAACGCCTATTTTTGGTTTTATTTGTTTTCTAAATTCTCCCTGAAAAAATCATTTTATTTTATTTGGTTTCTAAATTCTTCCTGATAAAATCATATTTTTTTTATTTTTTTTTTTTCTAAAGTCTCCCTGAAAAAAAAAAAAAAAAAAAAAAACAGTGGGAGATTAATATTGGCCTTTCTGCTTGTGTGCCAGTCTTGACTCCTGGGTGTGCCATCTCTCTCTCTCTCTCTCTCTCTCTCTCTCTCCAATTGTGGTCCATAGAAAGCCTATATTTTTTTTCCTTGATTTGGGTTCCAAAATCTACCAGAGAAAATAACTCCATCAATCATTGGTAGAAAAATATTGGCCTCTGGGCTTGTGTGCCACTCCTGATTCCTGTGTGCGTCATCTCTCACTCAGTGGCCCATAGAAAGCATATAGTTTGTTACATTTGTTTTCTAAATTCTCCCTGCAAAAATCAATTTTTTTTTTTTGGGGGGGTTTCTAAAGTGTTCCTGAAAAAAATAAAAATAAAAAACAAATAATAGTGTGACATTAATATTAACATTTGTGCTTCAGTGACAGTCCTGCGTGTGGGGCATCTCTCTAATTTGCAGCCACCAAAAAAAGAGTGTGTAACATTGTGCCTGATTTTCGCGGTGGTCTCACCAACCTGTAAAGGGGTAGCTAAATCATACTGAAGTTATAGCTCACCGTGTAAGTTGTGTGACTGCAACAAATAACGTTAGTTTGGTTACGTTTTTAAAACAATGAGGAAGTCTAGTGGAAGAGGTCGTGGCCGGGGGCGTTCATTGTCAGCTGGTAATGAGGGTAGTGGTAGTGGTGGAGCATCAGGTGGTCGTGGGGAAAAAAATATTGCACCTAAGTCTGGAGCTGTGGAGCCAGGTTCGTCGTCCGGCTACACAAGGCCTCGAACGCTCCCTATTCTGGGATTAGGAAAACCGCTTTTAAAGCCGGAGCAGCAAGAGCAAGTTTTGGCTTATCTTGCTGACTCAGCCTCTAGCTCTTTTGCCTCCTCTCGTGAAACTGGTAAAAGTAAAAGCAGCGCGTCGTTAGTGGATGTTCACGGTCAGGGACAAGTCACTTCCTTGTCCTCTTCAGCAAAAACAACAACAGAGAAGAATGCAGCAGGCGACACAACGGGTTACTCCATGGAGCTCTTTACACATACCGTCCCTGGCTTAGAAAGTGAAGCAGTTAACAGTCCATGCCCATTACAAATTGAATCTGACATGGAGTGCACTGACGCACAGCCACAGCCAGACTACTATGCTGGTCCTTTGACTCAGACCACAACATTGCCCTCGCAGGGTGCTGATCAAGAATCAGACCCTGATGAGACTATGTTGCCCCATCACGAACGCTATACCACCGAACGACACGGTGACACAGACGAAGTTGCGCAGGAGGTACAAGAAGAGTTATTAGATGACCCAGTTCTTGACCCCGATTGGCAGCCATTGGGGGAACAGGGTGCAGGCGGCAGCAGTTCTGAAGCAGAGGAGGAGGAGGGGCCGCAGCAGGCATCAACATCGCCACAGGTTCCATCTGCCGGGCCCGTATCTTGCCCAAAACGCGTGGCAAAGCCAAAACCTGGTGGAGGACAGCGTGGCCATCCGGTTAAAGCTCAGTCTGCAATGCCTGAAAAGGTATCCGATGCTAGAAAGAGTGCAGTCTGGCATTTTTTTAAACAACATCCAATTGATCAGCGCAAAGTCATCTGTCAAAAATGTTCTACTTCCTTAAGCAGAGGTCAGAATCTGAAAAGTCTCAATACTAGTTGCATGCATAGACATTTAACCACCATGCATTTGAAAGCTTGGACTAACTACCAAACGTCCCTTAAGGTTGTTGCACCCTCGGCCAATGAAGCTAGTCATCAACGCAACATCCCTTCCGGCAGTGTAGGACCACCATTTAGCGCACCACCTGCTGTATCTGTGCAGGTATCTTTGCCAGGCCAAAGCAGTCAGGGTCAGGGAATCACCAGTTTCGTAGTAGGAAACACTGCATCTAGGGCACCGGCGGCAACAATACCATCTCCCACCGTCTCTCAGTCTGCCATGTCCACCGGCACCCCCGCTAGTTCCACGATCTCCATCTCTCCAGTCCAGCTCACCCTACATGAGACTATGGTTAGAAAAAGGAAGTACTTAGCCTCGCATCCGCGTACACAGGGTTTGAACGCCCACATAGCTAGACTAATCTCGTTAGAGATGATGCCCTACCGGTTAGTTGAAAGCGAAGCTTTCAAAGACCTGATGGACTACGCTGTACCACGCTACGAGCTACCCAGTCGACACTTTTTTTCCAGAAAAGCCATCCCAGCCCTCCACCAGCATGTTAAAGAGCGCATCGTCCATGCACTCAGGCAATCTGTGAGCACAAAGGTGCACCTGACAACAGATGCATGGACCAGTAGGCATGGCCAGGGACGTTACGTGTCCATCACGGCACACTGGGTAAATGTGGTGGATTCAGGGTCCACAGGGGACAGCAAGTTTGGGACAGTTCTGCCTAGCCCACGGTCTAGTAAACAGTTGTCTGTAGCCGTTCGCACCCCCTCCTCCTCCTCCTCCTCCTCGTCCTCCTGCAGAAGCAAGAGCTCGTCCACAGACCGCAGTCGCACAAACACTCCATCCGCACCTGCCACTGTTGCACACCAGGTCTCCCATTATGGGGCAGCTACTGGCATACGTCAGCAGGCTGTATTGGCTATGAAGTGTTTGGGCGACAATAGACACACCGCGGAAGTTCTGTCCGAGTTCTTGCAGAAAGAAACGCAGTCGTGGCTGGGCACTGTAGATCTTGAGGCAGGCAAGGTAGTGAGTGATAACGGAAGGAATTTCATGGCTGCCATCTCCCTTTCCCAACTGAAACACATTCCTTGCCTGGCTCACACCTTAAACCTGGTGGTGCAGTGCTTCCTGAAAAGTTATCCGGGGTTATCCGACCTGCTCCTCAAAGTGCGTGGACTTTGCGCACATATCCGCCGTTCGCCTGTACACTCCAGCCGTATGCAGACCTATCAGCGTTCTTTGAACCTTCCCCAGCATCGCCTAATCATAGACGTTGCAACAAGGTGGAACTCAACACTGCACATGCTTCAGAGACTGTGCGAACAGAGGCGGGCTGTTATGTTTTTGTGGGAGGATACACATACACGGGCAGGCAGTAGGATGGCAGACATGGAGTTGTCAGGTGTGCAGTGGTCGAAGATTCAAGACATGTGTCAAGTCCTTCAGTGTTTTGAGGAATGCACACGGCTGGTTAGTGCAGACAACGCCATAATAAGCATGAGCATCCCCCTAATGCGTCTGCTGATGCAAAGTTTGACGCACATAAAGGATCAGGCGTCTGCACCAGAGGAAGAGGAAAGCCTTGATGACAGTCAGCGATTGTCTGGTCAGGGCAGTGTACATGACGAGGTACCGGGCGAAGAGGAGGTGGAGGATGAGGAGGATGATGGGGATGAGTATATTTTTAATGAGGAAGCTTTCCCGGGGGCACGGGAAATTGGTGGCGTGGCAAGGCCGGGTTCTGGTTTTTTGAGGGACACAAGTGACGTAGATTTGCCTGCAACTGCCCCTCAACCAAGCACAACCGCAGATTTGACAATGGGAACTTTGGCCCACATGGCGGATTATGCCTTGCGTATCCTCAAAAGGGACACACGCATTACAAAAATGATGAACGATGACGATTACTGGTTGGCCTGCCTCCTTGATCCTCGCTATAAAGGCAAATTGCAAAATATTATGCCACATGAGAACTTGGAACTAATATTAGCAACAAAACAATCAACTCTTGTTGACCGTTTGCTTCTGGCATTCCCTGCACACAGCGCCCGTGATCGTTCTCACACGAGCTCCAGGGGCCAGCAGACCAGAGGTGTTAGAGGGGCAGAAATCAGAAGTGGCGTTGGCCAGAGGGGTTTTCTGACCAGGTTGTGGAGTGATTTTTCTATGACCGCAGACAGGACAGGTACTGCAGCATCAATTCAAAGTGACAGGAGACAACATTTGTCCAGTATGGTTACAAACTATTTTTCATCCCTTATCGATGTTCTCCCTCAACCGTCATTCCCATTTGATTACTGGGCATCCAAATTAGACACCTGGCCAGAATTGGCAGAATATGCATTGCAGGAGCTTGCTTGCCCGGCAGCTAGTGTCCTATCAGAAAGAGTATTCAGTGCTGCAGGTTCAATACTAACAGAAAAAAGGACTCGTCTGGCTACCCAAAATGTAGATGATCTAACCTTCATTAAAATGAACCACAACTGGATTTCAAAATCTTTTGCCCCACCCTGCCCGGCTGACACCTAGCTTTCCTATGAAAAGGTCTTGCCTGTGGACTATTCTGAATGACTTTTCCAATCTCGTAATTTTCTTCACCTGATTGTCCAGCATACGACATGTTTCCACCTCACGAAATGGCCAAACTCCCCACACGGGGTCGTGCTATCGCCACTTTGCGCTTGGACCCTTGAGAGTGCTGTTTGTCTGAAGAGGTGGGTGTGGCCGCTTTTGGTCGACGGCACTGCCACTGGGTCCCTCATAGTACAATAAAGTGTCTCTGGCGGTGGTGGTGCGCACCCAACGTCAGACTCACCGTTGTAATATGAGGGGCCCTGTGCCTGTACCGCCGGCCACAAGCCAGTTCCCCCCCCCCAGCTCAAACAGTGCTCTACCACTAGCAAAATTATCTCTCACAGCTTCACCAATGTGTAGTCTAGGCGCTGACATCCTTCAATGCCTGGCACTGACAATACCATTGTTTTGACATTTTTGTTATGTTAGGCCTTCGAAGCCTGTCTGCGGTCACTCCTTCCACTAGACTTCCACTGACCAGACCACTGCTGCCCGTGTACCCCTGGAACCAATTTAAAATTGCCTACAGCCATGTGTTAATATTTTAGGCCTTCGATGCCTGTCTGTGGTCACTCCTTCCACTAGGCCTCCACTGACCACACCACTGCTGCCCGTGTACCCCTGGAACCAATTTAAAATTGCCTACAGCCATGTGTGATTATTTTAGGCCTTCGATGCCTGTCTGCGGTCACTCCTTCCACTAGGCCTCCACTGACCACACCACTGCTGCCCGTGTAACCCTGGAACCAATTTAAAATTGCCTACAGCCAGCCCAATTTTTTTATTTTAGGCCTTCGATGCCTGTCTGCGGTCCATTCTTTCAACTACTACTACACTGACCAGGGCACTGCTGCCCAAGTACCCCTGGAACCAATTTAAAATTGCCTACAGCCATGTGTTAATATTTTAGGCCTTCGATGCCTGTCTGTGGTCACTCCTTCCACTAGGCCTCCACTGACCACACCACTGCTGCCCGTGTACCCCTGGAACCAATTTAAAATTGCCTACAGCCATGTGTGATTATTTTAGGCCTTCGATGCCTGTCTGCGGTCACTCCTTCCACTAGGCCTCCACTGACCACACCACTGCTGCCCGTGTAACCCTGGAACCAATTTAAAATTGCCTACAGCCATGTGTTATTATTTTAGGCCTTCGATGCCTGTCTGCGGTCACTCCTTCCACTAGGCCTCCACTGACCACACCACTGCTGCCCGTGTACCCCTGGAACCAATTTAAAATTGCCTACAGCCAGCCCAATTTTTTTATTTTAGGCCTTCGATGCCTGTCTGCGGTCCATTCTTTCAACTACTACTACACTGACCAGGGCACTGCTGCCCAAGTACCCCTGGAACCAATTTAAAATTGCCTACAGCCATGTGTTAATATTTTAGGCCTTCGATGCCTGTCTATGGTCACTCCTTCCACTAGGCCTCCACTGACCACACCACTGCTGCCCGTGTACCCCTGGAACCAATTTAAAATTGCCTACAGCCATGTGTGATTATTTTAGGCCTTCGATGCCTGTCTGCGGTCACTCCTTCCACTAGGCCTCCACTGACCACACCACTGCTGCCCGTGTACCCCTGGAACCAATTTAAAATTGCCTACAGCCAGCCCAATTTTTTTATTTTAGGCCTTCGATGCCTGTCTGCGGTCCATTCTTTCAACTACTACTACACTGACCAGGGCACTGCTGCCCAAGTACCCCTGGAACCAATTTAAAATTGCCTACAGCCATGTGTTAATATTTTAGGCCTTCGATGCCTGTCTGTGGTCACTCCTTCCACTAGGCCTCCACTGACCACACCACTGCTGCCCGTGTACCCCTGGAACCAATTTAAAATTGCCTACAGCCATGTGTGATTATTTTAGGCCTTCGATGCCTGTCTGCGGTCACTCCTTCCACTAGGCCTCCACTGACCACACCACTGCTGCCCGTGTACCCCTGGAACCAATTTAAAATTGCCTACAGCCAGCCCAATTTTTTTATTTTAGGCCTTCGATGCCTGTCTGCGGTCCATTCTTTCAACTACTACTACACTGACCAGGGCACTGCTGCCCAAGTACCCCTGGAACCAATTTAAAATTGCCTACAGCCATGTGTTAATATTTTAGGCCTTCGATGCCTGTCTGTGGTCACTCCTTCCACTAGGCCTCCACTGACCACACCACTGCTGCCCGTGTACCCCTGGAACCAATTTAAAATTGCCTACAGCCATGTGTGATTATTTTAGGCCTTCGATGCCTGTCTGCGGTCACTCCTTCCACTAGGCCTCCACTGACCACACCACTGCTGCCCGTGTACCCCTGGAACCAATTTAAAATTGCCTACAGCCAGCCCAATTTTTTTATTTTAGGCCTTCGATGCCTGTCTGCGGTCCATTCTTTCAACTACTACTACACTGACCAGGGCACTGCTGCCCAAGTACCCCTGGAACCAATTTAAAATTGCCTACAGCCATGTGTTAATATTTTAGGCCTTCGATGCCTGTCTGTGGTCACTCCTTCCACTAGGCCTCCACTGACCACACCACTGCTGCCCGTGTACCCCTGGAACCAATTTAAAATTGCCTACAGCCATGTGTGATTATTTTAGGCCTTCGATGCCTGTCTGCGGTCACTCCTTCCACTAGGCCTCCACTGACCACACCACTGCTGCCCGTGTAACCCTGGAACCAATTTAAAATTGCCTACAGCCATGTGTTATTATTTTAGGCCTTCGATGCCTGTCTGCGGTCACTCCTTCCACTAGGCCTCCACTGACCACACCACTGCTGCCCGTGTACCCCTGGAACCAATTTAAAATTGCCTACAGCCAGCCCAATTTTTTTATTTTAGGCCTTCGATGCCTGTCTGCGGTCCATTCTTTCAACTACTACTACACTGACCAGGGCACTGCTGCCCAAGTACCCCTGGAACCAATTTAAAATTGCCTACAGCCATGTGTTAATATTTTAGGCCTTCGATGCCTGTCTGTGGTCACTCCTTCCACTAGGCCTCCACTGACCACACCACTGCTGCCCGTGTACCCCTGGAACCAATTTAAAATTGCCTACAGCCATGTGTGATTATTTTAGGCCTTCGATGCCTGTCTGCGGTCACTCCTTCCACTAGGCCTCCACTGACCTGTCTACTGCGGCCC
This sequence comes from Ranitomeya imitator, assembly GCF_032444005.1. Lineage (NCBI taxonomy): Eukaryota > Metazoa > Chordata > Amphibia > Anura > Dendrobatidae > Ranitomeya > Ranitomeya imitator. The sequence goes on from NC_091291.1 coordinate 55,935,340, forward strand.
GTGTACCCCTTGAACCAACCTAATAAAATATTTAAAAAATTAATTTGATTATAAAAAATAAGATCGTGTTGAGATCTCAAATGCAGACATTTTAACAATCAAAACAAACACACAACAAATATCTGGAACTGTACTACAAAGGTCCAACAGCTACAATTTCTTTCTCCTGCAAGAAGTTAACTGAAAGTTTTTTGGAGTTGTTAACACAGATATGGCATCCACCGAGTGTTGTCCTGTCGCGTCTCCTTTAAATTATTTCCAATAAGATGTTAAACTATTAATTTAATAAAATCAATAATTAAAAAAATAATTGAGTAAGTCAAAAGCACATTGCAAATAAACATTAATTACAAATCAAGAAGCATGGCGCGTCCGAGGGTGAGTAGATACCGAATAAGAATATAATCACCCTCGGGCGCGCAATGCTTATTTACAACAGCCTTCCTTCCTAAGAATCAGCCCTTCCGTGGTGTAGAGAGAGGTTGTTGTTACACTCCAAGGTGTTCCCCAGGTTGCCTTTCCTGAGCTTCGATCTTCCGGCTCTCGTTTAGTAGCTGTTGGAAACTACGCTGCATTAGGCCTACTAATTGTGTATGGGTGAAACAGTGGCGCATCTGCGGTCCCTCCTTCCACTAGGCCTCCACTGACCTGTCTACTGCGGCCCGTGTACCCCTTGAACCAACCTAATAAAATATTTAAAAAATTAATTTGATTATAAAAAATAAGATCGTGTTGAGATCTCAAATGCAGACATTTTAACAATCAAAACAAACACACAACAAATATCTGGAACTGTACTACAAAGGTCCAACAGCTACAATTTCTTTCTCCTGCAAGAAGTTAACTGAAAGTTTTTTGGAGTTGTTAACACAGATATGGCATCCACCGAGTGTTGTCCTGTCGCGTCTCCTTTAAATTATTTCCAATAAGATGTTAAACTATTAATTTAATAAAATCAATAATTTAAAAAATAATTGAGTAAGTCAAAAGCACATTGCAAATAAACATTAATTACAAATCAAGAAGCATGGCGCGTCCGAGGGTGAGTAGATACCGAATAAGAATATAATCACCCTCGGACGCGCAATGCTTATTTACAACAGCCTTCCTTCCTAAGAATCAGCCCTTCCGTGGTGTAGAGAGAGGTTGTTGTTACACTCCAAGGTGTTCCCCAGGTTGCCTTTCCTGAGCTTCGATCTTCATGCTCTCGTTTAGTAGGTGTCGGAAAGTAGGCTGCATTAGGCCTAAAAAATGGGGAATGGGGTGGAGAGAGATGGTGTGTTACACTCCAAGGTGTTCTCCAGGTTTCCTCGCCATTGCTTCGATCTTCCGACTCTCGTTTAGTAGTTGTAGAAAACTACACTGCATTAGGCCTACAAAATGGGTATCGGGTGGAGAGAGATGGTGTGTTACACTCCAAGGTGTTCCCCAGGTTTCCTTGCCATTGCTTCGGTCTTCCGACTCTCGTTTAGTAGTTGTAGAAAAGTACACAGCATTAGGCCTACAAAATGGGTATGGGGTGGAGAGAGATGGTGTGTTACACTCCAAGGTGTTCCCCAGGTTGCCTTTCCTGAGCTTCTATCTTCAGGCTCTCATTAAATTGTGGTTAAATGGAACAACTGCATTTGGCGTACTAGTTGGTTTGGGGCCTACTATCGGTGTCTGCCACTCCTTGCTGTTCTCCTGGTTTCCTGTCCTGAAATTCCATTTTCAGCCTCTCGTTAAGTAGTTGTTAATGTTAGACTGCATTTGGCCTACTAGTTGGGTTGGGGCCTACTATCGGTGTCTGCCACTCCTTGCTGTTCTCCTCCACTGAACAAAGCTGTGCCGCCTGTTTACTACGGTTGCCAATTTTGAACTGCATTTCGACTACTTACTGATTTGGCCCTACTCTCTGTGTCAGCCTCTCATTCCAGTTGTCCTCCACTGCAATGCCCCCTGGTTATTCCTGTGTTACCAATTTTGAACTGCATTTAGCCCACTTTATTCTTTGGGCCTATATCTGTGTTTCCACTTCATCGTGCCCATTGCCCAGCCAGTGATAGATGAGTCTGCTGGTACATTGACCCATAACGCAACATTCCCCGTGCACGCTACACAACAACATTGTGACCCTGCTGAAAGTCAGGTTGCTCTTCCCGCATACCATACCACCTTACACGGGGACAAAGAGGAAGGTGCAGATGAAAGTGCAGGTTCCTTCATCAGGTGGGGGGAGGAATACTAGTTGGCGACGTCACTGGCACAGGGCCTCTCATAGTACGCAAAAGTGTTGCTGCCGGTGGGAGGCGCCCCCGCCGTGCAAACACACCGCTGTACTTTGAGGGGCCCTGTGCCAGTGCCAATGCCAACGAGTGGGCCCCCCCTGCTTGCTCAGGATCACAGCACTTGCAAAGTTGAAATACTTACCTCTCCCTGCTCCACTGCCGTGACGTGGTCCAGATTTACTGGGCCCACTAATTACTTGAACCAGCCCTACCCCCCACAACTTTAGCCAAATGACCCCCAATTTCAAATGCCTTCCAATTATTTTAAGGTAAATTACGCTTGACAAGCTTCATTAAGAAGAATGGATGGTTTTGACATTAAAATGGGCACTCTAGGTGTTTTCCTGGCCCCCACTCACTGCCGACTATGCTGCCCCATTGACTTGCATTGGGTTTCGTGTTTCGGTCGATCCCGACTTTACGTCATAATCGGCCGATTTCACTCGACCCGACTTTGGACATAGTCGGGTTTCGCAAAACCCGGCTCGACTCTAAAAAGGTCAAGGTCGCTCAACTCTACTTATCGCCTACCACGGCCAGGAGGCCGCACAGTCTGAAGAAGGCGGAAGGAGATGAGTTAAGACAGGCGGACATATGCACTGCACATGCCCATCAATCACACCCTCGCAGCCAAAATATATGAAACGAGGGGGGTTGTGTCGGGCAGGGCGGACGCACAGGCACAGGCAGCCAACCAATGATGTCAGAAGACGGGCAGCGCTACCAAGGGGGGTGGTGCGTGTCATTAAAAAGGAAAGTCACACCTCAGGGACATTGTAATGGTCTGTAATGAGACACATATTTTACGTGTTTAATTCTACGTGGGCAAGGATAAAAAAACAGCCACCTTGTACAAATGCAGCAGTACTGCTGTACTAGGTGGCTGTTATACATAGAAACACCTTGGGGGGGTGGGGCCACGTTCCCTTTAATTTCAGTTCATGTGCCTGCGTGGCGTTTGCAGGTCACGTTGCCGGCTACACAGCAGGGGAACAGCTGGCGTTGCTGAACCCCACTAACACATTGGCTGGTGTTTTTCTCTGTGCAGCTAGCACTTCCGGGCAAAAACTAGCGGTGTTTAAGCCCAGGGTCAGCAGGAGGAGGAGAGGAGCAGAGTGTAGGCCGAAGCCTGCACTGGTGGCAGCTTTTGTTCTGTTGTGCCAGCGTGGCTTGTGCTGGACACGTTGCCGACTACACAGCAGGGGAACAGCTGGCGGTGCTGAACCCCACTGACACATCAGCTAGTGTTTTTTTCTGTGTAGACAACACTTCCAGGTGGCAACTGACAGTGTTGAAACCCAGGGAATCAAAGAGGAGCAGAGTGTAGGCCGAAGACTGCAGTGGAGCAAGTTGAAAGGGAACCTTTAACCCCCCCCCCCCCCCCAGGCATTTGTTGCTGAAAGAGCCATCTTGTACAGCAGTAATACTGCACATGGAAAATGGTGGCTCCGAAAATTATGCTCCTTGCAAACGCTGAAGTACACACTCATATAATGTGTCCCCTCACACTGTCAAACCGTCCCGGAAGTGGGACTTTCCTCTGTAATGTGACACAGCAAAGCCGTCATTCCAACCCCCTTGGTGCCGTGCGCCACCTCCTCAACGTTGTTTGGTTCTGTCACGGAGCCCGCGCTGTAATGTTATCCCTTGGCCATGCACAGTTAGCGGTGCCCGTCTTCTGACATCATGTAGGTGTCAGGCTGGCAGTGCCTGTGTGTCCAAGCTGCCCGAGATCTAACCTTGCAGTGTCATCTAATGTAGTCCCACTGCGGGCCAGGGATCCATGGGCATGAGCAGTGCATATCATCGCCTCTCACTCACCTCCTTCCTGCTTCTTCAGACTGTGCGGCGTCACGGCCGTGGCATGCTATTAGGGATCAACTGACGCCGCCTAGTCTGAAGAAGCGTGAAGAAGGGGAGTGAGAGGCTAGTATATGCACTGCGCATGGCCATGGATACCAGGCCCACTGTGGGATCACATTAGACGACACTGCAACAACAAATGATGTCAGAGGACGGGCAGCGCAAACTGTGCATGGCCAAGGGATAACATAACAGCGCAGGGTCCATGATGGAATCAAACAACGCTAAGGAGCCAGCGCACGGTGGCAAGGGGGTAGCAATGTTGGCTGTGCTGCGTCACATTACAAAGGAAAGTCCAACCTCCGGGACGGTTGGACGGTGTGAGGGGACACATTACATGAGTGTTCAGCGTTTGCAAGGAGCATAATTTCAAGAGCGACCTTTCCCTTGTGCAGTATTAGTGCTGCACATGGTGGCTCTTTCAGTAACAAACGCCTAGGGGGGGGGGACAGGTCCCCTTACATTTTAGGTGTGCCAGCGTGGCGGTCGCATGACACGTTGCCGGATACACAGCTGGGGATCAGCTGACGTTACTGAACCCCAATAACAGAGGAGCGACTGTTGACTGTGCAGACAGCACTTCCAGGCACCAACTGGCGGTGTTAGAGCCCAGGGACAGCAGGAGGAGCAGATTGGAGGTATTGCCGCACACACAGCTGGGGATCAGCTGACGTTACTGAACCCCAATAACAGAGGAGCGACTGTTAACTGTGCACACAGCACTTCCAGGCACCAACTGGCGGTGTTAGAGCCCAGGGTCAGCAGGAGGAGCAGAGGAACAGAGTGTAGGCCGAAGCCTGATTGGAGCAAGTTGAAAGGGAACCTTTAACCCCCCCCCCCCCAAGACGTTTGTAGCTGAAAGAGCCATCTTGTGCAGCACTAAGGATGCAAAAGGAAAAGGTTGCTCTTTTAATTATGCTCCTTGCAAACACTGAAGTAAACACTAAAAATGTGTCCCCTTATACCGTTCAACCGTCCCGGAGGTGCGAATTTCCTTCGTAATGGGACACAGCACAGCTGTCATTCCTATCCCCTTGGTGCCATGCGCTGCCTCCTCAGCGTTGTTTTAAGCTGTCACGGAGCCTGCGCTGTTCTGTTAGCCCTTGGCCATGCCCAATTACCGCTGCCTGTCTTCTGACATAATTTGGTGTCAGGCTGTCAGTGCCTGTGCGTCCACGCTGCTCCAGATCCCACCTCGCAGTCTCGTCTAACGTAATCCCACTGCGGGCCTTGGATCCATGGGCATGTGCAGTGCATATCATCGCCTCTCACTCACCTCCTTCCTGCTTCTTCAGACTGTGTGGCGTCACGGCCGTGGCATGCTATTAGGGATCAGCTGACGCCGCCTAGTCTGAAGAAGCGTGAAGAAGGGGAGTGAGAGGCTAGTATATGCACTGCGCATGCCCATGGATCCCAGGCCCGCAGTGTGACTCAATCAGAAGACACTGCGAGGCGGGATCTCGGGCAGCGCGGCCGCACAGGCGCAGCCAGCCTGACACCAAATTATGTCAGAAGACAGGCAGCGCAAATAGGGCATGCCCAAGGGATAACAGAACAGCGCAGGCTCCGTGACAGCTTAAAACAACGCTGAGGAGGCAGCGCATGGCACCAAGGGGGTAGGAATGACGGCTGTGCTGCGTCACATTACGAAGGAAAGTCCCAGCTCCGGGACTGTATAACGGTATCAGTGAACACATTTTATAAGTGTTAAGTTCTGCGTGTGCAAGGAGCTAATCCAAAAGAGCTACCTTTTCCTTGTGCAGCATTACTGCTGCACAAGATGGCTCTTTCAGTAACAAACGACGGTGGGGGGGGGACAGGTTCCCTTACATTTAGGTTGTTGTGCCAGCGTGGCGGTCGCAGGACACATTGCCGGCTACACAGCTGGGGATCAGCTGACGTTACTGAAACCCAATAACACTGGGTCGTATGTTTTTACTGTGCAGCCTGCACTTCTGAGCCGCAACTGGCGGTGTTGGAGCCCAGGAATAGCAGTTCAGGTGGTAGAAAGATGAACACAGCAGGAGACCTGGATGACACCCAATTACTTAATCAGGCAGAGGAGTGGCAAATTCCTGCGAGATCCAGGCCTGGTTCATTTTCAGGAAAGTAAGCCGGTCAACGTTATCGGAGGACAGTCGCATGCGACGGTCTGTTAGTACACCACCTGCGGCACTAAAGACACGTTCCGATAAGACACTAGCCGCAGGGCAAGCCAGCACCTCCAATGCATACTGGCTTAGCTCTGGCCATGTATCCAGCTTAGAGACCCAAAACTTGAACGGGGAAGAGCCGTCTGGGAGTACAGTAAGAGGGCAAGCCATGTAGTCTGTCACCATCTGACGGAACCGTTGCCTCCTGCTGACTGGAGCCGCCGGTGATGGTGTAGACATTTGGGGCGGGCACACAAAAGTGTGCCAGAGTTGTGCCATACTGGGCTTGCCTTGGGCAGAGGCACTGCTTCTGCTCCCTATTTGGGCAGAGCCTCCCCCACTGCCTCGACGCACTGAGCTGCTTTGTAAAGCACTAGCAGCACTCCTCTCAGTTGGACAGGAGAAGATGATGGAATTCACCAGTGTGTCGTGGTACTCCCGCAATTTACGCTCCCGGGTCAACGCTGGGATGAGGTTTTGGACGTTGTCCCGGTAGCGAGGATCGAGGAGGGTGAACACCCAATAATCAGGCATGTTGAGAATGTGGTCGATGCGGCGGTCGTTTCTCAGGCACTGCAGCATGAAATCCACCATGTGCTGCAGAGTGCCAACTGGCCCAGAAACGCTGTCCCCTGCTTGAGACATGATCTCTGCCCGCTCGTCATCACCCCACCCTCGCTGTACACACTGACCACTGGACAATTGTGTCGCTCCCTCCTCTGGACGGAGCTCTTCCTCCTCCATTGACTCCTCCTCATCCTCCTCACAAATTGGCCCCTGCGTACCCCTTTGTGAGGAACCACGTGGCGCTGACTCTCCAGAAGCTGATGGAAAAGGTGACTCCTCATCCTCCACCTCTTGCACAACATCATCCCTTAACCCTTGCAAAGTTTGCTGAAGCAGGCAGATAAGGGGGACAGTCATGCTGACTAGTGCATCATCTGCACTTGCCATCCGCGTGGAATAATCAAAAGGACGCAAAACCTGGCAGACATCCTTCATAGTGGCGCCCACTCTGTGGTTGTGAAGTCTGATCGGCGCTGACTGCGACTTCTTTGCGCCTGATGCAGCTGGTACTCCATAACTGCTTGCTGCTGCTCACACAACCGCTCCAACATATGTAACGTGGAATTCCACCGGGTAGGTAGGTCACATATAATGCGGTGTTCCGGAAGGCAGAATCGGCGCTGCAGAGCAGCAATGCGGGATCTGGCCAAGCTGGAACGCCGCAAGTGAGCACACTCTAAGCGGACCTTGTGCAGCAGGGCATCAAGATCCGGATAGTCCCTCAGAAAACTCTGCACAACCAAATTGAGCACATGTGCCAGACATGGGATGTGAGTGAGGTTGCCAAGGGCCAAAGCTGCCACCAGATTTCGGCCATTGTCACACACTACCATGCCTGGCTGGAGATTCGCTGGCAGTAACCACACATCGCTCTCCTGCTTGATGGCATTCCAGAGCTCCTGCACTGTGTGGCTTCGATTCCCCAATGAAACTAGTTTCAAGACGGCCTGCTGACGTTTGGCCACGGCTGTGCTCATGTCGGTCATAGGTAAACGTTCACGGGTCCATATGGAGGTGGACTGTGACGGCTCCTGCAGAGTTGATTCTGAGGAACTTGTGTAAGAGGAGGAGTCAATGCGTACAGACTGGATTCCTGCAATCATTAGAGTTGGCAGCACATGTCCTGCGCCACTCGCACGATCTGTACCTGGCTCAACAACATTAACCCAATGGGCAGTGAGGGAAACGTATCGCCCCTGTCCATGCTGACTGGTCCACGCATCGGTGGTGAGGTGGACCTTGCTACTGACGGTGTTCAGTAGCGCATGTTTTATGTTTCCCTCAACATGCCTGTGCAGGGCAGGGACAGCTTGCCTGCTGAAGTAAAAGCGGCTGGGCACCTTGTACTGTGGGACTGCCAATGCCATCAAGTCACGGAAGCTGTCAGTCTCCACCAGCCTGAACGAGAGAATTTCCAGGGACAACAGTTTGCAATGCCTGCATTCAGAGCCTGTGCTCGGGGGTGGTTGGCCGAGAATGCCCGCCTTTTCTCCCATGCCTGTACTACCGATGGCTGTAGAGTAGACTGGGAGTGTGAGGATGACTGGGAAGGTGGTGCTGTGGGTGGAATTACACAAGGTCTCTGGACAACAGTGCCAGAGGTTCTTCCATGGCGATCCTGGGAGGAAGCCAAACCAGCTGTGCGTGAGCTGGAGGAAGAGGCAACACGAGCTGAAGAGGTGGTAGCTGCCGCTGTTGGTTGGCCTACATCTTCAGTCTGTTTCTGTAACTCCACCGCGTGCCTGGTCCGCACATGTTTCCACATATTTGTGGTATTGAGGTTGCTGACATTTTTCCCTCTTTTTACTTTCTGGTGACACAGCTTGCATTTGACAAAACAAATGTCATCTGCAACTGTGTCAAAAAAGGACCAGGCACTGCAAGTCTTGGGAGCGCCCTTTTTGGCTTTGGAAAGAGACAGGCTCCTAACGGGTGCCAAAGTGGAGGCTACAGGCTCCGCAGTCTTCCCCCTCCCTCTCCCTCTTTGGCCCGTAAGGGGAAGCTCTTCCTCAGAGCTGCTCCCACCACCTTCCTGTTCCTCACGCCACGATGGGTCAATGACCTTATCATCTCCACTACCCTCTGCCACCAACTGCTCCTCCTGGGTAGTCTCGGCAGCACAGTACGCACCAGAAAGCGGCACCTGAGTTTCATCATCAGATGCGTACTGCGCTGTGGTCACCGGAGGCACTGGCCCACCCGCCTCTTCAGAGTCAGAGAGACAAAGCTGTTGGGCATCACTGCACACTGCCTCTTCTTCCATTTCTCCAATGCTGCTTGGCTGGCCCCCTGTTTCCAAGCCACGAGATTCAGAGAACAGAAGTAGAGACGGCTCCTGTCCTGGGCTCTCTGACTGCCTGGCCAATTTGGCAGGTGGTGAAGAGACAGATGGCTGCTCTCCAGTGGTCTGTGCCTGAGAGGATGTGGCACTAACTGAAGTCGATGCCGAAGCGTTAGCTGCCATCCACCCGACAACGGCTTCAATTTGGTCTTCACGCAGCAGCGGTGCCCGGTGCTCTCCGACAAAGCTGCGCATGAAGGACTGTTCCCTGCTGAAACTGAGTGACGACGAGTCACCGGCGCCCGAAGCAGGCACAGAATCACCACGTCCTCTCCCTGCTCCTCTCCCTGCTCCGCGCCCACGCCCACGTGCCTTACTCCCTGCCCTCTTCATCTTGGTTGACAGATAAAGATAAGCAGAAAAGTACTAAGGCCTTAGTGTGCTTATTCCTGAAATGCTCCTCCTAACAGGTGTAAGAAACACTAATGTTGTAAAGTGTGGACTAAACTTTATTATTTTTCAAATGTTGCCTACACAAGTAGGGATGAGCGAAACGGGTCGTTCATTTTCAAAAGTCGCCGACTTTTGGCAAAGTCGGGTTTCATGAAACCCGATCCGACCCCTGTGCGGGGTCGGCCATGCGGTACGCGACTTTCGCGCCAAAGTCGCGTTTCAATGACGCGAAAAGCGCCATTTCTCAGCCAACGAAGGTAAACGCAGAGTGTGGGCAGCGTGATGACATAGGTCCTGGTCCCCACCATCTTAGAGAAGGGCATTGCAGTGATTGGCTTGCTGTCTGCGGCGTCACAGGGGCTATAAAGGGGAGTTCCCGCCGACCGCCATGTTACTGCTGCTGATCTGAGCTTAGGGAGAGGTTGCTGCCGCTTCGTCAGAAGCAGGGATAGCATTAGGCAGGGTCCATTAACCACCAAACCGCTTGTGCTGTAGCGATTTCCACTGCCCAACACCACCTTCGGTGTGCAGGGACAGTGGAAGCTACATTTTTTTTTTTTTCCCCCTCAGCGCTGTAGCTCATTGGGCTGCCCTAGAAGGCTCCCTGATAGCTGCATTGCTGTGTGTACGCCGCTGTGCAAACCAACTGCTTTTTTCAAAGCACAAATCCTCTTGTTCCTTCCTTTCTGCACAGCTATCTTGTTTGTTTGTCCACACTTTTTATTTAATTTGTGCATCAGTCCACTCCTTATTGCTGCCTGCCATACCTGGCTGAGATTACTGCAGGGAGATAGTAATTGAAGGACACTCCCTGTTTTTTTTTTTTTTTTTGTGGGAGATTAAGATTGACATTTCTGCTAGAGTGCCATCCCTGTCTGTGTCATCTCTCACTCAGTGGGCCATAGAAAGCCTATTTATTTTTTTGCTTGATTTGGGTTAAAAAATCTACCTGAAAAAATCACTACATCAATCAGTGGGAGAAAAATATTGGCCTCAGGGCTTGTGTGCCACTCTTGACTCCTGTGTGCATCATCACTCACTCAGTGGGCCATAGAAAGCCTATTTATTTTTTTGCTTGATTTTGGTTCTAAAATCTACCTGAAAAAATCACTACATCAATCAGTGGGAGAAAAATATTGGCCTCAGGGCTTGTGTGCCACTCCTGACTCCTGTGTGCATCATCACTCACTCAGTGGGCCATAGAAAGCCCTTTTTTTTTTTTTTTTGCTTTATTTGGGTTCTAAATTCTACCTGAAAAAATCAATAAATCAATCAGTGGGAGATTAATATTGGCCTTTGGGCTTGTGTGCCAGTCCTAAGCGTGCCATCTCTCTCTCTCAGATAGTGGGCCATAGAAAGCCTATTTTTTTTTTTTATTGGGTTTATAAATTTTCCCTGGAACCAAAAAAAAAAAAGTGGGAGATTAATATTGGCCTCTGGGCTTGTGTGCCAGTCCTGAGCGTGCCATCTCTCTCACAAATAGTGGGCCATAGAAAGCCTATTTATTTTTTTGCTTGATTTGGGTTCTAAAATCTACCTGAAAAAATCACTACATCAATCAGTGGGAGAAAAATATTGGCCTCAGGGCTTGTGTGCCACTCCTGACTCCTGTGTGCATCATCACTCACTCAGTGGGCCATAGAAAGCCCATTTTTTTTTTTTTTTTGCTTTATTTGGGTTCTAAATTCTACCTGAAAAAATCAATAAATCAATCAGTGGGAGATTAATATTGGCCTTTGGGCTTGTGTGCCAGTCCTAAGCGTGCCATTTCTCTCTCTCAGATAGTGGGCCATAGAAAGCCTATTTATTTATTTTTTTTTTTATTGGGTTTATACATTTTCCCTGGAAAAAAAAAAAAAAAGTGGGAGATTAATATTGGCCTCTGGGCTTGTGTGCCAGTCCTGAGCGTGCCATCTCTCTCACAAATAGTGGGCCATAGAAAGCCTATTTATTTATTTTTTTTTGGTTTTATAAATTCTCCCTTAAAAAAAAAAGGGAGATTAATATTGGCCTTTGGGCTTGTGTGCCAGTCCTAAGCGTGCCATCTCTCTCTGTCTCTCAGATAGTGGGCCATAGAAAGCCTATTTATTATTTTTTTTATTGGGTTTATAAATTTTCCCTGGAACAAAAAAAAAAAAGTGGGAGATAAATATTGGCCTCTGGGCTTGTGTGCCACTCCTGACTCCTGTGTGCGTCATCTCTCACTCAGTGGGCCATAGAAAGCCTTTTTTTGTTTTATTTGTTTTCTAAATTCTCCCTGAAAAAATCATTTTATTTTATTTGGTTTCTAAATTCTTCCTGAAAAAATCATTTTATTCTGTTATTTTTTTTTCCTAAAGTCTCCCTGAAAAAAAAAAAAAAAAAAACAAATCAGTGGGAGATTAATATTGCCCTTTCTGCTTGTGTGCCAGTCTTGACTCCTGGGTGTGCCATCTCTCTCTCTCTCTCCAATTGTGGGCCATAGAAAGCCTATTATTTTTTTAGCTTGATTTGGGTTCCAAAATCTACCTGAAAAAATCACTACATCAATCAGTGGGAGATAAATATTGGCCTCTGGGCTTGTGTGCCACTCCTGACTCCTGTGTGCGTCATCTCTCACTCAGTGGGCCATAGAAAGCCTTTTTTTGTTTTATTTGTTTTCTAAATTCTCCCTGAAAAAATCATTTTATTTTATTTGGTTTCTAAATTCTTCCTGAAAAAATCATTTTATTCTATTTTTTTTTCCTAAAGTCTCCCTGAAAAAAAAAAAAAAAAAAAAACAGTGGGAGATTAATATTGCCCTTTCTGCTTGTGTGCCAGTCTTGACTCCTGGGTGTGCCATCTCTCTCTCTCTCTCTCCAATTGTGGGCCATAGAAAGCCTATTATTTTTTTTAGCTTGATTTGGGTTCCAAAATCTACCTGAAAAAATCACTACATCAATCAGTGGGAGATAAATATTGGCCTCTGGGCTTGTGTGCCACTCCTGACTCCTGTGTGCGTCATCTCTCACTCAGTGGGCCATAGAAAGCCTTTTTTTGTTTTATTTGTTTTCTAAATTCTCCCTGAAAAAATCATTTTATTTTATTTGGTTTCTAAATTCTTCCTGAAAAAATCATTTTATTCTGTTATTTTTTTTTCCTAAAGTCTCCCTGAAAAAAAAAAAAAAAAAAACAAATCAGTGGGAGATTAATATTGCCCTTTCTGCTTGTGTGCCAGTCTTGACTCCTGGGTGTGCCATCTCTCTCTCTCTCTCCAATTGTGGGCCATAGAAAGCCTATTATTTTTTTAGCTTGATTTGGGTTCCAAAATCTACCTGAAAAAATCACTACATCAATCAGTGGGAGATAAATATTGGCCTCTGGGCTTGTGTGCCACTCCTGACTCCTGTGTGCGTCATCTCTCACTCAGTGGGCCATAGAAAGCCTTTTTTTGTTTTATTTGTTTTCTAAATTCTCCCTGAAAAAATCATTTTATTTTATTTGGTTTCTAAATTCTTCCTGAAAAAATCATTTTATTCTATTTTTTTTTCCTAAAGTCTCCCTGAAAAAAAAAAAAAAAAAAAAACAGTGGGAGATTAATATTGCCCTTTCTGCTTGTGTGCCAGTCTTGACTCCTGGGTGTGCCATCTCTCTCTCTCTCTCCAATTGTGGGCCATAGAAAGCCTATTATTTTTTTTAGCTTGATTTGGGTTCCAAAATCTACCTGAAAAAATCACTACATCAATCAGTGGGAGATAAATATTGGCCTCTGGGCTTGTGTGCCACTCCTGACTCCTGTGTGCGTCATCTCTCACTCAGTGGGCCATAGAAAGCCTTTTTTTGTTTTATTTGTTTTCTAAATTCTCCCTGAAAAAATCATTTTATTTTATTTGGTTTCTAAATTCTTCCTGAAAAAATCATTTTATTCTATTTTTTTTTTTTTCCTAAAGTCTCCCTTAAAAAAAAAAAAAAAATCAAATCAGTGGGAGATTAATATTTACATTTGTGCTTCAGTGACAGTCCTGCGTGTGTGGCATCTCTCTCATTTGTTGCCACCAACAACAGAGTGTGTAACATTGTGCCTGATTTTCGTTGTGGTCTCACTCACCTGTAAAGGGGTAGCTAAATCATACTGAAGTTATAGCTCACCGTGTAATTTGTGTGACAGCAACAAATACCGTTAGTTTGTTTACGTTTTTAAAACAATGAGGAAGTATGGTGGAAGAGGTCGTGGCCGGGGGCGTTCATTGTCAGCTGGTAATGAGGGTAGTGGTAGTGGTGGAGCATCAGCTGGTCGTGGGAAAAAAAATATTGCACCTAAGTCTGGAGCTGTGGAGCCAGGTTCGTCGTCAGGCTACACAAGGCCTCGAACGCTCCCTTTTCTGGGAGTAGGAAAACCGCTTTTAAAGCCGGAGCAGCAAGAGCAAGTTTTGGCTTATCTTGCTGACTCAGCCTCTAGCTCTTTTGCCTCCTCTCGTGAAACTGGTAAATGTCAAAGCAGCGCGTCGTTAGTGGATGTTCACGGTCAGGGACAAGTCGCTTCCTTGTCCTCTTCAGCAAAAACAACAACAGAGAAGAATGCAGCAGGCGACACAACGGGTTACTCCATGGAGCTCTTTACACATACCGTCCCTGGCTTAGAAAGTGAAGCAGTTAACAGTCCATGCCCATTACAAGTTGAATCTGACATGGAGTGCACTGATGCACAGCCACAGCCAGACTACTATGCTGGTCCTTTGACTCAGACCAGAACATTGCCCTCGCAGGGTGCTGATCAAGAATCAGACCCTGATGAGACTATGTTGCCCCATCACGAACGCTATACCACCAACCGACACGGTGACACAGACGAAGTTGCACACGAGCTACAAGAAGAGGTAATAGATGACCTAGTTCTTGACCCCGATTGGCAGCCATTGGGGGAACAGGGTGCAGGCGGCAGCAGTTCTGAAGCGGAGGAGGAGGGGCCGCAGCAGGCATCAACATCGCAACAGGTTCCATCTGCCGGGCCCGTATCTTGCCCAAAACACATGGCAAAGCCAAAACCTGTTGGAGGACAGCGTGGCCATCCGGTTAAAGCTCAGTCTGCAATGCCTGAAAAGGTATCCGATGCTAGAAAGAGTGCAGTCTGGCATTTTTTTAAACAACATCCAATTGATCAGCGCAAAGTCATCTGTCAAAAATGTTCAACTACCTTAAGCAGAGGACAGAATCTGAAAAGTCTCAATACAAGTTGCATGCATAGACATTTAACCACCATGCATTTGCAAGCCTGGACTAACTACCAAACGTCCCTTAAGGTTGTAGCACCCTCGGCCAATGAAGCTAGCCAGCAACGCAACATCCCTTCCGGCAGTGTAGGGCCACCATTTTCCGCACCACCTGCAGTATCTGTGCAGGTTTCTTTGCCAGGGCAAAGCAGTCAGGGTCAGGGAATCACCAGTTTCGTAGTAGGAAACACTGCATCTAGGGCACCGGCGGCAACAATACCATCTCCCACCGTCTCTCAGTCTGCCATGTCCACCGGCACCCCCGCTAGTTCCACGATCTCCAGCTCTCCAGTCCAGCTCACACTACATGAGACTATGGTTAGAAAAAGGAAGTACTTAGCCTCGCATCCGCGTACACAGGGTTTGAACGCACACATAGCTAGACTAATCTCGTTAGAGATGATGCCCTACCGGTTAGTTGAAAGCGAAGCTTTCAAAGCCCTGATGGACTACGCTGTACCACGCTACGAGCTACCCAGTCGACACTTTTTTTCCAGAAAAGCCATCCCAGCCCTCCACCAGCATGTTAAAGAGCGCATCGTCCATGCACTCAGGCAATCTGTGAGCACAAAGGTGCACCTGACAACAGATGCATGGACCAGTAGGCATGGCCAGGGACGTTACGTGTCCATCACGGCACACTGGGTAAATGTGGTGGATGCAGGGTCCACAGGGGACAGCAAGTTTGGGACAGTTCTGCCTAGCCCACGGTCTAGGAAACAATTGGCTGTAGCCGTTCGCACCCCCTCCTCCTCCTCTTCGTCCTCCTGCAGAAGCGAGAGCTCGTCCACAGACCGCAGTCGCACAACCACTCCAT
Organism: Ranitomeya imitator; assembly: GCF_032444005.1. Lineage (NCBI taxonomy): Eukaryota > Metazoa > Chordata > Amphibia > Anura > Dendrobatidae > Ranitomeya > Ranitomeya imitator. Next base: position 55,950,969 of record NC_091291.1, read on the forward strand.
CCGCAGCTGCCACTGTTGCACACCAGGTCTCCCATTATGGGGCAGCTACTGGCAAACGTCAGCAGGCTGTATTGGCTATGAAGTGTTTGGGCGACAACAGACACACCGCAGAAGTTCTGTCCGAGTTCTTGCAGAAAGAAACGCAGTCGTGGCTGGGCACTGTAGATCTTGAGGCAGGCAAGGTAGTGAGTGATAACGGAAGGAATTTCATGGCTGCCATCTCCCTTTCCCAACTGAAACACATTCCTTGCCTGGCTCACACCTTAAACCTGGTGGTGCAGTGCTTCCTGAAAAGTTATCCGGGGTTATCCGACCTGCTCCTCAAAGTGCGTGGACTTTGCTCACATATCCGCCGTTCGCCCGTACACTCCAGCCGTATGCAGACCTATCAGCGTTCTTTGAACCTTCCCCAGCATTGCCTAATCATAGACGTTGCAACAAGGTGGAACTCAACACTGCACATGCTTCAGAGACTGTGTGAACAGAGGCGGGCTGTTATGTTTTTGTGGGAGGATACACATACACGGGCAGGCAGTAGGATGGCAGACATGGAGTTGTCAGGTGTGCAGTGGTCGAAGATTCAAGACATGTGTCAAGTCCTTCAGTGTTTTGAGGAATGCACACGGCTGGTTAGTGCAGACAACGCCATAATAAGGTAAGGAAGAATTGCAAATGCACTCACCGACTGCAGTACAAAGTGTTTATTCCAACAACAAGCAAGATATCTTCACGGCACGGGGGAGAGGAAAGGTAGCCAAGGAGAGTGCGGCAGACGAGACTGCCGCACTCTCCTTGGCTACCTTTCCTCTCCCCCGTGCCGTGAAGATATCTTGCTTGTTGTTGGAATAAACACTTTGTACTGCAGTCGGTGAGTGCATTTGCAATTCTTCCTTACCATGTTGGATTCACACAGACTGTTTTCATGCAAATAGCACCTCCCCCTCTTTCTCGGACTGCTAGATCGTAAAAAACGAGCCTAGTGCGAGTTTCTCTGTGTGTGGGACGTGGTGCTGCTCTGGTTCTTCTTTTTTGTTTCTTTAACGCCATAATAAGCATGAGCATCCCCCTAATGCGTCTGCTGATGCAAAGTTTGACGCACATAAAGGATCAGGCGTCTGCAGCTGAGGAAGAGGAAAGCCTTGATGACAGTCAGCCATTGTTTGGCCAGGGCAGTGTACAGGACGAGGTAGCGGGCGAAGAGGAGGACGAGGAGGATGATGGGGATGATTATATTTTTAATGAGGAAGCTTTTCCGGGGCCACTGGAAATTGGTGGCGCGTCAAGGCCGGGTTCTGGTTTTTTGAGGGACACAAGTGACGTGGATTTGCCTGAAACTGCCCCTCAACCAAGCACAACCACAGATTTGAGAACTGGAACTTTGGCCCACATGGCGGATTATGCCTTACGTATCCTCAAAAGGGACACACGCATAACTAAAATGATGAATGATGACGATTACTGGTTGGCCTGCCTCCTTGATCCTCGCTATAAAGGCAAATTGCAAAATATAATGCCACATGAGAACTTGGAACTAATATTAGCAACCAAACAATCAACTCTTGTTGACCGTTTGCTTCTGGCATTCCCTGCACACAGCGCCCGTGATCGTTCTCACACGAGCTGCAGGGGCCAGCAGACCAGAGGAGTTAGAGGGGCAGAAATCAGAAGTGGCGTTGGCCAGAGGGGTTTTCTGACCAGGTTATGGAGTGATTTTGCTATGACCGCAGACAGGACAGGTACTGCAGCATCAATTCAAAGTGACAGGAGACAACATTTGTCCAGTATGGTTACAAACTATTTTTCATCCCTTATCGATGTTCTCCCTCAACCGTCATTCCCATTTGATTACTGGGCATCAAAATTAGACACCTGGCCAGAATTGGCAGAATATGCATTGCAGGAGCTTGCTTGCCCGGCAGCTAGTGTCCTATCAGAAAGAGTATTCAGTGCTGCAGGTTCAATACTAACAGAAAAAAGGACTCGTCTGGCTACCCAAAATGTAGATGATCTAACCTTCATTAAAATGAACCACAACTGGATTTCGAAATCTTTTGCCCCACCTTGCCCGGCTGACACCTAGCTTTCCTATGAAAAGGTCTTGCCTGTGGACTATTCTGAATGCCTTTTCCAATCTCGTAATTTTCTGCACCTGATTGTCCAGCATACGACATGTTTACACCTCACTAAATGGCCAAACTCCCCACACGGGGCCGTGGTATCGACACTTGGCGACAGCACCCGTGAGAGTGCAGTTTGTCTGAAGAGGTGGGTGAGCCCGCTTTTGGTCGACGGCACTGCCACTCGGTCCCTCCTAGTACAATAAAGTGTCTCTGGCGGTGGTGGTGCGCACCCAACGTCAGACACACCGTTGTAATATGAGGGGCCCTGGGCCTGTACCGCCGGCCACAAGACAGTTCCCCCCCCCAGCTCAAACAGTGCTCTACCACTTGCAAAATTATCTCACAGCTCCACCAATGTTTAGTCTATGCGCTGACATCCTTCAATGCCTGCCACTGACAATACCATTGTATTGACATTTTTGTTATGTTAGGCCTTCGATGCCTGTCTGTGGTCACTCCTCCCACTAGGCCTCCACTGACCACACCACTGCTGCCCGTGTACCCCTGGAACCAATTTAAAATTGCCTACAGCCAGCCCAATTTATTATGTTAGGGCTTCGAAGCCTGTCTGCGGTCCCTCCTTCCACTAGGCCTCCACTGACCACACCACTGCTGCCTGTGTACCCCTGGAACCAATTTAAAATTGCCTACAGCCAGCCCAATTTATTATTTTAGGGCTTCGAAGCCTGTCTGCGGTCCCTCCTTCCACTAGGCCTCCACTGACCACACCACTGCTGCCCGTGTACCCCTGGAACCAATTTAAAATTGCCTACAGCCATGTGTTATTATTTTAGGCCTTCGATGCCTGTCTGCGGTCACTCCTTCCACTAGGCCTCCACTGACCACACCACTGCTGCCCGTGTACCCCTGGAACCAATTTAAAATTGCCTACAGCCATGTGTTATTATTTTAGGCCTTCGATGCCTGTCTGCGGTCACTCCTTCCACTAGGCCTCCACTGACTACACCACTGCTGCCCGTGTACCCCTGGAACCAATTTAAAATTGCCTACAGCCATGTGTTATTATTTTAGGCCTTCGATGCCTGTCTGCGGTCACTCCTTCCACTAGGCCTCCACTGACCACACCACTGCTGCCCGTGTACCCCTGGAACCAATTTAAAATTGCCTACAGCCATGTGTTATTATTTTAGGCCTTCGATGCCTGTCTGCGGTCACTCCTTCCACTAGGCCTCCACTGACCACACCACTGCTGCCCGTGTACCCCTGGAACCAATTTAAAATTGCCTACAGCCATGTGTTATTATTTTAGGCCTTCGATGCCTGTCTGCGGTCACTCCTTCCACTAGGCCTCCACTGACCACACCACTGCTGCCCGTGTACCCCTGGAACCAATTTAAAATTGCCTACAGCCAGCCCAATTTATTATGTTAGGGCTTCGAAGCCTGTCTGCGGTCCCTCCTTCCACTAGGCCTCCACTGACCACACCACTGCTGCCCGTGTACCCCTGGAACCAATTTAAAATTGCCTACAGCCATGTGTTATTATTTTAGGCCTTCGATGCCTGTCTGCAGTCACTCCTTCCACTAGGCCTCCACTGACCACACCACTGCTGCCCGTGTACCCCTGGAACCAATTTAAAATTGCCTACAGCCATGTGTTATTATTTTAGGCCTTCGATGCCTGTCTGTGGTCACTCCTTCCACTAGGCCTCCACTGACCACACCACTGCTGCCCGTGTACCCCTGGAACCAATCTAAAATTGCCTACAGCCATGTGTTATTATTTTAGGCTTCGATGCCTGTCTGCGGTCACTCCTTCCACTAGTCCTCCACTGACCACACCACTGCTGCCCGTGTACCCCTGGAACCAACATCAGAAAATATAAAAATAAGTATTTTGCTTATAAAAAAGAAAATACTGGAGAGATGTCAAATGCAGACATTTTAACATTAAAAACAAACACATACAACAAAAATCTGGTACAGTACTAAAAATGGCCACCAGCTACAATAACTTTCTCCTGCAAGTAGTTAACTGAAAGGTTTTTTCAATTTTAAACACAGATATGGCATCCACCGAGTGTTGTCCTGTCGCGTCTTCTTTATATTATTGCCAAGAAGATGCAAAACAATGAAAATAATAAAATCATTATTTACCAAAAAAATAGAGTAAGTCAAAACCACATTGCAAATAAACATTCATTACAAATAAAGAAGCAGGGCGCGTCCGAGGGTGAGTATATACCTAATAAGAATATAATCACCCTCGGACGCGCCCTGCTTCTTTCCGACAGCCTTCCTTCCTAAGAATCAGCCCTTCCATGGTGTAGAGAGAGGGTTTGTTACACTCCAAGGTGTTCCCCAGGTTGCCTTTCCTGAGCTTCGATCTTACGGCTCTCGTTTAGTAGTTGTTGGAAACTACGCTGCATTAGGCCTACAAATTGGGTATGGGGTGTAGAGAGATGGTGTGTTCCACTGTAGAGAGATGGTGTGTTCCACTCCAAGGTGTTCCCCAGGTTTCCTCGCCAATGCTTCGATCATCATGCTCTCGTTTAGTAGTTGTTGGAAACTACGCTGCATTAGGCCTACAAATTGGGTATGGGGTGTAGAGAGATGGTGTGTTACACTCCAAGGTGTTCCCCAGGTTTCCTCTCCATTGCTTCGATCTTCATGCTCTCGTTTAGTAGTTGTTGGAAACTACGCTGCATTAGGCCTACAAATTGGGTATGGGGTGTAGAGAGATGGTGTGTTACACTCCAAGGTGTTCCCCAGGTTTCCTCTCCATTGCTTCGATCTTCCGGCTCTCGTTTAGTAGTTGTTGGAAACTACGCTGCATTGGGCCTACAAATTGGGTATGGGGTGTAGAGAGATGGTGTGTTCCACTCCAAGGTGTTCTCCAGGTTGCCTTTCCTGAGCTTCGATCTTCCGGCTCTCGTTTAGTAGTTGTTGGAAACTACGCTGCATTAGGCCTACAAATTGGGTATGGGGTGTAGAGAGATGGTGTGTTCCACTGTAGAGAGATGGTGTGTTCCACTCCAAGGTGTTCCCCAGATTTCCTCGCCAATGCTTCGATCATCATGCTCTCGTTTAGTAGTTGTTGGAAACTATGCTGCATTAGGCCTACAAATTGGGTATGGGGTGTAGAGAGATGGTGTGTTCCACTCCAAGGTGTTCCCCAGGTTTCCTCGCCAATGCTTCGATCATCATGCTCTCGTTTAGTAGTTGTTGGAAACTACGCTGCATTAGACCTACAAATTGGGTATGGGGTGTAGAGAGATGGTGTGTTCCACTCCAAGGTGTTCTCCAGGTTGCCTTTCCTGAACTTCTATCTTCAGGCTCTCATTAAATTGTGGTTAAACGGAACAACTGCATTTGGCGTACTAGTTGGTTTGGGGCCTACTATCGGTGTCTGCCGCTCCTTGCTGTTCTCCTGGTTTCCTGTCCTGAAATTCCGTTTTCAGGCGCTCGTTAAGTAGTTGTTAATGTTAGACTGCATTTGGCCTACTAGTTGGGTTGGGGCCTACTATCGGTGTCTGCCACTCCTTGCTGTTCTCCTCCACTGAACAAAGCTGTGCCGCCTGTTTACTACTGTTGCCAATTTTGAACTGCATTTTGACTACTTACTGATTTGGGCCTACTCTCTGTGTCAGCCTCTCATTCCAGTTGTCTTCCACTGCAATGCCCCCTGGTTACTCATGTGTTACCAATTTTGAACTGCATTTAGCCCACTTTATTCTTTGGGCCTATATCTGTGTTTCCTCCTCATCCTGCCCATTGCCCAGCCAGTGATAGATGAGTCTGCTGGTACATTGACCCATAACGCAACATTTCCCGTGCACGCTACACTGCAAGATTGTGACCCTGCTGAAAGTCAGGTCCCCCTTCCCGCATACCATACCACCTTACACGGGGACAAACAGGAAGGTGCAGATGAAAGTGCAGGTTCCTTCATCAGGTGGGGGGAGGAATACTAGTTGGCGACGTCACTGGCACAGGGCCTCTCATGGTACGCAAAAGTGTTGCTGCCGGTGGGAGGCGCCCCCGCCGTGCAAACACACCGCTGTACTTTGAGGGGCCCTGTGCCAGTGCCAATGCCAACGAGTGGGCCCCCCCTGCTTGCTCAGGTTCACAGCACTTGCAAAGTTGAAATACTTACCTCTCCCTGCTCCACTGCCGTGACGTGGTCCAGATTTCCTGGGCCCACTAATTACTTGAACCAGCCCTACCCACCACAACTTTAGCCAAATGAACCCCAATTTCAAATGCCTTCCAATTATTATAAGGTAAATTACGCTTGACAAGCTTCATTAAGAAGAATGGATGGTTTTGACATTAAAATGGGCACTCTAGGTGTTTTCCTGGCCCCCACTCACTGCAGACTATGCTGCCCCATTGACTTGCATTGGGTTTCGTGTTTCGGTCGATCCCTACTTTACGTCATAATCGGCCGATTTCACTCGACCCGACTTTTGAGATAGTCGGGTTTCGCGAAACCCGGCTCGACTCTAAAAAGGTCAAGGTCGCTCAACTCTATACACAAGTGTTAAGTTGTGTTTGGTGAACTTTACTTTTTTTTTTTTTGCAGATCGGGCTACAGAGCTAGTTTAAATCACACGGAGACCGTGCAGACAGCCGCAAGGCCCAAAAAACCTCCTCTAGGTTATCCTATTTAGTGTTTTTCCACTATTTAGCTGGAGACGGGTGGAAAGACACTAATAGGGAATTTTTTTTTAAAATTTTAAACAGGCTGCACTATTTGAAAAAAAGGAAATTTTGTTTCAAGGTATGATTCAGTAACGCACCCTGAGCTGAATCCAACCGGCTATGGCTGCACACAGACTACAGGGCGAGCTGCACTCACACAGAGACCGTGCAGACAGCCGTAAACGGCGCTGCAAGGCCCAATAAACACCCTCTAGGTTATCCTATGTAGTGTTTTTCCACAATTTAGCTGGAGACGGGTGGAAAAACACTAATAGGAAATTTTTTTTTTAAAGTTTAAACAGGCTGCACTATTTGAAAAAAAGGAAAATTTTTCTCAAGGTATGAGGCAGTAACGAACCCTGAGCTGAATCCAACCGGCTATGGCTGCACACAGACTACAGGGCGAGCTGGGCTCACACGGAGACCATGCAGACAGCCGTAAACGGCGCTGCAAGGCCCAAAAACCCCCCTCTAGGTTATCCTATGTAGTGTTTTTCCACAATTTAGCTGGAGACGGGTGGAAAAACACTAATAGGAAATTTGAGAAAAAATGTGCAGCAGGCTGCACTATGAGCAAAAAAGGACAACTGTGTGAGGCAGTGTGAACCCCCCCTGAGCTGAATACAACCGGGTATATGGCTGCACACAGACTACAGAGTGAGCTGCACACACACAAACACACAGAGACCTTGCAGAACGCTGTTAAAACAGCGCTGCAAGGCAAGAGCAAGGTGAACAGTGAAGAACACACAGCGTTTTGCTAAATTAGCCTTTGGAAAGGAAAATAAAGAAATTAGCTATCTCAACTGGCCCTCAGTTAGAACACAGCGTCCTGTCCCTAACTGAAATCACAGCAGAGTGAGCGCAAAATGGCGGCAGCGTATTTTATAGTGCAGAGTGACATCATTTCAGCAGCCAATCACAGCCTTGCCAGTACTTACATGCCCACCATGCTAAACAGGATGTGCCCACACTTCCAATCATTCCTCATTGGCTGCTGCGTTCAGTTTGAATTCTGGGAACTTCCGATTCCGGTATCCGATACGCGGGAAGTATCGGAATTCGGTATCGGAATTCCGATACCGCAAATATCGGCCGATACCCGATACTTGCGGTATCGGAATGCTCAACACTAATGTCGATCAATCAGCTCCACGCATCAGGGTTGTCATGGAAAACACCCACCAATCCGTGCAGATTCATGTAGATTATATACGAGCTTATCTGAGCCAGTAGGTTTCACCCCAGAAAAGGTGCTGAGATACATCAAAGTACCTATCCACGAACTCTAAACAATGGAGTGCCTCTGTTCCCACCAATAAGGCACATCGTACCATCCCCTTTATAATCCCCATATACTTGTGTCATAGCCCAACGTCATCTCCAGGGGTCTATCTCCAAACCACAAGTCACATTAATGCAACGACAAGAGCACGCAGGCGCACCGCAAGCTGGAAGAGTCCAAGTCACATGAGTGCAGAGTGAACCATCCAGCGATGCTGCCCGCCCACCACACGTCAGCCGCACCATGTGACTCAGGCCGGGACCGATCACCTAGGTGACTGGGATACACATGAAAAGTCGCAATTGTGGCTAATTTAAATCTGTAATAAAACTGCCATTTTTTGGATAGAGTGTTGCGACCATATGCCATCTCAGCACAGTCTTATATTAGAGACACAAATGACTTCCTTGAGAAAATTGATGATTTGACAATATCTGAGACGACTCTCTTGGCCTCTTTTGACGTTGTGTCTTTGTACACATCAATTGAGCATGACAAGGGCCTGGAGGACGTTTCCTGTGTGCTATCGGGCTCTGACGTGGCCTCAGAGTGTGCACGGCTTGTCATCACATTGCTTGAGTTCATCCTCAGACAAAATTTTTTTCTTTTTGGGGTTGATTTTTTCTTGCAATTGAGGGGTACCACCATGGGGTCGAATGTAGCCCCTAATTATGCCAACATCTACATGGCGGTACTGGAGGACAGGTTTGTGTACAATTCCATCCTCTGGCACCACGTCAGAGCTTGGTGGCGGTATATAGATGATATTTTTCTAGTATAAGAAGGTAGTCCTGAGGAATTGGATAATTTTCATATGGATCTGAATTGGATATATCCGGAATTACAATTTATACCAACATATTCAACAATACAAATACAATTCCTAGATACTTTGGTCTAAAAAGATGGGAATAAGTTGTGAACTGATATTTTTGTGAAGGAAACTGATAGGAATAGTCTATTGTTGTTTGATAGTAATCATCTGAGGAGAATGGTGAGTTCTCTGCCATGGAGCCAGCTACTAAGGGTTTCGGAGGATAGTGTCTAACGAAGGGAGGGTTGACCAACGGCTAGACGAGATGTGCTCTAAGTTCATAGCGAGAGGGTATCCCGGTAGAGATGTGGTTAGATACAAAGAGAAGGTTAGAAAGTGCTCCCGTGAGAGCATTTGCAATAAAACCTGAGGTGGACAGACATGTGATCGCATTCCATTTGTATCGACATACAATTCAGCAAGTAATCAGATTGGTAATATCCTCAGGAGACATTGGGCCCTTCTACAATGCGGTTTACCATCCAACCCTGGTTTTGGGATGTACCCTATGATGTCCTTCAGACAAGGACGCAGTCTGAGGGACAGATTGGTGAAATCTGATATTGGGGCTTCGAGGACCTTGGTTAAGAGGACTTTAACCCCTCTGTGACCTTAGACGTACTATCCCGTCGAGGTGCCCTGGGCTTATCTGACCCTGGACGGGATAGTACGTCATAGCGATCGGCAGCGCTCACGGGGGGAGCGCCGCCGATCGCGGCCGAGTCTCAGCTGCCTATCGCAGCTGACATCCGGCACTATGTGCCAGGAGCGGTCACGGACCGCCCCGGCACAATAACCCCAGGCACACCACGATCAAAGATGATCGCGATGTGCCGGCGGTATAGGGAAGCACCGCGCAGGGAGGGGGCTCCCTGCGGGCTTCCCTGAGCCCCCCGCAGCAACGCGATGTGATTGCGTTGCTGCGAGGGTCTTACCTCCCTCCCTGCCTGCTCCAGCCCTGGATCCAAGATGGCCGCGGATCCGGGTCCTGCAGGGAGGGAGGTGGCTTCACAGAGCCTGCTCAGAGCAGGCACTGTGAAGCCTGAGGTGCTGCATGTCAGATCAGTGATCTGACAGAGTGCTGTGCAAACTGTCAGATCACTGATCTGTGATGTCCCCCCCTGGGACAAAGTAAAAAAGTTAAAAAAAAAAATTTCCAAATGTGTAAAAAAAAAAATTAAAAAAAATATTCCTAAATAATGAAAAAAAAAAAATATTATTCCCATAAATACATTTCTTCATCTAAATAAAAAACAAAACAATAAAAGTGCACATATTTAGTATTGCCGCGTCCGTAACGACCCGACCTTTAAAACTGGCCCACTAGTTAACCCCTTCAGTAAACACCGTAAGAAAAAAAAAAAAAACGAGTCAAAAAACAACGCTTTATTATCATACCGCCGAACAAAAAGTGGAATAACACGCGATCAAAAAGACAGATATAACTAACCATGGTACCACTGAAAACGTCATCTTGTCCCACAAAAAACGAGCCGCCATACAGCATCATCAGCAAAAAAATAAAAAAGTTATAGTCCTCAGAATAAAGCGATGCAAAAATAATTATTTTTTCTGTAAAATAGTTTATATCGTATAAAAGCGCCAAAACATAAAAAATGATATAAATGAGGTGTTAGGAGGCAGGAACACATGGGCTACTTGCACAGTGAACAAGTCTGTATGATCATGTTCACACACCACCAAGAAACCTGAAGACACAAAAGAGAATAGTAAAACCAAAAACACTCAGTTTGAAAAAATGTTGCAGTAATCCGCAAGTGCTAGTAAAAGATGTAAAAAACAGGGTATTTGGTTGATACGTTTTTTGCAAAAAATGTATACTAAGCTGCTCTACCAATCTTCACGGTATACCCTTATCAGAGCAGTCCTAACTAATGTATGCAATCCCTATCTGATGTATTTAAAAACCTGATCATCTGTATATAACCTGTGTGAACAGGGTTCAGAGAGGAAAAATCCATGTGTGCATACAGGGTAGAACAGCTTTTGTGCAGATAGCCCAAGAGGAGTGGTGGAACTCCCCAGTCTTGTAGACACAAGAGAACAATTATGGAAACAGGAACACATGGGCTACTTGCACAGTGAACAAGTCTGTATGATCATGTTCACACACCACCAAGAAACCTGAAGACACAAAAGAGAATAGTAAAACCAAAAACACTCAGTTTGAAAAAATGTTGCAGTAATCCGCAAGTTCTAGTAAAAGATGTAAAAAACAGGGTATTTGGTTGATACGTTTTTTGCAAAAAATGTATACTAAGCTGCTCTACCAATCTTCACGGTATACCCTTATCAGAGCAGTCCTAACTAATGTATGCAATCCCTATCTGATGTATTTAAAAACCTGATCATCTGTATATAACCTGTGTGAACAGGGTTCAGAGAGGAAAAATCCATGTGTGCATACAGGGTAGAACAGCTTTTGTGCAGATAGCCCAAGAGGAGTGGTGGAACTCCCCAGTCTTGTAGACACAAGAGAACAATTATGGAAACAGGAACACATGGGCTACTTGCACAGTGAACAAGTCTGTATGATCATGTTCACACACCACCAAGAAACCTGAAGACACAAAAGAGAATAGTAAAACCAAAAACACTCAGTTTGAAAAAATGTTGCAGTAATCCGCAAGTGCTAGTAAAAGATGTAAAAAACAGGGTATTTGGTTGATACGTTTTTTGCAAAAAATGTATACTAAGCTGCTCTACCAATCTTCACGGTATACCCTTATCAGAGCAGTCCTAACTAATGTATGCAATCCCTATCTGATGTATTTAAAAACCTGATCATCTGTATATAACTTGTGTGAACAGGGTTCAGAGAGGAAAAATCCATGTGTGCATACAGGGTAGAACAGCTTTTGTGCAGATAGCCCAAGAGGAGTGGTGGAACTCCCCAGTCTTGTAGACACAAGAGAACAATTATGGAAACAGGAACACATGGGCTACTTGCACAGTGAACAAGTCTGTATGATCATGTTCACACACCACCAAGAAACCTGAAGACACAAAAGAGAATAGTAAAACCAAAAACACTCAGTTTGAAAAAATGTTGCAGTAATCCGCAAGTGCTAGTAAAAGATGTAAAAAACATGGTATTTGGTTGATACGTTTTTTGCAAAAAATGTATACTAAGCTGCTCTACCAATCTTCACGGTATACCCTTATCAGAGCAGTCCTAACTAATGTATGCAATCCCTATCTGATGTATTTAAAAACCTGATCACCTGTATATAACCTGTGTGAACAGGGTTCAGAGAGGAAAAATCCATGTGTGCATACAGGGTAGAACAGCTTTTGTGCAGATAGCCCAAGAGGAGTGGTGGAACTCCCCAGTCTTGTAGACACAAGAGAACAATTATGGAAACAGGAACACATGGGCTACTTGCACAGTGAACAAGTCTGTATGATCATGTTCACACACCACCAAGAAACCTGAAGACACAAAAGAGAATAGTAAAACCAAAAACACTCAGTTTGAAAAAATGTTGCAGTAATCCGCAAGTGCTAGTAAAAGATGTAAAAAACAGGGTATTTGGTTGATATGTTTTTTGCAAAAAATGTATACTAAGCTGCTCTACCAATCTTCACGGTATACCCTTATCAGAGCAGTCCTAACTAATGTATGCAATCCCTATCTGATGTATTTAAAAACCTGATCATCTGTATATAACCTGTGTGAACAGGGTTCAGAGAGGAAAAATCCATGTGTGCATACAGGGTAGAACAGCTTTTGTGCAGATAGCCCAAGAGGAGTGGTGGAACTCCCCAGTCTTGTAGACACAAGAGAACAATTATGGAAACAGGAACACATGGGCTACTTGCACAGTGAACAAGTCTGTATGATCATGTTCACACACCACCAAGAAACCTGAAGACACAAAAGAGAATAGTAAAACCAAAAACACTCAGTTTGAAAAAATGTTGCAGTAATCCGCAAGTGCTAGTAAAAGATGTAAAAAACAGGGTATTTGGTTGATACGTTTTTTGCAAAAAATGTATACTAAGCTGCTCTACCAATCTTCACGGTATACCCTTATCAGAGCAGTCCTAACTAATGTATGCAATCCCTATCTGATGTATTTAAAAACCTGATCATCTGTATATAACCTGTGTGAACAGGGTTCAGAGAGGAAAAATCCATGTGTGCATACAGGGTAGAACAGCTTTTGTGCAGATAGCCCAAGAGGAGTGGTGGAACTCCCCAGTCTTGTAGACACAAGAGAACAATTATGGAAACAGGAACACATGGGCTACTTGCACAGTGAACAAGTCTGTATGATCATGTTCACACACCACCAAGAAACCTGAAGACACAAAAGAGAATAGTAAAACCAAAAACACTCAGTTTGAAAAAATGTTGCAGTAATCCGCAAGTGCTAGTAAAAGATGTAAAAAACAGGGTATTTGGTTGATACGTTTTTTGCAAAAAATGTATACTAAGCTGCTCTACCAATCTTCACGGTATACCCTTATCAGAGCAGTCCTAACTAATGTATGCAATCCCTATCTGATGTATTTAAAAACCTGATCATCTGTATATAACCTGTGTGAACAGGGTTCAGAGAGGAAAAATCCATGTGTGCATACAGGGTAGAACAGCTTTTGTGCAGATAGCCCAAGAGGAGTGGTGGAACTCCCCAGTCTTGTAGACACAAGAGAACAATTATGGAAACAGGAACACATGGGCTACTTGCACAGTGAACAAGTCTGTATGATCATGTTCACACACCACCAAGAAACCTGAAGACACAAAAGAGAATAGTAAAACCAAAAACACTCAGTTTGAAAAAATGTTGCAGTAATCCGCAAGTGCTAGTAAAAGATGTAAAAAACAGGGTATTTGGTTGATACGTTATTTGCAAAAAATGTATACTAAGCTGCTCTACCAATCTTCACGGTATACCCTTATCAGAGCAGTCCTAACTAATGTATGCAATCCCTATCTGATGTATTTAAAAACCTGATCATCTGTATATAACTTGTGTGAACAGGGTTCAGAGAGGAAAAATCCATGTGTGCATACAGGGTAGAACAGCTTTTGTGCAGATAGCCCAAGAGGAGTGGTGGAACTCCCCAGTCTTGTAGACACAAGAGAACAATTATGGAAACAGGAACACATGGGCTACTTGCACAGTGAACAAGTCTGTATGATCATGTTCACACACCACCAAGAAACCTGAAGACACAAAAGAGAATAGTAAAACCAAAAACACTCAGTTTGAAAAAATGTTGCAGTAATCCGCAAGTGCTAGTAAAAGATGTAAAAAACAGGGTATTTGGTTGATACGTTTTTTGCAAAAAATGTATACTAAGCTGCTCTACCAATCTTCACGGTATACCCTTATCAGAGCAGTCCTAACTAATGTATGCAATCCCTATCTGATGTATCTGCACAAAAGCTGTTCTACCCTGTATGCACACATGGATTTTTCCTCTCTGAACCCTGTTCACACAGGTTATATACAGATGATCAGGTTTTTAAATACATCAGATAGGGATTGCATACATTAGTTAGGACTGCTCTGATAAGGGTATACCGTGAAGATTGGTAGAGCAGCTTAGTATACATTTTTTGCAAAAAACGTATCAACCAAATACCCTGTTTTTTACATCTTTTACTAGCACTTGCGGATTACTGCAACATTTTTTCAAACTGAGTGTTTTTGGTTTTACTATTCTCTTTTATAAATGAGGTGTTGCTGTAATCGTACTGACCCGAAGAATAAAACTGCTTTATCAATTTTACCAAACGCGGAACGGTATAAACGCCTCCCCCAAAAGAAATTCATGAATAGCTGGTTTTTGGTCATTCTTCCTCACAAAAATCGGAATAAAAAGCGATCAAAAAATGTCACGTGCCCGAAAATGTTACCAATAAAAACGTCTACTCGTCCCACAAAAAACAAGACCTCACATGACTCTGTGGACCAAAATATGGAAAAATTATAGCTCTCAAAATGTGGTAACGCAAAAAATATTTTTTGCAATAAAAAGCGTCTTTCAGTGTGTGACGGCTGCCAATCATAAAAATCCGCTAAAAAACTCGCTATAAAAGTAAATCAAACCCCCCTTCATCACCCCCTTAGTTAGGGAAAAATTAAAAAAAATGTATTTATTTCCATTTTCCCATTAGTGCTAGGGTTAGGGCTAGGGTTAGGGCTAGGGTTAGGGTTAGGATTAGGGCTAGGGCTAGGGTTAGGGCTAGAGTTAGGGCTAGGGTTAGGGCTAGGGTTAGGGCTAGGGTTAGGGCTAGGGCTAGGGTTAGGGTTAGGGTTAGGGTTAGGGCTAGGGTTAGGGCTAGGGTTAGGGTTGGGGCTACAGTTAGGGTTGGGGCTAAAGTTAGGGTTAGGGTTTAGATTACATTTACAGTTGGGAATAGGGTTGGGATTAGGGTTAGGGGTGTGTCAGGGTTAGAGGTGTGGTTAGGGTTAACGTTGGAATTAGGGTTAGGGGTGTGTTTGGATTAGGGTTTCAGTTATAATTGGGGGGTTTCCACTATTTAGGCACATCAGGGGCTCTTCAAACACGACATGACGTCCGATCTCAATTCCAGCCAATTCTGCGTTGAAAAAGTAAAACAGTGCTCCTTCCCTTCCGAGCTCTCCCGTGTGCCCAAACAGGGGTTTACCCCAACATATCGGGTATCAGCGTACTCAGGACAAATAGGACAACAACTTTTGGGGTTAAATTTCTCCTGTTCCCTTTAAGAAAATACAAAACTGGGGGCTAAAAAATAATTTTTGTGGGAAAACAAAAAGATTTTTTATTTTCACGGCTCTGCGTTATAAACTGTAGTGAAACACTTGGGGGTTCAAAGTTCTCACAACACATCTAGATAAGTTCATTGAGGGGTCTAGTTTCCAATATGGAGTCACTTGTGGGGGGTTTCTACTGTTTAGGTACATTAGGGGCTCTGCAAACGCAATGTGACGCCTGCAGACCAATCCATCTAAGTCTGCATTCCAAATGATGCTCCTTCCCTTCCGAGCCCTCCCATGCGCCCAAACGGTGGTTCCCCCCCACATATCGGGTATCAGCGTACTCAGGACAAATTGGACAACAACATTTAGGGTCCAATTTCTCCTGCTACCATTGGAAAAATACAAAACTGGGGGCTAAAATATAACTTTTGTGGAAAAAAAATATTTTTTATTTGCACGGCTCTGCGTTATAAACTGTAGTGAAATACTTGGGGGTTCAAAGCTCTCACAACACATCTAGATAAGTTCCTTAGGGGGTCTTCTTTCCAAAATGGTGTCACTTGTGGGGGGTTTCTACTGTTTAGGTACATTAGGGGCTCTGCAAACGCAATGTGACGCCTGCAGACCATTCCATCTAAGTCTGCATTCCAAATGGCGCTCCTTCCCTTCCGAGTCCTCCCATGTGCCCAAATGGTGGTTCCCCCGCCACATATGGGGTATCAGCGTACTCAGGACAAATTGGACAACAACTTTTGGGGTCCAATTTCTCCTGTTACCCTAGGGAAAATACAAAACTGGGGGCTAAAAAATAATTTTTGTGGGAAAAAAAATTTGTTTTATTTTTATGGCTCTGCATTATAAACTTCTGTGAAGCCCTTGGTGGGTCAAAGTGCTCACCACACATCCAGATAAGTTCCTTAGGGGGTCTACTTTCTAAAATGGTGTCACTTGTGGGGGGTTTCAATGTTTAGGCACATCAGTGGCTCTCCAAATGCAACATGGCGTCTGTTAGGGCTAGCGGAACGCACCAAATAATAAGACAGATAGCCCGGGGTCCACCGTGCAGAGATGGAACCTGCTGCCAAGTAATGACGGACTATATGGCGGTACTCATAAGTATACACACGTGGGTTAAACTTCACCCAGAGTGAAGGAAGCGATCCTGTTGCGTCACAGGATCGCGGTACCGCACATAGAGGACGAGCAAGTAGTCAGCGAACTCAACCCCAACTAGGATTGAAGTCCGATTAGACCCTTGCTGGCACAACAACGCAACTGGGTGTGTAAGGAAGCTGAATACCAATATTAGGACACAAGAGTGCATGCGGTGCCGCACTGACGAACGCCACTAACCACCCAGGCTTGGGTAAGGAAAGCACAGAGGAAGTGCACGGCGCCGTACTGGCGGTCACAGCAACTGGACGCTGTAACGTGTGATTCGTGCTGTAGGCTAAGTCGGGCGCTAGATAGCAACCATACACCTTCCGCGAACAGACATTCAATAGGGTAGGGGTATCCAAGGACGACTTGCACTCACAATATACACACAATAACAATTGTACACTAGCGCATGGCCGTGCGGTCATGCGCAGTTTATATAGTTGCAGCACAGGAAGTGGCCACAGAAACTTTGCACTTCCAAGACCTGCCAAGAGGACCAATGGAATGTGCTGCAGAGCCTGAGCACATGACCCTCGATCTCCAACGGGAGATCTTGCCCTGGGCATGCTCAGTGTGTGCAGACAAGGACTTAGTCCCAGAGAAGTCCGCTCGCTGCTGACCAGCACTGGCTTTAATGGCAGAAGCTGAAGAAGCAGCAGTAACTCTCTGTACAGAGTGAGAGTGAGCAAGACGCTGGGACCGACGTCCCTGCTGAGCAGACTCCACTGCGGCTGGATAAGGATGGGAGACCGCAGCGGAGATGGCTCGAGATTCCCCCTGTACAGAAGCGGGAACTCGAGACCTATCAGCGTCCCATCTCAATTCCTGTCAATTTTGCATTGAAAAGTCAAACGGCGCTCCTTCCCTTCCGAGCTCTCCCATGCGCCAAAACAGTGGTTTACTGCCACATATGGGGTATCAGCGTACTCAGGACAAATTGGACAACAACTTTTGAGGTCCAATTTCTTCTCTTACCCTTGGAAAAATAAAAAATTGGGGGCAAAAATATAATTTTTGTGAAAAAATATGATTTTTTATTTTTACGGTTCTGCATTATAAACTTCTGTGAAGCACTTGGTGGGTCAAAGTGCTCACCACACCTCTAAATAAGTTCCTTAGGGGGTCTACTTTCCAAAATGGTGTCACTTGTGGGGGGTTTCAATGTTTAGGCACATCAGTGGCTCTCCAAACGCAACATGGCGTCCCATCTCAATTCTTGTCAATTTTGCATTGAAAAGTCAAACGGCGCTCCTTCCCTTCCGAGCTCTCCCATGCGCCCAAACAATGGTTTACTGTCACATATGGGGTATCAGCGTACTCAGGACAAATTGGACAACAACTTTTGGGGTCCATTTTCTCCTGTTACCCTTGATAAAATAAAACAAATTGGAGCTAAAATACATTTTTTGTGAAAAAAAGTTAAATGTTCATTTTTATTTAAACATTCCAAAAATTCCTATTAAACACCTGAAGGGTTAATAAACTTCTTGAATGTGGTTTTGAGCACCTTGAGGGGTGCAGTTTTTAGAATGGTGTCACACTTGGGTATTTTCTATCATATAGACCCCTCAAAATGACTTCAAATGAGATGTGGTCCCTAAAAAAAAAATGGTGTTGTAAAAATGAGAAATTGCTGGTCAACTTTTAACCCTTATAACTCCCTAATAAAAAAAAAATTTGGTTCCAAAATTATGCTGATGTAAAGTAGACATGTGGGAAACGTTACTTATTAAGTATTTTGTGTGACATATCTCTGTGATTTAATTGCATAAAAAAATTTCAAAATTTTCGCCAAATTTCCATTTTTTTCACAAATAAACGCAGGTACTATCAAATAAATTTTACCACTATCATGAAGTACAATATGTCACGAGAAAACAATGTCAGAATCACCAGGATCCGTTGAAGCGTTCCAGAGTTATAACCTCATAAATGGACAGTGGTCAGAATTGTAAAAATTGGCCTGGTCATTGACGTGCAAACCACCCTTGGGGGTAAAGTGGTTAAGCACAGCAAGACATGGGAATTTTCCATGTTTGGGCTGTGCTTGCTGTAACAAATATGTTAAAAGGGGAATTTTTTTAACATCCCCATACGGGTAAAAAAAAATATTTTGAAGGAGAGATACACTTGTGCTTCAAGCTTTGTGGTGTATATGATTGTGTGCCCGTGTGGGCTTACCTATGTAGGTGAGACGACTATGGAGGTTAGGGCCCGCATCAGTAAGCACAAGAGCACTGTGAGGATGGGGCTTATCGAGTTCCAGTCCCAAAACATTTTGTTGAGAATAGACACTCAGTAAATCAACTAAGATTCAGGGTCCTTGATAGTGTCCCATTACTTAGGAGGGGTGGTATTAGACTACAAATATTAAAAAAAAAGGAATTACGGTGGATCTACACGTTGGGGTCTTGTGCTTCTTAATTATGGTTTAGTAATCTCTGGGGCGTGTCCGTCAGTAGTTGTTTTTAATTATATATTATCTCCGCTGTTTTAGGTATATATATTCACTTATCTTTTTTTTTTTGTTTTTTTAGGTGATTACTGCTACAGTTGGTTGTCACAAGGATTGGGACACCCTGGAATAATATTTAAAATGAGTATGAGTATACTAATAAAGGTTTAAGATGATCCGGTTCCCCTCCTTGTGCCCCCCGACTGTTGCTTAATTTTTATTTCTATATTTCTGTAATAAAGATAATATTTGTTAGATGTGCAATAGGTATTGGTTTGTTCCAAACCCCCTTTTCCTTTAAATTCATGGATGATGTCCTTGTAGTGGAATTAGCCACAATTGCAGCTTTTCATGTGTATCCCGGTCACCTAGGTGATCGGTCCTGGCCTGAGTCACGTGGTGCGGCTGACGTGTGGTGGGCAGGCAGCATCGCTGGTTGGTTCACGCTGCGCTCATGTGATGTGGACTCTTCCAGCTTGCGGTGTGCCTGCGTGCTCTTGTCGTCACCTTAATGTGACTTGTGGTTTGGAGATGGACCACTGGAGATGACGTCGGGCTATGACGCAAGTATATGGGGATTATACAGGGGATGGTACGATGTGCCTTATTGGTGGGAACAGAGGCACTCTGTTGTGAATTCTGTTGTCGAACTCCCTCCTGTGGTCATGAATGGTACTTCGGCGAGTTCTGTCCATGGACTCACTCTGGTGGCTGTGAGTGAAGCTGCTGCTTCTGAGGTTCCTTACACAGGTGACGTGGTTTATCCTTTGGTTGGCTGCTCTATTTAACTCCACTCAGATCGTTACTCCATGCCAGCTGTCAATGTTCCTGCATTGGTTCAGTTCGCTCTTGGATCTTTCTGGTGACCTGTCTTCTCCAGCAGAAGCTAAGTTCCTGATAGTTATTATTTGTTCATTGTTCCCTTGTCCGGCTGGTTATCATGATTTTGTCTTGCTAGCTGGAAGCTCTGGGATGCAGAGTGGCATCTCCGCACCGTTAGTCAGTGCGGAGGTCTTTTTGCACACCCTGCGTGGTCTTTTGTAGTTTTTTGTGCTGACCGCAAAGATACCTTTCCTATCCTCTGTCTGTTTAGTAAGTCTGGCCTCCCTTTGCTGAAACCTGTTTCATTTCTGCGTTTGTGACTTTCATCTTTACTCACAGTCAATGTATGTGGGGGTCTGCCTTTTCCTTTGGGGAATTTCTCTGAGGCAAGGTAGGCTTTATTTTCTATCTCTAGGGCTAGCTAGCCCTTAGGCTGTGAAGAGGCGTCTAGGGAGAGTCAGGAACGCTCCACGGCTATTTCTAGTGATAGGATTAGGGCCTGCGGTCAGCAGAGCTCCCACATCCCAGAGCTTGTCCTGTGTGAGTTTAACTATCAGGTCGTGCCGGGTGCTCCTAACCACCAGGTCATAACAGCACTCCATTGTTTAGAGTTCGTGGATAGGTTCTTTGATGTATCTTGGCGCCTTTTCTGGGGTGAAACCTATTGGCTCAGATAAGTTTGTATAATCTACATGAATCTACACGGATTGGTGGGTGTTTTCCATGACAACCCTGATGCATGGAGCTGATTGATTGACATTACTGCACACAAGATGTAAACTATTAATGTTTGTGGATTACCCATAATGTGTACATATAGTGAATATATCAGCGGTTGATGATTTTTATTCTACATGTGTCTGATGTCTGTTTTTTTGTATCGATATGTAATAGTTGTTTTGTGGGAAGTGGCTTGATGGTGATTGGTGCCCTGTGTGGCATTCAGACTATTTAAAGTTGACCCTGTGCACTGTACTAAAAAAAACATAATCAATCAGGTGTGCCGAAAATCTCTTGCTACAATTTAAAGGTCTTCATTAGCCAGAGGAATTAATCCTTTCACCACCAGAGGTATTTTCATTTTTGTTTTTTGCTCCCCTTAATAACAGAGCCATAACTTTTTTTTATTTTTCTTGTCAATATAGCCATGTTAGGGCTTGTTTTTTGCAGGACAAGTTGTACTTTCAAATGACACCATTGGTTTTAGCCAGTAGCATAGCTACCAGGGGGGAAGAAGCGGCCATCGCCCCGGGCCCGGTGCTCAGAGGGGTCCCACCCGGAGCTGCACTACTGTAACTGTTTCGGCACGCGCAATGCGCCGATTCAGTTACCTTCTGCGGCTGGGCAGGGAGAATCGATCTCCCTGCTTTTCTGCCTGTTATGGGGCCCCTGAGCAGGCCAGGGGGCCTGGTGCAAGTAGTGGGCCCCCATCCGTCACTGCACTGATGAGGGAAGGAGCGCTGCTCTGTGCTCCTTCTCCCATCATCCCCCTGTCAGCGTCTGATGCGGACAGTGGGAACGATGACGTCACCACCCGGCGCCTGCTGTCAGAAGATGAGCGGGAGGTAGGAGCTCCGCTGGAACAAGGAGGAAGAGAGGTGAGTATTTATTTATTGTTTTTTATGGGGGCTGCCTTATACTTCAAGATCTGCCTATAAGGGTACGGCCTTAAACTTCAGGATCTGTCTATAGGGGGGCTACCTTATACTTCAGGATCTGCCTATAGGGGGCTGCCTTATACTTCAGGATCTGCCTATAAGGGTGCTGCCTTAAACCTCAGGATCTGCCTATAGGGGGATTGCCTTATACTTCAGGATCTGCCTATAGAGGGGCTGTCTTATACTTCAGGATCTGCTTATAGGGGGCTGCCTTATACTTCAGGATCTGCCTATTGGGGGCTGCCTTATACTTCAGGATCTGCCTATATAGGTGGCTGCCTTATGTTATGGTTGGCGGAATGCACGGAGCATATATATATGTATTATTAGGTGCGTTCGCAACCCGGGGTCCACCGTGCAGGAGAGGAACCTGCTGTTGGCAAATGGCGGCGCTATATGGCGGTATAAACAAACTCTGTTAACTCCACAGAGTCTCTAGGAACAAGATGCTGTGCCCTGTTAACTTCACATAGGTACACAGCTACCAACCAGAGCAAACTGTGGTCATAAAAAATACATACCATGAGATACGGCCTTCCCAAAACCCTGTCTGATGACAAATGCACACTTAGCAGGATGCAGCAGGCCTCCACTGATAAAGGCTCCTAGCCGTTATCAGTGGAGGCCTGCTGCATCCTGCTAAGTGTGCATTTGTCATCAGACAGGGATTTGGGAAGGCCGTATCTCATGGTATGTATTTTTTCTGAGTTTTTTTCTATGTTAGCTGTTTTTGATATTAGTGGTAGGACCCGCAATATTATGGGGACCCTTGACGTTGGGTTGCGGGCTTACTTTATTTTGGCCAAAATATTAAACCAATACCTCATATAGTGTATGTATTTATCATATGCATGCATTTTTTGGCACTATATCATATCCTTTTCTGCAGGATGTGGCCAGGCCTCTTTATGTTGGCTAGGTTTTTCTGGGGCGTCTGTCACTGTGCGCTGCATTTTATAGTGCTGGGCAGCCCGCCTGTTAATACAAGGGGCGTCATCAATAGGTTGCATACAGACACTGTGCACTGCACCTATCAGTGTGACTGGCGTCCTATGCGAGTTATATCAATGTGCATTTTTTCTGCTAGGCAGCCAACCCCTGCAATGTTTGGTTGGGGTGGCTGTTTTTATCAAGTAGTTTGCGCCTGTGCCGCTCCTAGCCTTTATCAGTGGAGGCCTGCTGCATCCTGCTAAGTGTGCATTTGTCATCAGACAGGGTTTTGGGAAGGCCGTATCTCATGGTATGTATTCAAACTGTGGTCATGCAGAGAAAACAGACAAACAACTCCTCACCGGCGGTGCCGGTATTCTAGGGGCTTATTTCAGCCAAACCCTAACTGCATCCAAACATGACCACACTGGCGCTGAGCTCATAGACATTGGTTTGATATTAACACATGGCTGTTCAGCCATGAAAATCTTTTAAAGCTGCAGCAACTTCAGGACCATCCTAGAGGACCAATGGGAGCTGCTACAGTACCTGAGCAACTTCAGGACCTTCCTAAAGGACCAATGAGAGCTGCTGCAGTATCTGAGCATGTGACCCCCGACCTTCAGTGAGGGGTTTTACCCTGGGCATGCTCAGAAGGGGAAAAGCAGGACTTAGTCCCAGAGATGTCTGCTTGCCGCTGACCAATACTGGCTACAAAGGCAGAGCCTGGAAGAACATTAGTAACCAGTCGCCCAGTATCAGCCTGAGTCAGATGCTGGGACCGATGTCTCTGTTGAGCAGGCTCCACTGCGCCTGGTGAAGAATGGGAGACCGCAGTAGAGGTGGTTCGAGATTCCCCCTGTGCAGAGGCAGGAACTCGACACCTAACACCTTATACTTCAGAATCTGCCTATGGGGTACTGCCTTTTACTAGAGTCTGCCTATGGGGTGCTGAAATACACCTCAGGGTCTGCCTATGGGTTGCTGCCTTTTACTAGGGGCTGCCTTATACTACAGGGTCTGCCTATATGGATGCTGCCTTATACTTCAGAATCTGCCTATGGGGTACTGCCTATTACTACAGGGTCTGCCTATGGGGTGCTGTCTTTTACTAGAGTCTGCCTATGGGGTGCTGAATTATACCTCAGGGTCTGCCTATGGGGTGCTGCCTTTTACTAGAGTCTGTCTATGGGGGCTGCCTTATACTACAGGGTCTGCCTATATGGATGCTGCCTTATACTTCAGAATCTGCCTATGGGGTGCTGCCTTATACTTCAAAATCTGCCTATGGGGGTACTGCCTTTTACTACAGGGTCTGCCTATGGGGTGCTGTCTTATACTACAGGGTCTGCCTATGGGGTGCTGCCTTTTACTAGAGTCTGCCTATGGTGTGCTGCCTTATACTACAGGGTCTGCCTATGGGGTGCTGCCTTTTACTAGAGTCTAACAGCAAAAAAGAACCCGGACACATATCCAATATTCAAATAAAGAAAAATATTTGTTCAAGGATACATATACCATAAGGAGAGGTGGGAAAATACAAAATAAAGGGCAACATAGGGGACAATGATTATTTATACTCCATACAATGTGGCCAAAGTATCAAAGTATAATTATCATGAAAATCCAATCAAATAGTCATTATACCACAGAACTGCAAATATAGTAAGATCTAATCAAAAGAAAAGTAGATATAGAAATGTATGCAGGCATTTTAGGAGTTAAAGTAAGTTTACATAAATCCTTCTGTAATATAAAATTGTCCTCCTCTGTATTGATTACCCTGCAGAGTTTAGCTCCATCTGCAAAGATGGAAATTGTACTCTCTATGCCCCCTACAAGGTCATTAACCCCTTAATTCCATATGACGTACTATCCCGTCGAGGTGACCTGGGACTTAATTCCCAGTGATGGGATAGTACGTCATAGGCGATCGGCCGCGTGCACGGGGGAAGTGCAGCCGATCGCTGCAGGGTGTCAGCTGATTATTACACTGGCACTATGTTGCAGGAGCAATCATAGACCACTCCTGGCACACTAACCCCTGGAACACTGCGATCAAACATAATCGCAGCGTTCCGGTGGCATAGGGAGCTACCTGCGTGCTTCCCTGAGACCCTCGGAACAACACAATTTCCTACGTCCTCCTCTCTGCAGACCCAGGATCCAAAATGGCCAGGGCGCTCCTTCCGGGTCCTGCAGGGAGGTGGCTTGCAAACGCCTGCTCAGAGCAGGCGCCAGCAAGCCTCCCTGCAGTGCCTGACACAGTGCATTGCAAAGTGTCAGATCAGCGATCTGATACTATACTGTTATGTCCCCCCGGGGCAATGTTATAAAGTTAAAAAAAAATATTTACATGTGTAAAAAAAAAATCCTAAATAAAGAAAAAAATATATATATAAATTGTTCCAATAAATACATTTCTTTATCTAAATAAAAAAAAACAAAACAATAAAAGTACACATATTTAGTATCGCCGCATCCGTAACGACCCGACCTATAAAACTGTCCCACTAGTTAACCCCTTCAGTGAACACTGTAAAAAAAAAGAGGCAAAAAACAACACTTTATTGTCATACCGCCAAACAAAAAGTGGAATAACACGTGATCAAAAAGACAGATATAAATAGCCATGGTACCGTTGATAACGTCATCTTGTCCTTTAAAAAACGAGCCACCATACAGCATCATCAGCAAAAAAATAAAAAGTTATAGTCCTCAGAATAAAACGATGCAAACATAATTATTTTTTATATAAAATAGTATTTATCGTATAAAAGTGCCAAAACATAAAAAAGATATAAATGAGGTATCGCTGTAATCATACTGACCCGAAGAATAAAACTGCTTTATCAATTTTACCAAACGTGGAATGGTATAAACGCCTCCCCTAAAAGAAATTCATGAATAGCTGTTTTTTTTCATTCTGCCTCACAAAAATCAGAATAAAAAGTGATAAAAAAGTCACGTGCCTGAAAATAAAATACATCAACTCATCCCGCAAAAACCAAGACCTCACATGACTCTTTGGACCAAAATATGGAAAAATTATAGCTCTCAAAATGTGGAGACGCAAAAACTATTTTTTGCAATAAAAAGAGTCTTTTAGTGTGTGACAGCTGCCAATCATAAAAATCCGGTAGAAAACCCGCTATAAAAGTAAATCAAACCCCCTTTCATCACCCCCTTAGTTAGGGAAAAATAATAAAATGAAAAAATTAATTTATTTCCATTTTCCGATTAGGGTTAGGGCTATAGTTTGGGTTAGGGTTGGGGCTAAAGTTAGGATTAGGGTTGGGGTTAAAGTTAGGGTTCGGGCTACAGTTAGGGTTCGGGCTACAGTTAGGGTTAGGGTTGGGGATTAAGTTAGGGTTAGGGCTACAGTTAGGGTTGGGGCTAAAGTTAGGGTTAGGGCTAAAATTATGGTTAGAGTTGGGGCTAAAGTTAGGGTTAGGGTTGGGCTAAAGTTATGGTTTGGATTACAATTACGGTTGGGATTAGGGTTGGGATTAGGGTTAGGGGTGTGTTGGAGTTAGGGGTGTGGTTATGGTTGGTATTAGGGTTAGGGGTGTGTTGGGATTAGGGGTATGGTTATGATTAGGGTTAGGGGCATGTTCAGGTTAAGGGTTTGGTTAGGGTTGGGATTAGGGTGTTTGGGTTAGGGTTTCAGTTAGAATTGGGGGTTTCTATTGTTTAGGCACATCAGGAGCTCTCCAAACGTGACATGGTGTCCGTCCGATCTCAATTCCAGCCAATTCTGCGATGAAAAAGTAAAACATTGCTCCTTCCCTTCCGAGCTCTCCCGTGCACCCAAACAGGGGTTTCCTCCAACATATGGGGTATAAGCGTACTCAGGACAAATTGGACAACAACTTTTGGGGTCCAATTTCTCCTGTTACCCTTGGGAAAATACAAAACCGGGGGCTAAAAAAATAATTTTTGTGGAAAAAAAAAATTTTTTATTTTCACGGCCCTGCGTTATAAACTGTGGTAAAACACTTGGGGGTTCAAAGTTCTCGCAACACATCTACATAAGTTCCTTGGGGGGTCTAGTTTCCAATATGGGGTCACATATGGGGGGGACTCTACTGTTTAGGTACATCAGGGGCTCTGCAAACTCAATGTGATGCCTGCAGACCATTCCATCTAAGTCTGCATTCCAAACGGTGCTCCTTCCCTTCCGAGCTCTGCCATGCACCCAAACGGTGGTTCCCCCCACATATGGGGTATCAGCGTACTCAGGATAAATTGGACAACAACGTTTGGGGTCCAATTTCTCCTGCTACCCTTGGGAAAATACAAAACTGGGGGCTAAAAAATAATTTTTCAGGGAAAAAAAAGAATTTTTATTTTCACGGCTCTGTGTTATACACTGCAGTGAAACACTCGGAGGTTCAAAGTTCTCACACACATTTAGATAAGTTCCTTAGCGGGTCTTCTTTCCAAAATGGTGTCATTGTGAGGGCTTCAATGTTTAGGCACATCAGGGGCTCTCCAAACGCGACATGGTGTCCTATCTCAATTCCAGTCAATTTTGCATTGAAAAGTCAAACGGTGCTCCTTCACTTCCGAGCTGTGCCATGCGCCCAAACAGTGGTTTACTCCCACATATGGGGTATCAGCGTACTCCGGACAAATTGAACAACAACTTTTGGTGTCCAATTTCTTCTGTTACCTTTAGGAAAATAAAAAATTGGGGGCAAAAATATTATTTTTGTGAAAAAATATGATTTTTTATTTTTACGGCTCTATATTACACTGTTTGCAGAATTATTAGGCAAGTTGTATTTTAGAGGATTATTTTTATTATTGATCAACAACTATGTTCTCAATCAACTCAAAAGACTCATATATATCAAAGCTTAATATTTTTGGAAGTTAATAAACATACCCCCAGGCTCATAATGCAAAATGTCCTAGTACCATGTCTTGGACACTATAAATCCTACTCCAAAAGATACTAATATAATTCAAGGAGAACAGAAGGAGCGTTCAAAAAACAAACGTTAAAAAGTACAAAATTTATTGAAACATAAAACAGTCAACATATATAAACACATACATGAAGATAAGGACACTAAAACCACCCCAAACACCTGCACTGGTCCTCAAGGATATATAAAGTGTATATGGTACCAAATAATGTGTCACGCAAGTGGTACAAGATGGATAACAATGTCCATGTCTAGCACCATGGACCCTAGGCTGAGCCCCTCTGGTCCCAGAACATAGACCTAGCTGGGACTTACAGATAATACTGCAATACTAATAGTCCATAATCATGAACACACTCTAGGAGACTGATGACACTGCCGGTCTAATAAAAGCATATAGCGTCACAGACACAGTGAAACCAGTAACCAAAAGGTACCTCTTACCCGGGTGAAGGGGTCAAAAAGAGTTGGGCGACACCCCCGACGCGCATTTCACTCCAGCGTTCTGTTAGCTTTATCAAGGGGAAGTATTTAAAACTCCACCGAAGGAGCCTTATATCCCCTACTTCCGGTCACATGAAAATCATGTGACCCAGAAGTCAATACGGCTGCTCATAAGCGGCGCATGCGTCCATGGCCCCCGATGACGCAACCACCCCGCCCAGCCAGGCCCCCGAGCCCCCTGACTATACCGAGACAATTCAGAAAGTACCACAATTGTGACCCCAGCCAGTTTTTGGTAAGAGGTATTGATGTTGTCCACATGGGTATACGAGGGGGTAACATCAAACAACTCCTTGCCCAACGTGAACTTAAGTGGATTGTGACCTTGGGCACGGTTAGACCTGGTGATCTTAACGAATCTCTCAATTTTGCCCCGCTCCTGTAGCCCTTCTTAATATCTTTCTCTGTGCCCTGCCGTGGAGGTGTTCACTAAATTAGTAACGGAGGATCTTAAGGAACTCTCCACGAGGAGACGTTATGACAATCTAACTTGGAAGGAGAGGGAGGCGATCAAACAACTTCAGTCCCTCAATGATGTGGTATTCAAGGCCGCAGACAAAGGGGGAAACATCGTGGTCTGGCCGGTGGAGATGTATGAGAAAGAGGCCTTTAAACAACTATGTAATGACAATGTTTACTCCAGGCTCACCCATAATCCGGTCGCCTCCTTCTCGGTGCAGTTGCAGGCTATTCTTCTTAGGGCTTTCGAGGCGGGGACTATCAATAAGAAAGTTCTGGATGGACTTACGGTTAGGTTCCCGAAAGTACCTACTTTTTATCTTCTTCCCAAAGTCCACAAAGACCGAGTCAACCCTCCGGGACGTCCTATTGTGTCGGGCATGCAAGGTTTATGTGACCCGATATGCAAGTTTGTTGACTTTTACCTTAAAAAACTGGTGGAAATGCTCCCATCATTTGTGAAGGACACAACGGACGTCCTGACGAGGGTTGACGGAGTCTATGTGGACCATGATGTTCTATTGGTTACGGCGGATGTGGAGGCCCTGTATACCTGTATCGACCACACCGATGGGTTGAGGGCAGTCCGCTTTTCCTGGAGGCCTCCGACCTGGACGGCCCACTGTGTGAGCTTATCCTCGAGCTGCTGGAATTCGTTCTGACGCATAATTTTTTTACTTTTAAAGATTGTTTTTTCCATCAAAAGCGCGGCGCAGCCATGGGGGTGGCCTGTGCACCGGCCTACGCCAACCTCTTTTTGGGTTTTTGGGAGAGGTTGGTGTTTGGGGGTGCAGGGGGGGAGGCCGCCGACCATGTGCTGTGCTGGTGGCGATATATTGATGATGTTTTGTTTTTGTGGCGCGGAACGGAACAGCAGCTCGGGGATTTTATGACTGTGTTCAATTCTAACACCTTTAACATTAAGCTTACCTATAAGTCTGACCCCCGTGAAATTGATTTTTTGGACATACTTTTGAGGGTAGGGGATGATCAGCTTATAGAGACAGAGGTTTTTTGAAAAACTACGGCTGTTAATGATTTGGTGCATGCCACTTCTGGGCACAGTCAAGCCACAATTAGGGCCGTCCCGGTCAGAAAGTTCTTCGGGTTAGGCGGATCTGCTCTAATGACCATACCTTTAAACAGCAGGCTAGTGATTTGAGACAACGCTTTGAACAGCGGGGATACAGCCATCGGTGTGTGAGATATGGGTATAGCAGGGCCACTAATACCTCGCGCAATCGGCTTTTATATTCTAAAAAGCAACCAAAGACAGATGAGTCGATAAGATTTATATCTGAATTCAACCATGAGTGGGATAGTATACGTACCATTCTGAACAAACACTGGCGGGTTTTAAGTACTGAACCGTCTCTGAGCCCCATTTTGTCTGATCGCCCCCTGATGACTCCCAGGAGAGCTAGGAGTTTAAAAGATCTGTTAGTTAGGAGTCACTACGTGGCACCTAAGACTCCCCTTTTTGGCTCGGTCCGTCGTACCATGGCTTGTTACACGTGTGGACACTGTGTTGCCTGCGCCAATGTCCTGCGCAGACCCTCATTCTCCTCGGCAGACGGTAAAAGAGATTTTGATATAAGACACTACATTTCCTGCGGTACCAAAAATGTGATCTATTATGCTACCTGCAGTTGCCGTCTTATTTATGTAGGCTTAACATCACGTGAATTAAGAGTGAGGGTGAGGGAGCATGTGCGGGACATTGGCGCAGCCAGGATGGTGGAGGATGTCTCTCAATTAAAGACTATACCGAGACATTTCAGAAAGTACCACAATTGTGACTCCAGCCAGTTTTTGGTAAGAGGTTTTCCACATGGGTATACGAGGGGGTAACATCAAACAACTCCTTGCCCAACGTGAACTTAAGTGGATTGTGACCTTGGGCACGGTTAGACCTGGTGGTCTTAACGAATCTCTCAATTTTGCCCCGTTCCTGTAGCCCTTCTTAAGATCTTTTGTCTTCCCTCCGGTATCAGGTGTCTGCTTCACCTTTTTAATTCCGTTTTTAACTGTTCGTTTTTGTGTTTTTTATAGTTGTTCTCATGATGTTCCTGCTAATATTTTCATGATGTTCCTGATATCCCTTGAAAAGAACTTTGGACTTCTGACTGGCATGTTGAAATATCGGATGGACTCAATATATGTCTGTTATATGAATTGTTATTATATTTGTTTATAGTTCACTTTTTTCTACTTTATTACCATTCTCTTATTGTTGGATGTGATTAATTATTGTCATTACTGTGCGTTTGCCACATATACGCTTTTTCCAAGTAGTTCCATGCCTTGTTATGGTTCCGGTCTGCAGTGCGCACGCGCCCGTTTGTTCTTGGCTCCGCCCCTCCTCGGTCCGGGCGCTCGGCGTTCCGGGTCGGTGACTGGGTACCATGGCAACTCCATGCTCCCACTCACTCGGCTCGGAGGCCTGGCTGGGCGGGGTGGTTGCGGCGTCGGGGGCCATGGACGCATGCGCCGCTTACGAGCAGCCGTATTGACTTCCGGGTCACATGATTTTCATGTGACCGGAAGTAGGGGATATAAGGCTCCTTTGGTGGAGTTTTAGACACTTCCCCTTGATAAAGCTAACAGAACGCTGGAGCGAAACGCGCGTCGGGGGTGTCGCCCAACTCTTTTTGACCCCTTCACCCGGGTAAGAGGTACCTTTCGGTTACTGGTTTCACTGTGTCTGTGAAGCTATATGCTTTTATTAGACCGGCAGTGTCATCAGTCTCCTAGAGTGTGTTCATGATTATGGACTATTAGTATTGCAGTATTATCTGTAAGCCCCAGCTAGGTCTATATTCTGGGACCAGAGGGGCTCAGCCTAGGGTCCATGGTGCTAGACATGGACATTGTTATCCATCTTGTACCACTTGTGTGACACATTATTTGGTACCATATACACTTTATATATCCTTGAGGACCAGTGCGGGTGTTTGGGGTGGTTTTAGTGTCCTTATCTTCATGTATGTGTTTATATATGTTGTCTGTTTTATGTTTCAATAGATTTTGTACTTTTTAACGTTTGTTTTTTGAACGCTCCTTCTGTTCTCCTTGAATTATATATTTTTGGAAGTTGTAGTGGGCTTTTTTTAGATTTGGCTGTCTTAGGAGGATATTTGTTTGTGCAGGTAACTATTACTATTAGGCAACTTAATAAAAACCAAATATTTTCCCATCGCACTTGTTTATTTTCACCAGGTAAACCAATATATCTGCACAAATTTAAAGATAAACATTTCTGACATGCAAAAACAACCCCAAAAAATTAGTGCAAAAGAGGGGAGAAGCCAGCACTGCCTATGGTTAAAACGCAATACATAAAGTGCAAATTCACATATTGAGTTCTAACTGTATTTTCAAAATGAGACATTTAGCAAACAATTGATCAATTCTTTGAGCTACCCCGCCACTTCACGGCAATCTCATATTGGGGCAGTCCTACTCTACGTTTTTTATATTCGCTGTGCCATAAAGGCCTCCTAAACGAGTTAAAAGCAAGACCACTTTAAATGCAAGCTGTACCTGGAGCATTATTGAATCACTCCCATGGTGCCAGAGGGGCAAGCAAGGATAAAGTCCGACTGTGGTGCTGGCCAGGCAGTGTGGAGGTTGGACCTGAAATGTCTATGCCTGGACCTGGTCAACCTTTATCTTCGCTTGCCCCTCTGGCACCATGGGAGTGATTCAGTAATGCTCCAGGTACAGCTTGCATTTAATGTGGTCTTGCTTCTTCTTTGAGACCTTTATTGGCCAGTCACGCTGTAGAGTAGTTGGAGGCATGTGATGGAGCATTGTCCTGCATGAAAATCATGTTTTTCTTGAACGATACCGACTTCTTACTGTACCACTGCTTGAAGAAGTTGTCTTCCAGAAACTGGCAGTAGGTCTGGGAGTTGAGTATTACTCCTTCCTCAACCCTAAAAGGTCCTACAAGTTCATCTTTGATGATACCAGCACATACCAGTACCCCACTTCCACCTTGCTGGCGTCTGAGTCGGAATGGAGCTCTCTGCCCTTTACTGATCCAGCCTCTGGCCCATCCATCTGGCCCATCAAGTGTCACTTTCAATTCATCAGTCCATAAAACCTTTGAAAAGTCAGTCTTAAGATATTTCTTGTCCCAGTCTTGACGTTTTATCTTATGTTTCTTGTTCAAAGGTTTTCAGCCTACCTTACCTTGGCCTTGTCCCTGAGTATCGCACACCTTGTGCTTTTTGTTACTCCAGAAACGTTGCAGCTCTGAAATATGGCAAAACTGGTGGCAAATGGCATCTTGGCAGCTTCACGCTTGATTTTCCTCAATTCATGGGCAGTTATTTTGTGCCTTTTTTGCCCAACATGCTTCTTGCGACCCTGTTGGCTATTTGCCATGAAACGCTTGATTGTTCGGTGATCACACTTCAAAAGTTTGGCAATTTCAAGACTGCTGCATCCCTCTGCAAGATATCTCACAATTTTGGACTTTTCAGAGCCTAGTAAATCTCTCTTCTGACCCATTTTGCCAAAGGAAAGGAAGTTGTCTAATAATTAAGCACACCTTATATAGGGTTTTATTGTTATTTATTGTCATTAGACAACACCCCTCCTCATTACAGAGATGCACATCACCTGATTTACTTAATTGGTAGTTGGCTCTCAAGCCTGAACAGCTTGGAGTAGGACAACATGTCTAAAAAGTATCATGTATTAGGGCTGGCGGAACGCATCAAGTAAATATTGAGTGGAACCTGCTGCTAGTATATGGCGGCACTATATGGCGGTACAACACCTGAATAGACACGAGTTCAGGCAGCCGGTCTATAAGGAGCGCATGAATGTTCTTCTTGGAGAGAAAATGGAGGGTGAAATGGAACCGGGAGAAGAACAAGGACCATCTGGCCTGGCGAGAATTTAGCCACTGGGCAGTCTGTATATACCAAATTCTTGTGGTCGGTGTGAACTTGGAAGGGAAAGCGAGCCCCCTTCAGAAGATGTCAACACTCAGAGAAAGCCAACTTCATAGTTAGCAACTCCCTGTCCCCGATGGAATAATTCCTCTCCGCCGGTGTGAAGGTCTTAGAGAAAAAGAAGCAAGGATGCTTCCGACCTTGAGCATACTTTTGAAATAGGATTGCTCCAGCACCGACAGATGAGGCATCTACATCCATTATGAAAGGTTTATCTACAGGGGGGCGATGTAAAATGGGAGCGCTAGCAAAGTGGGACATAATAGAGAGGAAGGCCTTGGAGACCTCCTCCGAACGCAATTTGGGATCTTTTCTCTTTTTGGTGAGGGAAACCAAGGGAGCTACCAAAGTTGAGAAGTGGGGAATTAACTGGCGATAGTAATTAATGAACCCCTAAAGCACTGTACCACTTTGAGAGAATGGGGTTCCTGCCAGTCCATCACAGCCTGTAGCTTGGCAGGATCCACAGCCAATCCCTGGGCAGAGATGATATAGACAAGGAAAGGCAAGGACTCCTGCTCAAACACACACTTCTCTAACTTGGCATAGAGGGAGTTTGCCCGTAGGAGGTTGAAGACTTTGCAAACATCTCTCCGATGGGAGTCTATATCTGGAGAGTAGATGAGAATATCATTCAGATAGACTACGACCGAGGTGGTGAGCATATCCTGGAAGATATCATTCACAAAGTCTTGGAAAATGGCAGGAGCATTACAGAGCCCAAAGGGCATCACCAGGTATTCATAGTGCCCGTCCCTAGTGTTAAATGCCGTCTTCCATTCGTCCCCCTCACAGATGCGAATCAGGTTGTAAGCACCCCACAGATCAAGTTTAGTAAATACCCTCACTCCCGCAACCTACCGCAAGGGTATTTGTTCTTAACGGTGATGGTGTTAAGACCCCTGTAATCAATGCATGGACGTAGTTCTCCATTCTTCTGCACGAAGAGGAACCCAGCTCCTGCAGATGACAATGACTTCCTAATGAATCCTCTTACCAGATTCTCCTGGATGTTTTGGGTCATTGCCTCCGTCTCCGGGAGAGACAGGGGATAGACTCGACCCCAGGGAGGCTCTGTACCAGGCAAGAGGTCAATAGGACAGTCATAGGGGTGGTGGGGCGGAAGGGTCTCCGCAGACCTCTTGGAGAATACATCTGCATAGGGCCAATAGTGCGTGGGGAGAGAGGAAAGATTTGCAGGTACTTCAGTAGTAGCAACCTGAACGCATTCCCTCAGACATCTGCCCTCACAAAATTCACTCCATCCAAAAATTCTCCCTGTGGACCACTCTATATGAGGAGAGTGGTAATGTAATCAGGGTATCCCTAGCAGAATCTCCTCTATTTCCTCGGGAATGACAAGAAGGGAAATAATCTCCTCATGAGATGGAGACATAGATAATGAAAATGGGATGGTCTGGTGTGTTATTTGTGAGGGCAGTGTCGACCCATTCACCACTCATACAGTCACCAGCTTGGCAAGCATCACTGGGGGTATTGCATGGCGTTGGGTGAAGGCAGAGGACATAAAATTCCCATCCCCCCAGAATCCACGCAAAGCTTGACTGTAAGAGTGGATGGGCCTATGGTAATTGTCCCCTTGAAGGACAGTTTGGAACAAAACATCGCCCTGTCTAGTGTACCTCCTCTAGCAACCACTAGATGCTGACAATTTTCCGACCGCTGGAAACATCTGGAGGCAAAATGTCCTGACTGCTGGCAAACATGAAAGATCTTGAGTGCACGAGTGGTCCAGGACTTAGATCCCGCTCGTGACACCTCCATGGCCTCATGTGACTCCGACACCCGGAGCGGAGATTCCAAAGGTTTGGCAAAGGTGACCTTCTGCCTACATTGGGCTCTCCCTAACCTCCACTCGCTAAAACAGAGGTCAATGCAAGTTGATACAGTTATTAAGTCCTCCAGCGTGGCTGGAATCTCCCTGGTGGCCAAAGCGTCCTTCACATGGTCAGCCAGCCCCCTCCAAATATAGTGCTTTATCCAGCCACTCCAGTTCAGATGCTAAAGTCTGGAAGTGGACGGCAAAATGGCTGACCATGGATGAGCCCTGGGTCAATGCCAGCAGTTGGAGCGCCATATCATTGGTGACTCGAGGTCCTAAAAAGACCTGTTTCAGAGTGCTCAGAAACAATGGAGCACTGTGCACCACATGATCGTCGCGCTCCCACAGCGGCGTTGCCCACTCCAACGCCCTGTCCGACAAGAGGGATATATTAAATCCCACTTTGGCCCGCTCTGAGGGGAAACGTGCAGCCAGGAGCTCAAGGTGTATCGCACACTGGTTCACTAATCGCCTGCTATCGCCAAAGTACCTATTGGGTAGCAGGAGGCGGGATAAGGTCGAAACAGAGGTAGCAGTGGACAAACTAACTGCAGCGATGCTACCAGCCTGAACAGCTACTGCGGTAACATCCACAGCTGAGGTTGTGCGCTGGAGAGTTGCCATCTGCCATACTAGCCAGACCCTTGAGCTAGTATACTGTTAGGGCTGGTGGAACGCACCTGGTAAATATTGAGATTATATAGATGCGTTCGCAGCCTGGGGTCCACCGTGCAGGAAAGGAACCTGCTGCTAGCATGTAGCGGCACTATATGGTGGTACAACACCTGAGTAGACACGAGTTCAGTCACCCGGTCTATATAGGAGTGAGCTCTGTTGCTTCACAGAGTCGCCGGGATTAGGATAACCGCTTCAGGACCTGAGCATGTGACCCCCGACCTCCAATGAAAGGTCATCCCCTGGGCATGCTCAGTAGCGGAAAAGCAGGACTTAGTCCCAGGAGCATCTGCTTGCCGCAGAACAGTGCAGGTTACAATGGCTGAGCCTGGAAGATTAGCAGTAACCAAGCGCACAGTATCTGCCTGAGCCAGATGCTGGGACCGACGTCTCCCCTAAGCAGGCTCAACTGCAGCTGAAGAAGAATGGGAGACCGCAGCAGAGGTGGCTCGAGATTCCCCCTGTGCAGCGGCGGGAACTTGACACCTAAAATCATGTGATCAAAATACAACTTGCCTGATAATTCTGCACACAGTGTATAAACTTCTGTGATGCACTTGGTGCGTCAAAGTGCTCACCACACATCTAGATAAGTTCCTTACAGGGTCTACTTTCCAAAATGGTGTCACTTGTGCGGAATTTCAATGTTTAGGCACATCAGAGGCTCTCCAAACGCAACATGGCGTCCTATCTCAATTCCAGTCAATTTTGCA
The DNA here is from genome assembly GCF_032444005.1 of Ranitomeya imitator. Lineage (NCBI taxonomy): Eukaryota > Metazoa > Chordata > Amphibia > Anura > Dendrobatidae > Ranitomeya > Ranitomeya imitator. Next base: position 55,987,695 of record NC_091291.1, read on the forward strand.
TTCAAAAGTCAAACGGCGCTCCTTCTCTTCTGAGCTGTGCCATGCGCACAAACAGTGGTTTACCCCCACATATGGGGTATCAGGTACTCAATACAAATTGTACAACAACTTTTTGGGTCCAATTTCTCCTGTTTCCCTTGGTAAAATAAAACAAATTGGAGCTGAAATAAAAAATTTTGTGAACAAAAGTTAAATGTTCATTTTTTTTAAACATTCCAAAAATTCCTGTGAAACACCTGAAGGGTTAATTAACTTCTTGAAAGTGGTTTTGAGCACCTTAAGGGGTGCAGTTTTTAGAATGGTGTCACACTTGGGTATTTTCTATCATATAGACCCCTCAAAATGACTACTTCAAATGAGATGTGGTCCCTAAAAAAATGGTGTTGTAAAAATGAGAAATTGCTGGTCAAATTTTAACCCTTATATCTCCCTAACAAAAAAAAATGTTGGTTCCAAAAGTGTGCTGATGTAAAGCAGACATGTGGTAAATTTTATTATTAAGTATTTTGTGTGAAATATCTCTGTGATTTAAAGGCATAAAAATTCAAATTTGGAAAATGGTGAAATTTTCAACATTTTTGCCAAATTTCCATTTTTTTCACAAATAAACGCAGGTAATATGAAATAAATTTTACCATTATCATGAAGTACAATGAGTCACGAGAAAACATTGTCAGAATCAACAGGATTCGTTGAAGCGATCCAGAGTTATAATCTCATAAATGGACAGTGGTCAGAATTGTAAACATTGGCCCTGTCTTTAATGTGCAAACCACCCTTGGAGGTTAAGGAGTTAATAAATATGTTAAATAGAAGAGGGCCCAGTACTGACCCCTACGGTACCCCACTTTTAAGTATGACCCAGTCCGAGTGTGCTCCATTAATAACCACCCTTTGTTTCCTATCCCTGAGCCAGCTCTTAACCCACTTGCACATATTTTCCCCTATCCCCATTATTCTCATTTTATGTATCAACCTTTTTGTGGCACCGTATCAAAAGCTTTTGAAAAGTCCATATACAACAGGTCCACTGGGGTCCCTTGGTCCAGTCTGGAACTCACCTCTTCATAGTAGCTTATGAGATTAGTCTGACATGAACGGTCCCTAGTAAACCCATGCTGATACTGGGTCATGAGGTTATTCCTCTTCAGATACTCCTGTATAGCATCTCTTATAATGCCCTCCAGGATTTTACCCACAGTAGAGGTTAAGCTTACTGGCCTATAATTTCCGAGTTCAGTTTTTGTCCCCTTTTTGAATATTGGCACCACATTTGCTAAACGCCAGTCCTGTGGTACAGCCCTGTTATTATGGAGTCTTTACAGATTAACCCCTTAATGACAGTCAAAACGACTTTAAACTGATCTAAGATATAAGAGAAAAGCGTCCCCATACAGGTAGCATTCCAGCAGCTGTCAGCTGTTCACTATGGCTTGCTTGCCCTCTATATCTGTTTAACCCCTTGGATTCTGCTGTCAATAGTGACTACATCATTTAAATGTTTAAAAGAGTGTGGGGGTTTCCTCTTTATTCCCATCGGCACCCTGAGATCATGATTGCGTGGTCCTGATGTTTGCCATGGCAATTCACAAGCAAAAGCAGCCTTAGAGTCTGATGGCTATAGTGACCTGTTAAAAAGTTAGCGGCATTTAGGTTGTTAAAATCAACTTTTTTGTTTCCTTGTATTAATTTTTGAAAATCACCTGAAGGATTAATAAACCACACGACAACAGTTTTCAGTATGTCAGGTGGTGCTGTTTTTAAAATGGTATCACTTTTGGGGGTTTTCCAATATATGGGACCCCTAAAGTCACTTCAAACCTGGAGAGGTCCTTAAAAAAAATAATTTTGTAAATTTCTATGAAAAAATGAAAACTTGCTGCAACAATTTTAAACCTCCTAAAATGCTAACAAAATAAAATAACCATTTACAAATGGTGCCGATGTAAAGCCGACATGTGGGAAATGTTATTTATTAATGTTTTGCTATGGTATGACTATCTGCATTAAAGGGATAATCATTCAAAGTTTGACAATTGCTATTTTTTTTTTACATTTTTGTCAAATTTCTGTCATTTTTTTAATAAATAAACACAAAACATATCAACCTAAATTTACCATGATCATAAAGTATAATGTGTCACAAAAAACAGTCTCAAAATCACGGGAATATGTCGAAGAGTTCCAGAGATATTACTACGTAAAGTGACACTGGTCAGATATTTAAAATTTGGCTGTCAGTAAGGGGTTAGAAAGAAGCATTGTGTGCTGCCTATGGAATCCTGGAAATTAACATTTCAAGTAAGTACATTTTAATCTATATCCTCAAGCATGTACATGCGATTTATAACACTGAAACATTTTATTTAATTGTCAGCGTCTCTACCTTTTCTAATAGGTGCAGTTTCTTAAAATGTAGATTTACCTTACTGCTATTAGTTATAATGTGATGAAACCTTTTGATCGTTTATACAGAAGGAGGTTTCTGAAGGCTATGAAATGATGAAACGTAGGGGATTTGAATTTTCATTTTGAAATGTAACTGTCTTGTGAATACAGATCATTTAAGAGTGAAGATAGAGAATTTATATGTTTTAATATATATTTTACGATGCTACATAAAGTACTGTACTGACAAAACCGAGAAGCGATGTTGATAGCAATTGTCTTTATTTCATGACGTTATTTCTCCAAACTAAATTAGTATCTGGATGCATCCTGTACAATGTGCTCATTGCAAAATTCTAATTCTATCAAATTACATTTTAGATATCTCTGAAAAGAAACAATTTCTTTGGGGACAACAAATATTTTGACAATTTTTCACTGCTACTTTTCAGAGAACACTTTGGATTTGGGAACCACAGTTGCTGCTAAAATTCCACCAACTCATCTTTCCAAGTCTTTATAGTCAAAGATCAGAAGACCTCCGATGGCGAAGCCTTGCCACACGCGGCCGCCACTTGTTTTATTATAATCGCAAAATATCTAAGATAAAAGGCATAGAGCAATAATCAGAAAGCATGGTGTCAGGATTCTCCATGAGCTTTAACCGTTATGGTACCGGACAGAAAGAGATGAAACAGAATCTTTCAGTTTTATAGGTTTATTAAAAAAAGCATATCCCACACGGCTGTCACAGATGCTTTGTCTATGTATGGACTATATGCATGTTCTCTCTTTTGCATGTCCTTGGAAAAGGCTATAAATAACTGAAGGGGTGAATAACATTGGTTATAGCTGTGGCAAGATCGATTTCAAATACCATTCAAGCATATGTGGCACCCCTAGGGGTATATGCCACAAAAATAGTTACTGACAGTAAGTACAAATACTAAAATAGCAAGACTGCACTACCACCTCCGGCCAGAAGGGGGAGCTCCAGAGACTCCCCTTGATCCATTCTGGTCTGAGAGAAGAAATGGCAGTTGGGCCAAGGAGCTGATAGTGAGAGGTCATACAGCTGAATTTCTAATAGCCCTGTGACTGTTACCAGGCCTAAATCACCGGCCTGAGGAGAAGAGGGATAGAGAAAAAGGACATTGTGAGAACCGGGTAGCATTAATCACTACCCAGAACAGGCGCAAAGACGGATACCGGATCCGTGGCTGTATTCATTATATATAATACAGCAACCGGAAAAACGTGAGGTGATATCAGCTTCACTAGGGTCGGATGCAGCAACAGACACAGAGTTCAGCGGTACTCCCAGAGGGGGTAAACCGATAAAAGGACTCGGGTTGCCCGTCGAACCAGGACCCAGAGGGGACAGATTGGGCCGGCAGCCAGTTCACATACAGCAGCAGGGCCACACAGAAATTGCGCACAATAAGAGGCGAAGACCCCGGCAGGGTCAAAGTAACTCAGAGTTCCCATACAGACTCCGGTGACAGGACTGGTTGTAAATCCCTTTATGTTACAGTAAACTGGTTAAACGTTTCAGTGCCTCAGTCTTTCATTTGGACAATAGCCATCTATCCAGGATCGAGATCGTCACCGCTGGGAGAACCTGCTGCTGATCAAGTAAGTGCCTGTCCCCTCATGATACCCCTTACACTGTGCATTGCCTGAGGCCACAGCACCGGGTCAAGCCACCCGTGACATCCCCCTCAAGAGACAGACTCCATTGGTCCGGTGCTGGGTATCCCGGTCTCCTGGGCGTCACAATTATTTTACTTTTTTTGTCTTTTATTTGACAGGGTATTTCCATCTCCAAGATCCTTTCCAAATGTGTAGAACGTGTAAAAGTAATAATATTAGCAAATATCTCCAATTAGAAATGTAGTAAAGTTCCTCTGATTAGCTATGTCTCTTAGCCCATGTGCAGGGCATTGCAGCAGCTTAGGTATCCATAGTTATTCTTGAAATTCATGGAGGGAAAAATGGTAACAAAATTCTCATTGGGGTCTGTTACAAACCCCCAAATATAACAGAAACCATGGAAAGTCTACTTCTAAAGCAGATAGATGAAGCTGCAACCCATAATGAGGTCCTGGTTATGGGGGACTTTAACTACCCGGATATTAACTGGGAAACAGAAACCTGTGAAACCCATAAAGGCAACAGGTTTCTGCTAATAACCAAGAAAAATTATCTTTCACAATTGGTGCAGAATCCAACCAGAGGAGCAGCACTTTTAGACCTAATACTATCTAATAGACCTGACAGAATAACAAATCTGCAGGTGGTCGGGCATCTAGGAAATAGCGACCACAATATTGTACAGTTTCACCTGTCTTTCACTAGGGGGACTTGTCAGGGAGTCACAAAAACACTGAACTTTAGGAAGGCAGAGTTTGACCAGCTTAGAGATGCCCTTAATCTGGTAGACTGGGACAATATCCTCAGAAATAAGAATACAGATAATAAATGGGAAATGTTTAAGAACATCCTAAATAGGCAGTGTAAGCGGTTTATACCTTGTGGGAATAAAAGGACTAGAAATAGGAAAAACCCAATGTGGCTAAACAAAGAAGTAAGACAGGCAATTAACAGTAAAAAGAAAGCATTTGCACTACTAAAGCAGGATGGCACCATTGAAGCTCGAAAAAACTATAGGGAGAAAAATACTTTATCTAAAAACTAATTAAAGCTGCCAAAAAGGAAACAGAGAAGCACATTGCTAAGGAGAGTAAAACTAATCCCAAACTGTTCTTCAACTATATCAATAGTAAAAGAATAAAAACTGAAAATGTAGGCCCCTTAAAAAATAGTGAGGAAAGAATGGTTGTAGATGACGAGGAAAAAGCTAACATATTAAACACCTTCTTCTCCACGGTATTCACGGTGGAAAATGAAATGCTAGGTGAAATCCCAAAAAACAATGAAAACCCTATATTAAGGGTCACCAATCTAACCCAAGAAGAGGTGCGAAACCGGCTAAATAAGATTAAAATAGACAGATCTCCGGGTCCGGATGGCATACACCCACGAGTACTAAGAGAACTAAGTAATGTAATAGATAAACCATTATTTCTTATTTTTATGGACTCTATAGCGACGGGGTCTGTTCCACAGGATTGGCGCATAGCAAATGTGGTGCCAATATTCAAAAAGGGCTCTAAAAGTGAACCTGGAAATTATAGGCCAGTAAGTCTAACCTCTATTGTTGGTAAAATATTTGAAGGGTTTCTGAGGGATGTTATTCTGGATTATCTCAATGAGAATAACTGTTTAACTCCATATCAGCATGGGTTTATGAGAAATCGCTCCTGTCAAACCAATCTAATCAGTTTTTATGAAGAGGTAAGCTATAGGCTGGACCACGGTGAGTCATTGGACGTGGTATATCTCGATTTTTCCAAAGCGTTTGATACCGTGCCGCACAAGAGGTTGGTACACAAAATGAGAATGCTTGGTCTGGGGGAAAATGTGTGTAAATGGGTTAGTAACTGGCTTAGTGATAGAAAGCAGAGGGTGGTTATAAATGGTACAGACTCTAACTGGGTCGCTGTGACCAGTGGGGTACCGCAGGGGTCAGTATTGGGACCTGTTCTCTTCAACATATTCATTAATGATCTGGTAGAAGGTTTACACAGTAAAATATCGATATTTGCAGATGATACAAAACTATGTAAAGCAGTTAATACAAGAGAAGATAGCATCCTGCTACAGATGGATCTGGATAAGTTGGAAACTTGGGCTGAAAGGTGGCAGATGAGGTTTAACAATGATAAATGTAAGGTTATACACATGGGAAGAAGGAATCAATATCACCATTACACACTGAATGGGAAACCACTGGGTAAATCTGACAGGGAGAAGGACTTGGGGATCCTACTTAATGATAAACTTACCTGGAGCAGCCAGTGCCAGGCAGCAGCTGCCAAGGCAAACAGGATCATGGGGTGCATTAAAAGAGGTCTGGATACACATGATGAGAGCATTATACTGCCTCTGTACAAATCCCTAGTTAGACCGCACATGGAGTACTATGTCCAGTTTTGGGCACCGGTGCTCAGGAAGGATATAATGGAACTAGAGAGAGTACAAAGGAGGGCAACAAAATTAATAAAGGGGATGGGAGAACTACAATACCCAGATAGATTAGCGAAATTAGGATTATTTAGTCTAGAAAAAAGACGACTAAGGGGCGATCTAATAACCATGTATAAGTATATAAGGGGACAATACAAATATCTCGCTGAGGATCTGTTTATACCAAGGAAGGTGACGGGCACAAGGGGGCATTCTTTGCGTCTGGAGGAGAGAAGGTTTTTCCACCAACATAGAAGAGGATTCTTTAGTGTTAGGGCAGTGAGAATCTGGAATTGCTTGCCTGAGGAGGTGGTGATGGCGAACTCAGTCGAGAGGTTCAAGAGAGGCCTGGATGTCTTCCTGGAGCAGAACAGTATTGTATCATACAATTAGGTTCTGTAGAAGGATCTGGGGATTTATTATGATGGAATATAGGCTGAACTGGATGGACAAATGTCTTTTTTCGGCCTTACTAACTATGTTACTATGTATGTTACTGTAGCGTCTCTATTTCTCATGATCTCGGGTTGGGTGAACACTTATTTTTTGTGCGCCGAGCTGACGTTTTTATTTATACCACTTCGGTATAGATACAATCTTTTAATCGCTCGTTATTGTATTTTAATGCAATGTTGTGGCGACCCAAAAAACATAATTCAGATGTTTTGACCTTCTATCTAACTACGCCATTTAGCAATCAGGTTAATCCTTTATTGATAGATCAGGCAATTCTGAATGTGGCGATACCAAATCTGTGTATATTTGAGTTTTTTATTGCTTTATTTCGAATGGGGCAAAAGGGGGGTGATTTGAACTTTTAAATTTTTTTATTTATAAATATTTTTAAAAACTTTTTTTTACCTTTGGCATGTTTCAGTAGTCTCCATAGGAAACTAGAAGCTGCCATAATCCGAAAGGCTCTGCTACATAGAGGCGATGTTCAAATCGCCTATATATATTAGAATTAGTCACTTGCTATGAGCACTGACAACTGGGTGGCACTCACAGCAAGCCGGCACTGACAACCATAGAAATCTCCAGGAGGCCCTCAGTTGTCATGCCAACTACACCGGTGACCCGCAATCATGTGATGGGTGTCATCGGTGAGCATCTTTCCGGCGCAATTTTCGGAAGCGCTTGTTAAAAGCCGCTGTCAGAGTTTGACAGCGACATTTAACTGGTTAATAGCCACAGGTGGAATGCGATTCTTCCAGATGTGCCTTTTCTGGGGTGGCTGGGGGCAGATGTTTTTAGCCGGGGGGGGGGGGGAGCAATAACCATGGACCCTCTCCAGGCTATTAATATCTGCCCTCAGTCATTGGCTTTACTACTCTGGCGGAGAAAATTGCGCGGGAGCCCACGCCAATTTTTTCTGCCATTTAACCCTTAAATTTAATAGCTAGAGCGCACAAATTTTGCACATACACTCTACTAACATTAATAGTGTGGAATATGCAAACAAAATGGGGATATGAGATGGTTAACTGTATGTAAACCAGGTCTCATATCATGTCGGGTTTGTGAAGGAGAAAGAAAAAGCCGGCAATTGAATTACCGGCTTTTCACATATATATTTGTACAGAGACAACATTTTTCTAATTTTGGTTATAGCCATTACCACAATGAATTTTAAACAAAACAATTCAGATGCAGTTGAAGTTCAGACTTTCAGCTTTCATTTGAGGGTATCCACATTAAAATTGGATGAAGGGTTTAGGAGTTTCAGCTCCTTAACATGTGCCCCCCTGTTTTTAAAGGGACCAAAAGTAATTGGACAATTGACTCCAAGGCTATTTCATGGACAGGTGTGGGCAATCCCTTCGTTATGTCATTCTCAATTAAGCAGATAAAAGGCCTGGAGTTGATTTGAGGTGTGGTGCTTGCATTTGGAAGGTTTTGCTGTGAAGTAAACATGCGGTCATTGGAGCTCTCCATGCAGGTGAAACAAGCCATCCTTATGCTGCGAAAACAGAAAAAAAACATCCAAGAAATTGCTACAATATTAGGAGTGGCAAAATCTACAGTTTGGTACATCCTGAGAAAGAAAGAAAGCACTGGTGAACTCATCAATGCAAAAAGACCTGGGCGCCCACGGAAAACACCAGTGGTGGATGATCGCAGAATAATCTCCATGGTGAAGAGAAACCCCTTCACAACAGCCAACTAAGTGAACAACACTCTCCAGGAAGTAGGCGTATCAATATCCAAATCTACCATATTATTATTATTATTATTATTTATTTATATAGCACCATTGATTCCATGGTGCTGTACATGAGAAGGGGTTACATACAAGTTACAGATATCACATACAGTAAACAAACTAACAATGATGGACTGATACAGAGGGGCGAGGACCCTGCCCTTGCGGGCTTACATTCTACAGGATTATGGGGCAGGAGACAGTAGGTTGAGGGTTGCAGGAGCTCCGGTGTTGGTGAGGCGGTAGCTTCGATAGTGATGAGGCGGCAGCGGTGTCAGTGCAGGCTGTAGGCTTTCCTGAAGAGATGGGTTTTCAAGTTCCATCTGAAGGATCCTACCATAAAGAGAAGACTGCACGAAAGTAAATACAGAGGGTTCACTGCACGGTGCAAGCCACTCATAAGCATCAAAAATAAAAAGGCTAGACTGAACTTTGCTAAAAAAAATCTAAAAAAGTCAGCACTGTTCTGGAAGAACATTCTTTGGACAGTTGAAACCAAGATCAGCCTCTACCAGAATGATGGAAAGAGAAAAGTATGGCGAAGGCGTGGTACAGCTCATGATCCAAATCATACCACATCATCTGTAAAACACGGCGGAGGCAGTGTGATGGCTTGGGCATGCATGGCTGCCAGTGGCACTGGGTCACTAGTGTTTATTGATGATGTGACAGGACAGAAGCAGCCGAATGAATTATGAGGTATTCAGAGACACACTGTGTGCTCAGATCCAGCCAAATGCAGCAAAACTGATTGGTCGTCGTTTCATACTACAGATGGACAATGACCCAAAACATAAAGCCAAAGCAACCCAGGAGTTTATTAAAGCAAAGAAGTGGAATATTCTTGAATGGCCAAGTCAGTCACCTGATCTCAACCCAATTGAGCATGCATTTCACTTGTTAAAGACTAAGCTTCAGACAGAAAGGCCACAAACAAACAGCAACTGAAAACCACCGCAGTGAAGGCCTGGCAGAGCATCAACAATGAGGAAACACAGCGTCTGGTGATGTCCATGAGTACAAGACTTCAGGCAGTCATTGCCAACAAAGGGTTTTCAACCAAGTACTAAAAATGAATATTTTATTTAAAATTATTGAATCTGTCCAATTACTTTTGGTCCCTTTAAAAACAAGGTGGCACATGTTAAGGAGCTGAAACTCCTAAACCCTTCATCCAATTTTAATGGGAATACCCTCAAATGAAAGCTTAAAGTCTGAACTTCAACTGCATCTGAATTGTTTTGTTTAAAATTCATTGTGGTAATGTCTATAACCCAAATTAGAAAATTGTTGTCTCTGTCCAAATATATATGGACCTAACTGTATGTGTCTCAATGACATATATATATATATATATATATATATATATATATATATATATATATATATATATATATATGTGTATGTGTGTATATATATATATATATATATAGTACAGACCAAAAGTTTGGACACACCTTCTCATTTAAAGATTTTTCTGTATTTTCATGACTATGAAAATTGTACATTCACACTGAAGGCATCAAAACTATGAATTAACACATGTGGAATTATATACTTAACAAAACAGTGTGAAACAACTACAAATATGTCTTATATTCTAGGTTCTTCAAAGTAGCCACCTTTTGCTTTGATGACTGCTTTGCATACTCTTGGCATTCTCTTGATGAGCTTCAAGAAGTAGTCACTGGGAATGGTCTTCCAACAATCTTGAAGGAGTTCCCAGAGATGCTTAGCACTTGTTGGCACTTTTGCCTTCACTCTGCGGTCCAGCTCACCCCAAACCATCTCGATTGGGTTCAGGTCTGGCGTAGCACCCCATCACTCTCCTTCTTGGTCATAAAGCCCTTACACAGTCTGGAGGTGTGCTTTGGGTCATTGTCCTGTTGATAAATAAATGATGGTCCAACTAAACGCAAACCGGATGGAATAGCATGCCACTGCAAGATGTATTGGTAGCCATGCTGGTTAAATATGCCTTCAATTTTGAATAAATCCCCAACAGTGTCACCAGCTAAGCACCCCCACACCATCACACCTCCTCCTCCATGCTTCACGGTGGGAACCAGGCATATAGAGTCCATCCGTTCACCTTTTATGCGTCACACAAAGACACGGTGGTTAGAACCAAAGATCTCAAATTTGGACTCATCAGACCAAAGCACAGATTTCCACTGGTCTAATGTCCATTCCTTGTGTTCTTTAGCCCAAACAAGTCTCTTCTGCTTGTTGCCTGTCCTTAGCAGTGGCTTCCTATCAGCTATTTTACCTTGAAGGCCTGCTGCACAAAGTCTCCTCTTAACAGTTGTTGTAGTGATGTGTCTGCTGCTAGAACTCTGTGTGGCATTGACCTGGTCTCTAATCTGAGCTGCTGTTAACCTGCGAATTCTGAGGCTGGTGACTCGGATAAACTTATCCTCAGAAGCAGAGATCTTCCTGTCCTGGGGCGGTCCTCATGTGAGCCAGTTTCTTTGAAGCGCTTGATGGTTTTTGCCACTGCGCTTGGGGACACTTTCAAAGTTTTCCCAATTTTTCGGGCTGACTGACCTTCATTTCTTAAAGTAACGATGGCCACTCGTTTTTCTTTACTTAGCTGCTTTTTTCTTGCCATAATACAAATTCTAACAGTCTATTCAGTAGGACTATCAGCTGTGTATCCACCAGACTTCTGCTCAACACAACTGATGGTCCCAGCACCATTTATAAGGCAAGAAATCCCACTTATTAAACCTGAGAGGGCACACCTGTGAAGTGAAAACCATTCCCGGTGACTACCTCTTGAATCTCATCCAGAGAATGCCAAGAGTGTGTAAAGCAGTCATCAAAGCAAAAGATGTCTTTATTCTAGGTTCTTCAAAGTAGCCATCATTTCAGTTGTTTCACACTTTTGTTAAGTATATAATTCCACATGTGTTAATTCATAGTTTTGATGCCTTCAGTGTGAATTTACAATTTTCATAGTCATGAAAATACAGAAAAATCCTTAAATGAGAACATTTGAGCCCATAAATCCATTAGATGTCGGTTTTGCAAGCCTGTGAGAAAATATCGCAGTACGGATGCCATACGGATTACATGCGGAGGATGCCATGCGCAAAATACGCTGCCACACCCTGCCTACGGAGGAGATACGGATCACTGTTTTGGGAACATTTCTGCGTATTACGGCCGTATTACGGACGTAAAATACGGACCGTATTGTCTTACGCCGAGTGTGACGCCGGTCTTAGTAAACGTGCTCGGATAAGGTGTCATAAGAGCATGCTCGTGTGCTAACCGATTGTCTTCGGAGTGCTTGAAAAATATGTTTGAGTTCCCATGACTGCATGTTTCATGGCTGTTTGACAGCTGCAACACATGCAGGGTTTGACTGTTTGTTAGGCCTGTTTGTTAGGCAATCCATCCATGTGTTGCAGATGGCGAACAGTGATGAGACATGCAGCCGTGGGGACTTGAACATATTTTTTGAGCTTGCTGAAGACACTCGTTTAGCAAGCCAGCATGCTTGGATAACACCTTATCTGAGCACGTTAGCTCATCACTATTAACTATACATTTAAAATGGTCAGAGAAACAAAAAATGGCAAAAAAATTCTATAGCAGCAGAGTCTGGTGTAACTACTTCAAAATATAGGTGCATAGATGCACAGATGGTGTAAGGGGACGAGAAGACTACACCTTTAAGAATCGGTTTTGCTATGTATACATGTTATGGTATGTGTATTGATAAGCTTATGATAGTATTGCTACATGACTATGTGTATTAACCTTCTTCAAAAGGTGTGTGCTTTATTGGTACTGCTACACTACTTTGTGTATTACCATGTCTTATATGTTGAATATGTATAATACTGTTTTGACTTTCCATTTGATGTGTCTGTTAGATAGGGAAAGAGTAGTATTAGTATTTGGCCACTAGATGGGGCATATTTGTGTACTTAATATAGCCTAACAGTTTATAGGAAAGTAGATAGTTAATATAGGAGAGGTCAGTTGCGGTGTAGAGAGGGGGAATTTCCTCATTGAGTTGAGAAGAGCCTGGGTGCCCAGCCAGTCCAGATTGGCACAATTGCCCTGAGACAAAAAGCGACAACCCCACAACGTTCCCCAAGAAGAAGCCCAGCAATCTTCAGCATTGAGCAGGAACAGTAGAGGCAAGTACAGCAGTGAGAGAGACAGGACAGAAGTAGTGATTGGATGGGGGCCAATGAGCCCTTTGATATGGCAGCTCATAACCTGGGCAGATGTCCTCTGCACTGGGGCGAAACCGTCGCTGAGTAAACTCCCAGACATAGTGAGTGGGGAACTGGAGTATGCGCAGTCCCCACAAAGTGTAGCACCGCCAGGCAGGTCACCCGTCAAGTGTCAACTAGCTACGGAAACAGTAATTCCTTTGACTGGTGCAAAACAGCTCAGAAAAGGACTGACTGTTGTAGAAATGGATTGGGAGGATCTAGAGGAGCTGTGTGATGCGGTCCATCCTGGGTATGTGCAGTGTGAGGAGAAAGAAAGCAGAAGGAAAGATACAGAAATGTGCAATGTTGATTCCACTGATGATGCTGTGAGGATTAGGGTTGAGCGAAACGGATCGGTCATTTTCATAAGTCGCCGACTTTTGGCAAAGTCGGGTTTCATGAAACCCGACCCGATCCCTGTGTGGGGTCGGCAACGCGGTCGGCGACCTTCGCGCCAAAGTCGCATTTCCTATGACGCATTCAGCGCCATTTCTCAGCCAATGAAGGTGGACGCAGAGTGTGGGCAGCGTGATGACATAGGTCCTGGTCCCCACCGTCTTAGAGAAGGGCATGGCAGTGATTGGCTTGCTTTCTGCGGCGTCACAGGGGCTATAAAGGGGCGTGCACGCCGACTGCCATCTTACTGCTGCCGATCTGAGTATAGGGAGAGGTTGCTGCCGCTTCGTCAGAAGCAGGAATAGCGTTAGGCAGGGTACATTAACCCCCAAACTGCTTGTGCTGTAGCGATTTCCACTCTCCAACACCACCTTTTCTTTGCAGGGACAGTGGAGGCTAGATTTTTCTTCCTCAGCTCTGTAGCTAATTGGGCTGCCCCAGAAGGCTCCCTGATAGCTGCATTGCTGTTTGTACGCCGCTGTGCAAACCAACTGCTTTTTTCAAAGCACAAATCCTGTTGCTCCTTCCTTTCTGCACAGCTATCTCGTTTGTTTGTCCACACTTTTGTGTGCAGCAGTCCTTTTTATTGCTGCCTGCCATACTTTTCTGAGATTACTGTAGGGAGATAGTAATTGTAGTACAGTCCCTTATTTTTTTTGTTATTTATCTTCAAGCCACTTTCTGCCACAGAAACTATACTGTAATAAAGTGGGCCTGATTTATTCACTGGTCTCCCATATAAAAAAAGAGGGGGAGATTAATATTAGCAAATCTGCATCTGTGCCAGTCCTGTCTGTGGTATCTGTCACTCATTTTCTGCCACAGAAAATATACTGTATTACAGTGGGCCTGATTTATTCACTAGTCTCCCAGAAAAAAATAAAAAAGGGGGAGATTAATATTGGCAAATCTGCATCTGTGCCATTCCTGTCTGTGGTATGTGTCACTCATTTTCTGCCACAGAAAATATACTGTATTACAGTGGGCCTGATTTACTCACTAGTCTCCCAGAAAAAATAAAAAGGGGGAGATTAATATTGGTAAATCTGCATCTGTGCCATTCCTGTCTGTGGTATCTGTCACTCATTTTCTGCCACAGAAAATATACTGTATTACAGTGGGCCGGATTTATTCACTAGTCTCCCATATAAAAAAAAGGGGGAGATTTTTATTGGCAGTGTGTGCATCTGCGTCAGTCCTGTTAGTGGCATATCTGTCTGCCACTTAAGCTGTGTACTGTTATACAGTGGGCCTGATTTTCCCTGCAGTCTCACCCACCTGTAAAGGGAGATTTAAATTCACCACAAGTTGACGTACACCTTTTAACTGGTTTTACAGTACCAAATACCGTTTGTTTGTTACCAGAGGAAGACTGGTGGAAGAGGTCGTGGCCGTGGGCGGTCATTGCCAGCTGGTAATGATGGTAGTGGTGGTGGAGCATCAGGTGGTCGTGGGAAAAGCAATATAGCACCTAAGTCTCGAGTTGTTGAGCCAGCGTCATCGTCTGGCTACACAAGGCCTCAAACGCTCCCTTTTCTGGGAGTAGGAAAACCGCTTTTAAAGCCGTAACAGCAGGAACAAGTTTTGGCTTTTCTTGCTGACTCTGCCTCTAGCTCTTTCGCCTCCTCTTCGGAAAGTGCAAAATGTAAAAGCAGCGCGTCGTCAGTGGATGTTCCCGGTCAGGGACAAGTCGCTTCCTTGTGTTCTTCACCCAGAACAAAAGAGAAGGATGCATCAGGCGACACAACGGGTTACTCCATGGAGCTCTTTACACATACCGTTCCTTGGTTAGAGAGGGAATTTTTTAACCGGCCATGCCCATTACAAGATGAATCGGACATGGAGTGCACAGATGCACAGCCACAGCCAGATTATTATGCTGTTCCTTTGACTCACATCAGAACATTGCCCTTGCAGTGTACTGATACAGAATATGACCCTGATGAGACTTTGGAGCCCTGTCACGAATGCTATAGCACCGGCTTACACGGTGACACAGAGGAAGGTGCACAGGACATAGAAGAGGAGGTCATAGATGACCCAGTTGTTGACCCCGATTGGCAGCCATTGGGGGAACAGGGTGCAGGCGGCAGTAGCTCTGAAGCGGAGGAGGAGGAGCAGCAGCAGGCATCAACATCGCAACAGGTTCCATCTGGCAGGCTTGTATCTGGCCAAAAACGTGTGGCAAAACCAAAACCCGCTGTAGGACAGCGTGGCCATCCGGTTAAAGTAGCTCAGTGTGCAATGCCTGAAAAGGTATCCGATAGTAGGAAGAGTGCAGTCTGGCATTTTTTTAACCAAGATCCAAATGATCAGTGCAAAGTCATCTGTAAAAAATGCTCAAGGACCTTCAGCAGAGGTAAGAATGTTAAAAATCTAAATACAAGTTGCATGCGTAGACATTTAACCACCATGCATTTGCAAGCCTGGACTAACTACCAAACATCTCTTAACGTTGTAGCACCCTCTCACAATGATGCTAGTCAGCAACGCTACATCCCTTCCCTCACTGTAAGCCCACCGTTTACCACACCACCTGCAGTAAATGTGCAGGTTTCGTCGCAAGGCCAAAGCTGTCAGGGAATCACCAGGTTCGTGGTAGGAAACACTGTATGTAGGGCAACAGCAAGAATACCATCACTAACCCTCTCTCAGTCTGCCATGTTCACCGGCATCCCCGCTAGTTCCACCATATGCCGCTCTCCAGTCCAGCTCACCCTACATGAGACTCTCGTTAGGAAAAGGAAGTACTCATCCTCGCATCCGCGTACACAGGGTTTGATCGCCCACATTGCTAGACTAATCTCATTAGAGATGATGCCCTACCGGTTAGTTGAAAGCGAAGCTTTCAAAGCCCTGATGGACTACGCTGTACCATGCTACGAGCTACCCAGTCAACACTTCTTTTTGAGAAAAGCCATCCCAGCCCTCCACCAGCATGTAAAAGACCACATTGTCCATGCACTCAGGCAATCTGTGAGTAGAAAGGTGCACCTGACAACAAATGCATGGACCAGTAGGCATGGCCAGGGGCGTTTCGTCTCCATCACGGCACACTGGGTTAATGTGGTGGATGCAGGGTCCACAGGGGACAGCAATATTGGGAACGTGGTAGCCCACGGTCTAGGAAATAGTTGGCTGTAGGCGTTCGCCCCCCCTCCTCCTCGTCCTCCAGCAGAAGTGAGAGCTCGTCCACAGACCGCAGTCGCACGACTACTCCATCCGCAGCTGCCACTGTTGCACACGAGGTGTCCCATTATGAAACAGCTAGTGGCAAGCGTCAGCAGGCTGTATTGGCAATGAAGTGTTTGGGCGACAACAGACACACCGCGGAAGTTCTGTCCGAGTTCTTGCAGCAAGAAACTCAGTCATGGCTGGGCACTGTACATCTTGAGGCAGGCAAGGTAGTGAGTGATAACGGAAGGAATTTTATGGCTGCCACAGCCCTTTCCCAACTGAAACACATTCCTTGCCTGGCTCACACCTTAAACCTGGTGGTGCAGTGCTTCCTGAAAAGTTATCCGGGGTTACCCGACCTGCTCCTCAAAGTGCGCAGACTTTGCTCGCACATCCGCCGTTCGCCCGTACACTCCAGCCGTATGCAGAACCATTAGCAGTCTTTGAACCTTCCCCAGCATCGCCTAATCATCGATGTTGCAACAAGCTGGAACTCCACACTGCACATGCTTCAGAGACTGTGCGAACAGAGGTGTGCTGTTATGTATTTGTGGGAGGATACACATACACGGGCAGGCACTTGGATGGCAGAGATGGAGTTGTCAGGTGTGCAGTGGTCGAAGCTACAAGACCTGTGTCAAGTTCTTCAGTGTTTTGAGGAATGCACATGGCTGGTTAGTGCAGACAACGCCATAATAAGCATGAGCATCCCCCTAATGCGTCTGCTGATGCAAAGTTTGACGCACATAAAGGAGCAGGCGTCTGCAGCCGAGGACAAGGGAAGCCTTGATGACAGTCAGCCAATGTCTGGTCAGGGAAGTCTATAGGATGAGGTGGCGGGCGGAGAGGAGGATGAGGAGGATGATGGGGATGAGTATTTTTTGGATGAGGAAGCTTCTCAGGGGGCAATAGAACCTGCTGGCGTTGCAAGGCCGGGTTCAGGGTTTTTGAGGGAGACAAGTGACGTTGATTTGCCCAAAAGTGCTCCTCAACCCAGCACAAGCACTGATTTGACAACTGGAACATTGGCCCACATGGTGGATTATGCCGATGACGATTACTGGTTGGCCTGCCTCCTTGATCCTCGCTATAAAGGCAAATTGCAAAATATCATGCCACATGAGAACCTTGAACAAATATTGGCAGCCAAACAAGCAACTCTTGTAGACCGTTTGATTCACGCATTCCCAGCACACAGCGCCGGTGACGGTTCTCACACGAGCTGCAGGGGGCAACAGGGCAGAGGTGTTAGAGGTGCACAAATCAGAAGTGGCATTGGACAGAGGGGTTTTCTGACCAGGTTGTGGAGTGATTTCACAATGACCGCAGACAGGACAGGCACTGCAGCATCAATTCAAAGTGACAGGATACAACATTTGTCCAGTATGGTTACTAACTATTTTTCATCCCTTATTGATGTTCTCCCTCAACCGTCATTCCCATTTGATTACTGGGCATCCAAAATAGACACCTAGCCTGAATTGGCTGAATATGCATTGCAGGAGCTTGCTTGCCCAGCAGCTAGTGTGCTATCAGAAAGAGTATTCAGTGCTGCTCTTTCAATACTGAACGAAAAAAGGACTCGTCTGGCTACCCAAAATGTTGATGATCTAACCTTCATTAAAGTGAACCACTCATGGATTTCTAATTATTTTGCCCCACCATTCCCGGCTGACACCTAGCTTTCCTGTAAAAAGGTCTTGCTTTTGGACTGGTCTTACTGACTGTTCCAATCTCTTAATTTGCAGCTGCTGTTTGTCCAGCATACGACATGTTTACACCTCCCTAAATGGGCTATCTCCCCCCACGGGGCCGTGGTCTTGCCACTTGGCGCAAGCACCCGTGAGAGTGCCGTTTGTCTGAAGAGGTGAGTGTACCCACTTTTGATCGATGGCACAGCCACTGGGTCCCTCATAGTACAATGAAGTGTCTGTGGCGGTGGTGGCGCACACCCAACGTCAGACACACCGTTGTAACATGAGGGGCCCTGGGCCTGTACCGCCGGCCACGAGAGAGTGTCCCACCCCCATCTCAAACAGTGCTCTACCACTTGCAAAATTATCTCTCACTGCTCCACCACTGTTTAGTCTATGCGCTGAAATCCTTCAATGCCTGGCACTGACAATACCAATTTGTTGACATGTATGATGCTAGTTAAAATAGTCAGGGGCCCTGTCCTATATTTACACCAGTAAAGACTTTGCGCCAAATTACAATGTCTGAAAGTCAGCATAGGAGCCCACAACTGTACCTAAGTATGCCACCCTTTTTTTTTTTTTGCGAGACATTAACATCTATTTAGTTTTTGGGAATATTTACTGTGTCAGACACTCCTTCCAATTGTCCTCCGCTGACAACACCAATGCTGCCTTGGTACCCCTGCCACATAATCTTAGCTGCATTGAGCCTATTTTGTTATTTTAGGCCTAATCAGTCTGTCTGTGGTCCCTCCTTCAAATTGTCCTCCGCTGACCACACCAATGCTGCCTGTGTACCCCTGCCACATAATAGAAACTGCATAGAGCCTATTTTGTTATTTTAGGCCTACTAAGTCTGTCTGCGGTCCCTCCTTCAAATTGTCCTCCGCTGACCACACCAATGCTGCCTGTGTACCCTTACCACATAATCTTAGCTGCATTGAGCCTATTTTGTTATTTTAGGCCTATTAAGTCTGTCTGCGGTCCCTCCTTCAAATTGTCCTCCGCTGACCACACCAATGCTGCCTGTGTACCCCTACCACATAATCTTAGCTGCATTGAGCCTATTTTGTTATTTTAGGCCTAATAAGTCTGTCTGCGGTCCCTCCTTCAAATTGTCCTCTGCTGACCACACCAATGCTGCCTGTGTACCCCTGAAACATAATAGAAGCTGCATAGAGCCTATTTTGTTATTTTAGGCCTAATAAGTAGTGTTGAGCATTCCGATACCGCAAGTATCGGGTATCGGCCGATATTTGCGGTATCGGAATTCCGATACCGAGTTCCGATATTTTTGTGATATCGGGAATCAGTATCGGGATTAAGATTAATGTGTAAAATAAAGAATAAAAATAAAAAATATTGATATACTTACCCTCTGACGCGCCCTGGTCGTCACCGCTGCAACCGCCTTGCTTTCGTTCCGAAGAATGAGCGCGTAAAGGGCCTTCGATGACATCGCGGCTTGTGATTGCCCTATGTGCACTTTTTCTTAATCCCTTCTCTACTAATCTATATATATAATTGTCGAAGGGTTTTTTCGTCTGTCTGTCTTTCTGTCTGTCTGTCTGTCTGTCTGTCCTGGAAATTCCGCATCTCTGATTGGTTGAGGCCACCAGGCCTCGACCAATCAGAGACCGGCACAGCATCGACGTAGAAATCCCACGTCTCTGATTGGTGGCCTCGACCAATCAGCAACGGGCACAGCGACGATGATGTCATAATGGTTGCCATGGCGACGATGTCATAAAGGTTGCCTCGACCAATCAGCGACGGGCACAATCTGCTGCGAATTCTGGAATCATCATTGTCCATATACTACGGCAACATGCATATTCTAGAATACCCGATGCGTTAGAATCGGGCCACAATCTAGTTAACAATAAGAATCTATCTATATATATAATTGCCTAAGGGTTTTTCCGTCTGTCTGTCTTTCTGTCTGTCTGTCTTTCTTTCTGTCTGTCTGTCTGTCCTGGAAATCCCGCCTCTCTGATTGGTCGAGGCCGCCAAGCCTCGACCAATCAGCAACGGGCACAGCGACGATGATGTCATAAAGGACGTAGACATCTCACGTTTCTGATTCAGCGACGGGCACAGTATCGACGTAGATGTCATAATGGTTGCCATGGCGACGATGATGTCATAAAGGTTGCCTCGACCAATCAGCGACGGGCACAGTCTGCCGCGAATTCTGGAATCATCATTGTCCATATACTACGGGGACATGCATATTCTAGAATACCCGATGCGTTAGAATCGGGCCACAATCTAGTATATATAATTGTCTAAGGGTTTTTCCGTCTGTCAGTCTGTCCTGGAAATCCCACGTCTCTGATTGGTCGAGGTCTCCAGGCCTCGACCAATCAGCGACGGGCACAGCATGGCGACGATGATGTCATAAAGGTTGCCTCGACCAATCAGTGACTGGCACAGTCTGCCGTGAATTTGCCTCGACCAATCAGCGAAGGGCACAGTATCGACGTAGATGTCATAATGGTTGCCATGGCGACGATGATGTCATAAAGGTTGCCTCGACCAATCAGCGACGGGCACAGTCTGCCGCGAATTCTGGAATCACCATTGTCCATATACTACGGGGACATGCATATTCTAGAATACCCGATGCGTTAGAATCGGGCCACAATCTAGTACTAATATAAACTCTTGCCCTTGTCTAATGTGTGATATATAAGGCTAAAAGTGAGAAACATGGAAAAAATGCTTTCCCTATTTGCTGACACATCTGAAAGCAAGATGATGCCACTTTGCCAGCTGTGCAGGCTTCTCCATAATCACCTTTCCCTATGAAATCACATCTACATATAAGAGGCATCGTGATTACTCGCTAATCCCGCCCCCTGCACAGAAGCTCTGCCTCCCACCACATCACCACACACAATCCCACCCCCTACCACATCACCACACACAATCCCTCCCCCCACATCACCATACATAATCCCGCCCCCCCACAACATCCCCACACAAAATACCGCCCCCCACCACATCATCACATACAATTCCGCCCCCCACCACATCACCATACAGATTCCCGCCCCCCACCACATCACCACACACAATCCTGCCCCCAACCACATCACCACACAATCCCACCCCCCCACCACATCACCACACATAATCCCGCCCCCCACCACATCATTACACACAATCCCGCCCCCCACCACATCATTACACATAATCCCGCCCCCCACCACATCATCACACACAATCCCACCACCCACCACATCACCACACACAATCCTGCCCCCCACCCCATTACAACACACAATCCCGCCCCCCACCCCATTACCACACACAATCTCACCCCCACCCCTTTACCACACATAATCCCACCCCCACCACATCACCACACATAATCCAGCCCCCCACCACATCACCACACACAATCCCCCCACCCACCCCATTACCACACACAATCCCGCCCCCCACCACATTACCACACATAATCCCGCCCCCACCACATCACCACACACAATCCCGCCCCCCACCATGTCACCACACAAAATCCCGCCACCCACCACATCACCAAACACAATCCCACCCCCCACCCCAGTACCACACACAATCCTGCCCCTCCCCAATACCACACATAATACCACCCTCCACCATATCACCACACACAATCCCGGCCCCATCCCATTACCACACACAAACCTGCCCCCACCACATCATCACACATAATCCCGCCCCCCACCACATCACCACACACAATCCCGCCCCCCACCCCATTACCACACACAATTTTGCCCCCACCCCATAACCACACATAATCCCGCCCCCCACCACATCACCACACACAATCCCGCCCCCCACCACATCACCACACACAATCCCACCCCCCACCACATCACCACACACAATCCCGCCCCCCCACCACATCACCACACACAATCCTGCCCCCACCCCATCACCACACACAATCCCACCCCCCACCCCATTACAACACATAATACTGCCCCCCCACCACATCACCACACACAATCCCGGCCCCATCCCATTACCACACACAATCCCACCCCCCACCACATTACCACATACAATTCCACCCCCCACCACATCACCACACATAATCCCGCTCCCCACCACATCACCACACATAATCCCACCCCCCACCCCATCACCACACACAATCCCACGCCCCACCCCGTTACAACACATAACACCGCCCCCACCATATCACCACACATAATCCCGCTCCCCACCACATCACCACACACAATCCCGCCCCCCCACCCCATTACCACACACAATTCCGCCCCCACCCCATTACCACACACAATCCCGCCCCCACCACATCACCACACACAATCCCGCCCCCCATCACATTACCACACATAATCCCGCCCCCTCCACATCACCACACATAATCCCGCCTGCCAACACATTACCACACTTAATCCCACCCCCCACCCCATCGCGACCCATAATCCTGCCCCCCTACCCCATCACCACCCATAATCCCACCCCTTACCCCATCATTACCCATAATCCCACCACCCCACCCCATTACCACCCATGATCCTGCCCCCCCACCCCATTACCGCCCATAATCCCACCACCCCACCACATCACCACCCATGATCCTGCCCCCTCACCCCATTACCGCCCATAATCCCACCACCCCACCACATCACCACCCATAA
This sequence comes from Ranitomeya imitator, assembly GCF_032444005.1. Lineage (NCBI taxonomy): Eukaryota > Metazoa > Chordata > Amphibia > Anura > Dendrobatidae > Ranitomeya > Ranitomeya imitator. The sequence continues at coordinate 56,010,544 of NC_091291.1, forward strand.
TCCCGCCCCCCACCCCATCACCACCCATAATCCCACCCCCACCCCATCACCACCCATAATAACACCCCCCACCCCATCACCACCTAGAATCCCGCCCCCCACCCCATCACCACCCATAATCCCCCCATCACCCCATCTAAACCCATAATCCTTCCCACTTACCCAATCATCACCCATATTCCCACCCCCCTGCCCCATTACCACCCATCCTGCGTGATAATATAGGTGAATTTAATGAAAATGTAGAATCCCTGTGGGTGGAGATAAGGGGAGGGGGAAAAATAATAAATTACTGATAGGGGTTTGATATAAATCTCCAAAAATAATGGAAGCAATGGAGAATATCCTCGTAAAGCAAATAGATGAAGCTGCGACTCAAGGAGAAGTCATTATTATGGGGGACTTCAACTACCCTGAAATAGATTGGGGAACAGAAACCTGCAGTTCCAGCAAAGGTAATTGGTTTTTGACAACTATGAGAGACAATTACCTTTCACAACTGGTTCAGGACCCAACAAGAAGGGGGGAACTGCTAGACCTAATATTAACCAACAGGCCAGACCGCATATCAAATATAAGGGTTGGGGGTCACTTGGGAAATAGCGATAACAAAATAATAAGTTTTCATGTATCCTTTAATAAGATTTGTAGTAGAGGGCTTACAAGGACACTAAATTTCAGGAGGGCTAATTTCCAACGGATGAGAGAGGATCTTGGTGCAATTAACTGGGACGATATCCTGAGACACAAAGATACACAAAGAAAATGGGAGACATTTGTTAGCATCCTGGATAGGACTTGTGCACAGTATATACCGTATGGGAATAAACATACTAGAAATAGGAGGAAACCAATATGGCTAAATAGAGCTGTAAGGGGCGCAATAAGTGACAAAAAGAAAGCATTTAGAGAATTAAAGGAAGTAGGTAGTGAGGAGGCATTAAATAAATACAGAAAATTTAATAAATTCTGTAAAAAGAAAATCAAGGCAGCAAAGATTGAGACAGAGAGACTCATTGCCAGAGAGAGTAAAAATAATCCTAAAATATTCTTTAACTACATAAATAAAAAGAAACTAAAAATGATAGTGTTGGCCCCCTTAAAAATAGTCTGGGTGAAATGGTGGATGAGGATGAGGAAAAAGCCAATATGCTAAATGACTTTTTTTCATCAGTATTTACACAAGAAAATCCCATGGCAGACAAAATGACTAGTGATAAAAATTCCCAATTAAATGTCACCTGCTTAACCCAGCAGGAAGTGCGGCGGCGTCTAAAAATCACTAAAATTGACAAATCTCCGGGCCCGGATGGGATACACCCTCGAATACTGCAGGAATTAAGTACAGTCATTGATAGACCATTATTTTTAATCTTTAGAGACTCCATAATAACAGGGTCTGTACCACAGGACTGGCGTATAGCAAATGTGGTGCCAATATTCAAAAAGGGGACAAAATCTGAACTCGGAAATTATAGGCCAGTAAGCTTAACCTATACTGTGGGTAAAATCCTGGAGGGCATTCTAAGGGATGCTATACTGGAGTATATGAAGAGGAATAACCTCATGACCCAGTATCAGCACGGGTTTACTAGGGACCGTTCATGTCAGACTAATTTGATCAGTTTCTATGAAGAGGTAAGTTCCGGATTGGACCAAGGGAACCCAGTGGATGTAGTGTATATGGACTTTTCAAAAGCTTTTGATACGGTGCCACACAAAAGGTTGATACATAAAATGAGAATAATGGGGATAGGGGAAAATATGTGCAAGTGGGTTGAGAGCTGGCTCAAGGATAGGAAACAAAGGGTGATTATTAATTTAGCACACTCGGACTGGGTAGCGGTTAGCAGTGGGGTACCACAGGGGTCAGTATTGGGCCCTCTTCTTTTTAACATATTTATTAATGACCTTGTAGGGGGCATTCAGAGTAGAATTTCAATATTTGCAGATGACACTAAACTCTGCAGGGTAATTAATACACAGGAGGACAATTTTATATTACAGGATGATTTATGTAAACTAGAAGCTTGGGCTGATAAATGGCAAATGAGCTTTAATGGGGATAAATGTAAGGTCATGCACTTGGGTAGAAGTAATAAGATGTATAATTATGTGCTTAATTCTAAAACTCTGGGCAAAACCGTCAATGAAAAAGACCTGGGTGTATGGGTGGATGACAAACTCATATTCAGTGGCCAGTGTCAGGCAGCTGCTACAAAGGCAAATAAAATAATAGGATGTATTAAAAGAGGCATAGATGCTCATGAGGAGAACATAATTTTACCTCTATACAAGTCACTAGTTCGACCACACTTAAAATACTGTGCACAGTTCTGGTCTCCGGTGTATAAGAAAGACATCGCTGAACTAGAGCGGGTGCAGAGAAGAGCGACCAAGGTTATTAGAGGACTGGGGGGTCTGCAATACCAAGATAGGTTATTACTAGTGTTGAGCATTCCGATACCGCAAGTATCGGAATTCCGATACCAAGTTCCGATACTTTTGTGGTATCGGGAATCGGTATCGGATCCATAGTGATGTGTATAATAAAGAATTAAAATAAAAAATATTGATATATTCACCTCTCCAGCGGCCCCTGGACATCACCGCTGGTAACCGGCAGGCTTCTTTGTTTAAAATGAGCGCGTTTAGGACCTGAGAATGACGTCGCGGCTTCTGATTGGTCGCGTGCCGCTCATGTGACCGCCACGCGACCAATCACAAGCCGCGACGTCATTCTCAGGCACTAAACTCCTCATTCTTTATTTTTTCTTTATTTTTTTTTATATAGCGCTAACATATTACGCAGCGCTTTACAGTTTGCACACATTATCATCACTGTCCCTCTCTAGGAATTTAGGACCTGCGAATGACGTCCCAGCTTCTGATTGGTCGCGTGGCGGTCACATGAGCGGCACGCGACCAATCAGAAGCCGCGACGTCATTCTCAGGTCCTAAACGCGCTCATTTTAAACAAACAAGCCTGCCGGTTACCCGCGGTGATGTCCAGGGGCCGCCGGAGAGGTGAATATATCAATATTTTTTATTTTAATTCTTTATTTTACACATTAATATGGATCCCAGGGCCTGAAGGAGAGTTTCCTCTCCTTCAGACCCTGGGAACCATCAGGATACCTTCCGATACTTGGTGTCTAGTGTTGAGCGATACCGTCCGATACTTGAAAGTATCGGTATCGGATAGTATCGGCCGATACCCGAAAAATATCGGATATCGCCGATACCGATATCCGATACCAATACAAGTCAATGGGACACCAAGTATCAGAAGGTATTCTGATGGTTCCCAGGGTCTGAAGGAGAGGAAACTCTCCTTCAGGCCCTGGGATCCATAGGGATGTGTAAAATAAAGAATTAAAATAAAAAATATTGATATATTCACCTCTCCGGCGGCCCCTGGACATCACGCTGGTAACCGGCAGGCTTCTTTGTTTAAAATGAGCGCCTTTAGGACCTGCGAATGACGTCGCGGCTTCTGATTGGTCGCGTGCTGCTCATGTGACCGCCACGCGACCAATCAGAAGCCGCGACGTCATTCGCAGGTCCTTAATTCCTAGAATTAGGAGTTTAGTGAATGAGAATGACGTCGCGGATTCTGATTGGTCGCGTGGCGGTCACATGAGCGGCACGCGACCAATCAGAAGCCGAGACGTCATTCGCAGGTCCTAAAGGTGCTCATTTTAAACAAAGAAGCCTGCCGGTTACCAGCGTGATGTCCAGGGGCCGCCGGAGAGGTGAATATATCAATATTTTTTATTTTAATTCTTTATTTTACACATCCCTATGGAACCAATACCGATACCCGATACCACAAAAGTATCGGATCTCGGTATCGGAATTCCGATACCGCAAGTATCGGCCGATACACGATACTTGTGGTATCGGAATGCTCAACACTATTGGTGTCCCATTGACTTGTATTGGTATCGGATATCGGTACTTTCAAGTATCGAACGGTATCGCTTAACACTAGTTATTATACTTGGGGCTATTTAGTTTGGAAAAACGAAGACTAAGGGGTGATCTTATTTTAATGTATAAATATATGAGGGGACAGTACAAAGACCTTTCTGATGATCTTTTTAATCATAGACCTGAAACAGGGACAAGGGGGCATCCTCTGCATTTGGAGGAAAAAAGGTTTAAGCATAATAACAGACGCGGATTCTTTACTGTAAGAGCAGTGAGACTATGGAACTCTCTGCCGTATGATGTTGTAATGAGTGATTCATTACTTAAATTTAAGAGGGGACTGGATACCTTTCTGGAAAAGTATAATGTTACAGGGTATATACACTAGATTCCTTGATAGGGCGTTGATCCAGGGAACTAGTCTGATTGCCGTATGTGGAGTCGGGAAGGAATTTTTTTCCCCAATGTGGAGCTTACTCTTTGCCACATGGGTTTTTTTTTGCCTTCCTCTGGATCAACATGTTAGGGCATGTTAGGTTAGGCTATGGGTTGAACTAGATGGACTTATAGTTTTCCTTCAACCTTAATAACTATGTAACTATGTAACTATAATCCCTCCCCTCCGCCCCATCACCACCCATAATCCCGCCCCCCACCCCATCACCACCCATAATCCCTCCCCCGCACCCCATCACCACCCATAATCCCGCCTCCCACCCCATCACCACCCATAATCCCGCCCCCCACCCCATCACCACCCATAATCCCGCCCCCCACCACATCACCACCCATAATCCCGCCCCCCCACCCCATCACCACCCATAATCCCACCCCCAACCCCATCACCACCCATAATCCCACCCCCTTACCCATCACCACCCATAATCCCACCCCCCACCCCATCACCACGCATAATCCTGCCCTCCACCCCATCACCACCCATAATCCCGCCCCCACCCCATCACCACCAATAATCCCGCCCCCCACCCCATCACCACCCATAATCCCATTTCCCCACCCCATCACCACCCATAATCCCACCCCCCACCCTATCACCACCTATAATTACACCCCCCACCCCATCACCACCCATAATCCCGCCCCCCAAGCCCATCTAAACCCATAATCCTGCCCCCTTACCCAATCATCACCCATATTCCCACCTGTTGTGAATTCTGTTGCAGAGCTCCCTCCTGTGGTCACAAGTGGTACTTCGGCTGGTTCTCTCTGTGAGCTTCCGTTGGTGGAGGAAAGTGGTACTGCGGCTTCTGAGTTTCCTTCCTCAGGTGATGTGGTGAAGTCGTTAGGTGCTGCTCTATTTAACTCCACCTAGTGCTTTGATCCTGGCCTCCAGTCATTGTTCTAGTATTGGACCTGTCTCCTCCTGGATCGTTCCTGTGGCCTGCTGCTCTGCATAGCTAAGTTATTCTTTGCTATTTGTTTGCTGTTTTTTTTCTGTCCAGCTTGTCTATTTGTTTTTTCCTGCTTGCTGGAAGCTCTGGGACGCAGAGGGTGTACCTCCGTGCCGTTAGTTCGGTACGGAGGGTCTTTTTGCCCCCTTTGCGTGGTTTTTGTAGGGTTTTGTGTTGACCGCAAAGTTACCTTTCCTATCCTCGCTCTGTTCAGAAAGTTGGGCCTCGCTTTGCTAAAACTATTTGATCTCTACGTTTGTCTTTTCATCTTAACTCACAGTCATTATATGTGGGGGCTGCCTTTTCCTTTGGGGATATTTCTCTGAGGCAAGGTAGGCTTATTTTCTTTCTTCAGGCTAGCTAGTTTCTCAGGCCGTGCCGAGTTGCATAGGGAGCGTTAAGCGCAATCCACGGCTGCCTTTAGTGTGGTTGGAGAGGATTAGGGATTGCGGTCAACAGAGTTCCCACGTCTCAGAGCTCGTTCTTGTTTTTTGGGTTATTGCCAGGTCACTGTATGTGCGCTGACCTCTATGTCCATTGTGGTACTGAATTACCTTTCATAACAGTACTGGAGGCCAAAAGTACTAATGATTCCCAATAGAGGGAAAAAAGAAGTTCTGAGACCATTTTTTTTTCTTTGCACTGTGTTTTGCCTTTTTTTTCCCCTAGACATTTGGGTGGTTCAGGACACAGGTGTAGCAATGGACATTAACGGTCTGTCTTCATGTGTGGATCAGCTCACGGCAAGAGTACAAAGTATTCAAGACTTTGTGGTTCAGAATTCTATGTTAGAACTGAGAATTCCTATTCCTGATTTGTTTTTTGGAGATAGAACTAAATTTCTGAGTTTCCAAAATAATTGTAAACTATTTCTGGCTTTGAAACCTCGCTCCTCTGGTGAACCAGTTCAACAAGTTAGGATCGTTATTTCTTTTTTGCGTGGCGACCCTCAGGACTGGGCATTTTCTCTTGCGTCAGGAGAACCTGCATTAAGTAATATCGATGCATTTTTCCTGGCGCTCGGATTGCTGTACGATGAGCCTAATTCTGTGGATCAGGCAGAGAAGAATTTGCTGGCTCTGTGTCAGGGTCAGGATAAAATAGAGGTATATTGTCAGAAATTTAGAAAGTGGTCCGTACTCACTCAGTGGAATGAAGGTGCGCTCGCAGCTATTTTCATAAAAGGTCTCTCTGAAGCCCTTAAGGATGTCATGGTGGGATTTCCTATGCCTGCTGGTCTGAATGAGTCTATGTCTTTGGCCATTCAGATCGGTCGACGCTTGCGCGAGCGTAAATCTGTGCACCATTTGGCGGTATTACCTGAGCTTAAACCTGAGCCTATGCAGTGCGATAGGACTTTGACCAGAGTTGAACGGCAAGAACACAAACGTCTGAATGGGCTGTGTTTCTACTGTGGTGATTCCACTCATGCTATCTCTGATTGTCCTAAGCGCACTAAGCGGTTCGCTAGGTCTGCCACCATTGGTACGGTACAGTCAAAATTTCTTCTGTCTGTTACCTTGATCTGCTCTTTGTCATCGTATTCTGTCATGGCATTTGTGGACTCAGGCGCTGCTCTGAATTTGATGGACTTGGAGTATGCTAGGCGTTGTGGGTTTTTCTTGGAGCCCTTGCAGTGTCCTATTCCATTGAGAGGAATTGATGCTACGCCTTTGGCCAAGAATAAACCTCAGTACTGGACCCAGCTGACCATGTGCATGGCTCCTGCACATCAGGAGGTTATTCGCTTTCTGGTGTTGCATAATCTGCATGATGTGGTCGTGTTGGGGTTGCCATGGCTACAAGTCCATAATCCAGTATTAGATTGGAAATCCATGTCTGTGTCCAGCTGGGGTTGTCAGGGGGTACATGGTGATGTCTCATTTCTGACTATTTCGTCATCCACCCCTTCTGAGGTTCCTGAGTTCTTGTCTGATTACCGGGATTTATTTGATGAGCCCAAGTCCGATACCCTACCTCCGCATAGGGATTGTGATCGTGCTATCGATTTGATTCCTGGTAGTAAATTCCCAAAAGGTCGACTGTTTAATTTATCTGTGCCTGAGCACGCCGCTATGCGGAGTTATGTGAAGGAGTCTTTGGAGAAGGGGCATATTCGCCCGTCATCGTCGCCATTAGGAGCAGGGTTCTTTTTTGTAGCCAAGAAGGATGGTTCACTGAGACCTTGTATAGATTACCGCCTTCTAAATAAGAGCACGGTTAAATTTCAGTACCCCTTGCCATTGTTATCTGATTTGTTTGCTCGGATTAAGGGGGCTAGTTGGTTCACCAAGATAGATCTTCGTGGTGCGTATAATCTTGTGCGTATTAAGTAGTGTTGAGCATTCCGATACCGCAAGTATCGGGTATCGGCCGATACTTGCGGTATCGGAATTCCGATACCGAGATCCGATATTTTTGTGATATCGGGTATCGGTATCGGAAGTGTAAAATAAAGAATTAAAATAAAAAATATTGTTATATTCACCTCTCCGGCGGCCCCTGGACATCAGCGGGAGGATCCGGCGTCCGGCACGGCTTCTTTCTTCAAAATGTGCGCCTTCAGGACCTGTGGTATGACGTCCCGGCTTCTGATTGGTCGCGTGCCGCCCATGTGACCGCCACGCGACCAATCAGAAGCCGCGACGTCATTCCTCAGCTAAAGTCCTAGAATGAGCGCCTTTTAGGACCTGAGGAATGACGTCGCGGCTTCTGATTGGTCGCGTGGCGGTCACATGGGCGGCACGCGACCAATCAGAAGCCGGGACGTCATTCCACAGGTCCTGAAGGCGCGCATTTTGAAGAAAGAAGCCGTGCCGGACGCCGGATCCTCCCGCTGATGTCCAGGGGCCGCCGGAGAGGTGAATATAACAATATTTTTTATTTTAATTCTTTATTTTACACTTTAATATGGATCCCAGGGCCTGAAGGAGAGTTTCCTCTCCTTCAGACCCTGGGATCCATGAGGATACATTCCGATACTTGGTGTCCCATTGACTTGTATTGGTATCGGATATCGGTATCGGCGATATCCGATATTTTTCGGGTATCGGCCGATACTATCCGATACCGATACTTTCAAGTATCGGACGGTATCGCTCAACACTAGTATTAAGCGAGGCGATGAGTGGAAAACTGCATTTAATACGCCCGAGGGCCATTTTGAGTATCTAGTAATGCCATTCGGACTTGCCAATGCTCCATCAGTGTTTCAGTCCTTTATGCATGACATCTTCCAAGAGTACCTGGATAAATTCCTGATTGTGTACTTAGATGACATTTTGATCTTCTCGGATGATTGGGAGTCTCATGTGAAGCAGGTCAGAACGGTGTTTCAGGTCCTGCGTGCTAATTCTTTGTTTGTGAAGGGATCAAAGTGTCTCTTTGGTGTTCAGAAGGTTTCATTTTTGGGGTTCATCTTTTCCCCTTCTACTATCGAGATGGACTCTGTTAAGGTCCAAGCCATCCATAATTGGACTCAGCCGACATCTCTGAAAAGTCTGCAAAAGTTCCTGGGCTTTGCTAATTTTTATCGTCGCTTCATCTGCAATTTTTCTAGTATTGCTAAACCATTGACCGATTTGACCAAGAAAGGTGCTGATTTGGTCAATTGGTCTTCTGCTGCGGTGGAAGCTTTTCAAGAGTTGAAGCGTCGTTTTTCTTCTGCCCCTGTGTTGTGTCAACCAGATGTTTCGCTTCCGTTCCAGGTCGAGGTTGATGCTTCTGAGATTGGAGCAGGGGCTGTTTTGTCGCAGAGAAGTTCTGATTGCTCGGTGATGAAACCATGCGCCTTCTTTTCCAGGAAGTTTTCGCCTGCTGAGCGAAAATATGATGTTGGCAATCGAGAGTTGCTGGCCATGAAGTGGGCATTCGAGGAGTGGCGTCATTGGCTTAAAGGAGCTAAGCATCGCATGGTGGTCTTGACTGATCATAAGAATCTGACTTATCTCGAGTCCGCCAAGCGGTTGAATCCTAGACAAGCTCGTTGGTCGTTGTTTTTTGCCCGTTTTGACTTTGTGATTTCATACCTTCCGGGCTCTAAAAATGTGAAGGCGGATGCTCTGTCTAGGAGTTTTGTGCCCGACTCTCCGGGTGTATCTGAGCCGGCGGGTATCCTCAAAGAGGGAGTAATTGTGTCTGCCATCTCCCCTGATTTGTGGCGGGTGCTGCAAAAATTTCAGGCTAATAAACCTGATCGTTGCCTAGCGGAGAAACTGTTTGTCCCTGATAGGTGGACGAATAAGGTTATCTCTGAGGTTCATTGTTCGGTGTTGGCTGGTCATCCTGGAATCTTTGGTACCGGAGAGTTAGTGGCTAGATCCTTTTGGTGGCCATCTCTGTCGCGGGATGTTCGTACTTTTGTGCAGTCCTGTGGGATTTGTGCTCGGGCTAAGCCCTGCTGTTCTCGTGCCAGTGGGTTGCTTTTGCCCTTGCCGGTCCCGAAGAGGCCTTGGACACATATCTCTATGGATTTTATTTCAGATCTTCCCGTCTCTCAAAAGATGTCAGTCATTTGGGTGGTCTGTGATCGCTTCTCTAAGATGGTCCATTTGGTACCCTTGTCTAAATTGCCTTCCTCCTCTGATTTGGTGCCATTGTTTTTCCAGCATGTGGTTCGTTTACATGGCATTCCAGAGAATATCGTTTCTGACAGAGGTTCCCAGTTTGTTTTGAGGTTTTGGCGAGCCTTTTGTGGTAGGATGGGCATTGACTTGTCTTTTTCCTCGGCTTTCTATCCTCAGACTAATGGCCAGACCGAACGAACCAATCAGACCTTGGAAACATATCTGAGATGCTTTGTTTCTGCTGATCAGGATGACTGGGTGTCCTTTTTTCCTTTGGCTGAGTTCGCCCTTAATAATCGGGCTAGCTCGGCTACCTTGGTTTCACCATTTTTCTGCAACTCTGGGTTCCATCCTCGTTTCTCTTCAGGGCAGGTTGAGTCTTCGGACTGTCCTGGTGTGGATACTGTGGTGGACAGGTTGCAGCAGATTTGGACTCATGTAGTGGACAATTTGACTTTGTCCCAGGAGAAGGCTCAACGTTTCGCTAATCGCAGACGCTGTGTGGGTCCCCGACTTCGGGTTGGGGACTTGGTTTGGTTATCTTCTCGTCATATTCCTATGAAGGTTTCCTCTCCTAAGTTTAAACCTCGTTTTATTGGTCCGTATAGGATTTCTGAGGTTCTTAATCCTGTGTCTTTTCGTCTGACCCTTCCAGATTCTTTTTCCATACATAACGTATTCCATAGGTCATTGTTGCGGAGATACGTGGCACCTATGGTTCCATCTGTTGATCCTCCTGCCCCGGTTTTGGTGGAGGGGGAGTTGGAGTATATTGTTGAGAAGATTTTGGATTCTCGTGTTTCAAGGCGGAAACTCCAGTATCTGGTTAAGTGGAAGGGTTATGCTCAGGAAGATAATTCCTGGGTCTTTGCCTCTGATGTCCATGCTCCCGATCTTGTTCGTGCCTTTCATATGGCTCATCCTGGTCGTCCTGGGAGCTCTGGTGAGGGTTCCGTGACCCCTCCTCAAGGGGGGGGTACTGTTGTGAATTCTGTGGCAGAGCTCCCTCCTGTGGTCACAAGTGGTACTTCGGCTGGTTCTCTCTGTGAGCTTCCGTTGGTGGAGGAAAGTGGTACTGCGGCTTCTGAGTTTCCTTCCTCAGGTGAGTGGTGAAGTCGTTAGGTGCTGCTCTATTTAACTCCACCTAGTGCTTTGATCCTGGCCTCCAGTCAATGTTCTAGTATTGGACCTGTCTCCTCCTGGATCGTTCCTGTGACCTGCTGCTCTTCATAGCTAAGTTATTCTTTGCTATTTGTTTGCTGTTTTTTTCTGTCCAGCTTGTCTATTTGTTTTTTCCTGCTTGCTGGAAGCTCTGGGACGCAGAGGGTGTACCTCCGTGCCGTTAGTTCGGTACGGAGGGTCTTTTTGCCCCCTTTGCGTGGTTTTTGTAGGGTTTTGTGTTGACCGCAAAGTTACCTTTCCTATCCTCGCTCTGTTCAGAAAGTTGGGCCTCGCTTTGCTAAATCTATTTAATCTCTACGTTTGTCTTTTCATCTTAACTCACAGTCATTATATGTGGGGGCTGCCTTTTCCTTTGGGGATATTTCTCTGAGGCAAGGTAGGCTTATTTTCTTTCTTCAGGCTAGCTAGTTTCTCAGGCCGTGCCGAGTTGCATAGGGAGCGTTAGGCGCAATCCACGGCTGCCTTTAGTGTGGTTGGAGAGGATTAGGGATTGCGGTCAACAGAGTTCCCACGTCTCAGAGCTCGTTCTTGTTTTTTGGGTTATTGCCAGGTCACTGTATGTGCGCTGACCTCTATGTCCATTGTGGTACTGAATTACCTTTCATAACACCCACCCCCTGCCCCATCACCACCCATAATCCCTCCCCTCCGCCCCATCACCACCCATAATCCTGCCCCCCACCCCATCACCACCCATAATCCCGCCCCCCACCCCATCAACACTCATAATCCCTCCCCTGTACCCCATCACCACCCTTAATACCGCCTCCCACCCCATCACCACCCACCCCTTCACCACGCATAATCCTGCCCCCCACCCCTTCACCACCCATAATCCCGCCCCCCAACCATATGACCACCCATAATCCCGCCCCCACCACATTACCACCCATAATCCCGCTCCCCACCACATTACCACCCATAATCCCGCCCCCCACCACATTACCACCCATAATCCCGCTCCCCACCCCATCACCACCCATAATCCTGCCCCCACCCCATCACCACCCATAATCCCGCCCCATCACCCCATCACCACCCATAATACCAACCCCCACCCCATTACCACACATATTTCCACCCCCGGCCCCATTACCACAAATAATCCCACCCACTGGGCCATTACCACACATAATCCCGCCCCCACCACATTACTACACACAATGCCGCCCCCACCACATTGCCACATATAATCCCACCCCCCACCACATTTCCACACATAATCCCGCCCCCTACCACATCACCACACATAATCCAGCCCCCCACATCACTCTCGCTAATCCCACCCCCTGTACAGTAGCTTCGCCCCCACCATATCACCACACATAATCCCGCCCCCACCACATCACCACATAAAAAAATGTCTGCCTGTCTGTCCGTGCCACACATTACAACTGTCCTCCGCTTTACAAAGCTATGCCACCTGTGTGCTACTCAAACTAATTTTGAACAGACATTAGCCTACTTTTTTTATTTTAGGCCTCTGTCTGCCTGTCTGTCTGTGCCACACATTACAACTGTCCTCCGCTTTACAAAGCTATGCCGCCTGTGTACTCCACTTACCTATTTTGAACTGCATTTTGCCTACTTACTTATTAAGGCCTAATAACTGTGTCTGCCTCCCATTACTGTTGTCCTCCACTGAACAAAGCTGAGCCTCAATTTTCATCCGGTGTCAGATATTTAACTGCATTTCGCCTAATTCTTTGGTTGGGCCTACAAATGGTGTGACCCGCAGCTTGGTGTTCTCCACAGAATAAAGGTAATCTTAAATTTACAGGCTTTCAGACTATATCAAATATTAAACTGCATTTGGCCTACTTGTTTGGTTGGGCCTACTAGCGGTGTCTGCGACTGCTTGGTGTTCTCCTCCACTTTACAAAGTTGAGCTTCAATCTTCAGGCTTTCGGCCTACATCACAAATTACACTGAATTTGGGCTACTCGGCTTGGTTGGGCATACTAATGGTGTCTGCGGCTGCTTGGTGTTCTCCTCCACTTTACAAAGTTGAGCTTCAATCTTCAGGCTTTCGGCCTACATCACATATTACACTGAATTTGGGCTACTGGTTTGGTTGGGCGTACTAATGGTGTCTGCGGCTGCTTGGTGTTCTCCTCCACTTTACAAAGCTGAGCTTCAATCTTCTGGCTTTCGGGCTATATTAGACATTACACTACATTTGGGCTGGTTTGGTTGGGCATACTAACGGTGTCTGCCGCTGCTTGTTGTTCTCCTCCACTGAAAAAAGCTGTGCCGCCTGTTTACTCCTGTTACCAATTTTGAACTTCATTTGGCCCACATTATTACTTGGGCCTACTAACTCTGTCTGCCACTCATTACAGTTTTTAGCCACTGATCAAAGCTATGCCGCCTGTTTAGTCCTGTTAGCAATTTTGAACTGCATTTAGCCTACTTTATTCTTTGGGACTATATCTGTGTTTCCTCCTCATCCTGCCCATTGGCCAGCCACTGCTAGATGAGTCTGCTGGTACATTAACCCAGACCACTACATTCCCCTTGCACTCTACACAGCCAGAATCTGACCCTGCTGAAAGTCAGGTTCCCCTTCCCGCATACTATGCCACCTTAGACGGGGGAAAAGAGGAAGGTGCAGATGAAAGTGCAGGTTCCTTCATCAGGTGGAGGGGCATACTTGTTGGCAACGTCACTGGCACAGGGCCCCTCATAATACGCAAAAGTGTCTCTGCTGGTGGGAGGCGCCCCCGCCATCAAACACACCGCCGTACTTTGAGGGGCCCTATGCCAGTGCCAATGTGAACGAGTGAGCCCCCCTGCTTGCTCGGGATCACAGCACTTGCAAAGCTGAAATACTTACCTCTCCCTGCTCCACCGCCCTGACGTAGTCCACGTTTCCTGGGTCCAATAAAATCTTGAGCCAGCCCTACCCCCCACAACTTTAGCCAAATGACCCCCAGTTTTCAATGCCTAACTATTATTATAAAGTAAATTAAGATTGACAAGCTTAAGAAATATGAATTGATGTTTTTGGCATAAAAATGGGCACTGTAGGTGTTTTCCTGTCCTCCACTCACTGACGACTTTGATTCCCCATTGATTTGCATTGGGTTTCGTGTTTCGGTCGATCCCGGACTTTTTGCAATAATCGGCCGATTTCACCCGACCCGACTTTTGACAAAGTCGGGTTTCGCGAAACCAGACTCGATCCTAAAAAAGTAAAAATCGCTCAACTCTAGTCTTCAGTGCTGCTGGTTCAATACTGACCGAAAAAAGGACACGTCTGGCTACCCAGAACATTGATGATCTAACCTTCATTAAAATGAACCAATCATGGATTTCAAATTATTTTGCCCCACCTTCTCCTGCTGACACGTAGCTTGCCTGAAAAATGTCTTGCTTTTGGCCTCCTCTTACTGACTTCTCCAATTCCGACATTTGCAGCTGCTGAATGTCCACCATAGGCCATTTTTATTCCTCCCTAAATGGGCTGACTCCCCCCACAGGGCCGTGGTCACCACCTGGCGCAAGCACCCATGAGAGTGCCGTTTGCCTGGACAATTGGGTGCGCCCACTCTTGGGCGACGACACTGGCACAGGGTCCCTCATAGTACAATGAAGTGTCTCTAACAGTGGTGGTGCACAACCAACATGAGACACACCGTCATAATATGAGGGGCCCTGTGCCAGTACCGCCGCCCACGAGAGAGTGTTCCCCCCCAGCTCGAACAGTGCTCTACAACTTGCAATTCTTACCTCTCCCTGCTCCACCACTGTGTAGTCTGTGATGTTAAATCCTTCAATGGCACTGCCAATACAAATTTGTTGAAATGATAAGATGATAGTTAAAATATACAGGAGCCATGGTGTTGTGAGTTCTGTTTTTGGGCTCCCTCTGGTGGTTACTGATGGTACTGGGTGATTTGTGTTCTGCTGTCTCTGGTGTCCACCTGTTCTATTAGGATTTGGGAGTTTCCTATTTAACCGGGCTTTCTTGTCATTTCCCCGCCGGCTATCAAGGTTATCAGAGTGTTTTGTTACCTCAGCTTCTGGCTTCAGTAATCTTCAGGACAAGTTAAGTTTTGATTTTCTTGTTCCACGTTTTGCTTTATTTTTGTCTTGTCCAGCTTGCATATAATTGTCTCTTTGCTGCTGGTTGCTTTAGTGGGCTGTAATTGCTCCTCATGTTCCATGAGTTGGAACATGAGTTCAAGTAATTACAGGATGGGTTTTTGAAGGGTTTTTTGCTGACCGCGCAGTTTACTTTTGTATCCTCTGCTATCTAGTTTTAGCGGGCCTCATTTTGCTGAATCTGTTTTCATACTGTGTATGTGCCCTTCTCTCATTTCACCGTCATTATATGTGGGGGGCTGCTATTTCTGTGGGGTATTTCTCTGGAGGCAAGAGAGGTCTGTGTTTCTTCTAATAGGGGAAGTTAGATCTTCGGCTGGTGCGAGACGTCTAGGATCAACGTAGGCACGTTCCCCGGCTATTGTTATTTGTGTGTTCAGGTTTAGGGTCGCGGTCAGCTCAGGTTCCATCACCCTAGAGCTCGTTGGTGCTTGTCCTTTTGTGATTCCCTGCCATTGGAATCATGACAGTATAGCCGGCCAAAATGTTTGGGCTGAAGTAGGAGGAAAAGTAGTCTGAGGAAGTTTTTTTTTTTTTTTTCTCTCTCCTCTGAGGTTGCTGCCTAGCCTTAATTGCAGCCAGGCTGATTTTTTTTTTTCCTCCTCTTAATCCTTGAATGGCTCTGACCTTAGCTGTTTATCATGGATGTCCAGAGTTTAGCTTCCAGCTTGAATAATCTTGCTGCTAAGGTTCAAAATATACAAGATTTTGTTGTACATGCTCCTATGTCTGAACCTAGAATTCCTATTCCAGAGTTCTTTGCTGGAGATAGATCTAGTTTTCTGAATTTTAGGAACAATTGCAAGCTGTTCCTTTCTTTGAAATCTCGCTCTTCTGGAGACCCTGCTCAGCAGGTTAAGATTATTATATCTTTCCTGCGGGGTGACCCTCAAAATTGGGCATTTGCATTGGCACCAGGGGATCCTGCGTTGCTTAATGTGGATGCATTTTTTCTGGCATTGGGTTTGCTCTATGAGGAACCTAACCAGGAGATTCAGGCTGAAAAAGCTTTATTAGCTCTCTCTCAGGGGCAAGATGAAGCAGAAATATATTGTCAAAAATTTCGGAAATGGTCAGTGCTTACTCAGTGGAATGAGTGCGCCCTGGCTGCAAAGTTCAGAGATGGCCTTTCTGAGGCCATTAAAGATGTTATGGTGGGGTTCCCTGCGCCTACGGGTCTGAATGAGTCTATGACTATGGCTATTCAGATTGATCGGCGTTTACGGGAGCGCAAACCTGTGCACCATTTGGCGGTGTCTTCTGAACAGGCACTTGAGACAATGCAATGTGATAGAGTTCAGTCTAGAAGTGAACGGCAAAACTATAGGCGGAAAAATGGGTTGTGCTTTTATTGTGGTGATTCAGCTCATGTTATATCAGCATGCTCTAAACGCACAAAAAAGGTTGATAAGTCTGTTGCCATTAGTACGTTACAGTCTAAGTTCATTCTGTCTGTGACTCTGATTTGCTCATTATCATCCATTTCCGTCGATGCCTATGTAGATTCAGGCGCTGCCCTGAGTCTTATGGATTGGTCATTTGCCAAGCGATGTGGGTTTAGTCTTGAGCCTCTGGAAGTCCCTATTCCTTTGAAGGGAATTGACTCTACACCTTTAGCTATGAATAAACCTCAGTACTGGACACAAGTGACCATGCGTATGACTCCCGTTCATCAGGAGGTGATTCGCTTCCTGGTATTGTATAATTTACATGATGTTCTAGTACTTGGTCTGCCATGGTTACAAACTCATAATCCAGTCCTTGACTGGAAAACAATGTCTGTGTTAAGCTGGGGATGTCAGGGGGTTCATGATGATGCACCTCCGATTTCTATCGCTTCATCTACTCCTTCTGAGGTTCCTGTATTTTTGTCTGATTATCGGGATGTTTTTGAGGAGCCTAAGCTCAGTTCGCTTCCTCCTCACAGGGATTGCGATTGTGCTATAGATTTAATTCCTGGTAGTAAATTTCCTAAAGGTCGTTTGTTCAATCTGTCAGTGCCAGAGCATACTGCTATGCGGGATTATGTTAAGGAGTCCTTGGAAAAGGGACATATCCGTCCATCTTCGTCCCCTTTGGGAGCAGGTTTTTTTTTTGTGGCCAAAAAAGATGGGTCCTTGAGGCCTTGTATAGATTATCGTCTTTTGAATAAGATTACCGTAAAATATCAGTATCCTTTGCCTTTATTGACTGATTTGTTTGCTCGCATTAAGGGGGCTAAATGGTTCACTAAGATTGATCTTCGGGGTGCGTATAATCTTATACGAATAAAGCAAGGTGATGAGTGGAAAACCGCATTTAATACGCCTGAGGGCCATTTTGAGTATTTGGTAATGCCTTTCGGACTTTCTAATGCTCCTTCAGTCTTCCAGTCCTTTATGCACGATATTTTCCGTGAATATCTGGATAAATTTATGATTGTGTATTTGGATGATATTTTGGTTTTTTCTGATGACTGGGAGTCTCATGTTCAGCAGGTCAGGAAGGTGTTTCAGGTCCTGCGGGCTAATTCCTTTTTTGTAAAGGGCTCAAAGTGTCTCTTTGGAGTCCAGAAGATTTCTTTCTTGGGGTATTTTTTTTCCCCTTCTACTATTGAGATGGATCCCGTCAAGGTTCGGGCTATTTGTGACTGGACGCAGCCTGCATCTCTTAAGAGTCTGCAGAAGTTCTTAGGCTTTGCTAATTTCTATCGTCGTTTTATAACTAATTTTTCTAGTGTTGTTAAGCCTTTGACAGATTTGACTAAGAAAGGTGCTGATGTTGCTGATTGGTCTCCTGCGGCTGTGGAGGCCTTTCGGGAACTTAAACGCCGGTTTTCTTCTGCTCCTGTGTTGCGTCAGCCTGATGTTTCGCTTCCTTTCCAAGTTGAGGTTGATGCTTCCGAGATTGGAGCGGGGGCGGTTTTGTCACAGAGAAGCTCCGATTGCTCGGTGATGAAGCCATGTGCGTTCTTTTCTAGAAAATTTTCGCCCGCTGAGCGGAATTATAATGTGGGTAATCGGGAACTTTTGGCCATGAAGTGGGCATTTGAGGAGTGGAGGTTTGTGCTCGGGCTAAGCCTTGCTGTTCTCGAGCCAGTGGATTGTTGTCACCTTTGCCTATCCCGAAGAGGCCTTGGACGCACATTTCCATGGACTTTATTTCGGATCTCCCTGTCTCTCAAAAAATGTCTGTCATCTGGGTTGTGTGTGACCGCTTTTCTAAAATGGTTCATCTTGTACCCTTGCCTAAGTTGCCTTCCTCCTCTGAGTTGGTCCCTCTGTTTTTCCAGAACGTGGTTCGTTTGCATGGGATTCCGGAGAACATCGTTTCTGACAGGGGATCCCAGTTTGTGTCTAGATTTTGGCGGACGTTCTGTGCTAAGATGGGCATTGATTTGTCTTTTTCGTCTGCATTCCATCCTCAGACGAATGGCCAGACGGAGCGAACTAATCAGACCTTGGAAACTTATTTGAGGTGTTTTGTTTCTGCTGATCAGGATGACTGGGTTACCTTTTTGCCGCTGGCCGAGTTTGCCCTTAATAATCGGGCTAGTTCTGCTACCTTGGTTTCTCCTTTCTTTTGTAATTCGGGGTTTCATCCTCGTTTTTCCTCTGGTCAGGTGGAGCCTTCTGATTATCCTGGAGTGGACATGGTGGTGGATGGGTTGCATCGGATTTGGAGTCATGTGGTGGACAATTTGAAGTTGTCCCAGGAGAAGGCTCAGCAGTTTGCTAATCGCCGTCGCCGCGTGGGTCCTCGACTTCGTGTTGGGGACTTGGTGTGGTTGTCCTCTCGTTTTGTTCCTATGAAGGTCTCTTCTCCTAAGTTCAAGCCTCGGTTCATCGGTCCTTATAGGATCTTGGAAATTCTTAACCCTGTGTCGTTTCGTTTGGATCTCCCGGCATCGTTTGCTATTCATAATGTGTTCCATCGGTCGTTGTTGCGGAGGTATGAGGTACCTGTTGTTCCTTCGCTTGAGCCTCCTGCTCCGATGCTGGTGGAGGGAGAATTGGAGTATGTTGTGGAGAAGATCTTGGATTCTCGTGTTTCCAGACGGAAACTCCAATATTTGGTCAAGTGGAAGGGTTATGGTCAGGAGGATAATTCTTGGGTGGTTGCCTCTGATGTTCATGCTGATGATTTGGTCCGCGCTTTTCATAGGGCTCATCCTGGTCGCCCTGGTGGTTCTCGTGAGGGTTCGGTGACCCCTCCTCAAGGGGGGGGTACTGTTGTGAGTTCTGTTTTTGGGCTCCCTCTGGTGGTTACTGATGGTACTGGGTGATTTGTGTTCTGCTGTCTCTGGTGTCCACC
This sequence comes from Ranitomeya imitator, assembly GCF_032444005.1. Taxonomy (NCBI): domain Eukaryota; kingdom Metazoa; phylum Chordata; class Amphibia; order Anura; family Dendrobatidae; genus Ranitomeya; species Ranitomeya imitator. The sequence goes on from NC_091291.1 coordinate 56,030,036, forward strand.
TGTTCTATTAGGATTTGGGAGTTTCCTATTTAACCGGGCTTTCTTGTCATTTCCCCGCCGGCTATCAAGGTTATCAGAGTGTTTTGTTACCTCAGCTTCTGGCTTCAGTAATCTTCAGGACAAGCTAAGTTTTGATTTTCTTGTTCCACGTTTTGCTTTATTTTTGTCTTGTCCAGCTTACATATAATTGTCTCTTTGCTGCTGGTTGCTTTAGTGGGCTGTAATTGCTCCTCATGTTCCATGAGTTGGAACATGAGTTCAAGTAATTACAGGATGTTTTTTTGAAGGGTTTTTTGCTGACCGCGCAGTTTACTTTTGTATCCTCTGCTATCTAGTTTTAGCGGGCCTCATTTTGCTGAATCTGTTTTCATACTGTGTATGTGCCTTCCTCTCATTTCACCCTCATTATATGTGGGGGGCTGCTATTTCTGTGGGGTATTTCTCTGGAGGCAAGAGAGGTCTGTGTTTCTTCTAATAGGGGAAGTTAGATCTTCGGCTGGTGCGAGACGTCTAGGATCAACGTAGGCACGTTCCCCGGCTATTGTTATTTGTGTGTTCAGGTTTAGGGTCGCGGTCAGCTCAGGTTCCATCACCCTAGAGCTCGTTGGTGCTTGTCCTTTTGTGATTCCCTGCCATTGGAATCATGACACCATGGCCTCCATTTAGACCAGTTAATACTTTGCGCCTACTACCACTGTCTGCTACTCAGACGAGGAGCCCACCCCAGTACCTAGCTATGTCGCCTGTTTAGTCCTGTTACCAATTTTGAACTGCATTTAGCCTACTTTTGTATTTGGACTTACTAACTGTGTCTGCGCCACTCATTACAGTTGTCCTCCACTGAACAAAACTAGGCCGCCTGTTTAGTCCTGTTACCAATTTTGAACTGCATTTAGCCTACTTTTTTATTTTGGGCCTATTAACTGTGTCTGCACCACTTATTACAGTTGCCCTCCACTGAACAAAGCAAATGCGGCCAGTTTAGTCCTGTTACCAATTTTGAACTGCATTTAGCCTACTTTATTATTTGGGCCTATATCTGTGTTTCCTCCTCATCCTGCCCATTGCCCAGCCACTGCTAGATGAATCTGCTGGTACATTGACCCAGACCACTGCATTCCCCTTGCACTCTACACAGCCTGAATCTGACCCTGCTGAAATTCAGGTTCCCCTTCCCGCATACTATACCACCTTACACGGGGACAAAGAGGAAGGTGCAGATGAAAGTGCAGGTTCCTTCATCAGGTGTGGGGGGCATACACGTTGGTGACGTCACTGGCACAGGACCCCTCATAGTACGCAAAAGTGTCTTTGGCAGTGGGAGGCGCCACCCGCCGTCAAACACACCGCCATACTATGAGGGACCCTGTACCAGTGCCAAGTGCCAACGAGTGGGCCCCCCCTGCTTGCTCAGGATCACAGCACTTGCAAAGTTGAAATACTTACCTCTCCCTGCTCCACTGCCATGACGTATTCCGCGTTTCCTGGGCCCACAAAAATCTTGAGCCAGCCCTACCCCCCCACAACTTTAGCCAGATGACCCCCTGTTTTCAATGCCTAACTATTATTATAAAGTAAATTAAGATTGACAAGCTTAAGAAATAAGAATTTATGTTTTTGGCATTAAAATGGGCACTGTAGGTCTTTTCCTGTCCTCCACTCACTGCCGACTTTGATTCCCCATTGACTTGCATTGGGTTTCGTGTTTCGGTCGGCCCCCGACTTTTCGAAATAATCGGCCGACTTCACTCGACCAGACTCGATACTAAAAAAGTAAAAGTCGCTCAACTCTAGTTATGACAAGAATCTGCATAATATATATGATTAGCATATGATTAGTTTTTCAGATTCTTGTCATGTCACTGCACTGTTACTGTTTTGCTTCTAAAGATCTAAATTAAAACTTTTATTATTTTGTTAGTATTTTGTAAATCCACCTTTAAGCAACTTTGTTCTGACTGTATTTGTGTGGTATTGCCTGATGAAGAAATCACTTAGACTTTGAAACGCTTTGAATAAACCACCATTCTTTAGGCGAAATACGTTTGGACATACGATTATTCAGCAGCGCGGACCATATCTCCATTAACCCCTTCGTAACTCCACCTTTGGTTTTCAACACTGCTTGAATCTTTCTAGTCATGATCTCAGTCAGATTCAAACATGTGTCAACTGAAATTTTATCTAAGGTCTTTTCTACACGTTCCCAAAGTTGGTACAAACTGATAGACTTACTTGGATATTTATACAGGTTTTTCTTCAATTCTACCCACCAGTGTCTGATTGGTTTGAGGCCTGCGCACTGTGGGGCCATTCCAGCACCTTTACTTTATTATCATTGAACCATTTCTTCGCCAATCTTGATGTATGCTTTGTGGTATTGTCATGTTGGCTCACTTTGTCATCCTTTTCATACCCATAGTACTCAAGTGTACAAAGTAACTCATCTTGTAGAATATTCACATATAGCTCATCACTGAGGCCATGATCGATCCTGGTCAAGTAACCAATGCCTTTGGCTGTGAAAAACACCAAAAATCAAGCTTCCTCCATGGAACTTAACATTTTCTTCAATTTCGCTATGTTAGCCCTTTTTCCCTTGTTTCTTTCAGATCCATTTGCACCTCTCAGAGCCTAGTCTATTGACTTTTCTGTCATGTCTCCATATCACCCATATCAAATCTTTAAATGTCCACTTTTCATGCTTTTTTGCAAACTCAAACTGACGCTTCTTATGACAATATTAAGGTTGGGGGTTCTTCACCTTTTTTCAGGCCACCATTCTAGACTTGCGTAACATGCATTGCATGGTGCTTGCATTAATGTCTGTGATCTCACTATTAATGAAGCATATGAGCCATCTCCACTGCCATTTTTTTACGCCAGAAGGAATAGTCTTTGAGATGAGCTGACTTGTTTGCTCCGATATTTTGCCTGGATGTCCACCCTTCTGAATAGATGGACAGACTTCATTTTTGAATTTTTCCAACTGTTATGGCTCTCACATGATGCAGTTGGCAATTTTCTTGGCCAAGAGACTGCTATCGATGAGCTGGATGATGCTGTTTCTCTTGGGAAATTGTCTTCATGCTCCTTGATTCGAACCAATGACCTTTTACTAGAAAATAGAGATGGGCGGACATCTGGATGTTCGGGTCCGATGGGTTTGGACGAGCAGTTACAAAAAGTTTGGGTTCGGGTACCAGAACAGTACCCAGACCTGAACCTGGACATAGACCCCATTCACTTGAATGGGGGGCCCAAATATCCAGTGTTTGCCATGCTGTCATGTGCATGACAGCACGGCAAACATCGCTTCTGATTAGCGGTGAAATCTTCACTGCCTTTCAAATGGTCACAGTTCACACACTGTCAAAAGACAGCGTGAGCGCTCAGCTGTGATTGGAGGTATAACGTTTATCTCCGGTCACTGGTGTCAGCTGATGATACTACAGCTCTCATCATCTGTCCAACACCTGCTGCCGCTAATAACAGCGAGAACAGGAGCAGCTGATGGGTGTATTCATTAGCCGGCTCCTGTGCTGTAAATAAATAATAATAAAAAATAATGGCGTGGGTTCCCCTGTATTTTTGATAAAAAGCAAGGCAAATCTCACAGCTGGGGGCTGCAGCCCTCAGCTGTCAGCTTCAGCAAGGCTGGTTATGAAGAATAGAGGGGTCCCCACGCCATATTTTTTAATTATATAAATAATTTTAAAAACTGGCATGCTTCCCTCCCCCCCCCCCATTTTTGACCAGCCTTTCTAAAGCAGTCAGTTGGGGACTGGTATCCTCAGGCTGCTAAGTGGCTAGCACAGCAAACATGTGAAGACATAGTAACATAGTAACATAGTAACATAGTAAGGCCGAAAAAAGACATTTGTCCATCCAGTTCAGCCTATATTCCATCATAATAAATCCCCAGATCTACGTCCTTCTACAGAACCTAATTGTATGATACAATATTGTTCTGCTCCAGGAAGACATCCAGGCCTCTCTTGAACCCCTCGACTGAGTTCGCCATCACCACCTCCTCAGGCAAGCAATTCCAGATTCTCACTGCCCTAACAGTAAAGAATCCTCTTCTATGTTGGTGGAAAAACCTTCTCTCCTCCAGACGCAAAGAATGTCCCCTTGTGCCCGTCACCTTCCTTGGTATAAACAGATCCTCAGCGAGATATTTGTATTGTCCCCTTATATACTTATACATGGTTATTAGATCGCCCCTCAGTCGTCTTTTTTCTAGACTAAATAATCCTAATTTCGCTAATCTATCTGGGTATTGTAGTTCTCCCATCCCCTTTATTAATTTTGTTGCCCTCCTTTGTAATCTCTCTAGTTCCATTATATCCTTCCTGAGCACCGGTGCCCAAAACTGGACACAGTACTCCATGTGCGGTCTAACTAGGGATTTGTACAGAGGCAGTATAATGCTCTCATCATGTGTATCCAGACCTCTTTTAATGCACCCCATGATCCTGTTTGCCTTGGCAGCTGCTGCCTGGCACTGGCTGCTCCAGGTAAGTGAATCAAAGCGATTCAGCAGGTCACAACTTATAGAAGTTTACCGGAGACTCACTGATAACAGATGAAGACGGTAGCTGTTGAATATAATACTAGGGGCAGGGGACTTACATTAGAGGCACCACTCCAGCTCTGAAATAAAAAGACAACAACTCTGGAGTGGTGCTTTTAGGGATATATATTTGCAACTCTTTGTAACCTCATTTACCTAATAGGTGCCGAAGTGCAGTAAATAATCTGCAACCAGGTTAATCTTAAAACCTACAATGTGCCTATAATCCTCTTCAAATGTGTTACTATATTTGTGAATAAGGTTAATTAAAACATAAACTACATGCTTTAAGCTGTATTTTATTGCAGAATTTCAGCTCAAATTCTCTCCTGTATTCTGCCCTTTATGTAAACCCAGGGTCATGCATTTAGCAAAAATGCCAGTTGACATAAAACATTCTAACTTTCATTTAGACATTTCCTTTCTTTCCTTAACTTCTTTAACCCCACAAATGCATGTTTTCTTTTTATGGCTTAGCATAATCAAAAGATTCCTGCTAAGCAATTTTAGTTTAATTTTAATTATGATACATTTCAATAAAAAAAGCAATTAAAAAAAAAGTCAAATGTGGAATGTTAATTGATTTTATTACTATCAAGAAAAAGTCATAATATTATAAAGTGTCAAATCATCTTTTTGCCACATTGTCGCTCTCACCTGCTGATCACCTACATGCTTTTCATTAAGTTAAATCACATACTGGATATTATTGCAGGCAAGTTCATTTCACAAAACAGTACATTTCTGCACAGTGTGTATTTTCACACAAGCATTTTCAGGAAACATTCATTTCAGTGCATTTCCTAAATGTTGAATAATTTATCAGGATTTGTGTATGAAATAACATTATTTCCTCTTAAAATAATTTATAGACAGGATATTTTCAACTTTATTAAGTCTTGTGCTGAATGGAGATTAGAGGCTGGCAATCAGTCTTAGCTCCTAGAAAATAGTTAATAGTACACATATATATACACATATATATCTGATCTTTATCTTTTGGCATTTTTTGTTACAATATTTTTTTAAAAGCTGTAAAAATTTTCTCTTGAAAACACGAGCAGTTCCTTTTTCCCCGGTGTTCCATCTGTCCTGGAGACAAAAGTTGTTTTGAAATTTTTGCAGATTGGACAGAAATAGTATAAATTGCTCAGTTTTTGGAAGACGAAGGCCAGTCCACTGTAATGTGAGAAGAAAAAGAGTTATGAGATAAATATAGAATAGCTAATGTAAAAATAAATGTATTAATTTACATTGGCTTTAAAGGAACCCTCCAGGAATAGGAAAAAAAAGAAACTATCATTATGAATATATTCCAAAATACCTTTAATTAGTGATTGACATTGTTTTTGTCTAGGGAAATAATCTCTAGAGAATAAAAGTAGTCACAGTCAAGTTCCATTCACTGAAACTGTCCTAGAATATTAATAGGATATGTGCCTGTGAGCATGCTGTCAAACTATTTCCATGCCAAAGCACCCACTGATCATTCAAAAGTACAGCACTCCTGGTATCTTCAATATAACATTAGATAGACAGGGTGGACACCAGCGTGAGCAGCCTCTTCTTATCTCAGCACTCCTGATATCGCCAATATTAGATCAGATAGACAGGGTGGACACCAGTGTGAGCAGCCTCTTCTTATCTCAGCACTCCTGATATCTCCAATATTAGATCAGATAGACAGGGTGGACACCAGTGTTAAGGTACCGTCACACTTAGCGACGCTGCAGCGATACCGACAACGATCCAGATCGCTGCAGCGTCGCTGTTTAGTCGCTGGAGAGCTGTCACACAGACAGCTCTCCAGCGACCAACGATGCCGGTAACCAGGGTAAACATCGGGTAACTTAGTGCAGGGCCGCGCTTAGTAACCCGATGTTTACCCTGGTTACCATCCTAAAAGTAAAAAAAAAACAAACACTACATACTTACCTACAGCCGTCTGTCCTCCAGTGCTGTGCTCTGCACTCCTCCTGTACTGGCTGTGAGCACAGCGGCCGGAAAGCAGAGCGGTGACGTCACCGCTCTGCTTTCCGGCTGACCGACGCTCACAGCCAGTGCAGGAGGAGTGCAGAGCACAGCGCTGGAGGACAGACGGCTGTAGGTAAGTATGTAGTGTTTTTTTTTTTTTACTTTTAGGATGGTAACCAGGGTAAACATTGGGTTACTAAGCGCGGCCCTGCGCTTAGTTACCCGATGTTTACCCTGGTTACCAGTGAAGACATCGCTGAATCGGTGTCACACACGCCGATTCAGCGATGTCTGCGGGGAGTCCAGCGACCAAATAAAGTTCTGGACTTTCTTCCCCGACCAGCGACAGCACAGCAGGGGCCTGATCGCTGCTGCCTGTCACACTGGACGATATCGCTAGCGAGGACGCTGCAACGTCACGGATCGCTAGCGATATCGTCTAGTGTGACGGTACCTTTAGCAGTCACTTCTTATCTCAGCACTCCTGGTATCTCCAATATTAGGTTAAGGTACCATCACAGACGCTCCAGCTATACAGACAACGATCCGACCTAAACTAGATCGCTGGAGCATCGCTGTTTAGGTCGCTGTAGAGACGTCAAACACAGCAACTCCAGAACTATGCAGGAGCGATCCAGTGACGTACTTATCGTTCTCACTGGTTGTTAGCTCCGTGAAAAAACATTGCTGGCATCGTTGCTTTTGCTGTCAAACATGACGAATCACGCAGACCTGACGACCAAATAAAGTTCTGGAGTTCTAGTTATGACCAGCGATGTCACAGCGGGATCCTGATCGCTGCTGCGTGTCAAACTCAACGAGATCGCTATCCAGGACGCTGCAACGTCACGGATCGTTATCGTTCTCATTGTAAAGTTGCTCAGTGTGAAGGTACCTTAAGATAGACAGGGTGCACAGCAATGTGAGCAGCCTCTTCTTATCTCAGCACTCCTGGTGTCTCCAATATTGCATTAGATAGTCAGGATGGACAGCAGTGTGAGCAGTCGCTTCTTATCTCAACATTCCTGGTATCTCCACTATAACATTAGATAGACAGGGTGCACACCAGTGTGAGCAGCCTCTGCTTACCTCACCACTCTTAGTATCTCCAATATTAGATCAGATAGACAGGGTGGACACCAGTGTGACCAGCCCCCTCTTGCTACAGCACTCCTGGTATCTCCAGTATTAGATGAGAAATACAATGTGGACTACAGTGTGAGTGGCCTCTCCTTATCTCAGTACCTTCAATATCTCCTTACTAAATCAAACAGAAAGGGTGGACATCAGAGTAAATAGCCTCATCTAACCTCAGCACCCTAGGTGTCTTCAGTATTAGGTATGATAGACTGGTTGGATGGTAGTTTAAGCAGCCTCTTTTTACCTCTGTACCCCTGGTATCTCCAGCATTAGAGCATACAGTGTATTAGATATACTGTATAGTGTGGACTATAGTGTGAACAACCACTTCAAACCTTAGCACTACTGGTATCTCCAGTATTATATCAGATAGACAGGATGGACAACAGTGTGATCAGCCTCTTCTTACTTCAATACTCTTGGTATCTCCAGAATTGGATCACATATATATAGCGTGGACTGTAGTGTGAGCAGCCTTTTCTTATCTCAGAACCCTGGTATATCTAATATAAGATCAGATAGACAGGGTTTACAGCATTGTGAGCAGCCTCTTCTTACCTCAACACCCTGGTATCTCCAGCATTAGATCAAGTAGCTACCTTTTCTTTCCTCAGAACCCTGGTATCTCCAGTATAAGATCAGATAGACAGGGTTTACAGCAGTGTGAGAAGCTCTTCTTACCTCAACACCCCTGGTTTCTCCAGCATTAGATAGGTTGAACTGTAGTGGGAGCTACCTCTTCTTATCTTAGCATCTCCGGTATCTCCATTATAAGATCAAATAGACAAGGTGGACAGCAGTTTGAGCTGCCTCTTCTTAAGGTACCGTCACACTTAGCGACGCTGCAGCGATACCGACAACGATCCGGATCGCTGCAGCGTCACTGTTTGGTCGCTGGAGAGCTGTCACACAGACTGCTCTCCAGCGACCAACAATGCCGGTAACCAGGGTAAACATCGGGTAACTAAGCGCAGGGCCGCGCTTAGTAGCCCGATGTTTACCCTGGTTACCATCCTAAAAGTAAAAAAAAACAAACACTACATACTTACCTACAGCCGTCTGTCCTCCAGCGCTGTGCTCTGCACTCCTCCTGTACTGTCTGTGTGAGCACAGCGGCCGGAAAGCAGAGCGGTGACGTCACCGCTCTGCTTTCCGGCTGACCGACGCTCACAGCCAGTACAGGAGGAGAGCAGAGCACAGCGCTGGAGGACAGACGGCTGTAGGTAAGTATGTAGTGTTTGTTTTTTTTTACTTTTAGGATGGTAACCAGGGTAAACATCGGGTTACTAAGCGCGGCTCTGCACTTAGTTACCCGATGTTTACCCTGGTTACCAGTGAAGACATCGCTGAATCGGTGTCACACACGCCGATTTAGCGATGTCTGCGGGGAGTCCAGCAACCAAATAAAGTTCTGGACTTTCTTCCCCGACCAGCGACAGCACAGCAGGGGCCTGATCGCTGCTGCCTGTCACACTGGACGATATCGCTAGCGAGGACGCTGCAACGTCACGGATCGCTAGCGATATCGTCTAGTGTGATGGTACCTTAACCTCATCATCCCTGGAATCTCCAGAATTAGATCAAATAGACAGGGTGGACAGGAGTGTGATCAGAATCTTTTAATCTATGCACCATAGTGTGAGTAGCCTCTCATTATCTCAGCACTGCTGATATTTCAAGTATAAGATCTGAATATCCAATGTGAAAATATCTTCCTACACAAAGTGAAAAGGGTAAAGTACCGTACTGCACATGCCCACAAACACTTGTCTTATTAATATTCTAGAACAGGTTTCTGTCAAAATTAACTATGGCTACAAATATTGTTTTAAAAAAGAGCTCGATAAGTGCAGAAAATGCATTAAAATAAAAACTACAAAATTGATGTTCCACTCTGGAACTGTTCCTTCATACAGCAGTGTGGTCTACTCTGAAACCTCAATCTCCTTTTTCTACTAGGGTAATGTAACAAGATGACAGTCTTCCTTAATGTTTACGCAATAGTGACTTGCTAATTGAAGGATATTTAGTATTTTATCCGTAATGACAATTTCTCTCTTTCTTTCTCTTTCCTTCTTAATCTATTATTTAATTAAGAAACAAGAAATGTGTTAAAATAATAAAATTGTCATTATTCACCTATTCCAACCCCTCCAATTGTCTCTAATGCTCACTTCAACTAGGCAAGTGTCCACTACAGTCAGTAACTGGCCCCAGTGATCACAAACCACATAATGTAGAGTGCCCTCTAAAGCTAGCAATTGGATGCAGATATTATGCTACTGAATGAGTGGCAGAGGTTGCAATAAGTAAAAGATGGCTATTTTATTAGTTAAATGTTTTCTGTACGTAAAATGTATTCATACCATGAAGTTTATAGTTTGCGCCTTTACATTTTCGCCCTGGTTTACTGAAATCAAGATTTCCTCTCATGCCTCGATGGAAAAGTGGTTGCACTGGACGGAAGTTGTCACTCATACTTTGGAAGATGTGTGATGGCTGGTTCTGGCTCAGAAGGCGAAGAGAGTGCATCTGTGTGTGAAATGAATAAAAATGGAACAAATGGTTACTAAAGTTAAAACACAAGAATATAATAAAGTTACACTTGGACTTCAATATATGTCATGTCTAGCTCGACATATTTTTGTAAACTGTGCTTTGAATATTAGAGGACCTTTCATTTTTTTTCTATCGTAGGAGTTGTCTCTTTAATGGCCAGTATGAACATGCTCCTACACGTTGTGTACCAACTTATACTCCAGTTCATATCATTTCCTTTATTTTGCTTTAAATTATTTTACTCAGTGCACGCAAGGATGAGGCCTCCCCTTCTTTGAGCTGGACATTACGTTTTATATAGCTTCCCATTGCTGGTTGTCCAGAGTTAAGCCACAATCCTGCTCAGCAATTATTCACATTGAGGTCATTTTTTATACCTGGTAAGGATTTAATCCGGTAAGAACTGTCCCAATTGGGTACCCCTTGGCACTGGTGGGATAGCTTTTACGCTCTTTTTTTTATCAAGCAGTGTTTACTAAGTAGCTTATGTTATTTTTATGCACTACTGCTTTTTACTTACAGCAGGGTATACAGTTCTGGCAAAAATTAAGAGACCACTGCAACAAAACCCTGTCATGGGCAGCCCAATCTCTAGACCTGAACCCCATTGAAAACCTCTGGAATGTAATCAAGAGGATGATGGATAGTCACAAGCCATCAAACAAAGAAGAACTGCTTACATTTTTGCACCGGGAACAGTGTGAAAGACTGGTGGAAAGCATGCCAAGACGTATGAAAGCTGTGATTGTAAATCATGGTTATTCCACAAATATTGATTTCTGAACTCTTCCTGAATTAAAACATTAGTATTGTTGTTTCTAAATGAACTTGTTTTCTTTGCATTATTTGAGGTCTGAAAGCCCTGTTTTTTGTTTTTTATTTTGACCATTTCTCCTTTACAGAAAAAAATACAAAATGTGTTGATTGGAAATGTTGTCAGAAGTTTATAGACTAAAAGAACAATTTACATTTTACTCAAAAATATACCTATAAAGAGAAAAATCTGACAAACTGAAAATTTTGCAGTGGTCTCTTGATTTTTGCCAGAGCTGTATGTTAGTTTGTTTCTACGTTAAGTTTTATCTGTGTAAGAAACAATATTTCTGCACATAGACTTGGTGCTAACTAGTGATGAGCGAGTATGCTCGTTACTCGAGTTTCTCCGAGCATGCTTGGATGGTCTCCATGTATTTCAGCGTGCTCAAGGATTTAGTTTATGTTGACGCAGCTGCATGATTTGCGTCTGCTAGACAGTTTGAATACATGTGGGGATTGCCTATTAGTTAGCAATATTTTTTTTTATTAATTAGCACGCTGAAATACTTGGAGACCACCCGAGCATGCTGGGAGAAACTCGAGTAACGAGCATACTCGCTCATTACTAGTGCCTACCTCATTGGGTTGTTTAATCTTCATGATGATCAACACTGCAAGTATGGGCTCATGTGCACAGCTGGCAGACTTTTGCAGAAATATCTGTGACTATTTTATACACATGCTGAAGAAACAGCCCTATTCAGATGTTTGGAATACATTTTCAGTTGCAAAAGTTTCAGCAACAAATCCATCAGGTGTAAACAAGCCCTTTTGATACTGTCATTGTGTAGCACCCCAGGTAACCAGTTGTTACGGTGATGTTGCCTTCCTTTTGGGGAGGGCGATATCATGCTTGGAGGCAAGGAGGATTCCCTTTACCAGGTAACGCACCTACATACAACACATTCTGAATCCAGGCCAGAAGGGGAATCTCTGAACCCGGATTCAGGGGAGCTTCCCCAGCTTTAAGTATTCTGGTCTGGAGGAGGAGTTAGACAGTTGTTCGAGGGAGACCAAGGGAGATCAGTCTGAAGAGACAGTGGAAGTGAGAGGACAGAGAGCAGACAGTAGGGCCGTACAGCCACGTGTGAGCTGCAGCTCCAGGAACTGAAGATAAGGTGAAGGGTTGCGTGTTAGAAAGCATCAGAGGAACGGAGCACAGGAGAAGTAAAGAGCTTGTAGGTGAACTGTGACCAGGCACCCTATGAGCTGAAGGGCAGGAATCGGGCATCAGAAGCCCAAGGCTGTGGTGTACTCCATGTCGCACGGCAGAACTGGAGGGCATGGGACTTTATGTAATTTGCCCGCACCCACACCTGTAGTTGCAGCAGTACACTAGGAGCCCGGTTTGTGATAGAGACCCTATAAAAAGGAGAGAGGGGACTTTGTACAGAAGCCACAGGCAGCAAGGATCTCGCATATGAGCATGAGTAGGAAGGCTTACGGACCTCACCAGGGAAATGGATCCACCTTTGCATCCTGGCCGGACGGACCATGGCACCACCTGTTGCTGGTACCCTGGACTGTGGCTGCTTACAACCAATAAACCAGGTAAAGACGTTACAACTCTGTGTCCTCCATTTATTTGCTAGCATACACCATCCCTGCCCAGCACATCGGGAGCCATGGGGACCCCGCTTCACTTATGGGAAGCGTCACCATATTTGCTGCAGTAACATCGCACCAGAGAATCCCCTTAAGCAGCATTGGTCCCACTGACTGAGAACTACACGTGGCGTCAGCAACACAAACTTTTTTATAACTCCCTTTAAAAGACCTTTCAACTTTTTATTTGAGCACCCAGGGCCACGAACCGGATCGCAACCACCTTGACATCCCCTTTAATTGAGACCGCACTCGCTACCGAGTACCCCACGGCCCTGGCGGGCAACTCAATTGCCTGTTGAAAAAATCATTGATTGCTCTCAGTTCTGATCAATTAAATTATTACTGAGACCAATGAATCTTTTTTTTAAATATATGGAGTAAAACTAAAACTAATGGTAGTACTCTCCGTTCCTTCCCACAGGTACTCTCCGGTCCTCACAAAACCTCCTTTTTTCCCCCACACTCGTACATTCCTCACCCAATCCTCCCCCAAGTTTACCCCATCCTTTTGAATTCAGTTCCACGACACAGTCGATTATAGAGCAGATTTGGAACCTTCATATGGAATTTGAAAATCCATTTCTTCAAGAAAGCTTTCAGCCAGCAATGACCCCGCTGTTACCTCACCACCATCCGAACTGCTGCTATCCCCCAACCTATCTTGTCCTTCTCCATAATCCTGCAGACTCTAAGCCCACAAGAGCTTGGCCCTCTCCTATCTCTGTACCAGCCCATCACTATTATTTTGTTCACTATAATTTATATCTGTATTTTATATGTAACCCCTCCTCACGCACAGCACCATAGAATCAATGGTGCTCTAAAAGTAAATAATAATAATAATAATGTTTTTACTGACGATATAAAGGTCTATTCATGTCTTTCTCATATCAGATGCTCCAGTAAGAGAGGTCATCTCAGATTCTGTAAATCCAAAGATGGAAACTGGATGCCTCGATTATAGTCAAAGGATTCCTTCAAGCATCATTGGCATCTCTCATGTGAGTGATCCATCACTTCTTTTGCTTTCAGTGTTTGGCTTCTGCAATGAAGCAGAACTACTGAAACAATCAATGCAGACGGAAGCAGAGCCTAACAACATGTATCCTGTGACTATTCAACCGGTTGTCCTCTACCCCAATTCGGTTACTGATTTTACCAAAAATGCTTAAGAGCCATGCCTCGAAAAATCCCCATATACTTTTTCTGCCATTTTGCAGACCAATTTTATGCCTTGCTACTTTACTTCCTGTCCCCGTCTACTAGCTTTGCTGTCCTAGACATTGATTCGTTTTCATAATCTTTTGTTCCCTTTTGATAACATTTCCAATGAGTCTTTGTGCCGAGTTGGGAGCCAGCAGAGAGCACACATCCTGTAACTCTGCAAAACCCCTTTCTCTTTCTCCAGCGTCACACCCATTCTTAGTATAATGTCTTATCCAGGACACTAGAACAGGAGAGTCACTGAAAAAGTTCATAAAAGTAACACAAAGCACCAGAACACCAGCCCTGGCAGTAAAATATTATGCCCTACTCCCACTCATCATGTTCCACTGCAATGGGATGAATGAAGAACTAAAAATGCATGAGAGTACATAAATAACAGAGAGAAAAAATATATATATATATATTTACATGTAGTATAGAACAGGGTGTGCCTGGTGTACATGAACAAGGAAGTCAGAAAGAATCTGATGTGATGTCACAGGAAATCATGGGATACTCAGCTAGAGATCATGTGACCAGGGTAGTAGATCAGGATACAGAAGATTTGGGAAAGCAAAGTTTTTACAAAAGACTTTATATATGGAAGGTAATTCACATAAAGGGAAAAGAATAAGTATATGTATGATACAATGAAGAATACAAGTACAATAACCATAACTTGAGTGGTGGACAGACTGGTACATAGAAAGAAAGCACCCTGCCAGTAAACCTTAAAATTTATGATACAATACTTACAAAATGCACAATAATCCTTGAAGGGCAATATTCACGTTTGAAAGTTATCCCAGCAATTGGATTGGGAATCGCTTTTTAAAAAATGAGGAGCCTACCGCTAGAACCAAACTGATACAGTTGTGCGAAAGTGTTCTCCCCTTTCCAGATTTCCTTTTCTTTTTCGTATGTTTGTCACACTTAAATGTTTCAGATCATCAAACAAATTTAAGTATTATACAAAGATAACACAAGTAAACACAATAAGCAGGTTTTAAATAAAGGTCTTTATTATTAAGGGAAAAATAAATCCAAACTTACAGGGCCCTGTATGAAAAAGTGATTGCCCTCTAAACTCAATAATTGATTGGGCCAATCTTAACAACAAAAATTGCAATGAAGCATGTGCGATAACTGACAATGAGTCTTTTACAACATTCTGGTGGTATTTTGGCCCACTCATCTTTGCAGAATTGATGTAATTCAGCCACATTGCAGGGTCTTAAAAAATGAACCGCCTTTTTAAGGTCATGTCACAGCAGCTTAATCGGCTTAAGGTCAGGACTTTAACTTGGCCACTCAAAAGTCTTAACTTTGATTTTCTTAAGCCAGTCAGAGGTGGACATACTGGTGTGTTTTGGATCATTGTCCTGCTGCATATCTCAAGTGCGTCTCAGCTTGACATCACTAACAGATGGCCGAACATTCTTCAGGATTTTTTTGGTCGACAGCAGAATTCATGGTTCTATTTACCACTGCAAGTCTTCCATGACCTAAAGCAGCAAAACATCCCCAGACCATCACACTACCACCACCCTATTTCACTGCTGGTATGACGCTCATTTTCTGCAATGCTGTGTTACTTCTATGACAAACGTAATTGGACACGTCTTCCAAAAAGTTCAACTTTTGTTTCATCAGTCCGCACAGTATTCTCCCAAATGTCTTGGGGATCATCAAGATGTTTTCTGGAAAAACTGAGACAAACCTTTATGTTCTTCTTTCTCCACAGTGGTTTTCATCTTGAAACTCTGACATTCAGGTCATTTTTGCCCAGTCTGTTTCTTATGGTGGAGTCATGAACACTGACCTTAACTGAGGCAAGTAAGGCCTGCAGTTCCTTGGATGTTGTTGTGGGGTCTATTGTTACCTCTTGGATGAGTTGTCGCTGGCTCTTGGGGTAATTTTGGTGTGCCTGCCACTTCTGGGAAGGTTCAACACTAATCCATGTTTTCACCATTTGTGGATAATGGCTTTCACTGTAGTTTGCAGGAGTCCCAATGCTTTAGAAATGGCTTTCTACCTTTTACCAGACCGATAGATCCCAATTACTTTGCTTGTCATTTGTTCCAGAATTTCTTTGAATCGCTGTATTTTGTCTAGCTTTGAGGATCTTTTGGTCTACTTCACTTTGGCAGGCAGGTCCTATTTAAGTGATTTCTTGATTGAGAACAGGTGTGGCAGTAATCAAGCATGGGTGTGGCAAAGGATGTTGAACTCAGCTTCCCAAAAATGTGATAAACCCCAATTAATATATGTTTTAGGAGGGGGTGGGATTATTTTTTAACATGGACCCTGTAGGTTTTGATTTCTTACACCCTTAAGAATAAAGGGAAGATATATATCTTGGTACCGTGTTAGCCAGTAGATAGGCCTGAGTAGTCTCGAAAGCTTGCGATTTTTTTACCATCTTTTCAGTTAGCCATTAAAAGGTATCAACTACTGAGGACTCTCAATTCTAAATAATTTTCTACCCTTAATAATAAAGACGTTCATTTAAAAAAAGCAATTTGTGTTTACTAGTGTTATCTTTGCCTAATGTTTATATTTGTTTTGTGATCTGAAATACTTAAGTGTGACAAACATGCAAAAGAATAGGAGATCTATTCCTCTGGATCAACATGTTAGGGCATGTTAGTGTGGCACCCCTAGGGGTATTTGCCACAAAAATAGTTACTGACAGTAAGTACAAATACTAAAATAGCAAGACTGCACTATCACCTCCGGCCAGAAGGGGGAGCTCCAGAGACTCCCCTTGATCCATTCTGGTCTGAGAGAAGAAATGGCAGTTGGGCCAAGGAGCTGAAAGTGAGAGGTCATACAGTTGAATCTCTAACAGCCCTGTGACTGTTACCAGGCCCAAATCACC
Organism: Ranitomeya imitator; assembly: GCF_032444005.1. Classification (NCBI taxonomy): domain Eukaryota; kingdom Metazoa; phylum Chordata; class Amphibia; order Anura; family Dendrobatidae; genus Ranitomeya; species Ranitomeya imitator. Next base: position 56,046,796 of record NC_091291.1, read on the forward strand.
GGCCTGAGGAGAAAAGGGACAGAGAAAAAGGACATTGTGAGAACCGGGTAGCATTAATCACTACCCAGAACAGGCGCAAAGACAGATACCGGATCCGTGGCTGTATTCATTATATATAATACAGCAACCGGAAAGACGTGAGGTGATATCAGCTTCACTAGGGCCGGACGCAGCAACAGACACAGAGTTCAGCGGTACTCCCAGAGGGGGTAAACCGATAAAAGGACTCGGGTTGCCCGTCGAACCAGGACTCGGAGGGGACAGATTGGGCCGGCAGCCAGTTCACATACAGCAGCAGGGCCACACAGAAATTGCGCACAATAAGAGGCGAAGACCCCGGCAGGGTCAAAGTAACTCAGAGTTCCCATACAGACTCCGGTGACAGGACTGGTTGTAAATCCTTTTATGTTAAAGTAAACTGGTTAAACGTTTCAGTGCCTCAGTCTTTCATTTGGACAATAGCCATCTATCCAGGATCGGGATCGTCACCGCTGGGAGAACCTGCTGCTGATCAAGTAAGTGCCTGTCCCCTCACGATGCCCCTTGCACTGTGCGTTGCCTGGGGCCACAGCACCGGGTCAAGCCACCCGTGACATCTCCCTCAAGAGACAGACTCCATTGGTCCGGTGCTGGGTATCCCGGTCTCCTGGGCGACACAATTGGCGTCACGAACAGGATCTAGCCAGCCCGTATACCGGGTATTGTGCGCCGTGATTGGAGCCCAAAACTGTGAAAACTGGGATGAAAAATCTTGAAAATTGACTTTATTAAAGAAAAATCCATTCCCCATTGAAAACTATTGAAAGTGACTTTTCCCCATTGGTTATAATGGAGTAAAGATGGCCGCCATCCCCTGAGGTAATCACTTCATAACCGTTAGGCACGAGACTGTTAATTGAGCTACGCTATCACCTGAGCCCCAGTCTAACTGAAAAACTTCAGAATCCGCCATTACAGAGCGCGGTGGGTGGGAGCAGCAGGGGGCGTGTCATTGTGGGCGGCACCAAGCTGAGCGCTCTGACATCAGAGCAAGGGGAAAATCGATCCTGCTGCACAGCGGAACGAATCTACACTATCCCGACGGAAGCGGAGGACCGGAAGGGTCCGGATTAACTAAGGGGGCACAGTATGTCGCAGCACGGAGACGCCGCAGCACCCGGCAACGCTAATGCAGCTGAAAGACAGAGTGTCAATAGAGAGTCCGGCAGCGCAGCGCTGCAAGGAGTGGCGCCCATCATGCCGGTGCTGATGCCATATACCCCGGGTGGCCCATGGCTTCCAATGTATGAAGGTGAGCCTAATACCCTTGACGATTTCAGAGAAAAGATGCTGGCCCATTTTGACATGTTCCCTGTGGGTGAAGTTCAGCGTGTTAGTCTCCTGATGATGCAGTTAAGTGGCCATGCTAAGCGAGAAGTCACAGCATGGGCAGCTGATCTAAAAGGCACTGTTGAACGCATATTTGCTGGATTAAAAGCTACATTTGAAACCACTGCCAGCAGCAAAGCTAAAATACGATTCTTTAATTGCAAACAAAAAGCTAATGAGGGCGTGAGAGACTTTGCCTTAAACCTGCAGGAAGCCCTTAAATCACTTACACTGGCTGAACCCATTTTTAACACTGGAGCGGATAAACTGCTAAGAGATCAATTTATTGAGGGACTCTACACCCCTTCTCACCGGGGGCATGTGAGCATGCTTGTTTTTAAGAACCCTGAATTGACATTTGCCCAATTAAAGGAGAGCGCTATACGTCTCCAGCTGGCAGAGGCACCTCGGGATCAGGATCCTGCACAACCCATGGCAGAGGCACCTCAACAACAGGGAGTGCCAGTGACATCAGCTATGTCTGGGGCCATTGCTAAGCCCCTGGGGCCCAGTACTAATGAGGCTCTTCAACAAAAGCTTGACTCTTTAGCTGATGTTGTTGCTTCAATGGCTAAAACCATGCAGGAGATGAGAGGACACAAGATGGAGTTGGCAAACTGTAGAGAGGATGTTCCATGGATGAGACCCCGGAGATACCCGACATGGAGAGGACGACCCCGCGACCGCTACCAACCGGATGGACAGCCCATTTGCCGCCGTTGCCAGCAGCCGGGCCACTTTGCACGAGATTGTGATTTAAACGGGAATCCCCTGGGAATGCGGGCCGCTTCGCAGGAATGAACTTTCAAGGCCCAACACCCTGGCACTACAGGTACATCGGAGGACGACCCATTATCCCTATCGTGCTGGACGGAATTCCCCTCAACGCTTTGCTGGACACAGGTTCCCAGATTTCATCTATACCGTATATCCTTTATAAGAGGTACTGGGCTGATGCAGATATTGATAAAGGGCCCTCTGATGTTGAACTAGATATATGGGCCAGTAATGGTAAGTTGGTACCGAAACTAGGATTCAGGGAGATGACCATAAAGATTGGTAAAGTAGAACTGAAGAAACAGGGTATAATTGTTGTTGATGTTGACCGGCGGAACTGTGAACCAACTGTATTGATAGGAATGAATGTGTTAGAGAACTGCTTTTCCGAAGTCATTTCTGTCTTACAGCAAATTGCTGAAACTGCCCAATCCTGCCAGCAGAGAGTTCTCCGGAGGGAAATAAAAGTATTGATGTTAAGGCAACAGGTAGAAGTTGCAGGTGGAGAAATCGGCAGTGTGAGGGTAAGTGATCCAACGTCTATTGTAATCCCACCAAAAACAGAAATGCTGGTATGGTGTAGAGCAGCCATTGGTACTAAGGGACGAGATTATCAAGCCTTAATAGAACCAGTGTACACCGACAGCAGGCCCACTATACTCACAGCACGAGGGATAGTCGAGGTACACCGGGGACGAGTGCCGGTACGACTTTTGAACTGTGGAGAGGAAGAGGTCACTTTGCCAAGGTATGCTACAATGGCAAAGCTATATACTGTTGACAACAATGCCATCACAACCATTGAGCCCTTAGAACCAACCTGTCAGTTGGAAGGCAATGGCTCAGATGGAGAAATGGAGGATTGGTGCCAACAGCTACACGTGGGCATAAATTCAACACCTACCCATCAAAAACAAGGGGTGTATAGGCTAGTGACGGAATATGAACAAGTCTTCAGTAAACACCCATTGGACTTCGGACGGATAGAAGGGGTAGAACACACAATCCCCACAGGTGACCATCCCCCAATAAAAGAAAGATATAGACCCATACAGCCCGCTCACTATCAATGTGCAAAAGATATGCTGAGGGAAATGAAACAGGCCGGGGTAATAAGAGACAGCTGTAGCCCCTGGGCGGCCCCTCTAGTGATTGTCAAAAAAAAGGACGGAACCATGAGAATGTGCGTAGACTAACGGAAGATTAATAACATCACCCATAAAGACGCCTACCCCTTGCCTAGGATAGAAGAGTCCTTAACTGCTTTGAAATCTGCTAATTATTTTTCCACCTTAGACTTAACAAGCGGGTATTGGCAAGTCCCTGTGGCTGAGAGAGATAAGGAAAAGACGGCATTCACCACACCAATGGGTCTATGTGAATTTAATCGCATGCCGTTCGGACTCTGCAACGCATCCGGTACCTTCCAGCGGCTGATGGAATGCTGCCTCGGACACAAGAACTTCGAGACCGTCCTCCTGTACCTAGATGATGTGATCGTCTACTCAAAGACTTACGAACAACACTTAATAGACCTGGCAGAAGTGTTCGAAGCCTTATCCAGGTATGGCATGAAAGTCAAGCCATCCAAATGTCACCTTCTCAAGCCAAAGGTACAGTACCTGGGACACATCGTGAGTTCGGAGGGAGTAGCACCAGATCCCGAGAAAATAAGCGCCATAAGGGATTGGCCAAGACCCACCAGCGCAAAAGAAGTGAGACAATTCCTGGGATTGGTGGGTTACTATCGCAGATTTATAAAAGGATTTACCAAGTTGGCAGCACCCTTGCAAGACACCTTGGTAGGGCAGACGAAGAAACCTTCAAACCGAAACCCTCCATTTCAGTGGAACGACGAAAGGGAAGACTCCTTTGAACAACTAAAGAAGGCACTAACCGGAGAAGAGGTTCTGGCATACCCAGATTACCATAAACCTTTCATCCTCTACACCGATGCCAGTAATGTGGGACTAGGAGCGGTGCTGTCACAAAAGCAAGAAGGTCGGGAGAAAGTCATCGCCTTTGCAAGTAGAAAGCTCCGGCCTACTGAAAGAAATTCAGAAAATTACAGCTCCTTCAAATTGGAACTACTGGCAGTAGTTTGGGCTGTGACGGAGCGTTTCAAACACTATCTGGCCGCTGCAGAATTTATTGTCTATACTGACAACAATCCGTTGACCCACTTGGACACAGCCAAATTAGGTGCGTTAGAACAGCGATGGATAGCCCGGTTATCTAATTACAACTTCATAATCAAGTATCGAGCAGGTCGCAAGAATGGAAATGCCGATGCCCTATCCCGGATGCCACACTTGAGAGATGTAGAAGAGGAAACGGGGGAGCTTGAAGAAATTGAACTACCAGCCTTCCATCGTCCCAAGGCAAAACATCATCAGTCAAGTACCTATCAGAAACAACAAGAGGTGAATTTTAATCCGTTAGCACACCATAGATGGGCTGACACCCAAGACAGCAATCCGGCTGTGAAGTTGGTGAAGGAACTGTTGACTGAGCAAAGTGCATATCCCGATGAGGATGCCCCAGAAGAGACGCATCAACTCTGGAAAGAGAGAGGCAAAATGTTCCTGTATCAAGGGAAGCTCTGTAGAAGATACACCAATCCGAAAACACATGAATTGGTTTGGCAGATAATTGTGCCTAAACAAGATGTGAAGATGGTCCTCGAAGCTTACCATAATGGTGCTGGTCACTTCGGTTGGAAAAAGTTAGAAGTACTTCTAAGAGAAAGATTTTATTGGGTCGGGATGAGAAAATCAATCGAACAGTGGTGCAGAAATTGTGGCCCGTGCAACCTCAGAAGAAACGATCAAAAGAACCAAAGAGCACCACTGCAGCCCATAATCACCAAACAACCACTTGAACTTGTAGCCATGGACCACGTGAAGTTGACACCAAGCCGGTCCGGCTATGTCTATGCCTTGACCATCGTGGACCATTATTCACGTTTCTTGGTAGTAGTACCCGTAAAAGATCTGACAGCAAAAACAGCAGCCAAAGCGCTTCAAACGTACTTTTGTAGACCCCATGGATATCCGGAACAGGTTCTCACCGACCAAGGTACAGCCTTTGAATCAGAGATCTTCAGAGAATTCTGTAATATGTATGGTTGCAAAAAGATCCGGACGACGGCCTATCATCCACAAACAAACGGCTTATGCGAGAAGATGAACCATATTGTAATAGACCTACTAAAGACTTTACCTGAGACAGAAAGGAATCAATGGCCAGAGAAATTGCCTGACTTGGTGGATCTGTATAATCATGTCCCGGTGAGCTCCACCAACTGCACCCCAGCTTACCTTATGCGTGCAAGACCCGGCCAATTACCAATCGATCTAGAAATGGGAATTCTGAAACCAGACGCAGAAGTTCAAGACTCCAATTGGGATATCATACGGCAAAAGCAGTATCGCCAAGTGCGGAAAGTGTGGAAAGAAGCCTTCAGCAAACTAGAGAAAGACAAGAGCGAACTTTCAACCAGAATGCTCTAGCGACCCCATTAAGACCGGGTGACCAAGTGCTCAAGAGAAATCGTCGAACCAATAAACTGGACAATCAGTGGGAAGCCGTACCCTACACAGTTTTACCAACAAGAGTGGATAATCCTAAAATGTGTCTCATTAGCAAAAACGGAGGCTTAACATCTGTACTAGTGTCAAGAGACAATCTTAAATTATGTCCGGAAGCATTGAAAGAGCCAGAAGTTGTCCAGCCAGAACCAGAAGTTATTCAACCCATACAGGTTCAACCAGTAAAGGAAAAAGAAGAGGAAATGTATCACACCTGTATAGGAGACTTTCCCAAAACCCTACTAACATACCATGGTGCAGTAGTGGTTCCCATGGTGGCCTTTTACCCAACACCGAACCCAATACCAGAAGTCCCAAGACAGGAAGAGGCTGACCCCGTACTACAGGAGGTTCAAGGCCAGGAAGAACAGATTCCTGGTAAGAGTAATCCCATTCACGGTGGACTTGCCAACTCCATAGCCGTGGAATTATCTTTAGCAGAGCGGGCAGATACTACATCCGCAGTAGACAGTAGTACACCACATGAAGAGACACCGCTATTACGTAGATCACAGCGTAGTACCCAGGGTCAATTACCGGCCAGGTATGCAGATTACCAACTATAAAGCTCATAATGTGAATTGTATATATGTTATGCCGTATATAGTTAAACAGAAAATGTAGTATAGTCATTGTTATCAGTCTGCAACGTTTAAGCCCAGTGCCTACAGAGACTTGTCTGTATGAACTTATTGCATATTCTTGAACTTTTTATCAGCCCGGAGGCACTAAATCAAAGCTCCGGAAAGACTGCTTTTTGAACTTTGCTTTTTGCTCTTTTTGAACTTTCTTTAGACTTTATATTGATAACTCCGTTGGAAAAAAGGAACTAAATTCCTGGACACTAAGTACAGTGCCTTTCCTAATACCTTCAAGGATAGAACTGTATTAATGGACGCTATTTGAAGTGACTTTTTACAGAACTCTATTTTTGTTTCCTTGAGTGGTTTTTGTAACTTTTCATTTTTAAGACTCTGTACATATTAATTGTTATTTCAAAATGTTATTGTCCCACAGTCCCGGAGTACTGTTCTTAACTAAGGGGGAATGTGGCACCCCTAGGGGTATTTGCCACAAAAATAGTTACTGACAGTAAGTACAAATACTAAAATAGCAAGACTGCACTATCACCTCCGGCCAGAAGGGGGAGCTCCAGAGACTCCCCTTGATCCATTCTGGTCTGAGAGAAGAAATGGCAGTTGGGCCAAGGAGCTGAAAGTGAGAGGTCATACAGTTGAATCTCTAACAGCCCTGTGACTGTTACCAGGCCCAAATCACCGGCCTGAGGAGAAAAGGGACAGAGAAAAAGGACATTGTGAGAACCGGGTAGCATTAATCACTACCCAGAACAGGCGCAAAGACGGATACCGGATCCGTGGCTGTATTCATTATATATAATACAGCAACCGGAAAGACGTGAGGTGATATCAGCTTCACTAGGGCCGGACGCAGCAACAGACACAGAGTTCAGCGGTACTCCCAGAGGGGGTAAACCGATAAAAGGACTCGGGTTGCCCGTCGAACCAGGACTCGGAGGGGACAGATTGGGCCGGCAGCCAGTTCACATACAGCAGCAGGGCCACACAGAAATTGCGCACAATAAGAGGCGAAGACCCCGGCAGGGTCAAAGTAACTCAGAGTTCCCATACAGACTCCGGTGACAGGACTGGTTGTAAATCCTTTTATGTTAAAGTAAACTGGTTAAACGTTTCAGTGCCTCAGTCTTTCATTTGGACAATAGCCATCTATCCAGGATCGGGATCGTCACCGCTGGGAGAACCTGCTGCTGATCAAGTAAGTGCCTGTCCCCTCACGATGCCCCTTGCACTGTGCGTTGCCTGGGGCCACAGCACCGGGTCAAGCCACCCGTGACATCTCCCTCAAGAGACAGACTCCATTGGTCCGGTGCTGGGTATCCCGGTCTCCTGGGCGACACATTAGGTTAGGCTATGGGTTGAACTAGATGGACATATAGTCTTCCTTCAACCTTAATAACTATGTAACTATGTAACTAAGATCAGGAAGGGAGCAAACACTTTTTCACACAATTGTATATCCTAAGGATCAAGGCTGGAAAGAAAACTCCAATGTGAATGTAGTGGAGTTAAATGTGCATTTTCTCTCCATTTATTCTTAAAGAAGTGTTGAAGAGCAACTGAGTGTTGCGCTAAGCAATCTTTGACCCTCCTATTAGGAGACAATGGAGCAGCAGTGTGCTGATTGAGCTGCTCCATTCATGTGGGACTCTTCATGTCCAAGTTCTCAGGATTGCTAGGCACCAGCAGTTGTATTTCCAATGAAAGATATTATAAATTACTTTGACAAAAGTAAATATCAGTATAACATGTCTTGTAGCCATAGAAGCTAACTGTGACATCTGTGTTGGTGCTATCCTTCCTGTCTTTGCTTCTGTCACCAGATGGCGCTGTGCTGTGCTCTAGTTTCATTTCCTTTGGTATTTCTGTTCATTCTGGGAGATCAGGATTGAATTTTTCAGTGTTTGCCCTCTTCCGTTTGGCCTGGGTGGGGCTGCAGGCTATTAAGCTCCTGAAAGCCTGCTGTCCACTGTCAGTTGTAATTTGGAGTGCTTCAAGAGAGCTTCTCAGTATCCTGTAGTATTCATGATTTTTAACACTGCTTATTTTTTGATTACTCTTTTACTTTGTGACTTTGTCCCTTTTCTGACCTCCTGATTCTGATGCAGTTACCAGACTTTTCTGCTTGCCAGCTCGCACCACCAAATGACAGCTAAATCCGTGGTCCATGCCTAGGGGTCGCTGTTACTTCCAAAGCCCTATAGAGGGTATAAGGTGGCTGTGGGAAACGTAGCAGATAGGAGATATTTATCGCAGGGGTCCATATCCTCTGTGATATAAATTTGGAGTAATGCCCTAGTACACATAGTACTAACCGACCATGTTAGTACCAGCTCTAATCGTGAGCAGCTGAAGAGTTAGGACAGGTAGGCTGCTCACCATATCTCCATCCCTGGGTGTGGTTCACAAAATAAAATGGAGTCTGTTTATTTGATACATGGCATGTGTGTCTGGAGGTAAGAAGACCTGTGTGATGTTTCCCGACTGAGCCAATATGCAGGATGTTAGCCAGACTATGTCCTGGACTGTCTATAAAAGTGACGTTGTTGACTTTATTGGAACTGTTTACTTTGTTTTGCCTGCACTGAAAGAACATTTCTTCTTCTTTGCGTGGCATGGCTTATGAAGCTTCAATAAACCAGCCTGGACATTTTAATGAAAATGTTTCCCATGTTACCATATCGCGCACCCAACAGTATCATTCCGACAATTAAATAAAGGCTGAACGCCTGGGAAACCTCTGGGATCTATAAACAGAGTAGTTAGTGACCGTGAACAGCATGGAACACTATGTTTATTTTATTTTGATCTACATTTGTAATATGAGCACTAGCTGACTGCTTGCAGGGATTATCTTCATGTAATCAGAATATTTTTTGGTACTGGTTGAAAATAAAATTCTTGCAGAAACATTAAATAAAATAATGACACATTTGCATAATCCCCACGCATTAAGTTTACCTACATAGTAAACCTGTATCTTCTTTTTTTTTTCATAAACAACCACTAGGTATCTCTGAGCTACTGGCAGTCATTTGTGTGCTACTCTGAATGATAATGAAATTCTGGAAAGAAAAAAAAAAGTTTCTATACACTTAAGTTTGTACGCCGCAAAATCACGAAGGCTCGTCTTATTGTTCTTTCTCTCCGACACTGCAGAAGGGTGCATAACAAGCAACAAATCTGCCATCTATTTCCCAGCTCAACAACACAACAGCCCAGGGGTGAAATTCTCTCAAATGAAGTACAGATGCTATATTGAGCCACCGCCAGTGAATTATAGCAGTCAGGTTGATTGTCATTCAGTGCGCCACATTGCTATTTACCAATGACATGACTTCTGACAGCTTAGGATCCTGTGCTCACTTCTATCCCTATGTTAATTATGCACATTCCAGTAATTCTGCAATATGTTGTTCACAACACATCCAGAATAGTTCTGAGAATGTTGATTGGTTTTAAAGGGTGATGATTCGGTTACCCATTTCCCAGATTCCCACAGCTACAGTTATTGCAAAACCGTTATGTATTTATCCTTAACTGCACATAATTAAATATAAATAAAACACTTTCAACATCTTCCGCATATCCTTAATTTTTTGGCTTTGCGCTGTGTTTTTATTGCATTCATGCCATTTCTATGGCTTCGATAATCATTTTTATGGCCGTTCGGTAATTGTCTAAAATTTTCTCTCGCTATGGTAACTGTGGTTACTAAGGATTACTGTTCAGAAAAGTAGTGCAGGTGCAAGAGGTGGAAGCTAGCATGAAACAGCTGAGTCCAATTGGGATGTGTATTAAATCTCGCTTTTGGCTCCTGCATTCCACTAAAAAGTCACGCTGAACTTAGCAAGGGTTTTCTGTGCTTCGCAAATTGTTCCCTGTGTCAGTTCCTCCCGTATGCTTGATATCGAATCACACTGATGCTGATAGGGAATGAACTCACTTTTTGGCCTCAAGCTTTAGCACAAATGTAACTCGAAAGTTGCTTATTTGTCATATTCCAGCCTGTACTAACCAGCCGTCAGTTCCCATTAACACTATACAGTGCTGATAAGTGCCACACATGAACAAAGGCTCTATCTTTTCGAATGGAACATGCCCTGCTTATGATTTCCATAGAGAACTAAGCATAATTATGCATCATTTCTCCACATTTTCTAGTAATATTTCTTTGTATGTTAGGAATTAATTGGCATATTGCCTTTAGCGGCAATGGTCACTCACATAAGATTTATACTCGATAGTTTTATAAACATTTGGAAGTATAGGAAATATTTTTACATATCTGTTTTACTAGTCAATCCCATGTATCACAGAACACTATGATACACACAGCTGGAAAGCAGTTTAACGCTGTCCGTTGTTGGATCTGGGCATGGATTTTATAATAATTACAATCAAGAGGACCAATATTTTTTTTTTCAGGAACTGCTGTCAATAGTTTGTGTCAAGCAATATTATTTGGGAATGTTTATTAGACATTCATTATACTACGGTGAAACTTCACAGTGTCCTTATTTTTTAATCAGTTTTTTTACTGAAATTCTATCTATAGTTTTTATGTTTTCCAACAGTAAACATCAACACAGGATGACAAAAAACATAAAAAGCAACAAACTAGACATGTGTAAGGGTGTGGACTGTACAGTCGGGTTTCTTCCCCTGAAGATAGCAATTGGGCACTTTGAATAGGGTTGTGCGGTTTTTATACCCGTATTGTGTCATGTGAAGTGTGATACAATGTGAATTGCCACGTACTATGGAAATGTGTAAGGTAAAAGTAATGCTTACTGAGTAGTGAAGGGTGAGCACAGGATAAGACATAGTTTAGAGCTTCGGATAAAGATTGATAGTGACATTAGGTAAGTTAAGACATTGAGAAAAGATTCAGATAATATTTGGGAGGGGTCTAGGGCCAGTAAAAACATATTGACTTCCTAAAAGTTTTGGAGACAGAAGGTTAGTTAGTGACAGTGAAAAGGTCAAGTTTGACTCCTTCATGACCCAGCCTATTTTGACCTTAAAGACCTGGCCGTTTTTTGCAATTCGGACCAGTGTCCCTTTATGAGGTAATAACTCAGGAACGCTTCAACGGATCCTAGCGGTTCTGAGATTGTTTTTTCGTGACATATTGGGCTTCATGTTAATGGTAAATTTAGGTCAATAAATTCTGCGTTTATTTGTGATTTGGTGATTTGGCGAAAATTTTGAAAATTTCGCAATTTTCACATTTTGAATTTTTATTCTGTTAAACCAGAGAGTTATGTGACACAAAATAGTTAATAAATAACATTTCCCACATGTTTACTTTACATCAGCACAATTTTGGAAACAAAATTTTTTTTTGCTAGGAAGTTAGAAGGGTTAAAATTTGACCAGCGATTTCAAATTTTTACAACGAAATTTACAAAACCATTTTTTTTAGGGACCACCTCACATTTGAAGTCAGTTTGAGGGGTCTATATGGCTGAAAATACCCAAAAGTGACACCATTCTAAAAACTGCACCCCTCAAGGTGCTCAAAATCACATTCAAGAAGTTTATTAACCCTTCAGGTGCTTCACAGCAGCAGAAGCAACATGGAAGGAAAAAATGAACATTTAACTTTTTAGTCACAAAAATGATCTTTTAGCAACAATTTTTTTATTTTCCCAATGGTAAAAGGAGAAACTGAACCACGAAAGTTTTTGGCCGGCGTCACACATGCGAGTTTTACGGACGTAAGAGCGCAGAATCTATGTCCGTAAAACTCGCAAAAAATACGGCACAATTATTCTCTATGCCCCTGCTCCTATCTGCCGTATTTTACTGATCAGTATTATACGGCTTTCTACGGCCGTACAAAATCGCAGCATGCTGCGTTTGTCACCGTACTGCGCAAGAAATACGCCAATGAAAGTCTATGGAAGCGTGAAAAATACGGATTACACACGGACAAGCAGTGTGACTTGCGAGAAATACGCAGCGCTGTTAGAGAGAAAAGCCGGTAATTCAGTGCGGTGTACAGTAAAATCACACTGACAGCTTACAGTAGAATAGGTAGAATAAATGTGTACACATAGAATAGGTATATATATATATATATGTCAGTGAGACACATATATGTATATATATATTAATATTTATTCCAGCGCTAGACAGCTTGAAAGCCGGTAATTCAATTACCGGCTTTTTCTTTCTCCTTCCTAAAACCCGACATGATTTGAGACATGGTTTACATACAGTAAACCATGTCTTCTCTCCATTTTTTTTGCAGATTCCACACTACTAATGTCAGTAGTGTGTATCTGCAAAATTTGGCCGTTCTAGCTCTTAAAATAAAGGGTTAAATGGCGGAAAAATTTGGCGTGGGCTCCCGCGCAATTTTCTCCGCCAGAGTAGTAAAGCCAGTGACTGAGGGCAGATATTAATAGCCTGGAGAGGGTCCATGGTTATTGGCCCCCCCCTGGCTAAAAATATCTGCCCCCAGCCACCCCAGAAAAGGCACATCTGGAAGATGCGCCTATTCTGGCACTTGGCCACTCTCTTCCCATTCCCGTGTAGCGGTGGGATATGGGGTAATGAAGGGTTAATGCCACCTTGCTATTGTAAGGGGACATTAAGCCTAATTAATAATGGAGAGGCGTCAATTATGACACCTATCCATTATTAATCCAATTGTAGTGAAGGGTTAAATAAAACACAAACACATTATTTAAAATTATTTTAATGAAATAAAAACAATGGGTGTTGCAGTATTTTATTCAACGCCCAATCCAGTCACTGAAGACCCTCGTTCTGTGAGTAAAAAAACATAATAAACCAACAATATACTTACCCTCCGCAGATCTGTAACGTCCAACGATGTAAATCCTTCTGAAGGGGTTAAAACATTTTGCAGCAAGGAGCTGTGCTAATGCAGGCTGCTCCTCCTCCTCCTCCTCCTCCTCCTCCTCCTCCTCCTCCTCCTCCTCCTCCTCCTCCTCGCTGCAAAACCCCAGGGAATAAGGCTAAAAATAGATCAATGATCTATATTTAGCTTTATTTGCGGTGAGGCGCCCTCTGCTGGCTGTTCATAGATCGTGGGAAATTACCTAGAAAGCCAGGGAGCTTTCTAGGTAATTTCCCACGATCTATGAACAGCCAGCAGAGGGCGCCTCACCGCAAATAAAGCTAAATATAGATCATTGATCTATTTTTAGCCTTATTCCCTGGGGTTTTGCAGCGAGGAGCAGCCTGCATTAGCAAAGCTCCTTGCTGCAAAATGTTTTAACCCCTTCAGAAGGATTTACATCGTTGGACGTTACAGATCTGCGGAGGGTAAGTATATTGTTGGTTTATTATGTTTTTTTACTCACAGAACGAGGGTCTTCAGTGACTGGATTGGGCGTTGAATAAAATACTGCAACACCCATTGTTTTTATTTCATTAAAATAATTTTAAATAATGTGTTTGTGTTTTATTTAACCCTTCACTACAATTGGATTAATAATGGATAGGTGTCATAATTGACGCCTCTCCATTATTAATTAGGCTTAATGTCCCCTTACAATAGCAAGGTGGCATTAACCCTTCATTACCCCATATCCCACCGCTACACGGGAATGGGAAGAGAGTGGCCAAGTGCCAGAATAGGCGCATCTTCCAGATGTGCCTTTTCTGGGGTGGCTGGGGGCAGATATTTTTAGCCAGGGGGGGGCCAATAACCATGGACCCTCTCCAGGCTATTAATATCTGCCCTCAGTCACTGGCTTTACTACTCTGGCGGAGAAAATTGCGCGGGAGCCCACGCCAATTTTTTCCGCCATTTAACCCTTTATTTTAAGAGCTAGAACGGCCAAATTTTGCAGATACACACTACTGACATTAGTAGTGTGGAATCTGCAAAAAAAATGGAGAGAAGACATGGTTTACTGTATGTAAACCATGTCTCAAATCATGTCGGGTTTTAGGAAGGAGAAGTAAAAAGCCGGTAATTGAATTACCGGCTTTCAAGCTGTCTAGCGCTGGAATAAATATTAATATATATACATATATGTGTCTCACTGACATATATATATATATACCTATTCTATGTGTACACATTTATTCTACCTATTCTACTGTAAGCTGTCAGTGTGATTTTACTGTACACCGCACTGAATTACCGGCTTTTCTCTCTAATATATGTGTCTACTGACATATATATATATATATATATATATATATATATATATATATATATAGACAGTATATATATATTTTCTTTTCTTTTTGGGACACATGGATCACTTCTATAGCGGTATGTTGGTTTTGCTAGCCTGCGAGAAAACCACGCAGTACGGATGCCATACGGATTACATACGGAGGATGCCATGCGCAAAAAACGCTGACACACCCTGCCTACGGAGGAGCTACGGACCACTTTTTTCGGGACTTTTCAGTGTATTACGGCCGTAATATACGGACCGTATTGTTTTACGCTGTGTGTGACGCCGGCCTTTGTCTAATTTGTCCTGAGTACGCTGATACCTCATATGTGGGGGTAAACCACTGTTTGGGCGCACGGCAGGCCTTGGAAGGGAAGGAGCGCCATTTGACTTTTTGAATGGAAAATTGGCTCCACTCTTTAGCGGACACCATATCACGTTTGGAGAGCCCCTGTGTGCCTAAACATTGGAGCTCCCCCACAAGTGACCCCATTTTGGAAACTAGACCCCCCAAGGAACTTATCTAGATGCATATTGAGCACTTTAAACCCCCAGGTGCTTCACAGAAGTTTATAACGCAGAGCCATGAAAATAAAAAATAATTTTTCTTTCCTCAAAAATGATTTTTTAGCCTGGAATTTCCTATTTTGCCAAGGGTAATAGGAGAAATTGGACCCCAAATGTTGTTGTGCAGTTTGTCGTGAGTACGCTAATACCCCATATGTGGGGGTAAACCACTGTTTGGGCGCACGGCAGGGCTCGGAAGGGAAGGCACGCCATTTGGCTTTTTAAATGGAAAATTAGCTCCAATCATTAGCGGACACCATGTCACGCTTGGAGAGCTCCTGTGTGCCTAAGCATTGGAGATCCTCCACAAATGACCCCATTTTGGAAACTAGACCCCCAAAGGAACTAATCTAGATGTGTGTTGAGGACTTTGAACCCCCAAGTGCTTCACAGAAGTTTATAACGCAGAGCCATGAAAATTAAAAAAATATATATATTTTCTCAAAAATGATCTTTAGCCTGCAATTTTTTATTTTCCCAAGGGTAACAGGAGAAATTTGATCCCAAATGTTGTTGTCCAGTTTCTCCTGAGTACGCTGATACCCCATATGTGGGGGTAAACCACTGTTTGGGCACATGTCGGGGCTCGGAAGTGAAGTAGTGACGTTTTGAAATGCAGACTTTGATGGAATGCTCTGCGGGCATCACGTTGCGTTTGCAGAGACCCTGATGTGGCTAAACAGTAGAAACCCCCTAAAAGTGACCCTATTTTGGAAACTAGACCCTGAAAGGAACTTATCTAGATGTGTAATGAGCACTTTGAAGCCCCAAGTGCTTCACAGAAGTTTATAACACAGAGCCGTGAAAATAATAAATACGTTTTCTTTCCTCAAATATAATTATTTAGCCCAGAATTTTTTAATTTTCCCAAGGGTAACAGGAGAAATTTGACCCCAATTTTTGTTGTCCAGTTTCTCCTGAGTACGGTGATACCCCATATGTGGGGGTAAACTACTGTTTGGGCACATGCCGGGGCTCGGAATTGAAGTAGTGACATTTTGAAATGCAGACTTTGATGGAATGCTCTGCGGGCGTCACGTTGCGTTTGCAGAGCCCCTGATGAGGTAAACAGTAGTAACCCCCCACAAGTGACCCCATTTTGGAAACTAGACCACCCAAGGAACTTATCTAGATATGTGGTGAGCACTTTGAACCCCCAAGTGCTTCACAGACGTTTACAACGCAGAGCCGTGAAAAAAAAAATAATTTTTCTTTCCTCAAAAATGATGTTTTAGCAAGCATTTTTTTTATTTTCCAAAGGGTTACAGGAGAAATTGGACCCCAGTAATTGTTGCGCAGTTTGTCCTGAGTATACTGGTACCCCATGTGTGGGGGTAAACCACTGTTTGGGCGCACGTCGGGGCTCAGAAGTGAGGGAGCACCATTTGACTTTTTGAATACAAGATTGGCTGGAATCAATGGTGGCGCCATGTTGCGTTTGGAGACCCCTGATGTGCCTAAACAGTGGAAACCCCTCAATTCTACCTCCAACACTAACCCCAATACACCCCTAACCCTAATCCCAACTGTAGCCATAACCCTAATCACAACCCTAACCACAACCCTAATTCCAACCCTAACCCTAAGGCTATGTGCCCACGTTGCAGATTTGTGTGAGATTTTTCAGCATCATTTTTGAAAAATCCGCGGGTAAAAGGCACTACGTTTTACCTGCGGATTTACCGCGGATTTCCAGTGTTTTTTGTGCGGATTTCACCTGTGGCTTCCTATTGAGGAACAGGTGTAAAATGCTGCGGAATCCGCACAAAGAATTGACATGCTGTGGAATATACAACGCAGCGTTTCCGCGCGGTATTTTCCGCACCATGGGCACAGGGGATTTGGTTTTCCATAGGTTTACATGGTACTGTAAACCTGATGGAACACTGCAGTGAATCCGCAGCGGCCAATCCGCTGCGGATCCGCAGCCAAATCCGCACCGTGTGCACATAGACTAATTCTAAAGGTATGTGCACACGCTGCGGAAAACGCTGCGGATCCGCAGCAGTTTCCCATGAGTTTACAGGTCAATGTAAACCTATGGGAAACAAAAATCGCTGTACACATGCTGCAGAAAAACTGCACAGAAACGCAGCGGTTTACATTCCGCAGCATGTTACTTCTTTCTGCGGATTCCGCAGTGGTTTTACAACTGCTCCAATAGAAAATCGCAGTTGTAAAACTGCAGTGAAATGCGCAGAAAAACCGCGGTAAATCCGCCATAAATCCGCAGCGGAAAAATCCGTAGAGGGCCAGAATACGTGTGCACATACCGAACCCTAACCCTAACCCTAACCCTATTCTAACCTTAGTGGAAAAAAAAAAAATTCTTTATTTTTTTATTGTCCCTACCTATGGGGGTGACAAAGGGGGGGGGGGGGTCATTTACTATTATTTTTATTTTGATCACTGTGATAGGTTATATCTCAGTGATCAAAATGCACTTTGGAACGAATCTGCCGGCCGGCAGATTCGACGGGCGCACTGCGCATGCGCCCGCCATTTTGGAAGATGGCGGCACCCAGGGAGAAGACGGACGGACCCTGGGAGGATCGGTAAGTATGATGGGGTGGGGGAGAGCACGGGGGGATCGGAGCATGGGGGGGTGGATCGGAGCACGGGGGGTGGATCGGAGCACGGGGGATGGATCGGAGTGCAGGGGGTTGGATCAGAGCACGGGGGGGTGATTGGAGCACGGGGGGATCCGACAAGAGCACGAGGGGAGCGGAGCACAGGACGGAGGGGAGCCGGAGCAGTGTCCCGGACAGATCGGTGGCTTGGGGGGGCGATCGGTGGGGTGGGGGCACATTAGTGTTTCCAGCCATGGCCGATGATATTGCAGCATCGGCCATGGCTGGATTGTAATATTTCACCAGTTAAATATTTCAAATCGCTCTGATTGGCAGTTTCACTTTCAACAGCCAATCAGAGCGATCGGAGCCATGGGGGGGGGTTGAAGCCACCCCCCCTGGGCTAAACTACCACTCCCCCTGTCCCTGCAGATCTGGTGAAATGGGAGTTAACCCTTTTACCCGATCTGCAGGGACGCGATCTTTCCATGACACCACATAGGCGTTATGGGTCGGATTGGCACCGACTTTCATGACGCCTACGTGGCGTCAAAGGTCGGGAAGGGGTTAAGGTGCAGTAGGCTGATAGCAATATGACTACTTACTAATCGTTCTGGGCGGTATGAGGCCTTGCAATATTCCCTGAGGACATTCCTACAACATCCTGAGATCGTAACCCCTTGCGTACAAAGGAAGATGGATGTGGAGCTGCATGAGGGAAAGGTAATGGATCTCAGCAATATTGCAGAACCGAATGTGAAATCCCTGGGGCTGACAGAAACATAAAGCATAGCTATAGTCCAAGCAGAACGGAAAGAAAAGCTGGAAATATACTGTATTAATTAAACAAGAGACGGAGGTTGTTGTGGCCAATACTGCATGCTACAATCTTAATATTAGATAGTTTAGGACTGTCCCGATCAGAGTTACCGTGACGAGGTGGGATGGCTTTTGTGCTATTTTTTGATCAAAAAACAGTATTACTAAAAACTCTGTGTTATTTAAATGCATTTTTGCTTTTTTACTTAGTTATATCAGGGTTTTCATTTACTTTTTTCTCTTGTAGGTTTTAATGTTTTGTGGCCATTTTGAACATGCGTTTTACCTCTGCATGTATACCATCTTAAATTAAGCTCAATTTTGTGTTTTTTTTCTGTGTATTGTTGCATTCTGTGCAATCCGGGGTGTGGCCTCCCTGTTTCTGAGCTAGAAACTATATAAGGCTTCCCTAGTCTAGTGTTTCACTTTTTGGGCTCAGTCCTTTCATCTGCCCTTATTCACACTGAGGTCAACATTGACTCATGGTAAGGTTTTAATATTAGATAGTTTAGGACTGTCCCGATCAGAGTTACCGTGACGAGGTGGGATGGCTTTTGTGCTATTTTTTGATCAAAAAACAGTATTACTAAAAACTCTGTGTTATTTAAATGCATTTTTGCTTTTTTACTTAGTTATATCAGGGTTTTCATTTACTTTTTTCTCTTGTAGGTTTTAATGTTTTGTGGCCATTTTGAACATGCGTTTTACCTCTGCATGTATACCATCTTAAATTAAGCTCAATTTTGTGTTTTTTTTCTGTGTATTGTTGCATTCTGTGCAATCCGGGGTGTGGCCTCCCTGTTTCTGAGCTAGAAACTATATAAGGCTTCCCTAGTCTAGTGTTTCACTTTTTGGGCTCAGTCCTTTCATCTGCCCTTATTCACACTGAGGTCAACATTGACTCATGGTAAGGTTTTAATATTAGATAGTTTAGGACTGTCCCGATCAGAGTTACCGTGACGAGGTGGGATGGCTTTTGTGCTATTTTTTGATCAAAAAACAGTATTACTAAAAACTCTGTGTTATTTAAATGCATTTTTGCTTTTTTACTTAGTTATATCAGGGTTTTCATTTACTTTTTTCTCTTGTAGGTTTTAATGTTTTGTGGCCATTTTGAACATGCGTTTTACCTCTGCATGTATACCATCTTAAATTAAGCTCAATTTTGTGTTTTTTTTCTGTGTATTGTTGCATTCTGTGCAATCCGGGGTGTGGCCTCCCTGTTTCTGAGCTAGAAACTATATAAGGCTTCCCTAGTCTAGTGTTTCACTTTTTGGGCTCAGTCCTTTCATCTGCCCTTATTCACACTGAGGTCAACATTGACTCATGGTAAGGTTTTAATATTAGATAGTTTAGGACTGTCCCGATCAGAGTTACCGTGACGAGGTGGGATGGCTTTTGTGCTATTTTTTGATCAAAAAACAGTATTACTAAAAACTCTGTGTTATTTAAATGCATTTTTGCTTTTTTACTTAGTTATATCAGGGTTTTCATTTACTTTTTTCTCTTGTAGGTTTTAATGTTTTGTGGCCATTTTGAACATGCGTTTTACCTCTGCATGTATACCATCTTAAATTAAGCTCAATTTTGTGTTTTTTTTCTGTGTATTGTTGCATTCTGTGCAATCCGGGGTGTGGCCTCCCTGTTTCTGAGCTAGAAACTATATAAGGCTTCCCTAGTCTAGTGTTTCACTTTTTGGGCTCAGTCCTTTCATCTGCCCTTATTCACACTGAGGTCAACATTGACTCATGGTAAGGTTTTAATATTAGATAGTTTAGGACTGTCCCGATCAGAGTTACCGTGACGAGGTGGGATGGCTTTTGTGCTATTTTTTGATCAAAAAACAGTATTACTAAAAACTCTGTGTTATTTAAATGCATTTTTGCTTTTTTACTTAGTTATATCAGGGTTTTCATTTACTTTTTTCTCTTGTAGGTTTTAATGTTTTGTGGCCATTTTGAACATGCGTTTTACCTCTGCATGTATACCATCTTAAATTAAGCTCAATTTTGTGTTTTTTTTCTGTGTATTGTTGCATTCTGTGCAATCCGGGGTGTGGCCTCCCTGTTTCTGAGCTAGAAACTATATAAGGCTTCCCTAGTCTAGTGTTTCACTTTTTGGGCTCAGTCCTTTCATCTGCCCTTATTCACACTGAGGTCAACATTGACTCATGGTAAGGTTTTAATATTAGATAGTTTAGGACTGTCCCGATCAGAGTTACCGTGACGAGGTGGGATGGCTTTTGTGCTATTTTTTGATCAAAAAACAGTATTACTAAAAACTCTGTGTTATTTAAATGCATTTTTGCTTTTTTACTTAGTTATATCAGGGTTTTCATTTACTTTTTTCTCTTGTAGGTTTTAATGTTTTGTGGCCATTTTGAACATGCGTTTTACCTCTGCATGTATACCATCTTAAATTAAGCTCAATTTTGTGTTTTTTTTCTGTGTATTGTTGCATTCTGTGCAATCCGGGGTGTGGCCTCCCTGTTTCTGAGCTAGAAACTATATAAGGCTTCCCTAGTCTAGTGTTTCACTTTTTGGGCTCAGTCCTTTCATCTGCCCTTATTCACACTGAGGTCAACATTGACTCATGGTAAGGTTTTAATATTAGATAGTTTAGGACTGTCCCGATCAGAGTTACCGTGACGAGGTGGGATGGCTTTTGTGCTATTTTTTGATCAAAAAACAGTATTACTAAAAACTCTGTGTTATTTAAATGCATTTTTGCTTTTTTACTTAGTTATATCAGGGTTTTCATTTACTTTTTTCTCTTGTAGGTTTTAATGTTTTGTGGCCATTTTGAACATGCGTTTTACCTCTGCATGTATACCATCTTAAATTAAGCTCAATTTTGTGTTTTTTTTCTGTGTATTGTTGCATTCTGTGCAATCCGGGGTGTGGCCTCCCTGTTTCTGAGCTAGAAACTATATAAGGCTTCCCTAGTCTAGTGTTTCACTTTTTGGGCTCAGTCCTTTCATCTGCCCTTATTCACACTGAGGTCAACATTGACTCATGGTAAGGTTTTAATATTAGATAGTTTAGGACTGTCCCGATCAGAGTTACCGTGACGAGGTGGGATGGCTTTTGTGCTATTTTTTGATCAAAAAACAGTATTACTAAAAACTCTGTGTTATTTAAATGCATTTTTGCTTTTTTACTTAGTTATATCAGGGTTTTCATTTACTTTTTTCTCTTGTAGGTTTTAATCTGATGTACTTGAAGAGTCCAGTAAACTTTGACGTATTGGATCGTATTGTTATCCCATTATCTGTTTGTGTCCATTCCTGAATATGAAGAACTGAACACAGTGGAGGCTGGGGCCTGCAATTTAGTGTGAAGCACCTCACACATGACAGCACACTGGGACTGGGACACAATTTTCCTGTAAAGTGCCAGGGTGTTATGCTGCAGCAGTTTGAACATGGCTATCATCCTCCGACATCTTACAAGCAGTGTAGTCAATGGGATGGAATCACGTATTGAGGAAACTTGACAGATGTTGGGAAGGTTCCTCAAAAAATAAAGATGGCAACTGCAGATAGGCCCAAGATGGTGCACGAGGCAGAGGAAGCTTAGGCAATTGTGGGTATCAACAGATCAAAAGAGTGCGGAAATCCTTCTCGTCTAGGAAGAGGCCTGTATGGAGAGGTCGGCCTATAGTGAGCAGTGCCTGCCCCCACAGGGAAAGGCAAAGAAAAACAGACCAGGCCCATTAAAGAAAGCCAAGGGAGAACAGGCAAGAAACGGGTAACTGAGCTGGAAGAAGCATGTACCTGGAACAGGTGGAGCCATAGAAGAGTACACCTGGTGACTCAGTGGTTAGCACTGCAGCCTTGTAGCGCTGGGGTCCTGGGTTCAAATCCCACCAAGGACAACATCTGCAAGGAGTTTGTATGTTCTCCCCATGTTTGCATGGGTTTCCTCCAGGCACTTCAGTTTCCTCCCGCATTCCAAAGATATACTGATAGGGAATCTAGATTGTGAGGCCCATTGGGGACAGCGATGATAGTGTGTGCAAAACTGTAAAGCACTGCAGAATATGTTAGCGCTATATAAAAATAAAGATTATTATTATTATCACAAATGGGAAAACGGGTTGGCTCTATTGTTGTGCAAGATTGTTGTTGTGCAAGGAGAAGAATGAAGTATAGGGAATGGAGCATTATGGTTTCCCATGGAAAGACACGGCCAGTTCTATAGCATCCCACACTGCAGAGGCCCAGTATGGTTGGAATGAAAGCAGAGGATGGCTAGATTGGTGGAGGAGATGCAGCTGGGTGGGCTGATGACACAGGATGTCCAATCGAAGATCCCAAGTCCAGAGCCTGGTTCCAAGGAGGAGGTGGCGATATTCGTGTGGCGAAGGCTGAAAAGCAGGACTCTGAGGGCTCTGATGTCATAGTAACATAGTAACATAGTTAGTAAGGCCGAAAAAAGACATTTGTCCATCCATTTCATCCTATATTCCATCATAATAAATCCCCAGATCTACGTCCTTCTACAGAACCTAATAATTGTATGATACAATATTGTTCTGCTCCAGGAAGACATCCAGGCCTCTCTTGAACCCCTCGACTGAGTTCGCCATCACCACCTCCTCAGGCAAGCAATTCCAGATTCTCACTGCCCTAACAGTAAAGAATCCTCTTCTATGTTGGTGGAAAAACCTTCTCTTCTCCAGACGCAAAGAATGCCCCCTTGTGCCCGTCACCTTCCTTGGTATAAACAGATCCTCAGCGAGATATTTGTATTGTCCCCTTATATACTTATACATGGTTATTAGATCGCCCCTCAGTCGTCTTTTTTCTAGACTAAATAATCCTAATTTCGCTAATCTATCTGGGTATTGTAGTTCTCCCATCCCCTTTATTAATTTTGTTTTTGCCTCCTTTGTACTCTGTCTAGTTCCATTATATCCTTCCTGAGCACCAGTGCCCAAAACTGGACACAGTACTCCATGTGCGGTCTAACTAGGGATTTGTACAGAGGCAGTATAATCCTCTCATCATGTGTATCCAGACCTCTTTTAATGCACCCCATGATCCTGTTTGCCTTGGCAGCTGCTGCCTGGCACTGGCTACTCCAGGTAAGTTTATTATTGACTAGGATCCCCAAGTCCTTCTCCCTGTCAGATTTACCCAGTGGTTTCCCGTTCAGTGTGTGATGGTGATATTTAGGGTTGAGCGAAACGGGTCGGCCAGATTCAGAAGTCACCGACTTTTGGCAAACCCCTGTGTGGGGTCGGCCATGAGGTCGGCGATCTTCTGAATCTGGTATCGGAATTCCGATACCGACTTCCGATATGTTTGCAATATCGGAAATCGGTATCGGAATCCATATTTAAGTGTAAAATAAAGAATTAAAATAAAAAATATTGCTATACTCACCCTCTGACGCGCCCTGGTACTAAGCGGCAGCCTTTCTTCCTTAAAATCAGCACATGAATGACCTTAGATGACGTCGCGGCTTGTGATTGGTCTCGTGACCGCCCATGTGACCGCTCATGCGACCAATCACAAGCCGCGACGTCACCGAAGGTCCTTCAAGCGCTGATTCTTAGGAAGGAAGGCTGCCGGAAAGAAGCAGGGCGCGTCCGAGGGTGAGTATATACCTAATAGGAATATACTCACCCTCGGACGCGCCCTGCTTTTTTCCGGCAGCCTTCCTTCCTAAGAATCAGCGCTTGAAGGACCTTCGGTGACGTCGCGGCTTGTGATTGGTCACGTGAGCGGTCACATGGGCGGTCGCTCGACCAATCACAAGCCGCGACGTCATCTAAGGTCATTCACACGCTGATTCTAAGGAAGAAAGGCTGCCGCTTAGTACCAGGGCGCGTCAGAGGGTGAGTATAGCAATATTTTTAATTTTAATTCTTTATTTTACACTTAAATATGGATCCCAGAGCCTGAAGGAGAGTTTCCGCTCCTTCAGACCCTGGGAACCATTGGAAACCCAATGCACTGCATTGGGTTTCGAGTTTCGGCCGACCCCGACCCCAACTTTTTTATAGGATCGGCCGATTTCACTCGACCCGACTTTTGAAAAAGTCGGGTTTCGTGAAACCCGACCCGATCCTATAAAAATAAAAGTCGCTCAACCCTAGTGATATTGATTCATTCTTCCCATGTGTATAACCTTACATTTATCATTGTTAAACCTCATCTGCCACCTTTCAGCCCAAGTTTCCAACTTATCCAGATCCATCTGTAGCAGAATACTATCTTCTCTTGTATTAACTGCTTTACATAGTTTTGTATCATCTGCAAATATCGATATTTTACTGTGTAAACCTTCTTCCAGATCATTAATGAATATGTTGAAGAGAACAGGTCCCAATACCGACCCCCACTGGTCACAGCGACCCAGTTAGAGAATCTACCATTTATAACCACCCTCTGCTTTCTATCCAGTTACTAAGCCATTTACACACATTTTCCCCCAGACCAAGCATTCTCATTTTGTGTACCAACCTCTTGTGCGGCACGGTATCAAACGCTTTGGAAACATCGAGATATACCACTTCCAATGACTCACCGTGGTCATGCCTATAGCTTACCTCTTCATAAAAACTGATTAGATTGGTTTGACAGGAGCGATTTCTCATAAACCCATGCTGATATGGAGTAAAACAGTTATTCTCATTGAGATAATAAAGAATAACATCCTTCAGAAACCCTTCAAATATTTTACCAACAATAGAGGTTAGACTTACTGGCCTATAATTTCCAGGTTCCCTTTTAGAGCCATTTTTGAATATTGGCACCACATTTGCTAAGCCAGTCCTGCGGAACAGACCCCATCGCTATAGAGTCCCTAAAAATAAGAAATTATGGTTTATCTATTACATTACTTAGTTCTCTTAGTACTCGTAGGTGTATGCCATCCGGACCCGGAGATTTATCTATTTTAATCTTATTTATCCGGTTTCGCACCTTTTCTTGGGTTAGATTGGTGACCCTTAATATAGGGTTTTCATTGTTTCTTGAGATTTCACCTAGCATTTCATACTGTGGAATGTCATCCTGGCCGGTGAGTACCTTGCAGACCCTAAGGAGGTGCCAGTCCAGGTAGCGGACTCCATACTCTGGCCACAAATGTATGTGAAGGAGGAGCCAACTCTGAACCCTGCAAAGGCCAAGTTGGTGGCAGGAGTCATCAAGGGGAAGAAAAGGCAGGAAAAGTTGGTAGGGCCAAGCTGGAAAGCCCTGGAAGTGGTGACGTCGGTGACCAGATGACAAGCGGTCACGTACAAGATTTCAACCCTCAGAAAGGGTATGGCTTTATTTAGGAGGCAGTGACCAGCCTATGACTATGTTAGCTTACTGACTGAGCACTCCTCCCGTCACCATGTGGTTTTTAATTACATCTAATCACACTTGGTTCTGGCCAACCCATATGTAGGTTTTGCTGTCAGAGGTGTCAACATTCACCCAGACATACAGACATTGGCCTTCAGTAAGTGTTCACATTTGGACAGGGAGGTCAGGGACCCATCAGTTTAATGAGACTACCTTGACGATGGTTGATGGGCTCACACTATTTGATCAAATTCTGTGCAAAGTGTCTCTAAAATATTTTCCTAATGTTCAAAAGCCATTTTGCTATTCATATGTCATGTATTTCATATTAGACATACTTTGGCATGATAGAGTGCAACCTTTTTTGTATATTGTGTATGGAGGTAGCGGCTCCTGGTATGCACCTATTCACAATAATTTGGATGTGCCAGTCTTTTTTCTGTCATTTCTATGTTAGCTTACTGACTGAGCACTCCTCCCGTCACCATGTGGTTTTTAATTACATCTAACCACACTTGATTCTGGCCAACCCATATGTAGGTTTTGCTGGCAAAGGTGTCCACATTCACCCAGACATACAGACATTGGCCTTCGGTAAGTGTTCACATTTTGACAGGGAGGTCCGGGACCCATCAGTTTAATGAGACCACCTTGACGATGGTTGATGGGCTCACACTATTTGATCAAATTCTGTGCAAAGTGTCTGATAGGGGTCGAGTTCCCGCTTCTGCACAGGGGGAATCTCGAGCCACCTCCGCTGCGGTCTCCCATTCTTGTCCAGCCGCAGTGGAGTCTGCTCAGCAAGGACGTCGGTCCCAGCGTCTTGCTCATTCTCACTCTGTTCTGAGAGTTACTGCTGCTTCTCCAGTCTCTGTTATTAAAGTCTGTGCTGGTCAGCTGCGAGCGGACTTCTCTGGGACTAAGTCCTTGTCTGCACGTACTGAGCATGCCCAGCGTAAGGTCTCCCATTGGAGATCGAGGGTCATGTGCTCAGGCTCTGCAGCACATTCCATTGGTCCTCTTGGCAGGTCCTAGAAGGGCAAAAGTGCTGTGGCCACTTCCTGTGCTGCTGCTATATAAACTGCGCATGACCGCACGGCAATGCGCTAGTATTGTCAAACAATTGCTAATGTGTGTATGTTGTGAGTGCAAGTCGTCCTTGGATACCCCTACCCTATAGTATGACTGTTCGCGGAAGGTGTATGGCTGCTACCTAGCACCCGACTTATCCTACAGCACTAGTCACACATTATAGCGTCCAGTTGCTGTGACCGCCAGTACGGTGCCGTGCACTTCCTCTGTGCTTTCCTTACCCAAGCCTGGGTGGTTAGTGGCGTTCGTCAGTGCGGCACTGCATGCTCTTCTGTTTCATTTCACACCCAGTTGCGGTGTTGCGCCAGCAAGGGTCTAATCGGACTTCTATCCCAGTTGGGGTTGAGTTCGCTGACTACTTGCTCGCGCTTTTGGTGCGGTACCGCGGTCCTGTGCCTTAACAGGATTGCTTCTTTCACGCTGGGTGAGGTTAACCCACGTGTGTATACTCTAGTGTACCGCCATATAGTCTGCTAATTGCTAGCAGCAGGTTTTCACCTGCACAGTGGACCCCGGACTGCGAACGCATCTATACTATCTGTCTTGGTGCGTTCCGCCAGTCCTAACAGAATACTAGCGCCAGGGTCTGGCTAGTAAAATGGCGGACGACCAGCGTTTACAGCGGTACATCCAGCAGCTGGAGGGAAGGTTGGCGGCTCTTGAGCGTTCAACCTCAGCTGTGGATGTTACTGCTGTCGCTGTTCAGGCTGCAAGTGTGGCTGCAGCTACCTTGTCCACTGCCGCTCCTGTACCGACGCTATCTCGCCTCCCGCTACCAGAGAAATTTTCTGGTGACAGTAAGTCCTGTAGGGGTTTCGTGAGTCAGTGCTCAATACATCTCGAGCTTCTGGCCTCTCGTTTCCCTACAGAGCGGGCTAAGGTTGGCTTTATAATTTCCTTATTGTCGGACAGGGCGCTGCAGTGGGCTACGCCGCTGTGGGAGCGTGGCGATCATGTGGTGCAGAGTGCTCCGTTATTCCTGAGCACTCTGAAACAGGTCTTTCTAGGACCTCGTGTCACCCATGACACGGCGCTCCAACTGTTGGCACTGATTCAGGGCTTGTCCTTGGTCAGCCTTTTTGCCGTCCATTTCCGCACTCTGGCATCTGAGCTGGAGTGGTCGGATAAAGCCCTTATCCCTATATTTTGGAGGGGGCTGGCTGACCACGTTAAGGATGCTCTGGCCACTAGGGAGATTCCCGCCACACTGGAGGAGTTAATAGCAGTATCTACTCGCATTGACCTCCGTTTTCACGAGCGGAGGTTAGAGCGAGCCCAGTGTAGGCAGAGGTTTCGGCTGGCTCCCACCTTCGCCAAACCTTTGGAATCTCCAGTCCAGGCTCCTGAGTTCCAGGAACCTAAGGTGGTGTCACGAGTGGGATCTAAGTCCCAGACCGCTCGTGCACTCCAGGGTTGCCATGTTTGCCAACAGTCAGGACATCTTTCCACCAGATGTCATCAGCGGTCGAGGAAACGTCAGCGTCTAGTGGTAGTAGGTGGAGGTGCACTAGACACTGCGACGTTTGCCTCCAAATTGTCCTTTAAGGGGACAATTACCTTTGGTTCATCCTCCCACTCGGTAGACCTCTGCGTGGAATCTGGGGCGGAGGGCAATTTTATGTCTTCTGCCTTCGCCCAACGTCACGCAATACCCCTGGTTATGCTATCTCAACCAGTAACGGTACGAGTGGTGAATGGGTCGACACTCCCCGCACAGATAACACATCAGACCATCCCTGTTACAATGTCCCTGTCGCCATCCCATCAGGAGATTATTTCTCTGCTCGTCATTCCTGAGGGTATTGATGAGGTCCTGTTGGGGATACCTTGGCTACGGTACCACTCTCCTCACATCGAGTGGTCCTCAGGCAGAATTCTGGGATGGGGTGAATCATGTGGGGGTAGGTGTCACCGAGAGTGCGTTCAGGTTGCTACTACTGAGGTACCCGCAGATCTATCCTCTCTCCCCAAGCAATATTGGTCTTACGCAGACGTGTTCTCCAAGAAGGCGGCGGAGACCCTTCCGCCCCATCGCCCCTATGACTGTCCTATCGATCTCTTGCCTGGTGCGGAGCCTCCCCGGGGTCGAGTTTATCCATTATCTCTCCCGGAGACGGAGGCCATGTCTCAGTACATTCAAGAGAATCTGGCAAGAGGGTTTATCAGGAAGTCAGTGTCACCTGCTGGGGCAGGGTTCTTCTTCGTGCAGATGAAGAATGGGGAGCTACGTCCATGCATAGACTACAGGGGTCTTAACGCTATCACCGTTAAGAACAAGTATCCTTTGCCCTTGATATCTGAGCTCTTCGATAGGCTTCGGGGAGCAAGGGTATTTACTAAATTAGATCTGCGGGGTGCTTACAACCTGATTCGCATCCGTGAGGGGGACGAACGGAAAACGGCATTTAACACCAGAGATGAGCACTATGAGTATCTGGTGATGCCCTTCGGGCTCTGTAATGCCCCACCCGTTTTTCAAGACTTTGTCAACGACATCTTCCGGGATATGCTTTCCACCTCAGTTGTAGTCTATCTGGATGATATTCTCATCTTTTCTCCAGATATTGACTCCCACCGGAGAGATGTTGGCAGAGTCTTTGACCTCCTACGGGCAAACTCTCTTTACGCTAAGTTGGAGAAGTGTATGTTTGAGCAGGAGTCTTTGCCGTTCCTGGGCTATATCATCTCCGCCCAGGGATTGGCTATGGATCCTGCCAAACTACAGGCTGTGATGGACTGGCAAGAGCCCCATTCTCTTAAAGCGGTGCAGCGCTTTATGGGGTTCATTAACTATTACCGCCAGTTCATTCCTCACTTCTCAACTCTGGTAGCTCCCATGGTAGCCCTCACCAAGAAGGGAGCGAATCCTAAATTGTGGTCGGAAGAGGTCTCCAAGGCCTTCACTTCTATTAAGTCCCACTTTGCTAGCGCTCCCATCTTACATCGTCCCGATGTGGATAAGCCATTCCTAATGGAGGTGGATGCCTCGTCCGCTGGTGCTGGAGCAGTCCTCTACCAGAAGGATGCTCAAGGTCGGAAGCATCCATGCTTCTTCTTCTCTAAGACTTTCTCGCCAGCGGAGAGAAACTACTCCATCGGGGATAGGGAGCTGCGAGCAATGAAGTTGGCCTTTTCAGAGTGGAGACATCTTCTGGAAGGTGCGCGGTTTCCCTTCCAGGTTTACACTGACCACAAAAATTTGGTCTACTTACAGACAGCCCAGCGGCTAAATTCTCGCCAAGCCAGATGGTCCTTGTTCTTTTCCCGGTTCCACTTTTCTCTTCATTTTATCGCCGGGGAGAAGAATATTCGTGCTGATGCTCTCTCTCGCTCCCTTATGTCAACTGAAGAGGAGGAAGAGGAGCCTCTGCTTATTGTTCCCTCTGAGAGCCTGAGAACCGTAGCACCGGTTTCGCTTGAGTCTGTGCCTCCAGGCAAGACTTTTGTGCCCATTAATTTGCGACCGGAGGTTCTCTCTTGGGCTCATTCGTCCAGAGTGGGTGGACACTTTGGGACAAAGAGGACATCTGAGCTACTGGCGAGGACGTACTGGTGGCCGCATATGGTCCGGCATGTCAGGGATTATATTCTGGCGTGTGTCTCCTGCGCCAAAAATAAATCTCCGCGTCAAAGGCCAGCTGGGTTGCTCTATCCCTTGCCGGTGGCAGATAGGCCCTGGGAGATGGTTGGGATGGACTTTGTCGTGGGTTTGCCCAAGTCTCGCGGCTGTACCATCATTTGGGTCATCACCGATCATTTCTCGAAAATGGTGCATTTGGTGCCGCTACCACGGTTACCTTCTGCACGGGCCTTGGCTGCGTTGTTCATTAAGCACATCTTCCGCCTACATGGTATGCCTGACAAAATTGTCAGTGACCGGGGTCCCCAGTTTGCGTCTCGGTTCTGGAGAGAGATGTGTCGTCTTCTCAGTATTGAGTTGAATCTCTCTTCCGCTTATCATCCCGAGACGAATGGGTTGGTAGAGAGGGCCAACCAGACCTTGGTCACATACCTGCGACATTTTGTTTCAGCCAGGCAGGATGACTGGGCATCCTTGCTATCATGGGCAGAGTTTGCGCTGAACAACGCCGTAGCCAACTCCACTGGACAAACCCCATTCCTCCTCAACTATGGTCAGCATCCACGGGTACCTGTGCCTATGCCCGTGTCTTCCGCAGACTCCAGGGTGGCAGACTGGGCTGTGGAGGCACGGGATATTTGGGACCGCACTCAGGATGCCATTCGGGCCTCTAAGGAGAGAATGAGGTCCTCCGCCGATGCTCATCGGCGCCCCGCCCCGTCCTTTGCTCCTGGCGACTTGGTGTGGCTCTCCGCCCGTAACATCAGGCTGCGAGTTGAGTCCACTAAATTTGCTCCTCGCTACTTGGGTCCCTTCAAGGTCCTCGAACAGGTTAATCCTGTGGTCTACCGTCTGGCCCTTCCTCCACGCCTTGGTATCACCGACACCTTTCATGTGTCCCTCCTTAAGCCCGTATACATGTCTCGGTTTTCTGAGTCATCTGCCGGGACATTGGGTTCGTCTACGGACGATTTCGAGGTGAACGCTATCTTGGGGTGCAAGGTGGTACGTGGCAAAAAATTTTTTTGGGTGGACTGGAAGGGTTACGGCCCTGAGGATAGGTCCTGGGAGTCTGCTGAGCACATTCGGGCTCCGCAGCTCATTGCTGCCTTCGAACGTAGCGAGGCCCAAGGAGGGGGGGGGCCCTAGGAGGGGGGGTAATGTTAGGGGTCGAGTTCCCGCTTCTGCACAGGGGGAATCTCGAGTCACCTCCGCTGCGGTCTCCCATTCAGCCGCAGTGGAGTCTGCTCAGCAAGGACGTCGGTCCCAGCGTCTTGCTCATTCTCACTCTGTTCTGAGAGTTACTGCTGCTTCTCCAGTCTCTGCTATTAAAGTCTGTGCTGGTCAGCAGCGAGCGGACTTCTCTGGGACTAAGTCCTTGTCTGCACGTACTGAGCATGCCCAGCGTAAAGTCTCCCATTGGAGATCGAGGGTCATGTGCTCAGGCTCTGCAGCACATTCCATTGGTCCTCTTGGCAGGTCCTAGAAGGGCAAAAGTGCTGTGGCCACTTCCTGTGCTGCTGCTATATAAACTGCGCATGACCGCACGGCCATGCGCTAGTATTGTCAAACAATTGCTAATGTGTGTATGTTGTGAGTGCAAGTCGTCCTTGGATTCCCCTACCCTATAGTATGACTGTTCGCGGAAGGTGTATGGCTGCTACCTAGCACCCGACTTATCCTACAGCACTAGTCACACATTATAGCGTCCAGTTGCTGTGACCGCCAGTACGGCGCCGTGCACTTCCTCTGTGCTTTCCTTACCCAAGCCTGGGTGGTTAGTGGCGTTCGTCAGTGCGGCACTGCATGCTCTTCTGTTTCATTTCACACCCAGTTGCGGTGTTGCGCCAGCAAGGGTCTAATCGGACTTCTATCCCAGTTGGGGTTGAGTTCGCTGACTACTTGCTCGCGCTTTTGGTGCGGTACCGCGGTCCTGTGCCTTAACAGGATTGCTTCTTTCACGCTGGGTGAGGTTAACCCACGCGTGTATACTCTAGTGTACCGCCATATAGTCTGCTAATTGCTAGCAGCAGGTTTTCACCTGCACGGTGGACCCCGGACTGCGAACGCATCTATACCATCTGTCTTGGTGCGTTCCGCCAGTCCTAACAGTGTCTCTCAAATATTTTCCTAATGTTCAAAAGCCATTTTGATATTCATATTTTATGTATTTCATATTAGACATGCTTTGGCACGATAGAGTGCAACCTTTTTTGTATTTTGTGTATGGAGGTAGCTGCTCCTGGTATGCACCTATTCACACTAGTTTGGATGTGCCAGTCTTTTTTCTGTCATTTCAACAGCCAATGACTATATCTGAATGCCGGATCCCTGCGGCATGGGCCCATCCAACAAGCATGGTACTACATTCGCTTCATAAAAGAGAATGGGCCACGAGATGTTATATGGTGGCAGTGACTGTGAGGTAGGTAGAGGAGTGTCCCCAGGTGGCCACTCAACCTAGGCAGGAGATGCCCGCAGCCAAGGCCCCTACACCACCAGGTATTATACTCCCAGGTCTAATTGAACTTACCCACAAGCATAGTGGGGAGACCATCTCTAGCATCACGTCCTCCACAGCAAACACAAAAGCCTCAGGTCTATGAGAGGCGGCAAGTGCTCTGATGCCAGTTATTATGTGTGCTAGGGTCCTTATTCAACCACATATTCCGGAAAATCAGATGCCAAGGAAACTTGGGTGTGAGCATGACCTTGGAATTCAAAATGGTGGTCGGAAGTAGAGGGTCGGCCCTGAAAGCTCATTATGCTCAGCATAGACCAAGACCCCCAGTGTTGGCCAGAACAGCTGAAGGTTTTGGTTCATCCGGTTTTGTTTTCTGTAAATTTACACATCCCCCTGCTGAACTAAAGGGACTGTTGCTTACAAATGGTGGCCAGGTTAAGACTTTGTGGACTATGTTCTTGACTCAAGAACAAATGTGTGGGGAGTGGTTGACCCAATATCTGACTGAACTGTGCCAATCGACAGTTAAGCTGCTGCTATTGTGTGCATCTGAGGGCCATTAAGTTGAAAGAAATTGAACTCTATGCTCCAGGTTCCCATCTTTGTGGTATCGGGGTCAGTGCTAATCGGAAAAGTACACTTTATATTCCCTGGAAAAAGAGAGCATTATTTTTTTGTGAATTTTAAGTGCTTGGTGTTGCATTATTGTCTTCCAGGTTTCTGAATTGTTGGGGTTGACCATGTTCAAAGAGTTGAGGAATGTAAGGGTGTTGACTGTTCTGTTGTGTTCTTGCTCCTAAAGACAACAATTGCGTAATGTAAATAGCATTGTGTATTTTTATACCTGTATTGTGTCATCTGAAGTTTTTGGGTGAATATTGTGTAGTAAGTAACACAATGTGAATTGTCTTGTACTATGGTAATGCATAATGTAACAGTAATGCTTATTATATAGCGCAGGGAAAGCACATGATGATACATAAGTTAGTTCTTAGGATAAAGATCAATAGTGACTGTAGGTAAGCTAGGACATTGGGAGTAGATGTAGTTAATATTAGGGACTAGCCCACATTGGGAGGGGGCTAGGGCAAGTAAAAAATATGACTTCCAGATAGTGGTGGAGATAGAGTTCTTTAGTGACACTGACAATGTCAAGTTCAAAATACAGTGGGCTGATAGCAAGAGGAGCACATATTGTTCTGGGCAGTATGAGGTCTAGCAAAATTTCTCTGCTGACATTTCTTCAACATCCAGAGCCTAAAACTCAATACAGGTGCTATGGAGAGCACTTTAACCCCTTCCATACAGAGAAATATGCAGGTGAAACCACGTGAGGAAAAGGTAACAGATCTCTGCAATACTGCGGAATCAGATGGGAAATCCCTGGGGTTGACAGGAACATTATGCATAGGGATATGCAAAAAGGAAAGAAAAAGCTGGAGATGTATTGTATTAAAGAAACAAGAGATGGAGGGTGCAGTTCCCGATACTGCGTGTTACAATCTGATGTACTTGAACTGTCCAGTAAACTTATGTGTTGTAACAAATTGGGTGTCCACTAGTGTTGAGCGATACCTTCCGATATCGGAAAGTATCGGTATCGGTTTGGATCGGCCGATATTCAAAAAATATCGGATATCGCCGATACCGATACCCGATCCCAATGCAAGTCAATGGGACCAAAATATCGGAATTAAAATAAACCCTTTCTTTCCTTGTAGGTTCATTCTACCTGAAGGAAAACAACTAAGAATAATGTAGGATGTATGGGGGAGGTGGCGGAGACATTAAAGGCAATGAGGATTAGTCCAATCAAATAGAATAGCATGTTTTTTTTTTTTTTTTTAAAGAAGTTCGGATTGAAAAAGATATTGAGTATGTAAATTTTTTTTATTTTGTCAGATATTGATGTTTCACTATTCCACGCCCTTCCCCTTCTTTTTTTTCTTTTTTTTTTTTTTCTTTTCCCACACTTTCATCTTCATCATCATCAGCATCCTTGACATCAACTTCTTCACCTTATTCATCTTCTTCTTCATCTTCTACCTATTTTTTTTTTTATTACATTCTTCATATTCATTTTCTTCAACTATTATTATTCTTCCTATTCTACATATTCTTTTTATTCCACTGTTATTATTCTTCCTATTCTACTTCTTCATCATATTCTCATTTGTGACAGGCATTCCCGTAGTTGTTATCTATAAAAGTTGGAAGATTACACCTTCCGTTCTTCCAGTCACAAAAGTTACATTTGTCCGCGTTCAGTTTGGCCTGCAGCATCAGGCTTTATCCAGGGGCACCACGAGGAGGAACGGACTCACCCCCATACACTGCTTAGTCTTCTTCTGCATATAATTTAGATAATATCTTTTGCTCTGATATTAAGTCTTATGCTTAATGTTCTTCTGCTCTTTGTTCTGCAGCCTCTTGTTCTTCTGCTTCTCGGTCTTCCATGTTGTCGTCTCCAGGGTCTTCGTCTCCAGTGTCGTCATCTCCGCCGTCGTCGTCTCAGCCGTCGTCGTCTCCGCCGTCGTCGTCGTCGTCGTCATCGGGGTGGTCTTCCGGGTCGTCGTCATCGGGGTGGTCTTCCGGGTTGTCGACGTTAGGGTCTTCAACTTGGAAATGTAGCAGAAGGTACAAGAAGGCTGAGAAAATGCCAAGAACCAGCTGATGGAACTGGAACTCGGATGGCTACCCGAAGGTTCAAGAGCCTATGGAACTACCGAGGACCAGCTGACGTTACTGGAACCCGGTTACTAAGCAGGAGGTACCCGTGCTAAAAAGCACTACCAAGGACCGCCTGACGTTGGCGGAACTCGGATACCCAGAAGGAGGCACCTAAGCCAAAGGCTCTGCCCGGAACCAGATGACGTTACTGGAACCAGGATGGGGAGCAGAAGGTACAAGAGCAAAAGACACTGCCGAGAACCAGCTGACGGTACTGGAACCCGGATGGGTAGCCGAATGTCCAAGAGCCAATGGAACTACCAAGGACCAGCTGACGTTACTGGAACCCGGTTACTAAGCAGGAGGTACCCGTGCCTGAAAGCACTACCAAGGACCACCTGACATTGGTGGAACTTGGATACCCAGAAGGAGGCACCTAAGCCAAAGGCTCTGCCCGGAACCAGCTGACGGTACTGGAACCAGGATGGGGAGCAGAAGGTACAAGAGCAAAAGACACTGCCGAGAACCAGCTGACGGTGCTGGAACCAGGTGGTGGACCCGAAGGCCCACAGGAGAGGAGAGAACAGCTAGGCCGCGAGGCAGCCGCAGTTACCGAACCCCAACAGTCCTACAGGGGGAGCTGGGCCTACTGGCACTACAGAACCAGCCTTGACTACCAGTTCACGCAGCCCACATAGGAAGCTCCTAAACTGGAGGCACCCTGGAGTTGGCTAACTCGACCGCCCCACGACGGGGCAAGCATAGGCGTCTCAGTGAAGTTGACACAACCCGGAAACAGCTGACGGTGCTGAAACCAGGCTTGGCACGAGGGAGTACCTGTGACAAGAACACTGCCGAGAACCAGCTGGCGGTGCTGGAACCCGGATGCGTTGCCCCAGTGTGCAAGAGCCAATGGCACGACCGAGGACCAGCTGACGGTGCTGGAACCCGGTTACTAAGCTGTAGGTGCCCGCGCTTAAAAGCACTACCAAGGACCGCCTGGCGTTGGCGGAACTCGGATACCCAGGAGGAGGCACCTTAGCCAAAGGCTCGGCCCGGAACCAGCTGACGGTGCTGGAACCAGGTGGTGGACCCGAAGGCCCACAGGAGAGGAGAGAACAGCTAGGCCGCGAGGCAGCCGCAGTTACCGAACCCCAACAGTCCTACAGGGGGAGCTGGGCCTACTGGCACTACAGAACCAGCCTTGACTACCAGTTCACGCAGCCCACATAGGAAGCTCCTAAACTGGAGGCACCCTGGAGTTGGCTAACTCGACCGCCCCACGACGGGGCAAGCATAGGCGTCTCAGTGAAGTTGACACAACCCGGAAACAGCTGACGGTGCTGAAACCAGGCTTGGCACGAGGGAGTACCTGTGACAAGAACACTGCCGAGAACCAGCTGGCGGTGCTGGAACCCGGATGCGTTGCCCCAGTGTGCAAGAGCCAATGGCACGACCGAGGACCAGCTGACGGTGCTGGAACCCGGTTACTAAGCTGTAGGTGCCCGCGCTTAAAAGCACTACCAAGGACCGCCTGGCGTTGGCGGAACTCGGATACCCAGGAGGAGGCACCTTAGCCAAAGGCTCGGCCCGGAACCAGCTGACGGTGCTGGAACCAGGTGGTGGACCCGAAGGCCCACAGGAGAGGAGAGAACAGCTAGGCCGCGAGGCAGCCGCAGTTACCGAACCCCAACAGTCCTACAGGGGGAGCTGGGCCTACTGGCACTACAGAACCAGCCTTGACTACCAGTTCACGCAGCCCACATAGGAAGCTCCTAAACTGGAGGCACCCTGGAGTTGGCTAACTCGACCGCCCCACGACGGGGCAAGCATAGGCGTCTCAGTGAAGTTGACACAACCCGGAAACAGCTGACGGTGCTGAAACCAGGCTTGGCACGAGGGAGTACCTGTGACAAGAACACTGCCGAGAACCAGCTGGCGGTGCTGGAACCCGGATGCGTTGCCCCAGTGTGCAAGAGCCAATGGCACGACCGAGGACCAGCTGACGGTGCTGGAACCCGGTTACTAAGCTGTAGGTGCCCGCGCTTAAAAGCACTACCAAGGACCGCCTGGCGTTGGCGGAACTCGGATACCCAGGAGGAGGCACCTAAGCCAAAGGCTCGGCCCGGAACCAGCTGACGGTGCTGGAACCAGGTGGTGGACCCGAAGGCCCACAGGAGAGGAGAGAACAGCTAGGCCGCGAGGCAGCCGCAGTTACCGAACCCCAACAGTCCTACAGGGGGAGCTGGGCCTACTGGCACTACAGAACCAGCCTTGACTACCAGTTCACGCAGCCCACATAGGAAGCTCCTAAACTGGAGGCACCCTGGAGTTGGCTAACTCGACTGCCCCACGACGGGGCAAGCATAGGCGTCTCAGTGAAGTTGACACAACCCGGAAACAGCTGACGGTGCTGAAACCAGGCTTGGCACGAGGGAGTACCTGTGACAAGAACACTGCCGAGAACCAGCTGGCGGTGCTGGAACCCGGATGCGTTGCCCCAGTGTGCAAGAGCCAATGGCACGACCGAGGACCAGCTGACGGTGCTGGAACCCGGTTACTAAGCTGTAGGTGCCCGTGCTTAAAAGCACTACCAAGGACCGCCTGGCGTTGGCGGAACTCGGATACCCAGGAGGAGGCACCTTAGCCAAAGGCTCGGCCCGGAACCAGCTGACGGTGCTGGAACCAGGTGGTGGACCCGAAGGCCCACAGGAGAGGAGAGAACAGCTAGGCCGCGAGGCAGCCGCAGTTACCGAACCCCAACAGTCCTACAGGGGGAGCTGGGCCTACTGGCACTACAGAACCAGCCTTGACTACCAGTTCACGCAGCCCACATAGGAAGCTCCTAAACTGGAGGCACCCTGGAGTTGGCTAACTCGACCGCCCCACGACGGGGCAAGCATAGGCGTCTCAGTGAAGTTGACACAACCCGGAAACAGCTGACGGTGCTGAAACCAGGCTTGGCACGAGGGAGTACCTGTGACAAGAACACTGCCGAGAACCAGCTGGCGGTGCTGGAACCCGGATGCGTTGCCTTGCCTATTAAAGATTGTCTTCCTAGAGCCCCAACTAGCGGTGTTGGAGCAAAGGGTAAGCAGGGGGAGATGAGTGTAGGCCGAAGCCTGCACTGGAGGCAGCTTTGTGTCTGCGTTGCGTTTGC
Organism: Ranitomeya imitator; assembly: GCF_032444005.1. Taxonomy (NCBI): domain Eukaryota; kingdom Metazoa; phylum Chordata; class Amphibia; order Anura; family Dendrobatidae; genus Ranitomeya; species Ranitomeya imitator. Next base: position 56,085,520 of record NC_091291.1, read on the forward strand.
AGGACACTTTGCCGGCTACACACTGGGGGAACAGCTGGCGTTGCTGAACCCCACTAACACAATGGCGTGTGTTTTTATCTGTGCAGCTAGCACTTGCGGGCAAAAACTTGCGATGTTAGAGCCCGTGTTGAAGCAGGAGGAGGAGGAGAGGAGCAGAGTGTAGGCCGAAGCCTAGTTGAACCAATTTCAAAGGAAACCTTTAACCCCCCCCTCAGGTGTTACAAAGTACAAGAGACACACCTTGTGCAGTATTAATGCTGCACAAGTGAAAGGTTGCTCTATTAATTTGTCTACTTGCACACGCTGAATGAAAGACATACACAATTTACCCCATTCTACAGTCAAACTGTAGTGGATGCGTGACTTGGTTTTTTGATGAGACGCAGCACAGGTGTCCAAAATAACGCCTTGGTGCTTGGCGCAGCTTCCTGAGCGTTGTTATTTGCTGTACAGGAGTCTGCGCTCTTGTGTTATCCCTTGGCAATGCCCTGTTAGCGCTGCCCATCTTATGACCTCATTTCATGTTGGCCGGTGCGGTTAACGATGGCCATAAATCCCAGACCCACAGTGTCTTTTCATAAAGCCACACTGCGGTGCTGGGATTCGTGGCCTTGAGCAGTAAATATTTTGGCCGCTCACACACGTCCTTACACCTGCTTCAGACTGGGCGGCCTCTGCTGATCCCTTCTCGCATGCCGCGGCCATGAGGCTGCACAGTCTGAAGAAGGCGGAAGGAGATGAGTTAAGACAGGCGAAGATATGCACTGCTCGTGCCCATCAATCACACCCTCGCAGTCAAAATAATTAAGACAACGAGGAGCATTTTATTCAGGCAGGGCGGACGAACAGGCGCAAGTAGCCAACCAATGATGTCAGAAGACGGGAAGCGCTACCAAGGGGGGTGCTGCGTATCATTAGAAAGGAAAGTCACACCTCAGGGACAGTGGAATGGTCTCAAAGAGACACATTTTGTACGTGTTGAGTTCCACGTGGGCAAGGAGAAAACTTCAGCCACCTTGTACAAATGCAGCAGTACTGCTGTACAAGGTGGCTGTTATACATAGAAACACCTGGGGGTGGTGGCCAGGCTCCCTTCAATTTCAGTTCATGTGCCTGCGTGGCGTTTGCAGGTCACGTTGCAAGCTGCACAGCAGGGGAACAGCTGGCGGTGCTGAACCCCACTAACACATTGGCTGGTGTTTTTCTCTGTGCAGCTAGCATGTCCGGGCAGAAACTGGCGTTGTTTGAGCCCAGGGTCAGCAGGAGGAGGAGAGGAGCAAAGTGTAGGCCGAAGCCTGCACTGGTGGCAGCTTTTGTTCTGTTGTGCCAGCGTGGCTTGTGCTGGACACGTTGCCGACTACACAGCAGGGGAACAGCTGGCGGTGCTGAACCCCACTAACACATTGGCTGGTGTTTTTCTCTGTGCAGCTAGCATTTCCGGGCAAAAACTAGCGGTGTTTGAGCCCAGGGTCAGCAGGAGGAGTAGAGGAGCAGAGTGTTGGCCAAAGCCTAGTTGAACCAATTTCAAAGGTTACCTTTAACCCCCCCCTCAGGTGTTGCAAGGTACAAGAGCCACACCTTGAACAGCATTATTGATGCACAAGTCAAAGGTTGCTCTATTTAATTTTGCTCCTTGCACACGCTGAATTAAACACGTACACTATTTAGCCCATTATACTGTCAAACAGTAGTGGAGGCGTGACTACTAGTCTTTTTAAGGAGACGCAGCACAGGTGTACAAATTTACACCTAGGTGCTGTGCGCAGATTCCTTACCGTTGTTATTTGCAGTACAGGAAACTGCGCTCTTGTGTTATCCCTTGGCAATACCCTGTTAGTGCAGGCCGTCTCATGACCTCATTTCATGTTGGCCGGTGCGGTTAACGATGGCCATAAATCCCAGACCCACAGTGGCTTTTCCTAAAGTCACACTGCGGTGCTGGGATTCGTGGCCTTGTGCAGTAAATATGTTCGCCGCTCACACATGTCCTTACACCTGCTTCAGACTGGGCGGCCTCAGCTGATCCCTTATCGCATGCCGCGGCCATGAGGCCGCACAGTCAGAAGAAGGCGGAAGGAGGGGAGTGAAAACAGGGGAACATATGCACTGCTCGTGCCCATCAATCACACCCTCGCAGTCAAAATATATGAGACAACGGGGGGCGTTGTGTCGGGCAGGGGGGACGCACAGGCACAGCCAGCCAACCAATGATGTCAGGAGACGGGCAGCGCTAACAATGGGGGTGCTGCGTGTCATTAAAAAGGAAAGTCACACCTCAGGGACATTGTAATGGTCTGTAATGAGACACATTTTGTACTTGTTGAGTTCCACGTGTGCAAGGAGAAAAAGTCAGCCACCTTGTACAAATGCAGCAGTACTGCTGTACAAGGTGGCTGTTATACATAGAAACACCTGGGGGGGTGGGGGGCAGGCTCCCTTCAATTTCAGTTCATGTGCCTGCGTGGCGTTTGCAGGTCACGTTGCAAGCTACACAGCAGGGGAACAGCTGGCGTTGCTGAACCTCACTGACACATTGACTGGTGTTTTTCTCTGTGCAGATTGCATGTCCGGGCAAAAACTAGCGGTGTTAGAGCCCAGGGTCAGCAGGAGGAGGAGGAGAGGAGCAAAGTGTAGGCCGAAGCCTGCACTGGTGGCAGCTTTTGGTCGGTTGTGCCAGCGTGGCTTGTGCTGGACACGATGCCGGCTACACAGCGGGGGAACAGCTGGCGGTGCTGAACCCCACTAACACATTGGCTGGTGTTTTTCTCTGTGCAGCTAGCATGTCCGGGCAGAAACTGGCGTTGTTTGAGCCCAGGGTCAGCAGGAGGAGGAGAGGAGCAAAGTGTAGGCCGAAGCCTGCACTGGTGGCAGCTTTTGTTCTGTTGTGCCAGCGTGGCTTGTGCTGGACACGTTGCCGACTACACAGCAGGGGAACAGCTGGCGGTGCTGAACCCCACTAACACATTGGCTGGTGTTTTTCTCTGTGCAGCTAGCATTTCCGGGCAAAAAATAGCGGTGTTTGAGCCCAGGGTCAGCAGGAGGAGTAGAGGAGCAGAGTGTAGGCCGAAGCCTAGTTGAACCAATTTCAAAGGTTACCTTTAACCCCCCCCTCAGGTGTTGCAAGGTACAAGAGCCACACCTTGAACAGCATTAATGATGCACAAGTCAAAGGTTGCTCTATTTAATTTTGCTCCTTGCACACGCTGAATTAAACACGTACACTATTTAGCCCATTATACTGTCAAACAGTTGTGGAGGCGTGACTTGTCTTTTTAACGAGACGCAGCACAGGTGTCAAAATTTGCACCTAGGTACTGGGCGCAGATTCCTGAGCGTTGTTATTTGCTGTACAGGAGTCTGCGCTATTGTGATCCCTTGGCCATGCGCTGTGAGCGCTTCCTGTCTTCTGACCTCATTTCATGTCGGCCGTTGCGGTTAGCGATGGACATGAATCCCAGACCCACAGTGTGTTTTTAAAAAATCACACTGCGGTGCTGGGATTCGTGCCCTGGTGCACTAAATATGTTTGCCGCTCACACATGTCCTTACACCTGCTTCAGACTGGGCGGCCTCATCTGATCCCTTATCGCCTGCCGCGGCCATGAGGACACCCAGTCTGAAGAAGGCGGAAGGAGATGAGTGAACACAGGCAAACATATGCACTGCACATGCCCATCAATCACACCCTCGCTGTCCAAAAAAATAAGACACCGAGGGCCGTTGTTTCGAGCAGGGGAGATGCACAGGCGCAGCCAGCTAACCAATGATGTCAAAAGACGGGCAGCGCTAACAAGGGTGGTGCTGCGTGTCATTACAAAGGAAAGTCACACCTCAGGGACATTGTAATGGTCTCTAATGAGACACATTTTGTACGTGTTGAGTTCCACGTGGGCAAGGAGAAAAAGTCAGCCACCTTGTACAAATGCAGCAGTACTGCTGTACAAGGTGGCTGTTATACATAGAAACACCTGGGGGGGTGGGGGGCAGGCTCCCTTCAATTTCAGTTCATGTGCCTGCGTGGCGTTTGCAGGTCACGTTGCAAGCTACACAGCAGGGGAACAGCTGGCGTTGCTGAACCCCACTGACACATTGACTGGTGTTTTTCTCTGTGCAGATTGCATGTCCGGGCAAAAACTAGCGGTGTTAGAGCCCAGGGTCAGCAGGAGGAGGAGGAGAGGAGCAAAGTGTAGGCCGAAGCCTGCACTGGTGGCAGCTTTTGGTCGGTTGTGCCAGCGTGGCTTGTGCTGGACACGTTGCCGACTACACAGCAGGGGAACAGCTGGCGGTGCTGAACCCCACTAACACATTGGCTGGTGTTTTTCTCTGTGCAGCTAGCATTTCCGGGCAAAAACTAGCGGTGTTTGAGCCCAGGGTCAGCAGGAGGAGTAGAGGAGCAGAGTGTAGGCCGAAGCCTAGTTGAACCAATTTCAAAGGTTACCTTTAACCCCCCCCTCAGGTGTTGCAAGGTACAAGAGCCACACCTTGTGCAGCATTAATGCTGCACAAGAAAAAGGTTGCTCTATTTGTTTTGCTCCTTGCACACGCTGACTAAAACACGTACACTATTTAGCCCATTATACTGTCAAACAGTTGTGGAGGCGTGACTTGTCTTTTTAACGAGACGCAGCACAGGTGTCAAAATTTGCACCTAGGTACTGGGCGCAGATTCCTGAGCGTTGTTATTTGCTGTACAGGAGTCTGCGCTATTGTGATCCCTTGGCCATGCGCTGTGAGCGCTTCCTGTCTTCTGACCTCATTTCATGTCGGCCGTTGCGGTTAGCGATGGACATGAATCCCAGACCCACAGTGTGTTTTCAAAAAATCACACTGCGTGGCTGGGATTCGTGGCCTTGTGCAGTAAATAGGTTTGCCGCTTACACATGTCCTTACACCTGCTCCAGACTGGGCGGCCTCAGCTGATCCCTTATCGCCTACCACGGCCAGGAGGCCGCACAGTCTGAAGAAGGCGGAAGGAGATGAGTTAAGACAGGCGAACATATGCACTGCTCGTGCCCATAAACCACACCCTCGCTGACAAAATAAATATGACAACGAGGGGCGTTGTTTCTAGCAGGGCGGATGCACAGGCGCAGCCAGCTAACCATGATGACAAAAGACGGGAAACGCTACCAAGGGGGGTGCTGCGTATCATTACAAAGGAAAGTCACACCTCAGGGACAGTGGAATGGTCTCAATGAGACACATTTTGTACGTGTTGAGTTCCACGTGGGCAAGGAGAAAAAGTCAGCCACCTTGTACAAATGCAGCAGTACTGCTGTACTAGGTGGCTGTTATACATAGAAACACCTGGGGGGGTGGGGCCAGGTTCCCTTTTAATTTCAGTTCCTGTGCCTGCATGGCGTTTGCAGGTCACGTTGCCGGCTACACAGCAGGGGAACAGCTGGCGTTGCTGAACCCCACTAACACATTGGCTGGTGTTTTTCTCTGTGCAGCTAGCACTTCCGGGCAAAAACTAGCGGTGTTTGAGCCCAGGGTCAGCAGGAGGAGGAGAGGAGCAGAGTGTAGGCCGAAGCCTGCACTGGTGGCAGCTTTTGTTCTGTTGTGCCAGCGTGGCTTGTGCTGGACACGTTGCCGACTACACAGCAGGGGAACAGCTGGCGGTGCTGAACCCCACTGACACATCACCTAGTGTTTTTTTCTGTGTAGACAACACTTCCAGGTGGCAACTGACAGTGTTGAAACCCAGGGAATCAAAGAGGAGCAGAGTGTAGGCCGAAGCCTGCAGTGGAGCAAGTTGAAAGGGAACCTTTAACCCCCCCCCCCAGGCATTTGTTGCTGAAAGAGCCATCTTGTACAGCAGTAATACTGCACATGGAAAATGGTGGCTCCGAAAATTATGCTCCTTGCAAACGCTGAAGTACACACTCATATAATGTGTCCCCTCACACCGTCAAACCATCCCGGAAGTGGGACTTTCCTTTGTAATGTGACACAGCACAGCCGTCATTCCAACCCCCTTGGTGCCGGGCACCACCTCCTCAACGTTGTTTGGTTCTGTCACGGAGCCCGCACTGTAATGTTATCCCTTGGCCATGCACAGTTAGCGGTGCCCGTCTTCTGACATCATGTAGGTGTCAGGCTGGCAGTGCCTGTGCGTCCAAGCTGCCCGAGATCCAACCTTGCAGTGTCATCTAATGTAGTCCCACTGCGGGCCAGGGATCCATGGGCATGCGCAGTGCATATCATCGCCTCTCACTCACCTCCTTCCTGCTTCTTCAGACTGTGCGGCGTCATGGCCGTGGCATGCTATTAGGGATCAGCTGACGCCGCCTAGTCTGAAGAAGCGTGAAGAAGGGGAGTGAGAGGCTAGTATATGCACTGCGCATGGCCATGGATACCAGGCCCACTGTGGGATCACATTAGACGACACTGCGAGGTGTGATTTCGGGCAGCGTGGACGCACAGGCGCAGCCAGGACGACAACAAATGATGTCAGAGGACGGGCAGCGCAAACTGTGCATGGCCAAGGGATAACATAACAGCGCAGGGTCCATGACGGAATCAAACAACGCTAAGGAGGCAGCGCACGGTGCCAAGGGGGTAGCAATGACGGCTGTGCTGCGTCACATTACAAAGGAAAGTCCCACCTCCGGGACGGTTGGACGGTGTGAGGGGACACATTACATGAGTGTGTAGTTCAGCGTTTGCAAGGAGCATAATTTCAAGAGCGACCTTTCCCTTGTGCAGTATTAGTGCTGCACATGGTGGCTCTTTCAGTAACAAACGCCTAGGGGGGGGGGGGGGGGACAGGTCCCCTTACATTTTAGTTGTGCCAGCGTGGCGGTCGCATGACACGTTGCCGGATACACAGCTGGGGATCAGCTGACGTTACTGAACCCCAATAACAGAGGAGCGACTGTTGACTGTGCACACAGCACTTCCAGGCACCAACTGGCGGTGTTAGAGCCCAGGGACAGCAGGAGGAGCAGATTGGAGGTATTGCCGCACACACAGCTGGGGATCAGCTGACGTTACTGAACCCCAATAACAGAGGAGCGACTGTTGACTGTGCACACAGCACTTCCAGGCACCAACTGGCGGTGTTAGAGCCCAGGGACAGCAGGAGGAGCAGATTGGAGGTATTGCCGCACACACAGCTGGGGATCAGCTGACGTTACTGAACCCCAATAACAGAGGAGCGACTGTTGACTGTGCACACAGCACTTCCAGGCACCAACTGGCGGTGTTAGAGCCCAGGGACAGCAGGAGGAGCAGATTGGAGGTATTGCCGCACACACAGCTGGGGATCAGCTGACGTTACTGAACCCCAATAACAGAGGAGCGACTGTTGACTGTGCACACAGCACTTCCAGGCACCAACTGGCGGTGTTAGAGCCCAGGGACAGCAGGAGGAGCAGAGGAACAGAGTGTAGGCCGAAGCCTGATTGGAGCAAGTTGAAAGGAAACCTTTAACCCCCCCCCCCAAGACGTTTGTAGCTGAAAGAGCCATGTTGTGCAGCACTAAGGATGCAAAAGGAAAAGGTTGCTCTTTTAATTATGCTCCTTGCAAACACCGAAGTAAACACTAAAAATGTGTCCCTTTATACCGTTAAACCGTTCCGGAGGTGCGAATTTCCTTCGTAATGGGACACAGCACAGCTGTCATTCCTATCCCCTTGATGCCGTGCGCTGCCTCCTCAGCGTTGTTTTAAGCTGCCACGGAGCCTGCGCTGTTCTGTTAGCCCTTGGCCATGCCCAATTAGCGCTGCCTGTCTTCTGACATAATTTGGTGTCAGGCTGTCAGTGCCTGTGCGTCCACGCTGCTCCAGATCCCACCTCGCAGTCTCATCTAACGTAATCCCACTGCGGGCCTTGGAACCATGGGCATGCACAGTGCATAACCTCGACTCTCACTCCCCTCCTTCCCTCTTCTTCAGACTGTGCGGTGTCACGGCCGTGGCATGCTAGGGATCAGCTGACGGCGCACAGTCTAAAGAAGGCGGAGGGAAATGAGCGAGAGCCCGAGGGGAAGATATGCACTGCGCATGCCCATGGATCCCAGGCCCGCAGTGTGACTCAATCAGAAGACACTGCGAGGCGGGATCTCGGGCACCGCGGCCGCACAGGCGCAGCCAGCCTGACACCAAATTATGTCAGAAGACAGGCAGCGCAAATAGGGCATGCCCAAGGGATAACAGAACAGCGCAGGCTCCGTGACAGCTTAAAACAACGCTGAGGAGGCAGCGCATGGCACCAAGGGGGTAGGAATGACGGCTGTGCTGCGTCACATTACGAAGGAAAGTCCCAGCTCCGGGACGGTATAACGGTATCAGTGAACACATTTTATAAGTGTTAAGTTCTGCGTGTGCAAAGAGCTAAAAAAAAAGAGCTACCTTTTCCTTGTGCAGCATTACTGCTGCACAAGATGGCTCTTTCAGTAACAAACGACGGGGGGGGGGGGGGGACAGGTTCCCTTACATTTAGGTTGTTGTGCCAGCGTGGCGGTCGCAGGACACATTGCCGGCTACACAGCTGGGGATCAGCTGACGTTACTGAAACCCAATAACACTGGGTCGTATGTTTTTACTGTGCAGCCTGCACTTCTGAGCCGCAACTGGCGGTGTTGGAGCCCAGGAATAGCAGTTCAGGTGGTAGAAAGATGAACACAGCAGGAGACCTGGATGACACCCAATTACTTAATCAGGCAGAGGAGTGGCAAATTCCTGCGAGATCCAGGCCTGGTTCATTTTCAGGAAAGTAAGCCGGTCAACGTTATCGGAGGATAGTCGCATGCGACGGTCTGTTAGTACACCACCTGCGGCACTAAAGACACGTTCCGATAAGACACTAGCCGCAGGGCAAGCCAGCACCTCCAATGCATACTGGCTTAGCTCTGGCCATGTATCCAGCTTAGAGACCCAAAACTTGAACGGGGAAGAGCCGTCTGGGAGTACAGTAAGAGGGCAAGCCATGTAGTCTGTCACCATCTGACGGAACCGTTGCCTCCTGCTGACTGGAGCCGCCGGTGATGGTGTAGACATTTGGGGCGGGCACACAAAAGTGTGCCAGAGTTGTGCCATACTGGGCTTGCCTTGGGCAGAGGCACTGCTTCTGCTCCCTCTTTGGGCAGAGCCTCCCCCACTGCCTCGACGCACTGAGCTGCTTTGTAAAGCACTAGCAGCACTCCTCTCAGTTGGACAGGAGAAGATGATGGAATTCACCAGTGTGTCGTGGTACTCCCGCAATTTACGCTCCCGGGTCAACGCAGGGATGAGGTTTTGGACGTTGTCCCGGTAGCGAGGATCGAGGAGGGTGAACACCCAATAATCAGGCATGTTGAGAATGTGGTCGATGCGGCGGTCGTTTCTCAGGCACTGCAGCATGAAATCCACCATGTGCTGCAGAGTGCCAACCGGCCCAGAAACGCTGTCCCCTGCTTGAGACATGATCTCTGCCCGCTCGTCATCACCCCACCCTCGCTGTACACACTGACCACTGGACAATTGTGTCGCTCCCTCCTCTGGACGGAGCTCTTCCTCCTCCATTGACTCCTCCTCATCCTCCTCACAAATTGGCCCCTGCGTACCCCTTTGTGAGGAACCACGTGGCGCTGACTCTCCAGAAGCTGATGGAAAAGGTGACTCCTCATCCTCCACCTCTTCCACCACATCATCCCTTAACCCTTGCAAAGTTTGCTGAAGCAGGCAGATAAGGGGGACAGTCATGCTGACTAGTGCATCATCTGCACTTGCCATCCGCGTGGAATAATCAAAAGGACGCAAAACCTGGCAGACGTCCTTCATAGTGGCCCACTCTGTGGTTGTGAAGTCTGATCGGCGCTGACTGCGACTTCTTTGCGCCTGATGCAGCTGGTACTCCATAACTGCTTGCTGCTGCTCACACAACCGCTCCAACATATGTAACGTGGAATTCCACCGGGTAGGTAGGTCACATATGATGCGGTGTTCCGGAAGGCGGAATCGGCGCTGCAGAGCAGCAATGCGGGATCTGGCCAAGCTGGAACGCCGCAAGTGAGCACACTCTAGGCGGACCTTGTGCAGCAGGGCATCAAGATCCGGATAGTCCCTCAGAAAACTCTGCACAACCAAATTGAGCACATGTGCCAGACATGGGATGTGAGTGAGGTTGCCAAGGGCCAAAGCTGCCACCAGATTTCGGCCATTGTCACACACTACCATGCCTGGCTGGAGATTCGCTGGCAGTAACCACACATCGCTCTCCTGCTTTATGGCATTCCAGAGCTCCTGCGCTGTGTGGCTTCGATGCCCCAATGAAACTAGTTTCAAGACGGCCTGCTGACGTTTGGCCACGGCTGTGCTCATGTCGGTCATAGGTAAATGTTCACGGGTCCATGTGGGGGTGGACTGTGACGGATCCTGCAGAGAGGAATCAGAGGAACTGGTGTAAGAGGAGGAGTCGATGCGTACAGACTGGATTCCTGCAATCCTTGGAGTGGGCAGGACACGTCCTGCGCCACTCGCACGATCTGTACCTGGCTCAACAACATTAACCCAATGGGCAGTGAGGGAAACATATCGCCCCTGTCCATGCTGACTGGTCCACGCATCGGTGGTGAGGTGGACCTTGCTACTGACGGCGTTCAGTAGCGCATGTTTTATGTTTGCCTCAACATGCCTGTGCAGGGCAGGGACAGCCTGCCTGCTGAAGTAAAAGCGGCTGGGCACCTTGTACTGTGGGACTGCCAATGCCATCAAGTCACGGAAGCTGTCAGTCTCCACCAGCCTGAACGAGAGCATTTCCAGGGACAACAGTTTGGCAATGCCTGCATTCAGAGCCTGTGCTCGGGGGTGGTTGGCCGAGAATGCCCGCCTTTTCTCCCATGCCTGTACTACCGATGGCTGTAGAGTAGACTGGGAGTGTGAGGATGACTGGGAAGGTGGTGCTGTGGGTGGAATTACACAAGGTCTCTGGGAGGAAGCCAAACCAGCTGTGCGTGAGCTGGAGGAAGAGGCAACACGAGCTGAAGAGGTGGTAGCTGCCGCTGTTGGTTGGCCTACATCTTCAGTGTGTTTCTGTAACTCCACCGCGTGCCTGGTCCGCACATGTTTCCACATATTTGTGGTATTGAGGTTGCTGACATTTTTCCCTCTTTTTACTTTATGATGACACAGCTTGCATTTGACAAAACAAATGTCATCTGCAACTGTGTCAAAAAAGGACCAGGCACTGCAAGTCTTGGGAGCGCCCTTTTTGGCTTTGGAAAGAGACAGGCTCCTAACGGGTGCCAAAGTGGAGGCTACAGGCTCCGCAGTCTTCCCCCTCCCTCTCCCTCTTTGGCCCGTAAGAGGAAGCTCTTCCTCTGAGCTGCTCCCACCACCTTCCTGTTCCTCACGCCACGATGGGTCAAGGACCTCATCATCTCCACTACCCTCTGCCACCAACTGCTCCTCCTGGGTAGTCTCAGCAGCACAGTACGCACGAGAAAGCGGCACCTGAGTTTCATCATCAGATGCGTACTGCGCTGTGGTCACCGGAGGCACTGGCCCACCTGCCTCTTCAGAGTCAGAGAGAAAAAGGTGTTGGGCATCACTGCACACTGCCTCTTCTTCCATTTCTCCAATGCTGCTTGGCTGGCCCCCTGTTTCCAAGCCAAGAGATTCAGAGAACAGAAGTAGAGACGGCTCCTGTCCTGGGCTCTCTGACTGCCTGGCCAATTTGGCAGGTGGTGAAGAGACAGATGGCTGCTCTCCAGTGCTCTGTGCCTGAGAGGATGTGGCACTAACTGAAGTCGATGCCGAGGCGTTAGCTGCCATCCACCCGACAACGGCTTCAATTTGGTCTTCACGCAGCAGCGGTGCACGGCGCTCTCCGACAAAGCTGCGCATGAAGGACTGTTCCCTGCTGAAACTGAGTGACGACGAGTCACCGGCGCCCGCAGCAGGCACAGAATCACCACGTCCTCTCCCTGCTCCTCTCCCTGCTCCGCGCCCACGCCCACGTGCCTTACTCCCTGCCCTCTTCATCTTGGTTGACAGATAAAGATAAGCAGAAAAGTACTAAGGCCTTAGTGTGCTTATTCCTGTAATGCTCCTCCTAACAGGTGTAAGAAACACTAATGTTGTAAATTGTGGACTAAACTTTATTATTTTTCAAATGTGGCCTACACAAGTGTAAGTTGTGTTTGGTGAACTTAACCTTTTTTTTGGTGCAGATCGGGCTACAGAGCTAGTTTAAATCACACGGAGACCGTGCAGACAGCCGTAAACGGCGCTGCAAGGCCAAGAAACCCTCCTCTAGGTTATCCTATATAGTGTTTTTCCACTATTTAGCTGGATACAAGTGGAAAGACACTAATAGGAATTTTTTTTTTCAAATTTTAAACTGGCTGCACTATTTGAAAAAAAGGAAATTGTTTTTCAAGGTATGAGGCAGTAACGCACCCTGAGCTGAATCCAACCGGCTATGGCTGCACACAGACTACAGGGCGAGCTGCGCTCACACAGAGACCGTGCAGACAGCCGTAAACGGCGCTGCAAGGCCCCCAAAAAAACCTCTAGGTTATCCTATGTAGTGTTTTTCCACAATTGAGCTGGAGACTGGTGGAAAGACACTAATAGGAATTTTTTTTTTTTTCAAATTTTAAACAGGCTGCACTATTTGAAAAAAAGGAAAATTTTTCTCAAGGTATGAGCCAGTAACGAACCCTGAGCTGAATCCAACCGGCTATGGCTGCACACAGACTACAGGGCGAGCTGGGCTCACACGGAGACCGTGCAGACAGCCGTAAACGGCGCTGCAAGGCCAAAAAACCCTCCTCTAGGTTATCCTATATAGTGTTTTTCCACTATTTAGCTGGATACGAGTGGAAAGACACTAATAGGAATTTTTTTTTTCAAATTTTAAACAGGCTGCACTATTTGAAAAAAAGGAAAATTTTTCTCAAGGTATGAGCCAGTAACGAACCCTGAGCTGAATCCAACCGGCTATGGCTGCACACAGACTACAGGGCGAGCTGGGCTTACACGGAGACCGTGCAGACAGCCGTAAACGGCGCTGCAAGGCCCAAAAACCCCCCTCTAGGTTATCCTATGTAGTGTTTTTCCACAATAGAGCTGGAGACTGGTGGAAAAACACTAATAGGAAATTTGAGAAAAAATGTGCAGCAGGCTGCACTAAGAGCAAAAAAGAACAACTGTGTGAGGCAGTGTGAACCCCCCCTGAGCTGAATACAACCGGGTATATGGCTGCACACAGACTACAGAGTGAGCTGCACACACACACACACACAGAGACCTTGCAGAACGCTGTTAAAACAGCGCTGCAAGGCAAGAGCAAGGTGAACAGTGAAGAACACACAGCGTTTTGCTAAATTAGCCTTTGGAAAGGAAAATAAAGCAATTAGCTAGCTCGACTGGCCCTCAGTTAGAACACAGCGTCCTGTCCCTAACTGAAATCACAGCAGAGTGAGCGCAAAATGGCGGCAGCGCTTTTTTATAGTGCAGAGTGACATCATTTCAGCAGCCAATCCCAGCCTTGCCAGTACTTACATGCCCACCATGCTAAACAGGATGTGCCCACACTTTCATTCATTCCTCATTGGCTGCTGCGTTCAATTTGAATTCTGGGAACTTCCGATTCCGGTATCCGATACGCGGGAAGTATCGGAATTCAGTATCGGAATTCCGATACCGCAAATATCGGCCGATACCCGATACTTGCGGTATCGGAATGCTCAACACTAGTGTCCACTGATCTATGTGTGGCTGTTCCTGAATTTGGAAAACTCAAGACAGCGGAGGTCTGAGCCTGCAAGTAAGTGTGATGTACCTCACATATGACAGCACATTGTGACTGGGACGTGACTTTCTGTGAAGTGCATGGACATCATGGAGCAGCAGCTCGGCCATGGCTACCACTCTCTGGTACATTACTCTTGAACATGTGCTTTTGTAAGACAATAACAAGAGAGATGAAAACTATCTAGGAGGAAGGATATGTTTCCGGCACACCGACCTGGTAAAAATCAAAAAAGTTTATTGGAACATAACAAAATTAATACTCATTTTTATAATTAATTCCTTTAGGGAATTTCGTATCTAGACGCAATATCCAAACAGTTTCCCTCATCAATAAATGTTTATGCCAGTCCCCTCCTCGTCTAGGACAACTGACTTTTTCTATGGCAAACATGTAAAGTGAATGAGGTCACCCTTGTGGATAGAAATGAAATGTTTGGTTGCCCCAGAATAAGAGCTATTATTGGCATTAATGTTGGCTATAGGTTCAGCGATCCTCTTTTTAAATTTACGGATTGTGCAACCAATATATTTCTCTTGACTTGAAGAGCACTGAATACAGTACACCACATGTCTGGTATCACAATTGATGAAAGTGGATATCTGATGATTTACTGTGGGGGATATAGATTTTTTTACGGTCCAAAGCAAAAGGACATACAATACATCTAGTTCCGCCACATTTGTGGATGCCTTTTACATTTAAGGAGGAGGAAGCAAGACATCTAGAAAGACTGGGTGACAGCATGCTGCCCAGGATGACAGCTCGCCTGGCAACACATCTATATCCACCGTTCATTATATTGCGCAGTTTATCGTCCTGATTTACAACAGGCGAGTACTTACAGATAATGTCTTTTTTTTTGTTTAAATTGTGGGCTGTGCGGAGTCAGATGTGTCTGGCATGAAAAATTCACTGTACGGTATAGAACGCATAGTATGGTGTGAATGTAACAGGACCGATTTAGAAGGGTGTTGCCACTAATTTTCTTCCTAAACACTCACTGATATACACTTTTTTAGTGTGTGGATCACTGGACAAAAAAATGTCAAGGAAAGGAGTCTCCTTGCAGGGCATACTCTAATGATAAATTTAAGGTTAAGATGTTGGAACTTAAGTAGGCTGAAAAATGATCTACATTAAGTGGGTCGCCTTGCCAAACTACAATCAGATCGTCCACATATCTACCGAACCATTTGATTTCATGAAAAATGGGATTATTGCTAGAAAATATGAAAGCTTCTTCCCACCAAGACACATAAAGTACAGCTAAGGACTAAGAAAATCTCGAGCCCATTGGGGCTCCCTGAACCGGGAGAAAAAATTTGGAACCAAACATAAAAAAATTGTGACATAACAAATACTGTGTAACCATAATAATTTTATGTTGGCAGAATAGTTCCTGTACTTATCCAAATGGTGTCTAATGGCTAGAACAGCTAGATTAAAAATAATCAATAATTGTCCATCCATGTGAAATGTTCAAAACACTCAATACTGTTGTAGTGTCCTTTAACCCCTTCATGACCGAGGGTATTTTCGTTTTTGAATTATGTTTTTTGCTCCTCTTCTTCCCAGAGCCATAACTTTTTTATTTTTTGGTCAATATGGCAATTGCAAGGGCTTGTTTTTTGTGGGACGAGTTGTACTTTTGATTAACACCATTGGTTTTAACATATTTTGTATTGGAAAATGGGGAAAAAAATCAAAGTGTGGTGAAATTGCAAAAAAGTGCAATCCCACAGTGGTTTTTTTGTTTTGCTTTTTTACTGTGTTAACTAAAGGCTGAAACTGACCTGCCATTATGATTCACCAGGTCATTACGAGTTCATGGACAACAGATATGTTTAGTTTCTTTTTTAACTTATTTGGTGAAAAAAAATTAAAAACTTTGTTAAAATAAACATATTGCGACATTTTCCGAAACTTGTAGCATCTCCATTTTTCGTGATCTACGTTAGGGTGAGGGCTTATTTTTTGCGAGCTGAGTTGACATTTTTAATTATTTAATTTTGGTGCAGATACGATAATTTGATTGCCCCTTATTGCATTTTAATTTAATGTCACCTTGACCAAAAACAGTAATTTTGGCATTTTGACTTTTTTTTATCACTACGTCGTTTAGCGATCAGGTTAATCTTTTTTTATTAATAGATCGGGCAATTCTGAATATGGTGATACCAAATATGTGTAGGTTTGGTTTTTTATTGTTTTATTTTGAATGGGGCAAGAGGGGGGTGATTTGAACTTTTATTTTTTTTATTTTTTATTTTTTTACTTTTTGCATGCTTCAATAGTCTCCATGGGAGACTAGAAGCTGCCAGAACCCGATTGGCTCTGCTATATACCGCACCAACCGGATTGCCTCTGCTACATACAGGTGATGATCAGATCGTCTGTATGTAGCAGGATTACTCACTTGCTTTGAGCGCCGACCACAGGGTCTGCAGTAGACCTCTGTTGTCATGCCAACCCATTGGTGGCCAGCGATCATGTGACAGGGGTCACCGATTGGCGGATTTCTGGCATTCTTGTCAGAAACGTAAGTTAAATGCCGCTATCAGTTAGACAGAGGCATTTAAAGGTTTAACGGCTGTGGGAGGATCGCAATTCCTCCCGCAGCTGTTAGTGGCACATGTCAGCTGTTCTAAACAGCTGATACGTGCCATAAATGTGGGCTTACCACCAGAGCCCACATCAAAGGGAGGGTGTCCGATATTGGTGTATTATTACCCCCGATGTCAGAAAGGGATTAAATAGCCAAGGATCCTGATCACCAGTGGCAAGAGATGGTCATCCAATCATTGGCATAAGTTCTCATTTAAGGATCCAATCCCAAAATAATGAGGCCAAGGGGATGTGGAAAAACCCCTTTATGGGACTTGGGGAGAATGTTGATGACCGGTATTAGGAGATGGTCAGGTAATAATCATCTTTGGAGTCTATTGTCTAGTACGCCAAAAATGACACCCTACCCCAAAAAGTTTAAAAGGGTATGTTTGAAGGAATCAGAGGGATTAGGAAAAAAGGGTTTACAGTTGGTACAATCTACCAATATATCATAGACTTATTTCTTGCATAATGTGTCCAATATAGTAATACAACTCCCTTGTCTGTATGTCTTATGGTCAGACTAGAATTAGCCTGCATTTCAGCAATAGCCTGGAACTTGAGGGTACTTGTGTTGCTGGTCAAGTCTGGTCTAGGCATAAAGAAACTTTAAATCTTTCAACAAGTGTTTGGGACAAATCCAAAGTTGAGATTTTAGATTGCGAAGGATAATATGATGAATTCTTGGGAATTATCCTAGTGTCCTTATCCATAACAAAATTAGAAGTCTCATCCAAGATCTGAAGTGACCTTAAAGCGAGTAGAGCATTATTTTCTTGGAAAGAAAAAGCAGAAATACCCACGGTATTCACGGTGGAAAATGAAATGCTAGGTGAAATCCCAAGAAATAATGAAAACCCTATATTAAGGGTCACCAATCTAACCCAAGAAGAGGTGCGAAATCGGCTAAATAAGATTAAAATAGATAAATCTCCGGGTCCGGATGGCATACACCCACGAGTACTAAGGGAACTAAGTAATGTAATAGATAAACCATTATTTCTTATTTTTAGGGACACTATAGCGACAGGATCTGTTCCGCAGGACTGGCGCATAGCAAATGTGGTGCCAATATTCAAAAAGGGCTCTAAAAGTGAACCTGGAAATTATAGGCCAGTAAGTCTAACCTCTATTGTTGGTAAAATATTTGAAGGGTTTCTGAGGGATGTTATTCTGGATTATCTCAATGAGAATAACTGTTTAACTCCATATCAGCATGGGTTTATGAGAAATCGCTCCTGTCAAACCAATCTAATCAGTTTTTATGAAGAGGTAAGCTATAGGCTGGACCACGGTGAGTCATTGGACGTGGTATATCTCGATTTTTCCAAAGCGTTTGATACCGTGCCGCACAAGAGGTTGGTACACAAAATGAGAATGCTTGGTCTGGGGGAAAATGTGTGTAAATGGGTTAGTAACTGGCTTTAGTGATAGAAAGCAGAGGGTGGTTATAAATGGTATAGTCTCTAACTGGGTCGCTGTGACCAGTGGGGTACCGCAGGGGTCAGTATTGGGACCTGTTCTCTTCAACATATTCATTAATGATCTGGTAGAAGGTTTACACAGTAAAATATCGATATTTGCAGATGATACAAAACTATGTAAAGCAGTTAATACAAGAGAAGATAGTATTCTGCTACAGATGGATCTGGATAAGTTGGAAACTTGGGCTGAAAGGTGGCAGATGAGGTTTAACAATGATAAATGTAAGGTTATACACATGGGAAGAAGGAATCAATATCACCATTACACACTGAATGGGAAACCACTGGGTAAATCTGACAGGGAGAAGGACTTGGGGATCCTAGTTAATGATAAAATTACCTGGAGCAGCCAGTGCCAGGCAGCAGCTGCCAAGGCAAACAGGATCATGGGGTGCATTAAAAGATGTCTGGATACACATGATGAGAGCATTATACTGCCTCTGTACAAATCCCTAGTTAGACCGCACATGGAGTACTGTGTCCAGTTTTGGGCACCGGTGCTCATGAAGGATATAATGGAACTAGAGAGAGTACAAAGGAGGGCAACAAAATTAATAAAGGGGATGGGAGAACTACAATACCCAGATAGATTAGCGAAATTAGGATTATTTAGTCTAGAAAAAAGACGACTGAGGGGCGATCTAATAACCATGTATAAGTATATAAGGGGACAATACAAATATCTCGCTGAGGATCTGTTTATACCAAGGAAGGTGACGGGCACAAGGGGGCATTCTTTGCGTCTGGAGGAGAGAAGGTTTTTCCACCAACATAGAAGAGGATTCTTTACTGTTAGGGCAGTGAGAATCTGGAATTGCTTGCCTGAGGAGGTGGTGATGGCGAACTCAGTCGAGGGGTTCAAGAGAGGCCTGGATGTCTTCCTGGAGCAGAACAATATTGTATCATACAATTATTAGGTTCTGTAGAAGGACGTAGATCTGGGGATTTATTATGATGGAATATAGGCTGAACTGGATGGACAAATGTCTTTTTTCGGCCTTACTAACTATGTTACTATGTTACTATGTAAATGTCAGCCAAAGAAGTCAGAGGAGAAGAACAATCATAGGTGTTTTTTTTTATCTAAAAAAAGGTCTCTCAAGGGTGAAAGGGTTTGAAATAAATCAAAATTCTTACTGGACACAAAGTTCAGGCCCTTTGCCAGGATGCTAATCTGGGATGATGAAAGGATTGTAGGAATCAAAATTGTGTTTAGTACTGATGGCTCTGT
The DNA here is from genome assembly GCF_032444005.1 of Ranitomeya imitator. Lineage (NCBI taxonomy): Eukaryota > Metazoa > Chordata > Amphibia > Anura > Dendrobatidae > Ranitomeya > Ranitomeya imitator. Next base: position 56,104,585 of record NC_091291.1, read on the forward strand.
CAGGCGCTAGATAGAAAACATCCACCTTACGTGAGCAGTGATACACAAGGGAGGGGATGATTAATGAGTAACTTTCACACATCAACACACACACATTTTCAAGTATACACTAGCGCATGGCCGAGCGGCCATGCAAACCTTTTATAGCAGCTGTACTACAAGACCTTCCAGATGGTCCAATAGGAGCCGCAACAGGACCTGAGCATGTGACCTCCGACCTCCAAAGGGAGGTCGTCCCATGGGCATTCTCAGTATGGGAAAAGCGGGACTTAGTCCCAGAAAGACCTGCTCGCCGCTGATCAGTGCTGGCTACAAAGTCAGAGCCTGGAAGGGCAGCAGTAACCAGTCGCACAGTATCAGCCTGAGCCAGACGCTGGGACCGATGTCTCCACTAAGCAGGCTCCACTGCGGCTGGAGAAGAATGGGAGACCACAGCGGAGATGGTTTGAGACTCCCCCTGTGCAGAGGTGGGAACTCAACACCTAACACTTGGTTTGCCAGACTTGCTCAGGTGTTCAATGAAATAGGTTCCACTGCTGATGAACCAACTGAGCTAAGGGATCTATGAAACAGCTTGAAAATATTTTGAGCCAAGAACATGCTGCCATTTGGACCAACCATTAGTGATGAACGAGCACTAAAATGCTTGGGTGCTTGTTGCTAAAGTCGAGCAAATTGTAATGCTCGGGTGCTCGAATCAAGTAACAAGTATAATGAAAGTCAATTGGAAACTCTAGGATTTTTCTGGTGGCCCCCTCCTCCAGAGGTGTGGAGTGGTCTAAAAACAGTGCTAATTTCGCATGGGACCAGCATGGGGAAGACCCCTGGAAGCATCTCTGAATCCCAGGTCACTGCTGGGAACAATGTCGTCAGAGTATTATGCCACTTTTACAGCCTGACAATAAAACAAACAAATCCAAAGATAAAATGGATTTTGCTATCAAAAATGTTAAGAAACATTATTTCCAGGATAATGACATGCACATAAGGCAACACAAATATGAGAAAAAAATGCTCCTCCACACCTTGGGCTATGTTCATATGTAGTGTTTTTCCTGCTTTGTTGACAATTGCATTGCTTTCAATGATGAAAAAAACATTCACAAGGAAATGTAATTTTAACATTTTACTACCTTATCTGGCTGTGTGGTGTGCGAGACATGATCAGATTCATTTAACAGTTTCAGTGAATAAGTGACTGAGGCAATAAGTGACGATGATACCAGGGGAATTAAGAGTGTATTTTCCCAGGAATCTCGGGTGCCAATCCGTATTGAAAAACATAATGATAAAGTCCGTATCAAAAATAGAATTGAGGGTGGCACTCACCGTCCAAATGAAATGTTCTTTATTCTGAATCACATTAAAAGACAGAGGCAGGAGAGTCATGTGGAGTCACATCAGACGACGGCCGTTTCGTGCTGTTGAGCACTTCTAAGGGACCAGTAGAAGTGCACACCAGCACAAAACGGCTATCATCCGATGAGTCTCCACATGAGACCCTCTGTTGTGAATTCTGTGGTCGAGCTCCCTCCTGTGGTCATGAGTGGTACTTCGGCTGGTTCTGTCTATGAGCTTCCTCTGGTGGATGTGAGTGGGGCTGCGACTTCTGAGTTTCCTTCCTCAGGTGACGAGGTTAAGTCGTTAGGTGCTGCTCTATTTAACTCCACCTAGTTCTTTGTTCCTTGCCTCCAGTCAATGTTCCAGTATTGGTCTTACTCTCTCCTGGATCGTCTTGTGGCCTGCCTGCCCTGCATAAGCTAAGTTCTGCTTGTGTTACTTTTGTTTGCTATTTTTTCTGTCCAGCTTGCTATATAGGTTTTTCTTGCTTGCTGGAAGCTCTGGGACGCAGAGGAAGCACCTCCGTGCCGTTAGTCGGTACGGAGGGTCTTTTTGCGCCCTCTGCGTGGTTGTTTGTAGGTTTTTGTGCTGACCGCAAAGCTATCTTTACTATCCTCGGTCTATTCAGTAAGTCGGGCCTCACTTTGCTAAAACCTATTTCATCTCTGTGTTTGTATTTTCATCTTTACTCACAGTCATTATATGTGGGGGCTGCCTTTTCCTTTGGGGAATTTCTCTGAGGCAAGGTAGGCTTATTTTTCTATCTTCAGGGCTAGCTAGTTTCTCAGGCTGTGCCCGAGGCACCTAGGTCTGGTCAGGAGCGCTCCATGGCTACCTCTAGTGTGGTGTGATAGGATTAGGGATTGCGGTCAGCAGAGTTCCCACGTCTCAGAGCTCGTCCTATGTTATTAGTAACTATCAGGTCACTTGGTGTGCTCTTAACCACCAGGTCCATTGTGTTTCTGAATCACCAGTTCATAACAGTACTGGAGGCCCAAAGTACTAATGCTTCTCAATAGAGGGAAAAGAGAAGTTCTGAGACCATTTTTTTTTCTCTGCACTGTGTTTTGTCTTTCTTTTCCCCTAGACATTTGGGTGGTTCAGGACACAGGTGTAGTGATGGACATTAAAGGTCTGTTTTCTTGTGTGGATAATCTCGCTGCAAGAGTACAAAATATTCAAGACATTGTGGTTCAGAAATCTATGTTAGAACCTAGAATTCCTATTCCTGACTTATTTTCTGGAGATAGAGCTAAGTTTCTGAATTTCAAAAATAATTGTAAACTGTTTCTGGCTTTGAAACCCCGCTCCTCAGGCGACCCAGTTCAACAAGTTAAGATCATTATTTCTTTATTACGTGGTGACCCTCAAGACTGGGCATTTTCCCTTGCGCCAGGAGATCCTGCATTATGCGATATTGATGCGTTTTTTCTGGCGCTCGGATTGCTGTATGATGAACCTAATTCAGTGGTTCAGGCAGAGAAAAATTTGCTGGCTCTGTGTCAGGGTCAGGATGAGGTAGAGATATATTGTCAGAAGTTTAGGAAGTGGTCTGTGCTTACTAAATGGAATGAATGTGCACTGGCAGCAATTTTCAGAAAGGGTCTCTCTGAAGCCCTTAAGGATGTCATGGTGGGATTTCCTATGCCTGCTGGTCTGAATGAGTCTATGTCTTTGGCCATTCAGATCGATCGACGCTTACGTGAGCGTAAAAGTGTGTACCATTTGGCGGTATTATCTGAGCATAAACCTGAGCCTATGCAATGTGATAGGACTTTGACCAGAGCTGAACGGCAAGAACACAGACGTCAGAATGTGCTGTGTTTTTATTGTGGTGATTCCACTCATGCTATCTCCGATTGTCCTAAGCGCACTAAGCGGTTCGCTAGGTCTGCCACCATTGGTACGGTACAGTCGAAATTTCTTTTGTCCGTTACTTTGATCTGCTCTTTGTCATCCTATTCTGTCATGGCATTTGTGGATTCTGGCACTGCTCTGAATTTGATGGACTTGAACTTTGCTAGGCGCTGTGGGTTTTTCTAGGAGCCCTTGCAGTATCGTATTCCATTGAGAGGAATTGATGCTACGCCTTTGGCCAAGAATAAGCCTCAGTACTGGACCCAACTGACCATGTGCATGGCTCCTGCGCATCAGGAGGATATTCACTTTTTGGTGTTGCATAATCTGCATGATGTGGTCGTGTTGGGGTTGCCATGGCTACAGGTCCATAACCCAGTATTGGATTGGAAATCTATGTCTGTGTGCAGCTGGGGTTGTCAGGGGGTACATGGTGATGTTCCAGTTCTGTCTATTTCATCATCCACCCCTTCTGAGGTCCCAGAGTTCTTGTTGGATTACCGGGATGTATTTGATGAGCTCAAGTCCAGTGCCCTACCTCCGCATAGGGATTGCGATTGTGCTATCGATTTGATTCCTCGTAGTAAGTTTCCTAAGGGTCGACTGTTTAATTTGTCTGTGCCTGAGCACGCCGCTATGCGGAGTTCCGTAAAGGAATCCTTGGAGAAGGGTCATATTCGCCCGTCATCGTCGCCATTGGGAGCAGGGTTCTTTTTTGTGGCCAAGAAGGATGGTTCGTTGAGACCTTGTATTGATTACCGCCTTGTAAATAAAATCACAGTCAAATTTCAGTACCCCTTGCCGCTGCTGTCTGATTTGTTTGCTCGGATTAAGGGGGCTAGTTGGTTCACCAAGATAGATCTTCGTGGTGCGTATAATCTTGTGCGTATTAAACAGGGCGATGAATGGAAAACAGCATTTAATACGCCCGAGGGCCATTTTGAGTACCTAGTTATTCGGGCTTTCCAATGCTCCATCAGTATTTCAGTCCTTTATGCATGAGATCTTCCGAGAGTACCTGGATAAATTCCTGATTGTATACTTGGGGGGCTGCCTTTTCCTTTGGGGAATTTCTCTGAGGCAAGGTAGGCTTATTTTTCTATCTTCAGGGCTAGCTAGTTTCTCAGGCTGTGCCCGAGGCGCCTAGGTCTGGTCAGGAGCGCTCCACGGCTACCTCTAGTGTGGTGTGATAGGATTAGGGATTGCGGTCAGCAGAGTTCCCACGTCTCAGAGCTCGTCCTATGTTATTAGTAACTATCAGGTCACTTGGTGTGCTCTTAACCACAAGGTCCATTGTGTTTCTGAATCACCAGTTCATAACAACCCTCCTACCTCTGTCTTTTAATGTGATTCAAAATAAAGGACATTTTATTGGGACGGTGAGTGCCACCCTCATTTAACAGTTTAATTTATGAAGGAGGGACTCTAAAAGTCGCAAAGCTTTTTTTTTTCAAGACCATCAGGCAGCCCTCACTATTTGTAGAGGGCCATCAGGTGGCCCTTACTATTGTTAGAGGGCAAACAGTCAACCCTCACTATTGTTAGAGGGTCAGCAGAAGTCTTGTGGACAGATAAGACCAAGATAGAACTTTTTGGTAAAGCACATCATTCTACTGTTTACTGTAAATGGAATGAGGCCAACAAATAAAAGAAAACAGTAGTTCCAGTCAAATATCGTGGCGATCCAAAGATATTTTAGGGTTGTTTTGCTGGCTCTGGCACTGAATTCCTTGATTGTATGCAAGGCATCATAAAATGTGAAGATTCCCAAAGGTTTTTGGGTCACAATGTAATGCCCAGTGTCAGAAAACTTGGCTTGCATCCCAGGTCATGTGTCTTCCAGCAGGATAATAACCCAAACATACTTCAAGAAGCACCCAGAAATCGATGGAAACAAAGCACTAGAAAGTTCAAAAGTGGCAATTTTAGCTTCACTAGAGGAAAGTAATCCACCACTACCTGTTAAAGATGCTGGATAAAAGCTCAAGGCAAGGGATATAAAGATTCATAATATTCTTAGTAAACATAAGGTATGCAATTTGTGTATATAAGATGTTATATATATCCCATAATGGACGAAATAACGGACAAATCGGAAAGAGATATATGCAAAAGAAAGAGAACAAAAAAACCGAACAAATGTCCAAATAAATTAAATAGATTTATTAGAAATAAATATACCAAATGGTAGAGGGGAAGGAAAACCAAAAAGAAGGCACAATACCAAGAAGACAGGGGCAAAAATATATATATATATATATACATATAATCACATTGTAATCATCAGTACATGATATAAAAATCTGTTCAAAAGAAGCCCTACAACACTGAAAATTATTGAATACAAAAGATTGCACAAAAAATAAGAAAATAATTAATCATATATGGCCATGCACCTTTTTTTTAAAAAAGAGAGAGAAAAATGGCCCAGAGTACTGAATTGTGTATATGTAATTTATACTCACTTAGAGTGCAACTAGTGCTTGATACATGCCATAAAAAATATATATACAATAGTATGCTGGCATAAGGTGCAACTAGTGTTAAGACTGTGCAGTCACATGACCTGGAGTACTAAGTTATCTATGTGTAATTTTTTCTGACTTAAAGTGCAATCAGTGCTTAATATATGCCATGTGAAGGTACTTATAAACATAGGCATGGGCCACACATAATATTAAATATTAAATGATCACTGTTGAAAAGAAATATTAGGCCAGGAGCATATGTTACCTATAGTGCTGCCGTCTCTTGGATGTGCCACTCCCCGACGCGCGTTTCGGCGTCAGCCTTCGTCAGGGGGTGAAAGATGCTACAGAGAAACTTCTCCTCTCTGGACTCGCTGGGTCACTTGAAATATTAAAGAAAATCCTGACATCTTGCAGTTTTCAGTCTGGTTACCGAACTTCATAATAGACTGATACTTCCTGTTCTGCACAAATCACTTCTCAGCAGTCTCATTATCATCACAGACAGGATTACAATGAAAGGTACAGGTGGCAAACCAATGACACTGGGGTCATCAACCTCTTCGAAGACTAGTTGCAGTGCCCAGTTCCTGCCTGGTTTCCTCATGGGTCATATACCCACTTCTGTCACTCTACAGCTGCGTCCATCACTGGGCATTATAGAGCTGCAATCCTCGTTGATAGGAGGAAGTTCTCCCCCCCAGCCTACATTTCCAGCTCATAAGGATAAGAGTGCCCCCCCCCCCTGTTGCAAGCATTTATGAAGTTGTTCTAAGCCCAAGTCATGGATCTATACCTTTAAATTCAAGAATACTGGCAAACGTTTCTACAATGCAAACATCTCACACAGGGATAATCCCGTCCACTCCATATGCACCTTCAAAAGTTTTTTGCCCAGCAACGATTATGCAAACCAGGAAAGGAGCACTGTCTCCTGCCCAAGTGGATCCATTCTACACACAATGTGATGCTTTTGACATCTGATGACCATCTAGATAACTCTTGGATTACAGTATTCGGGTTTCCTCAAGCCTTCCCTCGTACATATTACTGCAGTTTGCCCAGTACGGGAATATAGTAATGCACGTGATGTCAAATGCAGGTAAGTAGATGCACATTCAGTACCAGTCCAAGCTGCAAGCGAGGAAAGCATTGAGTAAAGTTGGAAAAATATTTGGAGATTGCATCATGATCGGCGTGAAACCTGGTATTGATAAGAATGTAATAACTAAAAGAAAACAGTAGTTACAGTAAAATATGGTGAAGATCCAAAGATATTTTAGGGTTGTTTTGCTGCCTCTGGCTCTGGATGCTTTGACTGTGTGCATGGCGTCAAGAAATGTGAAGATTTCCAAAGGTTTGGGGGTTGTAATGTAATGGCCAGAGTCAGATCACATGGTCATCCTAGGCCATGTGTCTTCCAGTAGGATAATTATCCAAAACATATTTCAAGAAGCATCCAGAAATGGATGGAAACAAAGCACTGGAGAGTTCAGAAGTAGTAATTCCATCTCCACTAGCGTAAAGTATCCCACCACTACCTCTAACATAAAGATGCTACAGAGAAACTACAAATATGCATATTAAATCAGTTAATTTTGCCTGTTTAGATGAATTTCTAAGTATAGATTACTGTAAAAAAAGGATCGGTCAATTAGTGCATGGAAAAAAGCTATCACGTTATGGACTATAGAAGTATGTGACCAGAATGAACACTTATTTCCAGCAGATGATACCTAGCACCTATCCATACACTAAATGCAGCTAATAGTGGTATTAATAGGGAGTAGTATAGATGTTACATTGGTATTTTTTCCTTAGGTTACAGCATGGATTATAATTTATAAGGCAATAATCCCTGACAAGATGCCTTTTATCAACTATCCCATCTGCACCACTCACCCTACACAAATTGTAGATAAGAATGGTATTATTGCAGAATATAGAAGGGATTTGAATTGGCCCTGGAAAGATTTTTTCTTCTATGTGACAGCAGCAAACTCTTGAGGAATGCAAGCGACCCAGCCTGCTTTGATGAATTTCTGAGTACAGATCACAGTAAAAAAAGGAATCTGACAATGAGTGCTTTAGTAAAAATCAATCGATTTATGGACTGTGGAAGAAATGGATGTGACCAGAATGAACATTTATTTCCAGCAGATGATACATATCACCTATTCACTAATAGTCAATAATCCCTGGCTAGATGCCTGTAATACGTTATCCCTACTGTGACAGCTCACCCTACACGAATTGCAGATAAGAGCGATATTATTAGTGAAGTTATTTGAATTATCACTGAAAGAAGTAATTAGTTTAGCATAGCAGCATCAAGGACTTTTATTTCATCAACTCTGCTGGGGAATATAGTGGAACATTTTGCATCTACTCAGACTTCTATGGAGGAAACTAGGATCTTCCATACTTACTGTACAAACTCTCCTGTCCTGGCTGTGAAATTCTGCATGCAGTGTGAGAAGTCCCTATGTGACGATCACTTTACAGCCCACAACAAGGCAATGGACAACCCACTGACTCTTTTGGTTCCCAAAAATGTTCCCTCAACTAGAAGGTGGAACCTCAGAAAAGGATTTTATTACATTACTAAGGAGTGGGTCTCCTAGACTGGTAAAGTGTATGCACTAAGTGCAAGGGATATCAAAAATTAGTAGGAGGCACTCCAATAACTCTCTGAAGAGATGTAGTGGAGGGCCTCTGAAAACATTTTTTTCCCATTATTAAAAAGTGGGTATCCTAGATTGGCAATCTGCAGTGCATGGGCTAAAATAAATACCCCTGGGGAGTATACATATATATCAATGAATGTTATAGGTACGCCTCTCAAAACTGTTAATGTGGGCACCATAAACACCATTAAAAATTAACAGCAAGGTTAGCATGATCACTCTGTTGAAATGCTGGTGGAGGAAAGAAAGGAGAAGGAGGAGGATGACACAAAAAAATATGAAATTCTGAAGCATATACACATTTGCGTGGAAAGGTGCGCACGGGAATAGACCAGAAAAAAAAACACTGAATTTGAGTTTTCTGCTGCTGTCATCCAGTGGTGTACAGAAGTTTGGCCCAATACAGCCCTTGTTCATTTTGATAAGAGTCAGCATGTCAGCATTTTCAGTTGACAGGTGGATATTCCTATCGGTTATAATACCCCGGTGGCACTAAAAAGTCGATCTAATAAAATGTTAGAGGCAGGGCTGGCCAGGACCTCCAAGTCATAGAGAGTGTTGTGAATTCTGCTCTTGGGCTCCCTCCGGTGGTTATGAGTGGTAGTGCTGCTAGCAGTCTTTGGATCGCAGCATTCATCAGGTGTGTCCACTTTTTGCAATTAGGACTGGGCTATTTAGTCTTGCTTGATTCTTTAGTCAGTGCCAGATGTCCATTGTTTTTGGAGGATTCACATCCCTGCCTGGTCTCTCCTGTTTTGCTGTTCTTTTCAACAAAGATAAGTTCTGGTTTTGTTTTTGCAGTCCACATGCTGTGGGCCTTATTGTTCAATGCATTTCCATGTTTTGTCTTGTCCAGCTTTGTCTGTGTAAGGATTTTTTCAGCCAAGCTGGTATCTCTGGAGATGCAGATATACCCTCCATGTCTTTAGTCAGATGTGGAGATTTTGTATTTTCTGTGGTGGATATTTTCTAGTGTTTTAATACTGACCGCATAGTACTCTGTTCTATCCTTTCTTTTTAGTTAGTATGGCCTCCTTTGCTAAATCCTGATTTCAGTCTGTGTATGTCATTTCCCTCTCCTCTCACAGTCAATATTTGTGGGGGGCTGTCTATCCTTTGGGGATTTTCTCTGAGGCAAGATAGTTTTCCCGTTTCTATCTCTAGGGGTATTTAGTCCTCCGGCTGTGTCGAGGTGTCTAGGGAGTGTTAGGTACATCCCACAGCTACTTCTAGTTGCGTTGTTAGGTTCAGGGTCTGCGGTCAGTACAGGTATCACCTTCTCCAGAGTACGTCTCATGCTGCTTCTAGGCCACCAGATCATAACAGTACAACTGGCCACAATGAGTTAAATGCATCTCAGAAGAAGGGAAGAAAAGTGCTGAGCCATTTTTTTCTGTAGTCTGTTGTGTCTTTTCTTCCCTCTTTTCCTCTGGGTGGCTCAGGAGTTTGGCGCTGGCATGGATGTTCAGGGATTGGCGTCTCGTGTGGACCAACTTGCTGCTAGAGTACAGGGTATTTCCGATTATATCGTTCAGACTCCGGTTTTAGAGCCTAGAATTCCAACTCCTGATTTGTTTTTTGGGGACAGGTCCAAATTTTTGAGCTTTAAAAATAACTGTAAACTGTTTTTTGCTCTGAAACCCAGTTCCTCTGGTGATCCCATACAGCAGGTTAAAATCGTTATTTCCCTGCTGCGTGGTGATCCTCAGGATTGGGCATTTTCCCTGGAATCTGGGGATCCGGCTTTGCTTAATGTAGACACCTTTTTTCAGGCGCTAGGGTTATTGTATGATGAACCTAATTCAGTGGCTCATGCAGAGAAGACCTTGTTGGCCTGTGTCAGGGTTAAAGGGACTCTGTCACCTGAATTTGGCGGGACTGGTTTTGGGTCATATGGGCGGAGTTTTTGGGTGTTTGATTCACCCTTTCCTTACCCGCTGGCTGCATGCTGGCTGCAATATTGGATTAAAGTTCATTCTCTGTCCTCCATAGTACACGCCTGCGCAAAGCAATCTTGCCTTGTGCAGGCGTGTACTATGGAGGACAGAGAATAAACTTCAATCCAATATTGCGGCCGCATGCAGCCAGCGGGTAAGGAAAGGGTGAATCAAACACCCAAAATCTCCGCCCATATGACCCAAAACCAGTCCCGCCAAATTCAGGTGACAGGTTCCCTTTAAGAAGCGGCAGAATCGTATTGCCAGAAATTTCGAAAATGGTCTGTGCTGACTAAATGGAATGAGGATGCCTTGGCGGCAAATTTCAGAAAGGGTCTTTCTGAATCCGTTAAAAATGTTATGGTGGGGTTCCCCACGCCTGCTGGTCTGAGTGATTCTATGACTCTGGCCATTCAGATTGATCGGCGCATGCGCGAGCGCAGAGTTGTGCACACTGTGGCGTTGTCCTCCGAGCGGAGTCCTGAGCCAATGCAGTGTGATAGGATTTTGTCTAGAGCTGAACGACAAGGATTCAGGCGTCAGAATAGGTTGTGTTTTTACTGCAGCGATTCTGCTCATGTTATTTCTGATTGCCCTAAGCGTACAAAGAGAATCGCTAGTTCTGTTACCATCAGTACTGTACAACCTAAATTTCTGTTATCTGTGACCTTGATCTGCTCATTATCGTAATTTTCTGTCATGACATTTGTGGATTCAGGCACCGCTTTGAACTTAATGGACTTAGAATTTGCCAGACGTTGTGGTTTCCCCTTGCAGCCTTTGCAGAACCCTATTCCTTTAAGGGGCATTGATGCTACACCGTTGGCTATAAATAAAACTCAGTTTTAGACACAGCTGACCATGTGCATGGCGCCAGCCCATCAGGAAGATTGTCATTTTCTGGTGTTGCATAATTTGCATGATGCTATTGTGCTGGGTTTTCCATGGTTACAGGTACATAATCCGGTGTTAGATTGGAAATCTATGTCTGTGACTAGTTGGGGTTGTCAGGGGGTTCATGGTCACATTCCTTTGATGTCAATTTCCTCTTCCCCCTCTTCTGAAATTCCTGAGTTTTTGTCAGATTTCCAGGATGTATTCGATGAGCCCAAATCCAGTTCCCTTCCACCGCATAGGGACTGTGATTGTGCTATTGACTTGATTCCAGGTTGTAAGTTCCCTAAGGGCCGACTTTTCAACCTGTCTGTGCCAGAACATGCCGCCATGCGGATCTATATTAAGGAGTCTTTGGAGAAAGGGCATATTCGGCCATCTTCTTCACCATTGGGAGCAGGTTTTTTTTTCGTTGCCAAGAAGGATGGCTCCTTGAGACCCTGTATTGATTATCGCCTCTTGAATAAGATCACGGTAAAATTTCAATACCCTTTGCCTTTGCTTTCTGATTTGTTTGCTAGGATTAAGGGGGCTAGTTGGTTTACTAAGATTGACCTTCGAGGTGCATATAATCTTGTTCGTATTAAGCAGGGGGACGAATGGAAAACTGCATTTAATACGCCCGAAGGCCATTTTGAATACCTTGTGATGCCATTCGGGCTCTCTAATGCTCCATCTGTGTTCCAGTCCTTTATGCATGATATCTTTCGGAGTTATCTTGATAAATTCATGATTGTATATTTGGATGATATTTTGATTTTTTCCGATGATTGGGAGTCTCATGTGAAACAGGTAAGGATGGTATTTCAGATCCTTCGTGATAATGCTTTATTTGTGAAGGGGTCTAAGTGCCTCTTTGGAGTGCAGAAGGTTTCTTTTTTGGGCTTCATTTTTTCTCCCTCATCTATAGAAATGGATCCAGTTACTTCTCCAGTGTGGTTAAACCCCTGACTGATTTGATGAAGAAAGGCGCTGATGTGACGAATTGGTCCTCCGCGGCTGTTTCTGCCTTTCAGGAGCTTAAACACCGATTTACTTCTGCCCCTGTGTTGCGTCAGCCGGATGTTTCTCTTCCATTACAGGTTGAGGTTGACGCGTCTGAGATTGGGGCAGGGGCCGTTTTGTCTCAGAGGAATTCTGATGGTTCCTTGATGAAACCGTGTGTTAGGGGTCGAGTTCCCGCTTCTGCACAGGGGGAATCTCGAGCCACCTCCGCTGCGGTCTCCCATTCTTGTCCAGCCGCAGTGGAGTCTGCTCAGCAAAGACGTCGGTCCCAGCGTCTTGCTCATTCTCACTCTGTTCTGAGAGTTACTGCTGCTTCTCCAGTCTCTGCCATTAAAGTTAGTGCTGGTCAGCAGCGAGCGGACTTCTCTGGGACCAAGTCCTTGTCTGCATGTACTGAGCATGCCCAGGGTAAGATCTCCCGTTGGAGATCGAGGGTCATGTGCTCAGGCTCTGCAGCACATTCCATTGGTCCTTTTGGCAGGTCTTGGAAGGGCAAAGGTACTGTAGCCACTTCCTGTGCTGCTGCTATATAAACTGCGCATGACCGCACGGCCATGAGCTAGTATTGCCTTACAATTGAATACGTGTGTTTGTTGTGAGTGCAAGTCGTTCATTAAATACCCCTACCCTATTGTATGACTGTTCGCGTATGGAGTATGGCTGCTATCTAGCGCCCGACTAATAACTCAACGTGTCACACACGTATCAGCGTCTATTGCTGTGACCGCCAGTGCGGCGCCACGCACCAGTAGTGCGCTTCCTGACCCACGTCTGGGTGCTTAGTGGTGCCTGCCAGCACGGCACAGTTCGCACTTCGGTGCTCTAATTATAAGAGTTGCCTAACACACCCTGTTGCGGTGTTGTGTCAGCAAGTGGTCTAATCGGACTTCAATCCTGTGTCTTGAGGTTGTGTTCGCTGACTCCTTGCTTGCACTCTTTAGTGCGGTATTGCGGACCTGTGGTTTTACCGGGTTCGCTTCCACCGCCATATTACGCTGCCATTTACTAGCAGCAGGTTTTTACCTGCACGGTGGACCCCGGACTGCGAACGCATCTATTACATCTTTCTTGGTGCGTTCCGCCAGTCCTAACAGAATACTAGCGCCAGAGTCTGGCTAGTAAATGGCAGACGATCAGCGTTTACAGCGGTACATCCAGCAGCTGGAGGGAAGGTTGGCGGCTCTAGAGCGTTCAACCTCAGCTGTGGATGTCACTGCTGTCGCTGTTCAGGCTGCAAGTGTAGCCGCAGGCAGTTTGTCCGCTGCCACCTCAGCCCCGACTTTATCCCATCTCCCGCTTCCTGACAAGTTTGCTGGTGACAGTAAACAATGTCGCGGATTCGTAAGCCAGTGCTCCATACATCTTGAGCTCCTGGCGGCGCGTTTCCCTACGGAACGGGCGAAAGTGGGATTTATTTTATCTCTCTTGTCGGGCAGGGCGTTGGAGTGGGCAACGCCACTTTGGGAGCATGATGACCGTGTGGTACAGAGTGCTTCGCTCTTTCTGGACGCTCTGAAGCAGGTCTTATTGGGACCCCGTATTACACACGATACTGCGCTCCAGTTATTGACAATCACTCAGGGTTCGTCCGTGGTCAGTCAGTTTGCCATCCAGTTCCGGACTCTAGCCTCGGAGTTAGAGTGGTCGGATAAAGTTCTAATTCCGGTGTTCTGGAGGGGACTGGCAGACCACGTGAAGGACGCCTTAGCCACCAGGGAGATACCCGCCACACTGGAGGAGCTTATTTCTCTTTCCACCCGCATCGACCTCCGTTTTCACGAACGAAGGTTAGAGCAGACCCAGTGTAGGCAGAGGTTTAAACTGGCTCCCACCTTCGCCAGACCTCTTGAATCTTCCGTTTTGGCGTCCGACTCCCATGAGCCCATGGAGGTTTCTCGAGCGGGACCTAAGTCTCAGGCCGCTCGAGTACCCATGGTTTGTAAAAATTGTCACCAACGAGGACATTACACTAATAAATGTCCACGGCGGTCGGGAAAACGATCGCGTCTAGTAACCTTAGGGGGAGGTTCACTAGACACAGCGGCTTTTTCCTCCAAACTGTCCTTTAAAGGGACAATCCTGTTTGACTCATCCACTCTACCAGTCGAGCTTTGTGTGGATTCAGGAGCAGAGGGAAATTTCATGTCCTCTGCTTTTGCTCTGCGCCACGCTGTACCACTTGTTATGCTCGCCAAACCTGTAACTGTTAGAGTTGTGAATGGGTCGACACTTCCACAACAAATCACACACCAGACTGTTCCATTCTCGTTGTCCATGTCCCCTTCCCACCAGGAGATTATTTCCCTTCTAGTCCTACCCGAGGGAATGGATGAGATTTTACTGGGAATACCCTGGCTCCGTTACCACTCCCCACATATTGAGTGGTCCTCTGGGAGAATATTGGGTTGGAGTAAGTCTTGTATGGGCAGTTGTGTGAGTGAGTGTGTACAGGTCTCTACTACCGAGGTACCCGCAGACCTTTCATCTCTTCCAAGGTACTATTGGTGCTATGCAGATGTATTCTCTAAAAAGGCAGCAGAGACTCTACCGCCTCATCACCCCTATGACTGTCCTATTGACCTCTTGCCTGGAGCTGAACCTCCTCGGGGAAGGGTATATCCCCTCTCTCTCCCTGAGACGGAGGCTATGTCTCAATACATCCAGGAGAATTTGGCAAGAGGATTCATTAGGAAGTCAGTGTCTCCTGCAGGGGCGGGATTCTTCTTCGTACAGAAGAAGAACGGGGAATTACGTCCTTGCATTGATTACAGGGGTCTCAATGCTATCACCATTAAAAATAAGTACCCGTTGCCCCTGATATCAGAGCTCTTTGACAGGCTAAGGGGAGCAAAGATATTCACCAAACTAGATCTGCGGGGTGCCTACAACTTAATTCGCATCCGTGAGGGGGACGAATGGAAAACGGCTTTCAATACCAGGGATGGGCACTATGAGTACCTGGTGATGCACTTCGGGCTCTGTAATGCCCCAGCCATTTTTCAGGACTTTGTCAACGATATCTTCCGGGATATGCTTTCCACCTCGGTTGTAGTCTATCTGGATGATATTCTCATCTTCTCTCCAGATATTGACTCCCACCGGAGAGATGTTGGCAGAGTCTTCGAACTCTTACGGGCGAATTCCTTATATGCAAAGTTGGAGAAGTGTGTGTTTGAATAGGAGTCCTTGCCTTTCCTGGGCTATATCATCTCGGCCCAGGGATTGGCTATGGATCCTGCCAAACTACAAGCAGTGATGGACTGGCAGGAACCCCATTCTCTTAAAGCGGTGCAGCGCTTTATGGGGTTCATAAATTACTATCGCCAGTTCATTCCCCACTTCTCAACTTTGGTAGCTCCCTTGGTATCCCTCACCAAGAAGGGAGCGAATCCCAAATCGTGGTCCGAAGGGGTCTCCAAGGCCTTCTCTTCTATAAAGTCCCATTTTGCCAGTGCTCCTATCTTACATCGTCCCGATGTGGGTAAGCCATTCCTTTTGGAAGTGGATGCCTCATCCGTTGGTGCTGGAGCAGTCCTCTATCAAAAGGATGCTCAGGGTCGGAAGCACCCATGCTTCTTTTTCTCAAAGACCTTCACACCAGCGGAGAGAAATTACTCCATCGGGGATAGAGAGTTGCTGGCAATGAAGTTGGCCTTTTTGGAGTGGAGACATCTCTTGGAGGGTGCTCGGTTCCCATTCCAAGTTTTCACGGATCACAAGAATTTGGTCTATTTACAAACAGCCCAGCGGCTGAATTCTCGTCAGGCCAGATGGTCCTTGTTTTTCTCCCGGTTCCACTTTACCCTACATTATCTCGCCGGGGAGAAGAACATTCGTGCTGACGCTCTCTCTCGCTCATTCGTGTCAGCTGAGGAGGAGGAGGACGAGCCTCGGCTCATTGTCCCTTCGGAGAGTCTGAGAACTGTAGCTCCGGTTTCGCTGGAGTCTGTGCCCCCGGGCAAGACTTTTGTTCCCATCAATTTGCGTCCGGAGGTTCTCGCTTGGGCTCATTCATCCAGAGTGGGTGGACACTTTGGGGCAAAAAGGACATCTGAGCTACTGGCGAGGACGTACTGGTGGCCACATATGGTTCGTGACGTCGGAGATTACGTTCAGGCATGTGTCTCTTGTGCCAAGAATAAGTCTTCCCGACAACGGCCAGCTGGTTTGTTATACCCTCTGCCGGTGGCAGACAGGCCCTGGGAGATGGTCGGGATGGATTTTGTTGTGGGTCTGCCCAAGTCTCGTGGCTGTACCATTATTTGGGTAATCACCGACCATTTTTCTAAAATGGTGCATTTGGTGCCGCTTCCCCGGTTACCTTCTGCACGGGCCTTGGCAGCGTTGTTTGTCAAACACATCTTTCGTCTTCACGGTATGCCAGACAAAATTGTCAGTGACCGAGGTCCCCAGTTTGCTTCTCGGTTCTGGAGAGAGCTTTGTCGTCTTCTCAGTATCGAGTTGAATCTCTCTTCGGCTTATTATCCCGAGACGAATGGGTTGGTAGAGAGAGCCAACCAGACCTTGGTCACATATCTGCGACATTTTGTTTCGGCTAAGCAGGATGACTGGGCATCTTTGCTACCGTGGGCGGAGTTTGCTCTTAACAATGCCGTCGCTGATTCCACTGGACAGACTCCATTCCTCCTTAACTATGGTCAGCATCCGCGGGTACCTGTGCCCATGCCCGTGTCTTCCGCCGATTCCAGGGTGGCAGACTGGGCTGTGGAGGCACGGGACATTTGGGATCGCACTCAGGATGCCATTCAGGCTTCCAAGGAGAGAATGAGGTCCTCCGCTGACGCACATCGGCGCCCCGCTCCAACCTTTGCTCCTGGAGACTTAGTGTGGCTCTCCGCCCGTAACATCAGGCTGCGAGTTGAGTCTACCAAGTTTGCACCTCGCTACTTAGGTCCTTTTAAGGTCCTCAAACAGGTTAATCCTGTGGTTTACCGTCTGGCCCTTCCTCCACGCCTAGGTATCACCGACACCTTTCACGTGTCCCTCCTTAAGCCCGTCTACATGTCCCGGTTTTCTGAGTCATCTACTGGGACGTTGGGTTCGTCTACGGACGATTACGAGGTGAACGCTATCTTGGGGTACAAGGTGGTTCGTGGCAAAAAATTTTATTTGGTGGATTGGAGGGGTTACGGTCCTGAGGATAGATCCTGGGAGCCTGCTGAGCACATTCAGGCTCCGCAGCTCATTGCTGCCTTCGAACGTAGCGAGGCCCAAGGAGGGGGGGGCCCTAGGAGGGGGGGTAATGTTAGGGGTCGAGTTCCCGCTTCTGCACAGGGGGAATCTCGAGCCACCTCCGCTGCGGTCTCCCATTCTTGTCCAGCCACAGTGGAGTCTGCTCAGCAAAGACGTCGGTCCCAGCGTCTTGCTCATTCTCACTCTGTTCTGAGAGTTACTGCTGCTTCTCCAGTCTCTGCCATTAAAGTTAGTGCTGGTCAGCAGCGAGCGGACTTCTCTGGGACTAAGTCCTTGTCTGCACGTACTGAGCATGCCCAGGGTAAGATCTCCCGTTGGAGATCGAGGGTCATGTGCTCAGGCTCTGCAGCACATTCCATTGGTCCTTTTGGCAGGTCTTGGAAGGGCAAAGGTACTGTAGCCACTTCCTGTGCTGCTGCTATATAAACTGCGCATGACCGCACGGCCATGCGCTAGTATTGTCTTACAATTGAATACGTGTGTTTGTTGTGAGTGCAAGTCGTTCATTAAATACCCCTACCCTATTGTATGACTGTTCGCGTATGGAGTATGGCTGCTATCTAGCGCCCGACTAATCACTCAACGTGTCCCACACGTATCAGCGTCTATTGCTGTGACCGCCAGTGCGGCGCCACGCGCCAGTAGTGCGCTTCCTGACCCACGTCTGGGTGCTTAGTGGTGCCTGCCAGCACGGCACAGTTCGCACTTCGGTGCTCTAATTATAAGAGTTGCCTAACACACCCTGTTGCGGTGTTGTTTCAGCAAGTGGTCTAATCGGACTTCAATCCTGTGTCTTGGGGTTGTGTTCGCTGACTCCTTGCTTGCACTCTTTAGTGCGGTATTGCGGACCTGTGGTTTTACCGGGTTCGCTTCCACCGCCATATTACGCTGCCATTTACTAGCAGCAGGTTTTTACCTGCACGGTGGACCCCGGACTGCGAACGCATCTATTACATCTTTCTTGGTGCGTTCCGCCAGTCCTAACCCCGTGTGCCTTCTTTTCTCGAAAATTTTCGCCTGCGGAACGCAATTATGATGTCGGCAATCGGGAGTTGTTGGCTATGAAGTGGGCATTTGAGGAGTGGTGACATTGGCTTGAGGGGGCCAAGCACTGTATTGTGGTCTTGACCGATCATAAGAATCTGATTTACCTCGAGTCTGCCAAACGGCTGAATCCTAGACAGGCTCGATGGTCCCTGTTTTTCTCCCGTTTTGATTTTGTGGTCTCGTATCTTCCGGGTTCTAAGAATGTTAAGGCTGATGCCCTCTCTAGGAGTTTTTTTGCCTGATTCTCCTGGGGTCCTTGAACCGGTCGGCATTCTGAAGGAAGTGGTGATTCTTTCTGCCATCTCCCCTGATTTACGACGGGTTCTTCAGGAATTTCAGGCTAATAAACCTGACCGCTGTCCAGTGGGGAAACTGTTTGTTCCTGATAGATGGACTAGTAAAGTGATTTCTGAGGTTCATTGTTCTGTGTTGGCTGGCCATCCTGGGATTTTTGGTACCAGAGATTTGTTTGGTAGGTCCTTTTGGTGGCCATCTTTGTCACGGGATGTGTGTTCTTTTGTGCAGTCCTGTGGGACTTGAGCGCGGGCCAAGCCATGCTGTTCCCGCGCTAGTGGGTTGCTTCTGCCTTTGCCGGTCCCTGAGAGGCCTTGGACGCATATTTCTATGGATTTTTATTTCAGATCTTCCTGTTTCCCAGAGGATGTCTGTTATCTGGGTGGTTTGTGACCGGTTTTCTAAGATGGTTCATTTGGTACCTTTGCCTAAATTGCCTTCCTCTTCTGATTTGGTTCCGTTGTTTTTTCAGCATGTGGTTCATTTGCATGGCATTCCGGAGAATATTGTGTCCGATAGAGGTTCCCAGTTTGTTTCTAGGTTTTGGCGGGCCTTTTGTGCTAGGCTGGGCATTGATTTGTCTTTTTCTTCCGCATTTCATCCTCAGACAAATGGCCAAACCGAGCGAACTAATCAGACTTTGGAAACTTTTTTGAGATGCTTTGTGTCTGCTGATCAGGATGATTGGGTGGCTTTCTTGCCATTGGCCGAGTTTGCCCTTAATAATCTGGCTAGTTCTGCTACCTTGGTTTCGCCTTTTTTTTGCAATTTTGGTTTTCATCCTCATTTTTCTTCAGGGCAGGTTGAGCCTTCTGATTGTCCTGGTGTGGATTCTGTGGTTGACAGGTTGCAGCAAATTTGGGCTCATGTGGTGGACAATTTGGTGTTGTCTCAGGAGGAGGCTCAGCGTTTTGCTAACCGTCGTCGGTGTGTTGGTTCCCGGCTTCGGGTTGGGATTTGGTCTGGTTGTCTTCCCGTCATGTTCCTATGAAGGTTTCTTACCCTAAGTTCAAGCCTCGGTTTATTGGTCCTTATAGGATTTCTGAGATTATCAATCCAGTGTCTTTTCGTTTGGCTCTTCCAGCCTCTTTTTCCATCCATAATGTTTTTCATAGATCTTTGTTGCGGAAATATGTGGTGCCCGTTGTTCCCTCTGTTGATCCTCCTGCCCCGGTGTTGATTGATGGGGAGTTGGAGTATGTGGTCGAGAAGATTTTGGATTCTCATTTTTCGAGGCGGAAGCTTCAGTATCTTGTGAAATGGAAGGGTTATGGCCAGGAGGATAATTCTTGGGTTGTTGCCTCCGATGTTCATGCTGATGATTTGGTTCGTGCCTTTCATTTGGCTCGTCCTGATCGCCCTGGGGGCTCTGGTGAGGGTTCGGTGACCCCTCCTCAAGGGGGGGGTACTGTTGTGAATTCTGCTCTTGGGCTCCCTCCGGTGGTTATGAGTGGTAGTGCTACTGTCTATGGATCGCAGCATTCATCAGGTGTGTCCACTTTTTGCAATTAGGACTGGGCTATTTAGTCTTGCTTGATTCTTTAGTCAGTGCCAGATGTCCATTGTTTTTGGAGGATTCACATCCCTGCCTGGTCTCTCCTGTTTTGCTGTTCTTTTCAACAAAGATAAGTTCTGGTTTTGTTTTTGCAGTCCACATGCTGTGGGCCTTATTGTTCAATGCATTTCCATGTTTTGTCTTGTCCAGCTTTGTCTATGTAAGGATTTTTTCAGCCAAGCTGGTATCTCTGGAGATGCAGATATACCCTCCATGTCTTTAGTCAGATGTGGAGATTTTGTATTTTCTGTGGTGGATATTTTCTAGTGTTTTAATACTGACCGCATAGTACTCTGTTCTATCCTTTCTTTTTAGTTAGTATGGCCTCCTTTGCTAAATCCTGATTTCAGTCTGCGTATGTCATTTCCCTCTCCTCTCACAGTCAATATTTGTGGGGTGCTGTCTATCCTTTGGGGATTTTCTCTGAGGCAAGATAGTTTTCCCATTTCTATCTCTAGGGGTATTTAGTCCTCCGGCTGTGTCGAGGTGTCTAGTGAGTGTTAGGTACATCCCACGGCTACTTCTAGTTGTGGTGTTAGGTTCAGGGTCTGCGGTCAGTACAGGTATCACCTTCTCCAGAGTACGTCTCATGCTGCTCCTAGGCCACCAGATCATAACAGAGAGACAGTTTGTGTCATGTGTCTAGCTTGGATACCCAATAGTCGTAAGGCAAAGAGGAATCATGGAGGATGGTGGAACGGTCATCTGGGTACTCCTTCAGCATCTTCCAAAACTTTTCCCTTCGTGTCATAGTGCCCCGCACCTCAGGGCCCGAGAAAGCTGTCCCAGGCCTTTGATAGTGTTCTGCTGCCTCTACTGCTTCTGATGTGTGTTTTCCTCATTTCTACCCCTTTGTTGTTCAAGGAGCTGTGACCTATGCCACCGTCATTGCCAGATGGGAATGTTTTAAATAATCCTTCAACTAGGGCCTTCTGGTACTGCAGCATTTTCTTAGACTTCTCCATTTGACATAGAGATGGAATGTTCTCCTTGTAGCATGGGTGTTGGCCAAAATGAAAACAACATAAGGGTCAAGGGAAAAGCAGCAGAACATAAGCTTAGCCATGTGTGCCAGACTGCCAAAAACCAAGACTTCCGTTTTCCACCAAAAGGACAACTGTCCATCTTCTCCTCTTCCTTGTCCTCCTCCTCTTCTTCCTTCTTCTCCTCGTCTTCAGTTCATCCATGTCGAACAGACAGGATGAAGGTGGTGTGAGAAATACCGTCTGTAGTACAGCCAACCAGCTTCTGTTCTTCTTCCATCTCATTATCACCCAATCTGCGTTGAGAAGATGAGATGAGGCTGGGCTGTGTAGCATCACCCTGTATAGTTTCTTGCTCCATCTCAACTTGCTCCACCTGCAAAGCCTCCTCTTTAATTGTGAGCAGCAAGCATTTCAGTAGACAGTGGACAGAGAAATGGGAAGGTTAAGCTGATTGTGTCATCATCACCGTTTATCACCTTGGTCGAGTCCTGAAAATTTTGGAGAACCACATAGATCACATGCCCACTCATAGAATCACATGCCCACTCATCAGCTCTTATCTGTAGAGGCTGACTGGAACGCCGACTGGCATTATTTGCTATCCATCTAACAACCTTTTTGCACTGTTCTGGCTTTAAGAGTGATGTTTCGCACCCCCCTACAAAGTAGGACAGGAAGCTAGATCAACATGATGTGTGTGTGCTTGTTGTGATCCCATGGTAGGCACAGTTTCACTTTGACCATAGCCTCAAAATAAGCATCACGTTCACTCCCCATTCTTTACCACGCGTCTTTCTCGTTTTTTATTTTGTATGATATATCCCTGTTGAGAAAACGTTGCAGACAGAATTACAATGCCAGAATGCCAGCATTCCTCCTGCTACACGGCACTTCGGCCACACGAACCTGGACACACAGCGCTGTTCATCTGCAATTGACTTGCCCCTGCCTGATGCGCTTTCTTCGCCTTGTGGTATCCAGCAGTCACCCAGCACATACTCGCTATAGCAGGCTCCTAAAAAAAGTCCGAATGCTCTCTTGCTCATACATAGCGTTCCTCCACATCCAGCTCATGTTAAAGAATGTTCTAATGAAGGTCCTATGACGGCCTGAAAACATTCATAATTAATTTTTGTCTGGATGCACAATAAAAGGAAGCTCTATTTGTTCACATACTTAGTGCCAAGTTTGTTACTATTGTTTAACGGGTTGGATACCTGACTTGAGCACCAACAGCACAACAACTATAGAGTGCCGTGTTCTTCTACTTTGCTATATTCTTAACGTGACATACACGTATTTTATGTTGAAGCATATCCCACCTCTATTGATTTATATATTTACTGTATGTCCTTTTTTAGACGTACATATTTATATGTTTTACACTTATTAATACGTCTCTTACAGGTGTTTTTGTACTTTTTATGTGCACCATTGACTTTTTATACTATATCTACATTATTGCCACTTTAGATGCTTTGTTCAATGTCTTTTAGCCAATAACTGCATTATACATTTATTTCATTACGTTTAGCCCATTTCTCTGTAATACCTGGTCACTTCCGTATTTGCAGGCACTTTTTGTGTGTCGTTAGTGCCACCTTCTACCCTTCCACCCTTTTTTGTCTCAATAAATATATTGTTTTAACCATCCCAACTATTATCCTTCATTTTTTTTACCTTGTTCGCCTTTTCCTCCTTATTTATTTATAAGATTAAATGACCAAGAATATCTAGTTCTTAACAACCTAATTACAATGCACATACCAGACAAATCAAGTTTGACCACTAATAATATTTTGTGAGAACTGATTTTACAAAGAAATGAAAGAATAATATCAAAAGCTTTATATTTTCATGCAATAAACAAGAAATACCTTCCTGCATAAAAGAATGCAATTAGAATAAAATGCTTGCTTTATCCCAGACAAAATAAAAACCATTTAAAAAAAAAATACACATTCATATTCAACATCAATAAACTATCAAGAACTTTATTATAAAAATAATTCCTAGAGGGTACAGAACCCCAGTTAAATAAAGCTGACAAGTTGTACTCTTCAAAATGTTGGAGATGTAATAAAGACCCAGGCAACTCCTCTAACATTTAGTTTATTTGCCCCCAAATCAAGCCATTATGGGTTTAAATAAAACAATACATATAAATGTTCAAAATAATCCTTACCGTGGTCCAGACACATCAAGACATATGGCATAACAGCGTGTGCTGCAACTTTAGCAGGTGTATGCACACAACTTTCCCAGTCAATGCACGTCTTGAGGCCTTATGCTAGAGACCAAGGCCCAGGTATGTCACCACTGCTTAAGTCGGTCTGAAGATGCAATGAGGACTAACTGGGTAGCAATTAGAAGCCGAGGGGCTGATAAAGCAAAAATATTGAGTCTGCCTAATGGGAGTGCATTATATTAGAGTCTGTCTATGGAGGGCTCATTATACTATATAGAGTCTGCCGATGGGGGCTGGATTATACTATATAGAGTCATATATATATATATATATATATATATATATATATATATATTTATATAAATATATATACAGAGAGAAAGTCTGCCTATGGGAAGTGAATTATACTATATAAAGTCTGCCTATAGGGAATGCGTTATGCAATAAAGAGTCTGCCTATGGGGGTGCATTATACTATATGAAGGCCTATGGGGAGTGCATTTTACCATATGGAGGCCTCTGGGGAGTACATAATCTATATGGAAACCTATGGGAAGCGCATTACACTGTACTGAGGACTATCTGGTGCATTATACTAGACGAAGGTTATCTAGGAGGCCATTATATACTGTGGAGATCACAGTGATGGGGCCATCAAACAGTGTTGGAGCCATCAAACAGTTTGGAAGATACTAAGGGTCAGTATACTGCATATACAGTTAGTGGGCATTATACTGTGTATAAGAGAGCATCATACTGTGTAAAGGGGAGATGTACAGGGGGGAAACTCGGGACATTACTAAATGTAAAGTGTGTACTTATTGTGATAGCGAACTCAGGTTACTGTGACTGTCAAAGAGGCACACAGAGGGCATTATTCTTTTCTAGTCGACAAATTGTGGGCAGTGTTTTCTAAGGCACTTGCACTCGGCATTACTGTATTCTAGAGGGTTGCTTTAGAATTTAGCAGGTACAGTAATAGGGACACATACGGCAGCAGAGGCTCAGCATTGGGATATAAGCAGGATGAGGAGTTTGTGCAGGTTGGGAATAGTCCCATTGGGACAGTGCTGAAAATATGAGATGTGAAATTTGTCTTTGTTGTATTCTCTTCAGCCGAGTCCGGGATGGAGAAGTTGTCGTGTCGGTCTGGGCCAGATGGAAAAGATGTGAAAAGTGAACGATTCCATCAGAAAGAACATCAGCAGTAAGTCAACATCATTACTGTGCTGTACTCTATTATATGTTCTGTAGAACTGGTATCTACCACTGACCATAATATTGGTCTTTATATAGAGATTATTTTCAGCAACAGAGCAGTCATCTGCTGACTTCCAAATTTACCCACTATTAGGGTGTGTCACCCAGTTCTAATCAAGGTTACCTGGTTAGGGACCCACTCAGAAGTTTTGCCCCCCCCCCCCAATCCAACACCCTAGCTACGCTTCTGGCTTTCACCGATACTCAAAACTGGTGTAAGTGCTAATTGGTAAGTTACATGGACAATTGAGCATTTTTATCAGTATAAGGAAGGAAGCACTCATAAGTCAGCCCATATACTTTATACTAATACATGTATGGGTTGGAAAGATGGGAAGTGCCTCAATACATTTTTTCTTTACAATAAAATTGTGCCTCCCTCCAGCCTGTTGCGGTAAGGTATCCTACTATTGCCTATCACTGGTTTCGGCCCTTATTAAGTGTTCAGTTCAACAGAAATTTCAATTTCTTCAAAATCATTTGGACTTTAGCTACAAAATTCTCCTGTTATAAGCAATTTGCCTTTTTATTTTGTGTTTTTGGGCTCAGTAGGTGCCTGCAATGGAATTGGAAAATAAGTGACTACAATTCCTCATTTCCAGTTGGGTTTTACTTGGTTTACATGTTTTTCTAAAGCTCCTCAATTTATTCGATGCTTTGATAAAACAGTGGTACATATCTCTTCAATTTTCACTCAATCATTAGGAACTTTGAAAAATGACCCACAGATATCTGTGACTTATACGGTTTTGACTCTATGCAGTACACATACTACCAAAGCTACATAAATACTGTGACTAATGACTATGAATAAGTGAATCTGTTGTGTTAGTTCAACTCACGTGGCGTTATAATGAGGTAGGGAAAATAGGAACACCGTCACTTTACTTCTTGGGTTGGTTTATTATATAACGGCCTAAACCAACACAAGGGAAAATAAACTCAGCCTTCCAGGCTAAAACAAGAAAAACAAAACGCTGCAATACAGTCCATACGTTGTGGGTGGCACCCCGCTCTGGAGCAACACAAGTTGTTCTGCCCTCTGAATATAGGGCAATATGTTTGTATTTATGTGCTGGTTAGTTGGTTATAGCACCATCTGGTGGTGGCTGAATGTGTAGCCTGTGTCTTTAACAGCAGATAGAGTGTTGCATTTTGGGATTGAAGCAAGGTATGCTGGGAAGAAGACTCCATTTTCTTCTGTGTACTTCATGGGACGCACGTGCTTATTTGTCCTCCTGTAATTGCTCCAACTTGAGTTTGCTATCCTGTTAAAGCATATCTGGTAAGATTAGTATATCTGTTCTTGCAATGCAGTATTGTACAGAGATGTGATTAACTGTATAGCAGCCAGTACATAGGAGGTGTGATTAGAGATCTGTGTATTTCCATGTTAAAGTTTGCATCACACTGTATGCTTTCCTGTTAATTGCAAGTGTTAGCTGTGTGATTATTTGCCCAATACTTACCTTTGTTGCTTGTATTCTTATAGTTTTACCACATGTTCTATACCTTTTCACCAATAAACAAGTTAGACTACAGAGAACGGTCTGCTTATTTGGAAGACAGAAAGTGGTTTATGTTGTATGTCAGATTACACACCGTGTCATCGTGTATGAAAGCAGAACAGTAAAACAGATGCTAGACGCCTGCAATAGTGAATATGACTTATGGAGCCGCTTGCACCCACACCACACTGCCTGCGGATACTGCAGTGGCCGCCATACAGTCACAAGTACAGAGAGTGCAGCCCTCAAACAAGCACGACACATCTCAGACCAAGCAGAAGTTTATTTTTACTCACTCTGAGACTCCCTACAGTCTGCAAACAGACACACGATGTCCACAAGCCAGAAATCTTCACTCAGGATGAGGTCCCATACAAGCTGCTCTAACAAGTCTTTATCAAAGCATTGTGCTGCTGTCGCCCGTGCAGAAGCTGAGGCGGCAAAAGTAAGATCCTCCTTCGCTGCGCAAGAGATGAAGTTTAAAGCTAAGACAACCAGATTAAGAAGTGGATCGAGCATGCCTACAATCGAATTTTGAAAGACTTACCACAGAAAAAGATGCAGCAATAGCCAAGGCTAAGTTCTTAGAAGTCATAGAGTTTCCTGAATCTGAGAGAGGCAGCGACAAATTTGAACCAGACCTAGATCGACAGGATCCAGCACAACGTGTCTCAGAATATGTTTACCAACATCCCAGAATAGACGGCAACCTTGATCCATTACTCCAACCAGCCTATGCAGATTACCAGAGATCCTTCCTTAACCCCTTCCCGACCTGTGACACAGCGTATGCGTCATGAAAGTCGGTGCCAATCCGACCTGTGACGCATATGCTGTGTCACAGAAAGATCGCGTCCCTGCAGATCGGGTGAAAGGGTTAACTCCCATTTCACCCGATCTGCAGGGACAGGGGGAGTGGTAGTTTAGCCCAGGGGGGGTGGCTTCACCCCCTCGTGGCTACGATCGCTCTGATTGGCTGTTGAAAGTGAAACTGCCAATCAGAGCGATTTGTAATATTTCACCTAAAAAAATGGTGAA
This sequence comes from Ranitomeya imitator, assembly GCF_032444005.1. NCBI lineage: Eukaryota > Metazoa > Chordata > Amphibia > Anura > Dendrobatidae > Ranitomeya > Ranitomeya imitator. The sequence goes on from NC_091291.1 coordinate 56,131,864, forward strand.
ATATTACAATCCAGCCATGGCCGATGCTGAAATATCATCGGCCATGGCTGGAAATACTAATGTGCCCCCACCCCACTCCTCCGATCGCCCCCGCAGCCCCCCGATCTGTGGCCCGCTCCCCTCCGTCCTGTGCTCCGCTCCCCCGTCCTCCTGTCCGCTCCCCCCGTGCTCCAATCACACCCCCCCGTGCTCCAATCAAACCCCCCCGCACTCCGATCCCCCCCCGTGCTCCGATCCACCCCCCCTGCACACCGATCCACCCCCCCTGCACACCGATCCACCCGCCCGCACACCGATCACTCTCCCCCATGCTCCGATCCCTCCCCCCCGTGCTCCGACGCCCCCCCGTGCCCTGATCTCCCCCCCCTGTGCCCTGATCTCCCCCCCTTATACTTACCGATCCTGGCGGGGTCCGTCCGTCTTCTTCCCCGGGCGCCGCCATGTTCCAAAATGGCGGGCGCATGCGCAGTGCGCCCGCCGAATCTGCCGGCCGGCAGATTCGTTCCAATGTGAATTTTGATCACTGTGATATAATCTATCACAGTGGTCAAAATAAAAAAACAGTAAATGACCCCCCCATTTGTCCCCCATAGATAGGGACAATAATAAAATAAAGAATTTTTTTTTTTTTTCACTAAGGTTGGAGTTAGAACTAGGGTTAGGGTTAGGGGTAGGGTTAGGGGTAGGGGTAGGGGTAGGGTTAGGGGTAGGGTTAGGGGTAGGGGTAGGGGTAGGGTTAGGGGTAGGGGTAGGGTTAGGGTTAGGGGTAGGGTTAGGGGTAGGGGTAGGGTTAGGGTTAGGGTTTCGGTATGTGCACACGTATTCTGGTCCTCTGCGGATTTTTCCGCAGCGGATTTGATAAATCCGCAGTGCTAAACCGCTGCGGATTTATGGCAGATTTACCGCGGTTTTTCTGCGCATTTCACTGCGGTTTTACAACTGCGATTTTCTATTGGAGCAGTTGTAAAACCGCTGTGGAATCCGCAGAAAGAAGTGACATGCTGCGGAATGTAAACCGCTGCGTTTCCGTGCAGTTTTTCCGCAGCATGTGTACAGCGATTTTTGTTTCCCATAGGTTTACATTGAAATGTAAACTCATGGGAAACTGCTGCGGATCCGCAGCGTTTTCCGAAGCGTGTGCACATACCTTTAGAATTAGGCTATGTGCACACGGTGCGGATTTGGCTGCGGATCCGCAGCGGATTGGCCGCTGCGGATCCGCAGCAGTGTTCCATCAGGTTTACAGTACCATGTAAACCTATGGAAAACCAAATCCGCTGTGCCCATGGTGCGGAAAATACCGCACGGAAACGCTGCGTTGTATTTTCCGCAGCATGTCAATTCTTTGTGCGGATTCCGCAGCGTTTTACACCTATTCCTCAATAGGAATCCGCAGGTGAAATCCGCAGTAAATCCGCAGGTAAAACGCAGTGCCTTTTACCCGCGGATTTTTCAAAAATGGTGCGGAAAAATCTCACACGAATCCGCAACGTGGGTACATAGCCTTAGGGTTAGGGTTGGGTTGGAATTAGGGTTGTGGTTAGGGTTAGGGGTGTGTTGGGGTTAGGGTTGTGGTTAGGGTTACGGCTACAGTTGGGATAAGGGTTAGGGGTGTGTTGGCGTTAGAATTGAGGGGTTTCCACTGTTTAGGCACATCAGGGGGTCTTCAAACGCAACATGGCGCCACCATTGATTCCAGCCAATCTTTTATTCAAAAAGTCAAATGGTGCTCCTTCCCTTCCGAGCCCCGACGTGTGCCCAAACAGTGGTTTACCCCCACATATGGGGTATCAGTGTACTCAGGACAAACTGGGCAACAATTACTGGGGTCCAATTTCTCCTGTTACCCTTGAGAAAATAAAAAATTGCTTGCTAAAACATCATTTTTGAGGAAAGAAAAATGATTTTTTATTTTCACGGCTCTGCGTTGTAAACGTCTGTGAAGCACTTGGGGGTTCAAAGTGCTCACCACATATCTAGATAAGTTCCTTGGGGGGTCTAGTTTCCAAAATGGGGTCACTTGTGGGGGGTTTCTACTGTTTAGGCACACCAGGGGCTCTGCAAACGCAACGTGACGCCCGCAGACCATTCCATCAAAGTCTGCATTTCAAAACGTCACTACTTGACTTCCGAGCCCCGACATGTGCCCAAACAGTGGTTTACCCCCACATATGGGGTATCAGCGTACTCAGGACAAACTGGGCAACAATTACTGGGGTCCAATTTCTCCTGTTACCCTTGAGAAAATAAAAAATTGCTTGCTAAAACATCATTTTTGAGGAAAGAAAAATGATTTTTTATTTTCACGGCTCTGCGTTGTAAACGTCTGTGAAGCACTTGGGGGTTCAAAGTGCTCACCACATATCTAGATAAGTTCCTTGGGGGGTCTAGTTTCCAAAATGGGGTCACTTGTGGGGGGTTTCTACTGTTTAGGCACACCAGGGGCTCTGCAAACGCAACGTGACGCCCGCAGACCATTCCATCAAAGTCTGCATTTCAAAACGTCACTACTTGACTTCCGAGCCCCGACATGTGCCCAAACAGTGGTTTACCCCCACATATGGGGTATCAGCGTACTCAGAACAAACTGGGCAACAATTACTGGGGTCCAATTTCTCCTGTTACCCTTGAGAAAATAAAAAATTGCTTGCTAAAACATCATTTTTGAGGAAAGAAAAATGATTTTTTATTTTCACGGCTCTGCGTTGTAAACGTCTGTGAAGCACTTGGGGGTTCAAAGTGCTCACCACATATCTAGATAAGTTCCTTGGGGGGTCTAGTTTCCAAAATGGGGTCACTTGTGGGGGGTTGCTACTGTTTAGGCACACCAGGGGCTCTGCAAACGCAACGTGACGCCCGCAGACAATTCCATCAAAGTCTGCATTTCAAAAGTCACTACTTCCCTTCTGAGCCCCGACGTGTGCCCAAACAGTGGTTTACCCCCACATATGGGGTATCAGCGTACTCAGGAGAAACTGGACAACAACTTTTGGGGTCCAATTTCTCCTGTAACCCTTGGGAAAATAAAAAATTCTGGGCTAAAAAATTATTTTTGAGGAAAGAAAACGTATTTATTATTTTCACTGCTCTGTGTTATAAACTTCTGTGAAGCACTTGGGGGTTCAAAGTGCTCACCTCACATCTAGATAAGTTCCTTTCGGGGTCTAGTTTCTAAAATGGGGTCACTTGTGGGGGGTTTCTACTGTTTAGCCACATCAGGGGCTCTGCAAACGCAACGTAACGCCCGCAGAGCATTCCATCAAAGTCTGCATTTCAAAATGTCACTACTTGACTTCCGAGCCCCGACATGTGCCCAAACTGTGGTTTACCCCCACATATGGGGTATCAGCGTACTCAGGAGAAACTGTACAACAACTTTTGGGGTCAAATTTCTCCTGTTACCCTTGGGAAAATAATAAATTGCAGGCTAAAAAATCATTTTAGAGAAAATAAAATTTTTATTTTATTTTCATGGCTCTGGGTTATAAACTTCTGTGAAGCACTTGGAAGTTCAAAGTCCTCACCACACATCTAGATTAGTTCCTTTGGGGGTCTAGTTTCCAAAATGGGGTCATATGTGGGGGATCTCCAATGTTTAGGCACACAGGGGCTCTCCAAACGTGACATGGTGTCCGCTAATGATTGGAGCTAATTTTCCATTTAAAAAGCCAATTGGCGTGCCTTCCCTTCCGAGCCCTGCCGTGCGCCCAAACAGTGGTTTACCCCCACATATGGGGTATCAGCGTACTCAGGACAAACTGGACAACAACATTTGCGGTCCAATTTCTCCTATTACCCTTGGCAAAATACGAAATTCCAGGCTAAAAATCATTTTTGAGGAAAGAAAAATTATTTTTTATTTTCATGGCTCTGCATTATAAACTTCTGTGAAGCACCTGGGGGTTTAAAGTGCTCAATATGCATCTAGATAAGTTCCTTGGGGGGTCTAGTTTCCAAAATGGGGTCACTTGTGGGGGAGCTCCAATGCATAGGCACACAGGGGCTCTCTAAACGCGACATGGTGTCCGCTAACAATTGGAGCTAATTTTCCATTCAAAAAGTCAAATGGCGCGCCTTCCCTTCCGAGCCCTGCCGTGTGCCCAAACAGTGGTTTACCCCCACATATGAGGTATCGGCGTACTCGGGAGAAATTGCCCAACAAATTTTAGGATTCATTTTATCCTATTGCCCATGTGAAAATGAAAAACTGAGGCGAAAAAAATTTTTTTGTGAAAAAAAAAGTACTTTTTCATTTTTACAGATCAATTTGTGAAGCACCTGAGGGTTTAAAGTGCTCAATATGCATCTAGATAAGTTCCTTGGGGGGTCTAGTTTCCAAAATGGGGTCATTTGTGGGGGAGCTCCAATGTTTAGGCACACGGGGGCTCTCCAAACACGACATGGTGTCCGCTAACGATGGAGATAATTTTTCATTCAAAAAGTCAAATGGCGCTCCTTCCCTTCCGAACCTTACCATGTGCCCAAACAGTGGTTTACCCCCACATGTGAGGTATCGGTGTACTCATGAGAAATTGCCCAACAAATTTTAGGATCCATTTTATCCTGTTGCCCATGTGAAAATGAAAAAAATTGAGGCTAAAAGAATTTTTTTGTGAAAAAAAAGTACTTTTTCATTTTTACGGATCAATTTGTGAAGCCCCCGGGGGTTCAAAGTTCTCACTATGCATCTAGATAAGTTCCTTCGGGCGTCTAGTTTCCAAAATGGGGTCACGTGTGGGGGAGCTCCAATTTTTAGGCACACGGGGGCTCTCCAAACGTGACATGGTGTCCGCTAAAGAGTGGAGCCAATTTTTCATTCAAAAAGTCAAATGGCGCTCCTTCCCTTCCAAGCCCTGCCGTGCGCCCAAACAGTGGTTTACCCCCACATATGAGGTATCAGCGTACTCAGGACAAATTGGACAACAACTTTCGTGGTTCAGTTTCTCCTTGTACCATTGGGAAAATAAAAAAAATGTTGCTAAAAGATAATTTTTGTGACTAAAAAGTTAAATGTTCATTTTTTCCTTCCATGTTGCTTCTGCTGCTGTGAAGCACCTGAAGGGTTAAAAAACTTCTTGAATGTGGTTTTGAGCACCTTGAGGGGTGCATTTTTTAGAATGGTGTCACTTTTGGGTATTTTCAGCCATATAGACCCCTCAAACTGACTTCAAATGTGAGGTGGTCCCTAAAAAAAATGGTTTTGTAAATTTCGTTGTAAAAATGAGAAATCGCTGGTCAAATTTTAACTCTTATAACTTCCTAGCAAAAAAAAATTTTGTTTCCAAAATTGTGCTGGTGTAAAGTAGACATGTGGGAAATGTTATTTATTAACTATTTTGTGTCACATAACTCTCTGGTTTAACAGAATAAAAATTCAAAATGTGAAAATTGCGAAATTTTCAAAATTTTCGCCAAATTTCCGTTTTTATCACAAATAAACGCAGAATTTATTGACCTAAATTTACCACTATCATGAAGCCCAATATGTCACGAAAAAACAATCTCAGAACCGCTAGGATCCGTTGAAGCGTTCCTGAGTTATTACCTCATAAAGGGACACTGGTCAGAATTGCAAAAAACGGCCAGGTCATTAAGGTCAAAATAGGCTGGGTCATGAAGGGGTTAAACTACAGTACTGGAAGCAAAACAATATGCTGCAGAATGACATTGACCACAACTACCGCCCTACAGAACAGAAGGTACAGCCTCCACCCAGACTGAAATGGACACCCTTTGCATTAGAACGGTATTATACAGACTATCCTAAGCCAGAATCTCTTACCAAGTATGAGGATGAACCCCACACACCGCATGACAACCGCACACCAGCTCATGTTGGTGTTGACCCATCCACTATGAACTTTACAAAGTTCTTTGCTGGTGACCAAGGGACTTTTAAATTTCACCGATAGAGCTGAGAGCTATAGAGCATGGAGAACCTCCTTCCGGTATGCCATCAGAGACTTGGATCTTTCCAGTAGGGAAGAGTTAGATCTAATGGTAAAGTGGCTTGGGAACGAGTCTGCCGAACATGTCAAAAGAATCAGAAACATTAACCTAAAGTACCCTCACACAGGCCTCCGTATGGTGTGGGAGAGACTTGATGAATGTTATAGGTCAGGAGAAGCTATAGAAAATGCTTTGTATAAAAGAATTGATGATTTTTAAAGAGAATTGAATAAGGGTTATCAAAAGCTCAGGGAACTGAGCGACTTGTTAATGGAGGTACCGGTTGCTCAGGCAGAAGGAGACATGCCAGGGTTGTCAATCCTGGACATGTTACAGAACCCCCAGCACCAAGAATATGTTATGCAGTATATATTATGTATAATAGGTTCCATGTGAAATGCATCAGTCCACAGGCTGCGCCCCTGGGCAGAGAGGACAAGATATCCCCCTTCTGTCCTCCCCCACCTTTGTAATTCCCCCAGTAAATATCAGCAGGCTTTGGCCCCCTGAGGCTATTGTAATATATGTCTGGCCTGCTTTTTGTATTGGCCTGCCCTGTGTATCTGTGTTATATATTCTGTGTGCTGTAAATGAAGTGAGTTATTTTAGACTTAAAATACGTGGGGTAGCAGTCAGCTTTTATATGCTCTCACGTAACCAAGGAATTCCAGCCAGCGTCCTTCATTCAGAATCCAGCAAAAGCAGAGTGGACCTCCTGAAACACGGGGTGGTACTGAAAGAGGTACCCCAGCTTGGTAGACCCCATTACACTGGTGGCAGACAGCGGGATCTGAATCATTCCTTTCCTCCTTCTACAGGAGGAAAGGAATGAATGGAAGACAACTACCAGAAGTTAAAGAGGACTACATTAAAAGATCTGGTGGAAGCCCGAGGGTTAATCGCCAGCAACAAAACAAAAGCGGATTTGATAGCAGCCATCATAGAACACGACAGTGCAGCTACCCCCAATGTGAACGTGGAGGAGACTGAATTCCAGGGGAAGGTAAAGAACAGACTGGCGTTCTATGGCCCAAACCCTGCAGTAGAGATCATACGAGAGGTGATGGCTGATGTGCGTACTGATCTGAAGGAATAGATGGCCGAGCGGACCAGGATAGAGCTAGCCAAGATGGAGATGGCAGAGCGGACCAAAGTGGAGCTGGCCAAGATGGAGATGGCAGAGTGGAGAGAGGAGAGTCAGCGAGCAGGGGGAGCTCTGGCTTCCGCCCAGGTACCTTCAACAGTAAGCCACAAAAAGATCCAGTATAATGCCTTCCGACAGTTGGGGGAGGCAGAGGAAGACATTGATGGCTTTCTGCAGGACTTTGAGCGGCAGTGTGTCCTTCATCAAGTGAAGCCGGAGGAACGGGTTCAGATTCTGGCCAGCAAGCTGACAGGCCGGGCAGTTGACGCCTATCGCACGGTACCTGATGAGGACTGTATGGACTATGAGCGGATCAAAGAAGTGATCTTGGCCCGGTATGCGCTGACACCAGAGGCATACTGCCAAAAGTTCCACGGACTTATAAAACGAGTAACCGATACTCACACTGAATGGGCCTGTAAATTACGGCGGTCACTGCTACAGTGGGTACAAGGGAGCCAAGCAACCACTAAGGAGGATATCCTCCAGCTCTTCTTGTTAGAACGATTCTTTAATGGACTAAACACCGAGAAACAGGAATGGCTTCAGGACAGTCAGCCAATGACTCTTGAGGAAGCTGCTCGTCTGGCCGATGAACATCATGACGCCAGGAGGCCTCAGTTGTCCGGATCAAAGATGGTCACTAGGGGTCCGCCCATGGACCTGGAGGGCCCCAAACCACCGAAGATTGTAGGGGACTAGCTAGAAACCCGGCCTACCACAGTTCCCCTGGGGCGCGATGCCACACCTGCAAAGACAATGCAGCTGGGCCACCTGCAAAGACAATGTCCCAACCGGACTCAGCATACCCAGTGGCCAAAGGTGGGAACAGCTACCTTCCGCCGGGCCGCTGTACACTGCTACCAAGGCGAAGCTGACCCGGCATTGGGGGCTACAACTAACCAAGGGGTGGAAGACATGGAGGAAGTGCTGCATGAAGTAGACCCCGTGCAGGCAGCCCAGGCAGATAATTGACAACAGCATCGACAGGTCGTGTGGGTTAATGGGAAACGCATGCAGGGACTAAGAGATTCCGGAGCAACTTTGACCCTTGTGAAGCCTCATCTCGTCCGGGACCAAGAGAAGACAGACCGGACAGTGGCAGTCCGTGTAGCAGGGGGAGCCATACATCGACTGCCCACTGCCAGGATTCACATGAAATGGGGAGTTGGGGATGGCCTTGTTGAGGTCGGCTTGATGGAGGATTTGCCTGCAGACGTTTTGCTGGGAAATGATTTGGGGCCAATGTTGTCTGCCTTCTCGGTTGCTCCTCTGGCTGAGAGATATCCTGTGACCAACTGGAGACAAGCTCGAGCTGCGGAGGCGGAATCACACTCAGAGGAGGCCCAGGTAAGACATCCCAGCCCTACACGTATTCCCATAGGCAGACACATTTCTTGGGCCACCCCAGATGAATTTAAGAGGGAGTTACTTGAGGATCCTTCATTGGAGGGATATCGTGGGAAGGCACAGGAGGGGAGAGGGGTACTGGAAGGGGAACAGTTTATATGGAAGCAGGGACTCCTCTACCGGATCACAGAGCAGCACCACACAGGGACGAGCCCCACTATAAAACGACAGCTGGTAGTTCCCAAGAAGTATAGGCAGGAGTTACTGCGAATCTCTCATGGCATACCCTTGGCCGGGCACTTTGGCGTCAGTCGCACCAGGCATCGTCTGACACAAAACTTCTTTTGGCCGGGGGTAACCTATGATGTTCGTCAATACTGCCAGACCTGTGACAGTTGCCAGCGCATTGACAAGAGGGGAGATCGATGCAAGGCCAAATTACGCCCCCTCCCCATTGTGGAGGAACCATTTAGCCAAGTAGCGGTCGATCTGATAGGGCTGTTAGCCAAAGCCAGTCAGTCAGGGAAAAGGTATATATTGACAGTGGTAGATTATGCCACACGGTATCCAGAGGCGGTTGCATTACCTAACATACTGGCAGAGACAGTGGCGGCTGCCCTGCTCCAGGTTTTCTCACGGGTAGGATTTCCCCGGGAGATTATCTCAGACCAGGGTACCCAGTTTACAGCAGAGGTGACCAACCAATTGTGGAAGCTGTGTGGCGTAAAGTCCATTAGAAGCGTGCCGTACCACCCGCAAACCAATGGGTTGTGTGAATGCTTTAACGGGACATTAAAACAACTCATTGGGACTTTTACCAGGACCTACAGGGACTGGGAGAAATTCTTGCCTCACCTCCTGTTTGCCTATCGAGAGGTGCCCCAAGAATCCACAGGGTTCTCCCCATTCGAACTGGTATACGGGAGACAGGTAAGGGGACCCCTAGACTTAGTGGTAGAACACTGGGAAGGGGAGGGCATCATAGAAGGGGTACCTATTGTACCCTATGTGCTGGAATTCCGGGACCGCCTACAGGAGCTGACCCAGGCTGTACATGGGAACATGCAGGTGGCCCAATGGCGCCAGCGTGTATGGTACGAACGGAGGGCCAGAGAGCACACCTTGGAAATAGGGCAGAAGGTCCTGGTGTTAGAGCCCACTAGGCAGAACAAGTTCCAAGCTGCATGGCAGGGGCCCTACCAGGTAGTGGGGAAAATAGCCGACACCACCTATAATGTCGCTGATTGTGACGACCCCAGGGTTATCCGCATGTTCCACGTGAATATGCTGAATCCCTATCGGGAGCGCCCTGACGAGATAGTGGCCATCTGTGCACCTGAAGCAGAGGATTTAGCCGGACTTCCCTTGCCTGATGTCTTAGGGGAGAGGACTCAGTCTAAAACATGGGACCAGGTACACTGGGGTGAAGACTTAGGTCCCCGGGAGAGACAGCAGGCGGAGGAGTTGTTGAGGCAGCGACAGAGAATGTTTTCAGGGAAACCCGGGTACACTCACCTGGCACAAGGTTGAGACCCAGGATCAGACCCCCCTGCGACAACCCCCCTTCCGTGTCCCTGAGTCTGTACGAGAAGGGATGCGACAAGAGATACAAGAGATGTTGCGTTTAGGGGTCATTGAAGAGTCAGATAGTCCCTGGGCATCCCCCGTAGTGTTAGTGCCCAAGAAGGATGGGAGTACACGGTTTTGTGTAGACTATCGTAAGCTCAACGAGAAAACAGTGACGGATGCGTATCCCATGCCGCGTGTGGATGACTTGTTAGACCGGCTGGCAGGGGCAAAGTATTTGACCACCATTGATCTATGCAAAGGCTACTGGCAGATGCTATTCCCAAGTCGGCATTTGTCACCCCGTTTGGCTTATTCCAGTTTCGAGTTATGCCATTCGGGATGAAGACTGCCCCGGTGACCTTCCAGAGGCTGGCTGACCGGCTTCTGGATGGTCTCCAGGACTATGCGTGTGCCTACCTGGATGACATCGCCAGCTACAGCGCGACGTGGGAAGAGCATCTAAGTCACCTATAGACAGTATTAGACAGGATCCACAAGGCCGCAATCACCCTGAACCCAAACAAGTGTCACGTGGGCAAAGCAGAGTTTCAGTATTTAGGGCATTGGGTGGGAAGTGGGAAACAGAGACCAGAACCAGACAAGATTGAGGCCATAGCCAAATGGCCCACCCCACGCACTAAAACCCAGGTCATGGCGTTTCTAGGGACAACGGGGTATTACAGGAAATTCGTTCCCAATTACAGCAGCATTGCCAAGCCCCCATAAGAACCAACCCCGCCAGGTAACCTGGACCCCAGAGTGTGAGGAAGCCTTCCGCCAGCTAAAGGACGCCCTCACCAATACCCCTGTATTGGCCGCACCCGATCCAACTAAACGTTTCTTTGTTCACACAGACGCTTCTATGTTTGGATTGGGGGCAGTACTAAGCCAAGTCGGGCCGGACGGCCAAGAACACCTGGTAGCTTACCTGAGTCGGAAACTACTGCCCCGTGAAGTGAGCTACGCGGCCATCGAGAAGGAGTGCCTGGCAATAGTATGGACACTCAAAAAGTTACAACCATATTTGTATGGACGACAGTTTTCCCTCCTAACGGACCATAATCCCCTAGTCTGGCTTAATCGGGTCTCCGGAGACAACGCCAGATTACTGCGGTGGAGTTTAGCGCTGCAACCTCTGGACTTCACCATCCACTACAGACCTGGCAAACAAAACGGTAATGCCGATGGACTAAGTCGACAAATGGAACTTGTACCAACCCCATAAACTTCGGTCATCCCCAAACCGATCCGTTAAGGATCAGACTGTGTATGCCGATTGCGTCGCTGAAAAGGGGAGCCGTGTTACAGAACCCCCAACACCAAGAATATGTTATGCAGTATATGTTATGTATAATAGGTTCCATGTGAAATGCATCAGTCCACAGGCTGCGCCCCTGGGCAGAGAGGACAAGATTTCCCCCTTCTGTCCTCCCCCCACCTTTGTAATTCCCCCAGTAAATATCAGCAGGCTCCGGCCCCCTGCGGCTATTGTAATATATGTCTGGCCTGCTTTTTGTATTGGCCTGCCCTGTGTATCTGTGTTATATATTCTGTGTGCTGTAAATAAAGTGAGTTATTTTAGACTGGAAATACGTGGGGTAGCAGTCAGCTTTTATATGCTCTCACGTAACCGAGGAATTCCAGCCAGCATCCTTCATTCAGAATCCAGCAAAAGCAGAGTGGACCTCCTGAAACAGGGGGTGGTACTGAAAGAGGTACCCCAGCTTGGTAGACCCCGTTACATGGACACTGCCAGAGGTGTCAACCCAATTGTTCAAAAACTCCCTTACAACCTACAAGAGAAGTGGGTCTGTCACGGGTCCCGTTACAAACAGACTCCTAAGATCTCATTTCCTCCTTTCAAGGTGTTCGTAGACTTTGTTACTCAACAAGCAAGAGTTAGAAATGACCACAGTTTTGATTTCACCATGTCATATAGCACTGCCCCTGATGTCAAACCCTGTAATACATCAGTGACAGTTCACAAAACTAATGTTACCACCACAGGGTTTCCTTACAGGGCAAGCAAGTCCTCTCCAGAGGAAGACAAACCTCAAGATCTCAGCAAACACTGCCCCCTACACAAGAAACCCCATCCTCTGCTGAAATGCAGAGCCTTCAGGGAGAAGTCTCTAGAAGACCTTAAATTTTTTCCTAAAGAAAACAAGATATGTTTCAGATGCTGTGCAACGACCTCGCACTTCATCAAGAACTGTGAAACCAGTGTGAAATGCTAAGAATGTGGTAGCGTGGAGCACAACATAGCCTTACACCCTGGACCACCCTCAGGGGTATCGTCGCTAGTAGAAGAGTGTGGTGAAAGGCACCCCAGTAGTCACTTGTCAGTATACAGAGATTTGTAAGAAACTTGTAGCAGGAATATCCTGCTCGAAGATCTTTCTTGTCAGAGTCTACCCAGCGAGCAACCGGGATAAGGCAATCAAGGTATATGCAATCCTTGATGATCAGAGCAACAGGTCTCTAGCCAAGTCCTTTCTCTTCGACACCTTCAACATTGCTGGCCCCAGTTCTCCGTACTCCTTGAAGACATGTGCGGGTACTGTCGAGATGGCGGGGAGAAAAGCAATTGGATTAAAAGTAGAGTCTATTGACAGTCAAACCTGCATAGCCTTGCCATCAATACTGGAGTGCAGCCAGATTCCTGACAATAGGTCCAAGATATCTACACCAGAGGTAGCAGCTCACCATTCCCATCTGAAGCCTATAACCTATTTGATACTGGAACTGGATCAAGAAGCTCAGATTGTCTTACTCCCCAGAAGAGAAATACTACAAGTCGATTTAAAGCTAGAGGACAGATTAATGACCTAGAGAATGCCCCATATGCACAGAGACTTGACCTGGGATGGGTCATTGTAGGAGATGTCTGTTTAGGTGGAGCACACAAGCCGACCTCAGTCAACAATATGCTCACCAATACTCTTGAAAATGGATGTCCATCTCGCTTCCAGCCATGTAAGAGTAGTTCCTGATAAAAGAGTTGCCACTCAATGCTTCTCTACCTTGTCCATTTACTGATCCTTCCTGTGAAGACCACGTATGTGATAGCGAGCAAGATCATATATGGTGCACAGTTTTCCACAGAACAAGAGAAGACAGCAAGGTAGCAATGTCCATAGAAGACAGACTGTTTCTGGACATCATTGATTGAGAGATAGTAAAAGATAAGTTAAAGAGTTGCATAGCTCCTCTACCATTTAAACCCCAGAGGCAATGCTTATCCAATGACAGAGGACTTATCTACGGTTGATTTGCCTCCCTCAAATGCAAACTGCAGAAGGCAGGTGAAGCAAGAGATCACTTGCAAGAGATCACTTTCGAGAGAATATTTCAGAATGGCCATGCAGAAATTGCACCCGTACTTCAAGATTCCGAGGAATGCTGGTATTTACCATTTTTCAGTGTGTATCTTCCTTAGAAACCTGGTCAGATAAGAGTATTATTTGACTCAAGCACCAGATGTGAAGGTGTCTCACTAAAGGGCATCTTTCTGTCTTGCCCAGACCTTAATAACAGACTTCTAGGATTACTTCTTTGCTTCCGCAGAGATGCAGTGGCATTTATGGCTGACACACAACAGATGTTTCATTGCTTCCTTGTCAAAAAAGAATATAGAAACTATTTGAGATTCTTCTGGTACCGCAATAATGACCCCTACAAAGACACTGTGGAGTATTGGATGAAAGTACACATCTTTGGGAATGGCCCTTCCCCTGCTGTCGCCATCTGTGGCCTTTAGACATTCAGCCAGAGAGCAATGCAAAGTATTGGTTGGATGTTAGATCGTTTGTGGAGAAGGATTTCTACGTAGACGACTGCTTGAAATCCACACCCACGGATGAATCAGCAGTTAGTCTTCTAAAAATGGCACAAGAAATGCTCGCCTTGTCCAATTTGAGGCTGCACAAAATCGCTTCCAAAAGCCAAAAAATGGTGGCAGCTTTTCCCTCTCAAGATTACTCAACTAATCTAAAAGACTTGGATTTCAACACAGACTCCCTTCCCATGCAACGAAGCCTTGGTTTGCTATGGGATTTGAAGAGAGATGCATCTACCCTTCGGATCAACGAAGGAGAGAAACCCTTCACGCATAGAGGCATCCTGTCCGTGATAAGCAGCTTGTATGATCCTCTAGGATTTGTAACCCCTTTAACTATTCAAGGAAAAATGATGTTGAGAGACTTCACCCAAGAGATGTCTGAATGGGATGATCTGCTTCCCATGGAGAAGAGGGATTTGTGGGCAAGATGGAAGAAATCTTTAGAAGCCTTGTCAAATCTTTACTTGGTAAGACCATATGCTTTCATACCATCAACAGAAGTCAAAACGCAAAGGCTATGTATCTACTGCGATGCCTCAACCAAAGTGATTGCAGCAGTAGCATATCTGAAAACTACTAACATTAAAGAACAATGCCATGTAAGGCTTGTTATGAGCTGGACAAAACTGGCACCAGTCCATGGGCACACAATACCCTGACTCGAACTCTGTGTGGCTGTGCTAGCAGTAGAGTTAGCTCAACTTATCTCGACAGAAATTGACCTGGAAATCAAGGATGTTGAGTTCTACTCAGACAGCAAGGTAGTGCTTGGGTACATTTGCAACAAAACTCGACGCTTTTATGTTTATGTCAGCAATTGGTTGCTAAGGATCAGGAGATCCACTTGCCCTAAACAGTGGCGCTATGTGTCAACACACCACAATCCTGCAGACGATGCAACTAGATCTGATGAATCAAGACACCTTAAGGACACAACCTGGTTTACAGGCACTGAATTCTTATACCATTCAGACACCTTTAAACTGGTAGATCCAGATACAGATGAGGAAATCCGCTCTCAGGTATCCGTTCTGCGTATGATGACTTCAGATAATTACCTCAAATCCCACCGATTCAGCAGGTTCTCAACCTGGAACTCGCTTGTTTGTGCCATTGCTTGTTTAATTCTTGTGGCTCAGTATTACAAGTCAACATCACCCACCAGTCAGAATCCTTGTAAAGTTGGCACCACTGTAAGTATACCTTTACTGCTCCAAAGCCATAACAAAAAAGACCTAAAAATACCATATATATATATATATATATATATTAAAAGTGTCAAAAGCCAAAACCAGTATTCTATTATCTATTTAATGAAAAGGGGAATAATGGAGGGTCTAGATAGATTCATGTCAGTACCACACAAATATAGTAATCAATGCATAAGTATGGTGTCACAGGTTTTGAAACCCAATATTAGGCAACAAGGAATGGACTAGGGAGGATAGAGAGTGCCTTACCCTCAAACAAGTCCCTTCCTTGCAGTGGAGGTTGACACCATGGGAAGCAATATGGTTCCCCTTCTCAACCTCAGCATGCCTTTAAAGCTCCAAACCTCGAAAATGCCAAGAGCATGATAACCCTTACCATACAAAATGAGTATTACGCCAAAGAAATAGACAGCCTCAACAAAGGTCAACCCATTTCTAGAGACAGCGTTTTGAAGAAGCTTGATCCAGTCATTGACCAAGATGAGCTGTTAAGAATTGGAGGTTGTCTTCAAGAAGCCAAAGTGGAATTTGTGGAGAAATACCCTTTAATAATTCATGGACATCATCATCATGTCACTACTCTGCTCATGCAGCACCATCATGCTTTTGTGAAACATCAGGGCAGATTGTTTACTGAAGGGAATCTATGAACTGCTGGACTATGGTTAGTTGGATCAAACAGATGTGTGGGTAAACTCATCTTCAACTGTGTGACTTGTCGCAAACTCCGTGGCATGACTCAAAACCCAGAGATGGCCAATCTCTCATCAGACAGACTTATTACGGATCCTCCCTTTACCAACGTCAGACTGGATGAATTCAGGCCATGGTCTGTGTTTGCATGGCACTCTAGAAGAGTCGAAGCCAACGCAAAATGCTGGGCAGTTATGTTCACCTGTGTGTCCATCAGAGCAGTCCACATTGAAGTAATTGAATTCATGGACACTTCAAGTTTAATAAACGCACTCCAACGTTTCATTGCCATCAGGGGCACTGTGAAACACATTAGCTCTGATAGAGGCACAAATTTCATAGGAGCAGTGAAAGAACTTCAAATTCCTTCCAATCTATACATTACCAGTGTGGAAAGATACTTCAGTGAGCAGGCATGCACCTGAACCTTCAATTTACCACACTCTTCTCACATGGGAGGTGCTTGGGAGAGGATGATAGGTATAGCATGTAGAATCTTAGACTCTATCTTCTTACAAGTAGGTAGTACAAAACTCACACACAAAGATTTTACTACATTCTTGGCAGAAGTTTTCACCATCATAAATGCCAGACCATTGCACTTTCTAGTGATGCTGGTGATCCAACCATCCTCACTCACGCCATGTTACTTACTCAGAAAACCAATGCTCTCAGCGCTCCACTGGGAGAATTAAGCAACAAGGACCTGTACAGACGTCAATGGAGACAAGTTCAAAGTCTCTCCAATACCTTCTAGGACATATGGAAAAGAAGTATCTCTCCACCTTACAGCCTAGGAAGAAGTGGCAGATCGACAAGTCGAACATCAAACCCAGTGATGTTGTACTCATGAAAGACAGCCAGTCACACTGAAATGAGTGGCCCCTAGGCCTGATCACCAAAATATTCCCAAAGACGGGAAAGTGAGCAAGGTCGAGGTCAAATTGTGGAAGGCTGGGGAGAGTAAACTATTTATCAAACTGGTTGAGGAACTAGTTTTGTTTTTGCCAAAAGAGCCTGTAAGTGGTATCAGTTGATGCCAAGCAGAGATTGTTCTGCCCCTTGAATTTAGGCCAATATGTTTATATTTATGTGCTGGTTAGTTGGTTATAACACTATCTAGTGGTGGCTGAATGTGTAGCCTGTGTCTTTAACAACAGTTAGAGTGTTGCATTGTGGGATTGAAGAAGACTCCATTATCTGTTAAGATTACTATATCTGTTCTTGCAATGCAGTATTGTACAGAGATGTAATTAACTGCATAATAGCCAGTACATAGGAGATGTGATTAGAGATCTTTGAATTTCCATGTTAAATTCTGCATCACACAGTATTCTTTCCTGTTAATTGTAAGTATTAGCTGTGTGATTATTTGCCCAATACTTACCTATGTTGTTTGTATTATTATAGTGTTACCGCATGTTCTATACCTGTTCACCAATAAACAAGTTAGACTACAGACAACAGTCTGCTTATTTGGAAGACACTAGAAACAGTAAAGAGAGGGGCGCAATAGCACATTTACCAAAATAACAATTAGTTTAGCGTTAGGTAAAATTCTCACCTTTACACGTTGTGAGTATGCACAACACATACTGTATAGTAAGTATGATAGGAGGGCTGCAGATGGTACCGGACCCTCAAAGGATCTCCAAGATAATCTGGATAGGATATTAAAGATCCCGACAATTCGGCACTCCTCCAAAACAAGGCAAGGGAATCAAAGAGTTCAGAAGAGTTGCATACTTTATTCAGGGCTATAAAAGTACGCGTTTCATGGATGTCCTGTCCACTTCCTCATTCTCAAATAAAAATCAAACCACTTGTACAATGATGAATGACAAATTTTGAAAAAATGCAATGAAAATCATAGTATTTTTTTTCGACAGTCTATGCAACGCGACACCACCTACATTACATATTTTATCTCTATGGCAATCAGCAAAGGCTGGAATATCTGTAAATCATCACATTCTTTACATCCATCACTTTGTACCAGTGGTGATGCCTACAAGGAATTTTAAATTAAGTCTTTGCATTTCACTGTGTACTTCCACATTCAGCACACCCACTCACAACATCGGCTTAATTAATTTTAATTTCTATGCAAGCAGCATTCTTGTTATGACTGATAGAATATCCACCCTAGCTTTCAGAAAAACATCAACATGGTGTCTACTTTGACTTTCCTGCTACTGTTTTTGATGGTATCAGAACTCAAAATTAATAAAAAGTATATTAAGTGCTTAGAAACTGGGGAGAGGAAGACATAAACAAGATATAATCCCCCATGTAATAATACTATGTATATGATGTTATAAGATATTTATAGCAAAATCAAACATATCAAAAGATTTATGGTTGCAGTCTCACTTCATTAATGGAAGATTAATATCTTCAAGGTGATTTTTTAATACTTAGGGTAGGTAACATTTTTTACGTTAGGTCTGTTTTTATTTTAAAATATGGCAAAAATCAGGAAAGACGAACATAAGCATTTAACATTTTTAGTAACAATTATTATTAAGAGTATTGTTAATGTATTTGTTAAATGTTATTTTCATTTTCAATTCTCCAGCTCCTTTATCTATATTAACCCCTTCATGACCCAGCCTATTTTGACCTTAAAGACCTTGCCGTTTTTTGCAATTCTGACCAGTGTCCCTTTATGAGGTAATAACTCAGGAACGCTTCAACGGATCCTAGCGGTTCTGAGATTGTTTTTTCGTGACATATTGGGCTTCATGTTAGTGGTAAATTTAGGTCAATAAATTCTGCGTTTATTTGTGATAAAAACTGAAATTTGGGGAAAATTTTGAAAATTTCGCAATTTTCACATTTTGAATTTTTATTCTGTTAAACCAGAGAGTTATGTGACACAAAATAATTAATAAATAACATTTCCCACATGTATACTTTACATCAGCACAATTTTGGAAACAAATTTTTTTTTTGCTAGGAAGTTATAAGGGTTAAAATTTGACCAACAATTTCTCATTTTTACAACAAAATATACAAAACCATTTTTTTTAGGGACCACCTCACATTTGTAGTCAGTTTGAGGGGTCTATATGGCTGAAAATAGCCAAAAGTGACACCATTCTAAAAACTGCACCCCTCAAGGTACTCAAAACCACATTCAAGAAGTTTATTAACCCTTCAGGTACTTCACAGCAGCAGAAGCAACATGGAAGGAAAAAATGAACATTTAACTTTTTAGTCACAAAAAGGATCTTTTAGCAACAATTTTTTTATTTTCCCAATGGTAAAAGGAGAAACTGAACCACGAAACTTGTTGTCCAATTTGTCCTGAGTACACTGATACCTCATATGTGGGGGTAAACCACTGTTTGGGCGCACGGCAGGGCTTGGAAGGGAAGGAGCGCCATTTGACTTTTTGAATGAAAAATTGGCTCTACTCTTTAGCGGACACCATGTCACGTTTGGAGAGCCCCCGTGTGCCTAAAAATTGGAGCTCCCCCACAAGTGACCCCATTTTGGAAACTAGTCGCCCCAAGGAACTTATCTAGATGCATAGTGAGTACTTTGAACCCCCAGGTGCTTCACAAATTGATCCGTAAAAATGAAAAAGTACTTTTTTTTCACAAAAAAATTCTTTTAGCCTCAATTTTTTCATTTTCACATGGGCAACAGGATAAAATGGATCCTAAAATTTGTTGGGCAATTTCTCCTGAGTACACCAATACCTCACATGTGGGGGTAAACCACTGTTTGGGCACATGGTAAGGCTCGGAAGGGAAGGAGCGCCATTTGACTTTTTGAATGAAAAATTATCTCCATCGTCAGTGGACACCATGTCGCGTTTGGAGAGCCCCTGTGTGCCTAAACATTGGAGCTCCACCACAAGTGACCCCATTTTGGAAACTAGACCCCCCAAGGAACTTATCTAGATGCATAGTGAGCACTTTAATCCCTCAGGTGCTTCACAAATTGATCTGTAAAAATGAAAAAGTACTTTTTTTCACAAAAAAAATCTTTTTGCCTCAATTTTTTCATTTTCACATGGGCAATAGGATAAAATGGATCATAAAATTTGTTGGGCAATTTCTCCCAAGTACGCCGATACCTCATATGTGGGGGTAAACCACTGTTTGGGCACACGGCAGGGCTCGGAAGGGAAGGCGCGCCATTTGACTTTTTGAATGGAAAATTAGCTCCAATTGTTAGTGGACACCAATGTCGCGTTTGGAGAGCCCCTGTGTGCCTAAACATTGGAGCTCCCCCACAAGTGACCACATTTTGGAAACTAGACCCCCCAAGGAACTTATCTAGAAGCATATTGAGCACTTTAAACCCCCAGGTGTTTCACAGAAGTTTATAACGCAGAGCCATGAAAATAAAAAATAATTTTTCTTTCCTCAAAAATGATTTTTTAGCCTGGAATTTCGTATTTTGCCAAGGGTAATAGGAGAAATTGGACCCAAAATGTTCTTGTACAGTTTGTCCTGAGTACGGCGATACCTCATATGTGGGGGTAAACCACTGTTTGGGCACACGGCAGGGCTGGGAAGGGAAGGTGCGCCATTTGACTTTTTGAATGGAAAATTAGCTCCAATTGTTAGTGGACACCATGTCGTGTTTGGAGAGCCCCTGTGTGCCTAAACATTGAAGCTCCCCCACAAATGACCCCATTTTGGAAACTAGACCCCCAAAGGAACTAATCTATATGTGTGGTGAGGACTTTGAACCCCCAAGTGCTTCACAGAAGTTTATAACGCAGAGACATGAAAATGAAAAAAAAAAATTATTTTCTCAAAAATGATCTTGTAGCCTGCAATTTTTTATTTTCCCAAGGGTAACAGGAGAAATTTTACCCCAAAAGTTGTTGTCCAGTTTCTCCTGAGTACGCTTATACCCCATATGTGGGGGTAAACTACTGTGTGGGCACATGCCGGGGCTCGGAAGTGAAGTAGTGACGTTTTGAAATGCAGACTTTGATGGAATGCTCTGCGGGCGTCACGTTGGGTTTGCAGAGCCCCTGATGTGGCTAAACAGTAGAAACCCCCCACAAGTGACCCCATTTTGGAAACTAGACCCCGAAAGGAACTTATCTAGATGTGTGGTGAGGACTTTGAACCCCCAAGTGCTTCACAGAAGTTTATAACGCAGAGCCATGAAAATAAAATTAAAAAATTATTTTCTCAAAAATGATTTTTAGCCTGCAATTTTTTATTTTCCCAAGGGTAACAGGAAAAATTTCACCCCAAAAGTTGTTGTCCAGTTTCTCCTGAGTACGCTGATACCCCATATGTGGGGGTAAACTACTGTTTGGGCACATGCCGGGGCTCGGAAGTGAAGTAGTGACGTTTTGAAATGCAGACTTTGATGGAATGCTCTGCGGGCGTCACGTTGCGTTTGCAGAGCCCCTGATGTGGCTAAACAGTAGAAACCCCCAACAAGTGACCCCATTTTGGAAACTAGACCATGAAAGGAACTTATCTAGATGTGTGGTGAGCACTTTGAACCCCCAAGTGCTTCACAGAAGTTTATAATGCAGAGCCGTGAAAATAATAAATACGTTTTCTTTCCTCAAAAATAATTATTTAGCCCAGAATTTTTTATTTTCCCAAGGGTTACAGGAGAAATTGGACCCCAAAAGTTGTTGTCCAGTTTCTCCTGAGTACGCTGATACCCCATGTGTGGGGGTAAACCACTGTTTGGGCACACGTCGGGGCTCAGAAGGGAAGTAGTGACTTTTGAAATGCAGACTTTGATGGAATGGTCTGCGGGCGTCACGTTGCGTTTGCAGAACCCCTGGTGTGCCTAAACAGTAGAAACCCCCCACAAGTGACCCCATTTTAGAACCTAGACCCCCCAAGGAACTTATCTAGATATGTGGTGAGCACTTTGAACCCCCAAGTGCTTCACAGACGTTTACAACGCAGAGCCGTGAAAATAAAAAATCATTTTTCTTTCCTCAAAAATGATGTTTTAGCAAGCATTTTTTTATTTTCACAAGGGTAACAGGAGAAATTGGACCCCAGTAATTGTTGCACAGTTTATCCTGAGTACGCTGATACCCCATGTGTGGGGGTAAACCACTGTTTGGGCACACGTCGGGGCTCGGAATTGAGGGAGCACCATTTGACTTTTTGAATACAAGATTGGCTGGAATCAATGGTGGCGCCATGTTGCGTTTGGAGACCCCTGATGTGCCTAAACAGTGGAAACCCCTCAATTCTACCTCCAACACTAACCCCAACACACCCCTAACCCTAATCCCAGCCACAACCCTAATTCCAACCCTAAGGCTATGTGCCCACGTTGCGGATTCGTGTGAGATTTTTCAGCATCATTTTTGAAAAATCCGCGGGTAAAAGGCACTGCGTTTTACCTGCGGATTTTCCGCGGATTTCCAGTTTTTTTGTGCGGATTTCACCTGCGGATTCCTATTGAGGAACAGGTGTAAAACGCTGCAGAATCCGCTCAAAGAATTGACATGCTGCGGAAAATACAACGCAGCGTTTCCGCGCGGTATTTTCCGCACCATGGGCACAGCGGATTTGGTTTTCCATAGGTTTACATGGTACTGTAAACCTGATGGAACACTGCTGCGAATCCGCAGCCAAATCCGCACCGTGTGCACATAGCCTAATTCTAAAGGTATGTGCACACACTGCGGAAAAAGCTGCGGATCCGCAGCAGCTTCCCATGAGTTTACAGTTCAATGTAAACCTATGGGAAACAAAAATCGCTGTACACACGCTGCGGAAAAACTGCACGGAAACGCAGCGGTTTACATTCTGCAGCATGTCACTTCTTTGTGCGGATTCCGCAGCGGTTTTACAACTGCTCCAATAGAAAATCGCAGTTGTAAAACCGCAGTGAAATGCGCAGAAAAAACACGGTAAATCCGCCATAAATCCGCAGCGGTTTAGCACTGCGGATTTATCAAATCCGCAGCGGAAAAATCCGCAGAGGACCAGAATACGTGTGCACATACCGAAACCCTAACCCTAACCCTAGCCCTAACCCTAACCCTACCCCTAACCCTACCCCTACCCCTAACCCTACCCCTAACCCTACCCCTAACCCTACCCCTAACCCTAGCCCTAACCCTATCCCTACCCCTAACCCTACCCATAACCCTAACCCTAACCCTAACCCTAACCCTAGCCCTATTCTAACATTAGTGGAAAAAAAATCTTTATTTTTTTATTGTCCCTACCTATGGGGGTGACAAAGCCCCCCTTTGTCACCCCCATAGGTAGGGACAATAAAAAAATAAAGATTTGTCATTTATTATTTTTTTATTTTGATCACTGTGATAGATTATATCTCAGTGATCAAAATGCACTTTGAACGAATCTGCCGGCCATTTTGGAAGATGGTGGCACCAAAGGAGAAGACGGACGGTCCCCGGCAGGATCGGTAAGTATGATGGGGCGGGGGAGGACACGGGGGGGGGGGGCAATCGGAGCATGGGGGGGTGGATCGGAATGCGGGAGGGGTGGAACGGAGCACCGGGGGGGGTAGAACGGAGCACGGGGGTGGAACGGAGCACGGGGGGGTGGAACGGAGCACGGGGGGGTGGATCGGAGTGCAGGGAGGGTGATTGGAGCACGAGGGGGTGATTGGAGCACGGGGGTGAGCGGACAAGAGCACGGGGGGGCGCGGACAGGAGGACGGAGGGGAGCAGGGCAGTGTACCGGACAGATCGGAGGGCTGGGGGGGGCGATCGGTGGGGTGGGGTGGGGGCACATTAGTGTTTCCAGCCATGGCCGATGATATTGCAGCATCGGCCATGGCTGGATTGTAATATTTCACCCGTTATATTAGGTGAAATATTACAAATCGCTCTGATTGGCAGTTACACTTTCAACAGCCAATCAGAGCGATCGTAGCCACGGGGGGGTGAAGCCACCCCCCCTGGGCTAAACTACCACTCCCCCTGTCCCTGCAGATCGGGTGAAATGGGAGTTAACCCTTTCACCCGATCTGCAGGGACGCGATCTTTCCATGACGCCACATAGTCGTCATGGGTCGGATTGGCACCGACTTTCATGACGCCTACGTGGCGTCATAGGTCGGGAAGGGGTTAAAAAAAAATCAAGAATCTTGCAGTTTTCATACTGGCCACTAAGCCTGTTATATAAGACCCATACTTCTTGCAGAATACTTTTCAGTAGTAAAATTTTCATCAAGATCACAATGAAAGATCACACCAATAAACACAGTAGCTAACACAGTATCGTCTAATCACAAATGGCCATGGTCACAGCTCACCTATAGTGATGAGTGAGTGTACTCATTGCTAGGGTGGTGGTCTCCGAGTATTTGTAAGCGTTGGGAGATTTAGTTTTCATCGCGGCAGCTGAATGATTTACAGCTATTAGCCAGCTTGATTACATGTGGGGATTCCCTAGAAACCAGGCGACCCCCATATGTACTTAGCCTGGCTAGTAGCTGTAAATTATTCAGCTGCCGTGATGAAAACTAAATCTCTGAGCACTAACAAATACTCGGAGGTCATCCGAGTGTGCTTGGGAAAACCTGAGCAACGAGTACACTCTCTCATCACTACTCACCTCCTCTCTATTCCTTCACAATGACCGTTATCTAGATCAGAGCACGAAACGTAAATACTTCTATACAAATCAAGAGGGTCAAAGCCAGTTGCTGCTTATATTGTGCTTGAAAGTTTGTAAACTATTCAGAATTTTCTGTATTTTTGTATATAGTTGACCTAAAACGATGAGATTTTTAAATTTTTACACAAGTTGTAAAAGTAGATAAAAAGAACCAAACCAAATGAATCAATAATTTTAGACTGTCACTTTTTAAATGATGAAAGTAATCCAATATCATGTCTGTGAGTGGCAAAAGTACAGTGAAAAGAAAAAGTGTTTGCCCACTTCCTGATTTCCTATTCTTTTGCATGTTTGTCACACTTAAATGTTTCAGATCATCAAACAAATTTAAATATTAGACAAACATAACACAAGTAATCACAAAATGCACTTTTGAAATGAAGGTCTTTATTATTAAGGGACAAAAAAAATCCAAACCTACTAGGACCTGTGTGAAAAAAGTGATTCTCACCCTTAAAAAATAAATTATCTGAGGTGTTAGGGACTGGCGGAACGCACCAAGTATAAAAAGATATGAAACTAGGTGCTTTCGCAGTCCGAGGTCCACCGTGCAGGTAAAAACCCTGCTGCTAGTATAGACGGACTATATGGCGGAACTATAAGAATACACACATGGGTTAACCTCACCCTGTGTGAAGGAAGCGACCCTGTTGCGTCACAGGACCGCGGTACCGCACATAGAGCGTGAGCAAGAAGTCAGCGAACACAACCCCAAGACTCAGGATTGAAGTCCGATTAGACCACTTGCTGGCACAACACCGCAACTGGGTGTATAAGGTAACTATAATAAATAATATAAAGGCACAAGAGTGCGTGCGGTGCCGCACTGACGGACGCCACTAACCACCCAGACTTGGGTCAGGAAAGCGCAGAGCAAGCGCACGGCGCCGTACTGGCGGACACAGCAACTGGTAGCTGTAATGTGTGTTACGTGCTGTTGGATAAGTCGGGCGCTAGATAGCAAACATACACCTTCCGCGAACAGTCATCCAGTAGGGAGGGTTATTTAAAGAGCGACTTTCACTCACAACACACACACATATTTACAAGACAATACTAGCGCATGGCCGTGCGGCCATGCGAGGCTTAAATAGCTTCAGCATGTTTAGGACCTTCCAAAGAAGGACCAATGGAGTGCTGCAGCACCTGAGCATGTGACCCTGGATCTCCACTGAGAGATCTCGCCCTGGGCATGCTCAGAGTGCAAAGCAGGATTTAGTCCTAGCAGCTACAAGGACCTTAGCTGCAGTATCTGATCATGTGACCCTCGATCTCCACTGAGAGATCTTACTCTGGGCATGCTCAGAATGTGAAAAGCAGGACTTAGCCCCAGAAACGTCCGCTCGCCACTGCCCAGCACTGACTTCAATGGGAGAAGCAGGAAACGCAGCAGTAACTCTAAGCACAGAGTCAGACTGAGAGAGACGCTGGGATCGACGTCTCTGCTGAGCAAGCTCCACTGCGGCAGGAGAAGAATGGGAGACCGCAGCGGAGATGGCCCAGGATTCCCCCTGTGCAGAGGCAGGAACTCGACGTTGGGCGAAGGCAGAAGACATAAAATTTCCCTCCGCCCCAGAATCCACGCAGAGATCTACCGAGTGGGAGGATGAGCCTAATGTTATTGTCCCCTTAAAGGACAATTTGGAGGCAAACGTCGCCGTGTCTAGTGCACCTCCACCTACTACCACTAGACACTGACGTCTCCTCGACCGCTGGAGACATCTGGTGGCAAGATGTCCTGACTGTTGGCAAACATGACAAACCTGGAGTGCACGAGCGGTCCGGGACTTAGATCCCGCTCGTGACACTACCATAGGCTCATGGGACTCAGGAGCCTGGACTGGAGATTCCAAAGGTTTGGCGAAGGTGGGAGCCAGCCGAAACCTCTGCCTACACTGGGCTCGCTCTAACCTCCGCTCGTGAAAACGGAGGTCAATACGAGTGGATACTGTTATTAATTCCTCCAGTGTGGCGGGAATCTCCCTAGTGGCCAGGGCGTCCTTAACGTGGTCAGCCAGCCCCCTCCAAAATATAGGAATAAGGGCCTTATCCGACCACTCCAGCTCAGATGCTAGGGTGCGGAAGTGGACGGCAAACTGGCTGACCAAGGACGAGCCCTGAGTCAATGCCAACAGTTGGAGCGCCGTATCATGGGTGACACGAGGTCCTAAAAAGACCTGTTTCAGAGTGCTCAAGAATAACGGAGCACTCTGCACCACACGATCGCCACGCTCCCACAGCGGCGTAGCCCACTGCAACGCCCTGTCCGACAATAAAGATACGATAAAGCCCACCTTAGCCCGCTCTGTAGGGAAACGAGAGGCACTGACTTCAATGGGAGAAGCAGGAAACGCAGCAGTAACTCTAAGCACAGAGTCAGACTGAGCGAGATGCTGGGATCGACGTCTCTGCTGAGCAAGCTCCACTGCGGCAGGAGAAGAATGGGAGACCGCAGCGGAGATGGCCCGAGATTCCCCCTGTGCAGAAGCAGGAACTCGACCCCTAACATGAGGTTTATCACATCTTTGGAAGCTGAGTTCACGTTCCCTAGCCACACTCAGGCCTGATTATCGCCACACCTGTTCTCAATCGAGAAATCCCTTAAAATGGACCTGCCTGATATAGTGAAGCAGGCCAAAAGATCATCAAAAGCTAGACATCATGCAGGGATCCAAAGAACGTCTGGAACAAAAGAGAAACAAAGTAACTGAGATCTACATTTATGAGGAATAATGATGAGCGAACTTGCTCAATTATCACTCGAGTATCAGAGTGCTCGGATATACTTGTTACTGGCGAGTAATGGGCGGCTTTCTATATAAAACTCGAATCCCTGCCCCACATTTTTGCACCTGTTACATAGCCAATAAGCATGCCAGGGTTGCCTGCGCATCACTGTAATGCCGTCGCCATCTTGGTTACTGGAGGCAAATTTGCACTCATCAGCCCGGAAGCTGCGCATGGGATGTACATGACAACGATCAAAAATACAAAGCCAAGTCAACCTGTCATTGGTTACAGTAGAACAAAATGAAGGTTCTGGAATGGTCATCTCAGTGTCCTGACCTCAATATCATTGAGCCATTCTGAGGAGATCTTAAGCAGTTCCTGCTAGACAGCCCAGGAATTTACAGGAACTGGAGGCTTTTTGCCAAGAAGAGTGGATAGCTTTACCATCTGAGAAAATAAAGAACCTCATCTACAACTACCACAAAAGATTTCAAGCTGTCAATGATGTTAGAGGGGTCAATACATGGTATTAAGAAATTAGGTATATTAACTTTTAATTAGGATCATTTTGATGTTTTCTGTTGTCATTATGATTTAAAAAGAGAAAACACTCCAAAAAAGAGTTTAAAAGTTTTGCAGGCTTAAAGTTGTCACCCAAACAGTATTATGTGGTCAGGGGTACATTTCCAGTTATTTATAAAACTGAAAAAAATTAAATTTCACAGCTATACAGTTTCACATGTTCTGTTGTACATTTCTATGAAATTAGATGGATTACATTTCTGACCCATACACTCGTCCGTGGTCTGGGGTAAAATTTCTATGATAATTTCTAACATTACACAAAAGTATTACAAAAATTGTCTCGATTACAGCTCTCATCAAACCATTATTCCGTGGTCTGGGTTTAATTTCCCGTGATCTATAAAGCTGAAAAAGCGTTAAATTTTTATGTAGTCTTAAACTTCTCAGCATAAAGTATTACGTGGTCTGAAATACATTTCTGTGATATATAACACTCCAAAAAAGCATTTAAAAATTTTACTGTGTTAAATTTTTCACTCACACAGTATTATGTGCTTTGTGGTACATTTCTGTGGCACATAACACTCCAAAACGGCATTGAAACATTTTCCTGGATTGAATTTGATTGTCATCCATACATTTTTACATGCTTTTGTTACATTAAAGTGGTATTAAACTCCCAAAAAACGCTTTGACTGCTGCAGGTGGCCATTTTTTTCTTTTATTAAAAATAAACTTGATTGCAAAAGACCTAGCAATTACAAAATGTATAAGGCACACGGTAAGGGATGGGGAGTGGAAGTGATGAAGATGGTGCACGCAGATGCTGAGGACTTGGGGCAGGTGCGACTACGCCTGTTGCTGGAGCTCAAGATACATGACAAGTAGGTTCCTGACGCACTTTGCAGGGCAGCACAGTACAACACTTTTGAACCCAGTCCAGTGTGAACAGATGGTAGGCTGGATAGCAGGTTATGCTTTCAGCAGGATTGACAGCACTACCCAGTCTCCCACACAGTCCAGTCTCACCAGCCTATAATCTAGATTAGGGTTGAGCGAAACGGGTCGTTCATTTTCAAAAGTCGCCGACTTTTGGCAAAGTCGGGTTTCATGAAACCCGATCCGACCCCTGTGCGGGGTCGGCCATGCGGTACGCGACTTTCGCGCCAAAGTCGCGTTTCAATGACGCGAAAAGCGCCATTTCTCAGCCAATGAAGGTAAACGCAGAGTGTGGGCAGCGTGATGACATAGGTCCTGGTCCCCACCATCTTAGAGAAGGGCATTGCAGTGATTGGCTTGCTGTCTGCGGCGTCACAGGGGCTATAAAGGGGAGTTCCCGCCGACCGCCATCTTACTGCTGCTGATCTGAGCTTAGGGAGAGGTTGCTGCCGCTTCGTCAGAAGCAGGGATAGCGTTAGGCAGGGTCCATTAACCACCAAACCGCTTGTGCTGTAGCGATTTCCACAGCCCAACACCACCTTCGGTGTGCAGGGACAGTGGAAGCTACATTTTTTTTTTTCCCCCTCAGCGCTGTAGCTCATTGGGCTGCCCTAGAAGGCTCCCTGATAGCTGCATTGCTGTGTGTATGCCGCTGTGCAAACCAACTGCTTTTTTCAAAGCACAAATCCTCTTGTTCCTTCCTTTCTGCACAGCTATCTTTTTGGTTTGTACACACTTTTTATTTAATTTGTGCATCAGTCCACTCCTTATTGCTGCCTGCCATACCTGGCTGAGATTACTGCAGGGAGATAGTAATTGAAGGACACTCCCTGTTTTTTTTTTTTTTTTTGTGGGAGATTAAGATTGACATTTCTGCTAGAGTGCCATCCCTGTCTGTGCCATCTCTCACTCAGTGGGCCATAGAAAGCCTATTTATTTTTTTGCTTGATTTGGGTTATAAAATCTACCTGAAAAAATCACTACATCAATCAGTGGGAGAAAAATATTGGCCCCAGGGCTTGTGTGCCACTCTTGACTCCTGTGTGCATCATCACTCACTCAGTGGGCCATAGAAAGCCTATTTATTTTTTTGCTTGATTTTGGTTCTAAAATCTACCTGAAAAAATCACTACATCAATCAGTGGGAGAAAAATATTGGCCTCAGGGCTTGTGTGCCACTCCTGACTCCTGTGTGCATCATCACTCACTCAGTGGGCCATAGAAAGCCTATTTATTTTTTTGCTTGATTTTGGTTCTAAAATCTACCTGAAAGAAATCACTACATCAATCAGTGGGAGAAAAATATTGGCCTCAGGGCTTGTGTGCCACTCCTGACTCCTGTGTGCATCATCACTCACTCAGTGGGCCATAGAAAGCCCTTTTTTTTTTTTTTTTGCTTTATTTGGGTTCTAAATTCTACCTGAAAAAATCAATAAATCAATCAGTGGGAGATTAATATTGGCCTTTGGGCTTGTGTGCCAGTCCTAAGCGTGCCATCTCTCTCTCTCAGATAGTGGGCCATAGAAAGCCTATTTATTTTTATTTTTTTTATTGGGTTTATAAATTTTCCCTGGAAAAAAAAAAAAAGTGGGAGATTAATATTGGCCTCTGGGCTTGTGTGCCAGTCCTGAGCGTGCCATCTCTCTCACAAATAGTGGGCCATAGAAAGCCTATTTATTTATTTTTTTTTTGGTTTTATAAATTCTCCCTTACAAAAAAAAAGGGAGATAAATATTGGCCTTTGGGCTTGTGTGCCAGTCCTAAGCGTGCCATCTCTCTCTGTCTCTCAGATAGTGGGCCATAGAAAGCCTATTTATTATTTTTTTTATTGGGTTTATAAATTTTCCCTGGAACAAAAAAAAAAAAGTGGGAGATAAATATTGGCCTCTGGGCTTGTGTGCCACTCCTGACTCCTGGGTGTGCCATCTCTCTCTCTCTCTCCAATTGTGGGCCATAGAAAGCCTATTATTTTTTTAGCTTGATTTGGGTTCCAAAATCTACCTGAAAAAATCACTACATCAATCAGTGGGAGATAAATATTGGCCTCTGGGCTTGTGTGCCACTCCTGACTCCTGTGTGCGTCATCTCTCACTCAGTGGGCCATAGAAAGCCTTTTTTTGTTTTATTTGTTTTCTAAATTCTCCCTGAAAAAAATCATTTTATTTTCTTTGGTTTCTAAATTCTTCCTGAAAAAATCATTTTATTCTATTTTTTTTTTTCCTAAAGTCTCCCTGAAAAAAAAAAAAAAATCAAATCAGTGGGAGATTAATATTTACATTTGTGCTTCAGTGACAGTCCTGCGTGTGTGGCATCTCTCTCATTTGTTGCCACCAACAACAGAGTGTGTAACATTGTGCCTGATTTTCGTTGTGGTCTCACTCACCTGTAAAGGGGTAGCTAAATCATACTGAAGTTATAGCTCACCGTGTAATTTGTGTGACAGCAACAAATACCGTTAGTTTGTTTACGTTTTTAAAACAATGAGGAAGTATGGTGGAAGAGGTCGTGGCCGGGGGCGTTCATTGTCAGCTGGTAATGAGGGTAGTGGTAGTGGTGGAGCATCAGCTGGTCGTGGGAAAAAAAATATTGCACCTAAGTCTGGAGCTGTGGAGCCAGGTTCGTCGTCTGGCTACACAAGGCCTCGAACGCTCCCTTTTCTGGGAGTAGGAAAACCGCTTTTAAAGCCGGAGCAGCAAGAGCAAGTTTTGGCTTATCTTGCTGACTCAGCCTCTAGCTCTTTTGCCTCCTCTCGTGAAACTGGTAAATGTCAAAGCAGCGCGTCGTTAGTGGATGTTCACGGTCAGGGACAAGTCGCTTCCTTGTCCTCTTCAGCAAAAACAACAACAGAGAAGAATGCAGCAGGCGACACAACGGGTTACTCCATGGAGCTCTTTACACATACCGTCCCTGGCTTAGAAAGTGAAGCAGTTAACAGTCCATGCCCATTACAAGTTGAATCTGACATGGAGTGCACTGATGCACAGCCACAGCCAGACTACTATGCTGGTCCTTTGACTCAGACCACAACATTGCCCTCGCAGGGTGCTGATCAAGAATCAGACCCTGATGAGACTATGTTGCCCCATCACGAACGCTATACCACCGACCGACACGGTGACACAGACGAAGTTGCACACGAGCTACAAGAAGAGGTAATAGATGACCCAGTTCTTGACCCCGATTGGCAGCCATTGGGGGAACAGGGTGCAGGCGGCAGCAGTTCTGAAGCGGAGGAGGAGGGGCCGCAGCAGGCATCAACATCGCAACAGGTTCCATCTGCCGGGCCCGTATCTTACCCAAAACGCGTGGCAAAGCTAAAACCTGTTGGAGGACAGCGTGGCCATCCGGTTAAAGCTCAGTCTGCAATGCCTGAAAAGGTATCCGATGCTAGAAAGAGTGCAGTCTGGCATTTTTTTAAACAACATCCAATTGATCAGCGCAAAGTCATCTGTCAAAAATGTTCAACTACCTTAAGCAGAGGACAGAATCTGAAAAGTCTCAATACAAGTTGCATGCATAGACATTTAACCACCATGCATTTGCAAGCCTGGACTAACTACCAAACGTCCCTTAAGGTTGTAGCACCCTCGGCCAATGAAGCTAGTCAGCAACGCAACATCCCTTCCGGCAGTGTAGGGCCACCATTTTCCGCACCACCTGCAGTATCTGTGCAGGTTTCTTTGCCAGGCCAAAGCCGTCAGGGTCAGGGAATCACCAGTTTCGTAGTAGGAAACACTGCATCTAGGGCACCGGTGGCAACAATACCATCTCCCACCGTCTCTCAGTCTGCCATGTCCACCGGCACCCCCGCTAGTTCCACGATCTCCAGCTCTCCAGTCCAGCTCACCCTACATGAGACTATGGTTAGAAAAAGGAAGTACTTAGCCTCGCATCCGCGTACACAGGGTTTGAACGCACACATAGCTAGACTAATCTCGTTAGAGATGATGCCCTACCGGTTAGTTGAAAGCGAAGCTTTCAAAGCCCTGATGGACTACGCTGTACCACGCTACGAGCTACCCAGTCGACACTTTTTTTCCAGAAAAGCCATCCCAGCCCTCCACCAGCATGTTAAAGAGCGCATCGTCCATGCACTCAGGCAATCTGTGAGCACAAAGGTGCACCTGACAACAGATGCATGGACCAGTAGGCATGGCCAGGGACGTTACGTGTCCATCACGGCACACTGGGTAAATGTGGTGGATGCAGGGTCCACAGGGGACAGCAAGTTTGGGACAGTTCTGCCTAGCCCATGGTCTAGGAAACAATTGGCTGTAGCCGTTCGCACCCCTTCCTCCTCCTCTTCGTCCTCCTGCAGAAGCGAGAGCTCGTCCACAGACCGCAGTCGCACAACCACTTCATCCGCAGCTGCCACTGTTGCACACCAGGTCTCCCATTATGGGGCAGCTACTGGCAAACGTCAGCAGGCTGTATTGGCTATGAAGTGTTTGGGCGACAACAGACACACCGCGGAAGTTCTGTCCGAGTTCTTGCAGAAAGAAACGCAGTCGTGGCTGGGCACTGTAGATCTTGAGGCAGGCAAGGTAGTGAGTGATAACGGAAGGAATTTCATGGCTGCCATCTCCCTTTCCCAACTGAAACACATTCCTTGCCTGGCTCACACCTTAAACCTGGTGGTGCAGTGCTTCCTGAAAAGTTATCCGGGGTTATCCGACCTGCTCCTCAAAGTGCGTGGACTTTGCTCACATATCCGCCGTTCGCCCGTACACTCCAGCCGTATGCAGACCTATCAGCGTTCTTTGAACCTTCCCCAGCATCGCCTAATCATAGACGTTGCAACAAGGTGGAACTCAACACTGCACATGCTTCAGAGACTGTGTGAACAGAGGCGGGCTGTTATGTTTTTGTGGGAGGATACACATACACGGGCAGGCAGTAGGATGGCAGACATGGAGTTGTCAGGTGTGCAGTGGTCGAAGATTCAAAACATGTGTCAAGTCCTTCAGTGTTTTGAGGAATGCACACGGCTGGTTAGTGCAGACAACGCCATAATAAGCATGAGCATCCCCCTAATGCGTCTGCTGATGCAAAGTTTGACGCACATAAAGGATCAGGCGTCTGCAGCTGAGGAAGAGGAAAGCCTTGATGACAGTCAGCCATTGTCTGGCCAGGGCAGTGTACAGGACGAGGTAGCGGGCGAAGAGGAGGAGGAGGACGAGGAGGATGATGGGGATGATTATATTTTTAATGAGGAAGCTTTTCCGGGGCCACTGGAAATTGGTGGCGCGGCAAGGCCGGGTTCTGGTTTTTTGAGGGACACAAGTGACGTTGATTTGCCTGAAACTGCCCCTCAACCAAGCACAACCGCAGATTTGAGAACTGGAACTTTGGCCCACATGGCGGATTATGCCTTACGTATCCTCAAAAGGGACACACGCATAACTAAAATGATGAATGATGACGATTACTAGTTGGCCTGCCTCCTTGATCCTCGCTATAAAGGCAAATTGCAAAATATAGTGCCACATGAGAACTTGGAACTAATATTAGCAACCAAACAATCAACTCTTGTTGACCGTTTGCTTCTGGCATTCCCTGCACACAGCGCCCGTGATCGTTCTCACACGAGCTGCAGGGGCCAGCAGACCAGAGGAGTTAGAGGGGCAGAAATCAGAAGTGGCGTTGGCCAGAGGGGTTTTCTGACCAGGTTGTGGAGTGATTTTGCTATGACCGCAGACAGGACAGGTACTGCAGCATCAATTCAAAGTGACAGGAGACAACATTTGTCCAGTATGGTTACAAACTATTTTTCATCCCTTATCGATGTTCTCCCTCAACCGTCATTCCCATTTGATTACTGGGCATCAAAATTAGACACCTGGCCAGAATTGGCAGAATATGCATTGCAGGAGCTTGCTTGCCCGGCAGCTAGTGTCCTATCAGAAAGAGTATTCAGTGCTGCAGGTTCAATACTAACAGAAAAAAGGACTCGTCTGGCTACCCAAAATGTAGATGATCTAACCTTCATTAAAATGAACCACAACTGGATTTCGAAATCTTTTGCCCCACCTTGCCCGGCTGACACCTAGCTTTCCTATGAAAAGGTCTTGCCTGTGGACTATTCTGAATGCCTTTTCCAATCTCGTAATTTTCTGCACCTGATTGTCCAGCATACGACATGTTTACACCTCACTAAATGGCCAAACTCCCCACACGGGGCCGTGGTATCGACACTTGGCGACAGCACCCGTGAGAGTGCAGTTTGTCTGAAGAGGTGGGTGAGCCCGCTTTTGGTCGACGGCACTGCCACTGGGTCCCTCCTAGTACAATAAAGTGTCTCTGGCGGTGGTGGTGCGCACCCAACGTCAGACACACCGTTGTAATATGAGGGGCCCTGGGCCTGTACCGCCGGCCACAAGACAGTTTCCCCCCACCCCAGCTCAAACAGTGCTCTACCACTTGCAAAATTATCTCACAGCTCCACCAATGTTTAGTCTATGCGCTGACATCCTTCAATGCCTGCCACTGACAATACCATTGTATTGACATTTTTGTTATGTTAGGCCTTCGATGCCTGTCTGTGGTCACTCCTTCCACTAGGCCTCCACTGACCACACCACTGCTGCCCGTGTACCCCTGGAACCAATTTAAAATTGCCTACAGCCATGTGTTATTATTTTAGGCCTTCGATGCCTGTCTGCGGTCCATTCTTTCAACTACTACTACACTGACCAGGGCACTGCTGCCCGTGTACCCCTGGAACCAATTTAAAATTGCCTACAGCCATGTGTTATTATTTTAGGCCTTCGATGCCTGTCTGCGGTCACTCCTTCCACTAGGCCTCCACTGACCACACCACTGCTGCCCGTGTACCCCTGGAACCAATTTAAAATTGCCTACAGCCAGCCCAATTTTTTTATTTTAGGCCTTCGATGCCTGTCTGCGGTCCATTCTTTCAACTACTACTACACTGACCAGGGCACTGCTGCCCGTGTACCCCTGGAACCAATTTAAAATTGCCTACAGCCATGTGTTATTATTTTAGGCCTTCGATGCCTGTCTGCGGTCACTCCTTCCACTAGGCCTCCACTGACCACACCACTGCTGCCCGTGTACCCCTGGAACCAATTTAAAATTGCCTACAGCCAGCCCAATTTTTTTATTTTAGGCCTTCGATGCCTGTCTGCGGTCCATTCTTTCAACTACTACTACACTGACCAGGGCACTGCTGCCCGTGTACCCATGGAACCAATTTAAAATTGCCTACAGCCATGTGTTATTATTTTAGGCCTTCGATGCCTGTCTGTGGTCACTCCTTCCACTAGGCCTCCACTGACCACACCACTGCTGCCCGTGTACCCCTGGAACCAATTTAAAATTGCCTACAGCCATGTGTTATTATTTTAGGCCTTCGATGCCTGTCTGCGGTCACTCCTTCCACTAGGCCTCCACTGACCACACCACTGCTGCCCGTGTACCCCTGGAACCAATTTAAAATTGCCTACAGCCAGCCCAATTTTTTTATTTTAGGCTTCGATGCCTGTCTGCGGTCCATTCTTTCAACTACTACTACACTGACCAGGGCACTGCTGCCCGTGTACCCCTGGAACCAATTTAAAATTGCCTACAGCCATGTGTTATTATTTTAGGCCTTCGATGCCTGTCTGTGGTCACTCCTTCCACTAGGCCTCCACTGACCACACCACTGCTGCCCGTGTACCCCTGGAACCAATTTAAAATTGCCTACAGCCATGTGTTATTATTTTAGGCCTTCGATGCCTGTCTGCGGTCACTCCTTCCACTAGGCCTCCACTGACCACACCACTGCTGCCCGTGTACCCCTGGAACCAATTTAAAATTGCCTACAGCCAGCCCAATTTTTTTATTTTAGGCCTTCGATGCCTGTCTGCGGTCCATTCTTTCAACTACTACTACACTGACCAGGGCACTGCTGCCCGTGTACCCCTGGAACCAATTTAAAATTGCCTACAGCCATGTGTTATTATTTTAGGCCTTCGATGCCTGTCTGTGGTCACTCCTTCCACTAGGCCTCCACTGACCACACCACTGCTGCCCGTGTACCCCTGGAACCAATTTAAAATTGCCTACAGCCATGTGTTATTATTTTAGGCCTTCGATGCCTGTCTGCGGTCACTCCTTCCACTAGGCCTCCACTGACCACACCACTGCTGCCCGTGTACCCCTGGAACCAATTTAAAATTGCCTACAGCCAGCCCAATTTTTTTATTTTAGGCCTTCGATGCCTGTCTGCGGTCCATTCTTTCAACTACTACTACACTGACCAGGGCACTGCTGCCCGTGTACCCCTGGAACCAATTTAAAATTGCCTACAGCCATGTGTTATTATTTTAGGCCTTCGATGCCTGTCTGTGGTCACTCCTTCCACTAGGCCTCCACTGACCACACCACTGCTGCCCGTGTACCCCTGGAACCAATTTAAAATTGCCTACAGCCATGTGTTATTATTTTAGGCCTTCGATGCCTGTCTGCGGTCACTCCTTCCACTAGGCCTCCACTGACCATACCACTGCTGCCCGTGTACCCCTGGAACCAATTTAAAATTGCCTACAGCCAGCCCAATTTTTTTATTTTAGGCCTTCGATGCCTGTCTGCGGTCCATTCTTTCAACTACTACTACACTGACCAGGGCACTGCTGCCCGTGTACCCCTGGAACCAATTTAAAATTGCCTACAGCCATGTGTTATTATTTTAGGCCTTCGATGCCTGTCTGTGGTCACTCCTTCCACTAGGCCTCCACTGACCACACCACTGCTGCCCGTGTACCCCTGGAACCAATTTAAAATTGCCTACAGCCATGTGTTATTATTTTAGGCCTTCGATGCCTGTCTGCGGTCACTCCTTCCACTAGGCCTCCACTGACCACACCACTGCTGCCCGTGTACCCCTGGAACCAACATCAGAAAATATAAAAATAAGTATTTTGCTTATAAAAAAGAAAATACTGGAGAGATATCAAATGCAGACATTTTAACATTAAAAACAAACACATAC
Source organism: Ranitomeya imitator (assembly GCF_032444005.1). Classification (NCBI taxonomy): domain Eukaryota; kingdom Metazoa; phylum Chordata; class Amphibia; order Anura; family Dendrobatidae; genus Ranitomeya; species Ranitomeya imitator. The sequence goes on from NC_091291.1 coordinate 56,169,422, forward strand.
AACAAAAATCTGGTACAGTACTAAAAATGGCCACCAGCTACAATAACTTTCTCCTGCAAGTAGTTAACTGAAAGGTTTTTTCAATTTTAAACACAGATATGGCATCCACCGAGTGTTGTCCTGTCGCGTCTTCTTTATATTATTGCCAAGAAGATGCAAAACAATGAAAATAATAAAATCATTATTTACCAAAAAAATAGAGTAAGTCAAAACCACATTGCAAATAAACATTCATTACAAATAAAGAAGCAGGGCGCGTCCGAGGGTGAGTATATACCTAATAAGAATATAATCACCCTCGGACGCGCCCTGCTTCTTTCTGACAGCCTTCCTTCCTAAGAATCAGCCCTTCCGTGGTGTAGAGAGAGGGTTTGTTACACTCCAAGGTGTTCCCCAGGTTGCCTTTCCTGAGCTTCGATCTTCCGGCTCTCGTTTAGTAGTTGTTGGAAACTACGCTGCATTGGGCCTACAAATTGGGTATGGGGTGTAGAGAGATGGTGTGTTCCACTCCAAGGTGTTCCCCAGGTTGCCTTTCCTGAGCTTCGATCTTCCGGCTCTCGTTTAGTAGTTGTTGGAAACTACGCTGCATTAGGCCTACAAATTGGGTATGGGGTGTAGAGAGATGGTGTGTTCCACTGTAGAGAGATGGTGTGTTCCACTCCAAGGTGTTCCCCAGGTTTCCTCGCCAATGCTTCGATCATCATGCTCTCGTTTAGTAGTTGTTGGAAACTACGCTGCATTAGGCCTACAAATTGGGTATGGGGTGTAGAGAGATGGTGTGTTCCACTCCAAGGTGTTTTCCAGGTTGCCTTTCCTGAGCTTCGATCTTCCAGCTCTCGTTTAGTAGTTCTTGGAAACTACACTGCATTAGGCCTACAAATTGGGTATGGGGTGTAGAGAGATGGTGTGTTCCACTCCAAGGTGTTCTCCAGGTTGCCTTTCCTGAGCTTCGATCTTCCGGCTCTCGTTTAGTAGTTCTTGGAAACTACACTGCATTAGGCCTACAAATTGGGTATGGGGTGTAGAGAGATGGTGTGTTCCACTCCAAGGTGTTCTCCAGGTTGCCTTTCCTGAACTTCTATCTTCAGGCTCTCATTAAATTGTGGTTAAACGGAACAACTGCATTTGGCGTACTAGTTGGTTTGGGGCCTACTATCGGTGTCTGCCACTCCTTGCTGTTCTCCTGGTTTCCTGTCCTGAAATTCCGTTTTCAGGCGCTCGTTAAGTAGTTGTTAATGTTAGACTGCATTTTGCCTACTAGTTGGGTTGGGGCCTACTATCGGTGTCTGCCACTCCTTGCTGTTCTCCTCCACTGAACAAAGCTGTGCCGCCTGTTTACTACGGTTGCCAATTTTGAACTGCATTTCGACTACTTACTGATTTGGGCCTACTCTCTGTGTCAGCCTCTCATTCCAGTTGTCCTACACTGCAATGCCCCCTGGTTATTCCTGTGTTACCAATTTTGAACTGCATTTAGCCAACTTTATTCTTTGGGCCTATATCTGTGTTTCCTCCTCATCCTGCCCATTGCCCAGCCAGTGATAGATGAGTCTGCTGGTACATTGACCCATAACGCAACATTCCCTGTGCACGCTACACAACAACATTGTGACCCTGCTGAAAGTCAGGTTGTTCTTCCCGCATACCATACCACCTTACACGGGGACAAAGAGGAAGGTGCAGATGAAAGTGCAGGTTCCTTCATCAGGTGGGGGGGGAGGAATACTAGTTGGCGACGTCACTGGCACAGGGCCTCTCATAGTACGCAAAAGTGTTGCTGCCGGTGGGAGGCGCCCCCGCCGTGCAAACACACCGCTGTACTTTGAGGGGCCCTGTGCCAGTGCCAATGCCAACGAGTGGGCCCCCCCCTGCTTGCTCAGGTTCACAGCACTTGCAAAGTTGAAATACTTACCTCTCCCTGCTCCACTGCTGTGACGTGGTCCAGATTTCCTGGGCCCACTAATTACTTGAACCAGCCCTACCCACCACAACTTTAGCCAAATGACCCCCAATTTCAAATGCCTTCCAATTATTATAAGGTAGATTACGCTTGACAAGCTTCATTAAGAAGAATGGATGGTTTTGACATTAAAATGGGCACTCTAGGTGTTTTCCTGGCCCCCACTCACTGCCGACTATGCTGCCCCATTGACTTGCATTGGGTTTCGTGTTTCGGTCGATCCCGACTTTACGTCATAATCGGCCGATTTCACTCGACCCGACTTTTGAGATAGTCGGGTTTCGCGAAACCCGGCTCGACTCTAAAAAGGTCAAGGTCGCTCAACTCTAATCTAGATCACTTAACTCCCACCCTGATCCTCCTTCCTCTTACCATGTTGAGTCCCCGGAGACTAGTGATCCCACACTAGGACACTCTGATGAGCTCTTTACAACAACATTTCTTGATTGTGGATCTAAACCTGCATGCTTCAAGATGAACAGGAGGACATGCTGTTTAGTGATGCACAAAACATTGGGCAGCTACTGCCACAAGAATATGATTGTGGGAAACAGTACATTTTGGCAAAAGAGGAAGGTGATGATGAGACACAGTTGCCGCCAAATCTTGATTTTGTTAAGTCACAAAGTCACAAGGATTAGGGTGCGGGGGTGGATGACGAGGTGGTGGATGATGAAGTCATTGACCCAACCTGGGTAGCTGGCATGCAAAGCGAAGCCAGGAGCACTGATGGGGAGAAATTGACAGCACTAAAACGGATAGGAAGAAGCAGTTGGGTGACCAGTGAAAAAAGGTTGGCAACTGTTCCACAGAGCACTGAACCACCTGAATTTCTCAAACAGTTGTTCCCCAGTCTGAGGCTTTTTTAAAGAGCTCTGAGACAAGCAAAATTGCAATTGGGTTAAACCACTGTCTCTTCACCTGTGCTTGGTGCTTACCAATCCCCTGTCACACGAAATATGAAAACATGCCTCCTACCCTGCACATATCTGGGCACATTCTGACTTGCCATCATCAGGCAATTCCAAATTCTTGTCTCAGCACAGCGTTCAGTTGTCCCTACCCCAATACGTGGAATGAAAGACAAAGTTTGCAGCCAACCACCCACAGGCCCAATGATTAAAGGGACACATTTATAGGTAGCTTGCAGTGAAAATGTTGCCATTTTGTCTCGCTGACATGGAGGTTTTCCGCCAACTCATGCTGCAGCAGTCGCTCGGTACTCAGTCTCCAGCCACCACTTTATCTCCTGGTGTGGCGACTAGGGTTGAGCGAAACGGGTCGGCCAGATTCAGAAGTCGCCGACTTTTGGCAAAGTCGGGTTTCATGAAACCCGACCCGACCCCTGTGTGGGGTCGGCCATGAGGTCAGCGATCTTCTGAACTGGAATTGGAATTCCGATACCGATTCCCGATATGTTTAAGATATTGGGAATCGGTATCGGAATTCATATTAATGTGTAAAATAAAGAATCAAAATAAAAAATATTGAAATACTTACCCTCGGACGCGCCCTGGTTGTAACCGGGAGCCTTCCTTTCTAAGAATGAGTTCCTGAAGGGCCTTCGATGACGTCGCGGCTTGTGATCGGTCGCGTGAGCGGTCACATGGGCGTCACGCGACCAATCACAAGCCGCGACGTCATCTAAGGTCCTTCAAGCGCTGATTCTTAGGAAGGAAGGCTGTGGGTTAGAACCAGGGAGCGTCCGAGGGTGAGTATATTCCTAATAGGTATATACTCACCCTCGGACGCGCCCTGGTTCTAACCTACAGCCTTCCTTCCTAAGAATCAGCGCTTGAAGGACCTTAGATGACGTCGCGGCTTGTGATTGGTCGCGTGACGCCCATGTGACCGCTCACGCGACCGATCACAAGCCGCGACGTCATCGAAGGCCTTTCAGGCGCTCATTCTTAGGAAGGAAGGCTCCCGGTTACAACCAGGGCGCGTCCGAGGGTAAGTATTTCAATATTTTTTATTTTGATTCTTTATTTTACACATTAATATGGATCCCAGGGCCCGAAGGAGAGTTTCCTCTCCTTCAGACCCTGGGAACCATTAGAAACCCAATGCACTGCATTGGGTTTCGTGTTTCGGCCGACCCCGACTTTTCTATAGGATCGGCCGATTTCACTCGACCCGACTTTTGAAAAAGTCGGGTTTCGTGAAATCCGACCCGATCCTATAAAAACAAAAGTCGCTCAACCCTAGTGGCGACCCCACCTTGTATCAGCACGAGTCCAGGAACATCACCCGTTCCCTTACCAACACAATTACTGGGATTGACCACTTAATTCGACATGTGGACAGGTGCTTGTGGCCGGGGATTCTAAATATCCCTAATGGTACACTGGGTGAACATTGTGGAGGCTGATTCACACCCTGGCATGGCACATGTTCTCCTGATGCCCAAGATTGCTGGCCCTTATTCTATCAGAGTTTCCTCCACCTCCTACAACACTTCCTGCATCCCCTCCTGATCCTCCTCATCCTCCATCTCCAATGTGCTATCTCAGAGCAGATTGTCAACATCAGTCGGAAGCTAGAAGCTTAAAGCACTGCCTCAGCAAAGCATTAACAAGCTCTGCTGAAGCTAATTTGTCTACTAGAGAAGCCACACATTATGGCAGAGTTACTAAAAGAATAGCAGACCAGACGGATCTGTGGTTTTTGCCGCTGAACTTATAACCAGGCATTGTTGTGTGTGGTAATGAGAGTAACCTTAATGTGGCGGTGAAACTTGACAAGCTCACACATGCACCAAGCTTGACACATGTGCTCAGCTTCTGGTCAATGTAAGCCGTGTCAGCGCCTATTTATGAAAGTTGGCTACAGCTGTAACCACTCTAACTGGTGTGCAATATCACCATGCTCTGGAACTCCACACTGCACATGCTGGCAAGGATTTGTGAGCAGCAGAGACCAGTGGTTGAGTACCAACTCTAAAACACCAGTCAGTATTCTAGTCAGCCTCCGCACTTAACAACTGAATAGTGGGCATAGATGTCTGACATTTGTGTGGTTCTCCCACACTTTGAGGACTCCAGCAAGATGGTGAGAGGCGATTACACCATGGTTAGCTCAACGTTCCATTTTCTGTGCCTACTTAAACAGTCGCTGAAACATGAAGCTTTGCATGCGGACCACATGGGGATGGAGGAAGACATAAAACAGAGATTGTAGCCAGCACAGCCTCATTTCATCTGCTCAGTGCAGACTGGGTATCAATGAGTTGGTGGAGGCAGAGGAGGAGGAAAAGGAGGAACAAGAGCTGGTGGCTAGCACAACAGATTCTAGTAGACACAACCTACTTACTGTCTCTTACGTGAATGGGCTTAGGATGAGAATGAGGAGAAAGAGAGGGAGGAGCTGGAGAAGGAATAGATGGAGAGTCGTCATCATGGCGGAGACAGGGAAGCATTTACTGTATGGCACTTAGCACACATGGCCAACTTTATGTAATGATGCCTCTCCCGTGAGCTTCGCATTATATTCATCTTGGGGAATACTCAGTAATGATTGTTCACCCTGCTGGACCCACGCTACAAGGACAACTTTGCATCTCTTTTTTCTGAGGTGGAGAGGTCTTCTAAATTGATGCTATACCAGAAGCCCATTGTGGGAAAAATGTTGAAAAAATTACCATCAGACAATGCTAGCACCAGGAGACAAGTTCCTTTGCCCAACCACGAAGGAGAGGCCAGAGAGACACACAGCCAAAGCAGGGGCGCACTGTCAAAGGCATGGGCCAATTTTATGACGCCAGAACAGCATCCAGGGCCTGATGATGATCATGTATTTTTGACAAGGAGTGAAAAGTTTTTTAAGATGGTCAAGCAATACCTGGCCGAATAAACCAGCATACTCACTACATCCTCTTCCTATTTTCAACTAATGGGTCTCAAAGTTGGACACCTGGCATGAACAGTCCATCTATGCCTTGGAGATGTATTGCTGCTCTGCAGCTAACATCTTGTCTGAGCAGGTTTTTAGTGCTGCTGGGGAGATGTAATAACTGATCGGCACTTTCGCCTTTCAACAGAAAATGCTGTCAGGCTCACTGTTTTAAAAATGAACAAAGCCTGAATTAACTCACACTTTTCCAGCCCACTAGATGACAGCAGCAACAAAAAAAAAATGTGTTTTTAACCCCTTCATGACTGGGGGTATTTTCGTTTTTAGTTTTGTTTTTCGCTCCCTTCCTTCCCAGAGCAATAACTTTTTAATTTTTCCGTCAATATGGCCATATGAGGGCTTATTTTTTGCGGGATGATCTGTACTTTTGAATGAAATCATTGGTTTTAGCATATCATGTACTAGAAAATGTTAAAAAAATTCCAAGTATGGTGAAATTGCAAAAAAAAGTTCAATTCTACACTTGTTTTTTGTTTGACTTTTTTGCTTGGTTCACTAAATGCTAAAACTGACCTCCCATTTTGATTCTCAAGGTCATTATGAGTTCATAGACACCAAACATGTCTAGGTTATTTTTTATTTAAGTGGTGAAACAAAATTCCAAACTTTGCTAAAAAAAAAAACAAATTGTGCCATTTTCCGATGCCCGTAACATTTCCATTTTTCATGATCTGGGGTTGGGTGATGGCTTATTTTTTGTGTGCTGAGGTGAAATTTTTAATTATACAATTTTGGTGCCCATATTTTCTTTTGATCGCCCATTATTGCATTTTAATGCAATGTCACGGTGACCAAAAAAACCTATCTTGTGTTTCGAATTTTTTTCTCACTACGCTGTTTAGCGATCTGGTTAATCCTTATTTTTTATTGATAGATAGGGCGATTCTGAAAGCAGCGATACAAAATATGTGTATATTTGATTTTTTTATTGTTTTATTTCGAAAGGTGCCAAAGAGGGTGATTTAAACTTTTATATTTTTTTAATTTTTTCCATATTTTTTAAAACATTTCTTTTACTTTTGCCATGCTTCAATAGCTTCCATGGGAGGCTAGAAGCTGGCTCAACTCAATTGGCTCAGCTACATAGCTCAGATCGCTCCTATGTAGCTGAATTCCTGCATTGCTATGAGCGCTGCCCACAGGGTGGCGCTCACAGCAATCCGGCATTAACAACCATAGCGGTCTCAAGGAAACCTCTTGTTGTTATGCCGACATATTGCTGTCCCACGAACATCTGACAGGGGTCGGCGATGCACTCATTTCCGGCCCAATGGCAGGAAGCAGTAGATAAATGCCACTGTCAGCGTTTGACAGCAGCATTTAACCCCTTAAGCCCCGAGGGTGGTTTGCACGTTAATGACCGGGCCAATTTTTACAATTCTGACCACTGTCCCTTTATGAGGTTATAACTCTGGAATGCATCAACAGATCCCAGTGATTCTGACACTGTTCTCTCGTGACATATTGTACTTCATGATAGTGGTAAAAATTCTTTGATAGTACCTGCGTTTGTTTGTGAAAAAAACAGAAATTTGGCGAAAATTATGAAAATTTTGCAATTTTCCAAATTTGAATTTTTATGCAATTAAATCACAGAGATATATCACACAAAATACTTAATAAGTAACATTTTCCACATGTTTATTTACATCAGCACAATTTTGGAAACAAAATTTTTTTTTGTTAGGGAGTTATAAGGGTTAAAAGTTGACCAGCAATTTCTCATTTTTACAACACCATTTTTTTTTAGGGACCACATCACATTTGAAGTCATTTTGAGGGGTCTATATGATAGAAAATTCCCAAGTGTGACACCATTCTAAAAACTGCACCCCTCAAGGTGCTCAAAACCATATTCAAGAAGTTTATTAACCCTTCTGGTGCTTCACAGGAATTTTTGGAATGTTTAAATAAAAATGAACATTTACCTTTTTTTCACAAAAAATTTACTTCAGCTCCAATTTGTTTTGTTTTCCCAAGGGTAAGAGAAGAAATTGGACCCCAAAAGTTGTTGTACAATTTGTCCTGAGTACGCTGATACCCAATATGTGGGGGTAAACCACTGTTTGGGCAAATGGGAGAGCTCGGAAGGGAAGGAGCGCCGTTTGACTTTTCAATGCAAAATTGACATGAATTGAGATGGGACACCATGTTGCGTTTGGAGAGCCACTGATGTGCCTAAACATTGAAACCCCCCACAAGTGACACCATTTTGGAAAGTAGACCCCCTAAGGAACTTATCTAGAGGTGTGGTGAGCACTTTGACCCACTAAGTGTTTCACAGAAGAGAAATTCGACCCCCAAAGTTGTTGTCCAATTTCTCCTGAGTGCGCTGATACCCCATATGTGGGGGGGAACCACTGTTTGGCCGCATGGGAGGGCTCGAAAGGGAAGGAGCGCCATTTGGAATGCAGACTTAGATGGAATGGTCTGCAGGTGTCACATTGCGTTTGCAGAGCACCTAATGTACCTAAACAGTAGAAACCCCCCACGTGACCCCATATTGGAAACTAGACCCCCCAGGGAACTCATCTGTTGATGTGTTGTGAGAACTTTGAACCCCCAAGTGTTTCACTACAGTTTATAATGCAGAGCCTTGAAAATAAAAAATCTTTTTTTTTCCCACAAAAAATATTTTTTAGCCCCCAGTTTTGTATTTTCCCAAGGGTAGCAGGAGAAATTGGACCCCAAAAGTTGTTGTCCTATTTGTCCAGAGTACGATGATATTCCATTTGTTGGGGTAATCCCCTGTTTGGGCACACGGGAGAGCTCGGAAGGGAAGGAGCACTGTTTTACTTTTTTAACGCAGAATTGGCTGGAATTGAGATCGGACGCCATGTCGCGTTTGGAGAGCCCCTGATGTGCCTAAACAGTGGAAACCCCTCAATTATAACTGAAACCCTAATCCAAACACACCCCTAACCCTAATCCCAACAGTAACCCTAACCACACCTCTAACCCTGACACACCTCTAACCCTAATCCCAACCCTATTCCCAACTGTAAATGTAATCTGAACCCTAACCGTAACTTTAGCCCCAACCCTAACCCTAACTTTAGCCCCAACCCTAACTGTGGCCCCAACCCTAACTGTGGCCCCAACCCTAACCCTAACCTTAGCCCGAACCCTAGCCCTAACCCTAGCCCTAACCCTAACCCTAACCCTAGCCCTAACCCTATCCCTAGCCCTAACCCTAATGGGAAAATAGAAATAAATACTTTTTTTAATTTTTCCCTAACTAAGGGGGTGATGAAGGGGGGTTTGATTTACTTTTATAGCGGGTTTTGTAGCGGATTTTTATGATTGGCAGCCGTCACACACTGAAAGACGCTTTTTATTGCAAAAAATATTTTTTGCGTTACCACATTTTGAGAGCTATAATTTTTCCATATATTGGTCCACAGAGTCATGTGAGGTCTTGTTTTTTGCAGGACGAGTTGACGTTTTTATTTGTAACATATTCGGGCACGTGACATTTTTAGATCGCTTTTTATTATGATTTTTGTGAGGCAGAATGACCAAAAACCAGCTATTCATGAATTTCTTTTGGGGGAGGCGTTTATACCGTTCCGCGTTTGGTAAAATTGATAAAGCAGTTTAATTCTTCGGTTCAGTACGATTACAGCGATACCTCATTTAAATCATTTTTTTATGTTTTGGCGCTTTTATACAATAAAAACTATTTTATAGAAAAAATAATTATTTTTGCATCGCTTTATTCTCAGGACTATAACTTTTTTATTTTTTTGCTGATGATGCTGTATTGCGGCTCGTTTTTTGCGGGACAAGATGACGCTTTCAGCGGTACCATGGTTATTTATATCTGTCTTTTTGATCGCGTGTTATTCCACTTTTTGTTTGGAGGTATGATAAGAATGCGTTGTTTTTTGCCTCGTTTTTTTTTCTTTCGGTGTTTACTGAAGGGGTTAACTAGTGGGCCAGTTTTATAGGTCGGGTCGTTACGGACGCGGCGATACTAAATATGTGTACTTTTATTTTTTTTTTTATTATTTAGATAAAGAAATGTATTTATGGGAATAATTTTTTTTTTTTTCATTATTTAGGAATATTTTTTTTTTTTTTTTTTTTTTTTTACACATTTAGAATTTTTTTTTTTACTTTTTTACTTTGTCCCGGGGGGACATCACAGATCGATGATCTGACAGTTTGCACAGCACTCTGTCAGATCACCGATCTGACATGCAGCACTGCAGGCTTCACAGTGCCTGCTCTGAGCAGGCTCTGTGAAGCCACCTCCCTCCCTGCAGGACCCGGATGCCGCGGCCATCTTGGATCCGGGTCCAGCAAGGAGGAAGGAGGTAGGAGACCCTCGCAGCAACGCGATCACATCGCGTTGCTGCGGGGGGCTCAGGGAAGCCCGCAGGGAGCCCCCTCCCTGAACGATGCTTCCTTATACCGCCGGCACATCGCGATCATGTTTAATCGCGGTGTGCCGGGGGTTAATGTGCCGGGGGCGGTCCGTGACCGCTCCTGGCACATAGTGCCGGATGTCAGCTGTGATAGGCAGCTGACACCCGGCTGCGATCGGCCGCGCTCCCCCCGTTAGTGCGGCCGATCGCCTATGACGTACTATCCCGTCGGTGGATTAAAGCCCACCCCACCTCGACGGGATAGTATGTCATATGGGATTAAGGGGTTAACTAGTTAATAGCGGCGGGTGAATCGCGATTCTACCCGCTGCTATTGCAGGCACATGTCAGCTGTTCAAAACAGCTGACATGTCCCGGCTTTGATGCGGGCTTTCCGCCGGAGGCCCCATCAAAGCAGGGGATCTGACCTCAGATGTACTATCCCATCTGAGGTCAGAAATATGCAATATTTGAATGAGGCCTGACAGTTGTTGCCATCCAGAGGTCTATGGATGACCTTCCTTTATGGGTTCAATGAGTCATCTATAGAGTTTAACATGGTTATTATTGCATTGCAATGGTATGTAAAACTTACAAAAAACATTTAAATTTTTTTCTGGATAAGATTACTCATCCAGAGATTATTATGTGTTTTATGTCACATTTTGGTGGTATATAAAAGTCCAAGAAAACCTTTAAAAGTTTGGCTTGGTTACATTCTTACCAGTACACTATTCTGTCATCTGGAGTATATTTCTTGGATATAAAACACTCCAAAAAAACAGTTAAAAAATTTGCTTGGTTACATTTCTCACCCATACACAATTTTGTGGTGTGGAGTAAATTTTTGTCATATATAACACTCAAAAAGAGCATTAACAAATTTTGCTGGGATACATTTTGCAGTCATAGAGTATTATGTGGTGTTGGCACATTTCTATGATATTTAACACTCCTAAAAACTTAAAAATTTAGCTGGGCTACATTTCTCAACAAAACACTATTCCGTTTTCTGGGGTAGATTTTTTTTATGATATATAACACTCCAAAAAAGAGTTTTTTGCAACTTGTTCACAAATTTATTAGTATTATATTCCCCATGCATACAGTATTATGTATTTTTGGGTACATTTTGCTGGTATACAACCCTAAAAAAAACTTGTTAAAAAATGTATTGGTACTATATTGCTCATCCTCACAGTAAAGTGTTTTTGGGTTCATTTCATTGTTATATAAGCCTCAAAAAACTTGTTTAAATATTTATTGCTATTATATTGCTCACCTATAGACTATTCTGTGGTCTGGAGTACATTTTGTTGGTATATAACTGTCAAAAACTTGTTTGAAAATGTAACGGTGGTATATTGCTCATCCATAGAGTATTATATCTTCTTGGGTACAGTTCGTTGCTATATAAGCCTTCAAAAACTTGTTCAAAAATGTATTGGTATTATATTGATCATCCATAGACTTTTACATATTCTTAGGTAGATTTTGTTGCTATATAAGCCTCAGAAACTCGTTCACAATTTTATCGGTATTCTATTGCTCACCCACAGACTATTCTGTGGTCTGGAGTACATTTCGTTGATATAAAACCCTCAAAAAACTTGTTTAAGATGTTATCATTATTATATTACTCATTCATAATTTATTACATTGTGTGGAGTACATTTCATTGGTATATAACTCTCAAACAACTTGTTAAAAATTTTATCGATATAATATTGCTCATCCATGTTCTGGAGTACATGTAGTTGATTTATAACACTCAAGAAACACCTTCAAAATGTATTTTATTGTTCACCCATAGGTTATGACAGGTTCTTGTGTACAGTTCATTGCTATATATGTCTTAAAAACTTGTTAAAAAATTGACCAGTATAATATATTGCTCATTCATAGACTTTTCCATACTCTTGGGTAGATTTCAATCCTATATAATACTCAAAAAACTAGTTCAAAATTATATCGGTATTATATTGCTCACCTATAGACTATTCCAGGGTGTGGAGTACATAAGCCTCATAAAACGTGTTAAAAATTTTAGCCGCATTACATTGCTCATCCATAGACGTACATATTCCTGGGTAAATTTCAGTGGGTATATAAGCCTAAAAAAAAGTGTTCAAAATTGTATAGGTATTATAGTGCTCATCTATTGACTTTTATATATTCTTGGGTAAATTTCAGTGGCAAATGGGCCACAAAAAACTTGTTGAAATATGTATTGGTATTATATTGCTCAGCCATAGACTATTCCTTGGTTTGGGTACATTTCGTTGGTATACAGCCACAAAAAACTAGTTCAAAAATGTATCTTTATTATATTGCTCAACCATAGACAATTTCATAGTCTGCAGTATATTTCCTTTGTATATAACCTCCAAAAGTTCATAGCCTTAATGAGTCAAGGAGTACCAATACATGAAAATTTGAACAGAATGTGTATGAGAACCTCCTTTATGTCTAATACAGGGTGTATCTGAGTTCCTATGAGTCCCTAATTTTTGGTAGTTCTTGCTTCTTTCATAAATTAAACTGAAACTTCCTATTTTTTTTTATAAAAAAAAATCAATTTTGGTTTACTTAACCCCTTAGCGACCACCAATACATATTTTTACTGACCTGCAATACAGGAGACTAGCATCCCTGATGGGTGACATCCTGTATCTGTCAGCTGTGCACTATAGTTGACAACTTGCTGCATCAGCCACGATCAGAGTTAGCACCGACTATGGTCATTTAACCCCTTAAATACTACTGTCAATAGATACTATGGCATTTAAATGGTTATTGGTGTGGGAGCTTCCTCTCTAACCTCATTAGCACCCTGAGATCTTGGTTGTGTGGTCCTGATGTTTGCCATGGCAGTTCACTATCAAATTACTACTTTAGAGTATTCCAGCTACACCTGCCTGTTAAAAAGTTATCAAAATTTAGGTGGTAAAAATAAACTTTTCCATTCCTGTCATACCACATTGCATTAATTCCTGAAAAGCACCTGAAGGGTTAATGAACTACCTGAAAGCAATTTTGATTTTGTTGAGGAGTGCAGTTTTTAAAATGGTATCACTTTTGGGTGTTTCCAATATGTAGGATCCACAAAGTCACTTCCAAACTGGTCTCTGAAAAAATACGTTTTGTAAACTTCCTTGAAAAAAATGGCTGCTGCATTTTTAAACCCTCTAAAATGCTAACAAAATAAAACAAAACTTTACAAATGGTGCCAATGTAAAGCAGACATGAGGGAAATGTTATATATTAATGTCTTTTTGTGTTATCACTATCTGGATTAGGCCGGCGTCACACTGGCAAGATCATAGGATGCGATATGCTAATGACACTCGGCTCCTGCTCGCAGCAGAGCAGGAGCGGAGTGTCATGCATCTGTGCTCCAATTCTCTCGCACATGGAGTATCGGAGCACAGCTGCGGAGGAGGCGGAGAAATGAATTTCTCTATCTCCTCCATTTCTGGGGTCCGCTTATAACGGCCGACAAAAAGTCGGTTGGTGGGGGCTGCCCCATAGCTTAACATTGGTCCGAGTGCAATGCGATTTTTTATCGCATTGCACTCGGCCGTTTAAAACGCCAGTGTGACGCCGGCCTTAAAGGTATAATAATTCAAAGTTTGAAAATTGCAATTTTTTTTAAGTTTTAGCTAAACCTCTGATATTTTTATGAATAAATGCAAAACATATCAACCTAAATTTAACATTACCATAAAGTATGATGTGTTGCGAAAAAAACATTCTCAAAATCAATGCGATATGTTAAAGCATTCCAGAGTTATTACAACATAGAGGACACATTTAAAAAAAAAAAAAAACTGGCCCAGTCACTAAGGGGTTAAATTATAATTTTGCTTAATTCTGTTTAAATTTTGCCCTATATACAAGTCATTATACAGGGAAAAAAAAGTTTCTTAACATTTTTTTTTCTTGTAAAATGCAATTTCTCGATGTTTTGGAATGTTTTATTGTCAGTCATTAAAGTGGAGTAAAAGTGTGACACCATTGTTCTCAGTAGCGATCTGGGAGTCAGAGATGCTTCCAGGTATCTTCCCCATGCTGTTCTCCTTCCATTCATCATTTTCCCATCCATTTGAACATTTTCACGGCCGCCAGAACCCTTTGTAGGGTGAGCTGGAAAAAAAGCTTGGCTTTCCCAATGACTTCCATTATACTCAAGCATTCGAGTATTAGGAATTGCTTGCTTTGAGCAATGAGCACCCGAGCATTTTAGTGCTCACTCATTTCTATTGAGAAAGTGTATCATAGTACAAAAAGAAATTTTGGGGACCTCAGAAGAAGAGTTGTTGAAAAAAGGTTGGAAAAGGTTACAAAACTAACTTAAAAGTGTTTAAACACCACTATTTTACAGTGTGACGACACTTTATTTAATCTTAGTTATCCGACAGTTTGAATGCTGACTCTGTAATTTATGTGCTTCTCTTCTGGTAGGTATAGAATCACAGACTACTGTTTAAACGTTTTATTGTTTCTGAATTGATGAATGGCTGCTGTATGCCTCATATCAACGCCTACAGGTTATTTTCTGTTATCTTTGCAAGATAGGGATACAGGGTTATTGAACAATCAATGTTTGCTAATATGTTGATTATCCATTGTATGAGTCCATGTAGCTTGTGGACTTGCAAAACAGAGGACGACAAACTATGATTAAATACTGAAACAATGAAAGATGAGCCCCTGCCACCTTACCACAAACCTGTAGAAAAATGCCTGAATATGAGCTGTAAACCACAGCCAGGAACACTTTGCAGGAGAGCTGCCAGGACACCATGGCTTCATCAAGAGGGAATCAGATTTTACATTCTATAGGATGACAGCTTAAGGACCACAGCTCTAGCTGCAATAACGCAGATCTGCTCTATTGACCAGCACAGAACCCATGGATAAATTCGGAGAAACCATTTTGGGACCCTAAGGTCATCTGGGTCCATGGAGATGTTTAAAAAAGCCAAGTTGGAGACCATGTGTCTCAATGGACTGTCAAACTGTAGATGCCTACCACCAGGTGGGGGTAGTTGGCCCTGGAAGTCACAAAGTCGCAGTTGCTCTAATCTTTGCAAGTCAGAGGAGGGGTGAGCCTTTGTAATTTTGCATCATCTTGAAAACATTCACCCTCTTTGACTAATTTAGTGATGGTGCACCTATTTGTACAGTGATGATAATCCATTTTTTCGCAGTTATTCTGGTATGGTAGATACATAGATTATTCATTGTTCTCTTTAGTATGTGCTAGGGATCGATTTCCCGCCTCCGAGCAGGGGGAATCTCGAGCCATCTCCGCTGCGGTCTCCCATTCTTCTCCTGCCACAGTGGAGCCTGCTCAGCCGAGGTGTCAGTCCCAGCGTTTCGCTCAGTCTGACACTGTGCAAAGGGTTACTGCTGCCTTTACAGCTTCTGCCATTGTAGCCAGTACTGGTCAGTGGCGAGCAGACATCTTTGGGACTAAGTCCTACTTTTCCCCTTCTGAGCATGCCCAGGGTAAGATCTCTCATTGGAGATCAAGGGTCACATGCTCAGGTACTGCAACAACTAACATTGGTCCTTTAGGAAGGTCCTGAAGTTGCTCCAGTTCTGAGGCAGCCTCCCATTGGTCCTTCTGGGAAGGTTCTGTAGTGCTGCAGCTATAAAAGGTTCACATGACCGCATGGCCATGCGCTAGTATGAATCCTTGTTATGTGCTTTGCGCCAGTGTGGTCATGTATGCCTGTGGTCAGAGTCGGCTGTAAAAGCCATTAGAATACCGGC
Source organism: Ranitomeya imitator (assembly GCF_032444005.1). Taxonomy (NCBI): domain Eukaryota; kingdom Metazoa; phylum Chordata; class Amphibia; order Anura; family Dendrobatidae; genus Ranitomeya; species Ranitomeya imitator. The sequence goes on from NC_091291.1 coordinate 56,185,445, forward strand.
ACCTCTGGTCAGGAGTTTGGTTGTATGTATTCAGGGCCCGGCTGAAATAAGCCACTAGCATACCGGCTCCTCCAGTGAGAAATTGGTTGTGTGCTTTAATGACTGCATGACCACTGACTGCTATCTGCTCATCAGTTATCTGTGTGTTTCTGTGAGCTAAACAGGACACAGTCTTTTTCTTTATCAGCGACTTTGTTAGATAACAGAGTTTGCAGAGTTTGCTGCACGGTGGACCCCGGGCTGCGAACGCACCAATAACTTCATCTATTTACTCGGTGCGTTCCGCTAGCCCTAACAGTTTGTGATATGCACATATCTACTTCTACCTATTGTTGTATATCAGCTCACTCAGAGGTACATAGAGGTAGAAACGGGAAGACTGTCCTTTTAAATCTTCCGTTGGTTTATTTTACAGGCAGCATAAACCAGCGTGAACTGAAAATAAACACAGGCCTTCAGGCAAAACAGGAAAAACAAAATGGTATACATGGTACACAGTCTCTGCAACTGTAGGGATGTAAGTATTTGCCAGCTCTGGATAATAGCCACACACTGGTTCAATTTTTCCTCCTCATGACACAAAACACTGGAGTTTCTCTCTCCAGCCTGTTATGTCTGGTGGCCTAGGAGCAGCATGAGACGGACTCTGGTGAAGGTGGTCCCTGTACTGACCGCAAACCCTGAACTAGCAGCGCTACTAGAAGTAGCTGTGGGGGGTACCTAACACTCCCTAGACCCCTCGGCACAGCCTAAGATCTAACTACCCCTAAAGGCAGAAACAGGAAACCTATCTTGCCTCAGAGAAAATCCCCAAAGGATAGATAGCCCCCACAAATATTGACTGTGAGAGGGAGGAGGGAGGAGAGGGAAATAACATACGCAGATATGAAATCAGATTTTAGCATAGGAGGCCATACTAGCTAAAAAGAAAGAAAAGAACAGAGTACTATGCGGTCAGTACAAAAACACTAGAAAATATCCACCACAGAAAATACGGATCACCACATCTGACTAAAGATATGGGGGGTATATCTGCATCTCCAGAGAAAAATCTAGGCTGCAAAAAAAACCTTCACAGACTAAGCTGGACAAAACAAAAACATGAAAAATGCACAGAACTATAAAGTCCACTGCATGTGGACAGCAAAAACCAAGCAGGACTTATCTTAGTAGAAAAGCACAGCAAACTGGAGGGACCAGCAGGGAAGTGAATCCTTCCAGAACAATGGACAACTGGCACTGACTAAAGGATCCTGCAAAGCTATATACCCCAGTCAGTTTTGCAATTAGTAGATACACCTGTCCACTCCTGCAGTCCAGGCACAACTGCATTACCCTCTACAACCACTGGAGGGAGCCCAAAAGCTGAATTCACAACACCAGCACTACTGAACACTGACTGTCTCTGGAGCCTGACTATTTAAGCCCCAGGCAACACCCTGGGGAGGAGATAAGGTGGACATCCTCCCACCCACTCTATGGTTGTCCACAAAAACTCAAGAAAATCTGGACAGGACAACTGCGTTACCATATAACTTCCTTGGTTTGTGCTCCACATGAAAGCTAAAGGCCTAGAGCGCTACAAACCACCTAGACACCCAGGCATTTTCCCCTTCTTTTCCCTAATCCATGTCAGGTGTGCATGATCTGACACTAGCCTGAACTTACAGCCTTACAGGTAGTATCTCAAGGTGTCGATTGCTCACTTGATGACCAACTACTCTTTCTCTAAAATGGCATAGTTCTTTTCATAGGAGGAAAGTTTCCTATTCAGGTTCTGGATGTTTAACTTTATCGATTTCCTGGGACAAAAGAGCTCCCAAACTGACCTTAGAGTCGTCCATCTGGAGCACAAACTCCACAGTGAAGTCAGGTGTAACCATGACTAGCTGTTTGAATAGGGAGAGCTATCTTTGGCCCACATGTTCAAAGACACTTCGGTGGTGTGTTACCTCCGCTTCCCATGTCTCCTTTGCAATGTCCATATGTCTCAGAGGGTGCCATCCATATAGCAGCTAGAACAGCGAAAACCTTGTAGAGGCATGTGGGACTTCTCTAACAGAGAACAGTATGGCAATAGTTAGTCCCAATCCTGGCCATCCTTCCCCATGACCTTCTTGAACCTTACCACGAGACCATCAGTCTGAAGATACTACACAGATGTTCTGAGTTGGGTAACCCGTAGGGCCTTACAGAACTCTCTCATTACCTTGGAAATGAACTGTCTTCCTTGTCCGGTCAGAATCTCCCTTGGCAGATCCATCTGGGAGAAAAGTCGGAGTAGCTCTCGGGCTATACTCCTGGTTTAGGAGTTCCTCAGTGGTACCGCCTCCGGGTACCATGCTACAAAGTCCTCTATAATGGGTAAAGGAACTAAGGGATGGCGGAAGTGGGAATTGGGAGCAGTTAACTAACATGTAGGACAGGATTAACAATAATTAACAATCTGCTGGGTACACCAAGGCCAGTAGAACCTTTTGAAGGACCCACTCTTAGGTTTTATCTATGCACAGATCCACTGCAAGGCATGAGATTGGGCCAGGTCTAGTAGCTACTACGTGAGGCAAACAAAGCAGGTTTCGGACACCATCAAGAGACGCCTCCTGACTAGTGTTGAGCATTCCGATACCGCAAGTATCGGGTATCGGCCGATACTTGCGGTATCGGAATTCCGATACCGAGATCCGATATTTTTGTGATATCGGGTATCGGTATCGGAAGTGTAAAATAAAGAATTAAAATAAAAAATATTGTTATATTCACCTCTCCGGCGGCCCCTGGACATCAGCGGGAGGATCCGGCGTCCGGCACGGCTTCTTTCTTCAAAATGCGCGCCTTCAGGACCTGTGGAATGACGTCCCGGCTTCTGATTGGTCGCGTGCCGCCCATGTGACCGCCACGCGACCAATCAGAAGCCGCGACGTCATTCCTCAGCTAAAGTCCTAGAATGAGCGCCTTCTAGGACCTGAGGAATGACGTCGCGGCTTCTGATTGGTCGCGTGGCGGTCACATGGGCGGCACGCGACCAATCAGAAGCCGGGACGTCATTCCACAGGTCCTGAAGGCGCGCATTTTGAAGAAAGAAGCCGTGCCGGACGCCGGATCCTCCCGCTGATGTCCAGGGGCCGCCGGAGAGGTGAATATAACAATATTTTTTATTTTAATTCTTTATTTTACACTTTAATATGGATCCCAGGGCCTGAAGGAGAGTTTCCTCTCCTTCAGACCCTGGGATCCATGAGGATACATTCCGATACTTGATGTCCCATTGACTTGTATTGGTATCGGATATCGGTATCGGCGATATCCGATATTTTTCGGGTATCGGCCGATACTATCCGATACCGATACTTTCAAGTATCGGACGGTATCGCTCAACACTACTCCTGACTAGAGAGCCTTTTTCGATATATAATCTCGGCACCTGTTTCCCCTGGAGCTTAAATGCCCGAAATGAGATTATATTTCATAACTAAATTTTGCATATCTCTCTGGGGTTTTCCTGGTTAAAGAGCTTATATTGTATTGTATATTTTTAATGTGTGTGCTATTATGCAGTTTACGAATCTTTGTTGGTTTTATTGCAGGTTGATGGCATGATTTTTACAAGGGTTTTCATTTGTTGTAACTGTGTATGACATCCTGTGGAAATTCTATACTAGTTAGCTTTGAGAAAGAATGCAGAGAAGGCTTTTGAAACGTGTTGCTCTTTTCACAAATCACCATGAAACTTTTTCCAATTTTTTTTAAACTTCTTTTAATAAAAGTTTGGAATTTTTAGAAGCTGGATTTCATTCATTTTTCTTGAGGAAGGCATAAAGATAGACCCAACATACCATAGGTGAGGCATGCACAGCAGGTTTCAGATGCCAGTATGTCCAACCACACCAGCTTGGCCTTGGTAAGAGGACCAGAGTGGATGTATAACCGCAAGAAGAAATGGCAACTAAAGGAGCTGTACCAGCATCAACAGATTCAATACAAGCCAACCGAAAACCAGCCAAATTTGATCCAGAAACCATGGGATACGGAATATTCCATGTGTGGACACAATATATACCAGTCGGTTCTTGTCAATTACGTGAGGATTTACCCAGATCAAGCCGAGGACCAGGAGAAGGAGGATCAGAATCATATCATGTCTGGCTAATTAAGATTGGGGAACAATGTGAAGACACAGCATTTAATCTTAAAGTATCCAGATGTCTATTTTCAATAGGTCAGGAGTAGTGTTGAGCGATACCTTCCGATATTTGAAAGTATCAGTATCGGATGGTATCGGCCGATACCGGCAAAATATCGGATCTCGCCGATACCGATACCCGATACCAATACAAGTCAATGGGACACAAATATCGGAATGTATCCTCGATGGTTCCAAGGGTCTGAAGGAGAGGAAACTCTCCTTCAGGCCCTGGGATCCATATTAATGTAAAAAATAAAGAATAAAAATAAAAAATATGGCTATACTCACCCCTCCGAAGAACCCTGGCTGTCACAGCTGCAAGCGTCTGCCTCCGTTCCTGAGAATTGCAGAGAATGAAGGACCTTCGATGACGTTGCGGTCAGGTGACCGGTCACCTGACGGCTCACGTGACCGCTCACCTGACCGCGACGTCATCGAAGGTCCTTCACTCACTACATTCTCAGGAACGGAGGCGGACGCTTGTAGCGGTGACAGCCAGGGTTCTTCGGAGGGGTGAGTATAGCCATATTTTTTATTTTATTCTTTATTTTTTACATTAATAATGATCCCAGGGCCTGAAGGAGAGTTTCCTCTCCTCCAGACCCTTGGAACCATACGCACCGCACACTCCGATACCGATTTCCGATATCACAAAAATATCGGAACTCGGTATCAGAATTCTGATACAGCAAGTATCGGCCGATACCCGATACTTGCAGTATTGGAATGCTCAACACTAGTCAGGAGTTATTAGGCTACTGGTTGAATATTAAGATACAAAATAGGGGCACGTGTCACACCCACAACTGTCAATATGGGTAAGAGATAATAATGACATAACTCTTTGCAGGTTTTCTGGGGACATTATTCTTATGGTCACTGACTTATAAGATATATAGCACTGTCTTCCCTCATGTAGTGCTAGAGCCTGTCATTTTTTGAATTACTTGTGGTACAATTTTATGCAATGGCACTTTATGTATACAAATAGGATAATGTGAAAGCTCTTTCTCTCTATTCATGCTTGTGGGGTGACACTACATTTGTGATGCACCTTTTTGACCTGATTTGAACAGCTCTGAAATTTGATATTTTTTTGATATACTGTATGTATTTTATTGTTTATTATGAATTATGTGTGAATGAAATATTTCACAATTGATGCAATTTTTTATGAATTACATGCTCCATGTTTCCTTGTTTCTATATTGGTTGAATGTTGATGTTAGAATTGATGTGTTTCTCTTACGGTAGGTCAAAAATCATAGACTATTGTTTGAACATTTTATTTTTACTGAATTGACGAGTGGCTACTGTATGCCTTTTATATCAGCTTCTACGGATGATTGTCTGCTATCTTTGCAAGAAAGGGATGCGGAATCATTGAGCAATCAATGTTTGATAATATGTTGATTATCCATTGTATGAGATCATGTATTTTGTGGACTTGCAAAACAGAGGAGGACAAACAATGCAGATAGATTAAATACACAAATAATGAAAGATGGGCTTCTACCACCTCCACTTCCTCTCCCCCAATCCTGTGGAAATATTCCCGAATAAGAGCTGTGAACTATGAAAGGGGATGTGCCTCTGTATCAAGAGACTCTTTACAAAATCACTACCAGGAACACTCTACAGTATGGCTGCCAGGACACCATGGCTTCATCAAGAGGAACCAAATTTTAAATTCTACAGGATGCCAGGTTAAGGACTATGGCCATACCTGGAGGAATACAGATCTGCTCCATTGACCATCACAGAAACCATGGTTATATTTGGGGAAACCCTCCGGTCAGCTGTCCCCCATGGATATATTTGGAGAAGCCATGTTGTGACCCTCCAGTCACCTGACTCTATGGAGACATTCAGATAAGCCAGATTGGGGCCATCTGGTCATCCGGCCACATGCCTTGTTAGATTGTTAGCTTCCTAAGTTTGTTGTTACCTCTTCTCTTTGGCTGCCCACCAAAATCAAGGTGCCATAGGTGGGGGTAGTCAACACTGGAAACCCCAAAGTCACAGCTGCTCTAATCATGATGAGTCAGCGGAAGGATAACATTCTATTATTTTGCATCATTTTGAGTGTTGTGCTGGGACTGTTCCATATGTTATTGTCTGTTTGGTGGTTCAAAAAAGGATTGCCACGCTGTTTTACTCTCATCCTGAATACCAAAAATTAGAATATGTACTGTACTTAGCATTTAGGAGTGAATGATGAAACTAATTGCTTACATGTCTGTGCTAGCATATGTAAGCCAATATATATATATATATATATATATATATATATATATACATATATATATATATATATATCTACTATATAAAGCTGAATATGTGTATGTGTGTGTGTGTGTATGTGTATGTGTGTATGTCCGGGATTGGCATCTGCACCGTCGCAGCTACAGCCACAAAATTTTGCACAGTCACACGTCTGGACCCTGAGAGCGTCACAGGCTATGTTGTGAGGTGAAATTTTAACCCCGCGCTTTCCAATTCACCAAACAATTTTGCCCCTATCTACATAATGGGGAAAAAAGTGAAAGGAAAAGTGTTGGAGGCGTCGCAGCTACAGAAACAAAATTTTGCATAGTCACATGTCTGGACCCTGAGAGCTTCATAGGCTACCTAGGTGAGGTGAAATTTTAACCCCGCGCTTTCCAATTCACCAAAGAATTTTGCCCCTATCTACATAATGGGGAAAAAGTGAAATGAAAAGTGTTGGAGGCGTCGCAGCTACAGCCACAAAATTTTGCACAGTCACACGTCTGGACCCTGAGAGCGTCATAGGCTATGTTGTGAGGTGAAATTTTAACTCCGCGCTTTCCAATTCACCAAACTATTTTTCCCCTATTTACATAATGGGGAAAAGTGAAAGGAAAAGTGTTGGAGGCAAATTGACAGCTGCCAGATGTGAAAAAGGGGGACTTAAAGAATGAGAGCGATGGCGCAAAAGAGTATATACCGATCAGTTGCTAAGGTGGGGCCCTGACATGAGATACTCACCACACATGGGGATATGAACACACACACATAATGCGCCACATACTACCACGTGCTTGAACACATATACCACCCTCAGCACACATTTCACCACACATACACCAACCTCGCCACATAAAAGTCGAAACACAAAAGTCGCCGCTCTAAACTCGCCACTCGCAAAACTCACCACATGCAAAAACTAGGCTTACGCAAAACTCGCCACAAGTGCAAAACTCACCTCATGGAAAACTCGCCACACGCAAAACTTGCACACGCGGAAAAATTGCCACATGCACAAAATTTGCAACACATGCAAAAGTTGCTTCACACAAAACTTGCACATACTCAAAAGGCACCAGACATAAAACTCACCACGCGCAAAACTCGCCATGCGCAAAACTTGCTGCACACAACTTGCTACACTAACCTGTCACATGCAACTCGACACACAAAAAGTTGCTACACGCATGATGCCACACAAAACCCATCTCACAAAAGTCGCTACATGCATGTCGCCACACACAACTCAACACACACAACTTGACACATGAAACTCGCCCTAAAACACACACAAGTCTGGTATTATCCTTCAAAAAAAAAAATCCGATTAATAAGCAGACAAACTACAAGAGCAACAAATGTACCATATAGGAAATACGGCAGCTGTCAGTCACATGACCTGTCTATTATGTGTATGTGTGAGCTAATATATACTGCCAGGGGGAGGGCTTCCTGTTGGCTGGGGATTTATCAGGCTGCCAATTTAGCTTACAAATACTGAGGTAAAAATACTGACCAAATAACGTGTGAACGAGGTCTAATACAGGAGGAGATGACACACTGGTATATACTATATACAGGAGGAGATGACACACAGGTATATACTATATACAGGAGGAGATGACACACAGGTATATACTATATACAGGAGGAGATAACACACGTATATACTATATAGAGGAGGAGATGACATACAGGTACATACTATATACAGGAGGAGATGACATACAGGTATAAACTATATACAGGAGGAGATGACACACAGGTATATACTATATACAGGAGCAGATGACCTACAAGTATGTACTATATACAGGAGGAGATGACATACAGGTATATGCTATATATAGAAGATGACATACAGGTATATACTATATACAGGAGGAGATGACACAGATATATACTATATACAGGAGGAGATGACATACAGGTATATACTATATATAGAAGGAGATGACATACAGGTATATACTATATATAGAAGATGACATACAGGTATATAGTATATACAGGGGAGATGACACACAGCAGGTATATACTATATACAGGGGAGATGACATACAGGTATATACTATATACAGGAGATGACATACAGGTGTATACTATATATAAGGGAGATGCAAACATGTATATATGAGGTGAAAATGAGGGGTGTGAGGTGAAAATGAAAAGGTGTGAGTGCAAAATGAGAGGAGCGGGGGAAAATAGTGGAGTGATCGGAAAATGACAGATGTGAGGTCGAAATGACAAGTGTTAGGGGGGAATGAGAGGAGTGAGGGAGAAAATGAGAGGTGTGAGGGAGAAAATGAGAGATGTGAGGGGGAAAAGATGTGATTGGGAAAATGAGAGAAGTGAGGTGCTATAACTAACCACAGATATTTACTATGCCCAGGCAATGCCAGGCTCTTCAGCTAGTATATATATACATATATATATATATATATATATATATATATATATACATACAGATCCGCTTTACATATTCAATGATATCAGCAGTGTGACCATTTAGCTGTGTGGATGCATGGCTTTACAACTCACATTCTACAGCAGAGAAGGGGGGATGCACTGACTTTATTGGCCTCAAGGGTCACCATGACCTGGTTTCAGATGATCTACTTGCAGACCAAAGGATCCAGTGGTAAATCTACCCCAGCTTACCCATATGTAATATCTGAAGAGTAGATTAGAAAACTGAGTTTTTCACATAAGCATGCACAACTGAACATGGTCTACAGTATTAAAAGTCTGTTTTCCTGCTTTAAGGGTCAGTAGCAGAGTGCATTTGAGCAGACTGGAGCTTACACTGCCTGTAGAGTCTACAATGGTGATAGGTGATGAAGGGGCATAGTTGCCAATCTGTGTACCTCCCCAGGATTAAACCCCAAGGGTGGTTTGCATGTTAATGGCCAATTTTTACAATTCTGACTACTGTCCCTTTATGAGGTTATAACTCTGGAACGCTTCAACGGATCTTGATGATTCTGACATTGTTTTATCGCGACATATTGTACTTCATGATAGTGGTAACATTTATTTGATATTACCTGCGTTTATTTGTGAAAAAAATGGAACTTTGAATATTTATGCCCTTAAATCACAAAGATATGTCACACAAAATACTTAAGTAACATTTCCCACATGTCTACTTTACATCAGCACTAGGGTTGAGCGAAACGGGTCGTTCATTTTCAAAAGTCGCCAACTTTTGGCAAAGTCGAGTTTCATGAAACCCAATCCGACCCCTGTGCGGGGTCGGCCATGCGGTACGCGACTTTCGCGCCAAAGTCGCGTTTCAATGACGCGAAAAGCGCCATTTCTTAGCCAATGAAGGTAAACGCAGAGTGTGGGCAGCGTGATGACATAGGTCCTGGTCCCCACCATCTTAGAGAAGGGCATTGCAGTGATTGGCTTGCTGTCTGCGGCGTCACAGGGGCTATAAAGGGGCGTTCCCGCCGACCGCCATGTTACTGCTGCTGATCTGAGCTTAGGGAGAGGTTGCTGCCGCTTCGTCAGAAGCAGGGATAGCGTTAGGCAGGGTCCATTAACCACCAAACCGCTTGTGCTGTAGCGATTTCCACTGCCCAACACCACCTTCGGTGTGCAGGGACAGTGGAAGCTACATTTTTTTTTTTTCCCCCTCAGCGCTGTAGCTCATTGGGCTGCCCTAGAAGGCTCCCTGATAGCTGCATTGCTGTGTGTACGCCGCTGTGCAAGCCAACTGCTTTTTTCAAAGCACAAATCCTCTTGTTCCTTCCTTTCTGCACAGCTATCTTTTTTGTTTGTCCACACTTTTTATTTAATTTGTGCATCAGTCCACTCCTTATTGCTGCCTGCCATACCTGGCTGAGATTACTGCAGGGAGATAGTAATTGAAGGACACTCCCTGTTTTTTTTTTTTTTTTTGTGGGAGATTAAGATTGACATTTCTGCTAGAGTGCCATCCCTGTCTGTGTCATCTCTCACTCAGTGGGCCATAGAAAGCCTATTTATTTTTTTGCTTGATTTGGGTTATAAAATCTACCTGAAAAAATCACCACATCAATCAGTGGGAGAAAAATATTGGCCTCAGGGCTTGTGTGCCACTCTTGACTCCTGTGTGCATCATCACTCACTCAGTGGGCCATAGAAAGCCTATTTATTTTTTTGCTTGATTTTGGTTCTAAAATCTACCTGAAAAAATCACTACATCAATCAGTGGGAGAAAAATATTGGCCTCAGGGCTTGTGTGCCACTCCTGACTCCTGTGTGCATCATCACTCACTCAGTGGGCCATAGAAAGCCCATTTTTTATTTTTTTTTGCTTTATTTGGGTTCTAAATTCTACCTGAAAAAATCAATAAATCAATCAGTGGGAGATTAATATTGGCCTTTGGGCTTGTGTGCCAGTCCTAAGCGTGCCATCTCTCTCTCTCAGATTGTGGGCCATAGAAAGCCTATTTTTTTTTTTTATTGGGTTTATAAATTTTCCCTGGAACCAAAAAAAAAAAAAGTGGGAGATTAATATTGGCCTCTGGGCTTGTGTGCCAGTCCTGAGCGTGCCATCTCTCTCACAAATAGTGGGCCATAGAAAGCCTATTTATTTTTTTGCTTGATTTGGGTTCTAAAATGTACCTGAAAAAATCACTACATCAATCAGTGGGAGAAAAATATTGGCCTCAGGGCTTGTGTGCCACTCCTGACTCCTGTGTGCATCATCACTCACTCAGTGGGCCATAGAAAGCCCATTTTTTATTTTTTTTTGCTTTATTTGGGTTCTAAATTCTACCTGAAAAAATCAATAAATCAATCAGTGGGAGATTAATATTGGCCTTTGGGCTTGTGTGCCAGTCCTAAGCGTGCCATCTCTCTCTCTCAGATAGTGGGCCATAGAAAGCCTATTTATTTATTTTTTTTTTATTGGGTTTATAAATTTTCCCTGGAAAAAAAAAAAAAGTGGGAGATTAATATTGGCCTCTGGGCTTGTGTGCCAGTCCTGAGCGTGCCATCTCTCTCACAAATAGTGGGCCATAGAAAGCCTATTTATTTATTTTTTTTTGGTTTTATAAATTCTCCCTTAAAAAAAAAGGGAGATTAATATTGGCCTTTGGGCTTGTGTGCCAGTCCTAAGCGTGCCATCTCTCTCTGTCTCTCAGATAGTGGGCCATAGAAAGCCTATTTATTTATTTTTTTTTTTATTGGGTTTATAAATTTTCCCTGGAACAAAAAAAAAAAAGTGGGAGATAAATATTGGCCTCTGGGCTTGTGTGCCACTCCTGACTCCTGTGTGCGTCATCTCTCACTCAGTGGGCCATAGAAAGCCTTTTTTTGTTTTATTTGTTTTCTAAATTCTCCCTGAAAAAATCATTTTATTTTATTTGGTTTCTAAATTCTTCCTGAAAAAATCATTTTATTCTATTATTTTTTTTTCCTAAAGTCTCCCTGAAAAAAAAACAAAAAAAACAAATCAGTGGGAGATTAATATTGCCCTTTCTGCTTGTGTGCCAGTCTTGACTCCTGGGTGTGCCATCTCTCTCTCTCTCCCCAATTGTGGGCCATAGAAAGCCTATTATTTTTTTAGCTTGATTTGGGTTCCAAAATCTACCTGAAAAAATCACTACATCAATCAGTGGGAGATAAATATTGGCCTCTGGGCTTGTGTGCCACTCCTGACTCCTGTGTGCGTCATCTCTCACTCAGTGGGCCATAGAAAGCCTTTTTTTGTTTTATTTGTTTTCTAAATTCTCCCTGAAAAAATCATTTTATTTTCTTTGGTTTCTAAATTCTTCCTGAAAAAATCATTTTATTCTATTTTTTTTTCCTAAAGTCTCCCTGAAAAAACAAAAAACAAAAACAAATCAGTGGGAGATTAATATTGCCCTTTCTGCTTGTGTGCCAGTCTTGACTCCTGGGTGTGCCATCTCTCTCTCTCTCTCTCCAATTGTGGGCCATAGAAAGCCTATTATTTTTTTTAGCTTGATTTGGGTTCCAAAATCTACCTGAAAAAATCACTACATCAATCAGTGGGAGATAAATATTGGCCTCTGGGCTTGTGTGCCACTCCTGACTCCTGTGTGCGTCATCTCTCACTCAGTGGGCCATAGAAAGCCTTTTTTTGTTTTATTTGTTTTCTAAATTCTCCCTGAAAAAATCATTTTATTTTATTTGGTTTCTAAATTCTTCCTGAAAAAATCATTTTATTCTATTTTTTTTTTCCTAAAGTCTCCCTGAAAAAACAAAAAAACAAAAACAAATCAGTGGGAGATTAATATTGCCCTTTCTGCTTGTGTGCCAGTCTTGACTCCTGGGTGTGCCATCTCTCTCTCTCTCTCCAATTGTGGGCCATAGAAAGCCTATTATTTTTTTTAGCTTGATTTGGGTTCCAAAATCTACCTTGGTTTCTAAATTCTTCCTGAAAAAATCATTTTATTCTATTTTTTTTTTCCTAAAGTCTCCCTTAAAAAAAAAAAAAAATCAAATCAGTGGGAGATTAACATTTACATTTGTGCTTCAGTGACAGTCCTGCGTGTGTGGCATCTCTCTCATTTGTTGCCACCAACAACAGAGTGTGTAACATTGTGCCTGATTTTCGTTGTGGTCTCACTCACCTGTAAAGGGGTAGCTAAATCATACTGAAGTTATAGCTCACCGTGTAATTTGTGTGACAGCAACAAATACCGTTAGTTTGTTTACGTTTTTAAAACAATGAGGAAGTATGGTGGAAGAGGTCGTGGCCGGGGGCGTTCATTGTCAGCTGGTAATGAGGGTAGTGGTAGTGGTGGAGCATCAGCTGGTCGTGGGAAAAAAAATATTGCACCTAAGTCTGGAGCTGTGGAGCCAGGTTCGTCGTCAGGCTACACAAGGCCTCGAACGCTCCCTTTTCTGGGAGTAGGAAAACCGCTTTTAAAGCCGGAGCAGCAAGAGCAAGTTTTGGCTTATCTTGCTGACTCAGCCTCTAGCTCTTTTGCCTCCTCTCGTGAAACTGGTAAATGTCAAAGCAGCGCGTCGTTAGTGGATGTTCACGGTCAGGAACAAGTCGCTTCCTTGTCCTCTTCAGCAAAAACAACAACAGAGAAGAATGCAGCAGGCGACACAACGGGTTACTCCATGGAGCTCTTTACACATACCGTCCCTGGCTTAGAAAGTGAAGCAGTTAACAGTCCATGCCCATTACAAGTTGAATCTGACATGGAGTGCACTGATGCACAGCCACAGCCAGACTACTATGCTGGTCCTTTGACTCAGACCACAACATTGCCCTCGCAGGGTGCTGATCAAGAATCAGACCCTGATGAGACTATGTTGCCCCATCACGAACGCTATACCACCGACCGACACGGTGACACAGACGAAGTTGCACACAAGCTACAAGAAGAAGTAATAGATGACCCAGTTCTTGACCCCGATTGGCAGCCATTGGGGGAACAGGGTGCAGGCGGCAGCAGTTCTGAAGCGGAGGAGGAGGGGCCGCAGCAGGCATCAACATCGCAACAGGTTCCATCTGCCGGGCCCGTATCTTGCCCAAAACGCGTGGCAAAGCCAAAACCTGTTGGAGGACAGCGTGGCCATCCGGTTAAAGCTCAGTCTGCAATGCCTGAAAAGGTATCCGATGCTAGAAAGAGTGCAGTCTGGCATTTTTTTAAACAACATCCAATTGATCAGCGCAAAGTCATCTGATAAAAAAAGGTTCAACTACCTTAAGCAGAGGACAGAATCTGAAAAGTCTCAATACAAGTTGCATGCATAGACATTTAACCACCATGCATTTGCAAGCCTGGACTAACTACCAAACGTCCCTTAAGGTTGTAGCACCCTCGGCCAATGAAGCTAGTCAGCAACGCAACATCCCTTCCGGCAGTGTAGGGCCACCATTTTCCGCACCACCTGCAGTATCTGTGCAGGTTTCTTTGCCAGGCCAAAGCAGTCAGGGTCAGGGAATCACCAGTTTCGTAGTAGGAAACACTGCATCTAGGGCACCGGCGGCAACAATACCATCTCCCACCGTCTCTCAGTCTGCCATGTCCACCGGCACCCCCGCTAGTTCCACGATCTCCAGCTCTCCAGTCCAGCTCACCCTACATGAGACTATGGTTAGAAAAAGGAAGTACTTAGCCTCGCATCCGCGTACACAGGGTTTGAACGCACACATAGCTAGACTAATCTCGTTAGAGATGATGCCCTACCGGTTAGTTGAAAGCGAAGCTTTCAAAGCCCTGATGGACTACGCTGTACCACGCTACGAGCTACCCAGTCGACACTTTTTTTCCAGAAAAGCCATCCCAGCCCTCCACCAGCATGTTAAAGAGCGCATCGTCCATGCACTCAGGCAATCTGTGAGCACAAAGGTGCACCTGACAACAGATGCATGGACCAGTAGGCATGGCCAGGGACGTTACGTGTCCATCACGGCACACTGGGTAAATGTGGTGGATGCAGGGTCCACAGGGGACAGCAAGTTTGGGACAGTTCTGCCTAGCCCACGGTCTAGGAAACAATTGGCTGTAGCCGTTCGCACCCCTTCCTCCTCCTCTTCGTCCTCCTGCAGAAGCGAGAGCTCGTCCACAGACCTGTTGTGGGTTCTGTTTTTGGGCTCCCTCTGGTGGTTACTGATGGTACTGGGTGACTTGTCTTTCCTGGGTCTCTGGGTTCCACCTGTTCCATCAGGATATGGGAGTTTCCTATTTAACCTGGCTTTGCTGGCATTTCCTCGCCGGTTATCAATGTATCCAGTGTGTCTTGTTACCTCTGCTCCCTGCTCCTAGAACCTTCTGGTCAAGCTAAGTTTGGATTTTCCTGTTTTGGTGTTTTGCTTTATTTGGTTTTTTAGTCCAGCCTGCAGATATGTGATTATTGCTGCTGGTTGCTCTAGTGGGCTGAAATTGCTCCTCATGTACCATGAGTTGGCACATGAGTTCAAGTAATTTCAGGATGGTTTTTTGAAGGGTTTTTCGCTGACCGCGCAGTTCACTTTTGTATCCTCTGCTATCTAGCTTTAGCGGGCCTCATTTTGCTGAAACTGTTTTCATACTGCATATGTGCTTTCCTCTCATTTCACCGTCATTATATGTGGGGGGCTGCTATTTCTGTGGGGTATTTCTCTGGAGGCAAGAGAGGTCTGTGTTTCTTCTAATAGGGGAAGTTAGATCTTCGGCTGGAGCGAGACGTCTAGGATCATCGTAGGCACGTTCCCCGGCTACTTTTATTTGTGTGTTAGGTTCAGGGTCGCGGTCAGCTCAGGTTCCATCGCCCTAGAGCTTGTTTGTATCTGTGCTTGTCCTTTAGTGATCCCCTGCCATTGGGATCATGACAGTATAACCAGCCCACAAAGTGTTAATTGTATTGGCTGAAGTAGGAGGATAAGTAGTCTGAGGAAGTTTTTTTTTTTTTTTCCCTCAGAGTTTGCTGCCTAGCCTTATTGCAGCCTGGCTACTTCCTCCTCCTCTTAATCTTTGAATGGCTCTGATCCCAGCTGTTTATCATGGACGTCCAGAGTTTGGCTTCCAGCCTGAATAATCTTGCCGCTAAGGTTCAAAATATACAGGATTTTGTTGTACATGCTCCTATGTCTGAACCTAGAATTCCTGTCCCAGAGTTTTTTTCTGGAGATAGATCTCGTTTTCTGAATTTTAGGAACAATTGCAAGTTGTTTCTTTCTTTGAAATCTCGCTCCTCTGGAGACCCTGCTCAGCAAGTCAAGATTATTATATCTTTCCTGCGGGGTGACCCTCAGGATTGGGCATTTGCATTGGCACCAGGGGACCCTGCGTTGCTTAATGCGGATGCGTTTTTTCTGGCATTGGGTTTGCTCTATGAGGAACCTAACCAAGAGATTCAGGCTGAAAAAGCTTTGTTGGCCCTCTCTCAGGGGCAAGATGAAGCAGAAATTTATTGTCAAAAATTTCGGAAGTGGTCGGTGCTTACTCAGTGGAATGAGTGCGCCCTGGCTGCAAGGTTCAGAGATGGCCTTTCTGAGGCCATTAAAGATGTTATGGTGGGGTTCCCTGCGCCTACTGGTCTGAATGAGTCTATGACTATGGCTATTCAGATTGATCGGCGTTTACGGGAGCGCAAACCTGTGCACCATTTGGCGGTGTCGTCTGAACCGTCACCTGAGATAATGCAATGTGATAAAATTCAGTCCAGAAGTGAACGGCAAAATTATAGGCGGAAAAAAAGGTTGTGCTTTTATTGTGGTGATTCAGCTCATGTTATATCAGCATGCTCTAAACGCACAAAAAAGGTTGATAAGTCTGTTGCCATTAGTACTTTACAGTCTAAGTTCATTCTGTCTGTGACTCTGATTTGTTCATTATCATCCATTTCCGTCGATGCCTATGTGGATTCAGGCGCTGCCCTGAGTCTTATGGATTGGTCATTTGCCAATCGCTGTGGGTTTAGTCTGGAGCCTCTGGAAGTCCCTATTCCTTTGAAGGGAATTGACTCTACACCTTTGGCTATGAATAAACCTCAGTACTGGACACAAGTGACCATGCGTATGACTCCTGTTCATCAGGAGGTGATTCGCTTCCTGGTACTGTATAATTTGCATGATGTCCTAGTGCTTGGTCTGCCATGGTTACAAACTCATAATCCAGTCCTTGACTGGAAATCGATGTCTGTGTTAAGCTGGGGTTGTCAGGGGGTTCATGATGATGCACCTCCGATTTCTATCGCTTCATCTACTCCTTCTGAGATTCCTGTGTTTTTGTCTGACTATCGGGATGTTTTTGAGGAGCCTAAGCTCAGTTCGCTTCCTCCTCACAGGGATTGCGATTGTGCTATAAATTTAATTCCAGGCAGTAAATTTCCTAAAGGTCGTTTGTTCAATCTGTCAGTGCCAGAGCATACTGCTATGCGGGATTATGTTAAGGAGTCCTTGGAAAAGGGACATATCCGTCCATCTTTGTTCCCTTTGGGAGCAGGGTTTTTTTTCGTGGCCAAAAAAGATGGTTCCTTGAGGCCTTGTATAGATTATCGTCTTTTGAATAAGATTACCGTAAAATATCAGTATCCTTTGCCATTGTTGACTGATTTGTTTGCTCGCATTAAGGGGGCTAAATGGTTCACTGGGATTGATCTTCGGGGTGCGTATAATCTTATACGAATAAAGCAAGGTGATGAGTGGAAAACCGCATTTAATACGCCTGAGGGCCATTTTGAGTATTTGGTAATGCCTTTCGGACTTTCTAATGCTCCTTCAGTCTTCCAGTCCTTTATGCACGATATTTTCCGTGAATATCTGGATAAATTTATGATTGTGTATTTGGATGATATTTTGTTTTTTTCTGATGACTGGGAGTCTCATGTTCAGCAGGTCAGGAAGGTGTTTCAGGTCCTGCGGGCCAATTCCTTGTTTGTAAAAGGCTCAAAGTGTCTCTTTGGAGTCCAGAAGATTTCTTTCTTGGGGTATATTTTTTCCCCTTCTACTATTGAGATGGATCCCGTCAAGGTTCAGGCTATTTGTGACTGGACGCAGCCTACATCTCTTAAGAGTCTACAGAAGTTCTTGGGCTTTGCTAATTTCTATCGTCGTTTTATAACTAATTTTTCTAGTGTTGTTAAGCCTTTGACGGATTTGACTAAGAAGGGTGCTGATGTTGCTAATTGGTCTCCTGCGGCTGTGGAGGCCTTTCAGGAACTTAAGCGCCGGTTTTCTTCTGCTCCTGTGTTGCGTCAGCCAGATGTTTCGCTCCCTTTTCAGGTTGAGGTTGATGCTTCCGAGATTGGAGCGGGGGCGGTTTTGTCACAGAGAAGCTCCGATTGCTCAGTGATGAAGCCATGCGCGTTTTTTTCTAGAAAGTTTTCGCCGGCTGAGCGGAATTATGATGTTGGTAATCGGGAACTTTTGGCCATGAAGTGGGCATTTGAGGAGTGGCGTCATTGGCTAGAGGGTGCTAGACATCGTGTGGTGGTCTTTAGAGTTGAGCGACCTTGACCTTTTTAGAGTCGAGCCGGGTTTTGCGAAACCCGACTATGTCCAAAGTCGGGTCGAGTGAAATCGGCCGATTATGACGTAAAGTCGGGATCGACCGAAACACGAAACCCAATGCAAGTCAATGGGGCAGCATAGTCGGCAGTGAGTGGGGGCCAGGAAAACACCTAGAGTGCCCATTTTAATGTCAAAACCATCCATTCTTCTTAATGAAGCTTGTCAAGCGTAATTTACCTTATAATAATTGGAAGGCATTTGAAATTGGGGGTCATTTGGCTAAAGTTGTGGGGGGTAGGGCTGGTTCAAGTAATTAGTGGGCCCAGGAAATCTGGACCACGTCACGGCAGTGGAGCAGGGAGAGGTAAGTATTTCAACTTTGCAAGTGCTGTGAACCTGAGCAAGCAGGGGGGGCCCACTCGTTGGCATTGGCACTGGCACAGGGCCCCTCAAAGTACAGCGGTGTGTTTGCACGGCGGGGGCGCCTCCCACCGGCAGCAACACTTTTGCGTACTATGAGAGGCCCTGTGCCAGTGACGTCGCCAACTAGTATTCCTCCCCCCACCTGATGAAGGAACCTGCACTTTCATCTGCACCTTCCTCTTTGTCCCCGTGTAAGGTGGTATGGTATGCGGGAAGAGCAACCTGACTTTCAGCAGGGTCACAATGTTGTTGTGTAGCGTGCACGGGGAATGTTGCGTTATGGGTCAATGTACCAGCAGACTCATCTATCACTGGCTGGGCAATGGGCACGATGAAGTGGAAACACAGATATAGGCCCAAAGAAGAAAGTGGGCTAAATGCAGTTCAAAATTGGTAACACAGGAATAACCAGGGGGCATTGCAGTGGAGGACAACTGGAATGAGAGGCTGACACAGAGAGTAGGGCCAAATCAGTAAGTAGTCGAAATGCAGTTCAAAATTGGCAACCGTAGTAAACAGGCGGCACAGCTTTGTTCAGTGGAGGAGAACAGCAAGGAGTGGCAGACACCGATAGTAGGCCCCAACCCAACTAGTAGGCCAAATGCAGTCTAACATTAACAACTACTTAACGAGAGGCTGAAAATGGTATTTCAGGACAGGAAACCAGGAGAACAGCAAGGAGTGGCAGACACCGATAGTAGGCCCCAAACCAACTAGTACGCCAAATGCAGTTGTTCCATTTAACCACAATTTAATGAGAGCCTGAAGATAGAAGCTCAGGAAAGGCAACCTGGGGAACACCTTGGAGTGTAACACACCATCTCTCTCCACCCCATACCCATTTTGTAGGCCTAATGCTGTGTACTTTTCTACAACTACTAAACGAGAGTCGGAAGACCGAAGCAATGGCAAGGAAACCTGGGGAACACCTTGGAGTGTAACACACCATCTCTCTCCACCCCATACCCAATTTGTAGGCCTAATGCAGCCTACTTTCCGACACCTACTAAACGAGAGCATGAAGATCGAAGCTCAGGAAAGGCAACCTGGGGAACACCTTGGAGTGTAACACACCATCTCTCTCCACCCCATACCCATTTTTTAGGCCTAATGCAGTGTACTTTTCTACAACTACTAAACGAGAGTCGGAAGACCGAAGCAATGGCAAGGAAACCTGGGGAACACCTTGGAGTGTAACACACCATCTCTCTCCACCCCATTCCCCATTTTTTAGGCCTAATGCAGCCTACTTTCCGACACCTACTAAACGAGAGCATGAAGATCGAAGCTCAGGAAAGGCAACCTGGGGAACACCTTGGAGTGTAACACACCATCTCTCTCCACCCCATACCCATTTTGTAGGCCTAATGCTGTGTACTTTTCTACAACTACTAAACGAGAGTCGGAAGACCGAAGCAATGGCAAGGAAACCTGGGGAACACCTTGGAGTGTAACACACCATCTCTCTCCACCCCATACCCAATTTGTAGGCCTAATGCAGCCTACTTTCCGACACCTACTAAACGAGAGCATGAAGATCGAAGCTCAGGAAAGGCAACCTGGTGAAAACCTTGGAGTGTAACACAACCTGTCTCTACACCCCATACCAAATTTGTAGGCCTAATGCAGCGTAGTTTCCACCAACTACTAAACGGGAGCCGGAAGATCGAAGCTCATGAAAGGCAACCCGGGGAACACCTTGGAGTGTAACACAACCTCTCTCTACACCACGAAAGGGCTGATTCTTAGGAAGCAAGGCTGTTGTAAATAAGCATTGCGCGTCCGAGGGTGATTATATTCTTATTCGGTATCTACTCACCCTCGGACGCGCCATGCTTCTTGATTTGTAATTAATGTTTATTTGCAATGTGCTTTTGACTTACTCAATTATTTTTTTAATTATTGATTTTATTAAATTAATAGTTTAACATCTTATTGGAAATAATTTAAAGGAGACGCGACAGGACAACACTCGGTGGATGCCATATCTGTGTTAACAACTCCAAAAAACTTTCAGTTAACTTCTTGCAGGAGAAAGAAATTGTAGCTGTTGGACCTTTGTAGTACAGTTCCAGATATTTGTTGTGTGTTTGTTTTGATTGTTAAAATGTCTGCATTTGAGATCTCAACACGATCTTATTTTTTATAATCAAATTAATTTTTTAAATATTTTATTAGGTTGGTTCAAGGGGTACACGGGCCGCAGTAGACAGGTCAGTGGAGGCCTAGTGGAAGGAGGGACCGCAGATGCGCCACTGTTTCACCCATACACAATTAGTAGGCCTAATGCAGCGTAGTTTCCAACAGCTACTAAACGAGAGCCGGAAGATCGAAGCTCAGGAAAGGCAACCTGGGGAACACCTTGGAGTGTAACACAACCTCTCTCTACACCACGGAAGGGCTGATTCTTAGGAAGGAAGGCTGTTGTAAATAAGCATTGCGCGTCCGAGGGTGATTATATTCTTATTCGGTATCTACTCACCCTCGGACGCGCCATGCTTCTTGATTTGTAATTAATGTTTATTTGCAATGTGCTTTTGACTTACTCAATTATTTTTTTAATTATTGATTTTATTAAATTAATAGTTTAACATCTTATTGGAAATAATTTAAAGGAGACGCGACAGGACAACACTCGGTGGATGCCATATCTGTGTTAACAACTCCAAAAAACTTTCAGTTAACTTCTTGCAGGAGAAAGAAATTGTAGCTGTTGGACCTTTGTAGTACAGTTCCAGATATTTGTTGTGTGTTTGTTTTGATTGTTAAAATGTCTGCATTTGAGATCTCAACACGATCTTATTTTTTATAATCAAATTAATTTTTTTTATATTTAATGATGTTGGTTCAAGGGGTACACGGGCAGCAATAGACAGGTCAGTGGAGGCCTAGTGGAAGGAGTGACGGCAGACAGGCATCAAAGGCCTAACATTGGGCTGGCTGTAGGCAAGTTAAAATTGGTTCCAGGGGAACACGGCCATCAGTGGCCTGGTCAGTGTAGTTGTAGTTGAAAGAACGGGACGCAGACAGGCTTCGAAGGCCTAACATAATAACATAGGGCTGGCTGTAGGCAAGTTAAAATTGGTTCCAAGGGAACACGGCCATCAGTGGCCTGGTCAGTGTAGTTGTAGTTGAAAGAACGGGACGCAGACAGGCTTCGAAGGCCTAACATAACAAACTTGGGCTGGCTGTAGGCACTTTTAAATTGGTTCCAGGGGTACACGGGCAGCAGTGGTCTGGTCAGTGGAAGTCTAGTGGAAGGAGTGACCGCAGACAGGCTTCCAAGGCCTAACATAACAAACTTGGGCTGGCTGTAGGCACTTTTAAATTGGTTCCAGGGGTACACGGGCAGCAGTGGTCTGGTCTGTGGAAGTCTAGTGGAAGGAGTGACCGCAGACAGGCTTCGAAGGCCTAACATAACAAACTTGGGCTGGCTGTAGGCACTTTTAAATTGGTTCCAGGGGTACACGGGCAGCAGTGGTCTGGTCAGTGGAAGTCTAGTGGAAGGAGTGACCGCAGACAGGCTTCCAAGGCCTAACATAACAAACTTGGGCTGGCTGTAGGCACTTTTAAATTGGTTCCAGGGGTACACGGGCAGCAGTGGTCTGGTCTGTGGAAGTCTAGTGGAAGGAGTGACCGCAGACAGGCTTCGAAGGCCTAACATAATAACATAGGGCTGGCTGTAGGCAAGTTAAAATTGGTTCCAAGGGAACACGGCCATCAGTGGCCTGGCCAGTGTAGTTGTAGTTGAAAGAACGGGACGCAGACAGGCTTCGAAGGCCTAACATAACAAACTTGGGCTGGCTGTAGGCACTTTTAAATTTGTTCCAGGGGTACATGGGCAGCAGTGTATGGTCAGTGGAAGTCTAGTGGAAGGAGTGACCACAGACAGGCTTCCAAGGCCTAACATAACAAACTTGGGCTGGCTGTAGGCACTTTTAAATTGGTTCCAGGGGTACACGGGCAGCAGTGGTCTGGTCAGTGGAAGTCTAGTGGAAGGAGTGACCGCAGACAGGCTTCCAAGGCCTAACATAACAAACTTGGGCTGGCTGTAGGCACTTTTAAATTGGTTCCAGGGGTACACGGGCAGCAGTGGTCTGGTCTGTGGAAGTCTAGTGGAAGGAGTGACCGCAGACAGGCTTCGAAGGCCTAACATAACAAACTTGGGCTGGCTGTAGGCACTTTTAAATTGGTTCCAGGGGTACACGGGCAGCAGTGGTCTGGTCAGTGGAAGTCTAGTGGAAGGAGTGACCGCAGACAGGCTTCCAAGGCCTAACATAACAAACTTGGGCTGGCTGTAGGCACTTTTAAATTGGTTCCAGGGGTACACGGGCAGCAGTGGTCTGGTCTGTGGAAGTCTAGTGGAAGGAGTGACCGCAGACAGGCTTCGAAGGCCTA
This sequence comes from Ranitomeya imitator, assembly GCF_032444005.1. Classification (NCBI taxonomy): domain Eukaryota; kingdom Metazoa; phylum Chordata; class Amphibia; order Anura; family Dendrobatidae; genus Ranitomeya; species Ranitomeya imitator. Next base: position 56,208,628 of record NC_091291.1, read on the forward strand.
ACATAATAACATAGGGCTGGCTGTAGGCAAGTTAAAATTGGTTCCAAGGGAACACGGCCATCAGTGGCCTGGCCAGTGTAGTTGTAGTTGAAAGAACGGGACGCAGACAGGCTTCGAAGGCCTAACATAACAAACTTGGGCTGGCTGTAGGCACTTTTAAATTTGTTCCAGGGGTACATGGGCAGCAGTGTATGGTCAGTGGAAGTCTAGTGGAAGGAGTGACCGCAGACAGGCTTCCAAGGCCTAACATAACAAACTTGGGCTGGCTGTAGGCACTTTTAAATTGGTTCCAGGGGTACACGGGCAGCAGTGGTCTGGTCAGTGGAAGTCTAGTGGAAGGAGTGACCGCAGACAGGCTTCCAAGGCCTAACATAACAAACTTGGGCTGGCTGTAGGCACTTTTAAATTGGTTCCAGGGGTACACGAGCAGCAGTGGTCTGGTCTGTGGAAGTCTAGTGGAAGGAGTGACCGCAGACAGGCTTCGAAGGCCTAACATAACAAACTTGGGCTGGCTGTAGGCACTTTTAAATTGGTTCCAGGGGTACACGGGCAGCAGTGGTCTGGTCAGTGGAAGTCTAGTGGAAGGAGTGACCGCAGACAGGCTTCCAAGGCCTAACATAACAAACTTGGGCTGGCTGTAGGCACTTTTAAATTGGTTCCAGGGGTACACGGGCAGCAGTGGTCTGGTCTGTGGAAGTCTAGTGGAAGGAGTGACCGCAGACAGGCTTCGAAGGCCTAACATAACAAACTTGGCCTGGCTGTAGGCACTTTTAAATTGGTTCCAGGGGTACACGGGCAGCAGTGGTCTGGTCAGTGGAAGTCTAGTGGAAGGAGTGACCGCAGACAGGCTTCCAAGGCCTAACATAACAAAATTGGGCTGGCTGTAGGCACTTTAAATTGGTTCCAGGGGTACATGGGCAGCAGTGTATGGTCAGTGGAAGTCTAGTGGAAGGAGTGACGGCAGACAGTCTTCGAAGGCCTAACATAACAAAATTGGGCTGACTGTAGGCACTTTTAAATTGGTTCCAGGGTAACACGGCCAGCAGTGGCCTGGTCAGTGTAGTAGTTGTAGAAAGAAGGGACCGCAGACAGGCTTCGAAGGCCTAACATAACAAAAATGTCAAAACAATGGTATTGTCAGTGCCAGGCATTGAAGGATGTCAGCGCCTAGACTACACATTGGTGAAGCTGTGAGAGATAATTTTGCTAGTGGTAGAGCACTGTTTGAGCTGGGGGGGGGAACTGTCTTGTGGCCGGCGGTACAGGCACAGGGCCCCTCATATTACAACGGTGTGTCTGACGTTGGGTGCGCACCACCACCGCCAGAGACACTTTATTGTACTATGAGGGACCCAGTGGCAGTGCCGTCGACCAAAAGCGGCCACACCCACCTCTTCAGACAAACAGCACTCTCAAGGGTCCAAGCGCAAAGTGTCGATAGCACGGGCCCGTGTGGGGAGTTTGGCCATTTCGTGAGGTGGAAACATGTCGTATGCTGGACAATCAGGTGAAGAAAATTACGAGATTGGAAAAGTCATTCAGAATAGTCCACAGGCAAGACCTTTTCATAGGAAAGCTAGGTGTCAGCCGGGCAGGGTGGGGCAAAAGATTTTGAAATCCAGTTGTGGTTCATTTTAATGAAGGTTAGATCATCTACATTTTGGGTAGCCAGACGAGTCCTTTTTTCTGTTAGTATTGAACCTGCAGCACTGAATACTCTTTCTGATAGGACACTAGCTGCCGGGCAAGCAAGCTCCTGCAATGCATATTCTGCCAATTCTGGCCAGGTGTCTAATTTGGATGCCCAGTAATCAAATGGGAATGACGGTTGAGGGAGAACGTCGATAAGGGATGAAAAATAGTTTGTAACCATACTGGACAAATGTTGTCTCCTGTCACTTTGAATTGATGCTGCAGTACCTGTCCTGTCTGCGGTCATAGAAAAATCACTCCACAACCTGGTCAGAAAACCCCTCTGGCCAACGCCACTTCTGATTTCTGCCCCTCTAACACCTCTGGTCTGCTGGCCCCTGGAGCTCGTGTGAGAACGATCACGGGCGCTGTGTGCAGGGAATGCCAGAAGCAAACGGTCAACAAGAGTTGATTGTTTTGTTGCTAATATTAGTTCCAAGTTCTCATGTGGCATAATATTTTGCAATTTGCCTTTATAGCGAGGATCAAGGAGGCAGGCCAACCAGTAATCGTCATCGTTCATCATTTTTGTAATGCGTGTGTCCCTTTTGAGGATACGCAAGGCATAATCCGCCATGTGGGCCAAAGTTCCCGTTGTCAAATCTGCGGTTGTGCTTGGTTGAGGGGCAGTTGCAGGCAAATCTACGTCACTTGTGTCCCTCAAAAAACCAGAACCCGGCCTTGCCACGCCACCAATTTCCCGTGCCCCCGGGAAAGCTTCCTCATTAAAAATATACTCATCCCCATCATCCTCCTCATCCTCCACCTCCTCTTCGCCCGGTACCTCGTCATGTACACTGCCCTGACCAGACAATCGCTGACTGTCATCAAGGCTTTCCTCTTCCTCTGGTGCAGACGCCTGATCCTTTATGTGCGTCAAACTTTGCATCAGCAGACGCATTAGGGGGATGCTCATGCTTATTATGGCGTTGTCTGCACTAACCAGCCGTGTGCATTCCTCAAAACACTGAAGGACTTGACACATGTCTTGAATCTTCGACCACTGCACACCTGACAACTCCATGTCTGCCATCCTACTGCCTGCCCGTGTATGTGTATCCTCCCACAAAAACATAACAGCCCGCCTCTGTTCGCACAGTCTCTGAAGCATGTGCAGTGTTGAGTTCCACCTTGTTGCAACGTCTATGATTAGGCGATGCTGGGGAAGGTTCAAAGAACGCTGATAGGTCTGCATACGGCTGGAGTGTACAGGCGAACGGCGGATATGTGCGCAAAGTCCACGCACTTTGAGGAGCAGGTCGGATAACCCCGGATAACTTTTCAGGAAGCACTGCACCACCAGGTTTAAGGTGTGAGCCAGGCAAGGAATGTGTTTCAGTTGGGAAAGGGAGATGGCAGCCATGAAATTCCTTCCGTTATCACTCACTACCTTGCCTGCCTCAAGATCTACAGTGCCCAGCCACGACTGCGTTTCTTGCTGCAAGAACTCGGACAGAACTTCCGCGGTGTGTCTATTGTCGCCCAAACACTTCATAGCCAATACAGCCTGCTGACGTATGCCAGTAGCTGCCCCATAATGGGAGACCTGGTGTGCAACAGTGGCAGGTGCGGATGGAGTGTTTGTGCGACTGCGGTCTGTGGACGAGCTCTTGCTTCTGCAGGAGGACGAGGAGGAGGAGGAGGAGGAGGGGGTGCGAACGGCTACAGACAACTGTTTACTAGACCGTGGGCTAGGCAGAACTGTCCCAAACTTGCTGTCCCCTGTGGACCCTGAATCCACCACATTTACCCAGTGTGCCGTGATGGACATGTAACGTCCCTGGCCATGCCTACTGGTCCATGCATCTGTTGTCAGGTGCACCTTTGTGCTCACAGATTGCCTGAGTGCATGGACGATGCGCTCTTTAACATGCTGGTGGAGGGCTGGGATGGCTTTTCTGGAAAAAAAGTGTCGACTGGGTAGCTCGTAGCGTGGTACAGCGTAGTCCATCAGGTCTTTGAAAGCTTCGCTTTCAACTAACCGGTAGGGCATCATCTCTAACGAGATTAGTCTAGCTATGTGGGCGTTCAAACCCTGTGTACGCGGATGCGAGGCTAAGTATTTCCTTTTTCTAACCATAGTCTCATGTAGGGTGAGCTGGACTGGAGAGATGGAGATCGTGGAACTAGCGGGGGTGCCGGTGGACATGGCAGACTGAGAGACGGTGGGAGATGGTATTGTTGCCGCCGGTGCCCTAGATGCAGTGTTTCCTACTACGAAACTGGTGATTCCCTGACCCTGACTGTTTTGGCCTGGCAAAGATACCTGCACAGATACAGCAGGTGGTGCGCTAAATGGTGGTCCTACACTGCCGGAAGGGATGTTGCGTTGATGACTAGCTTCATTGGCCGAGGGTGCAACAACCTTAAGGGACGTTTGGTAGTTAGTCCAAGCTTTCAAATGCATGGTGGTTAAATGTCTATGCATGCAACTAGTATTGAGACTTTTCAGATTCTGACCTCTGCTTAAGGAAGTAGAACATTTTTGACAGATGACTTTGCGCTGATCAATTGGATGTTGTTTAAAAAAATGCCAGACTGCACTCTTTCTAGCATCGGATACCTTTTCAGGCATTGCAGACTGAGCTTTAACCGGATGGCCACGCTGTCCTCCACCAGGTTTTGGCTTTGCCACGCGTTTTGGGCAAGATACGGGCCCGGCAGATGGAACCTGTGGCGATGTTGATGCCTGCTGCGGCCCCTCCTCCTCCTCTGCTTCAGAACTGCTGCCGCCTGCACCCTGTTCCCCCAATGGCTGCCAATCGGGGTCAAGAACTGGGTCATCTAATAACTCTTCTTGTACCTCCTGCGCAACTTCGTCTGTGTCACCGTGTCGTTCGGTGGTATAGCGTTCGTGATGGGGCAACATAGTCTCATCAGGGTCTGATTCTTGATCAGCACCCTGCGAGGGCAATGTTGTGGTCTGAGTCAAAGGACCAGCATAGTAGTCTGGCTGTGGCTGTGCGTCAGTGCACTCCATGTCAGATTCAATTTGTAATGGGCATGGACTGTTAACTGCTTCACTTTCTAAGCCAGGGACGGTATGTGTAAAGAGCTCCATGGAGTAACCCGTTGTGTCGCCTGCTGCATTCTTCTCTGTTGTTGTTTTTGCTGAAGAGGACAAGGAAGTGACTTGTCCCTGACCGTGAACATCCACTAACGACGCGCTGCTTTTACTTTTACCAGTTTCACGAGAGGAGGCAAAAGAGCTAGAGGCTGAGTCAGCAAGATGAGCCAAAACTTGCTCTTGCTGCTCCGGCTTTAAAAGCGGTTTTCCTAATCCCAGAAAAGGGAGCGTTCGAGGCCTTGTGTAGCCGGACGACGAACCTGGCTCCACAGCTCCAGACTTAGGTGCAATATTTTTTTCCCCACGACCACCTGATGCTCCACCACTACCACTACCCTCATTACCAGCTGACAATGAACGCCCCCGGCCACGACCTCTTCCACTAGACTTCCTCATTGTTTTAAAAACGTAACCAAACTAACGTTATTTGTTGCAGTCACACAACTTACACGGTGAGCTATAACTTCAGTATGATTTAGCTACCCCTTTACAGGTTGGTGAGACCACAGCGAAAATCAGGCCCAATGTTACACACTCTTTTTTTGGTGGCTGCAAATTAGAGAGATGCCCCACACGCAGGACTGTCACTGAAGCACAAATGTTAATATTAATGTCACACTATTATTTTTTTTTTATTTTTATTTTTTTCAGGAACACTTTAGAAACCCCCCCCAAAAAAAAAAATAGATTTTTGCAGGGAGAATTTAGAAAACAAATGTAACAAACTATATGCTTTCTATGGGCCACTGAGTGAGAGATGACGCACACAGGAATCAGGAGTGGCACACAAGCCCAGAGGCCAATATTTTTCTACCAATGATTGATGTAGTTATTTTCTCTGGTAGATTTTGGAACCCAAATCAAGGAAAAAAAATATAGGCTTTCTATGGACCACAATTGGAGAGAGAGAGAGAGAGAGAGAGAGAGAGAGGGCACACCCAGGAGTCAAGACTGGCACACAAGCAGAAAGGCCAATATTAATCTCCCACTGTTTTTTTTGTTTTTTTTTTTTTTTTTTTTTTCTTCAGGGAGACTTTAGAAAAAAAAATAATAAAAAAAATATGATTTTATCAGGAAGAATTTAGAAACCAAATAAAATAAAATGATTTTTTCAGGGAGAATTTATAAAAAAAATAAAAACAAAAATAGGCGTTCTATGGCCCACTGACTGAGAGATGACGCACACAGGAGTCAGGAGTGGCACACAAGCCCAGAGGCCAATATTTTTCTACCAATGATTGATGTAGTTATTTTCTCTGGTAGATTTTGGAACCCAAATCAAGGAAAAAAAATATAGGCTTTCTATGGACCACAATTGGAGAGAGAGAGAGAGAGAGAGAGAGAGAGAGAGAGAGATGGCACACCCAGGAGTCAAGACTGGCACACAAGCAGAAAGGCCAATATTAATCTCCCACTGTTTTTTTGGTTGTTTTTTTTTTTTTTTTTCAGGGAGACTTTAGAAAAAAAAATAATAAAAAAAATATGATTTTATCAGGAAGAATTTAGAAACCAAATAAAATAAAATGATTTTTTCAGGGAGAATTTAGAAAACAAATAAAACCAAAAATAGGCGTTCTATGGCCCACTGACTGAGAGAGAGAGAGAGATGGAACGCTTAGTACTGGCACACAAGCCCAAAGGGCAATATTAATCTCCCTTTTTTTTTCCAGGGAGAATTTCTAAAACCCAAAAAAAAAAAAAATAGGCTTTCTATGGCCCACTATTTGTGAGAGAGATGGGACGCTCAGGACTGGCACAGATGGCACGCTCAGGACTGGCACAGAAGCCCAGAGGCCAATATTAATCTCCCTTTTTTTCTGGGAGAATTTATAAAACCAAAAAAATATTTAAATAGGCTTTCTATGGCCCACTATTTGTGAGAGAGATGGCACGCTCAGGACTGGCACAGATGGCACGCTCACAACTGGCACACAAGCCCAGAGGCCAATATTAATCTCCCTTTTTTCAGGGAAAATTTATAAAACCAAAAAAAAAATTAAATAGGCTTTCTATGGCCCACTATTTGTGAGAGAGATGGCACGCTCAGGACTGGCACAGATGGCACGCTCACAACTGGCACACAAGCCCAGAGGCCAATATTAATCTCCCTTTTTTCAGGGAAAATTTATAAAACAAAAAAAAAAATTAAATAGGCTTTCTATGGCCCACTATTTGTGAGAGAGATGGCACGCTCAGGACTGGCACAGATGGCACGCTCACAACTGGCACACAAGCCCAGAGGCCAATATTAATCTCCCTTTTTTTCAGGGAGAATTTATAAAACCAAAAAAAAAATTAAATAGGCTTTCTATGGCCCACTATTTGTGAGAGAGATGGCACGCTCAGGGCTGGCACAGATGGCACGCTCAGGACTGGCACACAAGCCCAGAGGCCAATATTAATCTCCCTTTTTTTCAGGGAGAATTTATAAAACCCAAAAAAAAATAAAATAGGCTTTCTATGGCCCACTATTTGTGAGAGAGATGGCACACTCAGGACTGGCACACAAGCCCAAAGGCCAATATTAATCTCCCACTGTATTTTTATCAGGGAGAATTTATACACCCCACAAAAAAAAATACAGAAAAATGAAAAGGCTTTCTATGACCCACTATGTGAGAGAGATGGCACACACAGGGATGGCACTCTAGCAGAAATGCCAAATTGCCAATCTTAATCTCCCACCAAAAAAAAAAAAAAAAAAAAAACAGGGAATGTCCTACAATTACTATCTCCCTGCCTGCAGTAATCTCAGCCAGGTATGGCAGGCAGCTACTATCTCCCTGCCTGCAGTAATCTCAGCCAGGTATGGCAGGCAGCAATAAGCAGTGGACTGATGCACAAATGAAATAAAAAGTGTGGACAAACAAAAAAGATAGCTGTGCAGAAAGGAAGGAACAAGAGGATTTGTGCTTTGAAAAAAGCAGTTGGTTTGCACAGCGGCGTACACACAGCAATGCAGCTATCAGGGAGCCTTCTAGGGCAGCCCAATGAGCTACAGCGCTGAGGGGAAAAAAAAAAAAAAAAAAACTTCCACTGTCCCTGCACACCGAGGGTGGTGTTGGACAGTGCAAATCGCTGCAGCACAAGCGGTTTTGTGGTTAATGGACCCTGCCTAACGCTATCCCTGCTTCTGACAAAGCGGCAGCAACCTCTCCCTAAGCTCAGATCAGCAGCAGTAAGATGGCGGTCGGCGGGAACGCCTCTTTATAGCCCCTGTGACGTCGCAGACAGCAAGCCAATCACTGCAATGCCCTTCTCTAAGATGGTGGGGACCAGGACCTATGTCATCACGCTGCCCACACTCTGCGTTTACCTTCATTGGCTGAGAAATGGCGCTTTTCGCGTCATTGAAACGCGACTTTGGCGCGAAAGTCGCGTACCGCATGGCCGACCCCGCACAGGGGTCGGATCGGGTTTCATGAAACCCCGACTTAGCCAAAAGTCGGCGACTTTTGAAAATGTTCGACCCGTTTCGCTCAACCCTAGTGGTCTTGACTGATCACAAAAATTTGATTTACCTTGAGTCTGCCAGGCGTCTGAATCCTAGACAGGCGCGTTGGTCACTGTTTTTCTCTCGTTTCAATTTTGTGGTTTCATACCTGCCAGGTTCAAAGAATGTGAAGGCGGATGCTCTTTCTAGGAGTTTTGTGCCTGACTCCCTTGGAAATTCTGAGCCCTCTGGTATCCTTAGGGATGGGGTGATTTTGTCTGCTGTCTCCCCAGACTTGCGACGTGCTTTGCAGGAGTTTCAGGCGGGTAAACCTGATCGTTGTCCGCCTGAGAGACTGTTTGTTCCGGATAATTGGACCAGTAGAGTCATCTCCGAGGTCCATTCTTCTGCGTTGGCAGGTCATCCTGGAATATTTGGTACTAGAGACTTGGTGGCCAGGTCTTTTTGGTGGCCTTCCTTGTCGAGGGATGTGCGTTCTTTTGTGCAGTCTTGTGGGGTTTGTGCTCGGGCTAAGCCTTGCTGTTCTCGGGCCAGTGGATTGTTGTCACCTTTGCCTATCCCGAAGAGGCCTTGGACGCACATTTCCATGGACTTTATTTCGGATCTCCCTGTCTCTCAAAAAATGTCCGTCATCTGGGTTGTGTGTGATCGCTTTTCTAAAATGGTTCATCTGGTACCCTTGCCTAAGTTACCTTCCTCCTCTGAGTTGGTCCCTCTGTTTTTTCAGAATGTGGTTCGTTTGCATGGGATTCCTGAGAACATCGTTTCTGACAGGGGATCCCAGTTTGTGTCTAGATTTTGGCGGGCGTTCTGTGCTAAGATGGGCATTGATTTGTCCTTTTCGTCTGCATTCCATCCTCAGACGAATGGCCAGACTGAACGAACTAATCAGACCTTGGAAACTTATTTAAGGTGTTTTGTTTCTGCTGATCAGGATGACTGGGTTACCTTTTTGCCGCTGGCCGAATTTGCCCTTAATAATCGGGCTAGTTCTGCTACCTTGGTTTCTCCTTTCTTTTGTAATTCGGGGTTTCATCCTCGTTTTTCCTCTGGTCAGGTGGAACCTTCTGATTGTCCTGGAGTGGACATGGTGGTGGATAGGTTGCATCGGATTTGGAGTCATGTGGTGGACAATTTGAAGTTGTCCCAGGAGAAGGCTCAGCAGTTTGCTAATCGCCGTCGCCGCGTGGGTCCTCGACTTCTTTTTGGGGACTTGGTGTGGTTGTCTTCTCGTTTTGTTCCGATGAAGGTCTCTTCTCCTAAGTTCAAGCCTCGGTTCATCGGTCCCTATAGGATCTTGGAAATTCTTAACCCTGTGTCGTTTCGTTTGGATCTCCCGGCATCGTTTGCTATTCATAATGTGTTCCATCGGTCGTTGTTGCGGAAGTATGAGGTACCTGTTATTCCTTCGCTTGAGCCTCCTGCTCCAGTGCTGGTGGAGGGAGAATTGGAGTATGTTGTGGAGAAGATCTTGGATTCTCGTGTTTCCAGACGGAAACTCCAGTATTTGGTCAAGTGTAAGTGTTATGGTCAGGAGGATAATTCTTGGGTGGTTGCCTCGGATGTTCATGCTGATGATTTGGTTCGCGCTTTTCATAGGGCTCATCCTGGTCGCCCTGGTGGTTCTCGTGAGGGTTCGGTGACCCCTCCTCAAGGGGGGGGTACTGTTGTGGGTTCTGTTTTTGGGCTCCCTCTGGTGGTTACTGATGGTACTGGGTGACTTGTCTTTCCTGGGTCTCTGGGTTCCACCTGTTCCATCAGGATATGGGAGTTTCCTATTTAACCTGGCTTTGCTGGCATTTCCTCGCCGGTTATCAATGTATCCAGTGTGTCTTGTTACCTCTGCTCCCTGCTCCTAGAACCTTCTGGTCAAGCTAAGTTTGGATTTTCCTGTTTTGGTGTTTTGCTTTATTTGGTTTTTTAGTCCAGCCTGCAGATATGTGATTATTGCTGCTGGTTGCTCTAGTGGGCTGAAATTGCTCCTCATGTACCATGAGTTGGCACATGAGTTCAAGTAATTTCAGGATGGTTTTTTGAAGGGTTTTTCGCTGACCGCGCAGTTCACTTTTGTATCCTCTGCTATCTAGCTTTAGCGGGCCTCATTTTGCTGAAACTGTTTTCATACTGCATATGTGCTTTCCTCTCATTTCACCGTCATTATATGTGGGGGGCTGCTATTTCTGTGGGGTATTTCTCTGGAGGCAAGAGAGGTCTGTGTTTCTTCTAATAGGGGAAGTTAGATCTTCGGCTGGAGCGAGACGTCTAGGATCATCGTAGGCACGTTCCCCGGCTACTTTTATTTGTGTGTTAGGTTCAGGGTCGCGGTCAGCTCAGGTTCCATCGCCCTAGAGCTTGTTTGTATCTGTGCTTGTCCTTTAGTGATCCCCTGCCATTGGGATCATGACACAGACCGCAGTCGCACAACCACTCCATCCGCAGCTGCCACTGTTGCACACCAGGTCTCCCATTATGGGGCAGCTACTGGCAAACGTCAGCAGGCTGTATTGGCTATGAAGTGTTTGGGCGACAACAGACACACCGCGGAAGTTCTGTCCGAGTTCTTGCAGAAAGAAATGCAGTCGTGGCTGGGCACTGTAGATCTTGAGGCAGGCAAGGTAGTGAGTGATAACGGAAGGAATTTCATGGCTGCCATCTCCCTTTCCCAACTGAAACACATTCCTTGCCTGGCTCACACCTTAAACCTGGTGGTGCAGTGCTTCCTGAAAAGTTATCCGGGGTTATCCGACCTGCTCCTCAAAGTGCGTGGACTTTGCTCACATATCCGCCGTTCGCCCGTACACTCCAGCCGTATGCAGACCTATCAGCGTTCTTTGAACCTTCCCCAGCATCGCCTAATCATAGACGTTGCAACAAGGTGGAACTCAACACTGCACATGCTTCAGAGACTGTGTGAACAGAGGCGGGCTGTTATGTTTTTGTGGGAGGATACACATACACGGGCAGGCAGTAGGATGGCAGACATGGAGTTGTCAGGTGTGCAGTGGTCGAAGATTCAAGACGTGTCAAGTCCTTCAGTGTTTTGAGGAATGCACACGGCTGGTTAGTGCAGACAACGCCATAATAAGCATGAGCATCCCCCTAATGCGTCTGCTGATGCAAAGTTTGACGCACATAAAGGATCAGGCGTCTGCAGCTGAGGAAGAGGAAAGCCTTGATGACAGTCAGCCATTGTCTGGCCAGGGCAGTGTACAGGACGAGGTAGCGGGCGAAGAGGAGGAGGAGGACGAGGAGGATGATGGGGATGATTATATTTTTAATGAGGAAGCTTTTCCGGGGCCACTGGAAATTGGTGGCGCGGCAAGGCCGGGTTCTGGTTTTTTGAGGGACACAAGTGACGTGGATTTGCCTGAAACTGCCCCTCAACCAAGCACAACCGCAGATTTGAGAACTGGAACTTTGGCCCACATGGCGGATTATGCCTTACGTATCCTCAAAAGGGACACACGCATAACTAAAATGATGAATGATGACGATTACTGGTTGGCCTGCCTCCTTGATCCTCGCTATAAAGGCAAATTGCAAAATATAATGCCACATGAGAACTTGGAACTAATATTAGCAACCAAACAATCAACTCTTGTTGACCGTTTGCTTCTGGCATTCCCTGCACACAGCGCCCGTGATCGTTCTCACACGAGCTGCAGGGGCCAGCAGACCAGAGGAGTTAGAGGGACAGAAATCAGAAGTGGCGTTGGCCAGAGGGGTATTCTGACCAGGTTGTGGAGTGATTTTGCTATGACCGCAGACAGGACAGGTACTGCAGCATCAATTCAAAGTGACAGGAGACAACATTTGTCCAGTATGGTTACAAACTATTTTTCATCCCTTATCGATGTTCTCCCTCAACCGTCATTCCCATTTGATTACTGGGCATCAAAATTAGACACCTGGCCAGAATTGGCAGAATATGCATTGCAGGAGCTTGCTTGCCCGGCAGCTAGTGTCCTATCAGAAAGAGTATTCAGTGCTGCAGGTTCAATACTAACAGAAAAAAGGACTCGTCTGGCTACCCAAAATGTAGATGATCTAACCTTCATTAAAATGAACCACAAATGGATTTCGAAATCTTTTGCCCCACCTTGCCCGGCTGACACCTAGCTTTCCTATGAAAAGGTCTTGCCTGTGGACTATTCTGAATGCCTTTTCCAATCTCGTAATTTTCTGCACCTGATTGTCCAGCATACGACATGTTTACACCTCACTAAATGGCCAAACTCCCCACACGGGGCCGTCGTATCGACACTAAAAGACAGCACCCGTGAGAGTGCAGTTAGTCTGAAGAGGTGGGTGAGCCCACTTTTGGTCGACGGCACTGCCACTCGGTCCCTCCTAGTACAATAAAGTGTCTCTGGCGGTGGTGGTGCGCACCCAACGTCAGACACACCGTTGTAATATGAGGGGCCCTGGGCCTGTACCGCCGGCCACAAGACAGTTCCCCCCCCCCCAGCTCAAACAGTACTCTACCACTTGCAAAATTATCTCACAGCTCCACCAATGTTTAGTCTATGCGCTGACATCCTTCAATGCCTGCCACTGACAATACCATTGTATTGACATTTTTGTTATGTTAGGCCTTCGATGCCTGTCTGTGGTCACTCCTTCCACTAGGCCTCCACTGACCACACCACTGCTGCCCGTGTACCCCTGGAACCAATTTAAAATTGCCTACAGCCAGCCCAATTTATTATGTTAGGGCTTCGAAGCCTGTCTGCGGTCCATCCTTCCACTAGGCCTCCACTGACCAGACCACTGCTGCCCGTGTACCCCTGGAACCAATTTAAAATTGCCTACAGCCATGTGTTATTATTTTAGGCCTTCGATGCCTGTCTGCGGTCCCTCCTTCCACTAGGCCTCCACTGACCACACCACTGCTGCCCGTGTACCCCTGGAACCAATTTAAAATTGCCTACAGCCATGTGTTATTATTTTAGGCCTTCGATGCCTGTCTGCGGTCACTCCTTCCACTAGGCCTCCACTGACCACACCACTGCTGCCCGTGTACCCCTGGAACCAATTTAAAATTGCCTACAGCCATGTGTTATTATTTTAGGCCTTCGATGCCTGTCTGCGGTCACTCCTTCCACTAGGCCTCCACTGACCACACCACTGCTGCCCGTGTACCCCTGGAACCAATTTAAAATTGCCTACAGCCATGTGTTATTATTTTAGGCCTTCGATGCCTGTCTGCGGTCACTCCTTCCACTAGGCCTCCACTGACCACACCACTGCTGCCCGTGTACCCCTGGAACCAATTTAAAATTGCCTACAGCCATGTGTTATTATTTTAGGCCTTCGATGCCTGTCTGCGGTCACTCCTTTCACTAGGCCTCCACTGACCACACCACTGCTGCCCGTGTACCCCTGGAACCAATTTAAAATTGCCTACAGCCATGTGTTATTATTTTAGGCCTTCGATGCCTGTCTGCGGTCACTCCTTCCACTAGGCCTCCACTGACCACACCACTGCTGCCCGTGTACCCCTGGAACCAATTTAAAATTGCCTACAGCCATGTGTTATTATTTTAGGCCTTCGATGCCTGTCTGCGGTCACTCCTTCCACTAGGCCTCCACTGACCACACCACTGCTGCCCGTGTACCCCTGGAACCAATTTAAAATTGCCTACAGCCAGCCCAATTTATTATGTTAGGGCTTCGAAGCCTGTCTGCGGTCCATCCTTCCACTAGGCCTCCACTGACCAGACCACTGCTGCCCGTGTACCCCTGGAACCAATTTAAAATTGCCTACAGCCATGTGTTATTATTTTAGGCCTTCGATGCCTGTCTGCGGTCCCTCCTTCCACTAGGCCTCCACTGACCACACCACTGCTGCCCGTGTACCCCTGGAACCAATTTAAAATTGCCTACAGCCATGTGTTATTATTTTAGGCCTTCGAAGCCTGTCTGCGGTCCATCCTTCCACTAGGCCTCCACTGACCACACCACTGCTGCCCGTGTACCCCTGGAACCAATTTAAAATTGCCTACAGCCATGTGTTATTATTTTAGGCCTTCGATGCCTGTCTGCGGTCACTCCTTCCACTAGGCCTCCACTGACCACACCACTGCTGCCCGTGTACCCCTGGAACCAATTTAAAATTGCCTACAGCCATGTGTTATTATTTTAGGCCTTCGATGCCTGTCTGCGGTCACTCCTTCCACTAGGCCTCCACTGACCACACCACTGCTGCCCGTGTACCCCTGGAACCAATTTAAAATTGCCTACAGCCATGTGTTATTATTTTAGGCCTTCGATGCCTGTCTGCGGTCACTCCTTTCACTAGGCCTCCACTGACCACACCACTGCTGCCCGTGTACCCCTGGAACCAATTTAAAATTGCCTACAGCCATGTGTTATTATTTTAGGCCTTCGATGCCTGTCTGCGGTCACTCCTTCCACTAGGCCTCCACTGACCACACCACTGCTGCCCGTGTACCCCTGGAACCAATTTAAAATTGCCTACAGCCATGTGTTATTATTTTAGGCCTTCGATGCCTGTCTGCGGTCACTCCTTCCACTAGGCCTCCACTGACCACACCACTGCTGCCCGTGTACCCCTGGAACCAATTTAAAATTGCCTACAGCCATGTGTTATTATTTTAGGCCTTCGATGCCTGTCTGCGGTCACTCCTTCCACTAGGCCTCCACTGACCACACCACTGCTGCCCGTGTACCCCTGGAACCAATTTAAAATTGCCTACAGCCATGTGTTATTATTTTAGGCCTTCGATGCCTGTCTGCGGGCACTCCTTCCACTAGGCCTCCACTGACCACACCACTGCTGCCCGTGTACCCCTGGAACCAATTTAAAATTGCCTACAGCCATGTGTTATTATTTTAGGCCTTCGATGCCTGTCTGCGGTCACTCCTTCCACTAGGCCTCCACTGACCACACCACTGCTGCCCGTGTACCCCTGGAACCAATTTAAAATTGCCTACAGCCATGTGTTATTATTTTAGGCCTTCGATGCCTGTATGCGGTCACTCCTTCCACTAGGCCTCCACTGACCACACCTCTGCTGCCCGTGTACCCCTGGAACCAATTTAAAATTGCCTACAGCCATGTGTTATTATTTTAGGCCTTCGATGCCTGTCTGCGGTCACTCCTTCCACTAGGCCTCCACTGACCACACCACTGCTGCCCGTGTACCCCTGGAACCAATTTAAAATTGCCTACAGCCATGTGTTATTATTTTAGGCCTTCGATGCCTGTCTGCGGTCACTCCTTCCACTAGGCCTCCACTGACCACACCACTGCTGCCCGTGTACCCCTGGAACCAATTTAAAATTGCCTACAGCCATGTGTTATTATTTTAGGCCTTCGATGCCTGTCTGCGGTCACTCCTTCCACTAGGCCTCCACTGACCACACCACTGCTGCCCGTGTACCCCTGGAACCAATTTAAAATTGCCTACAGCCATGTGTTATTATTTTAGGCCTTCGATGCCTGTCTGCGGTCACTCCTTCCACTAGGCCTCCACTGACCACACCACTGCTGCCCGTGTACCCCTGGAACCAATTTAACCCCTTAGTGACAGAGCCAATTTGGTACTTAATGACCAGGCCAATTTTTGCAATTCTGACCACTGTCACTTTATGAGGTTATAACTCTGGAACGCTTCAACGGATCCCGCTGATTCTGAGACTGTTTTTTCGTGACATATTGTACTTCTTGTTAGTGGTAACATTTCTTCGATATTACTTGCGATTATTTATGAAAAAAACGGAAATATGGCGAAAATTTTTAAAATTTTGCAATTTTCAAACTTTGTATTTTTATGCCCTTAAATCAGAGAGATATGTCATGAAAAATAGTTAATAAATAACATTTCCCACATGTCTACTTTACATCAGCACAATTTTGGAAACAAAATTTTTTTTTGTTAGGGAGTTATAAGGGTTAAAATTTGACCAGCAATTTCTCATTTTTACAACACCATTTTTTTTTAGGGACCACATCACATTTGAAGTCATTTTGAGGGGTCTATATGAAAGAAAATAACGAAGTGTGACACCATTCTAAAAACTACACCCCTCAAGGTTCTCAAAACCACATTCAAGAAGTTTATTAACCCTTTACGTGCTTCACAGGAACTGAAACAATGTGGAAGGAAAAAATGAACATTTAACTTTTTTTTGCAAACATCTTAATTCAGAACCATTTTTTTTATTTTCACAAGTGTAAAAACAGAAATGTAACCATAAATTTTGTTATGCAATTTCTCCTGAATACGCCAATACCCCATATGTGGGGGTAAACCACTGTTTGGGCGCACCGCAAAGCTTGGAAGTGAAGGAGCGCCGTTTGACTTTTTCAATGCAGAATTGGCTGGAATTGAGATCGGACGCCATGTCACATTTAGAGAGCCCCTGATGTACCTAAACAGTGGAAACTCCCCACAAGTGACACCATTTTGGAAACTAGACCCCTTAAGGAACTTATCTAGATGTGTGGTGAGCACTTTGAACCCCCAAGTGCTTCACAGAAGTTTATAACGTAGAGCCGTGAAAATAAAAAATCGCTTTTGTTTACACAAAAATGATCTTTTCGCCCACAAATTCTTATTTTCACAAGGGTAACAGGAGAAATTAGACAACAAAAGTTGTTGAGCAATTTCTCCTGAGTACGCTGATACCCAATATGTGGGGGTAAACAACTGTTAGGGCGCACCGCAGAGCTTGGAAGAGAAGGAGTGCCGTTTTACTTTTTCAATGTAGAATTGGCTGGAATTGAGATTGGACGCCATGTCGCGTTTGGAGAGCCCCTGATGTGCCTAAACAGTGGAAACCCCCCACAAGTGACACCATTTTGGAAACTAGACCCCTTAAGGAACTTATCTAGATGTGTGGCGAGCACTTTGAACCCCCATGTGCTTCACAGAAGTTTATAACGTAGAGCCGTGAAAAAATAAAATTGCATTTTTTCTACAAAAATGATCTTTTTGCCCACAAATTTTTATTTTCACAAGGGTAACAGGAGAAATTAGACCACTAAAGTTGTTGTGCAATTTCTCCTGAGTGCGTCGATACCCAATATGTGGGGGTAAACCACTGTTTGGGCGCACCGCAGAGCTTGGAAGAGTAAGAGTGCCGTTTTACTTTTTCAATGTAGAATTAGCTGGAATTGAGATCGGACGCCATGTCGCGTTTGGAGAGCCCCTGATGTGCCTAAACAGTAGAAATCCCCCACAAGTGACCCCATTTTGGATACTAGACCCCCCATGGAACTTATCTAGATGTGTGGTGAGAACCTTGAATGCCCAAGTGCTTCACAGAAGTTTATAATGCAGAGCCGTGAAAATAAAAAATATTTTTTTTTTCCACAAAAAAGATTTTTTAGCCACCAAATTTTTATTTTCACAAGGGTAACAAGAGAAATTGGACCCCAAAAGTTGTTGTCCAATTTGTCCTGAGTATGCTGGTACCCCATATGTGGGGGTAAACCACTGTTTGGGCGCACGGCAGAGCTCGGAAGGAAGGAGCGCCGTTTTGGAATACAGAGTTTGATAGAATGGTCTGCGGGTATTATGTTGCGTTTGCAGAGCCCCTGATGTACCTAACCAGTAGAAACCCTCCACAAGTGACCCCATTTTGGAAACTAGCCCCCCAAGGAACTTATCTAGATGTGTGGTGAGAACTTTGAATGCCCAAGTGCTTCACAGAAGTTTAGAATGCAGAGTCGTGAAAATAAAAAATATTTTTTTTTCCACAAAAACGATATTGTAGCCCCCAAGTTTTTATTTTCACAAGGGTAACAGGAGAAATTGGACTGCAATAGTTGTTGTCCAATTTATCCCGAGTACGCTGATGCGCCATATGTGGGGGTAAACCACTGTTTGGGCACACGGCAGAGCTCGGAAGGGAAGGAGCGCCTTTTTGGAATGCAGACTTTGATAGAATGGTCTGTGGGCATTATGTTGCGATTGCAGAGCCCCTGATGTACCTAAACTGTAGTAACCCCCCACAAGTGACCCCATTTTGGAAACTAGACCCCCCAAGGAACTTATCTAGATGTGTGGTGAGAACTTTGAATGCCCAAGTGCTTCACAGACGTTTAGAATGCAGAGTCGTGAAAATTAAAAATATTTTTTTCACAAAAAAGATTTTGTAGCCCCCAAGTTTTTATTTTCACAAGGGTAACAAGAGAAATTGGACCCCAGAAGTTGTTGTCCAATTTATCCCGAGTACGCTGATGCCCCATATGTGGGGTAACCCACTGTTTGGGCGCACGGCAGAGCTCAGAAGGGAGGGAGCACCATTTGACTTTTTGAGCGCAAAATTGGCTGTCGTATTTGGAGACCCCCTGATGTACTTAAACAGTGGAGACCCCCCAATTCTAGCTCCAACCCTAACCCCAACACACCCCTAACCCTAATCACAACCTCATCCATAATCCTAATCACTAACCCTAACCATAATCACAACCCTTACCCCAAAACAACCCTAATGTCAACCCTAACCATAACCCTAATCAAAACCCTAAATCCAACACACCCCTAATCCTAATCTCAACCCTAACCTCAAACCTAACCCTAATCCCAATACACACCTAATCACAACCCTAACCTTAACCCTAATCCCAAACCTAACCCTAATCCCAAGCGTAACCCTAATGCCAACCCTAACCCTAATACCAACCCTAATCCAAACCCTAACCCTAATCCCAGCTCTAACCCTAACTTTAGCCCCAACCCTAGCCCTAACTTTAGCCCCAACCCTAACCCTAGGGCTACTTTCACACTTGCGTCGTTTGGCATTCCGTCGCAATCCGTCGTTGTGGACAAGAAACGGATCCTGCAAATGTGCCCGCAGGATGCGTTTTTTGCCCATAGACTTGTATTGCCGACGGATCGTGACGGATGGCCACACGTCGCGTCCGTCGTGCACTGGATCAGTTGTGTTTTGGCGGAGCGTCGGCACAAAAAAAGTTCAATGAAACGTTTTTTTTGTACGTCGCATCCGCCATTTCTGACCGCGCATGCGTGGCCCTAACTCCGCCCCCTCCTCCCCAGGACATAGATTGGGCAGCGGATGTGTTGAAAAACTACAGCTGCTGCCCACGTTGTGCACAATTTTCACAACGTGCGTCGGTATGTCGGGCCGACGCATTGCGACGGCCCCGTACCGACGTAAGTGTGAAAGAAGCCTAACCCTAAGTTTAGCCCCAACCCTAACCCTAAATTTAGCCCCAACCCTAACCCTAAATTTAGCCCCAACCCTAACCCTAAATTTAGCCCCAACCCTAGCCCTAACCCTAGCCCTACCCCTAACCTAAACCTACCCCTAACCCTACCCCTAACCTAACCCTACCCCTAACCCTACCCCTAACCTAACCCTAACCTAACCCTAACCTAACCCTACCCCTAACCCTACCCCTAACCTAACCCTACCCCTAACCCTACCCCTAACCCTACCCCTACCCCTAACCCTGCCCCTAACCCTAACCCTACCCCTAACCCTAACCCTAACCCTACCCCTAACCCTAACCTAACCCTAACCCTACCCCTAACCTAACCCTACCCCTAACCCTACCCCTAACCTAACCCTAACCCTAACCCTACCCCTAACCCTACCCCTAACCCTACCCCTAACCCTACCCCTAACCCTAACCCTAATTTTAGCCCCAACTGCTGTTCTCCTGCCGGCCGGCAGATGGAGACAGATGGCGGGCGCACTGGGCATGCGTCCGCCATGTTCTGCTGCCGGCGGCCAGGAGGAGCAGCAAGAGGATCCAGGGACCTAGGTGAGTATGCTAGGGTCCCCGAATCCCCCTATTTCTCTGTCCTCTGATGTGCGATCACATCAGAGGACAGAGAATTACACTTTACTTTTTTTTTTTTTTTTTTTTGCGGTCGCCGGTAAACAGTTAATTACCGGCGATCGCAAAACAGGGGTCGGTAATACCGACCCCGATCGTGCTCTTTGGGGTCTCGGCTACCCCCGGCAGCCGAGACCCCAAAGATTCTCCCGGTGCCGGCCGGCGGGCGCACTGCGCATGCGCCCGCCATTTTGAAGATGGCGGCGCCCACCGGGAGACACGAGGAGCATCGGGGGAGCTAGGTGAGTATTGGGGGGCCACCTGGGACCCCTTTTCTCTGTCCTCCGATGTGCGATCACATCGGAGGACAGAGAAATTAAAAAGAGATCGCTTTTTTTTTTTTTTTTTTGCGATCGCCGGTAAACGGTTAATTACCGGCGATCGCAAATGCGGGGTGGGTTAAAACCCCCCCGAATCATGTTCTCTGGGGTCTCGGCTGTTATGGCTGGCAATCAGGCAACACAGCGTGCAGTAATCAGCGCACATACAGAGATCTGGCAATAACCCAAAACAATAGGACGAGCTCTGAGACGTGGAATCTCTGTAGACTGCAGTACCTGATCTATCCTCACACAACTGGAAGCAGCAGTGGATTGCGCCTATCAACTACCTATGCAACTCGGCACTGCCTGAGGAGCTGACTAGCCTGAAGATAGAAATACAAGCCTGACTTACCTCAGAGAAATACCCCAAAGGAATAGGCAGCCCCCACATATAATGACTGTTAGCAAGATGAAAAGACAAACGTAGGAATGAAATAGATTCAGCAAAGTGAGGCCCGATATTCTAGACAGAGCGAGGATAGCAAAGAGAACTATGCAGTCTACAAAAAACCCTAAAACGAAAACCACGCAAAGGGGCAAAAAGACCCACCGTGCCGAACTAACAGCACGGCGGTGCACCCCTTTGCTTCTCAGAGCTTCCAGCAAAAGATAATAACAAGCTGGACAGAAAAAACAGAAAACAAACTAGAAGCACTTATCTAGCAGAGCAGCAGGCCCAAGGAAAGATGCAGTAGCTCAGATCCAACACTGGAACATTGACAAGGAGCAAGGAAGACAGACTCAGGTGGAGCTAAATAGCAAGGCAGCCAACGAGCTCACCAAAACACCTGAGGGAGGAAGCCCAGAGACTGCAATACCACTTGTGACCACAGAAGTGAACTCAGCCACAGAATTCACAACAGTACCCCCCCCTTGAGGAGGGGTCACCGAACCCTCACCAGAACCCCCAGGCCGACCAGGATGAGCCACATGAAAGGCACGAACAAGATCTGGGGCATGGACATCAGAGGCAAAAACCCAGGAATTATCTTCCTGAGCATAACCCTTCCATTTGACCAGATACTGGAGTTTCCGTCTAGAGACACGAGAATCCAAAATCTTCTCCACAATATACTCCAATTCCCCCTCCACCAAAACAGGGGCAGGAGGCTCCACAGATGGAACCATAGGTGCCACGTATCTCCTCAACAACGACCTATGGAATACATTATGTATGGAAAAGGAGTCTGGGAGGGTCAGACGAAAAGACACCGGATTGAGAATCTCAGAAATCCTATACGGACCAATAAAACGAGGTTTAAATTTAGGAGAGGAAACCTTCATAGGTATATGACGAGAAGATAACCAAACCAGATCCCCAACACGAAGTCGGGGTCCCACACGGCGTCTGCGATTAGCGAAAAGCTGAGCCTTCTCCTGGGACAAGGTCAAATTGTCCACTACCTGAGTCCAGATCTGCTGCAACCTGTCCACCACATAATCCACACCAGGACAGTCCGAAGACTCAACCTGTCCTGAAGAGAAACGAGGATGGAACCCAGAATTGCAGAAAAATGGAGAGACCAAGGTAGCCGAGCTGGCCCGATTATTAAGGGCGAACTCAGCCAACGGCAAAAATGACACCCAATCATCCTGGTCAGCGGAAACAAAACATCTCAGATATGTTTCCAAGGTCTGATTGGTTCGTTCGGTCTGGCCATTAGTCTGAGGATGGAAGGCCGAGGAAAAAGATAGGTCAATGCCCATCCTACCACAAAAGGCTCGCCAGAACCTCGAGACAAACTGGGAACCTCTGTCAGAAACAATATTCTCAGGAATGCCATGTAAACGAACCACATGCTGGAAGAACAAAGGCACCAAATCAGAGGAGGAAGGCAATTTAACCAAGGGCATCAGATGGACCATTTTAGAAAAGCGATCACAGACCACCCAAATGACAGACATCTTTTGAGAAACGGGAAGGTCAGAAATGAAATCCATCGAAATATGTGTCCAAGGCCTCTTCGGGACCGGCAAGGGCAAAAGCAACCCACTGGCACGTGAACAGCAGGGCTTAGCCCTAGCACAAATTCCACAGGACTGCACAAAAGCACGCACATCCCGTGACAGAGATGGCCACCAGAAGGATCTAGCAACCAACTCCCTGGTACCAAAGATTCCTGGATGACCGGCCAGCACCGAACAATGAAGTTCAGAGATAACTTTACTAGTCCACCTATCAGGGACGAACAGTTTCTCGGCCGGACAACGATCAGGTTTATTAGCCTGAAATTTCTGCAACACTCTCCGCAAATCAGGGGAGATGGCAGACACAATGACTCCTTCCTTGAGGATACTCGCCGGCTCAGATAACCCCGGAGAGTCGGGCACAAAACTCCTAGACAGAGCATCCGCCTTCACATTTTTAGAGCCCGGAAGGTATGAAATCACAAAATCAAAACGAGCAAAAAATAACGACCAACGGGCCTGTCTAGGATTCAAGCGCTTGGCAGACTCAAGATAAGTAAGGTTCTTATGATCAGTCAAAACCACCACGCGATGCTTAGCACCCTCAAGCCAATGACGCCACTCCTCGAATGCCCACTTCATGGCCAGCAACTCTCGGTTGCCCACATCATAATTACGCTCAGCAGCAGAAAATTTCCTGGAAAAGAAAGCACATGGTTTGAACACTGAGCAACCAGAACCTCTCTGTGACAAAACCGCCCCTGCACCAATCTCAGAAGCATCAACCTCGACCTGGAACGGAAGAGAAACATCAGGTTGACACAACACAGGGGCACAGCAAAAACGACGCTTCAACTCCTGAAAAGCTTCCACGGCAGCAGAAGACCAATTAACCAAATCAGCACCCTTCTTGGTCAAATCGGTCAATGGTCTGGCAATGCTAGAAAAATTACAGATGAAGCGACGATAAAAATTAGCAAAGCCCAGGAATTTCTGCAAACTTTTTAGAGATGTCGGCTGAGTCCAATCCTGGATGGCCTGAACCTTAACCGGATCCATCTCGATAGTAGAAGGGGAAAAGATGAACCCCAAAAATGAAACTTTCTGCACACCGAAGAGACACTTTGATCCCTTCACGAACAAGGAATTAGCACGCAGTACCTGGAAAACCATTCTGACTTGCTTCACATGAGACTCCCAATCATCTGAGAAGATCAAAATGTCATCCAAGTAAACAATCAAGAATTTATCCAGATACTCACGGAAAATGTCATGCATAAAAGACTGAAAAACAGATGGAGCATTGGCAAGTCCGAACGGCATCACCAGATACTCAAAATGACCCTCGGGCGTATTAAATGCCGTTTTCCATTCATCTCCCTGCCTGATTCTCACCAGATTATACGCACCACGAAGATCAATCTTAGTAAACCAACTAGCCCCCTTAATCCGAGCAAACAAGTCAGAAATCAATGGCAAGGGATACTGAAACTTAACAGTGATCTTATTAAGAAGGCGGTAATCAATACACGGTCTTAGCGAACCATCCTTCTTGGCTACAAAAAAGAACCCTGCTCCCAATGGTGACGACGATGGGCGAATATGTCCCTTCTCCAGGGACTCCTTCACATAACTGCGCATAGCGGTGTGTTCAGGTACGGACAAATTAAATAAACGACCCTTAGGGAATTTACTACCAGGAATCAAATCGATAGCACAATCACAATTCCTATGCGGAGGAAGGGCATCAGACTTGGACTCTTCAAATACATCCTGAAAGTCCGACAAGAACTCTGGGATGTCAGAAGGAATGGATGACGAAATAGACAAAAATGGAACATCACCATGTACTCCCTGACAACCCCAGCTGGTTACCGACATAGAGTTCCAATCCAATACTGGATTATGGGTTTGTAGCCATGGCAACCCCAACACGACCACATCATGCAAATTATGCAGTACCAAAAAGCGAATAACTTCCTGATGTGCAGGAGCCATGCACATGGTCAGCTGGGCCCAGTACTGAGGCTTATTCTTGGCCAGAGGTGTAGCATCAATTCCTCTCAACGGAATAGGACACCGCAAAGGCTCCAAGAAAAATCCACAACGTTTAGCATAATCCAAATCCATCAGATTCAGGGCAGCGCCTGAATCCACAAACGCCATGACAGAATATGATGACAAAGAGCACATTAAGGTAATGGACAAAAGGAATTTGGACTGTACAGTACCAATAACGGCAGAGCTATCGAACCGCCTAGTGCGTTTAGGACAATTAGAAATAGCATGAGTAGAATCACCACAATAGAAACACAGTCTGTTCAGACGTCTGTGTTCGTGCCGTTCTACTTTAGTCATAGTCCTGTCGCACTGCATAGGCTCAGGCTTACTCTCAGACAATACCGCCAGATGGTGCACAGATTTACGCTCGCGCAAGCGACGACCGATCTGAATGGCCAAGGACATAGACTCATTCAAACCAGCAGGCATAGGAAATCCCACCATTACATCCTTAAGAGCTTCAGAGAGACCCTTTCTGAACAAAGCCGCTAGTGCAGATTCATTCCACAGAGTGAGTACTGACCATTTTCTAAATTTCTGACAATATACTTCTACATCATCCTGACCCTGGCATAAAGCCAGCAGATTTTTCTCAGCTTGATCCACTGAATTAGGCTCATCGTAAAGCAATCCCAGCGCCTGGAAAAATGCATCAACATTACTCAATGCAGAATCTCCTGGTGCAAGAGAAAACGCCCAGTCCTGTGGGTCGCCGCGCAAAAAAGAAATAATAATCAAAACCTGTTGAATAGGATTACCAGAAGAATGAGGTTTCAAGGCCAAAAATAGCTTACAATTATTTCTGAAGCTCAGGAACTTAGTTCTGTCACCAAAAAACAAATCAGGAATCGGAATTCTTGGTTCTAGCATCGATTTCTGATCAATAGTATCTTGAATCTTTTGTACATTTACAACGAGATTATCCATTGAGGAGCACAGAGCCTGAATATCCATGTCCACAGCTGTGTCCTGAAGCACTCTAATGTCTAGGGGAAAAAAAAGACTGAAGACAGAGCTAAGAAAAAAAAATGATGTCAGGATTTCTTTTTTCCCTCTATTGGAAATCATTGGTGTGGCTCCTTGTACTGTTATGGCTGGCAATCAGGCAACACAGCGTGCAGTAATCAGCGCACATACAGAGATCTGGCAATAACCCAAAACAATAGGACGAGCTCTGAGACGTGGAATCTCTGTAGACTGCAGTACCTGATCTATCCTCACACAACTGGAAGCAGCAGTGGATTGCGCCTATCAACTACCTATGCAACTCGGCACTGCCTGAGGAGCTGACTAGCCTGAAGATAGAAATACAAGCCTGACTTACCTCAGAGAAATACCCCAAAGGAATAGGCAGCCCCCACATATAATGACTGTTAGCAAGATGAAAAGACAAACGTAGGAATGAAATAGATTCAGCAAAGTGAGGCCCGATATTCTAGACAGAGCGAGGATAGCAAAGAGAACTATGCAGTCTACAAAAAACCCTAAAACGAAAACCACGCAAAGGGGCAAAAAGACCCACCGTGCCGAACTAACAGCACGGCGGTGCACCCCTTTGCTTCTCAGAGCTTCCAGCAAAAGATAATAACAAGCTGGACAGAAAAAACAGAAAACAAACTAGAAGCACTTATCTAGCAGAGCAGCAGGCCCAAGGAAAGATGCAGTAGCTCAGATCCAACACTGGAACATTGACAAGGAGCAAGGAAGACAGACTCAGGTGGAGCTAAATAGCAAGGCAGCCAACGAGCTGACCAAAACACCTGAGGGAGGAAGCCCAGAGACTGCAATACCACTTGTGACCACAGAAGTGAACTCAGCCACAGAATTCACAACACTCGGCTACCCTCTGGGGGGCGCTATGGACTTTTTCCACAGCGCCGTTAATTAACGACGCTGTGGTTTAAGTACCCTTAGCGGCCGCCGTTAAAAGGCGTATCGGCGGTCGCTAAGGGGTTAAAATTGCCTACAGCCATGTGTTATTATTTTAGGCCTTCGATGCCTGTCTGCGGTCACTCCTTACACTAGGCCTCCACTGACCACACCACTGCTGCCCGTGTACCCCTGGAACCAATTTAAAATTGCCTACAGCCATGTGTTATTATTTTAGGCCTTCGATGCCTGTCTGTGGTCACTCCTTCCACTAGGCCTCCACTGACCACATCACTGCTGCCCGTGTACCCCTGGAACCAATTTAAAATTGCCTACAGCCATGTGTTATTATTTTAGGCCTTCGATGCCTGTCTGCGGTCACTCCTTCCACTAGTCCTCCACTGACCACACCACTGCTGCCCGTGTACCCCTGGAACCAACATCAGAAAATATAAAAATAAGTATTTTGCTTATAAAAAAGAAAATACTGGAGAGATATCAAATGCAGACATTTTAACATTAAAAACAAACACATACAACAAAAATCTGGTACAGTACTAAAAATGGCCACCAGCTACAATAACTTTCTCCTGCAAGTAGTTAACTGAAAGGTTTTTTCAATTTTAAACACAGATATGGCATCCACCGAGTGTTGTCCTGTCGCGTCTTCTTTATATTATTGCCAAGAAGATGCAAAACAATGAAAATAATAAAATCATTATTTACCAAAAAAATAGAGTAAGTCAAAACCACATTGCAAATAAACATTCATTACAAATAAAGAAGCAGGGCGCGTCCGAGGGTGAGTATATACCTAATAAGAATATAATCACCCTCGGACGCGCCCTGCTTCTTTCCGACAGCCTTCCTTCCTAAGAATCAGCCCTTCCGTGGTGTAGAGAGAGGGTTTGTTACACTCCAAGGTGTTCCCCAGGTTGCCTTTCCTGAGCTTCGATCTTCCGGCTCTCGTTTAGTAGTTGTTGGAAACTACGCTGCATTGGGCCTACAAATTGGGTATGGGGTGTAGAGAGATGGTGTGTTCCACTCCAAGGTGTTCCCCAGGTTGCCTTTCCTGAGCTTCGATCTTCCGGCTCTCGTTTAGTAGTTGTTGGAAACTACGCTGCATTAGGCCTACAAATTGGGTATGGGGTGTAGAGAGATGGTGTGTTCCACTGTAGAGAGATGGTGTGTTCCACTCCAAGGTGTTCCCCAGGTTTCCTCGCCAATGCTTCGATCATCATGCTCTCGTTTAGTAGTTGTTGGAAACTATGCTGCATTAGGCCTACAAATTGGGTATGGGGTGTAGAGAGATGGTGTGTTCCACTCCAAGGTGTTCCACAGGTTTCCTCTCCATTGCTTCGATCTTCATGCTCTCGTTTAGTAGTTGTTGGAAACTACGCTGCATTAGGCCTACAAATTGGGTATGGGGTGTAGAGAGATGGTGTGTTACACTCCAAGGTGTTCCCCAAGTTTCCTCTCCATTGCTTCGATCTTCCGGCTCTCGTTTAGTAGTTGTTGGAAACTACGCTGCATTAGGCCTACAAATTGGGTATGGGGTGTAGAGAGATGGTGTGTTCCACTGTAGAGAGATGGTGTGTTCCACTCCAAGGTGTTCCCCAGGTTTCCTCGCCAATGCTTCGATCATCATGCTCTCGTTTAGTAGTTGTTGGAAACTACGCTGCATTAGGCCTACAAATTGGGTATGGGGTGTAGAGAGATGGTGTGTTCCACTCCAAGGTGTTCCCCAGGTTTCCTCTCCATTGCTTCGATCTTCATGCTCTCGTTTAGTAGTTGTTGGAAACTACGCTGTATTAGGCCTACAAATTGGGTATGGGGTGTAGAGAGATGGTGTGTTACACTCCAAGGTGTTCCCCAGGTTTCCTCTCCATTGCTTCGATCTTCCGGCTCTCGTTTAGTAGTTGTTGGAAACTACGCTGCATTAGGCCTACAAATTGGGTATGGGGTGTAGAGAGATGGTGTGTTCCACTGTAGAGAGATGGTGTGTTCCACTCCAAGGTGTTCCCCAGGTTTCCTCGCCAATGCTTCGATCATCATGCTCTCGTTTAGTAGTTGTTGGAAACTACGCTGCATTAGGCCTACAAATTGGGTATGGGGTGTAGAGAGATGGTGTGTTACACTCCAAGGTGTTCCCCAGGTTTCCTCTCCATTGCTTCGATCTTCCGGCTCTCGTTTAGTAGTTGTTGGAAACTACGCTGCATTAGGCCTACAAATTGGGTATGGGGTGTAGAGAGATGGTGTGTTCCACTGTAGAGAGATGGTGTGTTCCACTCCAAGGTGTTCCCCAGGTTTCCTCGCCAATGCTTCGATCATCATGCTCTTGTTTAGTAGTTGTTGGAAACTACGCTGCATTAGGCCTACAAATTGGGTATGGGGTGTAGAGAGATGGTGTGTTCCACTCCAAGGTGTTCCCCAGGTTTCCTCTCCATTGCTTCGATCTTCATGCTCTCGTTTAGTAGTTGTTGGAAACTACGATGCATTAGGCCTACAAATTGGGTATGGGGTGTAGAGAGATGGTGTGTTACACTCCAAGGTGTTCCCCAGGTTTCCTCTCCATTGCTTTGATCTTCCGGCTCTCGTTTAGTAGTTGTTGGAAACTACGCTGCATTTGGCCTACAAATTGGGTATGGGGTGTAGAGAGATGGTGTGTTCCACTGTAGAGAGATGGTGTGTTCCACTCCAAGGTGTTCCCCAGGTTTCCTCGCCAATGCTTCGATCATCATGCTCTCGCTTAGTAGTTGTTGGAAACTACGCTGCATTAGGCCTACAAATTGGGTATGGGGTGTAGAGAGATGGTGTGTTCCACTCCAAGGTGTTCCCCAGGTTTCCTCGCCAATGCTTCGATCATCATGCTCTCGTTTAGTAGTTGTTGGAAACTACGCTGCATTAGACCTACAAATTGGGTATGGGGTGTAGAGAGATGGTGTGTTCCACTCCAAGGTGTTCTCCAGGTTGCCTTTCCTGAACTTCTATCTTCAGGCTCTCATTAAATTGTGGTTAAACGGAACAACTGCATTTGGCGTACTAGTTTGTTTGGGGCCTACTATCGGTGTCTGCCGCTCCTTGCTGTTCTCCTGGTTTCCTGTCCTGAAATTCCGTTTTCAGGCGCTCGTTAAGTAGTTGTTAATGTTAGACTGCATTTGGCCTACTAGTTGGGTTGGGGCCTACTATCGGTGTCTGCCACTCCTTGCTGTTCTCCTCCACTGAACAAAGCTGTGCCGCCTGTTTACTACTGTTGCCAATTTTGAACTGCATTTCGACTACTTACTGATTTGGGCCTACTCTCTGTGTCAGCCTCTCATTCCAGTTGTCCTCCACTGCAATGCCCCCTGATTAGTGCTGTGTTACCAATTTTGAACTGCATTTAGCCCACTTTATTCTTTGGGCCTATATCTGTGTTTCCTCCTCATCCTGCCCATTGCCCAGCCAGTGATAGATGAGTCTGCTGGTACATTGACCCATAACGCAACATTTCCCGTGCACGCTACACTGCAAGATTGTGACCCTGCTGAAAGTCAGGTCCCCCTTCCCGCATACCATACCACCTTACACGGGGACAAACAGGAAGGTGCAGATGAAAGTGCAGGTTCCTTCATCAGGTGGGGGGAGGAATACTAGTTGGCGACGTCACTGGCACAGGGCCTCTCATGGTACGCAAAAGTGTTGCTGCCGGTGGGAGGCGCCCCCGCCGTGCAAACACACCGCTGTACTTTGAGGGGCCCTGTGCCAGTGCCAATGCCAACGAGTGGGCCCCCCCTGCTTGCTCAGGTTCACAGCACTTGCAAAGTTGAAATACTTACCTCTCCCTGCTCCACTGCCGTGACGTGGTCCAGATTTCCTGGGCCCACTAATTACTTGAACCAGCCCTACCCACCACAACTTTAGCCAAATGAACCCCAATTTCAAATGCCTTCCAATTATTATAAGGTAAATTACGCTTGACAAGCTTCATTAAGAAGAATGGATGGTTTTGACATTAAAATGGGCACTCTAGGTGTTTTCCTGGCCCCACTCACTGCCGACTATGCTGCCCCATTGACTTGCATTGGGTTTCGTGTTTCGGTCGATCCCGACTTTACGTCATAATCGGCCGATTTCACTCGACCCAACTTTTGAGATAGTCGGGTTTCGCGAAACCCGGCTCGACTCTAAAAAGGTCAAGGTCGCTCAACTCTAATCAGCACAATTTTGGAACCAATTTATTTTTTGTTAGGGAGTTATAAGGGTTAAAATTTGACCAGCAATTTCTCATTTTTACAACACCATTTTTTCAAAGGGACCACATCACATTTGAAGTCACTTTGAGGGATCTATATGATAGAAAATACCCAAATGTGACACCATTCTAAAAACTGCACATCTCAAGGTGCTCAAACCCACATTCAACAAGTTTATTAACCCTTCAGGTGTTTCACAGGAATTTTTGGAATGTTTAAAAAAATGAACATTTAACTGTTTTCCACAAATAATTTACTTCGGCTCCAATTTGTTCAATTTTACCAAGGGTAACTGGAGAAATTGGACCGCAAACTTTGTTGTACAATTTGTCATGAGTACGCTGAAACCCCATATGTGGGGGTAAACCACTGTTTGGGGACATGGTAGAGCTCGGAAGGGAAGGAGCGCTGTTTGACTTTTCAATGCAAAATTGACTGGAATTGAGATGAGATGCCATGTCAGGTTTGGAGATTCCATGATGTGCCTAATCATTGAAACCCCCACAAGTGACCCCATTTTGGAAAGTAGACCCCCTAAGGAACTTATCTAGATGTGTGGTGAGCACTTTGACCCACCAAGTGCTTCACAGAAGTTTATAATGTAGAGCCGTAAAAATAAAAAATCATATTTTTTCACAAAAATTATCTTTTCGCCCCCAAATTTTTGTTTTCCCAAGGGTAACAGAAGAAATTGGACCACAAAAGTTGTTGTGCAATTTGTCCTGAGTACGCTGAAACCCCATATGTGGGGGTAAACCACTGTTTGTGCGCATGGCAGAGCTCAGAATAGATGGAGCGCCGTTTGACTTTTCAATGCAAAATTGACTAGAATTGAGATAGGATGCCATGTCGCGTTTGGAGAGCCCCTGATGAGCCTAAACAGTGGAAACCCCCCACAAATGACAACATTTTTGAAATTAGACCCCCCCAAGGAACTTATCTAGATGTGTTGTGAGAACTGTGAACCCCAAGTGTTTCACTACAGTTTCTAATGCAGAGCCGTGAAAATAAAAAATCTTTTATTTCCACAAAAATTATTTTTTAGCCCCCAGTTTTGTATTTTCCCAAGGGTAACAGAAGAAATTGGACCCCAAAGGTTGTTGTCCAATTTGTCTTGAGTACGCTGATACCCCAGATGTGGGGGGAATCACCGTTTGGGCGCATGGCAGAGCTCAGAAGGGATTCAAGCTTGAGGAGGATAATTTGCATATTCCAGGTGCATTCTGGGAAAAGCGAAGAGTCTCCCTCAGCAAGAAGATCGTTAGGTACAGCCGGGACCAGCTGCTTGGAAAGCATCACCAAACCAGGGATTCAAGCTTGAGGAGGATAATTTGCATATTACAGGTGCATTCTGGGAAAAGCGAAGAGTCTCCCTCAGCAAGAAGATCGTTGGGTACAGCCGGGACCAGCTGCTTGGAAAGCATCACCGAATTTTTGCCTGTAGGACATTATTGCAAGAAAGCTTGGCTGAGTAGATTACACAAGAAGGAAAACACACAGCAAGTGAGCAGGATCCAAGAGCAACATGGCAGATGTGACAACCTGCATGGTGAGCTGCAGCATGTGCTGCATGTTCACAGATCGACCAGAAAAAGAATCCAATTTCACCTGTCAAAAGTGTAGACTAGTGGCCCTTTTAGAAGAAAAGGTGCGAGGTCTGGAAGAAAGAATAGCAACTTTGAAACTCATCAAAGAGAATGAAGACTTCCTAGACAGATCAGAAGCATCTCTACTGGTCACAGAAGGTGAAAAAAGTGTCAGAGAACCTCCAAAAGCAGATGAGTGGAAGCATGTGACCAAAAGAAGCAAGACCACCATGGAGAAAACACCAACCACACAACTGAAGAACCGATATCAAATCTTTGTAGAGGATGAAGATGGCACACCTAAGGATGAAGCAATACCAGCAAGCAAAAAAGAAAAGGGCACACAGCAACAAGTGACAGCAAATTGTACAGCCAAGAAGCAACGAAGAGTGGTGGTGGTGGGAGACTCACTACTGAGAGGCAGCCATCTGCAGACCGGACATAACCGCAAGAGAAGTATGCTGCCTTCCAGGTGCGATGATCAAGGATGTGACCGATAGGATACCAAAGCTCTTCAGCTCCAAGGACGTCCACCCATTTCTTCTGATACATGTTGGCAACAATGACACGGCAAGGAAGGACCTACCGACAATTTGCAAGGACTTTGAAGAGTTGGGGAAGAAAGTAAAGGAACTGGATGCACAGGTAGTTTTTTCTTCTATCCTTCCAGTAGACGGGCATGGCACCAGGAGATGGAACAGGATCCTTGATGCGAACAACTGGCTAAGACGATGGTGCAGACAACAAGGATTCGGATTCCTGGACCACGGTGTGAATTACTTGTACGATGGACTCCTCGCCAGAGATGGACTACACCTCAACAAACCTGGGAAACACACATTCGCCAGAAGACTCGCTACACTCATCAGGAGGGCGCTAAACTAGAAGAAGAGGGGACGGGAAGAAAAACATTAGACTCGAACAAAGACGACCCAGGAAAACATACTCAGAAGGGAGGTAAGAACATTTCTAAAACAATCCACAGCGAGGAGATTGGAACAAAACAAAATCCTCTAAACTGCATGCTCGCAAACGCAAGAAGCCTGACAAACAAGATGGAAGAACTAGAAGCAGAAATATCTACAGGTAACTTTAACATAGTGGGAATAACCGAGACATGGTTAGATGAAAGCTATGACTGGGCAGTTAACTTACAGGGTTACAGTCTGTTTAGAAAGGATCGTAAAAATCGGAGAGGAGGAGGAGTTAGTCTCTATGTAAAGTCTTGTCTAAAGTCCACTTTAAGGGAGGATATTAGCGAAGGGAATGAGGATGTCGAGTCCATATGGGTCGAAATTCATGGAGGGAAAAATGGTAACAAAATTCTCATTGGGGTCTGTTACAAACCCCCAAATATAACAGAAACCATGGAAAGTCTACTTCTAAAGCAGATATATGAAGCTGCAACCCATAATGAGGTCCTGGTTATGGGGGACTTTAACTACTCGGACATTAACTGGGAAACAGAAACCTGTGAAACCCATGAAGGCAACAGGTTTCTGCTAATAACCAAGAAAAATTATCTTTCACAATTGGTGCAGAATCCAACCAGAGGAGCAGCACTTTTAGACCTAATACTATCTAATAGACCTGACAGAATAACAAATCTGCAGGTGGTCGGGCATCTAGGAAATAGCGACCACAATATTGTACAGTTTCACCTGTCTTTCACTAGGGGGACTTGTCAGGGAGTCACAAAAACACTGAACTTTAGGAAGGCAAAGTTTGACCAGCTTAGAGATGCCCTTAATCTGGTAGACTGGGACAATATCCTCAGAAATAAGAATACAGATAATAAATGGAAAATGTTTAAGAACATCCTAAATAGGCACTGTAATCAGTTTATACCTTGTGGAAATAAAAGGACTAGAAATAGGAAAAACCCAATGTGGCTAAACAAAGAAGTAAGACAGGCAATTAACAGTAAAAAGAAAGCATTTGCACTACTAAAGCAGGATGGCTCCATTGAAGCTCTAAAAAACTATAGGGAGAAAAATACTTTATCTAAAAAACTAATTAAAGCTGCCAAAAAGGAAACAGAAAAGCACATTGCTAAGGAGAGTAAAACTAATCCCAAACTGTTCTTCAACTATATCAATAGTAAAAGAATAAAAACTGAAAATGTTGGCCCCTTAAAAAATAGTGAGGAAAGAATGGTTGTAGATGACGAGGAAAAAGCTAACATATTAAACACCTTCTTCTCCACGGTTTTCATGGTGGAAAATGAAATGCTAGGTGAAATCCCAAGAAACAATGAAAACCCTATATTAAGGGTCACCAATCTAACCCAAGAAGAGGTGCGAAACCGGCTAAATAAGATTAAAATAGATAAATCTCCGGGTCCGGATGGCATACACCCACGAGTACTAAGAGAACTAAGTAATGTAATAGATAAACAGTTATTTCTTATTTTTAGGGACTCTATAGCGACGGGGTCTGTTCCGCAGGACTGGCGCATAGCAAATGTGGTGCCAATATTCAAAAAGGGCTCTAAAAGTGAACCTGGAAACTATAGGCCAGTAAGTCTAACCTCTATTGTTGGTAAAATATTTGAAGGGTTTCTGAGGGATGTTATTCTGGATTATCTCAATAAGAATAACTGTTTAACTCCATATCAGCATGGGTTTATGAGAAATCGCTCCTGTCAAACCAATCTAATCAGTTTTTATGAAGAGGTAAGCTATAGGCTGGACCACGGTGAGTCATTGGACGTGGTATATCTCGATTTTTCCAAAGCGTTTGATACCGTGCCGCACAAGAGGTTGGTACACAAAATGAGAATGCTTGGTCTGGGGGAAAATGTGTGTAAATGGGTTAGTAACTGGCTTAGTGATAGAAAGCAGAGGGTGGTTATAAATGGTATAGTCTCTAACTGGGTCGCTGTGACCAGTGGGGTACTGCAGGGGTCAGTACTGGGACCTGTTCTCTTCAACATATTCATTAATGATCTGGTAGAAGGTTTACACAGTAAAATATTGATATTTGCAGATGATACAAAACTATGTAAAGCAGTTAATACAAGAGAAGATAGTATTCTGCTACAGATGGATCTGGATAAGTTGGAAACTTGGGCTGAAAGGTGGCAGATGAGGTTTAACAATGATAAATGTAAGGTTATACACATGGGAAGAAGGAATCAATATCACCATTACACACTGAACGGGAAACCACTGGGTAAATCTGACAGGGAGAAGGACTTGGGGATCCTAGTTAATGATAAACTTACCTGGAGCAGTCAGTGCCAGGCAGCAGCCGCCAAGGTAAACAGGATCATGGGGTGCATTAAAAGAGGTCTGGATACACATGATGAGAGCATTATACTGCCTCTGTACAAATCCCTAGTTAAACCGCACATGGAGTACTGTGTCCAGTTTTGGGCACCGGTGCTCAGGAAGGATATAATGGAACTAGAGAGAGTACAAAGGAGGGCAACAAAATTAATAAAGGGGATGGGAGAATTACAATACCCAGATAGATTAGCGAAATTAGGATTATTTAGTCTAGAAAAAAGACGACTGAGGGGCGATCTAATAACCATGTATAAGTATATAAGGGGACAATACAAATATCTCGCTGAGGATCTGTTTATACCAAGGAAGGTGACGGGCACAAGGGTGTCATTCTTTGCATCTGGAGGAGAGAAGGTTTTTCCACCAACATAGAAGAGGATTCTTTACTGTTAGGGCAGTGAGAATCTGGAATTGCTTGCCTGAGGAGGTGGTGATGGCGAACTCAGTCGAGGGGTTCAAGAGAGGCCTGGATACCTTCCTGGAGCAGAACAATATTGTATCATACAATTATTAGGTTCCGTAGAAGGACGTAGATCTGGGGATTTATTATGATGGAATATAGGCTGAACTGGATGGATAAATGTCTTTTTTCGGCCTTACTAACTATGTTACTATGTTACTATGAAGTAGCGCTGTTTGAAATGCAGACTTAGAAGGAATGGTCTGCAGGTGTCACGTTGCATTTGCAGAGCCCCTGATATACCTAAACAGTAGAAACCTCCCACAAGTGACCCATATTGGAAACTAGACCCCAGGAGGAACTTGTCTAGGTGTGTTGTGAGAACTTTGAACCCCCATGTGTTTCACTACAGTTTATAACGCAGAGCCGTGAAAATAAAAAATATTTTTATTCCACAAAAATTATTTTTTAGCCCGCAGTTTTGTATTTTCTTAAGGTAACAGGAAAAATTGGACCTCAAAAGTTGTTGTCCAATATGTCCTGAGTATGCTGATACCCAATAAGTGGGGGGAACAACCGTTTGGGGGCATTGCAGAGCTCGGAAGGGAAGGAGCGCTGTTTGGAATGCAGACTTAGATGGATTGGTCTGCAGGCGTCACGTTGCATTTGCAGAGCCCCTGATGTACCTAAACAGTAGAAACCCCCCACAAGTGACCTATATTGGAAACTAGACCCCCAAAGGAACTTGTCTAGATGTGTTGTGAGAACTTTGAAGCCCCAAGTGTTTCACTACAGTTTATAACGCAGAGCCATGAAAATAAAAAATCTTTTTTTTCCACAAAAATTATTTTTTAGCCACCAGTTTTGTATTTCCCCAAGGATATCAGGAGATATTGGATGCCAAAAGTTGTTGTCCCATTTGTTCTGAGTATGCTGATACCCCATAAGTTGGGGTAAACCCCTGTTTGGGAGCACAGGAGAGCTTGGAAGGGAAGGAGCACTGTTTTACTTTTTCAACGCAGAATTGGCTGGAATTGAGATTGGACGCCATGTCGCGTTTGGAGATCTCCTGATGTCCCTAAACAGTGGAAACCCCCAATTCTAACTGAAACCCTAACCCAAACACACCCTTAACCCTAATTCCAACCCTAACCATAACCCTAACCACACCCCTAACCTGAACATACACCTAGCCCTAATCCCAACCACACCCCAACACACCCCCAACCCCAACACAGCCCAAACCCTAATCCCAACCCTAACCACACCCCTAACTCCAACACACCCCTAACCCTAATCCCAACCATAACCCTAACCACACCCCTAACCCTAATCCCAACCTTAATTCAAACCATACATGTAATCCAAACCCTAACTTTAACCCCAAATCTAACCCTAACTTTA
The DNA here is from genome assembly GCF_032444005.1 of Ranitomeya imitator. NCBI lineage: Eukaryota > Metazoa > Chordata > Amphibia > Anura > Dendrobatidae > Ranitomeya > Ranitomeya imitator. The sequence continues at coordinate 56,245,753 of NC_091291.1, forward strand.
GCCCCAACCCTAACCCTAACTTAAGCCCCAACCCTAACCCTAATTTTAGCCAAACCCTAACCCTAACTTTAGCCCCAACCCTAACCCTAATTTTAGCCCCAACCCTAACTCTAGCCCCAATCCTAACTTTAGCCCCAACCCTAACCCTAGTTTTAGCCCCAACCCTAACTGTAGCCCCAACCCTAACTTTAGCCCCAACCCTAACCCTAACTTATTTTTCTCTAACTAAGGGGATGATGAAGAGGGGTTTGATTTACTTTTATTGCGGGTTTTTTAGCAGATTTTTATGATTGGCAGCTGTCACACACTAAAAGATGCTTTTTATTGCAAAAAATAGTTTTTGCATCTCCACATTTTGAGACCTATAATTTTTCCATATTTTGGTCCACAGAGTCATGTGAGGTCTTGTTTTTGCGGGACGAGTTGAAGTTTTTATTGGTACTATTTTCGGCATGTGACATTTTTTGATCTCTTTTTATTCCGAGTTTTGTGAGGCAGAATGACCAAAAACCAGCTATTCATGAATTTCTTTTGGGGGGAGGCGATAATACCCTTCAACGTATGGTAAAATTAATAAAGCAGTTTTATTCTTCGTGTCAGTACGATTACAGTGATACTTCATTTATATCATTTTTTTATGTTTTGGCGCTTTTATACAATAAAAACTATTTTTTATAAAAAAAAATTATTTTTGCATCGCTTTATTCTGAGGACTATAACTTTTTTATTTTTTTGATCCTGTATGGCATATTTTTGATCCTGTATGGCAGCTCGTTTGCAGGACAAGATTACGTTTTCAGCGGTACTATGGATATTTATATCTATCTTTTTCATCGCATGTTATTTCACGTTTTGTTCGGCAGTCTGATAAGGCGTTGTTTTTTACCTCGTGTTTTTTTTTTACCATGTTCACTGAAGGGGTTAACTAGTGGGACAGTTTTATAGGTTAGGTCGTTACGGACGTGGCGATACTAAATATGTGTACTTTTATTGTTTTTTTTATTTAGATAAAGAAATATATTTATTGGAACAATATATATATTTTTTTCTTTATTTAGGATTTTTTTTTACACATGTAAATATTATTTTTTTTACTTTTTTACATTGTCCCAGTGCACTGTGTCAAATCAGCGATCTGACAGGCACTGCAGGGAGGCTTGCTGGCGCCTGCTCTGAGCAGGCACTTGCAAGCCACCTCCCTGCAGGACCTGGAAGCAGCCCCATGGCCATTTTGGATCCAGGGCCTGCAGAGAGGAGGAGGTAGGAGACCCTCGGAGCAACACAATCACATCACGTTGCTCAAGGGTCTCAGGGAAGCACGCAGGGAGCCCCCGCCCTGGGCGGTGCTTCCCTGTGCCGCTGAAACGCTGCCATCATGTTTGATTGCAGCATTCCGGGGGTTAATGTGCCAGGAGCAGTCCGTGACCGCTCCTGGTACATAGTGCCGGATGTCAGCTGCAATAATCAGCTGACACCCGGCAGCGATCGGCCGCGCTCCCCTCATGAGCACGGCTGATCGCCCATGACGTACTATCCCATCCCTGGGAATTAAGTCCCAGGTCACCTCGACGGGATAGTACATCCAATGGGATTAAAAGGTTAAGGAGGAGAGTGCCTGCCCTAAGGTGAGGTGGAAAAGTTGCCTTGTATCAATAAGAACCCAACCTGTTGTGATGTTGAGCCATAAATTTTAAGAGGCTTACATAGTTACATAGTTATTAAGGTTGAAGGAAGACTATAAGTCCATCTAGTTCAACCCATAGCCTAACCTAACTTGCCCTAACATATTGATCCAGAGGAAGGCAAAAAAAACCCATGTGGCAAAGAGTAAGCTCCACATTGGGGAAAAAAATTCCTTCCCGACTCCACATACGGCAATCAGACTAGTTCCTTGGATCAACGCCCTATCAAGGAATCTAGTGTATATACCCTGTAACATTATACTTTTCCAGAAAGGTATCCAGTCCCTTCTTAAATTTAAGTAATGAATCACTCATTACAACATCATACGGCAGAGAGTTCCATAGTCTCACTGCTCTTACAGTAAAGAATCCGCGTCTGTTATTATGCTTAAACCTTTTTTCCTCCAGACGTAGAGGATGCCCCCTTGTCCCTGTTTCAGGTCTATGATTAAAAAGATCATCAGAAAGGTCTTTGTACTGTTCCCTCATATATTTATACATTAAAATAAGATCAACCCCTTAGTCTTCGTTTTTCCAAACTAAATAGCCCCAAGTGTAATAACCTTTCTTGGTATTGCAGACCCCCAGTCCTCTAATAACCTTGGTCGCTCTTCTCTGCACCCGCTCCAGTTCAGCTATGTCTTTCTTATACACCGGAGACCAGAACTGTGCACAGTATTCTAAGTGTGGTCGAACAAGTGACTTGTATAGAGGTAAAATTATGTTCTCCTCATGAGCATCTATGCCTCTTTTAATGCATCCCATTATTTTATTTGCCTTTGTAGCAGCTGCCTGACACTGGCCACTGAATATGAGTTTGTCATCCACCCATACACCCAGGTCTTTTTCATTGACGGTTTTGCCCAGAGTTTTAGAATTAAGCCCATAGTTATACATCTTATTACTTCTACCCATGTGCATGACTTTACATTTATCCCCATTAAAGCTCATTTGCCATTTATCAGCCCAAGCTTCTAGTTTACATAAATCATCCTGTAATATAAAATTGTCCTCCTCTGTATTGATTACCCTGCAGAGTTTAGTGTCATCTGCAACTTACAGTTGGAACTTTGATTGAAAGGCAAGTAAAAGCCTACCACCTTAATGGATGTAAGTAACAGCTCAACTATGGAGCTGCACAGCACAGCTACATCGACTGTATATTGGACACAGCCGTGTACTGTACATCTGCCCCCTATTCCAATCAATAGGGGGTGGATGTGCAGTAACTGACCATAGCCACTATTCTGTTGATGAAGATTTTCTGCGCAGCTCTGTAAATGACCAGTTCCAGGCGCAGTTGACACTGGGAACAGCTAATCGTCGAGAGTGCTTGATGTCACATTCCAACCCATTAGACTTTGGCAACCTATCTGGAGGATAGGCCATCAATCTTAATGTCCCCAAACAACCCCTTCAATAAGACTGAAAACTAACTATACATTTCACGTGAATAGTCATTCTACCTGGTGCCCTACGCTTGCCTTTTGCTGCCTTCTCCACTCAGATTTGCATTGTGTTCCAAGATGGCTGCCTCAGTAGCATAGATAGGGCTGAGGTAAGTCATTACCATGCCTCCCCTGCCTTAACCAAGCTGTAGGATAGGAAAGCCACAAGAGGGATGGTTTAAAGTAACCAATGCACTTTCCATTTCACTGAGCCATATTGGAAAAAGCAGAAAAGGAACACCAATCTGACCAGATGAGGTACACAGAGTGCACCAGTGAAATTTACAGTCACTTTAAAGTGGCATGGCTGCTTTAAGTAGTTTAATTTCCACACTGATCTTACCATAAATAATTGTTAATTAGTAAGAAGGTTTATATTAACAGTGGACTGGTGCTGTGAGACACTTTTGATCGAACATACAATAGCCATATGTTTTCAAAGAGCTCAATGGAGGATATCCAGATTGATGGACATCTGTGAATCTCAAGAGTCTGGTTTACATTTATAATTATGAAATGTACCACTCCCTGCTCATTATATGTCTTTCAGATAGGATCTGCTATATTTGGATCAATTTATCTACATGCTGTTCATCCTAATGATGTGGAAGTGCATTACGGAGGCATAGAAAATTCACACTAAATCCTTGTATTTATGCAAATAAAAGGCATAGACTGTCTCACTTGATAGAAAAAGTGGAAGAAACATGTGCAAATTAGAACCTATATACGGGTGTACTTCCATTTCCTCTGGTTTCACATATTTATATGCAATGAAACAAGCCGGTAGTTGATCGTATTAAACAGGTACAAGCATATATTGTAAAAAAAAAAGTTGTACAAACATTACTATTGCAGGAAAATGCATGCTGTCACAACGTACTTTGATCATAGCATTTTCGATGTTGGGGAGTTTATGCTAATAGTTCTTTCTCTGTCATTGGGAAAAGAGTATCTCATCAATATTGAGGATGGATCATGCTGTGTTTTTTAAAATAACTCAACAAGGGTTCAGTAACACACAGAGAACAACCGCACTGTGTGAATTGTAATTTATATTTCCTAATTAAATTGTAGATACTATCTGACTAGTGATTTTTTAACTGAATCATCTCAGAATCACTAAACAGGTGCTATATAAAGTTCTAAGGCTGATTCCAAACGTCAGTTTGTGGTCAGATCAGAAGACCCGGTAAGACCACCAGGTCAACTAACCTGAGCATACCGCCTCATATATGTTTATGGAGCAATTAGTTGACGTGAGGAGAAATGGCGGTGTGCCTGATACTAGAGTCCAAGCAAGGACCATATTTAATAGGCATATAAAACCAACCTTAACGTTACAGTAGTTAAGGAATACTTATTTATTACTGTAGTGATTGTATGTGGGAAAGATTAAAGAATGTTCTCAAGTTTAGCTTATATTCCCTAGTCAATGCCACTCCATTTAATCATAACGAGCCCGCCGGAGATAGTTGAGCGCTGCTCTCGGCTGATCTTCAGCACTCCCATACAAATGAATGGAACAGCAGTGCACATGATTGATCTCAGCTCCAGTCACATAGGAGAGCCCCAGATCTTGGAATCGGTGAAGTCCAATTGATCAGATCCCAAGCAATCGGGAAGTTATTCCCCATCCTGTGGGATAACTTGCAAACTTTAGAAAACATCTTTAGAAATGAATATCACCATCATTAATTCTCTAATGTCTCCTTATGTAGATATTCATGCATGAAAAACATTGTATATTGTATGTATATTTCGGTACAATGAAGAGAAGATGCCCACATGAACCACAGCAATTAGGTTCTAGCTGTCGTATTTCTAAAGCAGCATGATTTGTTTGGTTGTTATGACAACACTTCTCTGTTCTTCAGAGTATGCTTGCCTACTAGTTGTCAGATCCTGACCTCTCATTAACATTCATAGTTATTTCAATAGAGACACAAGTGAATATGACATATCTTAGGTGTTACTTATATCCAGAAAATGATGAGGAATTCCAGCTCAACGAGATAGTGAAAAAACTTTTTCTTTATTCACTTAAAAATTGTGTTCAGTGGAGGATAAAAACATCAGCAATTACAGAAAATAAAATGCGATATCAACGCGTTTCTGGTGACCAAGCACCCTTAGTCATGATGTCATGACTAAGGGTGCTTGGTCACCAGAAACGCGTTGATATCGCATTTTTAACCTCCACTGAACACAATTTTTAAGTGAATAAAGAAAAGAGTTTTTTCACTATCTCGTTGAGCTGGAATTCCTCATCATTTTATTGATTCCTCCATGCCTTGACACAGCGGTTCCGTGCTCCGAGTCTTCAAGGATGTTAACTATGGTGAGCTGGACTTTGTTCTATTTTGTTATTTATATCTGCATATCTGCAGAATATGAAATTAATGGACAGATAACATCCAGACACTTTTAGGCAGTTCATAAAATAGTATATAAAAAATTTGCGCTGGTATATCCTGTATATATCGAGAAAAGATTGTTATGAGTACAAAGATTTCACCACATAAACGTATACAAGTGTCAAATAAAACAATAGTACGGCCTCACGCTGTATCTGCGGTGATTTAAAATAGAGATACTAGGTGCACAAGGTCAATTCATATAGGAGTAGTCCGTACCTTGAAGGATGTTGACAAGAAGTCTCCAAGATGTTTGCTTGCCGAAATGCTGTGTCAGACAGAGAAGACCTCTAAAGACCTCTAAAGGTTAGAATTAATGAGCATATCCGTAACATTAAGAAAAAATTTAAGGGCCACCCACTTTCCAAACACTTTATGGATATGCATGGTGGATCGGTTCAAGATATGGAAATTTCTGGCATCGAAGTTGTTCATCCACAATGGAGAGGTGGGAACTATATAAAAATTATGTCTAGGACTGAGAGCAAATGGAATTTTTTTTTAGATACGTTGATCCCCAGAGATCTCAATAGTGAGGTTGAACTATTCGGCTTCTATTAACAATGAAGATCGCTGAGTATATATAAGGGCCTTGGAGCAGGGCAAGGACCAGCCCTGAGGAAGGAAACTGTCATTTCCAAAACGCATTGGCTTTCTGGTCCTTACTGCGATCCGTACCTAATCTCTCAGTCACGTGGGCGGTCACCTGATTCACTACGTCACACAGGTCCTAGATGCTTCGCTTTTCACTATCCGCACATTGCGGTGTCCCGGACCCAGGACGTGGTATCTCCGCCCCTCACTGGAGTTCACACATGGAGACTCTGCCACCGGCCGGGGCAGCTCTCCGGCACTGTGTCTCTGAAGATCTTCTCCATCTGACACAGCATTTCGGCAAGCAAACATCTTGGAGACTTCTTGTCTGCATCCTTCAAGGTACTGACTACTCCTATATGAATTGACCTTGTGCACCTAGTATGATGGTATGTCACTGTATAGTATCATATCACTGCTCTGATGTTCTGAAATGCTTCTGCAGTGCATGGCAACAGATCAGTGTCTGCCAGGCAGGGAAGGATGTGTCTCAGGTCTTCAGATTAACAGTGATATTTCTGGAGAAAGGTTCCCTGTAAGAGCAATTTTACAGGGGAGACATCCGAGATACAGCATTTTTTAAATTGTTGAAATTATTTTATTGATTACCAGTTAGAGTGTTCATGCAGACTCCTATATTAAGCACATTAAAAGTGGTCAATTTCACTCCATTTTTGCAGTTTTGTTTTTTTAATCTTAAAAATAAGACCATAAAAGCTAAATAATGTTAATCACTTTTACTTGCTAATCACTTTTCATTAGCAAAGTTTTTTCAGATAGGTGGGACATTTCAGCTGCCTTCCACATCTTAGACTTCTTCCTTTCTGGCTCCATTTCTGTTTTCATCATCTCTGTAGTGTACCATCCAGTTCCTTTCTCCCACTTTATTCCATTTGCCAAAAAAATATCTTTTTTATTTTTGTTTATGTGATCAGTGACATGCCAGTATACATACTCATCCATACTCATCCATGATTATCATGACTCATGTAAAAAACATTAATTAGGCCCTTCTTAACAAAAAAAAAAACAATTGTCAGAGTAAACAGGGTCCTGGAGCATAGACACAGTCAGAGAAGGGCAAAATTACCAACTTGTAAAAGCAAAGTGAAGGATATGTATTGAGGCAATTACACAGTAGTTTTGTACTCTAGAGATCCCCTTGCATGGCCTCCATAAAATATGATGCCCCCATAAAGTATGATGCCCCCACACTGTTTCCAAAACAGTATTATGTTCGTGTTCATGTTATGTACTTGTTCTAGTGATGCAATTGCACTTGCTGAACAGAGACTAAGACTCACAAGAATAATGTTGGAATTGACCCCTGTCCCATCAATGTATCTATATAATGAACACTAGAGGGAAGGGATTTGTTGTCATCTGGCAGAAGCCACAATGCCCCATGATATTGGTTGGTGGTAGGCTATGCACTTTGCGTGGCTTTCTGGAAAAATATAAACTATAGGGATCATATAAGCTCAACATCTTTACTAATCAAAACTACATAGAAGTACATTTGTTTTATAATATGCAGTAAGAAAAGTGGCGTTACCTTTGTACTTTTGGACAATTTGCATATATAGATTTCCTTCAGTGAAGGGAAGGAGCGGGCACTTAAAGTGAACCTGACATAAAAGTTTCGGAATTTTAGACAATGTCATGAAAAAAGAATCAGACAATTTTGCCTGAAATCTCTCTTACATAGTTTTGAAAAGTTGCAAAATTTTTGCACATCTTGGAGCTGGTAAAAATGTTGCCACTTTTGGTGTCTTCCACCTGTTTCTCTTAGCTTTGCCACATTAGGCTGGAGTGAGACAGAGCACAATGCCACAGTTTATCTATTTCATGATGAGCTATGGCATACCTTAAATGAGAAATCTTTGGAATAAGATTAGCGGTGAGGTATGGGCCTATTAATGATTCAGAAGCATTTCACACACCCCTCATCAAGAAGACCAGTGTTGTACATGCTGGTCTTCATGAATCGGGGCCTGAATCTTTAATATGTCAGCGGTGCTGTTTTTACTTGGAGACAAAATCTAAGGGTGAAGTACATGGCAATTTTAAGGTTAAGATATATTTTACATTGCAGAACTGGACATGAAAAGATTATTTGAAATATTTGGCTAATCTCTGCATACAATTTTCTTACAGTGGACTTGAATTTTTAATATAATGGCAAAATGTTCTCACTGACAAGCTCATGGAAATGGTAATGAATTAAAGCTCAAACTGTATTAAACACTTGTAGAAGCTTTACTCATGCGTTGATTAATAATTAAGCTAGGAATTAAGTCTTGTAAATAATGACATAATGTAGAAGATTGGAAAGATATCATTGTATGCGAACATATTAACCCCTCTGTGACCTTAGACGTACTATCCCGTCGAGGTGCCCTGGGCTTATCTGACCCTGGACGGGATAGTACGTCATAGCCGATCGGCCGCGCTCACGGGGGGAGCGCGGCCGATCGCGGCCGGGTGTCAGCTGCTTATCGCAGCTGACATCCGGCACTATGTGCCAGGAGCGGTCACGGACCGCCCCAGGCACATTAACCCCTGGCACACCGCGATCAAAGATGATCGCGATGTGCCGGCGGTGCAGGGAAGCACCGCGCAGGGAGGGGGCTCCCTGCGGGCTTCCCTGAGACCCCCGGAGCAACGCGATGTGATCGCGTTGCTGCGAGGGTCTCACCTCCCTCCCTGCTCCCTCCAGCCCCGGATCCAAGATGGCCGCGGATCCGGGTCCTGCAGGGAGGGAGGTGGCTTCACAGAGCCTGCTCAGAGCAGGCACTGTGAAGCCTGCAGCGCTGCATGTCAGATCAGTGATCTGACAGAGTGCTGTGCAAACTGTCAGATCACTGATCTGTGATGTCCCCCCCGGGACAAAGTAAAAAAGTTAAAAAAAAAATTTCCAAATGTGTAAAAAAAATAAAAAAAAATATTCCAAAATAATGAAAAAAAAAAAAAATATTATTCCCATAAATACATTTCTTCATCTAAATAAAAAAAACAAACAATAAAAGTACACATATTTAGTATCGCCGCGTCCGTAACGACCCGACCTATAAAACTGTCCCACTAGTTAACCCCTTCAGTAAACACCGTAAGAAAAAAAAAAAAACGAGGTAAAAAACAACGCTTTATTATCATACCGCCGAACAAAAAGTGGAATAACACGCGATCAAAAGGACAGATATAAATAACCATGGTACCGCTGAAAGCGTCATATTGTCCCGCAAAAAAAGAGCTGCCATACAGCATCATCAGCAAAAAAATAAAAAAGTTATAGTCCTGAGAATAAAGCGATGCAAAAATAATTATTTTTTCTATAAAATAGTTTTTATCGTATAAAAGCGCCAAACCATAAAAAAATGATATAAATGAGGTATCGCTGTAATCGTACTGACCCGAAGAATAGAACTGATTTATCAATTTTACCAAACGCGGAACGGTATAAACGCCTCCCCCAATAGAAATTCATGAATAGCTGGCTTTTGGTCATTCTTCCTCATAAAAATCGGAATAAAAAACCATCAAAAAATGTCACGTGCCCAAAAATGTTTTCAATAAAAACGTCAACTCGTCCCGCAAAAAACAAGACCTCACATGACTCTGTGGACCAAAATATAGAAAAATTATAGCTCTCAAAATGTGGTATTGCAAAAAATATTTTTTGCAATAAAAAGGGTCTTTCAGTGTGTGACGGCTGCCAATCATAAAAATCCGCTAAAAAACTCGCTATAAAAGTAAATCAAACCCCCCTTCATCACCCCCTTAGTTAGGGAAAAATAAAAAAAAATGTATTTATTTCCATTTTCCCATTAGGGCTAGGGTTAGGGTTAGGGCTAGGGCTAGGGATAGGGCTAGGGTTATGGCTAGGGTTAGGGCTAGGGCTAGGGTTAGGGCTAGGGTTAGGGTTAGGGCTAGGGTTAGGGCTAGGGCTAGGGTTAGGGCTAGGGTTAGGGCTAGGGTTAGGGTTAGGGCTAGGGTTAGGGCTAGGGCTAGGGTTAGGGCTAGGGTTAGGGCTAGGGTTAGGGTTAGGGTTAGGGCTAGGGTTAGGGCTAGGGTTAGGGCTAGGGTTAGGGCTAGGGTTAGGGTTAGGGTTGGGGCTACAGTTAGGGTTGGGGCTAAAGTTAGGGTTAGGGTTTAGATTACATTTACAGTTGGGAATAGGGTTGGGATTAGGGTTAGGGGTGTGTCAGGGTTAGAGGTGTGGTTAGGGTTACCGTTGGAATTAGGGTTAGGGGTGTGTTTAGATTAGGGTTTCAGTTATAATTGGGGGGTTTCCACTGTTTCGGCACATCAGGGGCTCTCCAAACACGACATGGCGTCCGATCTCAATTCCAGCCAATTCTGCGTTGAAAAAGTAAAACAGTGCTCCTTCCCTTCCGAGCTCTCCTGTGTGCCCAAACAGGGGTTTACCCCAACATATGGGGTATCAGCGTACTCAGGACAAATTGGACAACAACTTTTGTGGACCAATTTCTCCTGTTACCCTTGGGAAAATACAAAACTGGGGGCTAAAATATAATTTTTGTGGGAAAACAAAAAGATTTTTTATTTTCACGGCTCTGCGTTATAAACTGTAGTGAAACACTTGGGGGTTCAAAGTTCTCACAACACATCTAGATAAGTTCATTGAGGGGTCTAGTTTCCAATATGGGGTCACTTGTGGGGGGTTTCTACTGTTTAGGTACATTAGGGGCTCTGCAAACGCAATGTGACGCCTGCAGACCAATCCATCTAAGTCTGCATTCCAAATGATGCTCCTTCCCTTCCGAGCCCTCCCATGCGCCCAAACGGTGGTTCCCCCCCACATATCTGGTATCAGCGTACTCAGGACAAATTGGACAACATATAGGGTCCAATTTCTCCTGCTAACCTTGGAAAAATACAAAACTGGGGGCTAAAATATAATTTTTGTGGAAAAAAAAATATTTTTTATTTGCATGGCTCTGCGTTATAAACTGTAGTGAAATACTTGGGGGTTCAAATCTCTCACAACACATCAAGATGAGTTCCTTAGGGGGTCTACTTTCCAAAATGGTGTCACTTGTGGGGGGTTTCTACTGTTTAGGTACATTAGGGGCTCTGCAAACGCAATGTGACGCCTGCAGACCATTCCATCTAAGTCTGCATTCCAAATGGCGCTCCTTCCCTTCCGAGCCCTCCCATGCGCCCAAACGGTGGTTCCCCCCCACATATGGGGTATCAGCATACTCAGGACAAATTGGACAACAACTTTTGGGGTCCAATTTCTCCTGTTACCCTAGGGAAAATACAAAACTGGGGGCTAAAAAATAATTTTTGTGGGAAAAAAATTTTGTTTTATTCTTATGGCTCTGCATTATAAACTTCTGTGAAGCCCTTGGTGGGTCAAAGTGCTCACCACACATCCAGATAAGTTCCTTAGGGGGTCTACTTTCCAAAATGGTGTCACTTGTGGGGGGTTTCAATGTTTAGGCACATCAGTGGCTCTCCAAACGCAACATGGCGTCCCATCTCAATTTCTGTCAATTTTGCATTGAAAAGTCAAACTGCGCTCCTTCCCTTCCGAGCTCTCCCATGCGCCCAAACAGTGGTTTACTGCCACATATGGGGTATCAGCGTACTCAGGACAAATTGGACAACAACTTTTGAGGTCCAATTTCTTCTCTTACCCTTGGAAAAATAAAAAATTGGGGGCAAAAATATAATTTTTGTGAAAAAATATGATTTTTTATTTTTACGGTTCTGCATTATAAACTTCTGTGAAGCACTTGGTGGGTCAAAGTGCTCACCACACATCCAGATAAGTTCCTTAGGGGGTCTACTTTCCAAAATGGTGTCACATGTGGGGGGTTTCAATGTTTAGGCACATCAGTGGCTCTCCAAACGCAACATGGCGTCCCATCTCAATTCCTGTCAATTTTGCATTGAAAAGTCAAATAGCGCTCCTTCCCTTCCGAGCTCTCCCATGCGCCCAAACAGTGGTTTACTGCCACATATGGGGTATCAGCGTACTCAGGACAAATTGGACAACAACTTTTTGGGTCCAATTTCTCCTGTTACCCTTGGTAAAATAAAACAAATTGGAGCTGAAGTAAATTTTTTGTGTAAAAAAGTTAAATGTTCATTTTTATTTAAACATTCCAAAAATTCCTATTAAACACCTGAAGGGTTAATAAACTTCTTGAATGTGGTTTTGAGCACCTTGAGGGGTGCAGTTTTTAGAATGGTGTCACACTTGGGCATTTTCTATCATATAGACCCCTCAAAATGACTTCAAATGAGACGTGGTCCCTAAAAAAAAATGGTGTTGTAAAAATGAGAAATTGCTGGTCAACTTTTAACCCTTATAACTCCCTAACAAAAAAAAAAATTGGTTCCAAAATTGTGCTGATGTAAAGTAGACATGTGGGAAATGTTACTTATTAAGTATTTTGTGTGACATATCTCTGTGATTTAATTGCATAAAAATTCAAAGTTTGAAAATTGCGAAATTTTCAAAATTTTCGCCAAATTTCCGTTTTTTTCACAAATAAACTCAGGTACTATCAAAGAAATTTTACCACTATCATGAAGTACAATATGTCACGAGAAAACAATGTCAGAATCACCAGGATCCGTTGAAGCGTTTCGGAGTTATAACCTCATAAAGGGACAGTGGTCAGAATTGTAAAAATTGGCCTGGTCATTGACGTGCAAACCACCCTTGGGGGTAAAGGGGTTAAAGAGTAACATTTGTTTCTTTATTTCTTAGAAATCAGTAGTTTAACAGAACATAAGAAAAGTTAGGACATATCATATAAAATAATCTGCTTCTTTCTCCTCCACGACTGATCTTTTCTTTATAAAATCTGTACTCAGTGGCAAAATGAATGTTTAGTGAAGACAGATTTTCACAGTGCTCAGAGAAGATGACTGATGGTGCCTATAAGATTCTATGAAGAGGGGATGGAGGAGCTTGAGACATATTCTACTACATGTTCTACTGAAACAAAAGCTACACTTTTAAAATTCAAAGTGTTTAAAGTGTAACTGTACTTTCAGAGAATCCTCTGTATTCCTCCTACTGTTAGTATCTTTCTCATTACTGGGAATGTCAGTATTTACTTACAAAAACAGATTTTACACATTCTACACTTGAATTGAGAGCAAAAAAAATACCAGGGGATGAAAGAAGCAGATTTATTTGATAAGATATTTTGCAAAGTTTCTTATTTTCATGTGTACTATTGATGTATAAGATAAAAATTAAAATGGCTATTACTATTTAACCCCTTAGTGACAGAGCCAATTTGCAGCTTAACCCCTTCATGACCCAGCCTATTTTGACCTTAAAGACCTTGCCGTTTTTTGCAATTCTGACCAGTGTCCCTTTATGAGGTAATAACTCAGGAACGCTTCAACGGATCCTAGCGGTTCTGAGATTGTTTTTTCGTGACATATTGGGCTTCATGTTAGTGGTAAATTTAGGTCAATAAATTCTGCGTTTATTTGTGATAAAAACGGAAATTTGGCGAAAATTTTGAAAATTTCGCAATTTTCACATTTTGAATTTTTATTCTGTTAAACCAGAGAGATATGTGACACAAAATAGTTAATAAATAACATTTCCCACATGTTTTCTTTACATCAGCACAATTTTGGAAACAAATTTTTTTTTGTTAGGAAGTTATAAGGGTTAAAATTTGACCAGCGATTTCTCATTTTTACAACGAAATTTACAAAACCATTTTTTTTAGGGACCACCTCACATTTGAAGTCAGTTTGAGGGGTCTATATGGCTGAAAATACCCAAAAGTGACACCATTCTAAAAACTGCACCCCTCAAGGTACTCAAAACCACATTCAAGAAGTTTATTAACCCTTCAGGTGCTTCACAGCAGCAGAAGCAACATGGAAGGAAAAAATGAACATTTAACTTTTTAGTCACAAAAATTATCTTTTAGCAACAATTTTTTTATTTTCCCAATGGTAAAAGGAGAAACTGAACCACGAAAGTTGTTGTACAATTTGTCCTGAGTACGCTGATACCTCATATGTGGGGGTAAACCACTGTTTGGGCGCACGGCAGGGCTTGGAAGGGAAGGAGCGCCATTTGACTTTTTGAATCAAAAATTGGCTCCACTCTTTAGCGGACACCATGTCACGTTTGGAGAGCCCCCGTGTGCCTAAAAATTGGAGCTCCACCACAAGTGACCCCATTTTGGAAACTAGACGCCCCAAGGAACTTATCTAGATGCATAGTGAGCACTTTGAACCCCCAGGTGCTTCACAAATTGATCCGTAAAAATGAAAAAGTACTTTTTTTTCACAAAAAAATTCTTTTAGCCTCAATTTTTTCATTTTCACATGGGCAACAGGATAAAATGGATCCTAAAATGTGTTGGGCAATTTCTCCTGAGTACACTGATACCTCATATGTGGGGGTAAACCACTGTTTGGGCACATGGTAAGGCTCGGAAGGGAAGGAGCGCCATTTGACTTTTTGAATGAAAAATTATTTCCATCGTTAGCGGACACCATGTCGCGTTTGGATAGCTCCTGTGTGCCTAAACATTGGCGCTCCCCCACAATTGACCCCATTTTGGAAACTAGACCCCCCAAGGAACTTATTTAGATGCCTAGTGAGCACTTTAAACCCTCAGGTACTTCACAAATTGATCTGTAAAAATGAAAAAGTACTTTTTTTTCACAAAAAAATTCTTTTCGCCTCAATTTTTTCATTTTCACATGGGCAGTAGGATAAAATGGATCATAAAATTTGTTGGGCAATTTCTCCCGAGTACGTCGATACCTCATATGTGGGGGTAAACCACTGTTTGGGCACTCGGCAGGGCTCGGAAGGGAAGGCGCGCCATTTGACTTTTTGAATGGAAAATTAGCTCCAATTGTTAGCGGACACCATGTCGCGTTTGGAGAGCCCCTGTGTGCCTAAACATTGGAGCTCCCCCACAAGTGACCCCATTTTGGAAACTAGACCCCCCAAGGAACTTATCTAGATGCATATTGAGCACTTTAAACCCCCAGTTGCTTCACAGAAGTTTATAACGCAGAGCCATGAAAATAAAAAATAATTTTTCTTTCCTCAAAAATGATTTTTTAGCCTGGAATTTCCTATTTTGCCAACGATAATAGGAGAAATTGGACCCCAAATATTGTTGTCCAGTTTGTCCTGAGTACGCTGATACCCCATATGTGGGGGTAAACCACTGTTTGGGCGCACGGCAGGGCTCGGAAGGGATGGCACGCCATTTGGCTTTTTAAATGGAAAATTAGCTCCAATCATTAGCGGACACCATGTCACGTTTGGAGAGCCCCTGTGTGCCTAAACATTGGAGATCCCCCAGAAATGACACCATTTTGGAAACTAGACCCCCAAGGGAACTAATCTAGATATGTGGTGAGGACTTTGAACCCCCAAGTGCTTCACAGAAGTTTATAACGCAGAGCCATGAAAAAAAAAAAATAAAAAAAAAAATATTTTCTCAAAAATCATCTTTTAGCCTGCAATTTTTATTTTCCCAAGGGTAACAGGAGAAATTTGACCCCAAAAGTTGTTGTCCAGTTTCTCCTGAGTACGCTGATACCCCATATGTGGGGGTAAATCACTGTTTGGGCACATGCCGGGGCTCGGAAGTGAAGTAGTGACGTTTTGAAATGCAGACTTTGATGGAATGCTCTGTGGGCGTCACGTTGCGTTTGCAGAGCCCCTGATGTGGCTTAACAGTAGAAACCCCCCACAAGTGACCCCATTTTGGAAACTAGACCCCCAAAGGAACTTATCTAGATGTGTGGTGAGCACTTTGAACCCCCAAAGGGCTTCATAGAAATTTATAATGCAGAGCCGTGAAAATAATAAATACGTTTTCTTTCCTCAAAAATAATTATTTAGCCCAGAATTTTTTATTTTCCCAAGGGTTACAGAATAAATTGGACCCCAAAAGTTGTTGTCCAGTTTCTCCTGAGTACGCTGATACCCCATATGTGGGGGTAAACCACTGTTTGGGCACATGCCGAGGCTCGGAAGTGAAGTAGTGACGTTTTGAAATGCAGACTTTGATGGAATGCTCTGTGGGCGTCACGTTGCGTTTGCAGAGCCCCTGATGTGGCTTAACAGTAGAAACCCCCCACAAGTGACCCCATTTTGGAAACTAGACCCCGAAAGGAACTTATCTAGATGTGTGGTGAGCACTTTGAACCCCCAAGTGCTTCATAGAAGTTTATAATGCAGAGCCGTGAAAATAATAAATACGTTTTCTTTCCTCAAAAATAATTATTTAGCCCAGAATTTTTTAATTTTCCCAAGGGTAACAGGAGAAATTTGACCCCAATATTTGTTGTCCAGTTTCTCCTGAGTACGGTGATACCCCATATGTGGGGGTAAACTACTGTTTGGGCACATGCCGGGGCTTGGAATTGAAGTAGTGACGTTTTGAAATGCAGACTTTGATGGAATGCTCTGCGGGCGTCACGTTGCGTTTGCAGAGCCCCTGATGTGCCTAAACAGTAGAAACCCCCCACAAGTGACCCCATTTTGGAAACTAGACCCCGAAAGGAACTTATCTAGATGTGTGGTGAGCACTTTGAACCCCCAAGTGCTTCATAGAAGTTTATAATGCAGAGCCGTGAAAATAATAAATACGTTTTCTTTCCTCAAAAATAATTATTTAGCCCAGAATTTTTTATTTTCCCAAGGGTTACAGGAGAAATTTGACCCCAAAAGTTGTTGTCCAGTTTCTCCTGAGTACGCTGATACCCCATGAGTGGGGGTAAACCACTGTTTGGGCACACGTCGGGGCTCAGAAGGGAAGTAGTGACTTTTGAAATGCAGACTTTGATATAATGGTCTGCGGGTGTCACGTTGCGTTTGCAGAGCCTCTGGTGTGCCTAAACAGTAGAAACCCCCACAAGTGACCCCATTTTAGAAACTAGATCCCCCAAGGAACTTATCTAGATATGTGGTGAGCACTTTGAACCCCCAAGTGCTTCACAGACGTTTACAACGCAGAGCCGTGAAAATAAAAAAACATTTTTCTTTCCTCAAAAATTATGTTTTAGCAAGCATTTTTTTAGATTCACAAGGGTAGCAGGAGAAATTGGACCCCAGTAATTGTTGCGCAGTTTGTCCTGAGTATGCTGGTACCCCATATGTGGGGGTAAAACACTGTTTGGGCACACGTCAGGGCTCGGAAGTGAGGGAGCACCATTTGACTTTTTGAATACGAGATTGGCTGGAATCAATGATGGCGCCATGTTGCGTTTGGAGACCCCTGATGTGCCTAAACAGTGGTAACCCCTCAATTCTAACTCCAACACTAACCCCAACACACCCCTAACTCTAACCCCAACTGTAGCCATAACCCTAATCACACCCCTAACCACAACCCTAATTCCAACCCTAACCCTAAGGCTATGTGCCCACGTTGCGGATTCGTGTGAGATATTTCCGCACCATTTTTGAAAAATCGGCGGGTAAAAGGCACTGCGTTTTACCTGCGGATTTCCAGTGTTTTTTGTGCGGATTTTACCTACGGATTCCTATTGAGGAACAGGTGTAATACGCTGCGGAATCCGCACAAAGAATTGACATGCTGCGGAAAATACACAGCGGATTTGGTTTTTCATATGTTTACATGGTACTGTAAACCTGATGGAACACTGCTGCGAATCCGCAGCGGCCAATCCGCAGCCAAATCTGCACCGTGTGCACATAGCCTAATTCTAAAGGTATGTGCACACGCTGCGGAAAACGCTGCGGATCCGCAGCAGTTTCCCATGAGTTTACAGTTCAATGTAAACCTACGGGAAACAAAAATCGCTGTGCCCATGCTGCGGAAAAACTGCACGGAAACGCAGCTGTTTACATTCCGCAGCATGTCACTTCTTTGTGCGGATTCCGCAGCGGTTTTACAACTGCTCCAATAGAAAATCGCAGTTGTAAAACCGCAGTGAAATGCGCAGAAAAACCGCGGTAAATCCCCCATAAATCCGCAGCGGTTTAGCACTGCGGATTTATCAAATCCGCAGCGGAAAAATCCGCAGAGGACCAGAATACGTGTGCACATACCGAAACCCTAACCCTAGCCCTAACCCTAACCCTACCCCTAACCCTACCCCTAGCCCTAACCCTAGCCCTAACCCTACCCCTAACCCTAACCCTACCCCTAACCCTAACCCTACCCGTAACCCTACCCCTAACCCTACCCCTAACCCTAACCCTAACCCTACCCCTAACCCTAACCCTAACATTAGTGGAAAAAAAAAATTTCTTTATTTTTTTATTGTCCCTACCTATGGGGGTGACAAAGGGGGGGGTCATTTATTATTTTTTTTATTTTGATCACTGGGATAGATTATATCTCAGTGATCAAAATGCACTTTGGAACGAATCTGCCGGCCGGCAGATTCGGCGGGCGCACTGCGCATGCGCCCGCCATTTTGGAAGATGGCGGCGCCCAGGGAGAAGACGGACGGGACTCCGGCTGGATCGGTAAGTATGATGGGGTGGGGGGGGACCACGGGGGGGGATCGGAGCACGGGGGGGGGAATCGGAGCGCGGGAGGGGTGGAACGGAGCACGGGGGGCGTGGAACGGAGCACGGGGGGGCTGGAATGGAGCACGGGGGGTGGAACGGAGCACCGGGGGGGTGGATCGGAGAGCAGGGGGGGTGATTGGAGCACGGGGGGGTGATTGGAGCACGGGGGGAGCGGACAAGAGCACGGGGGGGAGCGGAGCACTGGACGGAGGGGAGCCGGAGCAGTGTACCGGCCAGATCGGGGGGCTGGGGGGGCGATCGGTGGGGTGGGGTGGGGGCACATTAGTATTTCCAGCCATGGCCGATGATATTTCAGCATTGGCCATGGCTGGATTGTAATATTTCACCCGTTATAATAGGTGAAATATTACAAATCGCTCTGATTGGCAGTTTCACTTTCAACAGCCAATCAGAGCGATCGTAGCCACGATCACCCCCCCTGAGCTAAACTACCACTCCCCCTGTCCCAGCAGATCGGGTGAAATGGGAGGTAACCCTTTCACCCGATCTGCAGGGACGCGATCTTTCCATGACGCCACATAGGCGTCATGGGTCGGATTGGCACCGACTTTCATGACGCCTACGTGGCGTCATGGGTCGGGAAGGGGTTAATGACCTAGCCAATTTTTACAATTCTGACCACTGTTATTTTATGAGGTTATAACTCTGGAACGCTTTAATGGATCCTGCTGCTTCTGAGAATGTTTTTTTGGGACAAATTGTACTTCATGCTTGTGGTAAGATTTCTTCTATATTACTTACATTTATTTATGAAAAAAATGGAAATATGGTGAAAATTTTCAAAAGTTTGCAATTTTCAAAATTTGAATTTTTATGCCCTTAAATCAGAGAGATTTGTCACAAAAAGTAGTTAATAAATAACATTTCGCACATATCTACTTTACATCAGCACAATTTTGGAAACAAGTTTTTTTTGTTAGGAAGTTATAAGGGTTAAAAGTTGACCAGCGATTTTTCATTTTTACAACAAAATTTACAAAACAATTTTTTGTAGTTACCATCTCACATTTAAAGTCACTTTGAGGGGTCTACAAGACAGAAAATACCCAAAAGTGACACCGCTCTAAAAACTACACCCCTGAAGGTGCTCAAAACTACAATCGAGAAGTTTATTAACCCTTTACGTGCTTCGCAGTAACTGAAGCAAGGTGGAACATTTTTTAAGAACATTTTACTTCAGAACCAATTTTTTTTACTTTTACAAGTGTAAAAAGAGAAAATAAGCTACAAAATTTGTTGTGCAATTTCTCCTGAATACGCCCATTCCCCATATGTGGGGGTAAACCACAGTTTGAGCACATGGCAGAGCTTGGAAGAGAAGGAATCAATGCAGAATTGGCTGGAATTGAGATGGGACGCCATGTCGCCTTTGGGGAGCCCCTGATGTGCCTAAACAGTGGAAACCCCCACAAGTGACACGATTTTGAAAAATATACCCCTTAAGGAACTTTTCGAAATGTGTGGTGAGCACTTTGAACCCCCAAGTGCTTCACAGAAGTGTATAACGTAGAGCAATGAAAATAAAAAAAAATATTTTTCCCAAAAAAATTATATTTTTGCCCCAAATTTCTATTTTCACTAGGGTAACAGGAGAAATTAAACAACCAAAGATATTGTGCAATTTGTTCTGATTATGCCGATAACCCATATGTGGGGGTGAACTACTGCTTGGGCGCATTGCAGAGCTTGGAAGGGAAGGAGCGCCGTTTGACATTTTCATTGCAGAATTGGCTGGAATTGAGATCGGAAACCATGTCACATTTGGAGAGCCCCTGATGTGCCTAAACAGTGGAAACAAGTGACATCATTTTGGAAACTAGACCCCGTAAGGAGCTTATCTAGATGTGTGGTGAGCACTTTGAACCCCCAAGTACTTCACAGAAGTTTATAATGTAGAGCCATGAAAATAAAATATTTTCTCAGAGCAGGTGCTTGCAAGCCTGCAGCACCAACTGTCAGATCGCTGATCTGACAAAGTGCTGTGCAAAGTGTCAGATCAGCGATCTGACACTATAACATGATGTCCTCCCTTGGGGCAATGTAAAAAAGTTTTTTAAAAAATTATTTACATGTGAAAAAAAAAATCCTAAATAAAGGAAAAAAAATATTGTTCACATAAATACATTTCTTTATAAAAAAAAAAAAAAGTAAAAGTACACATATTTAGTATCGTCGCGTCCGTAACGACCTGATCTATAAAACTGTCCCATTAGTTAACCCCTTCAGTGATCACCATAACAAAATTAGGCATAAAACAACGCTTTATTATCATACCGCCGAACAAAAGTGGAATAACACGCGATCAAAAACACGGATATAAATAACCATGATACCGCCGAAAACGTCATCTTGTCCCGCAAAAAAATGAGCTGCCATACAGCGTCATCAGCGGAAAAATAAAAAAGTTATAGTCCTCAGAAAAAAAGATGCAAAAATAATTATTTTTTCTTAAAAATAGTTTTTATCGTATAAAAGCGCCAAAACATTAAAAAAATATAAATAAGGTATCGCTGTAATCGTACTATCCTGAAGAATAAATCTGCTTTATCAATTTTACCAAACGTGGAACGGTATAAATGCCCCCCAAAAAGAAATTCATGAATAGCTGTTTTTTGGTCATTCTGCCTCACAAAAATCGGAATAAAAAGCGATCAAAAAATGTCATCTGCCCGAAAATGGTACCAATAAAAATGTCAACTCGTCCCGCAAAAAACCAAGACCTCACTTGATTCTGTGGACCAAAATATGGAAAAATTATAGCTCTCAAAATGTGGAGACGCAAAAACTATATTTCACAATAAAAAGTGTATTTTAGAGTGTGACAGCTGCCAATCACAAAAATCCTCTAAAACTCGCTATAAAAGTAAATCAAACCCCCCTTCATTATCCCCTTAGTTAGGGAAAAATAATACAATGTAAAAAATGTATTTATTTCCATTTTCTCATTAGGGTTAGGGTTGGGGCTAGTGTTAGGAATGGGGCTAGGGTTAGTAATAGGGTTGGGGCTAGGGTTAGGATTAGGGCTAGGGTTAGGGTTAGGGCTAGGGTTAGGGCTGGGGCTGGGGTTAGGGTTGGGGCTAGGGTTAGGGGTGGGGCTCGGGTTAGGGTTGAGGCTCGGATTAGTGTTGGGGCTAGGGTTAGGGTTGGGGCTAGGGTTAGGGCTAGGGTTGGGGCTAGGGTTAGGGCTAGGGTTAGGGTTGGGGCTAGGGTTAGGGCTAGAGTTGGGGCTAGGGTTAGGGTTGGGGTTACGGTTACAGTTAGGGCTTGGGCTAAAGTTAGGGTTAGGGTTGGGGCTACGGTTACAGTTAGGGTTTGGGCTAAAGTTAGGTTTAGGGGTGGGGCTAAAATTAGGGCTAGGGTTGGGACTAAAGTTAGGTTTAAGGTTTGGTTTACATTTACAATTGGGATTAGGGTTAGGGGTGTGTCAGGGTTAGGGGTGTAGTTAGGGTTATGGTTGGGATTAGGGTAAGGGGAGTGTTGGAGTTAAGGGTGTGGTTAGGGTTGGGATTAGGGTTAGGGGTCTGTTGGTGTTAGGGGTGTGGTTGGGGTTAGGGGTGTGATTGGGGTTAGGGGTATGTTAGGGGTGTGGCTAGGGTTATGGGTAAAGTTGGGATTAGGCCTAGGGGGTGTTTGGGTTAGGATTTCAGTTACAATTGGGGACTTCCACTGTTTAGGCACATCAAGGACTCTCCAAATGCGACATGGCGTCTGATCTCAATTCCAGACAATTCTGCGTTGAAAAAGTAAAACAGTGCTCCTTCCCTTCCGAGCTCTCCCGTGCGACCAAACAGGGGTTCACCCTAACATATGGTGAATCAGCGTACTCAGGAGAATTTGGACAACAACTTTTGGGGTCCAATTTCTCTTGTTTTTCTTGGGAAAATAAAAATTTGGGGGGCTTAAAAACAATTTTTGTGGGAAAAAATTATTTATTTTCACGGCTCTGCATTATAAACTGTAGTAAAACACATGGGGGTTCAAAGTTCTCACAACACATCTAGATACGTTCATTGGGGGTCTAGTTTCCAATATGGGGTCACTTGTGGGGGGTTTCTACTGTTTAAGTACATCAGGGGCTCTGCAAATACAATGTGACGCCTGCAGACCAATCCATCTAAGTCTGCATTCCAAACGGCGTTCCTTCCTTTCCAAACTCTGCTATGCGCCCAAACAGTGGTTCCCCCCCACATATGGGGTATCAGGGTACTCAGGACAAATTGGACAACTTTTGGGGTCCAATTTCTCTTGTTGCCCTTAGGAAAATAAAAATTTGGGGGGCTAAAAACCATTTTTGTGGAAAAAAAATGTATTTTCACGGCTCTGCGTTATAAACTGTAGTGAAACACTTGGGGGTTCAAAGCTCACACAACACATCTAGATAAGTTTCTTTGGGAGTCTGTTATGGGTCGAGTTCCCGCCTCTGCAGAGGAGGAATCGCAGGCCATCTCCGCTGCAGTCTCCCATTCTTCTCCTGCCGCAGTGGAGTCTGCTCAGTGGAGACGTCAGTCCCAGCGTCTTGCTCAGTCTGACTCTGTACAAAGAGTTACTGCTGATTTTCCTGCTTCTGCCATTGAAGCCAGTGCTGGGCAGCGGCGAGCAGACGCTTCTAGGACTAAGTCCTGCTTTTCTCGTTCTGAGCATGCCCAGAGTAAGATCTCCCAGTGGACATCGAGGGTCACATGTTCAGATACTGCAGCTAAATCCATTGGTCCTTCAGGAAGGTCCTGTAGGTTCTCAGGCTCTGTGGCAGCCTCTCATTGGTTCTTCTAGGAAGGTCATGTACTAGCTGCAACTAGAGTTGAGCGACCTTGACCTTTTTAGAGTCGAGCCGGGTTTCGCGAAACCCGACAATCTCAAAAGTCGGGTCGAGTGAAATCGGCCGATTATGACGTAAAGTCGGGATCGACCGAAACACGAAACCCAATGCAAGTCAATGGGGCAGCATAGTCGGCAGTGAGTGGGGGCCAGGAAAACACCTAGAGTGCCCATTTTAATGTCAAAACCATCCATTCTTCTTAATGAAGCTTGTCAAGCGTAATTTACCTTATAATAATTGGAAGGCATTTGAAATTGGGGGTCATTTGGCTAAAGTTGTGTGGGGTAGGGCTGGTTCAAGTAATTAGTGGGCCCAGGAAATCTGGACCACGTCACGGCAGTGGAGCAGGGAGAGGTAAGTATTTCAACTTTGCAAGTGCTGTGATTCTGAGCAAGCAGGGGGGGCCCACTTGTTGGCATTGGCACTGGCACAGGGCCCCTCAAAATACAGCGGTGTGTTTGCACGGCGGGGGCGCCTCCCACCGGCAGCAACACTTTTGCGTACTATGAGAGGCCCTGTGCCAGTGACGTCGCCAACTAGTATTCCTCCCCCCACCTGATGAAGGAACCTGCACTTTCATCTGCACCTTCCTCTTTGTCCCCGTGTAAGGTGGTATGGTATGCGGGAAGAGCAACCTGACTTTCAGCAGGGTCACAATGTTGTTGTGTAGCATGCACGGGGAATGTTGCATTATGGGTCAATGTACCAGCAGACTCATCTATCACTGGCTGGGCAATGGGCACGATGAAGTGGAAACACAGATATAGGCCCAAAGAATAAAGTGGGCTAAATGCAGTTCAAAATTGGTAACACAGGAATAACCAGGGGGCATTGCAGTGGAGGACAACTGGAATGAGAGGCTGACACAGAGAGTAGGGCCAAATCAGTAAGTAGTCGAAATGCAGTTCAAAATTGGCAACCGTAGTAAACAGGCGGCACAGCTTTGTTCAGTGGAGGAGAACAGCAAGGAGTGGCAGACACCGATAGTAGGCCCCAACCCAACTAGTAGGCCAAATGCAGTCTAACATTAACAACTACTTAACGAGAGCCTGAAAATGGAATTTCAGGACAGGAAACCAGGAGAACAGCAAGGAGTGGCAGACACCGATAGTAGGCCCCAAACCAACTAGTACGCCAAATGCAGTTGTTCCATTTAACCACAATTTAATGAGAGCCTGAAGATAGAAGCTCAGGAAAGGCAACCTGGGGAACACCTTGGAGTGTAACACACCATCTCTCTCCACCCCATACCCATTTTGTAGGCCTAATGCAGTGTACTTTTCTACAACTACTAAACGAGAGTCGGAAGACCGAAGCAATGGCAAGGAAACCTGGGGAACACCTTGGAGTGTAACACACCATCTCTCTCCACCCCATACCCAATTTGTAGGCCTAATGCAGTGTAGTTTCCAAGAACTACTAAACGAGAGCCGGAAGATCAAAGCTCAGGAAAGGCAACCTGGGGAACACCTTGGAGTGTAACACACCCTCTCTCTACACCCCATACCCAATTTGAAGGCCTAATGCAGTGTAGTTTCCAAGAACTACTAAACGAGAGCCGGAAGATCGAAGCTCAGGAAAGGCAACATGGGGAACACCTTGGAGTGTAACACACCCTCTCTCTACACCCCATACCCAATTTGTAGGCCTAATGCAGCGTAGTTTCCGACAACTACTAAACGAGAGCATGAAGATCGAAGCTCAGGAAAGGCAACCTGGGGAACACCTTGGAGTGTAACACACCCTCTCTCTACACCCCATACCCAATTTGAAGGCCTAATGCAGTGTAGTTTCCAAGAACTACTAAACGAGAGCCGGAAGATCGAAGCTCAGGAAAGGCAACCTGGGGAACACCTTGGAGTGGAACACACCATCTCTCTACACCCCATACCCAATTTGAAGGCCTAATGCAGCGTAGTTTCCAACAACTACTAAATGAGAGCCGGAAGATCGAAGCTCAGGAAAGGCAACCTGGGGAACACCTTGGAGTGTAACACAACGTCTCTCTACACCACGGAAGGGCTGATTCTTAGGAAGGAAGGCTGTTGGAAATAAGCATTGCGCGTCCGAGGGTGATTATATTCTTATTAGGTATATACTCACCCTCGGACGCGCCCTGCTTCTTTATTTGGAATGAATGTTTATTTGCAATGTGGTGTTGACTTTCTCTATTATTTTGGTAATTAATGATTTTATTATTTTCATTGTTTTGCATCTTCTCGGCAATAATATAAAGAAGACGCTACAGGACAACACTCGGTGGATGCCATATGTGTGTTTTCAATTTAAAAAACCTTTCAGTTAACTACTTGCAGGAGAAAGTAATTGTAGCTGGTGGCCATTTTTAGTACTGTACCAGATTTTAGTTGTGTGTTTGTTTTTAATGTTAAAATGTCTGCATTTGATATCTCACCAGTATTTTCTTTTTTATAAGCAAAATACTTTTTTTTTTATTTTATGATGTTGGTTCAAGGGGTACACGGGCAGCAGTAGACAGGTCAGTGGAGGCCTAGTGGAAGGAGGGAACGCAGACAGGCTTCGAAGCCCTAACATAATAAATTGGGCTGCCTGTAGGCAATTTAAAATTGGTTCCAGGGGAACACGGGCAGCAGTAGACAGGTCAGTGGAGGCCTAGAGGAAGGAGGGACCGCAGATGCGCCAATGTTTCCCCCATACCAAATTTGTAGGCCTAATGCAGTGTAGTTTCCAACAACTACTAAACGAGAGCCGGAATATCGAAGCTCAGGAAAGGCAACCTGGGGAACACCTTGGAGTGTAACACACCCTCTCTCTACACCCCATACCCAATTTGAAGGCCTAATGCAGCGTAGTTTCCAACAACTACTAAACGAGAGCCGGAAGATCGAAGCTCAGGAAAGGCAACCTGGGGAACACCTTGGAGTGGAACACACCATCTCTCTACACCCCATACCCAATTTGAAGGCCTAATGCAGCGTAGTTTCCAACAACTACTAAACGAGAGCCGGAAGATCGAAGCTCAGGAAAGGCAACCTGGGGAACACCTTGGAGTGTAACACGTCTCTCTACACCACGGAAGGGCTGATTCTTAGGAAGGAAGGCTGTTGGAAATAAGCATTGCGCGTCCGAGGGTGATTATATTCTTATTAGGTATATACTCACCCTCGGACGCGCCCTGCTTCTTTATTTGGAATGAATGTTTATTTGCAATGTGGTGTTGACTTTCTCTATTATTTTGGTAATTAATGATTTTATTATTTTCATTGTTTTGCATCTTCTCGGCAATAATATAAAGAAGACGCGACAGGACAACACTCGGTGGATGCCATATGTGTGTTTTCAATTTAAAAAACCTTTCAGTTAACTACTTGCAGGAGAAAGTAATTGTAGCTGGTGGCCATTTTTAGTACTGTACCAGATTTTAGTTGTGTGTTTGTTTTTAATGTTAAAATGTCTGCATTTGATATCTCACCAGTATTTTCTTTTTTATAAGCAAAATACTTTTTTTTTTATTTTATGATGTTGGTTCAAGGGGTACACGGGCAGCAGTAGACAGGTCAGTGGAGGCCTAGTGGAAGGAGGGACCGCAGACAGGCTTCGAAGCCCTAACATAATAAATTGGGCTGCCTGTAGGCAATTTAAAATTGGTTCCAGGGGAACACGGGCAGCAGTAGACAGGTCAGTGGAGGCCTAGAGGAAGGAGGGACCGCAGATGCGCCAATGTTTCCCCCATACCAAATTTGTAGGCCTAATGCAGTGTAGTTTCCAACAACTACTAAACGAGAGCCGGAATATTGAAGCTCAGGAAAGGCAACCTGGGGAACACCTTGGAGTGTAACACACCCTCTCTCTACACCCCATACCCAATTTGAAGGCCTAATGCAGCGTAGTTTCCAACAACTACTAAACGAGAGCCGGAAGATCGAAGCTCAGGAAAGGCAACCTGGGGAACACCTTGGAGTGGAACACACCATCTCTCTACACCCCATACCCAATTTGAAGGCCTAATGCAGCGTAGTTTCCAACAACTACTAAACGAGAGCCGGAAGATCGAAGCTCAGGAAAGGCAACCTGGGGAACACCTTGGAGTGTAACACAACGTCTCTCTACACCACGGAAGGGCTGATTCTTAGGAAGGAAGGCTGTTGGAAATAAGCATTGCGCGTCCGAGGGTGATTATATTCTTATTAGGTATATACTCGCCCTCGGACGCGCCCTGCTTCTTTATTTGGAATGAATGTTTATTTGCAATGTGGTGTTGACTTTCTCTATTATTTTGGTAATTAATGATTTTATTATTTTCATTGTTTTGCATCTTCTCGGCAATAATATAAAGAAGACGCGACAGGACAACACTCGGTGGATGCCATATCTGTGTTTTCAATTTAAAAAACCTTTCAGTTAACTACTTGCAGGAGAAAGTAATTGTAGCTGGTGGCCATTTTTAGTACTGTACCAGATTTTAGTTGTGTGTTTGTTTTTAATGTTAAAATGTCTGCATTTGATATCTCTCCAGTATTTTCTTTTTTGTAAGCAAAATACTTATTTTTATATTTTCTGATGTTGGTTCCAGGGGTACACGGGCTGCAGTGCCCTGGTCAGTGTAGTAGTAGTTGAAAGAATGGACCGCAGACAGGCATCGAAGGCCTAAAATAAAAAAATTGGGCTGGCTGTAGGCAATTTTAAATTGGTTCCAGGGGTACACGGGCAGCAGTGACCTGGTCAGTGTAGTAGTAGTTGAAAGAATGGACCGCAGACAGGCATCGAAGGCCTAAAATAATAACACATGGCTGTAGGCAATTTTAAATTGGTTCCAGGGGTACACGGACAGCAGTGGTGTGGTCAGTGGAGGCCTAGTGGAAGGAGTGACCGCAGACAGGCATCGAAGGCCTAAAATAATAACACATGGCTGTAGGCAATTTTAAATTGGTTCCAGGGGTACACGGGCAGCAGTGGTGTGGTCAGTGGAGGCCTAGTGGAAGGAGTGACCGCAGACAGGCATCGAAGGCCTAAAATAATAACACATGGCTGTAGGCAATTTTAAATTGGTTCCAGGGGTACACGGACAGCAGTGGTGTGGTCAGTGGAGGCCTAGTGGAAGGAGTGACCGCAGACAGGCATCGAAGGCCTAAAATAATAACACATGGCTGTAGGCAATTTTAAATTGGTTCCAGGGGTACACGGGCAGCAGTGGTGTGGTCAGTGGAGGCCTAGTGGAAGGAGTGACCGCAGACAGGCATCGAAGGCCTAAAATAATAACACATGGCTGTAGGCAATTTTAAATTGGTTCCAGGGGTACACGGGCAGCAGTGGTGTGGTCAGTGGAGGCCTAGTGGAAGGAGTGACCGCAGACAGGCATCGAAGGCCTAAAATAATAACACATGGCTGTAGGCAATTTTAAATTGGTTCCAGGGGTACACGGGCAGCAGTGGTGTGGTCAGTGGAGGCCTAGTGGAAGGAGTGACCGCAGACAGGCATCGAAGGCCTAAAATAATAACACATGGCTGTAGGCAATTTTAAATTGGTTCCAGGGGTACACGGGCAGCAGTGCCCTGGTCAGTGTAGTAGTAGTTGAAAGAATGGACCGCAGACAGGCATCGAAGGCCTAAAATAACACATGGCTGTAGGCAATTTTAAATTGGTTCCAGGGGTACACGGACAGCAGTGGTGTGGTCAGTGGAGGCCTAGTGGAAGGAGTGACCGCAGACAGGCATCGAAGGCCTAAAATAATAACACATGGCTGTAGGCAATTTTAAATTGGTTCCAGGGGTACACGGGCAGCAGTGGTGTGGTCAGTGGAGGCCTAGTGGAAGGAGTGACCGCAGACAGGCATCGAAGGCCTAAAATAATAACACATGGCTGTAGGCAATTTTAAATTGGTTCCAGGGGTACACGGGCAGCAGTGGTGTGGTCAGTGGAGGCCTAGTGGAAGGAGTGACCGCAGACAGGCATCGAAGGCCTAAAATAATAACACATGGCTGTAGGCAATTTTAAATTGGTTCCAGGGGTACACGGGCAGCAGTGGTGTGGTCAGTGGAGGCCTAGTGGAAGGAGTGACCGCAGACAGGCATCGAAGGCCTAAAATAATAACACATGGCTGTAGGTAATTTTAAATTGGTTCCAGGGGTACACGGGCAGCAGTGGTGTGGTCAGTGGAGGCCTAGTGGAAGGAGTGACCGCAGACAGGCATCGAAGGCCTAAAATAATAACACATGGCTGTAGGCAATTTTAAATTGGTTCCAGGGGTACACGGGCAGCAGTGACCTGGTCAGTGTAGTAGTAGTTGAAAGAATGGACCGCAGACAGGCATCGAAGGCCTAAAATAAAAAAATTGGGCTGGCTGTAGGCAATTTTAAATTGGTTCCAGGGGTACACGGGCAGCAGTGGTGTGGTCAGTGGAGGCCTAGTGGAAGGAGTGACCGCAGACAGGCATCGAAGGCCTAAAATAATAACACATGGCTGTAGGCAATTTTAAATTGGTTCCAGGGGTACACGGGCAGCAGTGACCTGGTCAGTGTAGTAGTAGTTGAAAGAATGGACCGCAGACAGGCATCGAAGGCCTAAAATAAAAAAATTGGGCTGGCTGTAGGCAATTTTAAATTGGTTCCAGGGGTACACTGGCAGCAGTGGTGTGGTCAGTAGAGGCCTAGTGGAAGGAGTGACCGCAGACAGGCATCGAAGGCCTAAAATAATAACACATGGCTGTAGGCAATTTTAAATTGGTTCCAGGGGTACACGGGCAGCAGTGGTGTGGTCAGTGGAGGCCTAGTGGAAGGAGTGACCACAGACAGGCATCGAAGGCCTAACATAACAAAAATGTCAATACAATGGTATTGTCAGTGGCAGGCATTGAAGGATGTCAGCACATAGACTAAAGATTGGTGGAGCTGTGAGATAATTTTGCAAGTGGTAGAGCACTGTTTGAGCTGGGGTGGGGGGAAACTGTCTTGTGGCCGGCGGTACAGGCCCAGGGCCCCTCATATTACAACGGTGTGTCTGACGTTGGGTGCGCACCACCACCGCCAGAGACACTTTATTGTACTAGGAGGGGCCCAGTGGCAGTGCCGTCGACCAAAAGCGGGCTCACCCACCTCTTCAGACAAACTGCACTCTCACGGGTGCTGTCGCCAAGTGTCGATACCACGGCCCCGTGTGGGGAGTTTGGCCATTTAGTGAGGTGTAAACATGTCGTATGCTGGACAATCAGGTGCTGAAAATTACGAGATTGGAAAAGGCATTCAGAATAGTCCACAGGCAAGACCTTTTCATAGGAAAGCTAGGTGTCAGCCGGGCAAGGTGGGGCAAAAGATTTCGAAATCCAGTTGTGGTTCATTTTAATGAAGGTTAGATCATCTACATTTTGGGTAGCCAGACGAGTCCTTTTTTCTGTTAGTATTGAACCTGCAGCACTGAATACTCTTTCTGATAGGACACTAGCTGCCGGACAAGCAAGCTCCTGCAATGCATATTCTGCCAATTCTGGCCAGGTGTCTAATTTTGATGCCCAGTAATCAAATGGGAATGACGGTTGAGGGAGAACATCGATAAGGGATGAAAAATAGTTTGTAACCATACTGGACAAATGTTGTCTCCTGTCACTTTGAATTGATGCTGCAGTACCTGTCCTGTCTGCGGTCATAGCAAAATCACTCCACAACCTGGTCAGAAAACCCCTCTGGCCAACGCCACTTCTGATTTCTGCCCCTCTAACTCCTCTGGTCTGCTGGCCCCTGCAGCTCGTGTGAGAACGATCACGGGCGCTGTGTGCAGGGAATGCCAGAAGCAAACGGTCAACAAGAGTTGATTGTTTGGTTGCTAATATTAGTTCCAAGTTCTCATGTGGCATTATATTTTGCAATTTGCCTTTATAGCGAGGATCAAGGAGGCAGGCCAACCAGTAATCGTCATCATTCATCATTTTAGTTATGCGTGTGTCCCTTTTGAGGATACGTAAGGCATAATCCGCCATGTGGGCCAAAGTTCCAGTTCTCAAATCTGCGGTTGTGCTTGGTTGAGGGGCAGTTTCAGGCAAATCCACGTCACTTGTGTCCCTCAAAAAACCAGAACCCGGCCTTGCCGCGCCACCAATTTCCAGTGGCCCCGGAAAAGCTTCCTCATTAAAAATATAATCATCCCCATCATCCTCCTCCTCTTCGCCCGCTACCTCGTCCTGTACACTGCCCTGGCCAGACAATGGCTGACTGTCATCAAGGCTTTCCTCTTCCTCAGCTGCAGACGCCTGATCCTTTATGTGCGTCAATTTTTGCATCAGCAGACGCATTAGGGGGATGCTCATGCTTATTATGGCGTTGTCTGCACTAACCAGCCGTGTGCATTCCTCAAAACACTGAAGGACTTGACACATGTCTTGAATCTTCGACCACTGCACACCTGACAACTCCATGTCTGCCATCCTACTGCCTGCCCGTGTATGTGTATCCTCCCACAAAAACATAACAGCACGCCTCTGTTCACACAGTCTCTGAAGCATGTGCAGTGTTGAGTTCCACCTTGTTGCAACGTCTATGATTAGGCGATGCTGGGGAAGGTTCAAAGAACGCTGATAGGTCTGCATACGGCTGGAGTGTACGGGCGAACGGCGGATATGTGAGCAAAGTCCACGCACTTTGAGGAGCAGGTCGGATAACCCCGGATAACTTTTCAGGAAGCACTGCACCACCAGGTTTAAGGTGTGAGCCAGGCAAGGAATGTGTTTCAGTTGGGAAAGGGAGATGGCAGCCATGAAATTCCTTCCGTTATCACTCACTACCTTGCCTGCCTCAAGATCTACAGTGCCCAGCCACGACTGCGTTTCTTTCTGCAAGAACTCGGACAGAACTTCCGCGGTGTGTCTGTTGTCGCCCAAACACTTCATAGCCAATACAGCCTGCTGACATTTGCCAGTAGCTGCCCCATAATGGGAGACCTGGTGTGCAACAGTGGCAGCTGCGGATGGAGTGGTTGTGCGACTGCGGTCTGTGGACGAGCTCTCGCTTCTGCAGGAGGACGAAGAGGAGGAGGAGGGGGTGCGAACGGCTACAGCCAATTGTTTCCTAGACCGTGGGCTAGGCAGAACTGTCCCAAACTTGCTGTCCCCTGTGGACCCTGCATCCACCACATTTACCCAGTGTGCCGTGATGGACACGTAACGTCCCTGGCCATGCCTACTGGTCCATGCATCTGTTGTCAGGTGCACCTTTGTGCTCACAGATTGCCTGAGTGCATGGACGATGCGTTCTTTAACATGCTGGTGGAGGGCTGGGATGGCTTTTCTGGAAAAAAAGTGTCGACTGGGTAGCTCGTAGCGTGGTACAGCGTAGTCCATCAGGGCTTTGAAAGCTTCGCTTTCAACTAACCGGTAGGGCATCATCTCTAACGAGATTAGTCTAGCTATGTGTGCGTTCAAACCCTGTGTACGCGGATGCGAGGCTAAGTACTTCCTTTTTCTAACCATAGTCTCATGTAGGGTGAGCTGGACTGGAGAGCTGGAGATCGTGGAACTAGCGGGGGTGCTGGTGGACATGGCAGACTGAGAGACGGTGGGAGATGGTATTGTTGCCACCGGTGCCCTAGATGCAGTGTTTCCTACTACGAAACTGGTGATTCCCTGACCCTGACGGCTTTGGCCTGGCAAAGAAACCTGCACAGATACTGCAGGTGGTGCGGAAAATGGTGGCCCTACACTGCCGGAAGGGATGTTGCGTTGCTGACTAGCTTCATTGGCCGAGGGTGCTACAACCTTAAGGGACGTTTGGTAGTTAGTCCAGGCTTGCAAATGCATGGTGGTTAAATGTCTATGCATGCAACTTGTATTGAGACTTTTCAGATTCTGTCCTCTGCTTAAGGTAGTTGAACATTTTTGACAGATGACTTTGCGCTGATCAATTGGATGTTGTTTAAAAAAATGCCAGACTGCACTCTTTCTAGCATCGGATACCTTTTCAGGCATTGCAGACTGAGCTTTAACCGGATGGCCACGCTGTCCTCCAACAGGTTTTAGCTTTGCCACGCGTTTTGGGCAAGATACGGGCCCGGCAGATGGAACCTGTTGCGATGTTGATGCCTGCTGCGGCCCCTCCTCCTCCGCTTCAGAACTGCTGCCGCCTGCACCCTGTTCCCCCAATGGCTGCCAATCGGGGTCAAGAACTGGGTCATCTATTACCTCTTCTTGTAGCTCGTGTGCAACTTCGTCTGTGTCACCGTGTCGGTCGGTGGTATAGCGTTCGTGATGGGGCAACATAGTCTCATCAGGGTCTGATTCTTGATCAGCACCCTGCGATGGCAATGTTGTGGTCTGAGTCAAAGGACCAGGATAGTAGTCTGGCTGTGGCTGTGCATCAGTGCACTCCATGTCAGATTCAACTTGTAATGGGCATGGACTGTTAACTGCTTCACTTTCTAAGCCAGGGACGGTATGTGTAAAGAGCTCCATGGAGTAACCCGTTGTGTCGCCTGCTGCATTCTTCTCTGTTGTTGTTTTTGCTGAAGAGGACAAGGAAGCGACTTGTCCCTGACCGTGAACATCCACTAACGACGCGCTGCTTTGACATTTACCAGTTTCACGAGAGGAGGCAAAAGAGCTAGAGGCTGAGTCAGCAAGATAAGCCAAAACTTGCTCTTGCTGCTCCGGCTTTAAAAGCGGTTTTCCTACTCCCAGAAAAGGGAGCGTTCGAGGCCTTGTGTAGCCAGACGACGAACCTGGCTCCACAGCTCCAGACTTAGGTGCAATATTTTTTTTCCCACGACCAGCTGATGCTCCACCACTACCACTACCCTCATTACCAGCTGACAATGAACGCCCCCGGCCACGACCTCTTCCACCAGACTTCCTCATTGTTTTAAAAACGTTACCAAACGAACGGTATTTGTTGCTGTCACACAACTTACACGGTGAGCTATAACTTCAGTATGATTTAGCTACCCCTTTACAGGTGGGTGAGACCACAACGAAAATCAGCCACAATGTTACACACTCTGTTGTTGTTGGCAACAAATGAGATGGCACACACGCAGGACTGTCACTGAAGCGCAAATGTAAATATTTATCTCCCACTGATTTGTGTTTGTTTTTTTTAAAAGGGAGACTTCAGAAAAAAAAAAAATTAAAAAAAAATTATTTTTTACAGAAGAATTTATAAAACAAATAAAATGAAATGATTGTTTCAGGGAGAATTTAGGAAAAAAAAAAAAAAAAAAGGCTTTGTAGGGCCCACTGAGTGAGAGAGGACGCACACAGGAGTCAGGAGTGGCACACAAGCCCAGAGGCCAATATTAATCTCCCACCGATTGATTTAGTTATTTTTTTTGGTAGATTTTGGAACCCAAATCAAGCACAAAAAATAATAGGCTTTCTATGGCCCACAATTGGGGAGAGAGAGAGAGAGATGGCACACCCAGGAGTCAAGACTGGCACACAAGCAGAAGGGGCAATATGAATCTCCCACAGATTTTTTTTTTTTTTTTTTTTTCAGGGAGACTTGAGAGAAAAAAAAAATACAAAAAAAATGATTTTTTTCAGGAATAATTTAGAAACCAAAGAAAATAGAATGATTGTTTCAGGGAGAATTTAGAAAACAAATAAAACAAAAAATAGGCTTTCTAGGGCCCACTGAGTGACAGATGACGCACACAGGAGTCAGGAGTGGCACACAAGCCCAGAGGCCAATATTAATCTCCCACTGATTGATTTAGTGATTTTTTTTGGTAGATTTTGGAACCCAAATCAAGCAAAAAAATTAATAGGCTTTCTATGGCCCACAATTGGGGAGAGAGAGAGAGATGGCACACCCAGGAGTCAAGACTGGCACACAAGCAGAAGGGGCAATATGAATCTCCCACAGATTTTTTTTTTTTTTTTTCTGGGAGACTTGAGAGAAAAAAAAAATACAAAAAAAATGATTTTTTTCAGGAATAATTTAGAAACCAAAGAAAATAAAATGATTGTTTCAGGGAGAATTTAGAAAACAAATAAAACAAAAAATAGGCTTTCTAGGGCCCACTGAGTGACAGATGACGCACACAGGAGTCAGGAGTGGCACACAAGCCCAGAGGCCAATATTAATCTCCCATTGATTGATTTAGTGATTTTTTTTGGTAGATTTTGGAACCCAAATCAAGCAAAAAAATTAATAGGCTTTCTATGGCCCACAATTGGGGAGAGAGAGAGAGATGGCACACCCAGGAGTCAAGACTGGCACACAAGCAGAAGGGGCAATATGAATCTCCCACAGATTTTTTTTTTTTTTTTTTTTCAGGGA
This sequence comes from Ranitomeya imitator, assembly GCF_032444005.1. NCBI lineage: Eukaryota > Metazoa > Chordata > Amphibia > Anura > Dendrobatidae > Ranitomeya > Ranitomeya imitator. Next base: position 56,281,496 of record NC_091291.1, read on the forward strand.
GACTTGAGAGAAAAAAAAATACAAAAAAAAATGATTTTTTTCAGGAATAATTTAGAAACCAAAGAAAATAAAATGATTGTTTCAGGGAGAATTTAGAAAACAAATAAAACAAAAAATAGGCTTTCTAGGGCCCACTGAGTGACAGATGACGCACACAGGAGTCAGGAGTGGCACACAAGCCCAGAGGCCAATATTAATCTCCCACTGATTGATTTAGTGATTTTTTTTGGTAGATTTTGGAACCCAAATCAAGCAAAAAAATTAATAGGCTTTCTATGGCCCACAATTGGGGAGAGAGAGAGAGATGGCACACCCAGGAGTCAAGACTGGCACACAAGCAGAAGGGGCAATATGAATCTCCCACAGATTTTTTTTTTTTTTTCAGGGAGACTTGAGAGAAAAAAAAATACAAAAAAAATGATTTTTTTCAGGAATAATTTAGAAACCAAAGAAAATAAAATGATTGTTTCAGGGAGAATTTAGAAAACAAATAAAACAAAAAATAGGCTTTCTAGGGCCCACTGAGTGACAGATGACGCACACAGGAGTCAGGAGTGGCACACAAGCCCAGATGCCAATATTAATCTCCCATTTTTTTTTTTCCAGGGAAAATTTATAAACCCAATAAAAAAAATAATAATAAATAGGCTTTCTATGGCCCACTATCTGAGAGAGAGAGATGGCACACTTAGGACTGGCACACAAGCCCAAAGCCCAATATTAATCTCCCACTGATTGATTTAATGATTTTTTCAGGTAGAATTTAGAACCGAAATCGAGCAAAAAAATTAATAGGCTTTCTATGGCCCACTGAGTGAGAGATGGCACACACAGGAGTAAGGAGTGGCACACAAGCCCTGAGGCCAATATTTTTCTCCCACTGATTGATTGATTGATTTTTTCAGGTAGAATTAGGAACCCAAATCAACCCAAAAAATAAATAGGCTTTCTATGGCCCACTATTTGTGAGAGAGATGGCACGCTCAGGACTGGCACACAAGCCCAGAGGCCAATATTAATCTCCCACTTTTTTTTTTTTTCCAGGGAAAATTTATAAACCCAATAAAAAAAATAATAATAAATAGGCTTTCTATGGCCCACTATCTGAGAGAGAGAGAGATGGCACGCTTAGGACTGGCACACAAGCCCAAAGGCCAATATTAATCTCCCACTGATTGATTTATTGATTTTTTCAGGTAGAATTTAGAACCCAAATCAAGCAAAAAAATTAATAGGCTTTCTATGGCCCACTGAGTGAGAGATGGCACACACAGGAGTAAGGAGTGGCACACAAGCCCTGAGGCCAATATTTTTCTCCCACTGATTGATGTTGTGATTTTTTCTGGTAGATTTTGGAACCCAAATCAAGCAAAAAAATAAATAGGCTTTCTATGGCCCACTGAGTGAGAGATGACACAGACAGAGATGGCACTCTAGCAGAAATGTCAATCTTAATCTCCCACAAAAAAAAAAAAAAAAGGAACTGTCCTTCAATTACTATCTCCCTGCAGTAATCTCAGCCAGGTATGGCAGGCAGCAATAAGGAGTGGACTGATGCACAAATTAAATAAAAAGTGTGGACAAACAAACAAGATAGCTGTGCAGAAAGGAAGGAACAAGAGGATTTGTGCTTTGAAAAAAGCAGTTGGTTTGCACAGCGGCGTACACACAGCAATGCAGCTATCAGGGAGCCTTCTAGGGCAGCCCAATGAGCTACAGCGCTGAGGAAAAAAAAAAAAAAAGGAGCTTCCACTGTCCCTGCACACCGAAGGTGGTGTTGGGCAGTGGAAATCGCTACAGCACAAGCGGTTTTGTGGTTAATGGACCCTGCCTAACGCTATCCCTGCTTCTGACGAAGCGGCAGCAACCTCTCCCTAAGCTCAGATCAGCAGCAGTAACATGGCGGTCGGCGGGAACTCCCCTTTATAGCCCCTGTGACGCCGCAGACAGCAAGCCAATCACTGCAATGCCCTTCTCTAAGATGGTGGGGACCAGGACCTATGTCATCACGCTGCCCACACTCTGCGTTTACCTTCATTGGCTGAGAAATGGCGCTTTTCGCGTCATTGAAACGCGACTTTGGCGCGAAAGTCGCGTACCGCATGGCCGACCACGCACAGGGGTCGGATCGGGTTTCATGAAACTCGACTTCGCCAAAAGTCGGCGACTTTTGAAAATGTGCGACCCGTTTCGCTCAACCCTAGCTGCAACTATTTAAAGCTCGCATGGCCGCACGACCAAGTTATGTGCTTTGCGCCAGTGTGGTCATGTAAGATTGTGTTCAGGGACCCGGCTGAAATAAGCCCCTAGAATGCTGGCACCTCCGGCGAGGAGATTGTGTTTGTGTGTATTCAGGGACCTGACTGAAATGAGCCCCTAGAATGCTGGCACCTCCGGCGAAGAGTTTTGTGTGCATGCATGACCACTGACTGCTTTCAGTTGGCTAGTTAGCCTGTGCCTCTGTGAAGTCTAACAGGGCGCAGTGCTTTGCTTTCACGGCTACTCTGTGAAATAACAGAGCTAGTTCATACCTCCATATTGTGCCGCCATTTGCTAGCAGCAAGTTCTCCTGCACAGTGGACCCCGGGCTGCGAACGCATCTATAACAATAAAACATCTATATTTACTCGGTGCATTCCGCAAGCCCTAACAGGGTCTAATTTTCAAAATGGTTGCACTTAAGGGGTTTTAATGTTTAGGCTCATCAGGGGCTCTCCAAACGCGACATGGTGTCCCATCTCAATTCCAGTCAATTTTGCATTGAAAAGTCAATCGGCGCTCCTTCCCTTCCAAGCTCTGCCATGCGCCGAAACAGTGGTTTACCCCCACATATCTGGTATGAGCGCACTCAAGACAAATTGCACAACAACTTTTGGGGTCCAACTTCTTCTCTTACCCTTGTGAAAATAAAAAATTGGGGGCAAAATATCATTTTTGTGAAAAAATATGATTTTTATTTTTACGGCTCTGCATTATGAACTTCTGTGAAGCACTTGGTGGGTCAAAGTGCTCATCACACATATAGATAAGTTCCTTAAGGGGTCTACTTTCCAAAATGGTGTCAATTGTGAGGGGTTTCAATGTTTAGGCACATCAGGGGCTCTCCAAATGCAACATGGCGTCCCATCTCAATTCCAGTCAATTTTGCATTGAAAAGTCAATCGGCGCTCCTTCCCTTCCAAGCTCTGCCATGCGCCCAAACAGTGGTTTACCCCCACATATCTGGTATGAGCGCACTCAAGACAAATTGCACAACAACTTTTGGGGTCCAACTTCTTCTCTTACCCTTGTGAAAATAAAAAATTGGGGGTAAAAATATCATTTTTGTGAAAAAATATGATTTTTATTTTTACGGCTCTGCATTATGAACTTCTGTGAAGCACTTGGTGGGTCAAAGTGCTTATCACACATATACAGTTAGGTCCATATATATTTGGACAGAGACAACATTTTTCTAATTTTGGTTATAGACATTACTACAATGAATTTTAAACAAAACAATTCAGATGCAGTTGAAGTACAGACTTTTAGCTTTCATTTGAGGGTATCCACATTAAAATTGGATGAAGGGTTTAGGAGTTTCATATCCTTAACATGTGCCACCCTGTTTTTAAAAGGACCAAAAGTAATTGGACAATTGACTCCAAGGCTATTTCATGGATAGGTGTGGGCAATCCTTTTGTTATGTCATTCTCAATTAAGCAGATAAAAGGCTTGGAGTTGATTTGAGGTGTGTTGCTTGCATTTGGAAGGTTTTGCTGTGAAGTGAACATGCGGTCAAAGGAGCTCTTTATGCAGGTGAAACAAGCCATCCTTAAGCTGCGAAAACAGAAAAAACCCATCCGAGATATTGCCACAATATTAGGAGTGGCAAAATCTACAGGTTGGTACATCCTGAGAAAGAAAGAAAGCATTGGTGAACTCATCAATGCAAAAAGACCTGGGCGCCCACGGAAAACAACAGTGGTGGATGATCACAGAATAATCTCCATGGTGAAGAGAAACCCCTTCACAACAGCCAACCAAGTGAACAACACTCTCCAGGAGGTAGGCGCATCAATATCCAAATCTATCATAAAGGGAGGACTGCATGAAAGTAAATACAGAGGGTTCACTGCACGGAGCAAGCCACTCATAAGCAACAAGAATAAAAAGGCTAGACTGGACTTTGCTAAAAAACATCTAAAAAAGCCAGCACAGTTCTGGAAGAACATTCTTTGGACAGATGAAACCAACATCAACCTCTACCAGAATGATGGAAAGAGAAAAGTATGGCGAAGGCGTGGTACAGCTCATGATCCAAAGCATACCACATCATCTGTAAAACACGGCGGAGGCAGTGTGATGGCTTGGGCATGCACGGCTGCCAGTGGCACTGGGTCACTAGTGTTTATTGATGATGTGACACAAGACATAAGCAGCCGAATGAATTCTGAAGTATTCAGAGACATACTGTGTGCTCAGATTCAGCCAAATTCAGAAAAACTGATTGGTCGTCGTTTCATACTACAGATGGACAATGACCCAAAACATAAAGCCAAAGCAACCCAGGAGTTTATTAAAGCAAAGAAGTGGAATATTCTTGAATGGCCAAGTCAGTCACCTGATCTCAACCCAACTGAGCATGCATTTCACTTGCTAAAGACTAAACTTCAGACAGAAAGGCCCACAAACAAACAGCAACTGAAAACCACCGCAGTGAAGGCCTGGCAGAGCATCAAAAAGGAGGAAAAACAGTGTCTGGTGATGTCCATGCGTTCAAGACTTCAGTCAGTCATTGTCAACAAAGGGTTTTCAACCAAGTACTAAAAATTAACATTTTATTTAAAATTATTGAATCTGTCCAATTACTTTTGGTCCCTGTAAAAACAGGGTGGCACATGTTAAGGAGCTGAAACTCCTAAACCCTTCACCCAATTTTAATGTGGATATCCTCAAATGAAAGTTGAAAGTCCAAACGTCAACTGCATCTGAATTGTTTTGTTTAAAATTCATTGTGGTAATGTCTATAACCAAAATTAGAAAAATGTTGTCTCTGTCCAAATATATATGGACCTAACTGTAGATAAGTTCCTTAAGGTGTCTACTTTCCAAAATGGTGTCAATTGTGAGGGGTTTCAATGTTTAGGCACATCAGGGGCTCTCCAAATGCAACATGGCGTCCCATCTCAATTCCAGTCAATTTTGCATTGAAAAGTCAAACAGCACTCCTACCCTTCCGAGCTCTGCCATGCGTCCAAACAGTGGTTTACCCCCACATATGGGGTATCGGCGTACTCAGGACTAATTGCACAACAACTTTTGAGGTCCATTTTCTCCTGTTAACCTTGGTAAAATAAAACAAATTGGAGCTGAAGTTAATTTTTTGTGAAAAAAAGTTAAATGTTCGTTTTTTTTAAACATTCCTAAAAATTCCTGTGAAACACCTGAAGGTTAGAGTTGAGCGACTTTTGCTTTTTTCGGATTGAGTTGGGTTTCGCTAAATCTGACTTTGTCAAAAGTTGGGTCAGGTGAAATTGGCCGATTATTGCGAAAAGTTAGTGGCCGACTGAAACACGAAGCCCAATGCGAGTCAATGGGGAATCAAAGTCGGCAGTGAGAGGAGGACAGGAAAACACCTAGAGTGCCCATTTTAATGCCAAAAACAACAATTCTTATTACTGAAGCTTGTCATTCTTAATTTACTTTATAATAATAGTTAGGCATTGAAAACTGGGGGTCATTTGTCTAAAGTTGTGGGGGGGGGGGGTAGGGCTGGCTCAAGATTTTTGTGGGCCCAGGAAATGCGGAATACGTCACGGCAGTGGAGCAGGGAGAGGTAAGTATTTCAACTTTGCAAGTGCTGTGATCCAGAGCAAGCAGGGGGGGCCCATTCATTGGCACTGGCACAGGGCCCCTCATAGCACGGCGGTGTGTTTGACGGCGGGTGGTGCCTCCCACTGGCAGAGACACTTTTGCGTACTATGAGGGGCCCTGTACCAGTGACATCACCAACAAGTATGCCCCCCCTGATGAAGGAACCTGCACTTTGATCTGCACCTTCCTCTTTGCCCCCATGTAAGGTGGTATAGTATGCGGGAAGGGGAACATGCCTTTCAGCAGGGTGAGATTCTGGCTGTGTATAGTGCAAGGGGAATGTAGTGGTCTGGGTCAATGTATCAGCAGACTCATCTAGCCGTGGCTGGGCAATGGGCAGGATGAGGAGGAAACACAGATATAGGCCCAAATAATAAAGTAGGCTAAATGCAGTTCAAAATTGGTAACAGGACTAAACAGGTGGCATTACTTTGTTCAGTGGAGGACAACTGTAATGAGTGGCAGACACAAAAATTAGGCCCAAATAATAAAGTAGGCTAAATGCAGTTCAAAATTGGTAACAGGACTAAACAGGCGGCATTGCTTTGTTCAGTGGAGGACAACTGTAATGAGTGGCAGACACAGTTAGTAGGCCAAAATACTAAAGTAGGCTAAATGCAGTTCAAAATTGTTAACAAGACTAAACATGCAGCATTGCTTTGTTCAGTGGAGGACAAATGTAATGAGTGGCAGACACATTTAGTAGAGCCAAATAATAAAGTAGGCTAATGCAGTTCAAAATTGGTAACAGGACTAAACAGGCGACATTTCTTTGTTCAGTGGAGGACAACTGTAATGAGTGGCAGACACAGTTAGTAGGCCCAAATACTAAAGTAGGCTAAATGCAGTTCAAAATTGTTAACAGGAATAAACGGGCGGCATTGCTTTGTTCAGTGGAGGACAACTGTAATGAGTGGCAGACACAGTTAGTAGGCCCAAATAATAAAGTAGGCTAAATGCAGTTCAAAATTGGTAACAGGACTAAATGGGCGGCATTACTTTGTTCAGTGGAGGACAACTGTAATGAGTGGCAGACACAGTTAGTAGGCCCAAATAATAAAGTAGGCTAAATGCAGTTCAAAATTGGTAACAGGACTAAACGGGCAGCATTGCTTTGTTCAGTGGAGGACAACTGTAATGAGTGGCAGACACAGTTAGTAGGCCCAAATACTAAAGTAGGCTAAATGCAGTTCAAAATTGTTAACAGGAATAAACGGGCGGCATTGCTTTGTTCAGTGGAGGACAACTGTAATGAGTGGCAGACACAGTTAGTAGGCCCAAATAATAAAGTAGGCTAAATGCAGTTCAAAATTGGTAACAGGACTAAATGGGCGGCATTACTTTGTTCAGTGGAGGACAACTGTAATGAGTGGCAGACACAGTTAGTAGGCCCAAATAATAAAGTAGGCTAAATGCAGTTCAAAATTGGTAACAGGACTAAACGGGCAGCATTGCTTTGTTCAGTGGAGGACAACTGTAATGAGTGGCAGACACAGTTAGTAGGCCCAAATACTAAAGTAGGCTAAATGCAGTTCAAAATTGTTAACAGGAATAAACGGGCGGCATTGCTTTGTTCAGTGGAGGACAACGGTAATGAGTGGCAGACACAGTTAGTATGACCAAATAATAAAGTAGGCTAAATGCAGTTCAAAATTGGTAACAGGAATAAACGGGCGGCATTGCTTTATTCAGTGGAGGACAACTGTAATGAGTGGCAGACACAGTTAGTAGGCCCAAATAATAAAGTAGGCTAAATGCAGTTCAAAATTGGTAACAGGACTAAACAGGTGGCATAGCTAGGTACATGGGTGGGCTCCCCTGCTGAGCAGCAGACAGTGGTAGTAGGCGCAAAGTATTAACTGGTCTAAATGGAGGCCACGGCCCCTGTATATTTTAACTATCATCTATCATTTCAACAAATTTGTATTGGCAGTGCCATTGAAGGATTTAACAGCACAGACTACACAGACTACACAGTGGTGGAGCAGGGAGAGGTAAGTATTGCAAGTGGTAGAGCACTGTTCAAGCTGGGGGGAACACTCTCTCGTGGGTGGCGGTACTGGCATGGGGCCCCTCATATTACGACGGTGTGTCTGACGTTGGTTGTGCACCACCACCGTCAGAGACACTTCATTATACTTTGAGGGACTCTGTGCCAGTGCCGTCGCCCAAGAGTCGGCCCACCCTCCTGTCCAGGCAAACGACACTCGCACGGGTGCTTGCACCAGGTTGTGACCACGGCCCTGTGGGGGAAGTCAGCCCATTTAGGGAGGTATAAAAATGGCCCATGGTGGACATTCAGCAGCTGCAAATGGAGGAATTGGAGAAGTCAGTAAGAGGAGGCCAAAATCAAGACATTTTTCAGGCAAGCTATGTGTCAGCAGGGGAAGGAGGGGCAAAATAATTTGACCTCCAGCCTTGGGTGCTATTGTGCTTTTGCCGCTACCACCAGATGCACCACCACCACCACCACCATCAGTATCAGCTGGCAACCACTGCCCACGGGCTCTTCCAACAACTGTTATATGGTACTGTAAAACAAGGTAGAAGGTGTATATAACCTTGTTGAGAATTTGAATCTCCCTTTTTTTGGGGAGACTGAACCAAAGCTCAGGCCCAGTGTATATAACAATGCAATCTAAGTGGCAGAAAGTGGCTGGCTGACCTACGACAAACTAACAGGACTGCAGTATATCCACTTTGTGAGAATTTGAATCTCACTTTTTTGGGGTGAGACTGAACCAAAACTCAGGCCTAGTATAAATAACAATGCAATCTAAGTGGCAGAAAGTGGCTGGCTGACATACGACAAACTAACAGGACTGCAGTATATCCACTTTGTGAGAATTTGAATCTCACTTTTTTGGGGGGAGACTGAACCAAAACTCAGGCCCAGTGTATAAAACAACACAATGTAAGTGGCAGAAAGTGTCTGGAAGATATATGAAAAAATACAAGGACTGTAATACCATTTCAATCTCCCTACAATGATCTCAGGAAAAGTATGGCAGCAATAAAAAGGACTGTTGCACACAAAAGTGTGGACAAATAAACAAAATAACTGTGCAGAAAGGAGCAACAGGATTTTTGCTTTTACAAAAGCAGTTGGTTTGCACAGCGGCGTACAAACAGCAATGCAGCTATCAGGGAGCCTTATAAGGCAGCCTAATAAGCTACAGAGCTGATGCACAAAAATATAGCCTCCACTGTCCCTGAAGCTGCAGCAACCTCTCCCTATGCTAAGATCGGCAGACGTAAGATGGCGGCCGGCATGCATGCCCCTTTATAGCCCCTGTGACGCAGCAGGAAGCAAGCCAATCACTGTCATGCCCTTCTCTAAGATGGTGGGGACTGAGTCCTATGTCATCACGCTGCCCAGACTCTGCATCCTCCTTTATTGGCTGAAAAATGGCGCTGAAAGCGTCAAACGAAACGTGACTTTTGCGCGCAGATTGCCGACCTCATGGCCGATCCCACACTAGGATCGGGTCGGGTTTCATGAAACCCGACTTTGCCGAAAGTCAGCGATTTTTGAATTTGTCCGATCCGTTTCGCTCAACCCTACTGAAGGGTAAATAAAATCCTTGAATGTGGTTTTGAGTACCTTGAGATGTGCAGTTTTTAGAATGGTGTCACACTTTGGTATTTTCTATCATATAGATCCCTCAAAGTGACTTCAAATGTGATGTGGTCCCTAAAAAAATGGTGTTGTAAAAATGAGAAATTGCTGGTCAAGTTTTAACCCTTATAACTCCCTAACAAAAAAAATGTTGGTTCCAAAATTGTGCTGATGTAAAGTAGACATGTGGGAAATGTTACTTATCAAGTATTTTGTGTGAAATATCTCTGTGATTTAAGGGCATACAAATTTAAAGTTGTAAAATTGCGAAATTTTCAAAATGTTCGCCAAATTTCCATTTTTTTCACAAATAAATGCAGGTAATATCAAAGAAATGTTACCACTATCATGAAGTGCAATATGTTAGAAGAAAATAATATCAGAATCATCAGGATCCGTTGAAGCATTCCAGAGTTATAATCTCATGGGACAGTGGTCAGAATTGTAAAAATTGGTCTGGTCATTAACGTGCAAACCACCCTTGGGGCTTAAGGGGTTAATTGGACCATGAAAGTTGTTGTGCAACTTATCGTTAGTACGCTGATACCCCATATGTGTGGGGACCACTGTTTGGGCGCATGGCAGAGCTCGGAAGGGAAGAAGTTGTGGAATGCAGACTTTCATGGAATGGTCTGCGAGCATCATGTTGCACTTGCAGAGCCCTTGACGTGCCTAAACCGTAAAAATTCCCCCCAAGTGACCCCATTTTGGAAACTAGATCCCTCAAGGAGCATATCTAGATGTGTGTTGAGCACTTTGAATGCCCAAGTGCCTCACAGAAGTTTATAAAGCAGAGCTGAAAAAATAAAACAAATCATTTTTTTCCACAAAAATGATTTTTTATCCCCCAATTGTTTTTTATTTTCCAAAGGGTAACAGGAGAAACTGGACCTCAAAAGCCATCCAATTTGTCCTGAGTACCCTGATTCCCTATATATGCAGGTAAACCATTGTTTGGGTGCACAGCAGAGCTCAGAAGGAAGGGAGCACCATTTGACTTTTTGAACGCAAAATTGGCTGGAATCAATGGTGGCACCATGTCGCGTTTGGAGATCCCCTGATGTACCCAAACAGTGGAAACCCATTAATTCTAACTCCAACCCTAATCCCAACACACCCCTAACCCTAATCCCAACCTTATCCATAATCCTAATTACAACCCTAACCCCAACACACTCCTAACTCTATTCCCAACCCTAACCATAACCCTAGTCACAACCCTAACCCCAACACACCCCTAAACCTAATCCCAACACTAACTATAACCCCAATCACAACCCTCACCCCAACACACCCCTAACCCTAATCATAACCCTAATCAAAACCCTAACCCCAACACACCTCTAACCCTAATCCCAACCCTAACAATAACCCTAATAACAACCCTAACCCCAACACACCCATAACTATAACTCTAAAAACCCAACCCTAATCCCAACCATAACCTCAACACACCCCTAACCCTAATCCTAACCCTAACTATAACCCTAACCATAAAAATAACCCTAATCCCAACCCTAATCCCAATCCCAATACACCCCTAACCCTAATCCCAACCCTAACCATAACCCTAATCCCAAACCTAACCATAATCCCAAACCTAACTCTAATCCCACCTCTAACCCTAATCTCAACCCTAACCCTAATCCCAAACCTAGCCCTAATCCCAACCCTAAACCTTAATCTCAACCTTAATCCTAATCCCAACTCTAACCCTAACTTAGCCCCAACCCTAACCCTAACCCAAACTCACTTTAGCCCAACTCTATCCCTAATTGGAAACTGGAAATTAATACATTTTCTTTGTAATTATTTTTTCATAACTAAGGGGGTGATAAAAGGGGGTTTATTTTTTTTTTATTTTGATCACTGTGTTAGGGTTTATCACAGTGACCAAAATGAACCAATCTTCCTATTGTTGCTGGATGCCGGCAGGGACATCTTGGCAGGAGCACTGTGCATATGCCCACCATTTTCTTGCCAGAAAAAGATGATGGTGCCCATGGAGTAAAGCAGGAGGGCCAAGGATCATCGGGAGACACTGGAAAGTATTGGGGGGTGATCGGGGAACCCTATTTATCTGTCCTCTGATGTGCGATCACATAGGAGGACTTAGAAATAAAATGGCACAGTGGACTTTTTTTTTTGCAATCGCCAAAGTCAGGAGACATCACGGTGATAGACATGGGTAAGAATCAGTCCTGAACTTTTTATTATACCGTTTGCCTTTTAATTGATGGCTCTTTATATTACATAATATGGCTTATTATCCCTATGAACTTGATCCTACCTGTCATAAACTGGGATCAGTGATACTCTCCTGACTATTTATTTTGCCCTGTGTCCTTTGCATGGAATTTTATCTACATAATATATTTGTGTACTGATTGATTTTATTGTTTTTCTTTGTTATTACTATTCTGTTTATGGACGAATAAAAATATTTTGCATATACTCTTATGACAGATTCTATGACTCCAAATATTCTATTTTTTTATACAAATTTTAATATTTGTCTGTCTACTGGCTAACACGTTATAAAGATATTTATTTTTCCTTCACTTTAAGTGATAACTTGCAACTGTGAACAGAGAGGCTGATGACCCATTTGTTCACATGATCTTATGAATACTTGACACAGACGTGAAGGTAGGTGTTTTCAAGACTTCAAGTGACTGCATAACTTGTGGATACAGCAAATAGGGTTGAAAGTGATGGAAACAGTTGAGCTTCTTAATGAGCACACAAATTGATATTTTAAAGTGAACAATTATTCAAGTCTATAAGTTTATGTTCTATACTCTGCACTCCCAACACGCTTTCCAATGAAACATTAGAAATCTGAGTTACAACCATTATAAAAGTATTGAAAAATTGATTACCCCAAAATGTTGTACATACAAATAAAATGTTGCTAAACAGTGAATTTCCTTTTAAGTAATTCAGTTATTATAATTTGTAGGACTTTAGACAGACAAACTCTCATATTATAATAATATAATTTTGTGCGGCAAAACGTACAAATAAACTTTAGAAATATTCTACCTGCATTGAAGTGATATTTAAAGGTCTATCGATTATGATCCAGGTCGCAGTCTCATAACAAGGAGGAATGGTCATCGAACCTTGATAAGTCAGAAATCCAAATGACTCTGGATATAATTCTTCAATACTGAGATCTTGGATGATATTAGCTTCATCTACAGAAATAAATGTTTGCAATTAAAACAAAGTCAGTTTTTAACATTTGCAAGTACATTTATGTGACGGAAAACTTATGATTTCACACATCATGCACATCGTGCACTATGAAGATTCTCCAATGCTGATAGCGGAAGTGGAAGGGATTTGACTACCAGAGTGTGATTTGCATACATGCGGTCACGTGCTGGCTAGATTCTATCTAGCGTCACTTAATGTCAGTGTACTGATCGAGAACAGATGCAGTTTGGTTTGAATGTGTCCAGGAACATGGAAATCGCATACTTGCATTCAAATAACCACTCCCTGCCGACACATGGAAATCCTCGCAGAGAGCAGTGTGCACAATGGGAGGATTCAAAACTTAAGGTACCGTCACACTTAGCGACGCTGCAGCGATACCGACAACGATCCGGATCGCTGCAGCGTCGCTGTTTGGTCGCTGGAGAGCTGTCACACAGACAGCTCTCCAGCGACCAACGATGCTGGTAACCAGGGTAAACATCGGGTAACTAAGCGCAGGGCCGTGCTTAGTAACCCGATGTTTACCCTGGTTACCATCCTAAAAGTAAAAAAAAACAAACAGTACATACTTACCTACCGCTGTCTGTCCTCCAGCGCTGTGCTCTGCACTCCTCCTGTACTGGCTGTGAGCACAGCGGCCGGAAAGCAGAGCGGTGACGTCACCGCCCTGCTTTCCGGCTGACCGACGCTCACAGCCAGTACAGGAGGAGTGCAGAGCACAGCGCCGGGGACAGACAGCGGTAGGTAAGTATGTAGTGTTTGTTTTTTTTTACTTTTAGGATGGTAACCAGGGTAAACATCGGGTTACTAAGCGCGGCCCTGCGCTTAGTTACCCGATGTTTACCCTGGTTACCAGTGAAGACATCGCTGGATCGGTGTCACACATGCCGATTCAGCGATGTCTGCGGGGAGTCCAGCGACGAAACAAAGTTCTGGACTTTCTTCCCCGACCAGCGACAGCACAGCAGGGGCCTGATCGCTGCTGCCTGTCACACTGGACGATATCGCTAGCGAGGACGCTGCAACGTCACGGATCGCTAGCGATATCATCTAGTGTGACGGTACCTTTAGAGTGACTGCAGACTTGTATTTTAGATCAGACAACCCTATCTAAACAATCCACTGACTGGTTATAGTACTGAACTTCAGGAACCAAAGAATGAGGGCTAGAGTTTGGGTCACCTACAGAACTTGTCCCACACCTGGCAATGATTGTTGCTTATTTTGCAAAACTGAAGACTTGCACATGCAAAATATTCAAAATCACTTGCAGAAATTCTAGAGATGAGCAAATTATTTGAAATTCAAATTCACCGTGTTCAGCAAAGTTTTCCAGAAAGTTTGATTTGCGATGAATTTCAGTACTGCAATTGGGTTGAGGTCTGGGGACTGTGAGTGCCAATGCAGCACCTCCATTTTTTTTATTGAACAATTTATTTCCCAGTCTTGACATAAGCTTTGAGCTGTTGTCCTGCGGGAATATTATGTCATCCTTTTTATACCCTCACTACTTCACTGTATGAAGTAACTTGTCATGTAGCGTCACCACCACCAGAGCTACCATGTCACCACCACAAGAGTTGCCACCTCACCACCACCAGAGCTGCCGCCTCACCACCACCAGAGCTGCCGCCTCACTACCACTAGAGCTGCCGCCTCACCACCACCAGAGCTGCCACCTCACCACCACGAGAACTGCCGCACCCCTGACCTTCTGTCTCTTCCCTATTATCCTGTAGAATGTCTGTCATTGTAAATTTGTTTAATGTAAACGATATATATAACTCTGTATGTAACCCGTTTCTCATGTACAGCACCATGGAATTAATGGTGCTATATAAATAGATAATAATAATAATGTAGGATACACACATATCATCATTGAGACTTCCATTGATCCTGATCAAGTATCCAACATCTTTGGCTGTGAAACAGCACCATATCATTAGGCTTCCACCACTGAACTTGACAGTTTCTTCAATTTCTCAATCTGTTAGCCCCTTTTTCTCTTCTTTCTTCCAGACCCATTTGTCCCCATCAGAGTCTATTGACTTTCGTCTCACTGCTCCAATTCACCTGTTTCCAATCTTCTACTGTCCATGTTTTCATACTTTTTTGCAAACTCGAGCCAACGCTTCTTATGATGATATTGAAGTTGAGGCTTCTTCACCTTTTTTTGAGATACCATTCAAGACTTATGTAATGGGCATTGTATAGTGCTTGCATAAATGTCTGTATGAGCTCACTGTTATGAAGTATAAGAGCAACTTCCACTGCTGTGTTTGTCATGCCAGAACTGATAAAACTTTTGATGAGCCAACTTGTTGACTATGAGTTTTTTGCCTGGATATCCACCTCTTGGCTTTTCAATGGATGGACTTCATTTTGTATTCTTCCAACTGTCGTGGCATACACGTGATGCAGTTTGGAAATTTTCTTGGTCAAGAAGACACTATCGATGAGCTAGATGAGGCCATTTCGCTTTTCTTGGGAAATATTCTTCATTGCAGCTCCTTGATTCGAATCAGTGACTTTTCATTTGGGAATCAACATAACAATACATTGAACTATTAGAAAATAGAACAGTTTGTAATTTGTAGTGTACAGGAAGAAAAAGATTTTTTCACCAAGCGGAGCAAAACGGTAACAATGCAGTGACATGACAAGAATCTGCATAACTAATCGTATGCTAAACAGTTGCAAATTTATGTTTGGGATAGCCAAGATAACTGTCTATAAAATGATGGTAATCTCACATTTGAAGCACTAGTGGATGGTGAGATATGGAGCCTGAAAGCCAAAAATTCAAAACAATGTGACTTTTTTGCTCATCAGTGTATAACACTCATTCCAAAATGCATTCCTTTTTGTCACACACTGGCAAATGGAAGAAGCTGGCACTTTTTCACACGGAGGTGCCACATTTTTCTCTGAAATAGGCTTGAAATATTGGGCTATTACAACAACAAAGTATGCAAAAACAAAGCAAATTATTTATTACTAAACCATACTTTGTGACTGGCATGTAGTTGAGTTCAACATTCTCATTTGAGGTGATTTTTCTATTGACTTTTAGGTATTGTTTGTCTCACAACTCAAGAAGTAGTAGCCAAATTAGAACTCTTGGCTATTAAATTGCCTTCCTTGTTTCAAGTGTGTGAACAAGAAAGAAAATGTTGATATTAAGGTGCTATTACTGCAATAAATCACAGATGAATCCTTTCACAGTCACACTAACTATGTAGGCACAACACCTTATATGACTTCAATCTTTAGATTAATAAATGCACCCCTGCTATGTAATGTGTAATGGATGAACATTCTCTGATCATACAACAGCTACTGACTATGAGAGAAAGCATAAGAGTATACTGACAGGACAGCACAAGATCACAGATGCTGCTTTCTGTGAGGTAAAACATTTCCCTACCTATTGAAAAACAAGCAGCACTTTACCTCACAGAAAGAATCAGCTGCATTCCCACGCTGTTCTGTCTATATACTCTCTTTTGTTTTCTCTCCTGCACAGGTGTTGTGGTATATCTGACCATGTCATGTTCCTGCACGTTGAGACGCAGCCATTACACAGGACATAGCAGGGGCACATTTATAAGTTTACTTCAGCACTGTGGCATTTTTATAACATATGCAATTGTGAAAATGGTAAATTATTACGTAAAGTTTTTTTTTTTATTATTCTAATGTAGAATGAGCTGTGCACTCTGACCTCCTGTCCCCACACTGTAAAATCCTAAATGTCTGCCAGACTGATCCTCATCTTTTATCAAGGCTGTGACAGTCCCCAGTAATTGGCTGTGCTGAGGGTCTGCAGATTTGAGGGATTTTGACTTTTAATTCAATGTTTTCTGGCTTGGTCTATTAATCTATAAACTATTTTTGTGGTATTGGCAACATTTCTGAAGGAAATAGTGCAGCAATGATTAGCTACAATATTTATCAATCATTGGAAAAAATTTTAAACTGACATGGACTGTGGGACATCTGATGTTTCAATGGATTATTTTTTTTCCTCCTATTTCTAGTGCTGAACAATTTGCCTAAGGAATTCTGTAACATGGCCTTGTGAATTTGCATGTTATGCTGATTAGAAATTAGGAAATATCAACAGCTGTACGTGAGTAGAAAATATGTTTCTCTGATGGATTCCGTATATTTGTACTTCAGTATATAATTATTCTGATCAGACTGATCTAATCAGTGTAAATCAGATACAGGACCTCAAAATGTGTTAATTTCTTCCAATAACAAAATCATACTTATATCATAAATGTCTCTGAAGAAAAACTGTAAAAATGTAAATATTTCCATGTTATCCAGCCAGTATGCACAATGTTCACGATCATGTTGTGGCTTCAATTCTGAAATGACCCATTGCACCCGTGATACTTGTGCTCTTAAATGGATCTAAACCATTCCTGAGTGGAGTGATTAACATATTATGAAGAACATCACATTTTTGCTTTATTGACAGCAAGTAATGCAGTGCAGAACATGATACTCTGACTGTAAAAAGCACACCAGAAATTAGATAATAACAGAAATATGGACCCACATTTCCATTAAAAAATGTTTTATGATGTTATACAGTTGAAACCAGAAGTTTACATGCACTATATAAAAAGACACATATGCATGTTCTTCTCAATTTCTGACATGAAATCAGTATAAAACTTTCCTGTTATAGGTCAATTTGGATTACCATAATTATTAATATTTGCCAACTGTCAGAATAATGAGAGAGAGAATGTTTTAAGGCATTTTTATTACTTACTACAGAGTCAAAAGTTTACATACATTTCATTAGTATTTGGTACCATTGCCCTTAAACTGAATGACTAGATGGACAACCCTGGCTGCTGCATTAACCCCTTCATGACCCAGCCTATTTTGACCTTAAAGACCTTGCCGTTTTTTGCAATTCTGACCAGTGTCCCTTTATGAGGTAATAACTCAGGAACGCTTCAACGGATCCTAGAGGTTCTGAGATTGTTTTTTCGTGACATATTGGGCTTCATGTTAGTGGTAAATTTAGGTCAATAAATTCTGCGTTTATTTGTGATAAAAACGGAAATTTGGCGAAAATTTTGAAAATTTCACAATTTTCACATTTTGAATTTTTATTCTGTTAAACCAGAGAGATATGTGACACAAAATAGTTAATAAATAACATTTCCCACATGTTTTCTTTACATCAGCACAATTTTGGAAACAAAATTTTTTTTTGTTAGGAAGTTATAAGGGTTAAAATTTGACCAGCGATTTGTCATTTTTACAACAAAATTTACAAAACCATTTTTTTTAGGGACCACCTCACATTTGAAGTCAGTTTGAGGGGTCTATATGGCTGAAAATACCAAAAGTGACACCATTCTAAAAACTGCACCCCTCAAGGTACTCAAAACCACATTCAAGAAGTTTATTAACCCTTCAGGTACTTCACAGCAGCAGAAGCAACATGGAAGGAAAAAATGAACATTTAACTTTTTAGTCACAAAAATTATCTTTTAGCAACAATTTTTTTATTTTCCCAATGGTAAAAGGAGAAACTGAACCACGAAAGTTGTTGTCCAATTTATCCTGAGTACACTGATACCTCATATGTGGGGGTAAACCACTGTTTGGGCGCACGGCAGGGCTTGGAAGGGAAGGAGCGCCATTTGACTTTTTGAATCAAAAATTGGCTCCACTCTTTAGCGGACACCATGTCACGTTTGGAGAGCCCCCGTTTGCCTAAAAATTGGAGCTCCCCCACAAGTGACCCCATTTTGGAAACAAGACGCCCCAAGGAACTTATTTAGATGCATAGTGAGCACTTTGAACCCCCAGGTGCTTCACAAATTGATCCGTAAAAATGAAAAAGTACTTTTTTTTCACAAAAAAATTCTTTTAGCCTCAATTTTTTCATTTTCACATGGGCAACAGGATAAAATGGATCCTAAGATGTGTTGGGCAATTTCTCCTGAGTACACCAATACCTCACATGTGGGGGTAAACCACTGTTTGGGCACATGGTAAGGCTCGGAAGGGAAGGAGCGCCATTTGACATTTTGAATGAAAAATTATTTCCATCGTTAGCGGACACCATGTCGCGTTTGGATAGCTCCTGTGTGCCTAAACATTGGCGCTCCCCCACAAGTGACCCCATTTTGGAAACTAGACCCCCCAAGGAACTTAATTAGATGCCTAGTGAGCACTTTAAACCCTCAGGTGCTTCACAAATTGATCTGTAAAAATGAAAAAGTACTTTTTTTTCACAAAAAAATTCTTTTCGCCTCAATTTTTTCATTTTCACATGGGCAGTAGGATAAAATGGATCATAAAATTTGTTGGGCAATTTCTCCCGAGTATGCCGATACCTCATATGTGGGGGTAAACCACTGTTTGGGCACTCGGCAGCGCTCGGAAGGGAAGGCGCGCCATTTGACTTTTTGAATGGAAAATTAGCTCCAATTGTTAGCGGACACCATGTCGCGTTTGGAGAGCCCCTGTGTGCCTAAACATTGGAGCTCCCCCACAAGTGACCCCATTTTGGAAACTAGACCCCCCAAGGAACTTATCTAAATGCATATTGAGCACTTTAAACCCCCAGGTGCTTCACAGAAGTTTATAACGCAGAGCCATGAAAATAAAAAATAATTTTTCTTTCCTCAAAAATGATTTTTTAGCCTGGAATTTCCTATTTTGCCAAGGATAATAGGAGAAATTGGACCCCAAATATTGTTGTCCAGTTTGTCCTGAGTAGGCTGATACCCCATATGTGGGGGTAAACCACTGTTTGGGCGCACGGCAGGGCTCGGAAGGGATGGCACGCCATTTGGCTTTTTAAATGGAAAATTAGCTCCAATCATTAGCGGACACCATGTCACGTTTGGAGAGCCCCTGTGTGCCTAAACATTGGAGATCCCCCAGAAATGACCCCATTTTGGAAACTAGACCCCCAAAGGAACTAATCTAGATGTGTGGTGAGGACTTTGAACCCCCAAGTGCTTCACAGAAGTTTATAACGCAGAGCCATGAAAATAAAAAATAAAAAATATTTTCTCAAAAATGATCTTTTAGCCTGCAATTTTTTTTTCCCAAGGGTAACAGGAGAAATTTGACCCCAAAAGTTGTTGTCCAGTTTCTCCTGAGTACGCTGATACCCCATATGTGGGGGTAAATCACTGTTTGGGCACATGCCGGGGCTCGGAAGTGAAGTAGTGACGTTTTGAAATGCAGACTTTGATGGAATGCTCTGTGGGCGTCACGTTGCGTTTGCAGAGCCCCTGATGTGGCTTAACAGTAGAAACCCCCCACAATTGACCCCATTTTGGAAACTAGACCCCGAAAGGAACTTATCTAGATGTGTGGTGAGCACTTTGAACCCCCAAGTGCTTCATAGAAGTTTATAATGCAGAGCCGTGAAAATAATAAATACGTTTTCTTTCCTCAAAAATAATTATTTAGCCCAGAATTTTTTAATTTTCTCAAGGGTAACAGGAGAAATTTGACCCCAATATTTGTTGTCCAGTTTCTCCTGAGTACGGTGATACCCCATATGTGGGGGTAAACTACTGTTTGGGCACATGCCGGGGCTCGGAATTGAAGTAGTGACGTTTTGAAATGCAGACTTTGATGGAATGCTCTGCGGGCGTCACATTGCGTTTGCAGAGCCCCTGATGTGCCTAAACAGTAGAAACCCCCCACAAGTGACCCCATTTTAGAAACTAGACCCCCCAAGGAACTTATCTAGATATGTGGTGAGCACTTTGAACCCCCAAGTGCTTCACAGACTTTTACAACGCAGAGCCGTGAAAATAAAAAATCATTTTTCTTTCCTCAAAAATTTTTTTTTAGCAAGCATTTTTTTAGATTCACAAGGGTAACAGGAGAAATTGGACCCCAGTAATTGTTGCGCAGTTTATCCTGAGTATGCTGGTACCCCATATGTGGGGGTAAACCACTGTTTGGGCACACGTCAGGGCTCGGAAGTGAGGGAGCACCATTTGACTTTTTGAATACGAGATTGGCTGGAATCAATGGTGGCGCCATGTTGCGTTTGGAGACCCCTGATGTGCCTAAACAGTGGTAACCCCTCAATTCTACCTCCAACACTAACCCCCCCACACCCCTAACCCTAATCCCAACTGTAGCCATAACCCTAATCACAACCCTGATCACAACCCTAATTCCAACCCTAACCCTAAGGCTATGTGCCCACGTTGCGGATTCGTGTGAGATATTTCCGCACCATTTTTGAAAAATCCGCGGGTAAAAGGCACTGCGTTTTACCTGCGGATTTTCCACGGATTTCCAGTGTTTTTTGTGCGGATTTCACCTGCGGATTCCTATTGAGGAACAGGTGTAAAACGTTGCGGAATCCGCACAAAGAATTGACATGCTGCGGAAAATACAACGCAGCGTTTCCGCGCGGTATTTTCCGCACCATGGGCACAGCGGATTTGGTTTTTCATATGTTTACATGGTACTGTACACCTGATGGAACACTGCTGCGAATCCGCAGCGGCCAATCCGCAGCCAAATCCGCACCGTGTGCACATAGCCTAATTCTAAAGGAATGTTCACATGCTGCGGAAAAGCAGCAGTTTCCCATGAGCTTACAGTTCAATGTAAACCTACGGGAAACAAAAATCGCTGCACACATGCTGCAGAAAAACTGCACGGAAACGCAGCTGTTTACATTCCGCAGCATGTCACTTCTTTGTGCGGATTCCGCAGCGGTTTTACAACTGCTCCAATAGAAAATCGCAATTGTAAAACCGCAGTGAAATGTGCAGAAAAAACGCGGTAAATCCGCCATAAATCCACAGCGGTTTAGCACTGCGGATTTATCAAATCCGCAGCGGAAAAATCCGCAGAGGACCAGAATACGTGTGCACATACCGAAACCCTAACACTAGCCCTAACCCTAACCCTACCCCTAACCCTACCCCTAACCCTACCCCTAACCCTACCCCTAACCCTAACCCTAACCCTACCCCTACCCCTAACCCTACCCCTAACCCTAACCCTACCCCTAACCCTACCCCTAACCCTATTCTAACATTAGTGGAAAAAAAAAATTTCTTTATTTTTTTATTGTCCCTACCTATGGGGGTGACAAAGGGGGGGGGTCATTTATTATTTTTTTTATTTTGATCACTGAGATATAATCTATCTCAGTGATCAAAATGCACTTTGGAACGAATCTGCCGGCCGGCAGATTCGGCGGGCGCACTGCGCATGCGCCCGCCATTTTGGAAGATGGTGGCGCCCAGGGAGAAGACGGACGGGACCCCGGCAGGATCGGTAAGTATGATGGGGTGGGGGGGACCACGGGGGGGGGATCGGAGCACGGGGGGGAATCGGAGCGCGGCAGTCGTGGAACGGAGCACGGGGGGGCTGGAACGGAGCACGGGGGGCTGGAACGGAGCACGGGGGGTAAAACGGAGCACGGGGGGGTGGATCGGAGTGCAAGGGGGGTGATTGGAGCACGGGGGGGTGATTAGAGCACGGGGGGAGCGGACAAGAGCACGGGGGGGAGCGGAGCACTGGACGGAGGGGAGCCGGAGCAGTGTACCGGCCAGATCGGGGGGCTGGGGGGGCGATCGGTGGGGTGGGGTGGGGGCACACTAGTATTTCCAGCCATGGCCGATGATATTGCAGCATCGGCCATGGCTGGATTGTAATATTTCACCCGTTATAATGGGTGAAATATTACAAATCGCTCTGATTGGCAGTTTCACTTTCAACAGCCAATCAGAGCGATCGTAGCCACGAGGGGGTGAAGCCACCCCCCCTGGGCTAAACTATCACTCCCCCTGTCCCTGCAGATCGGGTGAAATGGGAGTTAACCCTTTCACCCGGCCTGCAGGGACGCGATCTTTCCATGACGCCACATAGGCGTCATGGGTCGGATTGGCACCGACTTTCATGACGCCTACGTGGCGTCATGGGTCGGGAAGGGGTTAAGGATGGACTGGAGAAGGGAAAGTCGAATGAAGGGGAGGCCAATTAATAGAGCATTACAGTAATCCAGGTGGGAGTGGATCAAGGTGACTGTGAGGGTTTTTGTTGTTTCCATGGTGAGAAAAGGTCGAATACTAGAGATGTTCTTTAGGTGTAAGTGGCAAAAGCGGGCAAGAGATTGCATATGGGATGTGAAGGAGAGATCAGTGTCAAACATAACACCCAGACAGTGCTCCTGCTGCCGGGGTGCTATTATGGTGCCACCCACGGAGAGGATAATGTCAGGTTTAGGGAGGTTAGTAGAAGGCGGGAGCAGAAGAAGTTCAGTTTTGGAGAGGTTGAGTTTCAGATAGAGAGCGGACATGATGTCAGAGACTGCGGACAAACAGTCACTGGGGTTCTGTAGTACAGCGGGAGTAAGGTCAGGGGATGACGTATATAGTTGTGTGTCATCGGCATAAAGATGGCACTGAAAGCCACATCTGCTGATGATCTGACCAATTGGGGCCTTGTAGAGGGAGAAGAGAAAAGGGCCAAGGACTGAGCCCTGAGGCACCCCGACAGTGAAAAATGTTCTTTTTTGGAGCTGGGCAATCTCGAACAGTAAAGTCCATGTTATTGTTTGGGTTTGGTTGCCCGAACACCGGATTTTTGACGTGCTGTCATGTGCATGACAGAGCGACAAACACTGCTTCTGATCGGTGGTGAAATCATCACAGCTGGTCAGAGAGTCGTGGTTACCATAGAGTCAAATGACAGCGTGAACCTGCAGCTGTGATCAGAGGTATAAAGTTCACTTCCGGTCACTGGTATTAGTGATGGGACTACCCCTCCCATAAGCCAATGCCTGCTGCAGCTAATAACAGTGAGAGCAGGATCGGCGGATGGGAGTATTCCTCAGCCGGCTCCTGCGCTATAAATAATTAAAAAGAATGGAGTGGGTTCATCGTATTTTTGATGGCCAGTCAGGCAAATTTCTCAGCTGGGGACTGCAACCCTCAGCTGTCAGCTTCAGCAAGGCTGGTTATAAAGAATAAAGGGGTCCCCATGCCTTATTGTTTAATTATTTAAATAAATAATTGTAAAAAATAACGTGGGGTAGCCCCCATTTTTGATAACCAGCCTTGCTAAAGCTGACAGCTGAGGGCTAGTATTCTCATCAGGCCGGTAAGGGGCAATGGATATTGCACCCCCAACCTAAAAATAGCAGATTGCAGGTGCCCAGAAAAGGCGCATCTATTAAACGCACCAATTCTGGTACTTTGCCCCCCTCCTCCCACTTTCCCTGTAGCAGTCGCAAGTGGGGTTCATATTTGTGGGTTTGATGTCACCTTTGTTTTGTCAGGTGACATCAAGCTCTCGGATTCCTAATGGAGAGGCATCTATAAGACACCAATTCATTACTAATCCTATAGTTATGTGGTAAATAAAGACACAGCCAGAATAAAAAATTTTATTTGAAAAAAAACAAAACACACTTTTACTTTTTCATTTAAAAATAACAAACACAGTTATACTCACCTAATGCCTAATTCTATTGAATCCTTCATCTCCTGTAAGAAAACAAAAATAAAACGCAACCATATCCCTCACCTCTCCGTCGCTCTGTCCCACGCTGTAATCCATGTCTGGGGGATGTGCCAAGATGTGACCGTCCAGGCTGAGAACCACTGGTGACTGAGCTGCTGCAAGCGCAACCTCAGTGACTAGTGGTGATGTCATTGAGGTTGCCTTCTGTCACTGAGTCTGCATTCCCAGCCGGGCCTCTGAACTGTGGTGACCTTGGTGAGATCCTCGCTAGCACCGTGACTTTCTCATGTTCAGGCCCCCCATTCAAGTGAATGGGGTCCGGGTTCGGGTCCGTGTCCGGGTATCTGAACCCAAAATGTTTGTAACCTGCCAGACCCGAACATCCAGGTGTATGGCAATCTCTATTATCTATAAACTAGATAGGGCAGCACGGTGGCTTAGTGGTTAGCACTGCAGCCTTGCAGCGCTGGAGTCCTGGGTTCGAATCCCACCAAGGACAACATCTGCAAAGAGTTTGTATGTTCTCTCCGTGTTTGCGTGGGTTTCCTCCGGGCACTCCGGTTTCCTCCCACATTCCAAAGACATACTGATAGGGAATTTAGATTGTGAGCCCTAACGGGGACAGCGATGATAATGTGTGCAAAACTGTAAAGCGCTGCGTAATATGTTAGCGCTATATAAAAATAAAGATTATTTATAAAAAAAAACTATTTTATGTTATATAACTCCCTGATTTAAGGGCATAAAAATTAAAAGTTTTAAAACTGCAAAACTTTCATCAATTTTTTTTTTCACAAACATCCCAAGTCATATTGAACAAATTTTACCACTGTTATAAAGTACAATATGTCTTGAAAAAATGTCTCAGAATCAGTGGGATCCATTGAAGTGTTGCAGAGTTCTTACCACATAAATTGACACTGGTCAGAGTTGTAAAATTTGGCCCAGTCATGAAAGTGAAAACACGCTCGTGGGTGAAAGGTTTATATATTGATAATGATTGATGATGATTGATCATTAACCAAACCAAAATGTAATTTAAGGAAACTAAAAATACTAGATTACAAATTTGCTACACATAGATTCACTCCGGAAAAAGAATGTGCAGCAAATGCTGGCAGCATGTTTGTGTAGTGTACAATTTCTAAGTTAGGTATTTAAATAAATTAATAAGACTGGTTTCACACTTGCGTAGGGCAGAGCTGTGGAGGGCTGCGTACTTCTTCTGTGAAGCCCCGCCCACTGATGCACCTCTTCCATTCAGCTCTGCCTACGTTGGCATGCGTCCTGCGTACCCCCTACACATTACAGGCATAGAATTGCGCTCCTTGGCAATTTCTTATCTTTTATACATCCTGTGATAGCCCTCCTGATTGGCCAGGTTTTAGTAGTGTGTGAAATGGCGCAGGGCATTTTTTTTCTGATCCTAATGAACTATAAAAAAATTCATCGATTGATCTGTTCATCTTTATTTAAGGATCATTTCTCTAGCAAGAGATAGATATGTATTCACTGTTTATTTTTGCCCAACCCAAAAAAACAAGTCCTTTTTTCTAAAAAAAGAGGAGACAAATGATTCAGCTCATCCTCCTATCTGCCTGCAATAGCGCCCAAGTCTTACGGTTTTAAGTGCATTGTTGTTTTTGGTATCTTCATTGAACGGTTTCTAAATACTAAGATGATTTTAGTTGCTTTTTTAGACATGAACCCACAATGATCTTTTTCCATTCCTGTATATAAGACCATCATGCGCCCCAACGATAAATTCTTTGCCAGAATTTTTACATGTATTTAATAAGAACATGAGCCTGTATGAATTAGGTTCCACCTTCTCCTTTCCCGGTTTTTCTATTAAGATTATATTCACATTGTACATGGTTTTGGGTAAACTACCTTGCTCAAGTGTATTTTAACCCCTTCACAATATTTTGTGTACCTATAGATCATGGTCGTATTGGGATTCCGACATATAGGTATGCCATGGCAATCATGCATTGCACAGGAGGTTGGATATTTAGCACATTAGAATGCTGTAGAAAAGTCTTTAATCCAGTCTGCAGATTCCCTGCAGACCTTTATAATCAAAGATGGGTCAGTTCGATCCAATGGACATCTCTGGTCTTGGTTCGGTGCCTCCTCTCTTCTTAATATTGCCATGTTCCTTCCCTGGTTCACGTGGATGACGCATCCTTCGTCATCCATGCTGTGTTCTCTATCAAGCACCTGCACAGGTGCCCTTCTCTCTGCCCTGTCAAAGGCAGGGCAAAGTACTGTAATGCATATGCGCTAGCTTTATTTCTATTTTATTTCTTTTTCATTTTGACACTCTTTGGCCTCTTCCTACACATGTGCACTATAGTACTTTGCTCTGCCCTCAGCAGGGCGGAGAGAAGAGCGTCTGCACAGGATGGGTGTACTGTATCGATGACATAGGAGGTGTCATTCACATGAAGCAGTGAAGAAGAATGCAACATTGGATCAGGACCAGATACGCAAATCAAACCGTGCCATGTGTAAGTATAATGAAAGGTTTGTTGTGGGATCTGCATAGGAGTTTGAGGACTTTTGCACAACATTCTGTAAAAAGGAAGAATGGTGATGGTTGGACTATATATGGGTAAAACCTGGTGACAGGTTTCCTTTAAATAAAAAAATACATGTTATAAATTTCCCCTATAGCTTTAACGCTATCCCACCACTGTAATGACCTAATATTCCTGATTATTACACTTCTCTACCCACCGTACTGCCAGACCTTTCCCATAGATGTTGTTCAACGGAATTACGTTATCAATCAGTTGTATGATCAGGTCAAATTTTCACTGGAGATTTGATAGCATATCACACATTTCATTTTGATCATATTTCTGCTTCAACGTCTGCAAGTTAAAAGGATATTGCTTTACCCCATGGGACATTCAAAATTCTTACTTCTAAAAGATATCCTTGTGATGGTTTCTCTGTTCAACATCCTGTTGAGAAATGGATTGGAATTATCCGCCACCTTCAAAGGAGAAGACCCCAGAATTAGTGTTGGTAATGTAGTGAGAATAAAACATATCTTTTTTTTTCTCTTGGTTTGCCAAATGCATTTTGATGTAAAACGTAGCTGAACTCATGAAAGATTCATTATGCAAATCTGAAAATCTAGTTATATTTTATTTGTTAGTACTGGTGTAATGTGCTGCATGCAGTCCGATTGGAAAGAAAAAACAACTATTGCTACAAATATGTTGACGTTATATGATTACTCATTTTATTTCTACAGAAGCTTTCTGAAAAAGTTATCATGCAAATCTCAATATTCAAACACTAATCCGATTACACATATTTCATCTAAAATAGGTTTTCCTAATTTCTTCTTCTTTTTGCCTAGCATTAAGAATATAAGAAAAATGGATAAATTCTAACACATATCTCAGGAAAAAAATTTGAAATTCAAATTCATTTTATTATTTATTAGTATATGAAAAATACACGGCACTCTGCGAGAAATGGATGTAGGTGCTCAAGTAGGGTCTCCGACCTGTGTCAACAAATATAAAGAAAAACTTGGCACTCAACAGTTTCTGAAGAAGGATAAGTCTATTACACATCTTGACAAACAGATGAATTGCTGAACGTTTTCGGTCCTATATGGACCTTCCTCAGAGCAATTTAGTTTATCCAGTACAAAAACATAATGTTTTGAGGAAAAGAGAAATATATGATCATTAGTCAGAAATCTTGTCTAATGATATTCAACACTTATACGATATCTTATATGGTTCATACATGTCAAAAAAGGACACATATCAGTAGCTAACGCAGCGTAAACCCTGTCCAGGGAAGCAGTTACAGTATGATAATTAAGCAATACTTCAAATACTATAAACTTATGGTGAAAAAGGATATAAGTACTCCTTAAAGAGAGTGGTGGGGTTTCCTTGTGGACCTAATTCGGCTCTGAGGAAGGTGCATATAGGACTGAAAACGTTCAGCAATTGATCTGTTTGTCAAGTTGTGTAATAAATAGACTTATCCTTCTTCAGAGACTATTGAGTGCCAAGTTTTTCTACATTTTTATTATTTATTAACCATGCATACACTTCATCATCTACTTCAGAAAGTAAATTTAATACCATGAAAATCTCAAAATGTATTCGTGTATTAATCATGTTTTTCATAGATCATTCATTAAATCAATTACATTTTTTATTCTTACGATAGCGATGCCTAAATTGCCCTCCTCAACATTGAAATTACAATTCCAAGGAGGAAAAGTTGTGAAATTAAGAAAATCACAACATATACAGACATAGTAATGATATTCTAATGAATAAATGGAAACACAGTTTTCAAAAATATCTTGATTTATTCAATATCAGGTATAAGCGACAAGGTTTCAATAAAACTTCCTGCTGCATGTTGCCGCTGCTGTTGTGAGAAGCCTATGTGGCCTAAACATACTAGCAGGGCTTGAAGCATCTATGGTCTTGTCTTTCAATGAGCACCTCTGGGATGTCAGTGGTAGGCAATTGCAAAGGGAGTTGCCAGCAGCAGATCTTGATAATTATGCGTCCGAGTGCATTCAGCATGGCAAAATATTACTCAGACCTCGTTGATAGCAGCCAAGTCTATAAGTGCACAGATATCTGTTGTGATAAAGTCACTGGCAAAGTAATGGAGGGGAGATATGTATTACTGAGGTAATTAGCTTCATTGATATGAACCTAGGAAAATGCTCCAGCACTCTAAGTACTGAGATGGCTTAATCGGCCATGTCTAAGGCAACTAAACCTATAGTGAACAGCTGAACAGTGGGTTGCAGGCTGTTTACCACATCTCCTCCCCAGTGTGGATTCCAAAGATAAAAGCACAGCCTTCTCGCTCATTCACTGTTGGGTGAGCTTTGGGATGAGAGCTCCAGAGCTGTGTTTGATGATAAGGAAAATTGAACCAATTTTTTGTTTCCGAAGCTGCAACAGGCCATTTGTGCCATTTGTTTTGTGTTATTTTCCCATTAGGCCAGAAAGGCCATGCTTATTTTTCTAACTCTGTTGGTTTATGAGAGTCGCCCGCAAGGGCCGTGGGGTACTCGATACCGGGTACTGCGTTCACTGGGGGATGTCACGGTGGCGACCCGATCTGCGGCCCTGGGCACACATGTAAAAGGGGAAGGTCTTTAAAGGGAAAAAAGTTTATGTTCATGACGCCACCTGCGGTATCGGTCAGTGGGAACTGACGCTACTTTAAGGGGTCCGCTGGGGTGATGTTATGGCAGCTAGATGTATAACTTCTCACAGGTGAAGTATATCCCCAGGGCTCCTGGTGTTTAGATGGAAGATGGTGAAAGGCGCAGTAAAGAACGAGGACACAGGTTTGCAGTCTCTTTACCTTGTTTACTGTCGACTTCAGGCAGCCACAGTCCAGGGCACCAGATCACAGGGCAGTCAGGGTCTGACCGGCTTGGAAGCGAATCCAGAGTCCCCTTTACCAAGTGGAATTAAAAGCCTTCCTCTAGCGCAGTGGTGTTGTAGTTCCTTACTGCCTATGGCTTCAGATAAGGTCCTTACAAATGTTCTCTCTTTATCCCCCGTATAGGATAAGACAATAACCCATATGACTGGTGACTTGAGTCTGTTTATAAGGACTCTAACATGCCTCGGGCTCTAAAGGTGTCACCTAAGTAATAAGGTGGACAGGTAACTTGAAGTTCAGCTGTCCTGCCCTTCTCTGATGTAAGCAGGCTTGGACTGGTCCACAGGAGAACAGGAGAATTCTCCGGTGGGCCCCTGTGCAAGAGTGGACCACCTCCCTCTTACATGAGCAGTACTTGGCACAATTTACTTGAATCACTATAATCACTATGAACAGACAAAATTAGCATCTTATTCATTTAATAATCTACCTGTTGTGAATTCTGTTGTCGGGCTCCCTCCTGTGGTCATGAATGGTACTTCGGCTGGTTCGGTCCATGGACTTCCTCTGGTGGGTGTTTCTGAGTTTCCTTCCACAGGTGACGAGGTTAATTCGTTAGCTGCTGCTCTATTTAACTCCACTTAGATCTTTGCTCCATGCCACCTGTCAATGTTCCAGTATTGGTCTAGTTCACTCCTGGATCGTTCTTGTGATCTGTCTTCCCAGCAGAAGCTAAGTTCCAGCTGTATTTCTTTGGTTTGCTATTTTTCTGTCCAGCTTGCTATTTTTATTGTTGTCTTCCTTGCTGGAAGCTCTGGGACGCAGAGGGAGCGCCTCCGCACCGTGAGTCGGTGCGGAGGGTCTTTTTTGCGCCCTCTGCGTGGTCTTTTTGTAGGTTTTTGTGCTGACCGCAAAGTAACCTTTCCTATCCTCGGTCTGTTCAGTAAGTCGGGCCTCACTTTGCTAAATCTATTTCATCTCTGTGTTTGTATTTTCATCTTTACTCACAGTCATTATATGTGGGGGGCTGCCGTTTCCTTTGGGGAATTTCTCTGAGGCAAGGTAGGCTTTATTTTTCTATCTTCAGGGCTAGCTAGTTCCTTAGGCTGTGCCGAGTTGCATAGGGAGCGTTAGGCGCAATCCACGGCTATTTCTAGTGTGTTTTATAGGATTAGGGATTGCGGTCAGCAGAGTTCCCACGTCCCAGAGCTCGTCCTTTATTTTCAGTAACTATCCGGTCATTCCGTGTGCTCTTAACCACCAGGTCCATTATTGTCCTGACCACCAGGTCATAACAGTACAGGTGGCCCAAAGTACTAATGCATCTCAATAGAGGGATAAGAGAAGTTCTGAGACCATTTTTTTTTCTTTGCAGTGTGTTTTGTCTCTCTTTTCCCCTTTGCCTCTGGGTGGTTCAGGACACTGGTGTAAACATGGACATTCAAGGGTTGTCCTCTTGGATGGATAATCTCACTACAAGGGTACAAAACATTCAAGATTTTGCGGTTCAGAATCCGATGTCAGAGCCTAGGATTCCAATTCCTGATTTGTTTTTTGGTGATAGATCTAAGTTCTTGAATTTCAAAAATAATTGTAAATTGTTTCTTGCCTTGAAACCTCGCTCCTCAGGTGACCCTGTTCAACAAGTAAAGATCATTATTTCTTTGTTACGTGGTGACCCTCAAGACTCGGCATTTTCCCTTGCGCCAGGAGATCCGGCATTGCGTGATGTTGATGCGTTTTTCCTGGTGCTTGGATTGCTTTATGACAAACCTAATTCAGTGGATCAGGCAGAGAAAATCTTGCTGGCTCTGTGTCAGGGTCAGGATGAAGCGGAGATATATTGTCAGAAGTTTAGAAAGTGGTCTGTGCTGACTCAGTGGAATGAATGTGCCCTGGCAGCAATCTTCAGAAAGGGTCTCTCTGAAGCCCTTAAGGATGTCATGGTGGGGTTTCCCATGCCTGCTGGTCTGAATGAGTCTATGTCCTTGGCCATTCAGATCGATCGACGCTTGCGTGAGCGTAAAGCTGTGCACCATTTGGCGGTACTATCTGAGCATGGGCTTGAGCCTATGCAATGTGATAGGACTTTGACCAGAGCTGAACGGCAAGAACACAGACGTCGGAATGGGCTATGTTTTTACTGTGGTGATTCCACTCATGCTATCTCCGATTGTCCTAAGCGCACTAAGCGGTTTGCTAGGTCTGCCACCATTGGTACGGTACAGTCTAAATTTCTATTGTCTGTTACTCTGATTTGCTCTTTGTCATCCTATTCTGTTATGGTATTTGTGGATTCAGGCGCTGCCCTGAATTTGATGGACTTGGAGTATGCTAGGCGCTGTGGTTTTTTCTTGGAGCCCTTGCAGTATCCTATTCCATTGAGAGGAATTGATGCTACGCCTTTGGCCAAGAATAAGCCTCAGTACTGGACGCAATTGACCATGTACATGGCTCCTGCACATCAGGAGGATATCCGCTTCCTGGTGTTGCATAATCTGCATGATGTGGTCGTTTTGGGGTTGCCATGGCTACAGGTTCATAATCCAGTATTGGACTGGAAATCTATGTCTGTGTCCAGCTGGGGTTGCCAGGGGGTACATGGTGATGTTCCATTTTTGTCTATTTCGTCTTCCACTCCTTCTGAAGTTCCAGAGTTTTTGTCGGATTATCGGGATGTATTTGATGAGCCCAAAGCCAGTGCCCTACCTCCTCATAGGGATTGCGATTGTGCAATTAATTTGATTCCTGGTAGTAAGTTTCCTAAGGGCCGATTGTTCAATTTATCTGTGCCAGAGCACGCCGCTATGCGGAGTTATATAAAGGAGTCCTTGGAGAAAGGCCATATTCGCCCGTCGTCATCACCGTTAGGAGCAGGGTTCTTTTTTGTGGCCAAGAAGGATGGTTCTTTGAGACCTTGTATTGATTACCGCCTTCTTAATAAAATTACAGTCAAATTTCAGTATCCTTTGCCGTTGCTGTCTGATTTGTTTGCTCGTATTAAAGGGGCTAGTTGGTTCACCAAGATAGATCTTCGAGGGGCGTATAATCTTGTGCGTATTAAACAAGGCGATGAATGGAAAACAGCATTTAATACGCCCGAGAGCCATTTTGAGTACCTGGTTATGCCATTCGGGCTTTCCAATGCTCCATCAGTATTTCAATCCTTTATGCATGACATCTTCCGAGAGTACCTGGATAAATTACTGATTGTGTATTTGGATGATATTTTGGTCTTTTCGGATGATTGGGAGTCTCATGTGAAGCAGGTCAGAATGGTGTTCCAGGTCCTTCGTGCGAATTCCTTGTTTGTGAAGGGGTCAAAGTGTCTCTTTGGAGTTCAGAAGGTTTCATTTTTGGGGTTCATTTTTTCCCCTTCTACTATCGAGATGGACCCTGTTAAAGTCCAGGCCATTTACGATTGGACTCAGCCGATATCTGTGAAGAGCCTGCAAAAGTTCCTGGGCTTTGCTAATTTTTATCGGCGCTTCATCGCTAATTTTTCTACTGTTGCTAAACCGTTGACTGATTTGACCAAGAAGGGTGCTGATGTGGTCAATTGGTCTTCTGCAGCTGTAGAGGCTTTTCAGGAGTTGAAGCGTCGTTTTTCTTCTGCCCCTGTGTTGTGCCAGCCAGATGTTTCGCTCCCGTTTTAGGTTGAGGTTGATGCTTCTGAGATTGGAGCAGGGGCTGTTTTGTCGCAAAGAAGTTCTGATGGCTCGGTGATGAAGCCATGTGCTTTCTTTTCTAGAAGGTTTTTGCCTGCTGAGCGTAACTATGATGTTGGTAATCGTGAGTTGTTGGCCATGAAGTGGGCATTCGAGGAGTGGCGTCATTGGCTGGAAGGAGCCAAGCATCGCGTGGTGGTCTTGACAGATCACAAGAATTTGACTTATCTTGAGTCTGCCAAACGGTTGAATCCAGCCGGCGGGTATTCTCAAAGAGGGGGTAATTTTGTCTGCCATCTCCCCTGATTTGCGACGGGTGCTGCAAAAATTCCAGGCTGATAGACCTGACCGTTGCCCAGCGGAGAAACTGTTTGTCCCTGATAGATGGACTAGTAGAGTTATCTCTGAGATTCATTGTTCAGTGTTGGCTGGGCATCCTGGAATCTTTGGTACCAGAGATTTGGTGGCTAGATCCTTCTGGTGGCCGTCTTTGTCACGGGATGTGCGTTCTTTTGTGCAGACCTGTGGGACTTGTGCTCGGGCTAAGCCCTGCTGTTCTCGTGCCAGTGGGTTGCTTTTGCCCTTGCCGGTCCCGAAGAGGCCCTGGACGCATATTTATATGGATTTTATTTCGGATCTCCTCGTCTCTCAAAAGATGTCGGTCATTTGGGTGGTTTGTGATCGCTTTTCTAAGATGGTCCATTTGGTACCTTTGTCTAAATTGCCTTCCTCCTCTGATTTGGTGCCATTATTTTTCCAGCATGTGGTTCCTTTACATAGTATTCCGGAGAACATCGTTTCTGACAGAGGTTCCCAGTTTGTTTCGAGGTTTTGGCGATCCTTTTGTGCTAGGATGGGCATTGATTTGTCTTTTTCCTCGGCTTTCCATCCTCAGACAAATGGCCAAACCGAACGAACTAATCAAACTTTGGAAACATATCTGAGATGCTTTGTTTCTGCTGATCAGGATGATTGGGTGTCCTTTTTGCCATTGGCTGAGTTCGCCCTTAATAATCGGGTCAGCTCGGCTACTTTGGTTTCGCCGTTTTTCTGCAATTCTGGTTTCCATCCTCGTTTCTCTTCAGGGCAGGTTGAGTCTTCAGACTGTCCTGGTGTAGATACTGTGGTGGATAGGTTGCAGCAGATTTGGACTCATGTGGTGGACAATTTGTCATTGTCCCAGGAGAAGGCTCAACGTTTCGCTAACCGCCGGCGCTGTGTGGGTCCCCGACTTCGTGTTGGGGATTTGGTTTGGTTGTCGTCTCGTTATGTTCCTATGAAGGTTTCCTCTCCTAAGTTTAAGCCTCGTTTCATTGGTCCGTATAAGATGTCTGAGGTTATCAATCCTGTGTCATTTCGTTTGGCCCTTCCTGCTTCTTTTGCCATCCATAATGTGTTCCATAGGTCGTTATTGCGGAGATACGTGGCGCCTGTTGATCCATCCGTTGATCCTCCTGCCCCGGTGTTGGTTGAGGGGGAGTTGGAGTATGTGGTGGAGAAGATTTTGGATTCTCGTGTTTCGAGACGGAAACTCCAGTACCTGGTCAAGTGGAAGGGTTATGGTCAGGAAGATAATTCCTGGGTTTTTGCCTCTGATGTTCATGCTGCCGATCTGGTTCGTGCCTTTCATTTGGCTCATCCTGGTCAGCCTGGGGGCTCTGGTGAGGGTTCGGTGACCCCTCCTCAAGGGGGGGTACTGTTGTGAATTCTGTTGTCGGGCTCCCTCCTGTGGTCATGAATGGTACTTCGGCTGGTTCTGTCCATGGACTTCCTCTGGTGGGTGTTTCTGAGTTTCCTTCCACAGGTGACGAGCTTAATTCGTTAGCTGCTGCTCTATTTAACTCCACTTAGATCTTTGCTCCATGCCACCTGTCAATGTTCCAGTATTGGTCTAGTTCACTCCTGGATCGTTCTTGTGATCTGTCTTCCCAGCAGAAGCTAAGTTCCAGCTTGTATTTCTTTGGTTTGCTATTTTTCTGTCCAGCTTGCTACTTGCTATTTTTATTGTTGTCTTGCTTGCTGGAAGCTCTGGGACGCAGAGGAAGCGCCTCTGCACCGTGAGTCGGTGCGGAGGGTCTTTTTTGCGCCCTCTGCGTGGTCTTTTTGTAGGTTTTTGTGCTGACCGCAAAGTAACCTTTCCTATCCTCGGTCTGTTCAGTAAGTCGGGCCTCACTTTGCTAAATCTATTTCATCTCTGTGTTTGTATTTTCATCTTTACTCACAGTCATTATATGTGGGGGGCTGCCTTTTCCTTTGGGGAATTTCTCTGAGGCAAGGTAGGCTTTATTTTTCTATCTTCAGGGCTAGCTAGTTCCTTAGGCTGTGCCGAGTTGCATAGGGAGCGTTAGGCGCAATCCACGGCTATTTCTAGTGTGTTTTATAGGATTAGGGATTGCGGTCAGCAGAGTTCCCACGTCCCAGAGCTCGTCCTTTATTTTCAGTAACTATCCGGTCATTACGTGTGCTCTTAACCACCAGGTCCATTATTGTCCTGAACACCAGGTCATAACATCTACCCAGATCATTTTATATAAATTGGCAAGTAAGGATAATGTCACAATTGCATCCAGCTGAAAAGTGGGGCCTTGGAGTTGGTTACTGGTGGGCCCTTGGCACTCCAGTCCGACACTGGATGTAAGGTAGAGTCCTTGCAACCTCGGTGGTCCGCCTACCGGTTATCTGCGCTTCAGAGGGAGGCAGCCAGATCTTAGCTGATCTCCCCTGATGTCACTCTCCTGTGCTTCACTCTCCTGCACACTCACTGAATGTTCGGCTTTCTGTATATCTCTTTCCAGGAGCTGTAGTGCTTCAGACTACACTACCCCTTCAGACCTTCTGACACTCTATGTCGGTCTGCTCTCTTCTGTGTCTCACTTTCTGAACTGAAACTAAACTCTTTCCCACCAGATCAGGATGTATTTATAGGGGAGTTCACTGTAAATTAGGCTTAGAGCCCCCCCTTCTGGTGTGGAGTGTGAACATGTTGTATGCATTGTCGTTACCTGATAAAAGATATTCCTTCATCGCTTCCAAACGTAACATCACTCTCCCCGTGAGGAAAGCAATGCTACTGTGACGACCAGGATCCTGGGGCGCAACATATGCCGTGCCACAATAAACCAGGGGAAGATTTAAAGAGACAGCGTTCCTATGTCTACCTCTATGTGCAGGTGAGTGAGCCAGTCCTCCACACTGTGCATAGTGCTCATACTTGGTGCTGAATATATCAAGATTCTTTGAAAATTTTGGCTTCATTTTTCATCTTTTGCATATGTTTATTAATTCTGTGATTTTCTTAATTCAACAACTTTACCTTCTTGGTGTTGTAATTTCAGTGTTGAGGAGTGTATTGTTCCAATCTCTTACTTTTATAGAAGCTCTTATATCTACACCTATCTCTAGAATGGGTATGTCCCGACTTACCATGTTGCATGGAAGTGTACCCAACCTGAATGGAAAAGTGACTGGTTTTGCACATTCAAATCTATAGGAGTTCTGAAAATAACCAAGCATGCTTACTTGGCCCCTCAGTACTGTATTAGGTACTCTGGTAGAAGTGAATAGAGAGAGTTGTGCATGCACAGCAACTTCTCCATTAACACTGATATTGAAACCAGGCAGGACAGGTGGAAAAGGATCCCTACTCTGAATACAGAAAAAATATTGAACATGCATCACGGTCCACTTTATATTAAAAATAGCTTTTAATATCTGAAAATAAAAGTAAGTCGTTCAACACTAGTATAATTTGGCTTATAAATCAGGACTTTGCAAAGGTATTTGATATTGCACCAGAAAACAACCTTAGGCTGCCGTCACACTATCAGTATTTGGTCAGTATTTTACATCAGTATTTGTAAGCCAAAACCAGGAGTGGGTGATAAATGCAGAAGTGGTGCATATGTTTCTATTATACTTTTCCTCTGATTGTTCCATTCCTTATACTGAAGCTCCTGTAGCAGGGACTAGAGGAGCAGATGGGTAAGATATTGGCTAAAGGACAGGAAACATTAATGTCATAAATGGTACATTCTCTAAATGGGATATAGACATCAGTGGGGTAACGCAGAGATCTGTGCTGGGATCAGTTCTTTTTAATATATTGTGAGGCAGTGACAGGTGTTACTGTATATGCGAGGGTCGCTATGTATCCGCCAGGATGTGCATAGAAGTGTATTAAGGCCGCTGGAGTGCATTGCAGTCACAGGCATAGCTGTGGTTGCAATGCAGAATAAAAGTAAGTGTGGTATTGCACAAGTTATTTGCCCAAGGCAGATTTAAGAAAACCCGGCATGGGCTTTTATTTTTGGAGTGAACTACAGGAGCATTCTCAGTTCACTCTCTCCGAGCTGGGTTTTACAAATGGCTCATGGCCAAAAAATCAAATTAAAAACCTTGCAGAAAAAGGGTGGGTGTGTCAGTCTTGGTTTGCAAACTTACAGAGCAGGTGGCTCTGCAAAGCTCAGCCAGCGTTAAGTAACACAGAGCCAAGTGAAGCCAAAAGGCCTGGCACCTCTCAGCGTAGCACGGTGGTGCATTCGCCCATGGCAACCAGTCTCTGATTCGGACTGTCTTGATTCCTGGCTGCGATCCAGAGGATACTGTGTGCTGTTTACTTTGTGAGTTTTGGACATAAAACACCTTTGTTTTGAAGTTTCCTGGGTCACTGCCTGTCTGTTAAACTGCATCAACCTCGCTTAATTACTATATTATATATATATATATACATATATATTTATATATATTTATACATATTAACAAAAGGAGAAACATAGGAGATTTATGGTAGAAAAGCCTATGACAAATCTTTATTAATACAATCACACATATAATGACAAACAATTTTTTTTTAAATATATATGATGGTAAATGACACCAATAAGCAACATACAGCACCATATGAATATGAACGTCCAACGAAAAGGACTAAAGTATATAAGGTAAATAACCCTACCCAATAGTGTGTCCAAACATATCCCCTCAAGACCTCTAGGGGGAGGACAGCACAAGTTCTGTCCCAATGGTTAATGCATGATAATGTCCACAGTTCATAATAGCTCCATCTCACATGCCACCATGTATATACAAAGTTATAACATAGGTATTAGACAGAAAGAATAAGGGTTAACCTTACAGGTGCCGAAATGCGCAACTGGACACACCCCGACGTACGTTTTGCCGCTTTACAGCATGGCTTGGATTACATTTACGGTCGGGATTAGGGTTACGGGTGTGTCAGGGTTAGGGGTGTGTCAGGGTTAGAGGTGTGGTTAGGGTTATGGTTGGGATTAGGGATAGGGGTGTGTTTGGGATAGGGTTTCAGTTAGAATTGGGGGTTTCCACTGTTTAGGCACATCAGGGCTGTCCAAACGCAACATGGCGTCCGATCTCAATTCCAGCCAATTCTGCGTTGAAAAAGTAAAACAGTGGTCCTTCCCTTCAGAGCTCTCCCGTGCGCCCAAACAGGGGTTTACCCCAACATATGGGGTATCGGCGTACTCAGGACAAATTGTTCAACAACTATTGGAATCCAATTTCTCTTGTTACCCTTGGGAAAATAAAAATTTGGTGGTCAAAAAAACATTTTTGTGGGAAAAAAATTAATTTTTATTTTCACGACTCTGCGTTATAAACTGTAGTGAAACACTTGGGGGTTCAAAGCTGTCAAAACACATCTAGATAAGTTCCTTAGGGGGTCTAGTTTCCAAAATGGTGTCACTTGTGGGGGGTTTCTACTGTTTAGGTGCATCAGGGGCTTTGCAAATGCATCGTGACGCCTGCAGGCCAATCTGCATTCCAAAAGGCGCTCCTTCCCTTCCGAGCTCTGCCATGTGCCCCAAACGGTGGTTCTCCCCCACATAAGGGGTATCAGCGTACTCAGGAAAAATTGGACAACAACTTTTGGGGTTCAATTTCTTTTGTTACCCTTGGGAAAATAAAATTTTGGGGGGGCTAAAAAAACATTTTTGTAGGAAAAAAATTTATTTTTATTTTTACGATTCTGCGTTATAAACTGTATTGAAACACTTGGGGGTTCAAAGCTGGTGCCATGTGCACAAACGGTGGTTCTCCACAAAATATGGGGTATCAGCATACTCAGGACAAATTGGATAATAACTTTTGGGGTCGAATTTCTCCTGCTACCCTTGGGAAAATACAAAACCGGGGGCTAAAAAATAATTTTTATGAAAAAAAATAAAAATAATTATTTTCACGGCTCTGCATTATAAACTGTAGTGAAACACTTGGGGGTTCAAAGCTGATGCCATGCGCACAAACGGTGGTTCCCCACAAAATATGGGGTATCAGCATACTCAGGACAAATTGGATAACAACTTTTGGGGTCGAATTTCTCCTGTTACCCTTGAGAAAATACAAAACTGGGGGCTAAAAAATAATTTTTGTGAAAAAAAAAATTATTTTTATTTTCACGGCTCTGCATTATAAACTGTAGTGAAACACTTGGGGGTTCAAAGCTGTCAAAGCACAGCTATATAAGTTCATTAGGGAGTCTACTTTCCAAAATGGTGTCACTTGTGGGGGGCTTTCAGTGTTTAGGCCCATCAGGGGCTCTCCAAACGTGACTTGGTGTCTCATCTCAATTCCAGTCAATATTGCATTGAAAAGTCAAACAGCGCTCTGCCATGCGCCCAAACAGTGGTTTACCCCCACATGTCGGGTATCGGCATACTTAGAATAAATGACAAAACAACTTTTGCAGTCCAATATCTTCTTTTTCCCTTGGGAAAATAAAAAATTGGGGGCGAAAAGATCATATTTGTGAAAAAATATTATTTTTTATTTTTACGGCTCTGCATTATAAACTTCTGTGAAGCACTTAGTGGGTTAAAGTGCTCACCACACATCTAGAAAAGTTCCTTAGGGGGTTTACTTTCCAAAATGGTGTCACTTGTTGGGGGTTTCAATGTTTAAGCACATCAGGGGCTCTCCAAATGCAACATGGTGTCCCATCTCGATTCCAGTCAATTTTGCATTGAAAAGTCAAACGGCGCTCCTTCCCTTCTGAGCTCTGCCGTGTGCCCAAACAGTGGTTTACCCCCACATGTGGGGTATCAGCATACTCAGTACAAATGGCTCAACAACTTTTGGGTCCAATTTCTTCTCTTACCCTTGGTAAAATAAAACAAATTGGATCTGAAATAAATTTTTTGAGAAATAAAGTTAAATGTTATTTTTTTTTTAAACATTCAAAAAATTCCTGTAAAACACCTGAAGGGGTAATAAACTTTTTGAATGTGGTTTTGAGCACCTTGTGGGGTGCAGTTTTTAGAATGATGTCACACTTGGTTATTTTCTATCATATAGACCCCTCAAAATGACTTCAAATGTGATGTGGTCCCTAAAAAATATTGGTGTTGTAAAAATGAGAAATTGCTGGTCAAATTTTAACCCTTATAACTCCCTAACAAAAAAAATGTTTGCTTCCAAAATTGTGCTGATGTAAAGTAGACATGTGGGAAATGTTACTTATTAATTATTTTACATGACATGTCTCTGTGATTTAAGGGCATAAAAATTCAAAGTTGGAAAATAGTAAAATTTTCAAAACTTTCGCCAAATTTCCGTTTTTTTCCCAAATAAATGCAAGTTATATCAAAGAAATTTTTACCACTATCATGAAGTACGATATGTCACGAGATAACGTTGTTAGAATCGCCAAGATCCGTTGAACCGTTCCAGAGTTATAACCTCATAAAGGGACAGTGGTCAAAATTGTAAAAATTGGCCCGGTCATTAACGTGCAAATCACCCTTGGGGCTTAAGGGGTTAAAGTTAGACCTTTTAGAGATCATTTCATCTTCAACTTGATTAACTGTTCACAATAAAGAGTAATTTTGACCAGGGGTGCCAAAACGTTTACATGCCACAATATGAGACTAAGTGCAGGGGCCTTACATTTGTAGCACCACTACAGCATTGCCATAAAAAAAAAGATGCTAGAGTGGTGCTTGAAACTAACTCCTTCTTAAATTTCTTGAACTCATATTCTTAGTTTACTAGGGTTTTTTATTGCTAAAAGTAGTATCTAAAAGAAAACACACTTGCTCAACTATTTTCTTAAATAGTGAGATCTGCACATAGGCAGCCTAATCACAGAAATGCAAGAAGGAGCTGTGTTCTCAAGATAAAAGGGGGTTACAGAGGTGGGATCTACATCTTTTAGATATTTATGGCATACTAGATGGTGGCCCGATTCTAACACATCGGGTATTCTAGAATATGTATGTAGTTTATTTATGAATATTTTAGAATAATACAATGAGTACACAGAATTCGGCTGGCCGTGCATGACCAATTAGCAAAGCGTGGTTCAAATCCCGCGGCCGGAGTGCGTCTGCCGCTGATTGTTCACGGCCGGCCACGTAGTATATAGCACAGCCACATAGTATATAGCAGCCCACATAGCATATTACACAGCCACGTGGCATATAACACAGCTCACATAGTATATAGCAGCTCATGCAGTATATAACACAGCCCACATAGTGTATTACACAGCCCACGTAGTGTATAACACAGCCACGTAGTATATAACACAGCCATGTAGTATGTAGGACAGCCCATGTAGAATATTGCACAGCCCACGTAGTATTTTGCACAGCCACGTTGTATATTGCACAGCCACGTAGTATATTGCACAGCCCACATAGTAAAAAGCACAGCCACGTAGTATATAGCACAGCTACGTAGTATATTGCACAGCCCACATGGTATATTACACACCCACGTACTATATTACACAGCCCACGTAGTTTATAGCACAGTGACGTAGTATATAACAGCCCACACAGTATATAACACAGCCCATGTAGTGTATAACCAAGCCCACATAGTGAATAACACAGTCACATAGTATATAACACAGCCCACATAGTATATTGCACAGCCTCGTAGTATGTAGCACAGCCCATGTAGTATATTGTACAGCCCATGTAGTATATTCTACAGCCCACGTAGTATATAGCACAGCCACGTAGTATATTGTACAGCCACGTAGTATATTACACAGCCCATGTAGTATATAGCACAGCGACGTAGTCCAACATAGTATATAGCACAGCCAAGTAGTATACTGCACAGCCGCGTAGTATATTGCACAGCCACGTAGTATATTGCACAGTCCACATAGTATATAGCACAGCCCACATAGTATATAGCACAGCCCACATAGTATATAGCACAGCCCACGTAGTATATTACACAGCCACATAGTATATTGCACAGCCCACGTAGTATAAAGCACAGCCACATAGTATATTACACAGCCGACACAGTATATAACACACCCCAAGCAGTATATAGCACAGTCCACGCAGTATATTACAGCCACATAATATATTATACAGCCCCCATTTATACAGCCCACATTTATACAGCCCACATAGTATATTGCACAGCCGGCGTAGTATATAGCACAGCGACGTAGTATATAGCACAGCCCATGCAGTCTATTCCACAGCCCACATAGTATATAGCACAGCCAAGTAGTATATTGCACAGCCACGAAGTATATTGCACAGCCACGTAGTATATTGCACAGCCATGTAATATATTGCC
Source organism: Ranitomeya imitator (assembly GCF_032444005.1). Taxonomy (NCBI): domain Eukaryota; kingdom Metazoa; phylum Chordata; class Amphibia; order Anura; family Dendrobatidae; genus Ranitomeya; species Ranitomeya imitator. Next base: position 56,324,342 of record NC_091291.1, read on the forward strand.
CAGTCCACGTAGTATATAGCACAGCCCAAAAAGTATATAGCACAGCCTTTGTAGTATATTGCACAGCCGACGCAGTATATTGCAGAGCTGACGCAGAATATAGCACAGTCCACACAGTATATTATACAGCCACATATTATGTTGCACAGCCAACGCAGTATATTGCAGAGCCGACGCAGTATTTAACACAGCCCAAGCAGTATACAGCACAGCCCACGCAGTATATTACACTGCCACATAGTATATTACACAGCCCGTGTAGTATATAGCACAGTCACGCATTATATTGCATAGCCGACGTAGTATATAACACAGCCCACACAGTTTATAACACTGCCCATGCAGTATATAGCAATGTGGGCACCGTATCCCTGTTAAAAAAAGAATTAAAATAAAAAATAGTTATATACTCACCCTCCAACGGCCCCCGGATCCAGCCCAGGCCTTTCCCGCTGCTCGCGCACTGCTCCGGTCCCAAGCGGCAATAACACGTGATGATTTGGTGTTCTCGCGAGACCGCTTCGTCATCTCCGGTCATTGCCGCAATGCATTCTGGGGACTGAGCGGCGCACGAGGAGCGGGAAAGGCCTGGGCTGGATCCGGGGGCCATCGGAGGGTGAGTATATAATGATTTTTGTATTATTTTTAACATTATATGTTTTTACTATTGATGCTGCATAGGCAGCATCAATAGTAAAAAGTTGGTCACACAGAGGGTTAATGGCAGCGTTAATGGACTGCCTTACACTGCGTTATGCCGCGGTGTAAGGCAATCCTTTTAACGCTATGTGGGCGCTGACTGGGGAAGAGTAGGGAGGGGGCACTGACTGCAGGGGAGGAGGGAGGGGCCAATTCACGGCCGGACTGTGCCCGTCGCTGATTGGTCGTGGCCTCGGGCAGCGACCAATCAGCGACGCGAGATTTCCGTGACAGACAGACAAACAGACGGAAGTGACCCTTAGACAATTATATAGTAAATTATCTCAAATGGGAGTAAACTGATTAAAATGCAATTAACAAACATACTTTAACAGTATATATTCAACTAAGTCCATAATGTTTTCCATGAGCACTACATGAAGTACTTTAACAGTCTGTTAAAGGGAACCTATCATGAGGATTTTATACCTCAAACCATTGGTGTGTATGTACAAGCACTTTCATGCTGGTTCATTCTATACCTTCATTGTAGAAATCTGTTTTGCTGGTTCTGAGAAATCCAGCAATGAAATCATAAGCAAATGAGCTGCAAGTGCTTCAGGGTGGGACACTTGAGACTCTTCTGCCCTCTCCCTGCACTTACTGGTCTGTATGCAATACAATCAGGCTTTTATCAGCAGGAGATTATCACTGCAGAATTTGGTCAATAGGGCTAATCTGTGAAACCCCGCCCCATCACTGATTGACAGCTTTCTGACAATGTACACTGTACACAGGGAATTGCTAATCAGTCGTGTTATACACACCTCAGCATTATGACCACTACGACATTAACATCAGATAAAACAGGGATTATATTATAACTGCAATAGGTAGTACAGCAAGTGATACATCGCTGGAGTCAGGGTCTCTTCACCTACATCATGCAGTTGTCAGATTAAATAGCAAAATCTTGATGACAAATTCCCTTGAAGGAGGTAATCTGTCTGAAATGGTTTATTTTGATGCTCAGCATAGATAAGCCGAAGTTCTCATGCATTTTACTGTAATTTCAGTCGGAGTGTGATCTGACAAAACATCAGATTGCACTTGGACCAAAGTTATTCTATGGGGCCTTTCACATGTCCAATAAATTGGATTGATGCTGTTAGTGGATAAGTCACAGCATGCCCGAGCTGGACCCAATTATTGGATCGCAGCGGGCCATCAAGTCAATGAGTCCATGAAAACATTGGCCTGGATGACATTCGAGTGTGGTCAGATTTTCGCACACTGACAGAATAGAGGTGATAAAGAAATATTTTTTATCCATGTTCTTATCTGAGAAAATACTCTGATTAGTGTGTGATCAGAGTGTGATTAATGTAATTGGCTCGATTTTCTCAGAAGGGAGAACTTCCGCCAGTGTGACTCTAGCCAAATCCTATGAAAAACACATAAGGATCTGAGATATGAATGGATTTTCATTTTTAGCCATATTTAGGGATCCATATAGACTTAACCCATTATCTACCAATGTCCTTTTTTGGGAACGCCTAATCTTTAGCTTCTAGCAACTAAGATTTTAAAATTTTTATAATTAGGTCCAATTTTTTGTGTTGTGTTTGTAAAATGAATGTTTTCAAAATAGAAAAGCATGTCATTGTCATTTTTAATTGAATATTGGGACGCCCTTTTCTGAAAAATCCGTACTTGTAAAAATTTTAGCTTGGCAAGTAATGGCTGAATCGGATATTCCAAAAATAGATGATAATAGGATATGCACATAATAATCAAAGGACAAAAGAGGCTGAAAGCTTGGCTTTAAGCTGGAGATTATACAATGTTCACCAGCCGATTACCCTCCTTGTGTTTATTTCCTTTGAGTGTAGTGATTACATTGAAAGGGATGGTTGTCCATGACCGGTAATAAATGTCTGGGTTTGCTGTGAAACAGCACTTCTCCAGACCATGGGTTTTATCTGGTATTGAATCCCTGCCCCATTGAATTGAATGTGGCTGCATAGTAGAAATGTGTGGATCGGTTCGCCGATAATTGACTTCTTGTTTAATTTCCTGAAAATTGCAAGTCTCAGCAAATTAAAACAAATAAAGGGCTAAATATCCTTGAATTTGAGAGTGGAAGTTTCAGTCTATGAATAATAATACAAAAATTAAGATTTAAGTGATAGGGAGGTGCAGGACCTGCTGAGTCAGTGGCGCCGTGAACTGATTGATTTGTTATACCTCATTTTTATTAATTCTTGACACTCTGCAAACAGTTTTATACCCCTATGTCCTTATCTTGTTTCTGCATTAAAGAACTATATGGAAATACCTTTATGGCAACAAAAGATAAATGTATTCTAGTAGTGATACCGTTCTTGTCTAACCAGCTTTCGAAGGACAGAGGATCCTTCGTCAGGAAGATTTTTATGGTAGCAATAACTGAGGGCAGCTTTAACCTATGGCTTTGCCTTTCCTTGAGTAACTCTAATGAAGGCTTGAGGCTGATGGAGGTTTATGAAAAAAAAAATCTAAGAATGCTTTATTTTTTTTCCATAAATCTATATATTTTTATATGCTTTTAGTTACATTGATAACTTTGAGCAAAAAAAAGTTACTGTGTTCTTTATCGTGATCATTTTCTCATTTTTAACATAAAAATATTGACACAATTTTCTGGCTAACGCAGTGCTAGAATATAATATCTTTTTACATTGTATATCGCACTAAAGAGCTAAAAGGCGTTCAATACAGTACTAGGAGTTCTCAGAGTGTGAGATGTGTCTCTTCTGGGCGACGAGAGGCTTTGCAATATTGACATTTGCAGCAAATAAATCTATGTTTTAAGGGGGATTGGAAAAGATTGTGAATTTGAAATTCCAAAGATTCACTCGTCTGTTCTGTACAGCAAAAGCAGGCACAATCCCTGACAAGAGGCTACGCTGATTGTGAAAGAAAGCTGCCGTGTTTTTCTAATGTTAGACAATCTATTTTTCGTATCTTAAGTTTAAGGCAAGTATTTTTACAATGTGTTGTGTGTTAATGCACCAACATTCAGTGTGTTAACATTAATAATATTATTGTGCGTATTATTAAGCTTGAAGTTGCTATCCATATCATTCAAACTGAAAACATTATATAGCAATATAAAAATATTTCATAACTATATGTCAGTAGATGGCCATAAGGAATATATACAGTAATTGACATCCCACCAAAGTATGTATCCTGTAAGAGACTTGGAGTTGGGAATTCCAGAGTATAATATTAACTCAAAATTATATTGCAAAAAATAAAACTAAATGTTATTGCAAAAAATAACAAATAGTTGGGACAAATAGTATATATAAAAAGAGAACAGTTAATGGAGATGGAGATTATACTCAAAGTTGTAACAGGTATGGGAGTCAAGATATTAAAAAATAGTAGCAAAAGAGGCCAACCAACTGGTGTTTCCCCAGACAGTGCCAAATACAAATCTAAATACTGTAGATAAAAATTGGATCATGAAGGTACATAGGTCCTGGGACACCATATAGGAGAAATCCATGTTTATAGGAAATGCTACTCAATATTTAAATGCATACGTATACCAAACAGATGGCAGTCCTTATAAGATGTCAGCATCCCAGAAGAGTTGCAGTATACAAAGGTATTGCACAAAGATATTATACAAAAATATTAAGGTATACATAATAAAAGGTTATATCACCCATCATGTCCTGTATGGGAATGTGCAGAGAACAGAAGCCCCAACACGCGTTTCACGTGGGCTTCCTCAGGGGGGCGAAACGCGGTCACTCTGAGAATTTGCAGTCTACTGACACTGTGTGCCATCGCCTTTAACTGTTCTCTTCTTACAGATATACTATTTGTGCCAGCTATTATTTTTTGTAATAAAATGTTGCTATGGGTCTCCGTAGAAGCGATTGTTAGTGTGAAACGGCCTTCATCCAGTGCAACTCCACTTTGTACTCTCCTGCTTTTTGCTTCATGTGAATCCAAACCAAATGAAAGGACATTTTATGGGACAGTGAGTGCCACTTTTTACTAGCATTTGTGGATTCAAAAAATAAATAAAACAGCCAACAAGATAAAGAACATAGTGTTATTTTGCACATTCAGGGTGGGGCATGTATATGGTACACCTAAATAAAATGGGAATGGTTGATGATATCAACTTCCTGTTTGTGGCACATTAGTATATGGGAGGGGGAAAACTTTTCAAGATTGGTGGTGACCATGGTGGACATTTTGGAGTCGGCCATTTTGGATTCAACTTTATTTTTTTTTAATGGGAAGAGGGTCATGTGACACATCAAGCTTATTGAGAATATCACAAGAAAAACAATGGGGTGCTTGGTTTTAACATAACTTTATTATTTCATGAGTTATTTACAAGTTTCTCTTTGTTTACAGCCATTGACATGTTGCAGAGGTTAACATGTGAGGAGTGGATAGAAATTGTGTTGATGTCTGGTGAACGCAGTACCCTGGTCATTGCAGCAGATTTCAATGCAAGACACCCTACGTAAGAAAACTGTTACCCTTCCCATGTTATTTAGGTGTATCCATATAAATGGCCCACCCAAAAAAGTTTGCCCATCACTGAACATAATATTCTGTGTAAACTGAGGGTCCTATTCCAATGTTTGCTTTGCCCATTCAGCGTGCACACAGTTTTGACCCTTTATTTATTGTTCTGCCATTCCAAAGCGAAGCCATCGATCTTCTGTAATAAAAAGAAAATAAAAAAGCAAAAGTATACTCCCTGATCTGTCGTAGTCTGATATAACGATTGTCCCATGCAGTATCTTGGGGAGATAAAGCTTACAACCGGGAGGGCTGCTAATGCGACCGCTCCCAGCTGTAAATGTGGCACCCCTAGGGGTATTTGCCACAAAAATAGTTACTGACAGTAAATACAAATACTAAATTAGCAAGACTGCACTACCACCTCCGGCCAGAAGGGGGAGCTCCAGAGACTCCCCTTGATCCATTCTGGTCTGAGAAGAAGAAATGGCAGTTGGGCTAAGGAGCTGATAGTGAGAGGTCATACAGCTGAATTTCTAACAGCCCTATGACGGTTTCCAGGCCCAAATCACTGGCCTGAGGAGAAAAGGGACAGAGAAAAAGGACATTGTGAGAACCGGGTAGTAGGGTTGAGCGACCTTCACTTTTATAGGATCGGGTCGGGTTTCACGAAACCCGACTTTTGGAAAAGTCGGGTCGAGTGAAATCGGCCGATCCTATAAAAAAGTCGGGGTCGGGGTCGGCCGAAACTCGAAACCCAATGCAGTGCATTGGGTTTCCATGGTTCCCAGAGTCTGAAGGAGCGGAAACTCTCCTTCAGGCCCTGGGATCCATATTTGAGTGTAAAATATAGAATTATATATATATATATATATTTTAATTCTATATTTTACACTTTAATCTGAATTCCGATACCAATTCCCGATATCTTAAACATATCGGGAATCGAGATCGGAATTCCGATTCCAGATTCAAAAGATCGCCGACTTCATGGCCGACCCCCCACTGGGGTCGGGTCGGGTTTCATGAAACCCGACCTTGCCAAAAGTCGGCGACTTTTGAACAATTTCGACCCGTTTCGCTCAACCCTACCGGGTAGCATTAATCACTACCCAGAACAGGCGCAAAGACGGATACCGGATCCGTGTCTGTATTCATTACATATAATACAGCAACCGGAAAAACGTGAGGTGATATCAGCTTCACTAGGGCCGGACGCAGCAACAGACACAGAGTTCAGCGGTACTTCTGGAGGGGGTAAGCCGATAAAAGGACTCGGGTTGCCCGTCGAACCAGGACCCGGAGGGGACAGATTGGGCCGGCAGCCAGTTCACATACAGCAGCAGGGCCACACAGAAATTGCGTACAATAAGAGGCGAAGACCCCGGCAGGGTCAAAGTAACTCAGAGTTCCCATACAGACTCCGGTGACAGGACTGGTTGTAAATCCTTTTATGTTAAAGTTAACTGGTTAAACGTTTCAGTGCCTCAGTCTTTCATTTGGACAATAGCCATCTATCCAGGATCGGGATCGTCACCGCTGGGAGAACCTGCTGCTGATCAAGTAAGTGCCTGTCCCCTCACGATACCCCTTACACTGTGCATTGCCTGAGGCCACAGCACCGGGTCAAGCCACCCGTGACATCCCCCTCAAGAGACAGACCCCATTGGTCCGGTGCTGGGTATCCCGGTCTCCTGGGCGTCATAATTGGCGTCACGAACAGGATAGAGCCAGCCCATATACCGGGTATTGTGTGCCGTGATTGGAGCCCAAAACTTTGAAAACTTGGATGAAAAATCGTGAAAATTGACTTTATTAAAGAAAATTCCATTTCCCATTAAAAACTATTGAAAGTGACTTTTCCCCATTGGTTATAATGGAGTAAAGATGGCCGCCATCCCCTGAGGTAATCACCTCATAACCGTTAGGCGCGAGACTGTTAATTGAGCTACGCCATTACCTGAGCCCCAGTCTAACTGAAAAACTTCAGAATCCGCCATTACAGAGCGCGCGGCGGGCGGGAGCAGCAGGGGGCGTGTCAATGTGGGCGGCACCAAGCTGAGCGCTCTGACGTCAGAGCAAGGGGAAAACCAATCCTGCTGCACAGCAGAACGAATCTACACTATCCCGACGGAAGCGGAGGACCGGAAGGGTCCGGATTAACTAAGGGGGCACAGTATGTCGCAGCACGGAGACGCCGCAGCACCCGGCAACGCTAATGCAGCTGAAAGACAGAGTGTCGATAGAGCGTCTGGTAGCGCAGCGGTGCACGGAGTGGCGCCCATCATGCCGGTGCTGATGCCATATACCCCAGGTGGCCCGTGGCTTCCAATGTATGAAGGTGAGCCTAATACCCTTGACGATTTCAGAGAAAAGATGCTGGCCCATTTTAACATGTTCCCCGTGGGTGAAGTTCAGCGTGTTAGTCTCCTGATGATGCAGTTAAGTGGCCATGCTAAGCGAGAAGTCACAGCATGGGCAGCTGATCTAAAAGGCACCGTTGAACGCATATTTGCTGGATTAAAAGCTACATTTGAAACCACTGCCAGCAGCAAAGCTAAAATACGATTCTTTAATTGCAAACAAAAAGTTAATGAGGGCGTGAGAGACTTTGCCTTAAACCTGCAGGAAGCCCTTAAATCACTTACACTGGCTGAACCCATTTTTAACACCGAAGCGGATAAACTGCTAAGAGATCAATTTATGGAGGGACTCTACACCCCGTCTCACCGGGGGCATGTGAGCATGCTTGTTTTTAAGAACCCTGAATTGACATTTGCTCAATTAAAGGAGAGCGCTATACGTCTCCAGCTGGCAGAGGCACCTCGGGATCAGGGTCCTGCGCAACCTATGGCAGAGGCACCTCAACAACAGGGAGTGCCAGTGACATCAGCTATGTCCGGGGCCATTGCTAAGCCCCTGGGGCCCAGTACTAATGAGGCTCTTCAACAAAAGCTTGACTCTTTAACTGATGTTTTTGCTTCAATGGCTAAAACCATGCAGGAGATGAGAGGACCCAAGATAGAGTTCGCAAACCGTAGAGAGGATGTTCCATGGATGAGACCCCGGAGATACCCGACATGGAGAGGACGACCCCGCGACCGCTACCAACCGGATGGACAGCCCATTTGCCGCCGTTGCCAGCAGCCAGGCCACTTTGCACGAGATTGTGATTTAAATGGGAATCCCCTGGGAATGCGGGCCGCTTCGCAGGAATGAACTTTCAAGGCCCAACACCCTGGCACGACAGGTACATCGGAGGACGACCCATTATCCCTATCGTGCTGGACGGAATTCCCCTCAACGCTTTGCTGGACACAGGTTCCCAGATTTCATCTATACCGTATATCCTTTATAAGAGGTACTGGGCTGATGCAGATATTGATAAAGGGCCCTCTGATGTTGAACTAGATATATGGGCCAGTAATGGTAAGTTGGTACCGAAACTAGGATTCAGGGAGATGACCATAAAGATTGGTAAAGTAGAATTGAAGAAACAGGGTATAATTGTTGTTGATGTTGACCGGCGGAACTGTGAACCAACTGTATTGATAGGAATGAATGTGTTAGAGAACTGCTTTTCCGAAGTTAATTCTGTCTTACAGCAAATTGCTGAAACTGCCCAATCCTGCCAGCAGAGAGTTCTCCAAAGGGAAATAAAAGTATTGATGTTAAGGCAACAGGTAGAAGTTGCAGGTGGAGAAATCGGCAGTGTGAGGGTAAGTGATCCAATATCTATTGTAATCCCACCAAAAACAGAAATGCTGGTATGGTGTAGAGCAGCCATTGGTACTAAGGGACGAGATTATCAAGCCTTAATAGAACCAGTATACACCGACAGCAGGCCCACTATACTCACAGCACGAGGGGTAGTCGAGGTACACCGGGGACGAGTGCCGGTACGACTTTTGAACTGTGGAGAGGAAGAGGTCACTTTGCCAAGGTATGCTACAGTGGCAAAGCTATATACTGTTGACAACAATGCCATAACAACCATTGAGCCCTTAGAACCAACCTGTCAGGTGGAAGGCAACGGCTCAGACGGAGAATTGGAGGATTGGTGTCAACAGCTACACGTGGGCATAAATTCAACACCTACCCATCAAAAACAAGGGGTGTATAGGCTAGTGACGGAATATGAACAAGTCTTCAGTAAACACCCATTGGACTTCGGACGGATAGAAGGGGTAGAACACACAATCCCCACCAGTGACCATCCCGCAATAAAAGAAAGATATAGACCCATACCGCCCGCTCACTATCAATGTGCAAAAGATATGCTGAGGGAGATGAAACAGGCCGGGGTAATAAGAGACAGCTGTAGCCCCTGGGCGGCCCCTCTAGTGCTTGTCAAAAAAAAGGACGGAACCATGAGAATGTGCGTAGACTACCGGCGGATTAATAACATCACCCATAAAGACGCCTACCCCTTGCCTAGGATAGAAGAGTCCTTGACTGCTTTGAAATCTGCTAATTATTTTTCCACCTTAGACTTAACAAGCGGGTATTGGCAAGTCCCTGTGGCTGAGAGAGATAAGGAAAAGACGGCATTCACCACACCAATGGGTCTATGTGAATTTAATCGCATGCCATTCGGACTCTGCAACGCATCCGGTACCTTCCAGCGGCTGATGGAATGCTGCCTCGGACACAAGAACTTCGAGACCGTCCTCCTGTACCTAGATGATGTGATCGTCTACTCAAAGACTTACGAACAACACTTAATAGACCTGGCAGAAGTGTTCGAAGCCTTATCCAGGTATGGCATGAAAATCAAGCCATCCAAAAGTCACCTTCTCAAGCCAAAGGTACAGTACCTGGGACACATCGTGAGTTCGGAGGGAGTAGCACCGGATCCCGAGAAAATAAGCGCCATAAGGGATTGGCCAAGACCTACCAGCGCAAAAGAAGTGAGACAATTCCTGGGATTGGTGGGTTACTATCGCAGATTTATAAAAGGATTTACCAAGTTGGCAGCACCCTTGCAAGACGCCTTGGTAGGGCAGACGAAGAAATCTTCAAACCGAAACCCTCCTTTTCAGTGGAACGATGAAAGGGAAGACTCCTTTGAACAACTAAAGAAGGCACTAACCGGAGAAGAGGTTCTGGCATACCCAGATTACCATCAACCTTTCATCCTCTACACCGATGCCAGTAATGTGGGACTAGGAGCGGTGCTGTCACAAAAGCAAGAAGGTCGGGAGAAAGTCATCGCCTTTGCAAGTAGAAAGCTCCGGCCTACTGAAAGAAATCCAGAAAATTATAGCTCCTTCAAATTGGAACTACTGGCAGTAGTTTGGGCTGTGACTGAACGTTTCAAACACTATCTGGCTGCTGCAGAATTTATTGTCTATACTGACAACAATCCGTTGACCCACCTGGACACAGCCAAATTAGGTGCGTTAGAACAGCGATGGATAGCCTGGTTATCTAATTACAACTTCAAGATCAAGTATCGAGCAGGTCGCAAGAATGGAAATGCCGATGCCCTATCCCGGATGCCACACTTGAGAGATGTAGAAGAAGAAACGGGGGAGCTTGAAGAAATTGAACTACCAGCCTTCCATCATCCCAAGGCAAAACATCATCAGTCAAGTACCTATCAGAAACAACAAGAGGTGAATTTTAATCCGTTAGCACACCATAGATGGGCTGACACCCAAGACAGCAATCCGGCTGTGAAGTTGATGAAGGAACTGTTAACTGAGCAAAGTGCATATCCCGATGAGGATGCCCCAGAAGAGACGCATCAACTCTGGAAGGAGAGAGGCAAAATGTTCCTGTATCAAGGGAAGCTCTGTAGAAGGTACACCAATCCAAAAACACATGAATTGGTTTGGCAGATTATCGTGCCTAAACAAGATGTCAAGATGGTCCTCGAAGCTTACCATAATGGTGCTGGTCACTTCGGTTGGAAAAAGTTAGAAGCACTTCTAAGAGAAAGATTTTATTGGGTCGGGATGAGAAAATCAATCGAACAGTGGTGCAGAAATTGTGGCCCGTGCAACCTCAGAAGAAACGATCAAAAGAAGCAAAGAGCACCACTGCAGCCCATAATCACCAAACAACCACTTGAACTTGTAGCCATAGACCACGTGAAGTTAATACCAAGCCGGTCCGGCTATGTCTATGCCTTGACCATCGTGGACCATTATTCACGCTTCTTGGTAGTAGTACTCGTAAAAGATCTGTCATCAAAAACAGCAGCCAAAGCATTCCAAACGTACTTTTGTAGACCCCATGGATATCCGGAACAGGTTCTCACCGACCAAGGTACAGCCTTTGAATCAGAGATCTTCAGAGAATTCTGTAATATGTATGGTTGCAAAAAGATCAGGACGACGGCCTATCATCCACAAACAAACGGCTTATGCGAGAAGATGAACCATATTGTAGTAGAACTACTAAAGACTTTACCTGAGGCAGAAAGGAATCAATGGCCAGAGAAATTGCCTGACTTGGTGGATCTGTATAATCATGTCCCAGTGAGCTCCACCAACTGCACCCCAGCTTACCTTATGCGTGCAAGACCCGGCCAATTACCAATCGATCTAGAAATGGGAATTCTGAAACCAGACGCAGAAGTTCAAGACTCCAATTGGGATATCATACGGCAAAAGCAGTATCGCCAAGTGCAAGAGAGTGTGGAAAGAAGCCTTCAGCAAACTAGAGAAAGACAAGAGCGAACTTTCAACCAGAATGCTCTAGCGACCCCATTAAGACCGGGTGATCAAGTGCTCAAGAGAAACCGTCGAACCAATAAACTAGACAATCAGTTGGAAGCCGTACCCTACACAGTTTTACCAACAAGAATGGATAATCCTAAAATGTGTCTCATTAGCAAAAATGGAGGCTTAACATCTGTATTAGTGTCAAGAGACAATCTTAAATTGTGTCCGGAAGCATTGAAAGAGCCAGAAGTTGTCCAGCCAGAATCAGAAGTTATTCAACCCATACAGGTTCAACCAGTAAAGGAAAAAGAAGAGGAAATGTATCACACCTGTATAGGAGACTTTCCCAAAACCCTACTAACATACCATGGTGCAGTAGTGGTTCCCATGGTGGCCTTTTACCCAACACCGAACCCAATACCAGAAGTCCCAAGACAGGAAGAGGCTGACCCCGTACTACAGGAGGTTCCAGGCCAGGAAGAACAGATTCCTGATCAGAGTAATCCCATTCACGGTGGACTTGCCAACTCCATAGTTATGGAATTATCTTTAGCAGAGCGGGCAGATACTACATCCGCAGTAGACAGTAGTACTCCACATGAAGAGATACCGCTATTACGTAGATCACAGCGTAGTACCCAGGGTCAATTACCGGCCAGGTATGCAGATTACCAACTATAAAGCTCATAATGTGAATTGTATATATGTTATGCCGTATATAGTTAAACAGAAAATGTAGTATAGTCATTGTTATCAGTCTGCAACGTTTAAGCCCAGTACCTACAGAGACTTGTCTGTATGAACTTCTTGCATATTCTTGAACTTGTTATCAGCCCGGAGGCACTAAATCAAAGCTCCGGAAAGACTGCTTTTTGAACTTTGCTTTTTGCTCTTTTTGAACTTTCTTTAGACTTTATATTGACAACTTCGTTGGAAAAATGGAACTAAATTCCTGGACACAAAGTGCAGTGCCTTTCCTAGTACCTTCAAGGATAGGACTGTATTAATGGACGCTATTTGAAGTGACTTTTTACAGAACTCTATTTTTGTTTCCTTGAGTGGTTTTTGTAACTTTTCATTTTTAAGACTCTGTACATATTAATTGTTATTTCAAAATGTTATCGTCCCACAGTCCCGGAGTACTGTTCTTAACTAAGGGGGAATGTGGCACCCCTAGGGGTATTTGCCACAAAAATAGTTACTGACAGTAAATACAAATACTAAATTAGCAAGACTGCACTACCACCTCCGGCCAGAAGGGGGAGCTCCAGAGACTCCCCTTGATCCATTCTGGTCTGAGAAGAAGAAATGGCAGTTGGGCTAAGGAGCTGATAGTGAGAGGTCATACAGCTGAATTTCTAACAGCCCTATGACGGTTTCCAGGCCCAAATCACCGGCCTGAGGAGAAAAGGGACAGAGAAAAAGGACATTGTGAGAACCGGGTAGCATTAATCACTACCCAGAACAGGCGCAAAGACGGATACCGGATCCGTGGCTGTATTCATTATATATAATACAGCAACCGGAAAAACGTGAGGTGATATCAGCTTCACTAGGGCCGGACGCAGCAACAGACACAGAGTTCAGCGGTACTCCTGGAGGGGGTAAGCCGATAAAAGGACTCGGGTTGCCCGTCGAACCAGGGCCCAGAGGGGACAGATTGGGCCGGCAGCCAGTTCACATACAGCAGCAGGGCCACACAGAAATTGCGTACAATAAGAGGCGAAGACCCCGGCAGGGTCAAAGTAACTCAGAGTTCCCATACAGACTCCGGTGACAGGACTGGTTGTAAATCCTTTTATGTTAAAGTAAACTGGTTAAACGTTTCAGTGCCTCAGTCTTTCATTTGGACAATAGCCATCTATCCAGGATCGGGATCATCACCGCTGGGAGAACCTGCTGCTGATCAAGTAAGTGCCTGTCCCCTCACGATACCCCTTACACTGTGCATTGCCTGAGGCCACAGCACCGGGTCAAGCCACCCGTGACATCCCCCTCAAGAGACAGACCCCATTGGTCCGGTGCTGGGTATCCCGGTCTCCTGGGCGTCACATAAGCGACTGGGGAATGAATGAGACGGAGCGGGCGCAGGCTCAGTAACCAGAGGTGATGTCACTGAGCCTGAGCTGCCTCATATCCTGGCCTGAGGTAACCTCTAAATCATGGGAAAATGCCAGGGAAGAGGTTACCGCATGTAATTTATCTATTTTATCTATTCTATCAATCCATCTATTCTATCTATTCATTCTATCTACAGGAAGTTGTTTTTTTTCTCTGTGTGCACTCAAATTTATTGGCATGCACAAAGAGAAAAAAACTCATGAAAAAATTGCACCAAATACGCAGCAAAAACACCGCAAAAAAAAGACCAAAAACACACCTAAACCCGCTTTTTTGGTGCAGCTTCTTTCTTGCCAAGATGATCAGGTATTGCTGCAGAAAAAAACGCAGCAAAAACACCCTGCATGAACTTACCCCTAAAGGAAAGGCAAAGTTTAAATTGAACTTGTCATCAGCAAAAACACTATTAACCTGCAGATATGGGCTTCATCTGCAGGTGAATACCTGTCCGGCTGTAACGCCACTGAGATTATACCTTTTTCTTCGGCGTTACTTTTGCATGTCTCTGCTTTAACCCTTGCTCCTCTCCCCCTAACTTGCAGGGATACTGTTGTCTTTTACCTGTATGGACGCTGCTCAGTTCCCTGTCACCGCTGCGTAGCTGTACATGTGCTGTGATGTCTTTGCTCTGCTGCATGGCCACTCGCATGTGCGGTCCCTGGCTTCTGCTGTAGAAGCTAGCCACAGCTTGCAAGGTCCTCTGCAGCTGATGCATGACTTTCCATGTGTGTCCAGGCTAGCAGTCGCTACCAGGTGCCCTAAGCCACAGTTTCTGTGCTGACTGTGGTGTAATGATTTCTGTTTGTGCTTAGGGTGCGAGCGGCCACACCTACCCTGCTTTTATTAGGGTTTGAGTGTGCACCTGTGTTGCCTCCTCAGCTTATTGCTGAGGAGCAGCTCCTATATAAACTCCCTCTTTCCTGTTGGGCATTGCCAGAGCATTGCATTGTGTTTCTGTGTCTTGCCTTGTGAGGTATCCAGGTACCGTTCTGTCAGCAGTATGTTCTGGGAGAGCTGATACCTGTCTCTCGCCTGTTCTGGGGGCAGAGTACCCAGATCCACCTTCCTGGAGGCTGTATATCCAGATCTGTTTGTGTTTCGTTTTTCCGCCTAATCTGGGGGCAGAGTACCCAGATTCGCCTTTCCTGGAGGCTGTATATCCAGATCCGTTTGTGTTTCGTTTTTCCGCCTAATCTGGGGGCCGAGTACCCAGACCCGCCTATCCTGGAGGCTGCATATCCAGTACCTGATCCTGTCTGAGCAGTGTCCGTTGTGTTGCGTTCCAGAAGTCCTTTTGTGTCTGACACCCCACACCCAGTGACTGAACTTTCAGGACTCATCTTTTAAAGATGGAGTTCGGTTTTCTTGCTGAGCTCTTACTATGCTGTGCTCAGCCTTCCATGCGGTGCTAAGTCCGTCTGGCCCAGTTCCAGTCTGGTGGTGCTTGCACCATCACGCTTGAGTTCCTTCCTAGGTCCGATGCCCGGAGCCTCATGGCCGTAGATTGGAACCTGATAACCTCCGCTACCTGGTCCTGTGCCATCTGTGTCCCAGCCAATGACCTGGGCTGCCATGCCAGTGTCCCAGATGTCTATCCGGTATTCCTGATGTCCAGCCTGTGTCTGATGTCCTGATGTCCTTCCTGTGTCCGATGACCAGAT
The DNA here is from genome assembly GCF_032444005.1 of Ranitomeya imitator. NCBI lineage: Eukaryota > Metazoa > Chordata > Amphibia > Anura > Dendrobatidae > Ranitomeya > Ranitomeya imitator. Next base: position 56,339,973 of record NC_091291.1, read on the forward strand.
GCCCTGGGCTGCCACGCCCATGCCTGTGTCCCAACCTATGATCTGGGCTGCCACGCCAGTGTCCCAGATGTCTATCCAGTATTCCTCATGTCCTTCCTGTGTCCGATGACCAGCTGCCCTGGGCTGCCACGCCAGTGTCCCAACCTATGACCTGGGCTGCCACACCAGTGTCCCAGGTGTCTATCCGGTATTCCTGATGTCCTTCCTGTGTCCGATGTCCTGATTCCCTGGGCTGCCATGCCAGTAAGCCTGTGCCAGATGACCCTGAACTGCATCAACCCATGATGACCCGTGCCATCGTCTGACATCTGTCCAAGGTCGGTGTCTGATGTTCTCCTGCTGAGCCTGTGCTGCGCTTAAGACCTGAGAGAGAGGCCTTCCTAGTAAGCCCATGCCAGATGACCCTGGACAGCATCAACCCATGATGACCCTTGCCATCGTCAGAAGTCCGTCTTAGGTCGGTGTCTGATGTTCTCCCGCTGAGCCTGTGCTGCGCCTGGGGCCTGAGAGAGAGGCTGTCCTAGCATGCCCGTGCCAGATAACCCTGGACTTCATCAACCCATGATGTCCTCCTGCCTTCGCCTGTTGTCCTGAGACGTGTACTCTACTCTGATGTGTGGAATCGGGATCCTGACATTGTTTTGTTATGTCGTGTTTTCATTTGAGTAAACATTGTTTCTTCATACCTGAAGTTGTGCGGTGTAATCTAGTTCTGCATATCGCCATCTTGTCCAGATGCTCAGCTGCCACAGAACCTGCTCACTGCCCTTCCCTAGTCTGGGTAGGTCCAGGTAACTATGTGGTCCAGTGGGTCCACATTCCTTTCCCACTAGGGAACGTGGAGACGTTGGCTCGGTCGCTTCTGCGGTTGCAGCCGTAACACCGGCATCTCCACACAGCCAAATGCTTATTCCCCCCACAGCTTTCTGGATTCAGTCACGGGGGTTGCATCCGCACTGGTTCAGTCACCACTCTGAGAACACAAAGTGGCGGTGATGTAACCATGCCCACAACCATTGGATTGAGGCCAGCTGTCAGTAAGTGCCAGGGGCGCAGTTACAGCAGCAGCCGCTCGGTGACTGAACCGGTGCTAGCTCCACTCCATGACTGACACCGGAACGCTGTGGGGGAAATAAAGTTCATTTTCTCCCCACAGCGTTCGGCTACATGCAGGCTCCGTACAGGTTAGTAACGCTATTAACATGCAGATTAAGCCCATATCTACAGGTTAATAGCATTTTTTCTGGTGGCAGGTTCCCTTTAACTGAGGAATTGCTGGAATTTTTTAATATATATTTCTATATTAAGTGCTGTTTTAATTTATCCAATGAAAGTTGAAAGGTGTAATAAATACTGAGTGGCAAACTGTGAAAAAATATATTTTATTAGTGCTTGTCTAAGTAATTTGCAAACTCTTGACTCAGCATTGCTGGGCTGACACAAGCTTGGGCACCCTAATATTATTTGGTTCTTGAAGATCTCAATCTTCTAACTACAGAAGAGAACACTATAAAAGGTTGTTCCTAAGGAAACTAAAATTGTCCATGAACAGGCTTTATTACAAAGTCTGTGTATACCTTTTATGACAAAGTCCCTCATTGCAAGTGTCAGGAGTGGATTTGAAATACTGCCAATAATATGATTTCCCCTTGGACTAACATGCTACCTACAAAATAAGTAAACAATTTTTAGTTTTTTCAGGATTATTACACCCCCAGGTTTAAATTATGGAAGTGTGAATCCCAGAAGAAAAAAGTGAACGTATCTTTACATAATACTGTGGTATTGCAGACTGACTACAATGTCTGGATTCTGTCAAATTCATTTACTTAAAGTATATCTGTTCTCTGTAGTTTGTGGACATAGAATGATGGAGGACTTGTTGTAGTTGTGATATATGTCATAGTTTATGTCTGTATGGATGCTTTTATGCTGCATTAGTGGTTGCAGCAGGTAGTGCTAGCAATTTACCACTAATTGCTTTAGATTTCCTTGACTTGTTATTGCTTCAACTTGCAAGATACAGTAGCAACAAACCGGACCGCTAATCACATGTAATAGCACCAAAAATCCAGTCTCATGGAATGCAAAATTGGAGAAGACACTGCATGAATATAATTATAATAAGGGAAGAGTAGACAGCAGCATAACTCGGATGCGGATGGCAACGCAATGCTCGAACTAGCCATAGACTCTACCGACCCGAACGTGACATCTGCATAGAAAAAATAAAAAACGGGGTTTGTTACCATGTTAGCCAGTTGAAAAAAGTTAAAAGGTATCGTAACTACTAGAATATAAGAAAAAATAACATTTTCCCCACAAAAATTTAATTTTGGCCCCAAATGTTGCATTTTCATAACGGTAACAGGAGACATTGCAGCATACAGTTTGTTGTGCAATTTCTCCTGAGTACGCCGATACCCCATATGTGGGGGAATACTACCTTTGAGGCACAGTGCAAAGCTCAGAAGGGAAGAAGCCCATACTGGAGTTCAAATATTGCTGGAATGGTTTGCGGGTCACATGTCACATTGGCAGAGCCCTTGAAGTCCCAGAACAACAGAAATCCCAAATATGTGAACTCATTTTACAAACTACACTCCCCAATGTATTCATTTAGTGGTGCAGTGATCATATTGACACCACATGTGCCTCACATAAGTTTATACCACTGAGCGGTGAAGAAAGACTAAATTACATTTTTACCACTAAAATGTTGGTTTAGCCCCATGTTTTTAATTTTTTACAAACTACACCTTCATCTAAGGGTGCAGTGATCATATTGACACCACGAGTGTGTCATAGAACTTTATACCATTAAGCGTTGAAGAAAAAACAACTACATTTTTACGGCCAAAATACTTTTTTAGTCCCAGATTTTACATTTTCACACAAGAAGTGGGTAAAAATGGCACCACAATTTGTCCCACAATTTCTACTGAACGTGGCAATACCCCATATGTGGCTTTGCAGTACTGCTTAATCATACGAAGAGACTCGGGAGGAAGGTGTGAAAACCATGCTTGATCCCTGCTCTGACAGGCAGGGTCTCCGGTGTGTCACTTCACTCACCCATTCTGCAGTCGGCAGTGGCGTATCTAGGGGGGGGCAGCCGGGGCATTTGCCCCGGGCGCAGCCGGCAGGGGGGCGCAGTCGGGCCGCCTAATGCGGCGGTCCGCAGTGTCTCCCCCGGCGGCTGCATTCTGCCGCCCCCCGCACTGGGAGTCAGCTGTTCTCTGTGCCGACTGTCAAGCTGACAGCCGGCACAGAGAAGCTGCAGAGTGTCGGCTCCCAGTGTGTGCAGAGGGGGAGGGGAGCCCCTGCAGAATGGCTGCGGCGGGCAGGGAGAAATCCCTGCAGCTCCACTGCCCAGCCGCACGATCTGTCTTCTTCCTGCTTCCTCTCACACAGACGCGCCGCTGGATGACGTCATCATTCAGCGGCCGGCTGTGTCAGAGGATGGCGATGGAGCTGCTGCGCAGAGCGCGAGGAGAGGTGAGAGGAGTGTGTGTATGTGAGTGTGTGTATGTGTGTGAATGTGAGTGTGTATGTGTGTGAATATGTGTGAGTGTGTGTGAGTGTGTGAATGTATGTGTGTGTGTGTGTGAATGTGTGTGTGTGTGTGAATGTATGTGTGTGTGTGTGAATGTGTGTGAGTGTGTGTATGTGAGTGTGTGCGTACGTGTGTGTCTCAGTATTGTGTGTGTGTATCGCGCTGCAGGGGAATGTGCAGAGAAGTGAATGGTGTGTGTGGGGGGGGAGGAGAGGGCAATGATGGGGCTGACGGGGGGCATATGCCCTTGGAGGGGGGGAAGGGGCCAAAATGAATTCTTGCCCCGGGTGCCAGAAACGCTGGATACACCTCTGGCAGTCGGTTCCCCCTTCACAGGCTTTGCATGCTTCTAGCCGGGCTTCCAGCCATATCTTTAGAGCACACATGAGTGCGCTCCCCCCCTTTAAAGGACTAGCGTGTGCACTTGCTATTTCCTCCCCAGCAAATGGCTAAGAGAGATTAGGTATATATTGCTTCCTCTCCACAGGGGAGGTGCATGAGCAACCTTCCTGTTTTCTGTCCATGATGTGTAAGGTTGCATACCAGTCCCTGCTGCACTCTGGTGCAAATCCCTACCTGCTGCAATCTGATGCAGACCCTGCCTGCTGCACTCTGATGCAAATCCCTGCCTGTTGCACTCTGATGCAAACTTTGTCTGTTGCACTCTGATGCAAACTCTGTCTGCTGCATTCTGATGTGAACTCTGTCTGCTGCACTCTGATGCGAACTCTGCCTGATGCTCCATCCAGTCTGTCCTCTGGGTCCAGCTGCTGCGCGTCCATTGCTCTGCCATGGAGTGGCACCTGGCGTTTATCAGGAGCCAAGTCTAACCTCTCCATCAGAGGCTCTAGTGAAGAGTCAGGTGCTTGCTTAGTCATACCCCTCCAGGCTCTCCATGGTCTGTGACACAGTGGTTCCACAAACCATGTCCATGACAGTTTGCTCAGGCTATGGACCCCACTGGATCCCAGATCCTGCCTGTTCGGGCCATGTACCAGGAGCTCTGCCAGCATAAAGATGCACAGGAAGAGCTGTCCATAAAGTTGCAGTCCATAACCAACAAGTTGGAGGCCTTAAACACCTCTCCAGAGTTCCTGCATGTTGAAGCAGCCGTGTCTTTTCCAGAGACTTTCCAGACAGTTTGCATAGTTTGAGATCCAGGTCCCCGACTTTCAGCTCCGCAATGCTTTGAATCCATTATTGGAGAGAGGACTCCATCATCTCCAATTTATCCATATTCTTGAAAGCCTTTTGCAAAGTATTCGATGAACCTGGGCGAACCACCTCTGCAGCTTCTGTTCTTCTTCGCTTATGCCATTCCAACCCGCCTGTGGGACAATATGCAGTACGCTTCCGTACTCGGGCATCCGAGCTTGGTTGGAATAATAAAGCAGTGGTGGCAACATTCTGGGAGGGCTTTTCTGGAGACATAAAGGATGAGCTAGCTGGTCGAGACTTACCAACTACCTTCGACAACCTGATCTCCCTCGCCATCCGTATAGACCTTCGTTTGCGTGAGCGCACCTGTGAGGTGGCACGTAAAAGAGGACCGCAGAGCCTGGCTCCATTTTTTCAAAGGCCGCTTGTTCCTTCACCCTCCCCTGTCACGGACTCATCTGAACTCAGGCAGATCGACCACCTTGCCCTTGCTAGACGGCGACTGAGGGATTGACGTGCTAAAGGCCAGTGCCTGTATTGTGCAGACATGGGTCTCTCCATTCGAGTCTTCCTTCTCCTGACCCTTACTGTGGCCGTGACAACCGGTGAATCTCAATTTGTTGAGTTGGCATGTTTGGATTCCGGGGCAGACAGAAATTTTATCCTCCAGGCTGTAGTATATCGATTCCAAATCCCAGTTCATCAGCTCAAGAACCCCCTGGCAATAACCTCTGTCAATGGGAGAACTTTTCGGGAGACGGTTCGTCTGGCTACTGAGCTGCTTGAGGTCCATATTGGGAAGCTTCATGCTGAGAGGATTGTCTTCTATGTTTTTTTCCCACACGTCTCATGCCTTTCTCTTAGGCCTACCATGGCTATGACAGCACAAACCTGTGATGGACTGGAGAACTGGAGAGGTGCTCCGCTGGGGACATTCCTGTCATGAGAAGTGTCTGGCTCAAGTACGTTCGGCTAAGGCACTGTCTTGTCCAGCATCGCTGCCCGGTTTGCCATCTGCTTATTGGTCCTTTGTCAATGTATTTGACAAGAAGGAAGCAGAGACTTTGCTGCCCCACAGGCCATGTGACTTCCATATCGACTTGATTCCCGGATCTACACCCCTAGAGGCAGAATTTACCCTCTGTCCCCAGCTGAGACTCAAGCTATATCAGACTACATTCAGGAGAATTTGACCAGGGGGCTCATTCAGACGTTCTCACCTGCTGGGGCCAGGTTTTTCTTAGTTAAAAAAGACGGATTACTCTGACCCTGTATAGACTATCGAGGCCTCAACCAGATCACGATGAAAAATAAATACCCTATCCCATTGATCCCTGGGTTGTTTGACCGATTAAAAGGCGCCAAGATCTTCACCACATTAGATTTGAGTGGCGCCTGCAATCTAGTCCGCATTCACCAGGGAGACAAATGGAAGACAGCTTTAACCCCTTTCTGACATCGGACGTACTATCCCGTCCATGTGGGGTGGGCCCCTATGACCATGGACGGGATAGTACGTCCAGCGCGATCGGCGGCGCTCACGGGGGGAGCGCCGCCGATCGCGGCCGGGTGTCAGCTGCCTATCGCAGCTGACATCCGGCACTATGTGCCAGGAGTGGTCACGGACCGGCCCCGGCACATTAACCCCCGGCACACCGCGATCAAAGATGATCGCGATGTGCCGGCGGTACAGGGAAGCACCGCGCAGGGAGGGGGCTCCCTGCGGGCTTCCCTGAGCCCCCCGCAGCAACGCGATGTGATCGCGTTGCTGCGAGGGTCTCACCTCCCTCCCTGCTCCCTCCAGCCCCGGATCCAAGATGGCCACGGATCCGGGTCCTGCAGGGAGGGAGGTGGCTTCACAGAGCCTGCTCAGAGCAGGCACTGTGAAGGCTGCAGCGCTGCATGTCAGATCAGTGATCTGACAGAGTGCTGTGCAAACTGTCAGATCACTGATCTGTGATGTCCCCCCCTGGGACAAAGTAAAAAAGTAAATAAAAAAAATTTCAAATGTGTAAAAAAAAAAATAAAAAAAAATATTCCAAAATAATGAAAAAAAAAAAAATATTATTCCCATAAATACATTTCTTTATCTAAATAAAAAAAAAAAAACAATAAAATACACATATTTAGTATCGCCGCATCCGTAACGGCCCGACCTATAAAACTGGCCCACTAGTTAACCCCTTCAGTAAACACCGTAAGAAAAAAAAAAAAAAACGAGGCAAAAAACAACGCTTTATTATCATACCGCCGAACAAAAAGTGGAATAACACGCGATCAAAAGGACAGATATAAATAACCATGGTACCGCTGAAAGCGTCATCTTGACCCGCAAAAAACAAGCCGCAATACAGCATCATCAGCAAAAAAGTAAAAAAGTTATAGTCCTGAGAATAAAGCGATGCCAAAATAATTATTTTTTCTATAAAATAGTTTTTATCGTATAAAAGCGCCAAAACATAAAAAAATGATATAAATGAGGTGTCGCTGTAATCGTACTGACCCGAAGAATAAAACTGCTTTATCAATTTTACCAAACGCGGAACGGTATAAACGCCTCCCCAAAAGAATTTCATGAATAGCTGGTTTTTGGTCATTCTGCCTCACAAAAATCGGAATAAAAGCGATCAAAAAATGTCACGTGCTCGAAAATGTTACCAATAAAAACGTCAACTCGTCCCGCAAAAAACAAGACCTCACATGACTCTGTGGACCAAAATATAGAAAAATTATAGCTCTCAAAATGTGGTAACGCAAAAAATATTTTTTGCAATAAAAAGCGTCTTTCAGTGTGTGACGGCTGCCAATCATAAAAATCCGCTAAAAAACCCGCTATAAAAGTAAATCAAACCCCCCTTCATCACCCCCTTAGTTAGGGAAAAATTAAAAAAATGTATTTATTTCCATTTTCCCATTAGGACTAGGGTTAGAGTTAGGGCTAGGGTTAGGATTAGGGCTAGGGCTAGGGTTAGGGCTAGGGTTAGGGCTAGGGTTAGGGTTAGGGCTAGGGTTAGGGCTAGGGTTAGGGCTAGGGTTAGGGCTAGGGTTAGGGCTAGGGTTAGGGCTAGGGTTAGAGCTAGGGCTAGGGTTAGAGCTAGGGTTAGGGCTAGGGTTAGGGTTAGGGTTAGGGCTAGGGTTAGGGCTAGGGTTAGAATTAGGGTTAGGGCTAGGGCTACAGTTTGGGTTGGGGCTAAAGTTACAGTTAGGGTTTAGATTACATTTACGGTTGGGAATAGGATTGGGATTAGGGTTAGGGGTGTGTCAGGGTTAGAGGTGTGGTTAGGGTTACTGTTGGGATTAGGGTTAGGGGTGTGTTTGGATTAGGGTTTCAGTTATAATTGGGGGGTTTCCACTGTTTAGGCACATCAGGGGCTCTCCAAACGCGACATGGCGTCCGATCTCAATTCCAGCCTATTTTGCGTTGAAAAAGTAAAACAGTGCTTCTTCCCTTCCGAGCTCTCCCGTGTGCCCAAACAGGGGTTTACCCCAACATATGGGGTATCAGCGTACTCAGGACAAATAGGACAATAACTTTTGGGGTCGAATTTCTCCTGTTACCCTTGGGAAAATACAAAACTCGGGGCTAAAACATATTTTTTGTGGGAAAAAAAAAGATTTTTTATTTTCACGGCTCTGCGTTATAAACTGTAGTGAAGCACTTGGGGGTTCAAAGTTCTCACAACACATCTAGATTAGTTCCCTGGGGGATCTAGTTTCCAGTACGGGGTCACTTGTGGGGGGTTTCTACTGTTTAGGTACATTAGGGGTTCTGCAAACGCAATGTGACGTCTGCAGACCATTCCATCTAAGTCTGCATTCCAAATGGCGCTCCTTCCCTTCCGAGCTCTGCCATGCGCTCAAACGGTGGTTTCCCCCAATATACGGGGTATCAGCGTACTCAGGACAAATTGGACAACAACTTTTGGGGTCGAATTTCTCCTCTTACCCTCGGGAAAATACAAAACTGGGGGCTAAAAAATAATTTTGGGGGGAAAGATTTTTTTTTTAATTTTCACGGCTCTGTGTTACAAACTGTAGTGAAACACTTGGGGGTTCAAAGCTATCACAACACATCTAGATGAGTTCCTTAGGGGGTCTAGTTTCCAAAATGGTGTCACTTGTGGGAGGTTTCTACTGTTTAGGTACATTAGGGGCTCTGCAAATGCAATGTGACACCTGCAGACCATTCCATCTAAGTCCTCATTCCAAATGGAGCTCCTTCCCTTCCGAGCCCTCCCATGCGCCCAAACAGTGGTTCCCCCCACATATGGTGTATCATCGCACTCAGGACAAATTGGGCAACAAATTTTGGGGTCCAATTTCTCCTGTTACCCTCTGGAAAATACAAAACTGGGGGCTAAAAAATAATTTTTGTGGGAAAAAATTTTTGTTTTATTTTTACGGCTCTCCATTATAAACTTCTGTGAAGCCCTTGGTGGGTCAAAGCGCTCAGCACATATCTAAATAAGTTCCTAAGGGGGTCTACTTTCCAAAATGGTGTCACTTGTGGGGGGTTTCTACTGTTTAGGTACATTAGGGGCTCTGCAAACGCAATGTGACACCTGCAGACCATTCCATCTAAGTCTGCATTCAAATGGCACTCCTTCCCTTCTGAGCCCTCCCATGTGCCCAAACAGTGGTTCCCCCCACATATGGTGTATCATCGCACTCAGGACAAATTGGGCAACAAATTTTGGGGTCCAATTTCTCCTGTTACCCTCAGGAAAATACAAAACTAGGGGCTAAAAAAATAATTTTTGTGGGAAAAAAATTTTGTTTTATTTTTACGGCTCTGCATTATAAACTTCTGTGAAGCACTTGGTGGGTCAAAGTGCTCACCACACCTCTAGATAAGTTCCTTAGGGGGTCTACTTTCCAAAATGGTGTCATTTGTGGGGGGTTTCAATGTTTAGGCACATCAGTGGCTCTATAAACGCAACATGGCGTCCCATCTCAATTCCTGTCAATTTTGCTTTGAAAAGTCAAACGGCGCTCCTTCCCTTCCGAGCTCTCCCATCCGCCCAAACAGTGGTTTACCCCCACATATGGGGTATCAGCGTACTCAGGACAAATTGTACAACAACTTTTGGGGTCCAATTTCTTCTCTTACCCTTGGGAAAATAAAAAATTGGGGGCAAAAAGATAATTTTTGTGAAAAAATATGATTTTTTATTTTTACGGTTCTACATTATAAACTTCTGTGAAGCACTTGGTGGGTCAAAGTGCTCACCACACCTCTAGATAAGTTCCTTAGGGGGTCTACTTTCCAAAATGGTGTCACTTGTGGGGGGTTTCAATGTTTAGGCACATCAGTGGCTCTTCAAACGCAACATGACGTCCCATCTCAATTCTAGTCAATTTTGCATTGAAAAGTCAAACGGCGCTCCTTCCCTTCCGAGCTCTCCCATCCGCCCAAACAGTGGTTTACCCCCACATATGGGGTATCAGCGTACTCAGGACAAATTGTACAACAACTTTTGGGTCCAATTTCTTCTCTTACCCTTGGGAAAATAAAAAATTGGGGGCGAAAAGATAATTTTTGTGAAAAAATATGATTTTTTATTTTTACGGTTCTACATTATAAACTTCTGTGAAGCACTTGGTGGGTCAAAGTGCTCACCACACCTCTAGATAAGTTCCTTAGGGGGTCTACTTTCCAAAATGGTGTCACTTGTGGGGGGTTTCAATGTTTAGCCACATCAGGGGCTCTCCAAATGAAACATGGCGTCCCATCTCAATTCCAGTCAATTTTGCATTGAAAAGTCAAATGGCACTCCTTCGCTTCCGAGCTCTGCCATGCGCCCAAACTGTGGTTTACCCCCACATGTGGGGTATTGGCATACTCAGGACAAATTGTACAACAATGTTTGGGGTCCATTTTCTCCTGTTACCCTTGGTAAAATAAAACAAATTGGAGCTGAATTAAATTTTTTGTGAAAAAAAGTTAAATGTTCATTTTTATTTAAACATTCAAAAAATTTCTGTGAAGCACCAGAAGGGTTAATAAACTTCTTCTATTGTAAGCGCAGTCCCCCCACATGTGGTGCTGAAGCCCCATTCATTTCTGGAAAGAAGGAATGAATATTCTTTTTTTTGTTTGTTTGTTTTTTGTTTTTAAAATAAAGTTGCTGGTAATCTGCCCCCTCCCACCCCCTGTGCGCCCCTCCCCCCCCCCGCTGGCTTTAAAATACTTACCCAGCTCCCTCGGCGCTTACATCCTCTCAGCGTCGCTGCTTGTCCTGTATGAGCGGTCACGTGGTGCCGCACATTACAGTGATGAATACGCGGCTCCACCTCCCATAGGGGTGGAGCCGCATATTCATTACTGTAATAAGTACTTTTATGAGGAGACATGTTGGCATTGATATTTGCTTTAGAAAGGGGTTTTCACATGAACAAAAGTTCATTTTAAAAATTGTCTGTGTCTGACCGTGTACCGAACATACCACAGCTCCTTGGCAGGGGAGGAAGCAAGAGACAATACTCACATTACAGGAGGAGATCGCAAAGGATGCATTTTTTGAGGTAAAATATTTTTTTAAAACAGTCAGTGAAATATTTTACCTCACAAAATGAATCCACTGTGATCTCCTGCTGTAATGTCAGTATTATCTTTTGCTTCCTCCCCTGCCCAGGAGATGTGGTATGCTCCGTACATGGTCAGACACAGTCAATTTTTAAAAAGAACTTTCGTTCATGGGAAAACCCCTTTAATGTGACCAGTTTTCTCTGCCTGTAGTCACGTCGCGCATCTGCTACCGGGATCAGCAAATGATTCACTGTATCTGCACGTAATTCACTCAGGCACAGTAAATCAGACTGCCGCCATCTTTGTGCAGACAGATAGCTGCGGTCACATTAAAACTGCACATGCACTCCTCCTGTACAAAGATGGTGATAGTTAGTGAATCATTTGGCTGATCCCAGCAGCGTGTTGGTGACTGTGTTCTGCTGGTGGTACTGTGCAAGAGGCTGCATGAGTGTGAGTGAGTGAGTGTGAGTGTGAGTGTGTATAAGTGTGAAACTGTGAGTGTGAGAGTGTGAGTGTGAGAGTGTGAAAGTGTGAGAGTGTGTGGTGTGACGGTGTTCCATTGGTGGTACCGTGCAATAGGTTGGTACCAGCAGCAGTTTTCATATTGAGACACCCATCACTTGGGTGTCCCAATATGACGGTTGGTGAACTTCCTCCGTTTGGAATTCTGGGATACGGTGACATCTGGACAGAACAGGAAATGAAAACATTACTAGGCAATTATACACAGGATAGATATATATCTTGGTACCGTGTTAGCCAGTAGATAGAAAAATATTTAGAATTGAGAGTCCTCAGTGGTTGACACCTTTCAATGGCTAACTGAAAAGATGGTAACAAATTGCAAGCTTTCGAGACTACTCAGGTCTATTCATCAGGCAAAGACTAAAAGAAATTCTGAAGAATCACTTATTTATGCACAACATAGCACAGAAAAAAAGGCGACTCAGAAAGACCTTTTTTAATCAGGGCTACCATCCAAGAATAATTGAAAACCAGATTACAAGAGCCACCAGAATATCAAGGAATCACCTGCTACATTACAAAGCTAAAGAAGAAAATAACCGGGTACCTCTAGTAGTTACCTACAATCCAAATCTGGAGGTGCTAAGGGGAGCTGCACGGAAATTACAACCTTTACTACAAAAAGATGCCCGCTTACAATCCATTTTTCCAGACCCCCCACTACTGTGTTTTAGGCAGCCCCTAAATCTAAGAAGCATCATTGTAAAGAGCTCCCTGTCCTCTCCAACAGCTGCAGGTACCTTTCCTTGCAATCACAAAAAATGTAAAACATGTCCATTTATAATGACCACAGACAAGATAAAGATCCCCAATTCACATCAGGACTACAAGATACCAGGTACTTTCAGATGAGACTAGTGTTGAGCGACTTTTAATTTTATAGTATCGGGTCGGGTTTCACGAAACCCGACTTTTTCAAAAGTCGGGTCGAGTGAAATCGGCTGATCCTATAAAAAAGTCAGGGTCGGGGTCGGCCGAAACTCGAAACCCAATGCAGTGCATTGGGTTTCCAATGGTTCCCAGGGTCTGAAGGAGAGGAAACTCTCCTTCAGGCCCTGCGATCCATATTTAAGTGTAAAATAAAGAATTAAAATAAAAAATATTGCTATACTTACCCTCTGACGCGCCCTGGTACTAACCGGGAACCTTCCTTCCTTCGAATCAGTGCTTCCAGGACCTTGCGGTGACGTCGCGGTGACGTCGCGGCTTGTGATTGGTCGCGCGACCGCCCATGTGACCGCTCGCGCGACCAATCAGAAGCCGTGACGTCACCGCAAGGTCCTGCAAGCGCTGATTCTTAGGAAGGAAGGCTGCCGTAAAAAAGCAGGGCGCGTCCGAGGGTGAGTATATTCCTATTAGGTATATACTCACCCTCGGACGCGCCCTGCTTCTTTCCGGCAGCCTTCCTTCCTAAGAATCAGCGCTTGCAGGACCTTGCGGTGACGTCACGGCTTCGGATTGGTCGCGCGAGCGGTCACATGGGCGGTCGCGCGACCAATCACAAGCCGCGACGTCACCGCAAGATCCTGGAAGCGCTGATTCGAAGGAAGGAAGGTTCCCGGTTAGTACCAGGGCGCGTCCGAGGGTGAGTATAGCGATATTTTTTATTATTATTTTTTATTTTACACTTAAATCTGAATTCCGATACCAATTCCCGATATCTTAAACATATCGGGAATCGGTATCGGAATTCCGATTCCAGATTCAGAAGATCGCCGACTTCATGGCCGACCCCACACAGGGGTCGGGTCGGGTTTCATGAAACCCGACTTTGCCAAAAGTCGGCGACTTCTGAAAATTGCCAACCCGTTTCGCTCAACCCTAGATGAGACATTTCTAATGTGGTGTACCTAATTATTTGTACTAAATGTCCAACTGGGAGTCTGTATATGGGGGAGACAGGGCAGAAACTGAGAATAAGAAGGAACTCTCATCGCCATAGAATAAGAGAAAAAAGAATGGATCTACCTGTGGCAATACTTTTTTGTCTCCCAAATCATAACATTATGGACATGAAATTACTTGTGTTAAAAGGTAGCTTCAAATCTAAGAGAGACAGAAGAGTATGGGAATATAAACTTTTGACGACCTTTGACAGTCTTAGTGGAGGAAAGAATGTGTCGCATGGATTTATGTCTTTTTACATCAACTAAGGAACTTGGCCCTCAGACTATGAGGGGTCATCACAACAGAACCAGACCCCAATCAGAGGACAATAAAACATTCCTCATCTAAGAACTGGTCCAATATTTATGGACATAACTATTTATCACTCATGGTAATTCTGCTTCATGTCACATGTCTTATCCATGTTTTTTTTCTGTGCTATGTTGTGCATAAATATGTGATTCTTCAGAATTTCTTTCAGTCTGAGCCTGATGAAGAGACCTGTGTAGTCTCGAAAGCTTGCAATTTGTTACCATCTTTTCAGTTAGCCATTAAAAGGTATCAACCACTGAGGACTCTCTATTTATATAATTGCCTTGGAAAAATATTTAGAATTGATATTTTGGATATTATGCTTAAGCATTAGTGATGAGCGAATGTGCTCGCCACTACTCAGTACTCACCCGAGTATCACTGTGCTCGGTGTACTCGGCAAGCACTGAGCCTTTCCGGGATTATTCGGCGTGAGCTCGGGTCTCTGCCTTTAAATTTTGGCGCTTTTTAGAGTGCCAGTGAACATACAGGGATTGTCTGCCATGCACTGTAATGCCATAGCCATCTTTGTTGTGGTATTACAGTGATTAGCTGGCCGCATAGCCTCATCAGGTCTATAAAAGACCTGGCGCCACCCTGCCCGGCGCATCCTGCTCCTGACTCAGCTAGTGTAGGGAGAGCTGCTGCTGAGATAGGGTCAGATTCGTTCTTTTATTAGTTAGTGTGAGTCTACCGTTGTTCAATCCACAAATCCTCATAAACCAACAGTCCTTTTTAGGCCTAATTCAGGGGTATATAGATTGAAGGGCTAGGTAGGCAGGGGATTCTATGTACACATATCCCCATCAGTGCAAGGCATGCAGACACTGTATTTGAGTATATAGATCTCAGTGCATACATCAAAAGGCTCGATTACTGTTTGCTGCTGTGTATTTTATATATACTTAGTTGCAGGTATCCATGGCTAGGATTTTTTTTGCACCTTATACCTGCTAATTTTATTTAAAAGCAATCGATAGCCCCCTTTTGTTTCTACATTTATTGGCTTGGTCACACTGCAGACTACAGTCAGGTCATTTTAATACAAGAGCGTGAAAATCTAACAGTTTAAAACAGGTTTTTTTTGTCCCAGGCATCAGATGTGAGTGCGCAGAAAATTCTGGCTTTTTTTTCGGCACTATAGTATTTTTTGGAGTGTCTTACAACATTTTTGGACACCATTTTGCTGACCAAAAAATCTTTAGCTGGCCCAAAAATAATTAACTACAGTTACATAGTAACACAGTAACACAGTAACATAGTTATTAAGGTTGAAGGAAGACTTTAAGTCCATCTTGTTCAGCCCACAGCCTAACCTAACATGCCCTAACATGTTCTTATATTAATCACTGTGATTTCTACACCACACGCATATCACTGCGCTAAATATTTTACAATTTTAGTACTCCAATTTTATTTTTTTAGTGTCATAGCCTACTTATTGACACTATTTTGGTGAGCCACAAAAAAATCAAGGCCACATTTTGATCAGTCTGTTATCTCCGTCAGATGCCCAGTCTATCTGTGGTCTGCAAATACTTGCTTTTCAGGCATACATTCCACTTTTAGGTCTGTCTGCTATCCTAGGTCTATACAGTATTTTGTTGTAAAAATGTAATAAAAAATTCCAGGCCACATATTGAAGCAGCCTGTTATCTCAGTCAGACACCTGGTCTATCTGTGGTCTACAAAAACTTGCTTTTCAGGCATACATTCCACTTTTATATCTGTCTGCTACCCTAGGTCTATATAGTATTTTGGGGTGAAAAAAAATAAAACTCCAGGCCACATATTGAAACAGTATGTTATCTCTGTCCAGAGCCTGGTCTATCTGTGCTCTATAAATAATTGACTTTCAGTAATAATGAGCGAACGTGCTCGCCACTACTCGTTACTCATCTGAGTATCACTGTACTCGGCGAGCACCAGGCATTTCCGGGATTACTTGGCGGGAACTCGGGTCTCCACCCTGCATTTCTGGCTGTCTTTATAGATTCAATCAACATGCATGGATTGTCTGCCATACACTGTAAAGCTGCAGCCTTCTTTGTTGTGGTCTTGCAGTGATTGGCTGGCCACACAGCATCATCAGGGGTATAATAGATTGGACGCTGCCCTGCTCAGCACATTCAGATCCAGAATCAGACAGTGTAAGGAGGGCTGCTGCTGAGATCAGGGTCAGATTTGAGGATTTCTTAGTCAGTATGGGGTCTACCATACTAAAATATTCGTTAACTACATAAATAGTAAGAAACTAAAAAATGATAATGTTGGCCCCCTTAAAAATAGTCTGGGTGAAATAGTGGATGAGGATGAGGAAAAAGCCAATATGCTAAATGACTTTTTTTCATCAGTATTTACACAGGAAAATCCCATGGCAGACAAAATGACTAGTGATAAAAATTCCCAATTAAATGTCACCTGCTTAACCCAGCAGGAAGTGCGGCGGCATCTAATAATCACTAAAATTGACAAATCTCCGGGCCTAGATGGGATACACCCTCGAGTACTGCAGGAATTAAGTACAGTCATTGATAGATAGTGATGAGCGATACCGTCCGATATTTGAAAGTATCGGTATTGGATGGTATCGTCCGATATCTGAAAAATATCGGATATCGCCGATACCGATATCCGATACCTATACAAGTCAATGGGACACAAATATCGGAAGATATCCTCTAATGGATCCCAGGGTCTGAAGGAGAGAAAACTCTCCTTCAGACCCTGGGATCCATATTCATGTGTAAAATAAAGAATAAAAATAAAAAATATTTATATACTTACCCTCTGACGCGCCCTGGTCGTCACCGCTGCAACCGCCTTGCTTTCGTTCCGAAGAATGAGCGCGTTAAGGGCCTTCGATGACATCACGGCTTGTGATTGGTCGCTGAGCGGTCATGTGACCGCTCACGCGACCAATCACAAGCCGCGACGTCATCGAAGGTCCTTAATGCGCTCATTCTTAGGAATGAGCGTGTTAATGACATTCGATGACGTCGCGGCTTGTGATTGGTCGCGTGAGCAGTCACATGACCGCTCAGCGACCAATCACAAGCCGCAACGTCATCGAAGGCCCTTTACGTGCTCATTCTTCGGAACGAAAGCAAGGCGGTTGCAGCGGTGACGACCAGGGCGCGTCAGAGGGTAAGTATATCAATATTTTTTATTTTTATTCTTTATTTTACACATTAATCTTAATCCCGATACCGATTCCCGATATCACAAAAATATCGGAACTCGGTATCGGAATTCCGATACCGCAAATATTGGCCGATACCCGATACTTGCAGTATCGGAATGCTCAACACTATTGATAGACCATTATTTTTAATTTTTAAAGACTCCATAATAACTGGGTCTGTACCACAGGAATGGCGTATAGCAAATGTGGTACCAATATTCAAAAAGGGGACAAAAACTGAACTCGGAAATTATAGGCCAGTAAGCTTAACCTCTACTGTGGGTAAAATCCTGGAGGGCATTCTAAGGGATGCTATACTGGAGTATCTGAAGAGGAATAACCTCATGACCCAGTATCAGCACGGGTTTACCAGGGACCGTTCATGTCAGACTAATTTGATCAGTTTCTATGAAGAGGTAAGTTCTGGATTGGACCAAGGGAACCCAGTGGATGTAGTGTATATGGACTTTTCAAAAGCTTTTGATACGGTGCCACACAAAAGGTTGATACATAAAATGAGAATAATGGGGATAGGGGAAAATATGTGCAAGTGGGTTGAGAGCTGGATCAGGGATAGGAAACAAAGGGTGGTTATTAATGGAGCACACTCGGACTGGGTAGCGGTTAGCAGTGGGGTACCACAGGGGTCAGTATTGGGCCCTCTTCTTTTTAACATATTTATTAATGACCTTGTAGGAGGCATTTAGAGTAGAATTTCAATATTTGCAGATGACACTAAACTCTGCAGGGTAATCAATACAGAGGAGGACAATTTTATATTACAGGATGATTTATGTAAACTAGAAGCTTGAGCTGATGAATGGCAAATGAGCTTTAATGGGGATAAATGTAAAGTCATGCACTTGGGTAGAAGTAATAAGATGTATAATTATGTGCTTAATTCTAAAACTCTGGGCAAACCGTCAATGAAAAAGACCTGGGTGTATGGGTGGATGACAAACTCATATTCAGTGGCAAGTGTCAGGCAGCTGCTACAAAGTCAAATAAAATAATGGGATGCATTAAAAGAAGCATAGTTGCTCATGAGGAGAACATAATTTTACCTCTATACAAGTCACTAGTTCGACCACACTTAGAATACTGTGCACAGTTCTGGTCTCCAGTGTATAAGAAAGACATAGCTGAACTAGAGCGGGTGCAGAGAAGAGCGACCAAGGTTATTAGAGGACTGGGGGGTCTGCAATACCAAGATAGGTTATTACACTTGGGGCTATTTAGTTTGGAAAAACGAAGGCTAAGGGGTGATCTTATTTTAATGTATAAATATATGAGGGGACAGTACAAAGACCTTTCTGATGATCTTTTTAATCATAGACCTGAAACAGGGACAAGGGGGCATCCTCTGCGTTTGGAGGAAAAAAGGTTTAAGTATAATAATAGACGCGGGTTCTTTACTGTAAGAGCAGTGAGACTATGGAACTCTCTGCCTTATGATGTTGTAATGAGTGATTCATTACTTAAATTTAAGAGGGGACTGGATACCTTTCTGGAAAAGTATAATGTTACAGGGTATATACACTAGATTCCTTGATAGGGCATTGATCCAGGGAACTAGTCTGATTGCCGTATGTGGAGTCGGGAAGGAATTTTTTTCCCCAATGTGGAGCTTACTCTTTGCCACATGGGCTTTTTTTTGCCTTCCTCTGGATCAACATGTTAGGGCATGTTAGGTTAGGCTATGGGTTGAACTAGATGGACTTATAATCTTCCTTCAACCTTAATAACTATGTAACTATGTAACTATGTACCATTCTAAAGTACTAGTCCAGCTAAACCAGCAGTCTTTTTAAGGACTAATTATATACAGTGCCTTGCTAAATTATTCGGCCCCCTGGAAGTTTTCAACCTTTTCCCACATATCATGCTTCAAACATAAAGATACCAAATGTAATTTTTTGGTGAAGAATCAACAACAAGTGGAACACAACTGTGAACTTGAACAAAATTTATTGGCTATTTTAAATTTTTGTGGAAATTCAAAAACTGAAAAGTGGGGTGTGCAATATTATTCGGCCAATTTACTTTCAGTTCAGCAAACTCTCTCCAGAAGTTCATTGTGGATTTCTGAATTATCCAATGTTGCCCTAAATGCCTAATGATGATAAATATAATCCATCTGTGTGTAATCAAGTCTCTGTATAAATGCACCTGCTCTGTGATAGTCTCAGGGTTCTGTTTGAAGCACAGAGAGCATCATGAAGATCAAGGAACACAACAGGCAGGTCCGTAATACCGTTGTGGAGAAATTTAAAGCCGTATTTGGATACAAAATGATTTCAAAAACTTTAAACATCCCAAGGAACACTGTGCAAGCGATCATATTGAAATGGAAGGAGCATCATACCAATGCAAATCTACCAAGACCCGGCCGTCCCTCTGAACTTTTATCTCAAACAAGGAGAAGACTAATCAAAGATGCAGCCAAGAGGCCCATGATCACTCTGGATGAACTGCAGAGATCAGTTGTACACTGCACAAATCTGGCCTTTATGGAAGAGTGGCAAGAAGAAAGCCATTTCTCAAAGATATCCGTAAAAAATGTCACTTAAAGTTTGCAACAAGCCACCTGGGAAACACACCAAACATGTGGAAGAAGGTGCTCTGGTCAGATGAAACCAAAATCAAACTTTTTGGCAACAATGCCAAACGATATGTTTGGTGTAAAGGCAACACAGCTCATCACCCTGAACACACCATCCCCACTGTCAAACATGGTGGCAGCATCATGGTTTGGGCCTGATTTTCTTCAGCAGGGACAGGGAAGATGGTTAAAATGTATGGGAAGATCGATGGAGCCACACAGGTTCCATACAGGAACATTCTTGAAGAAAACCTGTTGGAGTCTGCAAAAGACCTGAGATTGGGACGAAGATTTGTCTTCGAACAAGACACTGATCCCAAACATGAAGCAAAATCTACAATGGAATGGTTCACAAATAAATGTATCCAGGTGTTAGAATGGCCAAGTCAAAGTCCAGACCTCAATCCAATCGAGAATCTGTAGAAAGAGCTGAAAACTGCTGTTCACAAACGATCTCCATCAAACCTCACTGAGCTCGAGCTGTTTGCCAAGGAAGAATGAGCAAGAATTTCAGTCTCTCGATGTACAAAACTGATAGAGACATACCCCAAGCGACTTGCAGCTGTAATCACAGCAAAAAGTAGCGCAACAAAGTATTAAGTTAAAGAGGCCGAATAATATTGCACGCCCCACTTTTCAGTTTTTGAATTTCCACAAACATGTAAAATAACCAATACATTTCGTTCAACTTGACAATTGTGTTCCACTTGTTGTTGTTTTCTCACCAAATATTTACATTTGGTATCTTTATCTTTGAAGCATGATATGTTGGAAAAAAGTTGAAAAGTTCCAGGGGGCCAAATACTTTCGCAAGGCACTGTAGGTTGCAGTGTTAGTTAGGTAGGGGAGTGTACGTCTCTACACATATCAGTGCAAGTCTTGCAGGCACTCTATGTGTGTATATAGATATCATTGCATACATCAAGAGGGTCCATTCCATTACTGTCCGATGCTGCTGCTGCTACCTATAGCATATATTAACCAAAAAATATTTTGGCCTAATAAAAGGCACTTCCAATTATGCTACTCCTACAAACACAACGGAAGTAAATGCCATAGTAGAAAATTAAAATTTATTTTTATTAACCCCTTTCTGCCATTGGACGTACTATTCCATCCATGTGGGGTGGGCCCTACTTCCCAAGGACGGAATAGTACGTCCAGCGCGATCGGCCGCGCTCACGGGGGGAGCACGGCCGATCGTGGCCAGGTGTCAGCTACCTATCACAGCTGACATCCGGCACTATGTGCCAGGAGCGGTCACGGACCGCCCCCGACACATTAACCCCCGGCACACCGCGATCAAACATGATCGCGGTGTGCCGGCGGTAGAGGGAAGCATCGCGCAGGGAGGGGGCTCCTTGCGGGCTTCCCTTAGCCCCCCGCAGCAACGCAATGTGATCGCGTTGCTGCGAGGGTCTGCTCACCTCCCTCCCTGCTCCAGATCCGGATCCAATATGGCCGCGGCATCCGGGTCCTGCAGGGAGGGAGTTGGCTTCACAGAGCCTGCTCAGAGCAGGCACTGTGAAGCCTGCAGTGCTGTAAGTCAGATCGGTGATTTGAGAGTGCTGTGCAAACTGTCAGATCACCGATCTGTGATTTCCCCACCTGGGACAAAGTAAAAAAGTTTAAAAAAAATTCCACACATGTTAAAAAAAAAAAAAAAAAAAATCCTAAATAATAAAAAAAAATATATATTATTCCCATAAATTCAATTCTTTATCTAAATAAAAACAAACAAACAATAAAAGTACACATATTTAGTATTGCCACGTCCGTAACGACTCCACCTATAAAACTATATCATTAGTTAAGCCTTTCAGTAAACACCGTAAGAAAAAAAAAATGAAGCAAAAAACAACGCTTTATTATCATACCGCCGAACAAAAAGTGGAATAACACGCAATCAAAAAGACAGATATAAATAACCATGGTACCACTGAAAGCGTCATCTTGGCCCGCAAAAAACGAGCCGCCATACAGCATCATCAGCAAAAAAATTTAAAAAAAGTTATAGTCCTCAGAATAAAGCGATGCAAAAATAATTATTTTTTCTATAAAATAGTTTTTATCGTATAAAAGCGCCAAAACATAAAAAAAGATATAAATGAGGTATCGCTGTAATTGTACTGACCCGAAGAATAAAACTGCTTTATCCATTTTACCAAACGCGGAACGGTATAAACACCTCCCCCAAAAGAAATTAATGAATAGCTGGTTTTTGGTCATTCTGCCTCACAAAAATCGGAATAAAAAGCGATCAAAAAATGTCACGTGCCCGAAAATGTTACCAATAAAAACGCCAACTCGTCCCACAAAAATCAAGACCTCACATGACTCTGTGGACCAAAATATGGAAAAATTATAGCTCTCAAAATGTGGTAACGCAAAAAATATTTTTTGCAATAAAAAGCGTCTTTTAGTGTGTGACGGCTGCCAATCATAAAAATCCGCTAAAAAACCCGCTATAAAAGTAAATCAAACCCCCCTTCATCACCCCCTTAGTTAGGGAAAAATTTAAAAAATTAAAAAATGTATTTATTTCCATTCTCCCATTAGGGCTAGGGTTAGGGTTAGGGCTAGGGTTAGGGCTAGTGTTAGGGCTAGGGTTAGGGCTAGGGCTAGGGTTAGGGCTAGGATTAGGGTTAGGGTTAGGGCTAGGGATAGGGTTAGGGCTAGGGTTAGGGCTAGGGTTAGGGTTAAGGCTACAGTTAGGATTGGGGCAAAAGTTAGGGTTGGGGCTAAAGTTAAGGTTAGGGCTAGGGCTAGGGTTAGGGCTAGGGTTAGGGCTAGGGTTAGGGTTAAGGCTACAGTTAGGGTTGGGGCTAAAGTTAGGGTTAGGGTTGGGGCTAAAGTTACGGTTAGGGTTTGGATTACATTTACGGTTGGGATTAGGGTTAGGGGTGTGTCTGGGTTAGAGGTGTGGTTAGGGTTACCATTGGGATTAGGGTTAGGGGTGTGTTTGGATTAGGGTTTCAGTTATAATTGGGGGGTTTCCACTGTTTAGGCACATCAGGGGCTCTCCAAATGCGACATTGCGTCCGATCTCAATTCCAGCCAATTCTGCGTTGAAAAAGTAGAACAGTGCTCCTTCCATTCCGAGCTCTCCCGTGTGCCCAAACAGGGGTTTACCCCAACATATGGGGTATCAGCATACTCAGGACAAATTGGACAACAACTTTTGGTGTCCAATTTCTCCTGTTACCCTTGGGAAAATACAAAACTGGGGGCTAAAATATAATTTTTGTGGAAAAAAAATATTTTTTATTTGCGCAGCTCTGCGTTACAAACTGTAGTGAAATACTTGGGGGTTCAAAGCTCTCACATCATATCTAGATAAGTTCCTTAGGGAGTCTACTTTCCAAAATAGTGTCACTTGTGGGGGGTTTCTACTGTTTAGGTACATTAGGGGCTCTGCAAACGCAATGTGACGCCTGCAGACCATTCCATCTAAGTCTGCATTCCAAATGGCGCTGCTTCCCTTCCGAGCCCTCCCATGTGCCCAAACGGTGGTTCCCCCCCACATATTGGGTATCAGCGCACTCAGGACAAATTGGACAACAACTTTTGGGGTCCACTTTCTCCTGTTACCCTTGGGAAAATACAAAACTGGGGGCTAAAATATAATTTTTGTGGGAAAAAATGTTTGTTTTATTTTTACGGCTCTGCATTATAAACTTCTGTGAAGCCCTTGGTGGGTCAAAGTGCTCACCACACATCTAGATAAGTTGCTTAGTGGGTCTACTTTCCAAAATGGTGTCACTTGTGGGGGGTTTCAATGTTTAGGCACATCAGTGGCTCTCCAAACGCAACATGGCGTCCCATCTCAATTCCTGTCAATTTTGCATTGAAAAGTCAAACGGCGCTCCATCCCTTCCGAGCTCTCCCATGCGCCCAAACAGTGGTTTACCCCCACATATGGGGTATCAGCGTACTCAGGACAAATTGTACAACAACTTTTGAGGTCCAATTTCTTCTCTTACACTTCGGAAAATAAGAAATTGGGGGCAAAAATATAATTTTTGTGAAAATAAAATGATTTTTTAATTTTACGGTTCTGCATTATAAACTTCTGTGAAGCACTTGGTGGGTCAAAGTGCTCACTACACCTCTATATAAGTTCCTTAGGGGGTCTACTTTCCAAAATGGTGTCACTTGTGGGGGGTTTCAATGTTTAGGCACATCAGTGGCTCTCCAAACGCAACATGGTGTCCCATCTCAATTCCTGTCAATTTTGCATTGAAAAGTCAAACGGCGCTCCTTCCCTTCCGAGCTCTCCCATGTGCCCAAACAGTGGTTTACTCCCACATATGGGGTATCAGCTGATTTAGGACAAATTGTACAACAACTTTTGGGGTCCAATTTCTTCTCTTACACTTGGGAAAATAAAAAATTGGGGGTGAAAAGATAATTTTTGTGAAAAAAAATGATTTATTATTTTTACGGTTCTGCATTATAAACTACTGTGAAGCACTTGGTGGGTCAAAGTGCTCACCACACATCTAGATAAGTTCCTTAGGGGGTCTACTTTCCAAAATGGTGTCACTTGTGGGGGTTTCAATGTTTAGGCACATCAGTGGCTCTCCAAACGCAACATGGCGTCCCATCTCAATTCCAGTCAATTTTGCACTGAAAAGTCAAATGGCGCTCCTTCGCTTCCGAGCTCTGTCATGCGCCCAAACAGTGGTTTACCCCCACATGTCAGGTATCGGCGTACTCAGGACAAATTGTACAACAACGTTTGGGGTCCATTTTCTCCTGTTACACTTGGTAAAATAAAACGAATTGGAGCTGAATTAAATTTTTTGTGAAAAAAGTTAAATGTTCATTTTTATTTAAACATTCCAAAAATTCCTGTGAATCACCTGAAGGGTTAATAAACTTCTTGAATGTGGTTTTGAGCACCTTGAGGGGTGCAGTTTTTAGAATGGTGTCACACTTGGGTATTTTCTATCATGTAGACCCCTCAAAATGACTTCAAATGAGATGTGGTCCCTAAAAAAAAATGGTGTTGTAAAAATGAGAAATTGCTGGTCAACTTTTAACCCTTATAACTCCCTAACAAAAAAATTTTGGGTTCCAAAATTGTGCAGATATAAAGTAGACATGTGGGAAATGTTACTTATTAAGTATTTTGTGTGACATATCTCTGTGATTTAATTGCATAAAAATTCAAAGTTGGATAACTGCAAAATTTTCAAAATTCTTGCCAAATTTCCATTTTTTTCACAAATAAACGCAAGTAATATCTGAGGGGCGATCTAATAACCATGTATAAGTATATAAGGGGACAATACAAATATCTCGCTGAGGATCTGTTTATACCAAGGAAGGTGACGGGCACAAGGGGGCATTCTTTGCGTCTGGAGGAGAGAAGGTTTTTCCACCAACATAGAAGAGGATTCTTTACTGTTAGGGCAGTGAGAATCTGGAATTGCTTGCCTGAGGAGGTGGTGATGGCGAACTCAGTTGAGGGGTTCAAGAGAGGCCTGGATGTCTTCCTGGAGCAGAACAATATTGTATCATACAATTATTAGGTTCTGTAGAAGGACGTAGATCTGGGGATTTATTATGATGGAATATAGGCTGAACTGAATGGACAAATGTCTTTTTTCGGCCTTACTAACTATGTTATTATGTTACTATGTCAATATCAAAGAAATTTTACCACTATCATGAAGTACAATATGTCTCGAGAAAACAATGTCAGAATCACCGGGATCCGTTGAAACGTTCCAGAGTTGTAACCTCATAAAGGGACAGTGGTCAGAATTGTAAAAATTGGCCCGGTCCATAACGTGCAAACCACCCTTGGGGGTATAGGGGTTAAACATATACGTACAATACAAAAAGTAAAAAGGGATACAATACAAAATAGCTGCTAACACAGTGCATTGCACTCCAAACAATGAGAAGTACCAATTCAAAAATTATATCCAATCATAAAGATTATTTAGCCCTCTCAAATTATCAGTAGTAAGGTAGTTCACCCAAGCCAAGAAACATAGCACAAGGCTGCCCTCAATCCATACAGGGCAATAATACTGCACAATAATTTATAATAATTAAATTGATGACATACTGTCACATAACAGTAAAAAAGTCTATAATCCACAGTATGGAGTCAATACCACAAGTTGGTAGCACAGTGCCCTACAAATAGTGCTTTAAACTATATAATATAGAAATAAGAGATTCATAAATACAGAATAAAGTGCCAAGTGACAAAAGATGTAAACAAATAGCAAATACCAGCAGTTAGTGCAATTCATGAAACAGAAATAAAGTGCCAAGTGACAAAAATATAGCAAACAGCCAATATTAGAGGTTAATGCACAGTACTGATATAGATGTAGATAAAGGAAGGCTGGGAATGGAGGCAATACATAACCTGTGAGAGCGAGCGCAGGCCCCAATACCTTGACGATTGGTGGAGCAGCTTAGTATACATTTTTTTGCAAAAGAACGTATCAACTAAATATCCTGTTTTTTTCCATCTTCTGACTAGCACTTGCTTATTACTGTGATTCTTTTACAACAGAGTATTTTTGACCTCACTGTGCTCTTTTGTGTCTTCAAGTTTTTTGGTGGTGTGAATGGGTTCTTACAGACTTGTTCAGTGTGCAGGTAGCCCATGTGTTTCTGGTTCTTTAATTGTTCTCTTGTTTCTACAAGACTGGGGAGTCCACCACTCCTCTGTGGGTCATTTGCATTTAAGCTGTTCCATCCTGCATGTCCACATGGATATTCCTTCTCTGAACCCTGCTTATACAGGTACTATACAGATGATCAGGTTTTAAATACATCAGATAGGGATTATATACATTAGAGAGGACTGCTCTATAAGGGTATACCTTGACGATTGGTGGAGCAGCTTAGTATACATTTTTTTTGCAAAAAAAGTATCAACTAAATACCCTGTTTTTTTCCATCTTTTGACTAGCACTTGCTTATTACTGTGATTCTTTTACCACAGAGTATTTTTGACCTCACTGTGCTCTTTTGTGTCTTCAAATTTTTTTGGGGGGTGATCAGGTTTCTACAGACTTGTTCAGTGTGCAGGTAGCCCATGTGCTTCTGGTTCTGTATGGATTGAGGGCAGCCTTGTGCTTTGTTTCTTGGCTTGGGTGAACTACCTTACTACTGATAATTTGAGAGAGCTAAATAATCTTTATGATTGGATATAATTTTTGAATTGGTACTTCTCATTGTTTGGAGTACAATGCACTGTGTTAGCAGCTATTTTGTATTGTATCCCTTTTTACTTTTTGTATTGTACGTATATGTTTAATAAAAAGACATTTTAATTTTCTACTATGGCATTTACTTCCATTGTGTTTGAAGGAGTACCTATAGCATATATTGACCGTATATACCTAGCCCCAGGTATAATTGACTAGGAAACATTTTTTTGCCAGGTTAATAGGGATTATTTTATTGCAAAGCAATCCAGAGCCCTTTTTTTCCATTTGCTTTTTGACAGTGCACAATACAGCCTGATCCTCTTCCTAGCACAGCGTGAAAATCCAGCGATTTTAAAGGGGTCACAAAAATCATTTATGAATGCGCAGAAAAATCTTTCATTTTTTTGTGGTACGGTAGAGTAGATTTGTTTTTGAGTGTCTTATACAATTTCTTGACATCATTTTGCTGAACTCCACAAAAAATTCATACAGACCACATATTTTACTGTGTGGTATATCTGTGACACGCCTCTTACATCTGTATGCTAAAAATGTAGGCATTTTATGCCGGTATTTTATTTTTTGGCTCTCTGTTACTCTAGTTATATACAGCACTATTTTGCATTTAAAAAAATAAAAATTACAAGCCATATATTTGGCAGTATGGTATTTCCGCGACAGGCCTCGTATATCTGCGTGCTCCAAGTTTGGGGATTTTAGGCCAGTTTTTTTCCTGTCTGTTATTCTACTTATATACAGCATAGAAAAAGATAACAAAATGCAGACCACATATTTGGCTGTGTGGTATCGCTGTCGTCTGATGTATTTGTGGCCTACAAATTGTGGAAATCCAGGCCTACATTCCCCTGAATTTTCTGTCTGTTACCCTAGTTTGGTCCACTATTTTGGTTTAAAAAATTAAAAAAATACAGGCCACATATTGAACAGTGTGGTAACTTGGTAAAAATATTTCTGTTTCAAGTTGTTATGGCTGCTTCATGACTTTGTTAAATGCTCCAACTTCTACCACCGACATCTTCTGCCTTGAGGCAGTCACTGCGCACATAGAAAGTCTGAGGAGCAGAGGGTGAACGCTCGGGCAGTGTTGTACTCTCTGGATTATGAAGGCAAAATCTTCTAGATTAAATCATGACTGGAAGAGCCAGAGCAAGAGCACGTGGAACAGCACGTGGCCAGGACTCGCAACTACTGAAGCCTGGTGTTCCTGAGCCGGATTCTGACAATCCATCACCTACTAATACTGAACTGGTTGGACGAGGATGTCAAAAAGGAGCCCCTGCTTTTTCTATAACAGAATCTAGATATTTTGACATTTTGACTATCAAGAGCTGTCAATTGGAGATCGTGGTGGTTGTAGATGTGACTTCTACACCAACACCTGAGCTGCCGAACCCCTGACCTTTTGTCTCTTCCCCATTATCCCATATGAACGTAAGTCTGCAAGGACAGGGTCCTTTCCCCTTTGTACCAGTCTGTCATTGTAATTTTTTTTACTATAAATGATATCTATTACTTTGTATGTAACCCTTTCTAATGTACAGCACCATGGAATTAATGGCGATATATGAATAAATAATAATACTATATGGGTGTTTCCACTAGACAATTCATCCAACATGATATTGAATCAAAATTTTTTTCTTCTAACAACTCTGTTCAGCTGTTCACAAACTATGTCAAATTGGTAGCTAGACCCCAGTGGGTTTTGTCACAGTGTCATGTTGACTACAGTCCACAGATGTTATCTAGATCTCTAATCTCAAATCTACTTTACCAGAATGATGAATTAATAGGAAAATGCACGTGGTATTGGTGGAGCTGTTGTCACATGTATGCAGTCCTTGATCAGTTGGTCGAGGGTGCATACTGCTGTGCAAGATGTGAGCACGTTGTGCATTTGGAAACCCAGATTCTGAATCTAAATGTGCAGCTGGCAACACTGAGATCCATTGACAATATGGAGAGGAGTCTTCTGCTCACTGTGCAGATGCTCAATGGGATAGATGAGGGGGGATTGTAGGATGGAGCTGCAGGACAGTGAGGCAGCAAGCTAGGTGACCGTTAGAAGGCCGGGTAGAGGGAAGAGTGCCAGGGAGGCTAGTCCTGAACTGGCACACCCCTATAAGTTTGCTAAGTTGGCAGATGAGGGGGGTGCCAGTACAGGGGTAGCACTGCTGCAGCCAGGCATGTCCTCTGAAAGCCAGAGGAGTGACTGCTCCAGTAAGGATGGAAATAGGAGAGCAGGGCAGGCCAGACAGGTGCTGGTAGTGGGGGACTCAATTATTAGGAGAACAGATAGGGCAATCTGTCACAAAGACAGGGATCGTCGAACGGTGTGCTGCCTATCTGGCGCTCGAGTCCGACACATCGCTGATCGGGTGGACACATTACTGGGAGGGGCTGTTGAGGACCCAGCGGTCATGGTGCACATTGGCACAAATGACAAAGTTAGAGGTAAGTGGAAGGTCCTTAAAGATGATTTCAGGGAATTAGGCTGCAAACTGAAAGCAAGGACCTCCAACGTGGTATTTTCCAAAATACTGCCTGTGCCACATGCCACGCCAGAGAGGCAACGGGAGATTAGGGAGGTTAATAAGTGGCTCACGAATTGGTGTAGGAAGGAAGGGTTTGGGTTCTTGCAGAACTGGGCCGACTTCTCAGTTGGCTACAGGTTCTACGCTAGGGACGGGCTGCGTCTCAATGGGGAAGGTGCAGCTGTGCTGGGGGAGAAAATGGCTAGAAGGTTGGAGGAGTGTTTAAACTAGGGAATGGGGGAGGGTATTCAATTTATAGGAGGGGAAGATAGTGCAGATAGAGACCTGGGCACAAATAAGGAAGTTGGGGGTGGCGGTGGCATGGGGGGTGGGGTTAGATCAATTAATAATTTAAGAAAGAATAGAGGTGAAGAGAGATACATAAAATGTATGTATACTAATGCCAGAAGCCTCGCCAACAAAATGGACGAATTAGAATTAATGGTGTTGGAGCATAATTATGACATGGTGGGGATATCTGAAACGTGGCTGGATGAGAGCCATGACTGGGCTGGTAACTTGCAGGGTTATAGTCTGTTCAGAAATGACCAAACGGATAAGCGAGGGGGAGGTGTGTGCATACAGCAGATATATATATATAGTTGTTCATTGTATTGTTAAATAAACTTTGTATTTGATCTTTTAACGATGGTGTTTGGGACATTTATACGCCATTCTTTTTTGGTTTCATGCATCTGGAGTTGTCTATTTTATTGGATACCGTTGACGTGCCCGGGGAGAGTTGTATACTGTCAGCTACAAGATATATTGGTGCTTTATGATTATACATATTAATCTCATCAATTTCTCTGAAGAGGTTAGTTACGGACTGGACCAAGGGAACCCAGTGGATGTAGTGTATATGGACATTTCAAAAGCTTTTGATACGGTGCCACACAAAAGGTTGATACATAAAATGAGAATAATGGGGATAGGGGAAAAATGTGTAAGTGGGTTAACACTAGAAGTCCCGGGAATTTCAAGATTCCCCCTAAAGTCCTGAGAGAGGGTCAAATGACCCTCAGTCCATATTGACTCCTTAATTAGCATCCTTTCATTTGTAAATGTGCTCTTGCCTGAGGAATCTGCAGGGGGGGATTATCTAAGATTAGAGTGTGTAAACAGAAGAATGCAAGCTATTCCTGAGTGTGGGGATTGCTGCTCACAAGAAAGAAAGAATATGAGCTGCTCCTGAGTGTCTGCCCACCCCCCCAGCTGCATTGCATTAGCAAATTTGCATGCAGCTTTATGTGCTGTGGGGGAGAAACCTATTTTGTTCACAGGAAAGAAAATGGAGAAGGCACACCATTGAAGAGGCATTGGAACTGATTCTGAACAACACAAACCCTTCAGACTCAGATGGAGAAGACATAGTCCTTCAACCGGCACATGTGGGGTCTGTGCTGACACATGCCGTAGGCATGGACATACGGGACACATGTTCCCCTATGGCCCCATTCCGCACGAACTGTGTCTCTGTGTGGAGCACATGCGTGTCCATCTGCTCCACACAGAGACATGTCCGTTGTTTTGCGGAAGCACAGACCGCTTTTTGCCGAAAACGTCCATGCACACAGATGTCATCCGTGTGACTTCCATGTGAAGGAAAGTGAAAAGCCTAAAAATAAAGAATTTCATATTCACCTCAGTCCAGCGCTGACAGTTCCTCTCACTTCCGGTGCCGCTCATTAGGCTATGAATATTCACTTCACTGAGCCCAAGAGTGAACCGGAAGTGAGAGAAGAGGCGCTGGAGGGAGGTGAGTATGTGGTGACAGCAGACAGCGCTATCTGTGGATTCACGGATAGCACACGGACATCACCCACGGTGCATGGGGGCCAAAAGGGATCCTGTTCTGCTTGTTTCAAAAACGGACAGAACAGGATGCCAAAAAAGGCAGTGTGAGTTACCTATTTTATTTCCTGACTATCTTTTTTATTTTGAACCAAAACAAAATGCTTATTTGAAATTATTTATCTTGCAGATGAGGAGACTCCGCCTCTACCAAAAAAGAGAGCTTGGTTGGCGAGTGAGCCGACAGAGACCGCAAAAGATGGTACAGTGTGGCATGAAGTACAAGTGGGGAAACATCTCCATTTGACCCCAATAGAACCGTACCCTACAGATGGAGAGCCAAGTGCTAAGGCCAGACGAAGTGTCCAGAGTCGCCTTCAGAGCTTCGTCTGTTTTATCAGTCTTGACATGCTTCGTAGCATTGAAGAATGGACTACTCAACATGAACGTCACACGGAGCAGGTGGATTGGTTCATGGGTCTCCCGGAACTAATGGCATTTATTTCAGTCATTATCTTGCGGGGGGTGACCAAGGTTCCATCACTACGTGACAGCTGGTCAGCAAACCTGGGAAACCCAAGGATCATTGCCACTATGACCCGAAACCGCTTTCAAGACATCATGCAACACCTACGCTTTGATGACATTTTCACGCGCAGTGAGCGAGTGGAGACCGATAAGTTTGCTGCAATCTCCGATGTGTGGAGATCGTTTGTCACCAACTGCATCGCATCCTACAACCCTGGTCGACACATCACTATTGATGGACAGCTTTTCCCGTCAAAAACTTGCTGCTGTTTTCTGCAATACATTGCAACAAAACCAGACAAGTTTGGCATCAAGTTTTGGGTGGCTTGCGACTTGAAATCAAAGTACATCTGTAATGTCCTCCCATATCTTGGCAAGGACCCTAGTCATCCCAGCGGGGAGAGACTGTCCGAAACTGTAGTGATGAGGCTGATGGAACCATTCATGGACAAGGGCAGAACTGTAACCACGGACAATTTCTTTACATCATTGTCACTTGCACAACGACTGCTTAGCCGGGAAACCACTATTCTCGGCACAGTCAACAAGAGTCGCTGGGAAATTCCTCAATCCGCTAGACAGATGGACCGCACTGAATTCACCACTCAGGTGTTTTCAACCACTGGTGCCACACTGACAATGTATGCACCCAAACGAAAGAAGGCCGTCTACATTCTCAGCAGCATGCACAGCGTGGTTGAGACTGAGGATACCAACAAAAGGAAGCCAAACACGGTCACACAATACAACCACACAAAGTGCGGTGTGGATGTAATGGACCAAATGGTGCGGGAGTACAGCGTGCGTGCAGGAACACGGAGATGGCCAGTCGCCGTGTTCTACAACATGATTGACGTGGCAGCACTCAATGCTCATGTTCTTTATCAGGCATGCACTGGGGTGCAGGAGAGACGGGTGGACTTCCTTGTTGAGCTTGCAAAAGAGTTAGATGGCCGTCATGTGACTGAAAAGAAGGCACGCAAGGAGAAACTCCTTTGGCAACTTCCTTCCACACCCAGCCCTGGCAAAAGGGTGAAGTGTCAGGTCAACCATCGATGCACGAACAATTGGGCAACTGAGAGATGTGTTGACTGCTACAAATACATGTGTGGAAATGTACCAGGGACATACCCAGGCAGTGCCAGGTATGTTCCGACATGTTCAGACAGACTGCTGAGTGAGTGCTGAAATGCTAGTCACACAAGGACATGCCACTCACACACACACAGCCCCCCACTGCAGCCTATAGAATATATGTGTGGAATTGTTTTATTCCTTGTATTTTTTTAACATTTTTATAACAAAAATAAAAAGCATCCTTTGATGCGTGCTCCTTTACTCCCTTACCCCCATGTATTTGTCTTTACCCTTTCCCCCCTCCCCTCTTCCCACTCCTCCACCAACATCCCTCACTGTTGTATAATTTGATTATATTGTTTTCTTGTTCACTGTTTTATAGCATTTGTTTGGCCATGCCGCTTATACACTGCTCATCTTGAAAATGTGACTATTTGTTTGATGTTGGTGTGAAATAACCCTTTAGTGAAAAAAAAATCTTATTGTTTTTTTAAAAAAAATAAAAAGCATCAAAACAAATAACAGTTGTTCTTTTGTATATTTTTCACGCTAAAATTTCAGTCCTCTTGTGCAAATTTTTTTCGCGCCAAATTTGCACAAGAATGAACATGCTGCGATTTTTTTTCGCTAGTGTGATTGAGGCGTAAAGGTACAGTTACACGTTACGATCTCGTTGACGATATCGTTTGAAAACGTCACATGATCACGTCGTTCATGCAATGTCGTTTTCACATCGTTGCGTGTAACGTGAAGATATCGGACGAACACATCGTTGGATCACTGATCGCAGATTTGAGGTCAGGATCTCAAATCTGACGATCCTCGTCCAATTACGTGTCAGAAGATGTGCAGCATCGTTCAGTATAACGCTGAGATGAACGATTTTGGTCTAAATTCTCCTATTCCTGCCATTGTGAAAAATCGTTCTGCAAATGTTTGCAATGAGGCTAACACGGAGCCAAAATTTACATTGTTAACAAGATAGTTGCATGTGACGCCACTTGGACGATGTGAAACTGATTGCACGAACGATGTGATTACGTGACATTTCTAACTATATCGTCGATGAGATCGTAACATGTAACGGTACCTTTGACCGCTCCGCATCCGCAGCAGTTTCCCCTGAGTTTACAGTACAATGTAAACTTATGGGAAACAAAAAACGCTGTGCACATGCTGCGGAAAAATCCGCGCGGAAACGCTGCGGATTACATTCCGCAGCATGTCACTTCTTTTCTGCGGATATTCACCTGCTCCAATAGGAAACTGCAGATGAAAATCCGCAGAAGAAACCGCAGTAAAAAACGCGATAAATCCGCAGTAAAAACTGCAACGGGTTTTCACTGCGGATTTTGGCATTCCGCTGCGTAAAAATCCGCAGTGGAATCCGCAAAGTGTGCACATAGCCTTAGACAATTGCTTCTGGTCATTACTCACAGCTGTACCTTGCTCTAAAATTTCTAATTCTCTATTTAAAATATATAAAAAATGATTCCTTGTTTCAGCGCTTTTTTGCACAAATAAAACTAAACTAAATACAATATAGTAGATATATACACCAGGCTACAGAATGTTTATGTTCAAAAGTAGAAAATTTTATTAACATAAATAAAATATGCATACACAATAATAAAAACAGGATGCCTCCAATCCAAAACACCGGCACCATGGGTGCTTGACAGGTATGTAGCCCATAAAGATATCACTTTGGAACAAAATATACAAGGATCATTTCCATTATAATCATTATGACTGATATTTTGTGGCTACATAACGATATGTCTATGATCTAGTAGAGTGCTGGGGGGAGGAGATTACTATACTCCGGTACTGTAGCTGTATAGAATTGCTAAATAAGCCTATAATATGTGTATATGTTGTATGAAAATAATACTAACAATAATGCCTTGTATATATATATATTGCCAGAGCATATACACCTCACAACCAGGTTATAAATATATATAGATACATAAAGTGCAACATCATGAAAATAGATAGTCAAAATACCATAACCAAAGTGGTCTCAATATCTAACCCTGGTATGTGAAGGCAATATGCACTCCAAAGCCCCAGCAGCAACCTAATCAAAAGACATAGTTACCTCCAAACACTCACTGGGCCGGGAAATACCCCTACGCGCGTTTCGATAAGCTTCTTCTTCCGGGGGCGTGTGTGTGTACACACGCCCCCGGAAGAAGAAGCTTATCGAAACGCGCGTAGGGGTATTTCCCGGCCCAGTGAGTGTTTGGAGGTAACTATGTCTTTTGATTAGGTTGCTGCTGGGGCTTTGGAGTGCATATTGCCTTCACATACCAGGGTTAGATATTGAGACCACTTTGGTTATGGTATTTTGACTATCTATTTTCATGATGTTGCACTTTATGTATCTATATATATTTATAACCTGGTTGTGAGGTGTATATGCTCTGGCAATATATATATATACAAGGCATTATTGTTAGTATTATTTTCATACAACATATACACATATTATAGGCTTATTTAGCAATTCTATACAGCTACAGTACCGGAGTATAGTAATCTCCTCCCCCCAGCACTCTACTAGATCATAGACATATCGTTATGTAGCCACAAAATATCAGTCATAATGATTATAATGGAAATGATCCTTGTATATTTTGTTCCAAAGTGATATCTTTATGGGCTACATACCTGTCAAGCACCCATGGTGCCGGTGTTTTGGATTGGAGGCATCCTGTTTTTATTATTGTGTATGCATATTTTATTTATGTTAATAAAATTTTCTACTTTTGAACATAAACATTCTGTAGCCTGGTGTATATATCTACTAGGTTTTTGAGGTATTGCTACTGTGAATGTGTTCTATATTCACTTCTTTGGACTAATATGTATAAAAAAACTAAATACAATATGTATAGTCTTTATATTATCAAATACAATAAACTGAACAGAACTTAGGGTACCGTCACACAGTGGCATTTTGATCGCTACGACGGCACGATCCGTGACACTCCAGCATCGTAACAATATCGCTCCAGCGTCGTAGACTGCTGTCACACTTTGCAATGTACGACGCTGGAGCGATAATTTCATGATGTATGTGCGATGTAGAAGCTGTTGGTTACTATGCGCACATCGTATACAATATCGAGCACACCTTTGTTACCCATGCGATCATGCCGCCACAGCGGGACACTAGACGACGAAAGAAAGTTTCAAACGATCTGCTACGACGTAAGATTCTCAGCGGGGTCCCTGATCGCAGGAGCGTGTCAGACACTGCGAGATTGTAACTATATCGCTGGAACGTCACGAATCGTGCCATCGTAGCGATCAAAATGCCACTGTGTGACGGTACCCTTACTTGAAACTTGAAACTACATGGGTAAACTCGATGGAAAACAGCAAACAACCTCCTGTGGTGCAACAGTAATGGCCTTAATTACAGAACAAAAGACAGTGAATAGAGATAAGATAAGCTATAGATAAAATCCTTTAGGTCATTTGACACTTCTCTGGGTTTCAAAGGTAGAAATGTCAAATGACCTGTCTCTGGGACTTCTAGTGTTAAGAGCTGGCTCAGGGAAAGGAAACAAATAATAATAATAATAATCTTTATTTTTATATAGCGCTAACATATTCCGCAGCGCTTTACAGTTTGCACACATTATCGTCGCTGTCCCTAATGGGGCTCACAATCTAAATTCCCTATCAGTATGTCTTTGGAATGTGGGAGGAAACCGGAGAACCCGGAGGAAACCCACGCAACAAAGGGTGGTTATTAATGGAGCACACTCGTACTGGGATGCGGTTAGCAGTGGGGTACCACAGGGGTCAGTAATGGGCCCTCTTCTTATTAACATATTTATTAATGACCTTGTAGGGGGCATTCGGAGTAGAATTTCAATATTTGCAGATGACACTAAACTCTGCAGGGTAATCAATACAGAGGAGGACAATTTTATATTACAGGATGATTTATGTAAACTAGAAGCTTGGGCTGATAAATGGCAAATGAGCTTTAATGGGGATAAATGTAAGGTCATGCACTTGGGTAGAAGTAATAAGATGTATAACTATGTCCTTAATTCTAAAACTCTGGGAAAAACCATCAATGAAAAAGACCTGGGTGTATGGGTGGATGACAAACTCATATTCAGTGGCCAGTGTCAGGCAGCTGCTACAAAAGCAAATAAAATAATGGGATGCATTAAAAGAGGCATAGATGCTCATGAGGAGAACATAATTTTACCTCTATACAAGTCACTAGTTCGACCACACTTAGAATACTGTGCACAGTTCTGGTCTCCGGTGTATAAGAAAGACATAGCTGAACTGGAGCGGGTGCAGAGAAGAGCGACCAAGGTTATTAGAGGACTGGGGGGGGTCTGCAATACCAAGATAGGTTATTATACTTGGGGCTATTTAGTTTGAAAAAACAAAGGCTAAGGGGTGATCTTATGTTAATGTATAAATATATGAGGGGACAGTACAAAGTCCTTTCTGATGATCTTTTTAATCATAGACCTGAAACAGGGACAAGGGGGCATCCTCTGCATCTGGAGGAAAGAAGGTTTAAGCATAATAACAGACGCGGATTCTTTACTGTAAGAGCAGTGAGACTATGGAACTCTCTGCCGTTTGATGTTGTAATGAGTGATTCATTACTTAAATTTAAGAGGGGACTGGATGCCTTTCTTGAAAAGTATAATGTTACAGTTTATATATAATAGATTCCTTGTTAGGGTGTTGATCCAGGGAACTAGTCTGATTGCTGTATGTGGAGTCGGAAGGAATTTTTTCCCCCAATGTGGAGCTTACTCTTTGCCACGTGGGTTTTTTTTTTGCCTTCCTCTGGATCAACATGTCAGGGCATGTTAGGTTAGGCTATTGGTTGAACTAGATGGACTTAATGTCTTCCTTCAACCTTAAAAACTATGTTACTATGTTACTGTGTTTTCTTTGCCAAAGAAACTCAATAAGATCAATGAGGTGGTTAGCCGCACACCGAATGGAGAAATAGTAAAGAAGACCATTACTTTCATATTTAAGTTAAAACACACTTCACCAACTTGCTTTCACTATTTTGAAGCCTTGAAGAAAAATATGAATATATTGTGAAGCAAATAGATATGAATAATTATCAACCAAATGATGTAACATAAGTCAGAACATGCACAACCTTTCTGTGGGGAAATGATTTACCACCAACATTTTGAAGTATGAGACTAATGTCATTATGTGGTTTGATATGAGCCACAAAGTCCTTCAAAGTGAAACTTTTCTGGATGTCATGTACAACTTTATCTTGAAAATTTGAAGAACATACCTTCTATGATGCTTGCATTAAAGAACTGATTGGCCAGATATGTACGGACTCAGGATGACTGGGCTGCGGGTAAGTGTGATAGGGTTGGCGGAACGCACCGAATATATTTATTAAATGAGATAGGTGCGTTCGCAAACCCGGGATCCACCGTGCAGGAAAGAACCTGCTGCTAAGCAAGGCGGCGAAGCAAATTAGTATAAACGAACTCTGTTACTTCACAGAGCCCGTAGTAAAGAGAACGCTGTGCTCTGTTTAGCTCACAGGGGACACAGCTACTGTGTAGAGCCGACAGTGGTCATGCAGTCCAACCAACACGCAGCTCCTCTCCGGTCGAGCTGGAATTCTAATGGCTATTAGCCAGCCCTGAATTCAGACATAAACTCCTCGCTGGAGGTGCCAGCATTCTAGGGGCTTATTTCAGCCGGGTCCCTGACCACACACATGACCACACTGACGCTGAGCTTGTACATATTTAATACTAGCGCATGGCCGTGCGGTCATGAGAACCTTTTATAGCTGTAGCACCTACAGGACCTTCCAAGAAGGACCAATGGAAGGCAACCACAGAACTTGATCAGATACAGGACCTTCCTGGAGGACCAATGGAATTGCTGCAGTACCTGAGCATGTGACCCTTGATCTCCACTGAGAGATCATACCCTGGGCATGCTCAGTGTGTGCAAAGCAGGACTTAGTCCCAGAAAAGCCTGCTCGCCGCAGACCAGTGCAGGGTACAATAGCAGAGCCTGGAGAGGCAGCAGTAACCCTTTGCACAGTATCAGATTCAGTGAGACGCTGGGACCGACATCTCCGCTGAGCAGGCTCCACTGCGGCCGATGCAGAATGGGAGACCGCAGCAGACATGGCTTGAGATTCCCCCTGTGCAGGGGCAGGAACTCGACTCCTAACACGCCGGGTCCGAAACTGTCAAGGCTGCATCCCCTGTTTCCCGGGGGAATTAATAGTGGAACGGACAGGCCCCATTACCCAGGAAGAGGGGGCATGTTTAGACAGGGAGCCTGGCCATGCTGAGGGTAGAAAAACACAAAGCAGGAGTGAGTCCCCAGCTGTCAGCATGTGAGCAGCAAGAGGGGCAGTGCACCCAAAGCGCTGAAGCAGCGATCAACTGCCAGAGACAGACCCGGTGGCCTAGCGGCCATGTGTTAAAAAAAAATTCCTAAATAAATAATAAAAAAAAATATTGCAATAAATACATTCTTTTATCTAAATAAAAAAAAATAATAAAAGTACACATATTTAGTATCGCCGCGTCCGTAACGACCCATCCTATAAAACTGTCCCAGTAGTTAACCCCTTCAGTGAACACCGTAAAAAAAAAAAAAACAAGGCAAAAAACAACGGTTTATTATCATACCGCCGAACAAAAAGTGGAATAACATGCGTTCAAAAAGACGGCTATAAATAACCATGGTACCGCTGAAAACGTCATCTTGTCCCGCAAAAAACGACCTGCCATACAGCATCATGATCGAAAAAATAAAAAAATTATAGTCCTCAGAATAAAGCGATGCAAAATTAATTATTTTTTCTATAAAATAGTTTTTATCGTATAAAAGCGCCAAAACATAAAAAAATAATATGAATGAGTTATCGCTGTAATCGTACGGACCGGAAGAATAAAACTGCTTTATCAATTTTATCAAACATGGAACGGTATAAACGCCCCCCCAAAAAAAATTCATGAATAGCTGGTTTTTGGTCATTCTGCCTCCCAAAAATTGGAATAAAAAGCGATCAAAAAATGTCCCCGAAAATGTTACCAATAAAAACGTCAACTAGCCCCACAAAAAAACAAGACCTCACATGACTCTGTGGACCAAAATATGGAAAAATTATAGCTCTCAAAATGTGGTAATGGAAAAAATATTTTTTGCAATAAAAAGCGTCTTTTAGTGTGAGACGGCTGGCAGTCATAAAAATCCAATAAAAAACCCGCTATAAAAGTAAATTAAACGCCCCTTCATCACCCCCTTAGTTAGGGAAAAATAAAAAAATGTATTTATTTCTATTTTCCCATTAGGGTTAGGGTTAGGTCTATGGTTAGGGTTAGGGCTAGGGCTAGGGTTAGGGTTAGGGTTAGGGCTAGGGTTAGGGATAGGGTTAGGGATAGGGTTAGAGTTAGGGCTAGTGTTAGGGTTAGGGCTACAGTTAGGGTTAGGGCTAAAGTTAGGTTTAGGGTTGGGGCTAAAGTTAGGGTTAGGGTTGGGGCTAAAGTTAGGGCTAGGGTTTGGATTACATTTACGGTTGGGAATAGGGTTGGGATTAGGGTTAGAGGCGTGTCAGGGTGAGGGGTGTGGTTAGGTTTACTGTTGAGATTAGGGTTAGGGGTGTGTTTGGATTAGGGTTTCAGTTATAATTGGGGGGGTTTCCACTGTTTAGGCACATCAGGGGCTCTCCAAATGCGACATGGCGTCCGATCTCAATTCCAGCCAATTCTGCGTTGAAAAAGTAAAACAGTGCTCCTTCCCTTCCGAGCTCTCCCGTGTGCCGAAACAGGGGTTTACCCCAACATATGGGGTATCAGCGTACTCAGGACAAATAGGACAACAACTTTTGGGGTCCAATTTCTCCTGTTACCCTTGGGAAAATACAAAACTGGGGGCTAAAAAATAATTTTTGTGGGAAAAAAAAGATTTTTTATTTTCACGGCTCTGCGTTTTAAACTGTAGTGAAACACTTGGGGGTTCAAACTTCTCACAACACATCTAGATGAGTTCCCTGGGGGGTCTAGTTTCCAATATTGGGTCACTTGTGGGGGGTTTCAATGTTTAGGTACATTAGGGGCTCTGCAAACCCAATGTGACGCCTGCAGACTATTCCATCTAAGTCTGCATTCCAAATGGCACTCCTTCCCTTCCGAGCCCTCCCATGCGCCCAAACAGTGGTTTCCCCCACATATGGGGTATCAGCATACTCAGGACAAATTGGACAACAACTATTGGGGTCGAATTTCTCCTCTTACCCTCGGGAAAATACAAAACTGGGTGCTAAAAAATAATTTTGGGGGGAAAGTTTATTTTTTTTATTTTCACGGCTCTGCGTTACAAACTGTAGTGAAACACTTGGGGGTTCAAAGCTCTAAGAACACATCTAGATGAGTTCCTTAGGGTGTCTAGTTTCCAAAATGGTGTCACTTGCGGGGGGTTTCTACTGTTTAGGTACATTAGGGGCTCTGCAAACGCAATGTGACACCTGCAGACCATTCCATCTAAGTCTGCATTCCAAATGGAGCTCCTTCCCTTCCGAGCCCTCCCATGCGCCCAAACAGTGGTTCCCCCCACTTATGGGGTATCAGCGTACTCAGGACAAATTGGACAACAAATTTTGGGGTCCAATTTCTCCTGTTACCCTCGGGAAAATACAAAACTGGGGGCTAAAAAATAATTTTTGTGGGAAAAAAATTTTGTTTTATGTTTACGGCTCTGCATTATAAACTTCTGTGAAGCCCTTGGTGGGTGAAAGCGCTCATCACCACACATCTAGATAAGTTCCTTAGGGGGTCTAGTTTCCAAAATGGTGTCACTTGTGGGGGGTTTCAATGTTTAGGCACATCAGTGGCTCTCCAAACGCAACATGGCGTCCCATCTCAATTCCTGTCAATTTTGCATTGAAAAGTCAAACGGCGCTCCTTCCCTTCCGAGCTCTCCCATGCGCCCAAACAGTGGTTTAACCCCACATATGGGGTATCAGCGTACTCAGGACAAATTGTACAACAACTTTTGTGGTCCAATTTCTTCTCTTACCCTTGGGAAAATAAAAAATTGGGGGCGAAAAGATAATTTTTGTGAAAAAATATGATTTTTTATTTTTACGGTTCTGCATTATAAACTTCTGTGAAGCACTTGGTGGGTCAAAGTGCTCACCACACCTCTAGATAAGTTCCCTATGGGGTCTACTTTCCAAAATGGTGTCACTTGTGGGGGGTTTCAATGTTTAGGCACATCAGTGGCTCTCCAAACGCAACATGGCGTCCCATCTCAATTCCTGTCAATTTTGCACTGAAAAGTCAAACGGCGCTCCTTCCCTTCCGAGCTCTCCCATGCGCCCAAATAGTGGTTTACCCCCACATATGGGGTATCAGCGTACTCAGGACAAATTGTACAACAACTTTTGGGGTCCAATTTCTTCTCTTACCCTTGGGAAAATAAAAAATTGGGGGCGAAAAATAATTTTTGTGAAAAAATATGATTTTTTATTTTTACGGTTCTGCATTATAAACTTCTGTGAAGCATTTGGTGGGTCAAAGCGCTCACCCCACCTCTGGATAAGTTCCTTAGGGGGTCTACTTTCCAAAATGGTGTCACTTGTGGGGGGTTTCAATGTTTAGGCACATCAGGGGCTCTCCAAACGCAACATGGTGTCCCATCTCGATTCCAGTCAATTTTGCATTGAAAAGTCAAATGGCGTTCCTTCGCTTCCGAGCTCTGTCATGCGCCCAATTAGTGGTTTACCCCCACATATGGGGTATCGGTGTACTCAGGACAAATTGTACAACAACTTTTGGGGTCCATTTTCTCTTTTTACCCTTGGTAAAATAAAACAAATTGGAGCTGAAATAAATTTTTTGTGAAAAAAAGTTAAATGTTCATTTTTATTTAAACATTACAAAAATTCCTGTGAAGCACCAGAAGGGTTAATAAACTTCTTGAATATGGTTTTGAGCACCATGAGGGGTGCAGTTTTTAGAATGGTGTCACACTTGGGTATTTTCTATCATATAGACCCCTCAAAATGACTTCAAATGAGATGCGATCCCTAAAAAAAAAATGGTGTTGTAAAAATGAGAAATTGCTGGTCAAATTTAAACCCTTATAGTTCCCTAACAAAAAAAAATTTTGGTTCCAAAATTGTGCTGATGTAAAGTAGACATGTGGGAAATGTTACTTATTAAGTATTGTGTGTGACATATCTCTGTGATTTGATTGCATAAAAATTCAAAGTTGGAAAATTGCGAAATTTTCATAATTTTTGCCAAATTTCCATTTTTTTCACAAATAAACGCAGGTACTATCAAATAATTTTTACCACTATCATGAAGTACAATATGTCTCGAGAAAACTGTGTCAGAATCACTGTGATCCGTTAAAGCGTTCCAGAGTTATAAAGGGACAGTGGTCAGAATTGTAAAAATTGGCCCGGTCCATAACGTGCAAACCACCCTGGGGGGTAAAGGGGTTAATGTGATGATACCGTTAGTAGATCCTCCTTTTGCAAAAATAACAGCATCTAGTCGCTTCCTGTAGCTTTTAATGAGTTCCTGGATCCTAGATGAAGGTATTTTTGACCATTCCTCTTTACAAAACAATTCCAGTTCAGTTAAGTTTGATGGTCGCCGAGCATGGACAGCCATCTTCAAATGATCCCACAGATGTTCAATGATATTCAG
Source organism: Ranitomeya imitator (assembly GCF_032444005.1). Taxonomy (NCBI): domain Eukaryota; kingdom Metazoa; phylum Chordata; class Amphibia; order Anura; family Dendrobatidae; genus Ranitomeya; species Ranitomeya imitator. The sequence goes on from NC_091291.1 coordinate 56,383,588, forward strand.
GTCTGGGGACTGGGATGGCCATTCCAGAACAGTTCAAGAAAAGCACATCCAGCCCATGAATGGCAGCGCTTCCCAGGACTCACATTCAAAGATGATATTTCATATTTTTTTTATTTCAGAACAGTGTAATTGTTCCTCTGCATGAATGCCTGAGTAGATTTGGAGCAGTGTTTTGGATCATTGTCTTGCTGAAAGATCCATCCTCTGCGTAACTACAGCTTTGTCACTGATTCATGAGCATTATTGTCAAGAATCTGCTGATACTGAGAGGAATCCATGCGTCCCTCAACTTTAACAAGATTCCTGGTGCCAGCATTGGACACACAGCCCCAAAGCATGATGGAACCTCCACCAAATTTTACTGTGGGTAGCAAGTGTTTTTCTTGGAATGCTGTGTTTTTTGGCCGCCATGCATAACGCTTTTTGTATGACCAAACAACTCAATCTTGGTTTCATCAGTCCACAGGATCTTCTTCCAAAAAGAAATTGGCTTCTCCAAATGTGCTTTTGCATACCTCAGCCGACTCTGTTTGTGGCGTGCTTGCAGAAATGGCTTCTTTCGCATCACTCTCCCATACAGTTTCTCCATGTGCAAAGTCTGTTGTATAGTTGACCGATGCACAGTGACACAATCTGCAGCAAGTTGATCCTGCAGCTCTCTGGAGGTGGTCTGAGGATTGTCCTTGACTAATCTCACCATTCTTCTTCTCTGCCTTTCTGATGTTTTTCTTGGCCTGCCACTTCTGGCCTTAACAAGAACTGTACCTGTGTTCTTCCATTTCCTTACTATGTTCCTTACAGTGGAAATTTACAGGTTAAATCTCTGAGACAGCTTTTTGTATCCTTCCCCTGAACAACTATGTTGAATAATCTTTGTTTTCAGATCATTAGACAAATGTTTTGAGGAGCCCATGATGCCACTCTTCAGAGGAGATTCAAACAGGAGAACAACTTGCAAGTGGCCACTATAAGTAGCTTTTCTCATGATTGCATACACCTGGCTATGAAGTTCAAAGTTCAATGAGGTTAGAAAACCAAAAGAAGTGCTTTAGTAAGTCAGTAAAAAGTAGGTAGGAGTATTTAAAACAAGAAAATGATAAGGGTGCCCATACTTATGCACCTGTCAAATTTTGTTTGAATGCAGATTGCACATTTTCTGTTAGTACAATAAACCTCATTTCAAGGCAGAAACATTACTGTGTCCAACAGTTATTAGATATATGAAACTGAAATAGCTGTTGCAAAAAAAACTATTTTTATAAAACATTAAGCTTAAGATTTATAGGGGTGCCCAAACTTTTTCATATAACTGTATCTCTGTGATTTAATTGCATAAAAATTCAAAGTTGGAAAATTGCGAAATTTTCAAAATTTTCACCATTTCCATTTTTTTCACAAATAAACGCAGGTAATATCAAAGAAATTTTACCACTATCATGAAGTACAATATGTCACGACTCGAGAAAACATTGTCAAAATCACCAGGATCCTTTAAAGCGTTCCAGAGTTATAACCTCATAAAGGGACAATGGTCAGAATTGTAAAAATTGGCACGGTCATTAACGTGCAAACCACTCTTGGGGTTAAACTTAGTTTTTCACAAGCATCCATCAGTTTGTTTGGTTTTTGCCAAACACTGATCTGCTTTCTCCAATTCAGCATCTCATGAACATGTTGCACTTTGCCCTTTAGATAGACATGTGCATAATTGGCACCATATCTTTGACGGACATTCTTTAGGCCGAGTCTCACACATGCATCTGTTACACCGATCTTCTGATGGGCATGAAATACATTCTGGTAATTGGTGGTGGCTAAATGACTAATCATTGTAGGCTGTATCCTGGATCTCATACCTCCCATAGCCACTGCTATTATTTACTAAAAACCTGCACCTTCCCAGCAGCAACAGTGTAGGAAACCACTTTACAGCTTTGCAAGGTGTTTATGATGCCGTAAACAATTTTAAAAACAAAATTGACCACCATGGGGAAATGTTTGTCAGCCCATGCACTTAGTGTATGGGCTTTACGAGTCTAGGAGACCCGCTCCTTTATAATGGGACAGTTTTTTTATGAAGCCCTCCTCCATGTTTCTTCCAAGGGGGGATTGGGGAGAGTGCAACTTTGGGTCAAGGCAGCCCTTGCATTCAATGCATAAGGAAACAATATGGCAGGACCAACTGAAGAATGTTAAGTGGGTTTCCTGCGGCCATTCAGTACCTTGGTTCAAAGACTTCTTGGGGTTCATATGACTTGGTAGCAGGGCAGGCCTTGCAGTCAATACATAAGAAAACAGTATGGGAGTACAAAATGAATAATGTGAAGTGGATTTTCCTGTAACCATCCAGTACCTGGCTTCAAAGGATTCTTGGGGTGCATATGACTTGATAGCACTGCAGGCCTTGCATTCAGTGAAACATTTTTTCACCTCTCGTGAAAGGGGTATTGGTGTGCGTCGTAGATCTTGGCAGCCCAGCCACTCACTGCATAGACAATAACAGCATAGGAGACCCACTTTTTAATAATGGCCCTTTAAGAGTATTAATGCCGCCTGATGCCCCTCTAAAAGTAGGCTTTGCGACTTTAAGAGTCCCTCCTTCATAAATGAAACAAGATGTGTCTCCTTATGTGTTACACAACACACGGCCAGCTAGGGTTGTAAAATGTAAGGCTGCCATCACACTAGCAGTATTTGGTCAGTCATCAGTATTTGTAAGCCAAAACCAGGAGTGGAACAAATAGAGGAAAAGTATAATAGAAACATCTGCACCACTTCTGCATTTATCACCCACTCCTGGTTTTGGCTTACAAATACTGGTGCAAAATACTGACCAAATACTGGTAGTGTGACGGCAGCCTTAAAATGATATTTCCCAGTAAAAGTATTTGTAGTGGTTGAAAGCAATGTTAAAGTTGATAAACGCATCAAAAATGCTGCTTGTGAACATAGCCCAAGTGGTGGAGGAACATTTTGGTCTGGGGTAAATTATTTTGTCTTATATACAAGTCATTACCCTGGAAAGGATGCACCTTAACATATTTCCCAGCAAAATCAATTTTGGTTTCATTTTTGCATGCTTTTTGGTGCACCTGTAAAAATGACCTTAAACGCTGACAACATTGTTTACAGCTGTGACATTAGAGTCATAAAGGCTTCCAGGGGCGATCCTCATGATGTTCCCATGTAATTTGAGCTGTTTTTCCATCATTTTCAGATGTTTTTAGACCTTAAAAGGACCCCCGGGGGGATCGCTGTAAAAATACTCGGGTTTCCCATAGACTTACATTGGGCACAGTGCTCGGGTCGAGTACCCAAGTATTCCAATTTGCTCAACCAGAGCAAGGAGCACTTGAGCATTTTAGTGCTTTCCCATCACTATTAAACAAATTAACTAGTTTTTTTCCAGGTAAGGCTGGTTTCACATTTGCGTTTTTTTTTTTTTGCGTTTTTGCGGTAAAAACGCATGCGTTTTTTTCCCCTATATTTAACATTAAAAACGCATGCGTTTTTGCATGCGTTTTGATGCGTTTTTGCAACGCATGCGTTTTTTCTCTGCATGCGTTGTGTTGCAGAAATGCAACATGTAGTAATTTTTGCGGCATTTTTTTTGCCGCAAAAAAACCTATTGATGTCTGTGTAAACGCATGCGTTTTTAAGCACATGCGTTTGTTTGCGTTAGAAACGCATGCATTTTTATTAAAAAAAACAGAAAACACACTGATATTCCACCCCCCACCATAAAGGTGATAAAGGGATCCTAACCCTAACCCTAAAGGGATCCTAACCCTAACCCTAACCCTAAAGGGATCCTAACCCTATCCCTAACCCTATCCCTAACCCTATCCCTACCCCTTACCCTAACCCTAATCCCTTTAGGGGTTAGGGTTAGGATCCCTTTAGGCTTAGGGTTAGGGGTAGGGTTAGGGTTAGTGTTAGGATCCCTTTAGGGTTAGGGTTAGGATCCCTACCCCTAACCCTAACCCTAATCCCGTTAGGGTTAGGGATAGGATCCCTTTAGGCTTAGGATAAGGGGTAGGGTTAGGATCCCTTTAGGGTTAGGGTTATGATCCCTACCCCTAACCCTACCTCTAACCCTAACGCTAACTATTTCTGTTTATAGTGGGTTTTTTACTTTTTTTTTGATGATTGGCAGCTGTCACACATTTCTCAGCATGCGTTTAAAAAACGCAAACGCATGAAAAAACGCATGTAAATGCGTCAAAACGCCGCGTTTTTTCCCTACATGCAAAAACGCATGCGTAAAAAAAACGCAGCGTTTGCACGCGTTTACATGCATTTTTTCACCATGCGTTTTTTTTTTAAAACGCATGCGTTTTGATACGCAAGTGTGAAACCAGCCTAAGAATGGTATGTTTTTGATTTTAATATAGGTGTTTGAGTAGGACTTATACTTGGAATTAGAATCTGTAATAGTATTAAAGAGCATAATGATATGCCATTTTTTAGAGAAATTTCTAATTCTTTCCAGCTGTTTCTGTCTTGTTCTAGCCATTCCCTACTTTGCTTGAGAATGCTAGATAGTTCATAGGCTTCAAGGTTCGGCAAACCTATTCCCCCTTTCTTCTTATGCTTGTGTAGTATTTGTTTTGCAATCCTACAGTTTTTTGTTATCCTATTTAAAACTACATAATTGTTTTTACAGCTTTAGCATCCAATTTTGGGCAATAATTATTGAATTCTGTTAAAAATATATTGATATTTTGGAAGAATAATCATTTTATATAATATAATTTTCCCTAGCCAGGTTTTATTGGTTTTAGCTATTTCATAAATTTGATCTTGCCTGTCTTTAACTAAGACAAGAAGATTATTTTCTATAATTAGATCACTTGGATTTGTTAAAAGAATTCCCAGATACTTAATCTTATTATCCTCCGCCAACTGAAAATTAAATTGTTTTTTAATTTGGTTCTGTAATTCTGCATCTTGAAAGAAACATAGTATATTTGACATTTTTGTATTTATTTTATAGTATGATATAAGAAATTTTTTTCAAATATTTGTTTGGTTTCACACAGGGAGCAAGTTGGATCTGTTATCACAACTATGGAGTCATACGCATAAAGGCCAAGGAGGCATTCTCTGCATCTGGAGGAGAGAAGGTTTTTCCACCAACATAGAAGAGGATTCTTTACTGGTAGGGCAGTGAGAATCTGGAATTTCTTGCCTGAGGAGGTGGTGATGGCGAACTCAGTCGAGGGGTTCAAGAGAGGCCTGGATGTTTTCCTGGAGCAGAACAATATTGTATCATACAATTATTAGGTTCTGTAGAAGGACGTAGATCTGGGGATTTATTATGATGGAATATAGGCTGAACTGGATGGACAAATGTCTTTTTTCGGCCTTGCTAACTATGTTACTATGTTACAATCTTATGATGTCCGTTACTTGCTGAAAAGCCTTTATTAGAAATATTAGATCTTATGGTTTCTGCCAGAAGTTCTATAATGATAGTGAACAATAAAGGAGAAAAGGGGCAGCCCTGCCTAGTACAGTTTGTTATTTTAAAATATTTGTAAAAGTGATTGTTAGTTACGAGAGAAGCAGAAGGGCAAGAATATAATGCACGCATTGATTTGGATATTGAACCTTTAAAACCAAATGTTTTTAAGATTTTGAATGTATAGTTCCATTTTATGTTGTCAAATGCCTTTTCGGCATCAAGAAACACAAATACTGTAGGTGCTTTATTTATTTATACAGCTGATATGAGATTAATCATTCTTCTAGTTCCATCCACTGTGTTTCTGCCAGCTACAAAACCTACTTGGTCAGAATGTATAATCTCCAGTAAAATTTTAATTATCCTTTGAGCCAGTATTTGAGCGTAAATCTTAACGTCACAATTTAATAGTGAAATAGGTCTATAACTATTAATAGAAGAATGGTGTAACCCTCGCATTGTACGCATTTTGGCCAACACTAACTACTGGTTAGTCACCCTTCTAAACCCTCACTACAAGAAGAACTTTACATCTCTCCGTCCCGTGGCGGGGAGGTCAAATAAAATGTTGCAGTGCCAGAAGGACATATTTGAAGAATTCTTTAAAAAATTCCTATCTGATATCGCTGAAGGCAGGGGTCACAGTTACTTGGACAAACAAGGAGTGGAGATTGGGGAGACACACACCACGTGCAGCAGAGACGGGGGAACACTCCCAAAGATCTGGGACAGTTTTCTCAGATCCTCACATCACCCAGACCCTGATCGGTGATTTAATCTGACAAGAAGGGCAAAGTTTTGGAAGATGCTGAAGGTATACTTTGCCAACTGTACTAGCATCCTCCATGATTCCTCTGTGCCTTACAACTATTGAACATCCAAGCTAGACATGTAGCATTAACTGTCTCTCTATGCCTTGGAGGTCCTGGCCTACCGCTAGCATTTTGTCATAGTGGGTTTTTATTGCTGCCAGTGTGTAGTGTATATATACAGGACAAGGGGAGTGGTACTGTGCAGTGTATATATACAGGAGGAGTGGTACTGTGCAGTGTATACAGGACAATATACAGAACATTAGGAGTGGTACTGTGCAGTGTATATATACAGGACAGGAGGAATGGTACTGTGCAGTGTATATATACAGGACAGGAAGAGTGGTACTGTGCAGTGTACATATACAGGACAGGAGGAGTGGTACTGTGCAGTGTATATATGCAGGAGGAGTGGTACTGTGCAGTGTATATATATTCAGGACAGGGGAGTGGTACTGTGCAGTGTATATACACAGGACAGGAGGAGTGGTACTGTGCAGTGTATATATATTCAGGACAGGGGAGTGGTACTGTGCAGTGTATATATACAGGACAGGAGGAGTGGTACTGTGCAGTGTATATATATACAGGACAGGGGAGTGGTACTGTGCAGTGTATATACACAGGACAGGAGGAGTGGTACTGTGCAGTGTATATATATTCAGGACAGGGGAGTGGTACTGTGCAGTGTATATACACAGGACAGGAGGAGTGGTACTGTGCAGTGTATATATATTCAGGACAGGGGAGTGGTACTGTGCAGTGTATATATATTCAGGACAGGGGAGTGGTACTGTGCAGTGTATATATACAGGACAGGAGGAGTGGTTCTGTGCAGTGAATATATACAGGACAGGAGGAGCGGTACTGTGCAGTGTATATATATTCAGGACAGGGGAGTGGTACTGTGCAGTGTATATACACAGGACAGGAGGAGTGGTACTGTGCAGTGTTTATATACAGGAGAAGTGGTACTGTGCAGTGTATATATACAGGACAGGAGGAATGGTACTGTGCAGTGTATATATACAGGACAGGAGGAGTGGTACTGTGCAGTGTATATATACAGGACATTAGGAGTGGTACTGTGCAGTGTATATATACAGGACAGGAGGAGCGGTACTGTGCAGTGTATATATACAGGACTGGAGGAGTGGTACTGTGCAGTGTAAATATACAGGACAGGAGGAGTGGTACTGTGCAGTGTATATATACAGGACATTAGGAGTGGTACTGTGCAGTGTATATATACAGGACAGGAGGAATGGTACTGCACAGTGTATATGTACAGGACAGGAGGAGTGGTACTGTGCAGTGTATATATACAGGACAGGAGGAGTGGTACTGTGCAGTGTATATATACAGGACAGGAGGAGTGGTACTGTGCAGTGTATATATACAGGACAGGAGGAGTGGTACTGCACAGTGTATATGTACAGGACAGGAGGAGTGGTACTGTGCAGTGTATATATACAGGAGAAGTGGTACTGTTCTGTGTATATATACAGGACAGGGGGATTGGTACTGTGCAGTGTATATATACAGGACAGGAGGAGTTGTACTGTGCAGTGTATATATACAGGAGTGGTACTGTGCAGTGTATATATACAGGACAGGTGGAGTGGTACTGTGCAGTGTATAGATACAGGACAGGAGGAGTGGTACTGTGCAGTGTATATATACAGGAGAAGTGGTACTGTGCAGTGTATATATACAGGAGAAGTGGTACTGTGCAGTGTATAGATACAGGACAGGAGGAGTGGTACTGTGCAGTGTATATATACAGAAGAAGTGGTACTGTGCAGTGCATATATACAGTAGAAGTGGTACTGTGCAGTGTATATATACAGGACAGGGGGAGTGGTACTGTGCAGTGTATATACACAGGACAGGAGAAGTGGTACTGTGCAGTGTATATATACAGGAGGAGTGGTACTGTACAGTGTATAGATACAGGACAGGAGGAGTGGTACTGTGCAGTGTATATATACAGGACAGGAGGAGTGGTACTGTGCAGTGTATATATACAGGAGAGGAGGAGTGGCACTGTGCAGTGTATATATAAAGAAGGAGTGGTACTGTGCAGTGTATATATACAGGACAGGGGGAATGGTACTGTGCAGTGTATATATACAGGAGGAGTGGTACTGTGCAGTGTATATACAGGAGGATTGACACTGTGCAGTGTATATATACAGGGGGAGTAATACTGTGCAGTGTATATATACAGGGGGAGTGGTACTGTGCAGTGTATATATACAGGGGGAGTGGTACTGTGCAGTATATATATACAGGGGGAGTGGTACTGTGCAGTGTATATACAGGGGGAGTGGTACTGTGCAGTGTATATATACAGGGGGAGTGGTACTGTGCAGTATATATATACAGGGGGAGTGGTACTGTGCAGTGTATATACAGGGGGAGTGGTACTGTGCAGTGTATATATACAGGGGGAGTGGTACTGTGCAGTGTATATACAGGGGGAGTGGTACTGTGCAGTGTATATGTACAGGGGGAGTGGTACTGTGCAGTATATATATACAGGGGGAGTGGTACTGTGCAGTGTATATACAGGGGGAGTGGTACTGTGCAGTGTATATATACAGGGGGAGTGGTACTGTGCAGTATATATATACAGGGGGAGTGGTACTGTGCAGTGTATATACAGGGGGAGTGGTACTGTGCAGTGTATATGTACAGGGGGAGTGGTACTGTGCAGTATATATATACAGGGGGAGTGGTACTGTGCAGTGTATATACAGGGGGAGTGGTACTGTGCAGTGTATATATACAGGGGGAGTGGTACTGTGCAGTATATATATACAGGGGGAGTGGTACTGTGCAGTGTATATACAGGGGGAGTGGTACTGTGCAGTGTATATACAAGGGGAGTGGTACTGTACAGTGTATATACTTCAGCAACCACCCAGCCCCTACCCCCAGCACCTGTCCTGTATATGTATAAACTGTATCTATACAGCCTGTATAGATACAGCATATATAATATACTAGCTGAAGAGCCCGGCGTTGCCTGGGCATAGTAAATATCTGTGGTTAGTTATAGCACGTCACTTCTCTTATTTTCCCATCACGCCTCTCATTTTCCCAATCACATCTTTAATTTTCCCCCTCACATCTCTCATTTTCTCCCTCACACCTCTCATTTTCTCCCTCACTCCTCTCATTCCCCCCTAACACTTGTCATTTCGACCTCACATCTGTCATTTTCCGATCACTACACTATTTTCCCTCACTCCTCTCATTTTGCATTCACACCTTTTCATTTTCACCTCACACCTCTCATTTTCACCTCAGTATATACATGTTTGTCATCTCCCTTATATATAGTATACACCTGTATGTCATCTCCTGTATATAGTATATACCTGTATGTCATCTCCACTGTATATAGTATATACCTGCTGTGTGTCATCTCCCCTGTATATAGTATATACCTGTATGTCATCTCCTCCTATATATAGTATATACCTGTATGTCATCTCCTCCTATATATAGTATATACGTGTATGTCATCTCCTCCTACATATAGTATATACCTGTATGTCATCTCCTTCTATATATAGTATATACCTGTATGTCATCTCCTCCTGTATATAGTATATACCTGTGTGTCATCTCCCCTGTATATAGTATATATCTGTGTGTCATCTCCTCCTGTATATAGTATATACCTGTATGTCATCTATATATAGCATATACCTGTTTGTCATCTCCTCCTGTATATAGTATATACATGTAGGTAATCTGCTCCTGTATATAGTATATACCTGTGTGTCATCTCCTCCTGTATAATAGTATATACCTGTATGTCATCTCCTCCTGTATATAGTATGTACCTGTATGTCATCTCCTCCTCTATATAGTATATACCTGTGTGTCATCTCTCCTGTATATAGTATATATCTGTGTGTCATCTCCCCTGTATATAGTATATACCTGTGTGATCTCCTGTATTAGACCTCGTTAACATGTTATTTGCTCAGTATTTTTACCTCAGTATTTGTAAGATAAATTGGCAGCCTGATAAATCCCCAGCCAACAGGAAGCCCTCCCCCCTGGCAGTATATATTAGCTCACACATACACATAATAGACAGGTCATGTGACTGACAGCTGCCATATTTCCTAAATGGTACATTTGTTGCTCTTGTAGTTTGTCTGTTTATTAATCAGATTTTTATTTTTGAAGGCTAATACCAGACTTGTGTGTGTTTTAGGGCGAGTTTCGTTTGTCAAGTTGTGTGTGTTGAGTTGTGTGTGGCGACATGCATGTAGCGACTTTTGTGAGATGAGTTTTGTGTGGCTACATGCGTGTAGCAACTTTTTGTGTGTCGAGTTGCATGTGACAGGTTAGTGTAGCAAGTTGTGTGCAGCAAGTTTTGCGCATGGCGAGTTTTGCGAGTGGTGAGTTTTATGTCTGGTGCCTTTTGAGTATGTGCAAGTTTTGTGTGAGGCAACTTTTGCATGTGTTGCAAATTTTGTGCATGTGGCAATTTTTCTGCGTGTGCAAGTTTTCCGTGTGGCGAGTTTTCCATGAGGTGAGTTTTGCACTTGTGGCGAGTTTTGCGTGAGCCTAGTTTTTGCATGTGGCGAGTTTTGCGCGTGGTGAGTTTTGAGCGGCAACTTTTGTGTTTCGACTTTTATGTGGCGAGGTTGGTGTATGTGTGGTGAAATGTGTGCTGAGGGTGGTATATGTGTTCAAGCACGTGGTAGTGTGTGGCGCATTTTGTGTGTGTGTTCATATCCCCATGTGTGGTGAGTATCTCATGTCGGGGCTCCACCTTAGCAACTGATCGGTATATACTCTTTGGCGCCATCGCTCTCATTCTTTAAGTCCCCCTTGTTCACATCTGGCAGCTGTCAATTTGCCTCCAACACTTTTCCTTTTACTTTTCCCCATTATGTAGATAGGGGCAAAATTGTTTGGTGAATGGGAAAGCGCGGGGTTAAAATTTCACCTCACAACGTAGCCTATGATGCTCTCAGGGTCCAGACGTGTGACTGTGCAAAATTTTGTTTCTGTAGCTGCGACGCCTCCAACACTTTTCCTTTCACATTTTCCCCCATTATGTAGATAAGGGCCATATTGTTTGGTGAATTGGAACACGTGGGGTTAAAATTTCACCTCACAACGTAGCCTATGACGCTCTCAGGGTCCAGACGTGTGACTGTGCAAAATTTTGTGGCTGTAGCTGCGACGCTTCCAACACTTTTCCTTTCACTTTTTTCCCCATTATGTAGATAGGGGCAAAATTGTTTGGTGAATTGGAACGCGCGGGGTTAAAATTTCGCCTCACAATATAGCCTATGACGCTCTCGGGGTCCAGACGTGTGACTGTGCAAAATTTTGTGGCTGTAGATGCGACGGTGCAGATGCCAATCCCGGACATACATACACACATACACACACACACACATACACACACTCAGCTTTATATAGTAGATATACAGGACAGGTGCTGGGGGCCTGGGCTGGGCAGCTGCTGAAGTATATAATATACTACAGCAGCTCAGCTGCAGCCACCCAGCCCATGGCCGCCCCAGCTCACCCAGACTGTCAGAACACAGCGATATCATTGCACTCACAAAGGCGGGGGTAGGAGCTCCTCCGGAATCTGCCTGATAGGTTCAGCACTGTAGCCAGGGGTGGGAGAGCAGAGCAGGAGAACATGCTCTCTGTGCCCACAATCAACATCACGCTGGCTGCGTTCTTAACCCCTATGTGCCAGCCTGCACTGACTGAGAAGATGCTTGTGCCAGCTCCCATTGCCCGCACCTGTAAGACCGCCGTGCCCGCAAATTGAAAGGGTAAGCAGCAGGAAAAACAGCGGGCAAGCATCCAGATGGATCTATGACAGCGTGAGTGGGCCCCCCATCTCTGGCCTGGGGTATTATAACTGAGAGGCACATCCGTCTGTCAACTGAAAATGCTGATAGGCTGATGTAACACCACAGGCTCCTGGTCATTACAGTGGCATTGCTTTCCTCACGGGGAGAGTGATGTTATGCTTGGAAGCGAGGAAGGATTCCTTTTATCAGGTATTCACAAACATGCAACATGTTCTTACTCCAGGCTAGAAGGGAGAGCTCTGATCCAGCTTGTAGGTGGCTCCGCTATATATATTCTGGCTGGAGGGAAAGCAGTCAGTCTGTGAGAGAGACAGAGAGAGTCAGGAAGACTGAAGAAGCCGTGCAGCCACGTGAGGTGCTGCAGCTCCTGGAAAGGAGAGAGAAGGACAGAATAAGTTGTAGAGAGCTTGAAGGAGGAAAAGGAGCAAAGGTGAGTGACGAGCTGGAGAGAGAAGCTGCGACTGGGCTTCCTCCACGCTGAACGCAGATACCGGTAGCTGGAAGACAGTGGTTGTGGGGGTAACTATGCCCCACGACAGAAATTGGCAAACAGCAGATTGCAAGTTACCTGTCCACCATTGACACCTGGGGACACAATAGCAGATAGAGCCCAGGTCGTGATAGAGATCCTGTAAAAAGGCTCGAGCTACATGTCGTACGGGTAGTGTCCTACCTCAAAGGGGGACAGAGAGAAAATGTGAGGACCTTGTGAGAGGCCTAAGGCAGCAAGGGGCTACAACACCATAGCGCTAGAGAGAAGTATTCCAACCCCACCTGGTAAGGGAGACTCGCTTCCAAGTCGGCCGGACCATTGACACCTGTGATCCGGTACCCTGGACTGTGGATGCCTGAACCCTTCAGTAAAGAGGTAAAGAGACTGCAACCCCGTGTCCTGCGTTTCTCTCCGGCACTACACCATCCTTGCCAAACAAGTGGGAAGCCATACCATTCCTGCTGCCACAACATTACCCCAGAGGACCCCTTAAAGCAGCGTTGGTCACCCCTGACTGAGTACCACAGGCGGCATCACAAACTTTTATTATTTCACAAACTACTTTAAAGACCGTCCCTTTTACTTGGGTGCCCAGGGCCACGGACAGGGTCATCACAGCCGTGACATATCCCTTTAAGTACTGAACCAGGTACCGAGCACCCCATGGCCCTGGCGGGTGCTCCACTGACTCTTATCAAAATGTGGATTGGGCCGCAAGGGACAACAGCAGAAGATAAACTTAAATCCAGTGTTTTTTTTTTCTGGTGTATTCCCATGCACGCATTCCCACCCAAACATTGGGTATATGCTTCAGGATTTTGTCTTTTTTCTGTCATTCTACTCTTCCTCCATTACCATATCAACAGGGTGGTCATGCCACCCTTGCTATAGAAATTTTAAGGGTGTTTATGATGCCCGCATTCATAATTTTTAGAAGCCTACCTATAACATACATAGGTATGCCTAGAGACAGGATGGATCCCTTTTGGTAGGTAATCTTACATGCAACACTTTCTGACTCCAGGCCAGAAAGGGGAGCTCTAAACCCGGTTTAAGGGGAGCTTCCCTATATACATCCTGGCCTGGATGAGGAGTTAGACAGTTGGCAGCAGACAGTGGAGGAGCACAGAAGGACCTAAGAGCTAGAGGAGGGCTGCAACTGGGCCCCTCTAAGCAGAACACAGAAACTGGGCACAGGGAGCACGAGGCTCTATGGAACTGCAAGTCCCACAGCAGAACTGGAGGTCAGGAAGCTAAAAGTTACTTTCCCACATAATACCTGAGGTACAGCAACAATTAGAGCCCGGAGTCACTGTTTACAGAGAACCCAAGGGAATGGCACAAGTTGCCTACCATGCAGGGACTGTCCCAGGACAGAGAGTAACCGAGTACCTTGTCAGTACACTACAGGCAGCAAGGGACTAGCAATCAGTAGTGTTGAGCGACTTTTACTTTTATAGGATCGGGTCGGGTTTCACGAAACCCGACTTTTTCAAAAGTCGGGTCGAGTGAAATCGGCCGATCCTATAAAAAAGTCGGGGTCGGCCGAAACACGAAACCCAATGCAGTGCATTGTGTTTCCAATGGTTCCCAGGGTCTGAAGGAGAGGAAACTATTAGGTATATACTCACCCTCGGATGCGCCCTGCTTCTTTCCGGCAGCCTTCCTTCCTAAGAATCAGCTCTTGAAGAACCTTCGGTGACGTCGCGGCTTGTGATTGGTCGCGCGAGCGGTCACATGGACGGTCGCGCGACGTCATCTAAGGCCCTTCACGCGCTGATTCTAAGGAAGGAAGGCTGCCGGTTAGTACCAGGGCACGTCAGAGGGTGAGTATAGCAATATTTTTTATTTTAATTCTTTATTTTACACTTAAATATGGATTCCGATACCGATTTCCGATATTGCAAACATATCGGAACTCGGGATCGGAATTCCGATACCAGATTCAGAAGATCGCCGACCTCATGGCCGACCCCACACAGGGGTCGGGTCGGGTTTCATGAAACCCGACTTTGCCAAAAGTCGGCGACTTCTGAAAATGGCCGACCCGTTTCGCTCAACCCTAGCAATCAGCGCAAAGTGGAAGGCTCCCAAACTGACTTGGCAAAGGGATTTCCTCTTGCCTTCAGGCTGCCTGGACTCCATCCACACCTGTTGCCGGTACCCTGGACTGACGCATACTACAACATCAGTAAAACAGGTAAAGACTGCAACCCTGCGTCCTCCATTTATTTGCTTGCATTCACCATCCCAGCCAAACACACCGGGAGTCCTGGGGATGCCGCTTCACCTGTGGGAGGCATCACCATCTTTGCTGCAGTAACATCGTAGCAGAGGACTCCTTTAAGCAGCATTGGTCCTCTTTGACCGAGAACCACAGGTGGCGTCACAAACACAAACTTTATTACAACTCACTTAAAAGGCCTTTCCATTTTACTTGGGTGCCCAGGGCGCTGCCACCGTGACCACCCCTTTAATTGTGGCCTAACCCGCTACCGAGTACCCCAAGCCCTGGCGGGTGACTCAACTTGGTGTCACAAACAGGATTTCGTGCCCTGGCATTGCCAGGTACTTTGTGCCAGAGACTGTGACAATTGGCCTGTAAGCCGCCATTGCCGCGCGGCATGAACACGATGGGAAGAAGGAGGCATACCTTTGTGGGCAGAGCCTGCAAAAGAGTGCAAAGAGGAAGCGGGTGCCATGCTGACAGGAGAGCCGCAAGTGAGGACGCCATGCAGGAGTGCCGCAAGTGATGACACCGGGAAGCCCCGGAAGGAGGACCGGGAGAAGCACCTGACAGCGCGCAGGAGGATACGGTAAGGAAACATGGCACTCAGTAGATATGAGGGTTGGCGGTGCTCAAGTAGGGTGTCCACCCCGTATATTAAAGATGAATGAAACTTGGCACTCAATTTTTGAGAAGAAAAGCTTCTTAGTTTATTGATGCATCCAGACAAACAAAACCGCTAAACGTTTTCGGTCCACACCGGACCTTCGTCAGAGCGTTTCTAAGACATTGACTGGATGAGGAAGCTAATGAGCCTGAATGAGCGTCAGCCAGAGCACGGGATATAGGAGCTGCGTCGCTCTCCTCTGCTCTGCACTACTAGCGCTCAGGATCCAGCGCCGTTACTCCCTCCAGGCTTTGTGCCTCTCCTCTGGCGCTTCACCTTCCTTTGTGATCCTGCAGCAGACTGCAGCTCCAATATCCCGTGCTCTGGCTGACGCTCATTCAGGCTCATTAGCTTCCTCATCCAGTCAATGTCTTAGAAACGCTCTGACGAAGGTCCGGTGTGGACCGAAAACGTTTAGCGGTTTTGTTTGTCTGGATGCATCAATAAACTAAGAAGCTTTTCTTCTCAAAAATTGAGTGCCAAGTTTCATTCATCTTTAATATAGCGCGCAGGAGGAACCGCTGCAGACTCCGGAGGAGAGACGTCAGGCCTCTGCAAGGTTAGCACTGGGGTAGGGACATGTCCGACCCAGGAGGAGAACTGGCGGCGGTCTCAGCCACAGGCCCCATGATGTCCCTAGGCCCCACAGTGGACGCAGCTGCAGGTCCCATAATGCCACCAGGCCCCAGAGTGCCCTCAGCTCCTGCAAGCCGGCAGGACCCCATCGCAGTAACAGCTCCTATAATGCCGCTATCCATGCCCTATATACCGGGACCGGCCTGGCTGCCACAATATTCAGGGGAGTCTCATACGTTGAGTGACTTTAGGGAAAGGCTCTGCAGCCTACTTGAAGTATATCCCCTAATAGAACTTCAAAAGGTCAATATTCTAACTGCTCAATTAATTGACGCAGCCCTTAGAGAAGTGAAATTCTGTCCGGATATGAAAAAAAGAATTGTTAAGCAGATATTTGCCAAACTTAAAACCACTTTTGACACCAACACCGCTGCAGAAATCAAAATGAGGTTTTTTGGGTGCAAACAAAGAGAACAGGATAGCATACGAGACTATGCCCTTAATCTCCAGGAGGCATTGCGGGCCATTAAGCTGGTTGACCCTAACAGCGTTCAGGATGGGGACAAGCTAGTAAAGGAGCAGTTCATTGAGGGACTCCTGTCCAGCACCTACAGGACACAGCTGCGCATCCTGGCCTTGCAAAACCCTGACCTGGACTTTGCACAATTTAAAGACAGGTCCATCTGGGTGCTGCATGAACCACCACCCAGCCGCACAGTGCCCCCTAGGTGTTCAGCAATCACGTACCACTAGGAGGTGGCACCCTGTCATCAGGTCCCCATTGAGACCGACACAGATCCTGAATCATGACCCCTCCACAAGACTGCACCTCCAGGTCTGGGAACTGACTAAAAACATAGCTGCACTAGCCAGAACAGTGCAGTTCCCTCAGGAATCCCCAAAGGAGAAAATCCAGCTGGCTTCCAGTCTGGAGGACATCCCCTGGCAATGACAGAAGATGATCCCACTGATCAGAGAACGAGACAACGACCGCTATCATCAGGATGGATGACCCATCTGCCACCGCTATAACCAGGCAGGACACATTGCAAGGTACTGCCATTTAAACGAACGACCCCTGGGGCAGGGAGTCAACCTCTAGGAGTAGGATGACCAGGCCCACAAAACTGGCGAGCCAAGTATGTCGGAGGATGACCAGTCCTCCCCATTGTGATTGAAGGCATCCTGATGAACGCTTTACTGGACACCGGCTCTCAGGTGACGACAATGCCTTACATTCTCTACAAACGGTATTGGGCTGACTTTGATATTACCCATGGCCCAGATAGTGATTTGATAATAGTAGCAAGTAATTATCAGCCTTTGCCACAGGTGGGGTACAAGGAAGTAACCATTAAGGTGGGGCGGGGAGAATTGAAGGCCCAAGGACTGGTGATTTTTGATATTGACCGGAGAGAATGTAACCCCATGATAACTTTAGGTACTAATGTCATAGAAAATTGTCTTGCCGAGGTTATTGTCTTGTTACAACAGGTGGCAGAAACTGCTGGTTCCAGTTAGCAGCGTGTCCTGCAAAAATAAATCAGAGCCCTGGCGCAGAGATAACAGGTAGAATTGTCTGGTGGAGAAGTTGACCGTGTCACAGTGAGTGATCCAATCCCCATTGCCATACCCCCCAGGAGAGAAATGTTAATCTGGTGTCGGGCAGCAATAGGCCTCAGAGAGACTACCAGGCACTGGTAGAACCTGTGTATTTGGATAGCAGGCTCACCATCCTGACAGCCAGAGGGGTGGTTGATGTCCACAAGGGGAGGGTACCAGAACATGTCCTTAACTGTGGAGAGAAAGAGGTCCACTTCTCCAGATATGCCACACTTGCTAAACTGTTTACTGTTAATGATAATGCAACAAAAGCAACAAAACCCTTGGTCCCGTCTGACCAGGCGGCGGACAATGGCTCTGCAAGTCAGTTGGTGGATTGGTGTCAGAAATTACACGTGGGCACTGACTCTACCCCTTAGCACCAAAAACAGGGTTCTTACAGGGTGGTCCATGAGTATGAGCGGTCATTCAGCAAACACCCACTAGAGTTTGGGCAGGTAAAAGGGGTTCAAGATCATATCCCCACTGGAGGTCATCCGCCCATTAAAGAGAGGTACCGGCCTGTACCTCCAGCTCATTACCAATGTGCCAAGATTATGTTGCGAGAGGTGAAGGAGGCTGGGGTAATCAGAGACAGATGTGGCCCCTGGGCAGCTCCATTAGTTCTCGTTAGAAAGAAGGATGGTACAATGAGGATGTGTGTTGATTACAGGCAGATAAACTGTATTACACACAAGGATGCATAACCATTGCCCAGAATCGAAGAGTAATTAGCTGCCTTAAAATCTGCTAACTATTTCTCCACCATAGATCTCACTAGTGGGTAATGCCAGGTTTCTGTGGCTGAGGCGGATAAAGAAATGAACGCCTTCACAACACCGATGGGCCTCACTGAATTCAACTACATGCCGCTCGGATTTTGCAATGCACCAGGAACATTTCAGAGGATGATGGAGTGCTGCCTCGGGCCCAAGAATATTGAAACTGTCCTGTTGTACCTGGGTGATGTCATTGTCTTCCCCAAGACTTATGAAGACCACCTGAAGCATCTGGCTGAGGTGTTTGAAGCTCTGTCTGACTTTGGCCTGAAGGTAAAGCCATCAAAGTGCCACCTGTTGAAACCCAAAGTGCAGTACCTGGGCCATGTGGTAAGCACCGAAGGTGTGGCACCAGACCCTGACAAGGTCACCATGATCAGGGACTGGCTGAAACCCAGCAACATCCACGAAGTCTAACAGTTCCTCGGGTTGGTACGCTACTACTGAAGGTTCATTAAGGACTCCACCAAGATAGCCACACACCCCCAAGACCTGTTAGTGGGCTAATTCAAGAAGGCCAAGAGCAAGGGTCCTCTGTTTGAGTGGAATGACAGGCTGGAAGGATCCTTTGGTTGAAGTTGGCTCTCACGGGAGAGGAGGTACTGGCCTACCCTGACTATGACCAATCATTTGTGCTCTACACAGACGCCAGCAACGTTGGACTGGGTGCAGTGTTGTCCAAGGTGCAGAGAGGAAAAGAAAGAGTAATTGCCTACGCCAACAGGAAGCTTCATCCCACTCAAAGGAACCCCGAAAACTACAGTTCCTTCAAGCTGGAATTCCTGGCCATAGTCTGGGCGGTAATAGAGCAATTCAAAAACTACCTGGCCTCAGCAGGATTCACCATTTTCATGGACATCAATTCGCTGACCCACCTGGAAACTGCAAAACTAGTTGCATTGGAGCAGCAATGAATGGCAAGGTTGTCCAACTACGAATTCACCATCAAGGGCCATGTAGGGCACAAGAACGCAATTGCCAATGCGCTGTCCAGGATGCCCCATTGCTCAGAAGTGGAAGAAGATCCGGAAGCACTTGAAGAGATTCAGTTACCAGCTTTCCATCACCCTGGGGCGACTCATTATTATCATCATTTGAGGAACAAGCGCAATAACAAGCAAGAAGCCACGCTGAACCCATTGCCCCACCATGGATGGACGGAAAAACAGGATAGTGACCCAGCAGTCTGTCTGGTAAAAGAGCTGCTAACACAAGCCAATTCACACCCTGGTCCAGATGCTCCACAAGAGACTCAGCAGTTGTGGAAGGAGAAGGGCAAATTGTTTATCTACAAAGGTAAGCTGTGTCAGAGGAATATTGACCCACGCACTCATGAGCTGTTTTGGCAGGTGGTAGTCCAGAGACAAGATGCACCAATGGTCTTGGAAGCGTGCCACGATGGAGCAGGACACTTCAGATGGAAGAAGTTAGAGATCCTACTCTGTGGAAGGTTCTACTGGATTGACATGAGAAGAGCCATTGAAAACTTGAACTAGTGGCCTTAGACCACATGAAGCTAACCCCAAGCTGGTCTATGTCTATGCTCTGACCATTGTGTACGATTACTCCAGATTCCTGGTAGTCAGACAGCGAAGATAGCGGACAAGGCCTTCCAACAACACTTCTGTTGACCACATGGTTACCCTGAGAAGGTGCTCACCGACCAAGGCCCAGCCTTTGAAGCAGAAGTGTTCCAAGGGTTCTGTAACCTGTATGGATGGAAGAAGATAAGAACAACGCCGCACCATCAGACCAACTGTATGTGTGGAAAGATGAATCAGGTGGTTATCGACCTATTAAAAACCATGCCTTTGGAAGAGAGAAACTTATGGCCAGAGAAGTTGCCAGACTTGGTAGATCTGTACAATCACATCCCAGTGAATTCCACCAACTGCTCTCCAGCCTACCTGATGAGAGGAAGATCTCGCAAATTACCTTTTGATCTTGAAATGGGAGTCCTCACACCAGAAGCAAAATCATCTGATGCAAATTTGGATACTGAGCGACAGCAGAAATACCGCCCAGTACAGGAGTGTGTGCAAAGAAGCTTGTCCCAGACAAGACAAAGACAAGAAAGAATCTATAATCAGCATGCCCCTGCAATTCCTTTGTCACCAGGTGAACAAGTGCTAAAGCGAAAATGAAGAATGCACACACTTGATGACCAGTGGGAAGCAGAACCATATACCATCTTACCATCAAACTTTGATAACACCAAAATGTGTCTAATAAGCAAAGATGGAGGAGAAACATCAACTGCGGTATCAAGGGATCATCTTAAAGTGTGCCTTGACAAACTGAAAGACCCAGTTACTTCTCAACCCACAGAAAGAGAGGAAAAGAGAATCCATACCGTTCTTGGAGACTTCCCCAGTCATGGACTCAGGTAAATCAAGCGACAGTGGTACCGGTTTTGACTTTTCCCCAGTTGGAAATACCAGAAGGTGATTTAACCAAAACCATCTTGAGACAGAAGAGACTACTCCAGCAGGCTCAAGCAGCAGACGTCACACCAGCAGTGGAACCAGAAAATCCACCCCCTGCTATTGGTGAATCTGTCATGCCCACAGTGAGCAACAATACTCTTAGGAGGTCAAGTATACCTGTGCTACGTAGAATCCCCAAAACTTAGCACCACGTCGGACACTATATAAACACTACTGACACCTACCCAAACTGTCAACGCCCCTTTAGAAGAAGCTATTGCGTAACGGCGCTCGTGGGGCACAGGGGAGCCTCAACAGCACTCTTACCACAGCTCATAGACTTTGGACATGTAACAAATGCATCTGCAGGTAATTGATTACTTTTTGTGCCTTGCATCTTCACTTGGCTGTATATAGGTAGTATAGTGGTCTTACCACTTCTCAGTTATATTAGCAACTAATCTTGCTTCACTGGGTATATCTCTATCTGCCTTGTATGTGGCGAACATAGCACTCTTATATATACCAACATACACATGGTCTTCTGCGCTGATATACACAGTCACTGGGCATTTTTTTTCCTCTTTTGCTGTAATTACCAATCCTAATTGTATTACGACTTGAATAATTATAGTTTACAGCATCTTTTTGGACTTATGCTGGATAAGTCTCCCCCGGTATTTGGAGGTTTTCCGTTCCCCCGTTTTTGTCTATATGTACCAATTAAAATTTTAAACTTTAAATATTATAAATAAATATACAGTTTTTAATTACATCTTCACTTCACTTCAGTTCTTTTATGGCACCCACCATACTAGAATATGTTTTTTTGATATATTGTTGAAGTGACTTTAGCCGCTGCTAAACATAGGACTATGGCAATAATACCTAGAATCCCCAGTAGCATAGTCATTAGAGAGTGCATAACACCAGTGATAGCGAGCCTAGTGAGTCTGGTCAGATCACCCTCAGTGCCTGTGCTGCGTAAATCAACCCGTAGTACCCGAGGTCAGATCCAAGCCCATTACAGGGACTAAAAATATAAAACGTTAATAATTTGTTTTACCTGTGTAAAAATATTTGCTCATATTTATTGAAAAACTTTAGATGGACAATAGGGTAATGGACGGTGAACTGCGCAAAAACTGTCACTGTAAATAGTTGGCACCTTCAAGGTGCACCTTTGGTTCTACCCACATTTCCAGCGTGGGTAGGGCCTTGCTTTTTCACAGACCTGAAGCAAAAACCATCTGGCGTGGCTGAACACAGGGTCTGGATGTACACCTTTTAGCCCACCCACGCCTACGTTGGGGGTTTATGACAGATCCCACACATCGGTACTGTTGTAAATGAACAAGGACACCCTGGTATAAGACCAGTTGTAATTTTGTAAATATGTTTGCAACGTATGTTAACTAATTGGAAACCGAGTGAAGCTGTATCTGCTGTCTATTGGAACCCTCCCTTTGTGATAGTTATAGTAATATGTGATTCTTTGTTGAGTAGTTTTTATATTGATTCTCTGCACTATGTTTATATATATTATATTGGTTTCACTTCTAAGGTGGGATATGTGGTTCAACTTTATATACACATATACTTGATGATATCACTTTTTTACTATTCTATAGTATCACATTTGTAATTGCCACTGTGGTCAATTATTTTATATTTTTTATCAAATGGCACTTTGGCACTTTATCACAGTTTCTTAATTGACTCTGGACGTTGCTATTTGTTCCTTTCACTAAAAATGTAATGTGTACTGGGTCACTTCTGACCCTTATTTTTTATCACCCTTAGGCTGCCGTCACACTAGCAGTATTTGGTCAGTATTTTACATCAGTATTTGTAAGCCAAAACCAGGAGTGGGTGATAAATACAGAAGTGGTGCATGTGTTTCTATTATACTTTTCCTCTAATTGTTCCACTCATGGTTTTGGCTTACAAATACTGAGGTAAATTACTGGACACATACTGCTAGTGTGACAGCAGCCTTATACGCATTTGATCGTTTTAATAACATTGTTAGGCTATGTGCAGACGTTGCGGATTCTCTGCGGATCCGCAGCATTTTTTGAGGTGCAGAAACGCTGCAGATCCGCAATTGATTTACAGTACAATGTAAATCAATGAGAAAAAAAATGCTGTGCACACTTTGCGGAAAATCCGCTGTGGAAACGCTGCGATTTAAAAGAAGCAGCATGTCACTTATTTTTTGTGAATCTGCAGCGTTTTTGTACCCATTCCATTATAGAAAACCTCAGGGGTAAAAAAACACAGCAAATCCACAAGAAAACCACAGCAAAATCGCACGAAAAATGCTGCGGAACCACACAAAAAACACGACAAATCCGCAGGTGCGTTTTCTGCCAGGAGAGGCAGAATCCGCACCAGAAATTCCTAAGCCTAATCCGCAACATGTGCACATAGCCTTAGATTGTCCCTGTTGAGACGTGTTTATACACATACGATATTATTCTTTATATTCACTATGGTGGTGTTTATATTTTAAGGCTGCTTTTATACTACAATATCACTGGGTGGTCCATTATACTTGTGTATATTTGGGTTGAAGGATCGAGAATTTTAGGTCACTATTAATTTGTATTAAATGATAAGAATTTGTTCTATCTGCAGACACATATTTACGAGATTGATTGGCAGGTAACTTGCTATTTAGGTAATGGACAGTTGTGGTACTGATACCATCCTAGTTTCGGCCGGCGCGCATGTGCTCTGGCATCCTGGAGGTGTTGCAGGTAACGGTGCCTATCACTGGCGGTGGGCGGGGTATTGGGTCCGGCCCCTTCCCGTGTGGTCTCTCGCGGCTGGTGGCTCGATCTCGGTGCGTTGCTGCTTGCCTGCCTCATTCTGTCCGGGATAGCCGACGCTGCATGCGCCACAACATGGCCGTTTAACAGATGACTATTGATCACTGTTATGACAGTACTCTATACCAAAACTACAAATACAGGCATTCCACCTGCCTATGTCACATGTGGTTTAGGGCGGGGTTATATCATTATTGGTCAGCCTTGATTTAAAAGGAGCATGACTTAATTATAATGCCACTCCCCCTGATGAATGCACGTCGCCGAAACACGCATAGGAGCAGCGGCACCATCACTAGAGCATTTGGTAAGTTTGTATTCTTTATTGTTACTATTTTTCACTTTTTGCCTTAAAAGGCCTTTCCCTTTTACTTGGGTGCCCAGGGTCACGGACCATGCACCTGCCACCGTGACCACCCCTTTAATTGCGACCGGACCCGGTACCAAGTACTCCAGGCCTTGGAGGGCGACAAATACGTGGGAAAAAAAGTATTTAGTCAGCAAACAATTGTGCAAGTTCTCCCACTTAACCCCTTCATGACCGGAGCTTTTTTCGTTTTTGCGTTTTTATTTTTTGCTCACCTCCTTCCCAGAGCCATAACTTCTTTATGTTTCTTTCAATATGTCCAGGTGAGGGCTTATTTTTTGTGGGATCAGCTATAATTTTGAACGACACCATTGGTTTTAGCATGTCGTGTACTCGAAAATGGGAAAAAAATTCCAAGTGTGGTGAAATCCCACACTTGTTTTTCATTTGACTTTTTTGCTAGGTTTACTAAGTGCTAAAACTGACCTCCCATTATGATTCTCCAGTTCATTATGAGTTCACAGACACCAAACTTGTCTGGGTTCATTTTTTATCTGAAGGTACCATCACACTCAGCAACTTTACAATGAGAACGACAATGATCCGTGACTTGCAGCGTCCTGGATAGCGATCTCATTGTGTTTGACACGCAGCAGTGATCAGGATCCCGCTGTGATATCGCTGGTCGGAGCTAGAAGGCCAGAACTTTATTTGGTCGTCAGGTCGGCGTGTATCGTCGTGTTTGACAGCAAAAGCAATGATGCCTGCAATGTTTTACATGGAGCTAACAACCAGCGAGAACGATAAGTGAGTCGCCGTTACGTCACTGGATCGCTCCTGCATAGTTCTGGAGCTGCTGTGTTTGATGTCTCTACAGCGACCTAAACAGCGACGCTCCAGCGATCGTCTCGTTGTCTATATCGCTGCAGCATCGCTGAGTGTGACGGTACCTTAAGTAGTGAAAAAAAGTGGCGCAAAAAAAATGGCGCAATTTTCCAAGACCCATAGCGTTGCGTCTCCATTTTTCGCTATCTCGGGTTGGGTGTGGGATTATTTTTTGCGTGCCAAGCTGATGTTTTTAATGATACAATTTTTGTGCAGATACTATCTTTGATTGCCCCGTTATTGCATTTTAATTCAATGTTATGGGGACAAAAAAAAATGTGATTCTGGCGTTTTGACTTTATTTCTCTCTACGCCGTTTAGTGATCAGCTTAATCCTTTTTTTCTTTGATAGATCGGGCAATTATGAATGCGGCAATACCAAATATGTGCATATTTGATTTTATTTTTATTGTTTTATTTTGAATGGGCCGAAATGGGCGTGATTGAAACTTTTATATATTTTTTATTTTTTTTCATATTTTTAATCACATTTTTTTACTTTTGGCATGTTTCAATAGCCTCCATGGGAGGGTAGAAGCTGCAACAACTCGATTGGCTCTGATACATAGAGGCAATGCTATATATACTTTGTTGGCAATGACAGTGGTCAAACGTTTTCTGTAAGTTACATGGTTACATAGTTATTAAGGTTTAAGGAAGACTTTAAGTTCATCTAGTTCAACCCATAGCCTAACCTAACATGCCCTAACATGTTGATCCAGAGGAAGGCCAAAAAAACCCATGTGCAAAGAGTAAGCTCCACATTGGGGAAAAAAATTCCTTCCCGACTCCACATACGGCAATCAGACTAGTTCCCTGGATCAACGCCCTATCAAGGAATCTAGTGTATATACCCTGTAACATTATACTTTTCCAGAAAGGTATCCAGTCCCCTCTTAAATTTAAGTAATGAATCCCTCATTACAACATCATACGGCAGAGAGTTCCATAGTCTCACTGCTCTTACAGTAAAGAATCCGCATCTGTTATTATGCTTAAACCTTTTTTCCTCCAAACGTAGAGGATGCCCCCTTGTCCCTGTTTCAGGTCTATGATTAAAAAGATCATCAGAAAGGTCTTTGTACTGTCCCCTCATATATTTATACATTAAAATAAGATCACCCCTTAGTCTTCGTTTTTCCAAACTAAATAGCCCCAAGTGTAATAACCTATCTTGGTATTGCAGACCCCCCAGTCCTCTAATAACCTTGGTCACTCTACTCTGCACCCGCTCTAGTTCAGCTATGTCTTTCTTATACATCGGAGACCAGAACTGTACACAGTATTCTAAGTGTGGTCGAACTAGTGACTTGTATAGAGGTAAAATTATATTCTCCTCATGAGCATCTGTGCCTCTTTTAATGCATCCCATTATTTTATTTGCCTTTGTAGCAGCTGCCTGACACTGGCCACTAAATGTGAGTTTGTCATCCACCCATACACCCAGGTCTTTTTCATTGACGGTTTTGCCCAGAGTTTTAGAATTAAGCACATAATTATACATCCCTCTCCTAGTGTTTCATCACCCATCCCCTGCAGACTGTGAGTCCTTGCGGGCAGGGTCCTCCCTCCTTATGTACCCGTGTGCCTGTTATCTGCTCATGTTTAATGTATTTGTCTATACTTGCCTCGTATTCACATGTAAAGCGCCATGGAATAAATGGCGCTATAAAAATATATAATAATAATAATAAATACATCTTATTACTTCTACCCAAGTGCATGACCTTACATTTATCCCCATTAAAGCTCATTTGCCATTTATCAGCCCAAGCTTCTAGTTTACATAAATCATCCTGTAATATAAAATTGTCCTCCACTGTATTGATTACCCTGCAGAGTTTAGTGTCATCTGCAAATATTGAAATTCTACTCTGAATGCCCCCTAAAAGGTCATTAATAAATATGTTAAAAAGAAGAGGGCCCAATACTGACCCCTGTGGTACCCCACTGCTAACCACTACCCAGTCCGAGTGTGCTCCATTAATAACCACACTTTGTTTCCTATCCCTGAGCCAGCTCTCAACCCACTTACACATATTTTCCCCTATCTACACAAGGTTGGCACACACTGTTGGTGGTTTGTTGGCCCATTCCTTCATGCAGATCTACTGTAGAGCAGTGATGTTTTGAGCCTATCGCTGGGCAACACAGACTTTCAACTCCCTCCAAAGGGTTTCTATGGGTTTGAGATCTGGAGACTGGCTAGGCCACTCCAGGACCTTCATATGCTTCTTACAAAGCCACTCCTTTGTTGCTCTGGCAGTATGCTGAAAGATCCATCCACATTTCATCTTTAATGCTCTTGCTGATGAAAGGACGTTTGCACTCAAAATCTCACGATACAAGGCCCCATTCATTTTTTCATGTACACAAATCAGTCTTCATGGTGCCTTTGCAGAGAAAAAGCCCCAAAGCATGATGTTGCCACCCCCATGCTTTGCAGTAGGTATGGTGTTCTTTGGATGCAACTTAGAATTCTGTCTCCTCCAAACACAATGAGTTTTGTTTCTACCAAACAGTTCTACTTTGGTTTCATCAGACCATATGACATTCTCCCAATACTCTTCTTGATAATCCAAATGCTCTCTAGCAAACTTTAGACAGGCCCGGACATGTGCTAGCTTAAACAGGGGGACCGGTCTGACACTGCAAGATCTGAGTCTCTGGCGGTGTAGTGTGTTACTGATGGTAGCCTTTGTTACGGTGGTCCCAGCTCTATGCAGGTCATTCACTAGGTACCTCCGTGTGGTTCTGGGATTTTTGCTCACCTTTCTTGTGATCATTTTCTTATTGTTGCTCCCATAGTTGAGTTCATCACACCAAGCTTCTTGCCTATTGCAGATTCAGTTTTCCCAGCCTCGTGCAGGGCTACAATTTTGTTTCTGGTGTCCTTTGAAAGCTCTTTGGTCTTCACCATAGTGGAGTTAGAAGTGTGACTGTTTGAGATTGTGGACAGGTGTCTTTTATACTGATAACAAGTTCAAACAGGTGCCATTACTACAGGTGATGAGTGGAGAACAAAAGAGCTTCTTAAAAAAAAGTTACAGGTCTGTGAGAGCCAGAAATCTTGCATGTTTTTAGGTGACCAAATACTTATTTCCACCAGAATTTTGCAAAATAAATCTTGCAAAATCAGACAGTGTGGTTTTCTGGATTTGTTTTCTCATTTTGACTTTCATAGTTGTGGTCTACCTATGATGTCAATTATAGGCCTCTATCATTTTTTTAAGTGGGAGAACTTGCACAATTGGTCGCTGAGTAAATACCTTTTTTCCCCACTGTATAATCCCAATAAAATACATTTTAGATTGTGACTGTAATGTGAAAAAATGTCAAAAAATTCACGACGTATATGAACACTTTTTCACGGCACTGAACATATATATCTAATATATAAAGCTGAATGTGTGTGTGTGTGTGTGTATGTGTGTATGTCCGGGATTGGCATCTGCACCGTCACAGCTACAGCCACAAAATTTTGCACAGTCACACGTCTGGACCCCGAGAGCGTCATAGGCTATGCTGTGAGGCGAAATTTTAACCCCGCGCGTTCCAATTCACCAAACAATTTTGCCCCTATCTACATAATGGGGAAAAAAGTGAAAGGAAAAGTGTTGGAGGCGTCGTAGCTACAGCCACAAAATTTTGCACAGTCACACATCTGGACCCTGAGAGCGTCATAGGCTATGTTGTGAGGTGAAATTTTAACCCCGTGCTTTCCAATTCACCAAACAATTTTGCCCTTTCTACATAATGGGGAAAAAGCAAAAGGAAAAGTGTTGGAGGCGTCGCAGCTACAGCCACAACATTTTGCACAGTCACACTTCTGGACCCCGAGAGCGTCATAGGCTATGTTGTGAGGTGAAATTTTAACCCCGCGCTTTCCAATTCACCAAACAATTTTGCCCCTATCTACATAATGGGAAAAAATGAAAGGAAAAGTGTAGGAGGCAAATTGACAGCTGCCAGATGTGAACAAGGGGGACTTAAAGAATGAGAGCGATGGCGCCAAAGAGTATATACCGTACAGTTGCTAAGGCGGGGCCCCGACATGGGATACTCACCACACACGGGGATATGAACACACACACAAAATGTGCCACACACTACCACGTGCTTGAACACATATTACCCTCAGCACACATTTCACCACAAATACACCAACCTCGCCACATAAAAGTCAAAACACAAAAGTCGCCGCTCAAAACTCGCCACGCGCAGAACTCGCCACATGCAAAAACTAGGCTCTTGCAAAACTCGCCACAAGTGCAAAACTCACCTCATGGAAAACTCGCCACACGCAAAACTTGCACATGCGGAAAAATTGCCACATGCACAAAAGTTGCAACACATGCAAAAGTTGCCTCACACAAAACTTGCACATACTCAAAAGGCACCACACATAAAACTCACCACGCGCAAAACTCGCCATGCGCAAAACTTGCTGCACACAACTTGCTACACTAACCTGTCACATGCAACTCGACACACAAAAAGTTTCTACACGCATGTTGCCACACAAAACTCATCTCACAAAAGTCGCTATATGCATGTCGCCACACACAACTCAACACACACAACTTGACAAACGAAACTCGCCCTAAAACACACACAAGTCTGGTATTATCCTTCAAAAATAAAAATCTGATTAATAAGCAGACAAACTACAACAAATGTACCATATAGGAAATACGGCAGCTGTCAGTCACATGACCTGTCTATTATGTGTATGTGTGAGCTAATATATACTGCCAGGGGGAGGGCTTCCTGTTGGCTGGGGATTTATCAGGCTGCCAATTTAGCTTACAAATACTGAGGTAAAAATACTGAACAAATAACGTGTGAACGAGGTCTAATACAGGAGGAGATGACACACAGGTATATACTATATACAGGGGAGATGACACACAGATATATACTATATACAGGAGAGATGACACACAGGTATATACTATATAGAGGAGGAGATGACTTACAGGTACATATATATACAGGAGGAGATGACATACAGGTATATACTATATACAGGAGGAGATGACACACAGGTTTATACTGTATACAGGAGCAGATGACCTACAGGTATATACTATATACAGGAGGAGATGACACACAGGTATATACTATATACAGGAGAAGATGACACACAGGTATATACTATATACAGGAGCAGATGACCTACAGGTATATACTATATACAGGAGGAGATGACATACAGGTATATGCTATATATAGAAGATGACATGCAGGTATATACTATATACAGGAGGAGATGACACACAGATATATACTATATACAGGGAAGATGACACACAGGTATATACTATATACAGGAGGAGATGACATACAGGTATATACTATATATAGAAGGAGATGACATCCAGGTATATACTATATATAGGGGAGATGACACACAGCAGGTTTATACTATATACAGGGGAGATGACATACAGGTATATACTATATACAGGAGATGACATACAGATGTATACTATATATAAGGGAGATGACAAACATGTTTATACTGAGGTGATGAGGTGAAAATGAGAGGTGTGAGGTGAAAATGAAAAGGTGTGAGGTGAAAATGAAAAGGTGTGAGTGCAAAATGAGAGGAGTGAGGAAAAATAGTGGAGTGATCAGAAAATGACAGATGTGTGGTTGAAATGACAAGTGTTAGGGGGGAATGAGAGGAGTGAGGGAGAAAATGAGAGGTGTGAGGGAGAAAATGAGAGATGTGAGGGGGAAAATGGAAGATGTGATTGGGAAAATGAGAGGCGTGATGGGAAAATAAGAGAAGTGAGGTGCTATAACTAACCACAGATATTTACTATGCCCAGGCAACGCCGGGCTCTTCAGCTAGTATATATATAAATATATATATATATATACTGTGTATATGAGTCGAACGTGAGGGCAGTGGTGTACTCGGTACCGGGTCCGGTCGCTCTTAATGGAGAGGTCACTGTGGTTGCGACCCATCCATGACCCTGGGCGCTCACATAAACCTGTGGTTTTCGGTCAGTAGGGACCGATGCCGCTTAAAGGGGTCATCTGGGGTGATGGTATGGCGGCCAGACGGTGATGCTTCCCACAGGTGAAGTGGGGTCCTCAGGGCTGCCGAAGTGTAAGTAGCAATTATGGTGTATGCTGATAAATAACAAAGGACACTGTATAATAGTCTTTACCTAGTTTACTGATGGTAGCAGTCCATCTCAGTCCAGGGTACCAGGTTCAGGTGTCGCGGTGGCCCAGCCGACTTGGAGGCAATAGATTAATCCCCTTTTCCAGTTGAGATACGTGAGCCTTTCCTGCTAACACTGGGGTGTGAGGTCCCTGCTGCCTGAAGCTTGCTGGCAAGGTAACCCTCCTTTCCCCTGTCTTGGGACAGGTACCTATGTGGCGGGCAGCTTGAGCCATTTTACAGAGTCTCTATTATGACCCGGGTTCTTCAGGTTCTGCTTCACCTCCAGGCGTGGTGTGGCCAAATAACATACAGTCCTATGCCCTCTGGTTCTGCTATGTGTCCTAGAGTACCACAAAATCCTAGGACTCCCAGTGCCCGGTTTCTGCGCTTCGGCTCTGAGGGTGCCCAGTCACAGTTTCCCTCTGAGCTCTTTTCCACTCCTTTACTCCTTCTCTCAATGGCTCCACTACATACGACAACCCCTCGGGTTCTCGTCCTTCCCTGGAGCTGCAGCTCAGTCTTGGCTGCACGGCTCCGTAGTCAGCACTCTGCTCCAGACTTCCTTTCTACTCCATGTCTCTCTCCAACTGAACTAACTCCTCCTCCAGACCAGAACACTTAAAGCTGGGGAAGCTCCCCTGAATCCGGGTCCTGAGCTCCCCCTTCTGGCCTGGATTTGCAATGTGTTGTGTGTGGGTGCCTTACCTGGTGAAGGGAACTCCCCTTGCCTCCAAGCGTCATATTACCCTACCCGAAAGGAAGGCAATATCACTGTAAAAAATGGTCATCTGGGGTGTTACATATACATACATACGTATATATAAGATATTTATTTGTGCAGCATTCATTCGTTCATTGGTTAGCACTGCAGCGTTGAGGTCCTGGGTTCAAATCCCACCAAGTACAACATTTGCAAGGAGTTTTTGTGTTCTCCCAGTGTTTGCATGGGCTTTCTCCTAAAATCCAAAGACATACTGATAGGGAATCTAGATTGTGAGCACCAATAACGACATTGGCTATAATGTCTGTAAAGTGCTGTGGAATTAAAGGTGTTTATTTAAGTGACTAAAATAAAAAATATACTAGTTGGGGTGGCTTTTCTCTTCTTTTTTTGTATTTATCCATCTATCTGTCTATCTATCTATCTATCTATCTATCTATCTATCTATCTATCTATCTATCTATCTATTATATATCTGTCTATCTGTTGTCTATCATCTATCTACTGTATTATCTATCTGTCTATTATCTATCTATCTATCTATCTATCTATCTATCTATCTATCTATCTATCTATCTATCTATCTATCAACTATCTATTATCTATCCATATGTCTATTATCTTTCTATTTATCTATTATCTATCTATCATCTATCTATCATCCTTGTATCCATTTATCTATCTATCTTTCTGTTTATCTATTATCTATTTATCTATTAACTATCTATCTATCTATCATCTATCTTTTATATATCAATTAATTGCTTATTTATCTATTATCTATCTATATATTATCTATCTCTACATCTATCTATCTATCTATCTATCTATCTATCTATCTATCTATCTATCTATCTATCTATCTATCTATCTATCTATCTATCTATCTATCGCCATGTAATGCATATGTAACCTATGCAAAGTGCTATTTATTTTCAGTCCAGAAATGTTTGCAAATAATGCAAAATAAAAAAAGTAAATGTCTTAAATAACTTTACAACTATTTCAAAACTTGTTGCTAAATTGCATATAGTATTTTCATCATTATAAGTTTAATATTAAGGATACTTGCAGAAATGCACAGTTCAGAACCTACAGTAATCACTAAGACTGATCATGCAATAAAAGAATCATCATTGTATGGTTTCCATTTAATACTAAGAAAAGTGCACATTCACTACATGAAAACACAAGAACTTACATTTACGAACAAAGAGATTATTGCCAGGCCATTGGGGTTGCGGGATGCCTCGCTGACATTACTGTACAAATCCTGGTTATAATGAATAAGCTGTACCTGTAATAAGAGAGGGGTGTCTCACAAGGTCAGAAACCAAAAGAGAAGATAGAAAATCAAGGCTCACAGATTCAAAGATATCAGATGGAAAAGTAGGAAATAGAGAGAACAGGCATGGACAAGCAGACTTTAATGGCACTGTAAGAAAGTAAGAGAAAATAAGAAATAATAAAGAAGAGTGTGATTTAATGATTTAACAGCTTACTATCAGAACAAGTTTCAGGAGTTAAATATCCTTATAATTTTATTTGCTTAAAGAAGTTTTCCTGTTTTAGAAAGTAACTATTGACTCTTGTATCGTGAAATTCAACAAGACAAGAGAAGTTGATATGACCATTCTTTAGCACAAATCAAGCATGGTTTATAAAGCGTTTGGACTGGCCACTAAACTAATTCAAAATAACATGTAAAATAAAAAACTAAAAAAACAATACTTTACCATTTCTCTACCATTTATGTTCCAATGTTGCGGTCTGCCAAGTAGCCCAGAGCCAGTCTATGAACTTCCTGCACCGACCAATTGGACCAAATCAGAAGTAAGGACACCGATAGAGGATCAGTAAGGTGAATATCACTTAGTTATTATTTTTCAGCATTATGAGTGTTTTTATTTAATCATTTATTTATTTATTTTCAGCTCAATCACAATTGTTTGTGGTGCTCATGTTTCGGGATTGAGGAACACTAACAGGTCAACGTTCTTCCACTAATTTTTGTGTGTATACAGTATATGGCTGAAGAATGATGACCATTATATATTGGATTATTATAGGATTTAAGCTACAGCTTATTCTATGCTTGTTCTTAATAGTAATACGGAAGTTGGTTATGAAACGAAAGAAAAAAAAAACAACAACATGATCCTATTAATGAAGCAAAACTTTTGTTACAGTGAAATAATGCATTTCATACTCTTGCATTATCTATCTAAGCTCATTTATATTTCACTGCACACTGCCTAATCTGTTCCAATTATTGATTTACTTTACACATAAGTAATATTTCCAAAACTAAGCAACAGTGACATCAAAATATAAAATAGCTTCATTGAGAGCTACACTTAGGGGAACCAATCAATCTGGCACTTGCTTCAGTACTTGTGTCTTATCCGCTAATAAATTGCATCTCAGTTGGACTTGAATTAAAGCATCATTTATGACGGTTATTTAAAGACTGTAACAGAATCTCAATAAACGTTCCTATTTAAAGACAAATAATGTAATTTTCTCCTGTTTTAATGAACTCTGTGTACTAACGACATAATTTATCACTTGCATTGTTTAGTTCGCTATTTACCATTACCTTAATGATAGTAACAATTTATGCAAAGGAAATGGAGGTTGGGGCTGCCTTATTAATATTTATGTAAGGGTAATGGTATCTATCTATCTATCTATCTATCTACTCAGATATTATATCTATTTTTGTATGTTTAAGTCAGACATAATTTTAATAACTGAAATGCTTTAAAATTTCAACTTCTTTTGTGTCTCTCTCTAGTTACAGAATAAAATGCATTCACAGAATATTCTCATTATTTCTGTTATTACAGTCACCTCTCCAGCAGCAGCCTCCTTGTTCATGAGATGTTCTGACCCGATGCCATTCTCGCTGCCAAAATGCAACATGATCTCATCAAGACGATGATTATATAACAGGGGGCCCCCAGAAATGTTAACTTGCAGCTGCTTGTCCAGGCGGAAGGATACATGCCGTCCTGTATTGTACATTGTTCCACTGATCTGGAATACAATGGGAAGATTCAAATAATAAATAAGTTTTGACCTAACCAAAGAACAAGAAAAGTAAAAAAAATATCAAAAGTTCCTCTACCCCCCGAAAAAGTACACACAGGCAGACCAATGTTTAACCTCCTAATTGACACAAACATATTTTGCGAGCGCGAGGTGCGGATGCAATATATTGTTTCTATTAGGTTGAATGTGTTACTTTTCAACAAATGTCTATAAATGGACTATATGTGGCACTTCAACCAACTATATCATCAAAAAGCGGATTTAAATTCAATTCACCGCATGAAGAGATCCATACAATTTAAAAAATAACATTTTTATTAGTATTACAGTATAAAAACATACACAAAAGACAAAACTTGATATACAAAAACAAAGTGCCCATTGGGGGGAGAGACAACAACCACATCCACCGCTGGATATATCGCAGAATCAATGAATATGAGAATATATGTAACCGTGACCACTGAAAAGGCTACTGCTAAATAACAGAGAGGAGGGGATGGGTAAACCAGTGCTAATACCTCTAATGTAGTGTAGGAAGGAAAAATACAAGGAGGAGCTCAAAATGCTCCCACGCACCGGCGCAGTAACCTTGTCCAAATACCTAACACAATACTTCATACCCCAATATCCTCACTATACAAAATATGGCAGGTCAAGTACCCAGTAGAATGAACATATTACCTGGTGGTGCGGTGTGTCTTGATTCCCCCAAGCGCACCCGACGCGCATTTCGCCCAAGCTTCCCCCGGAAGCTTGACCCCCCGAGGAAGCTTACGCGAAACGGGCGTCGGGGCCTCCGGACACACACTGGCACCATCGGCTTTTGGGTAAGATGGGCAGAGCCTTGGTTATTTCTATATCCACCTACTTTAGGTTTGACTAAGACTTATATATATGGCGATATGAGGTATATGTATGCACTTTAGGAGCACTATGCACTTTATTAATCAGTCAGTTATGGACCTATGTGCTGCTTATAGCCATTGTTGAGCTATTGCCCCCTCTTTATATCCGAGGTGTTACTTGCAGTGATAGTTGTCTGCCGTACATGTACTATACGTGTCCCTTGTCTGTAATATTTGTCATTTTTATGAGAGTATAATATTCAATAAAATTTGTTACGTTTTTTACATCTTTTTGGGTTCTTTGATACTTTTTTCTGTAGGATTTATTGCATAGTGGAGTTGTTCCCTGTTATTGTTCAGGTCCATTATAGGGTGTTTCCCTAAGAATAGGCTGTACTGATATGCATCAGTGGCATTTGTACCTATAGGAAGGATGAAGCACAGTGCAAGCTGCAATCTGCAAGCTGTGTGCAGACCCCAAGCAGCAGCCGGTGAGGAAGCAAGTGCAGCACACAAGTTGCAGTGGTGAGTAAATTGGCGTCTCTACTGTGGGAAGGGAGAAATGTGAAGGACACCGATGCTTCAATGGCCATGATGCACAGTGTATTTGAGAGGTACCATCAATATTATCTTACATATATGTTTATCCTTAACTGTCACTTGTGGGAGCAGCGCTAATCTCAGTTTTTCCAACACACAGGATAGTCTTCTTACATTATACACTAACAGTGCACTCTTTTGCCAGATCCTTGTTTCTGATCAGAGCATGTGAGCGAGTGAACTGTCACCGTACATATTGTATAGTGACAAGAATCTAATGAGCATACGGCAGAATTGACAACTAATGCATGCTCATATAGAGCAAGGACTTGCCCAGTCCCTGAAACATGCACCACTGATCATGATTTGTGTAAGAGAGGGGGTGGAGGCTGGAGCAGTAACCACAGCCTCTGCCCCCTGATGATGACTCTTTTCATTATTCCAGCAAACACTGAGATTGTCAAAGTGTCTTCAAGGAAGTAGTATTGAAAAAAAGAAGTTAGAGCAGGTAGGGACTTTTTAATTAAAGTATATTAGAAAAGATGCTAGATTATGACACAAATTAGATAAGCATTTAGAATTTTGTTTTACTTCCGGACCACTCCTTTAACCCCTTTCTGACATCAGACGTATTATCTCACCCATGTGCCCAGGGCCCGTATGCCCATGGGCGAGATAATACGTCACAGGCGATCAGCCACGCTCACGGGGGGAGAACGGTTGATCGCGGCTGGGTGTCAGTTGATTCTCACAGCTGACACCCGGCACTAAATGCCAGGAGTGGTCACGGACCGCTCCCGGCACTTTAACCCTCAGAATACTGCGATCAAACATGATTGCAGCATCCCGGAGCCAGCAGAAGGGTTGACAGCCCCTTTGCCTTTGGATTGGAGACCCCGCGGCATGACCCGGTGTCCCGATCGCTGCCATGGAAACCTGATGTCGGACGACATCTGGGTCTCCAGAGCGGAGAGACTTCCTGTCATGCGCAGTGCATGTCAGGAAGTCTCTCAGTGTCACTGTACAGCTTCTGTAGCATGCACATCTGCATGCTATAGAAGTGATCAGCCTGCAGAAAATGAGTGTCCCATAGTGGGACAAAGTATAAAACTAAGAATGAAATAAAAATAAATTGAAATAATTGTAAAAATATTTAAAAAATAATTAATAATAATAATGAAAAAAAAACAATATTTATTCCATCAATAAATAAATATTTGAATGTAAAAAAAACTAAACAATAAAATCACATATTTGGTATCGCCGCATCCGTAACGACCTGACCTATAAAACAGTCCCTAGTTATCCCCTTTAATGAACACCATTAGAATAAAAAACAAGCAAAAAAATGCTTTATTATCATACCACCAAAAAAAGTGGAATAACACACGATCAAAAAGACGGATATAAATAAATGTGGTACCTCTGAAAGCGCTATCGTGTCCCACAAAAAACAAGCCACCATAGAGCTTATATAATAGATTTTATTGTATAAAGCGACAAAACATAAAAAATGATATGAGGTATTGCTGTAATCATACTAACCCAAATAATAAAACTGCTTTATCAATTTTACCAAACGTGGAACGGTGTAAACGCCTCCCCCAAAAGAAATTCATGAATTGCTGCTTTTTGTTTATTCTGCCTCCCAAAAATTGAAATAAAAAGCGATCAAAAAAGTTATGTGCCTGAAAATGTTACCAATAAAATCGTCAACTCGTCCTGCAAAAAACAAGATCTCACATGACTCTGTGGGCAAAAATGTGGAAACATTAACGCTCTCAAAATGTGGTGATGCAAAAACTATTTTTTGCAAAAAAAAATCATCTTTTGGTGTGTGACAGTTGCCAAACATAAATAGTTTGGTTCGCTATAAATAGTAAATCAACCACCCTTATTCACCCCTTAGGGAAAAATAATATAATAAAAAAAGTATTAATTTCAATTTTACCATTAGGGTTAGGGTTGGGATTGGGGTTGGGATTAGGGTTAGGGCTGAGGTTAGGGTTGAGGCTAAAGTTAGGGTTGGAGCTAAAGTTAGGGTTGGGGCTAAAGTGAGGGTTAGGGTTGGGGATAAAGTTAGGGTTACGATTGGGATTAGGGTTAGGGTTACGATTGGGATTAGGGTTAGGGTTGGGATTAGAGTTAAGGTTGGGAGAAGGGTTAGGGGTGTGTTGGGGTTAGGGTTGGAGTTAGAATTGGGGGTTTCCACTGTTTAGGCACATGGGGGTTCAAAGTGCTCACACATCTAGATAAGTTCCTTAAGGGATCTACTTTTCAAAAGGGTGTCATTTGTGGGGGGGGGGCACCCAAACAGGCACCCAAACAGTGGTTTACCTGTGTATACGGGGTATCAGCATACTCAGGACAAATTGTCCATCAACTTTTGTAGTCCCATTTCTCCTGTTGCCCTTGGTGAAATAAAACAAATTGGATTGAAGTAATTTTTTTGTGAAAAAAAAGTTAAATGTTCAATTTTTTTAAAACATTCCAAAAATTCTTTTGAAGCACCTGAAAGGTTAATAAACTACTTGAATGTTGTTTTGAGTACGTTGAGAGGTGCAGTTTTAAGAATGGTGTCACTTTTGGGTATTTTCTATCATATAGACCCCTCAAAGTGACTTCAGTGTGATGTGGTCCTTAAAAAATAAATGGTGTTGTAAAAATGAAAAATTGCTGGTCAACTTTAACCCTTATAATTCCCTAACAAAAAAAATTGGTTCCAAAATTGTGCTGATGTAAAGTAGACATATGGGATATGTTACTTATTAAGTATTTTCTATCACGTGTCTGTGTGATTTAAGGGCATGAAAATTCAAAGTTGGAAAATTGCAAAATTTTCAAAATTTTCGCCAAAGTTCCATTTTTTCCACTAATTTTACCACTATCATGAATTAAAATATGTCACAAGAAAAGATTGTCAGAATCACCAGGATCCTTTAAAACTTTCCAGAGTTATAACCTCATAAAAGGACAGTGGTCAGAATTGTAAAAATTGTCCTGGTCATTAACATGCAAACCACCCTTGGGGGTAAAGGGTTAAGTACTTCCATTTCTCAGGATATATTGTGCCAAGATGAAAGAACACATATGTATTAGCAGATGTCAAAGGTTTATTTACTTGATCAGCTATGAATGAGACCGTTGTGTGGAATCAATACTGTGCTTTGTGTGATTTCAAGCAGTAGTGGTAGAAGACGATGATGGTGATGATGATGACACTTACCAAGAACTACTTGAGGATGAGGTCTGGGTGACAAAATAAATGAGAATAAGGAAAAGGGTAAAATAACAACTTGAGGGTTGCTCTGATTCCTTTCTTTTTCGTAAATGAGCAGGTGATGTTGCTTCATTTGTAGGAAATGGGGCTTGCATTGACTGCCACACATTTTTTTCACAATCTACTTTGATACTGGAGATCACACAGAAAAAGTTCACTTTCAGGAACACCAGAGCTAGCAGAAGAGCCACCTCTCTGCACTGTGACACTGAGCAAATGGTGCCAGCAAAACAACATGTTTTTAATATGGAACATGTGACTTTGGCAGCCAATCACAGAAGACCTGACATGACAACACACACTGTTTCTGATTGCCGATAAAATCATCACCACCAGTCAGAAAGCCGCCGTTACCACATTGTAAAAAGACAGCATGAGAGCGCAGCTATGATCAGAGGTATAAAATTTACCTCTGGTCACTGATGTCAATTGATGGGACTACTGCTCCCATCAGCCGATGCCTGCTGCCACTAATAACAGAGAAAGCAATAGAAGTTGATAGGAGTATTTATCATCAGTCTTTTGTTCTGTAAATAAATAGTTTAAATTAAAATAAAACAGAGTAGGTTCCCCTGTATTTTTGAAAAACAGCCAGTCAAATCTTATAACTGGGTGCTGCAAACCCCAGCTTTCAGCTTCAGCAATGCTGGTTATCATTAATGGAGGGGGTCTCCACACCATATTTTTTAATTCTTTAAAGAAGTAATTCAAAAAAACTGAGTGGCTTCCCCCACAATTTTGGCAATGAGCCTTGCTAAAGCAGACAGCTGGGGGCTGGCATTCTCAGGCTGGTAAGAGGCCATGGATTTTGCCCCAACCATCCTAAAAATAGCATCCCGCAGCCGCCAAGAAAAGGCGCATCTTTTAGATGCACCAATTCTGGCACTTTGCCCAGCTCTTCCCGCTTGCCCTGTAACGGTGGCAAGTGGGGTTAATATTTGTGGGGTTGATGTCACCTTTGTACTTTCAGGTGAGATCAAGCCCACGGATTTGTAATGGAAAGGTATCTATAAGACACCTATCATTACAAATCCTATAGTTATATAGTAAAATAAACACAGCCAGGATAAATACCTTTATTTGAAATTAAACAAAACACTTTTACTTTTTTATTTAAAAATAACAAACACAGTTATACTCACCAAACGCCTAATTTCACCAAGCCCTTCATCTTCTGTGATAAAACAAAAATTAAAAAAAAAGAATATATACATCACTTATCTGTCGTTCTGTCATACGCAGAAATCTATGTCTGTGGGATAAACAGTTTTCAACCTTGACGGTGCCGAGATACGACTATCCAGACTGAGAACCACGGGTGAATGAGCTGCTGCGAGAGCAGCATCAGTGACTAGCGGTGACGCCATCCCATCCAGGTTACTGCTGGTCTTTGAGGCTGTGTTCCCAGCTGGGCTGAACTGTGGTGATCTCAGTGAGATCCCTGCTAGCTCCATGAGAAAGTCTCACAGTGCAGAGGCGAGCTTGCCGCAGTTCAAATTCATAGCAGTAAAATTCTCCAGGTGAACTGCAGAGAACTCACTTCTGCACTGCAAGACTTTTTCAAGGTACTAGTGGGGATCTCACTGAAGTCATTGCAGGTCAGCCCGGCTGGGAACGCAGTCTCAGTGACCGGCAGTAACCTCGATGACTTTCTGGTCTCCGGTGTATACGAAAGACATAGCTGAACTGGAGCGGGTGCAGAGAAGAGCGACCAAGGTTATTAGAGGACTGGGGGGTCTGCAATACCAAGATAGGTTATTACACTTGGGGCTATTTAGTTTGGAAAAATGAAGGCTAAGGGGTGATCTTATGTTAATGTATAAATATATGAGGGGACAGTACAAAGACCTTTCTGATGATCTTTTTAATCATAGACCTGAGACAGGAGCATAATAACAGACGCGGATTCTTTACTGTAAGAGCAGTGAGACTATGGAACTCTCTGCCGTATGATGTTGTAATGAGTGAGGGGACTGGAAAAGTATAATGTTACAGGGTATATATACTAGATTCCTTGTTATTTTGTTGATCCAGGGAACTAGTCTGATTGCCGTATGTGGAGTCAGGAAGGAATTTTTTCCCCAGTGTGGAGCTTACTCTTTGCCACATGGGTTTTTTTTTCCTTCCTCTGGATCAATATGTTAGGGCATGTTAGGTTAGGCTATGGGTTGAACTAGATGGACTTAAAGTCTCCTTTCAACCTTAATAACTATGTTACTATGTTACTAAATCAGTCCACCAAAATTTGAACTCCAAAATGGTGCTCTTCCCTTTTCAGGTTTGCACTGTGCCTCAAAAATCCAGCATACTCAGGAGAAATTGCACAACACATTTTAGGTCCCATTTTCTCCTGTTGCCCTTGTGAAAATAAAAAAAAATGGCAAAATGAGATTTTTTTTATTTTCACCGCTCTGTTATAAACTTCTGTGAAGCACCAGGGTGTTCAAGGTGCTCACCACTCATGTAGTTATGTTTCTTGAGGGATCTAGTTTCCAAAATGGGATCACATGTGATGGGTTTCCACTGTTTAGGCACATAAGGGGCTCTCCAAACACAACATGATACCTGCAGACCATTCCGTCAAAATCTGCTTTCCAAAATGTCACTCCTTTCTGAGCACGGCCGTACGACCAAACTGTAATTTTTCACCACATATGGGGTATCTCCGTATTCAGGATAAATTGCTCAACATATTTGGGGCCTATTTTCTCCAGTTTCCGTGTGAAAAAAATGAGACTAAAAGAATGTGTTTGTGGGAAAAATGTGATTTTTTTTCATGCCTCTCTGTTATAAACTTCTGTGAAGCAACTGTGGATTCAAGGTTCTCAGTACACTTCAAGATAAGTTCCCTGAGGGGTTAAACAATTCTATCCATTATTATTATATAGAATAGCACATCCACATTCTTAAAACAAAATCTCAAACCCATGATAGGGATTGAGTGACAAAGAGATCCATAAAAAAGCATATTTTATTAAATATCAAATCTGTTAAAATACAAAGAATACAGTAAGCAAAAATATCAAATAGGGGACACTAGGTGAATCAAAGTAAGGAGTATGGATATACTGAGCAGGGAGGTATAATTGTAATAATATTTTAGTACTGTAACTATAATCTTCTGAACGTATCCTTATAACAACAATCTGGCATTATTCATAGTCGGAACTTTTGTACTATTTAAAAGTAGACACAAGAGAATATAAGATACTACTTGTGAGGAAAAAAACTATTATGATAAAACATAACCTAGAAGACAGTCCTCAAGGTGCTGCACAGGAGTCTTACACAGGTACACAGCCAAAAAAGAAACAATGATGTTATGTGATATGTGTGTAAAGTTTCTTTGTGGGAACAAAAATTCCTCCCAGACTTAAAGATATAGATAAGGGATATGTACTTTACCTTGTGACTGTGGTTAGTGTGCCAGGACAGAGTGTTCACCCAGGTGTCCCCTCACTCTGACGTTTCGCCACCAGTTTCTTCCAAGGGCGTGTCAGGGTGAGGGGCAGCTTCATTTTTCAATATTGCTCGAACCAATCAGTGAGGTGGGTAGGATCGCGCTGTCCATGATGTAAATGGTGCATTTTTATCACACTCAAAACCATTTAAATTCAGTAACATCATAAAGGCATCAGTCTGCCTTATGAACACCTCCGCTTTCATTATTTCGCAACCATTGTGCACACACCCCCTTTTCAACACATGGGTATTGAGAGGTCCCACCCCTCATCCTCATTCACAACTAATTTTACCATCAGTATTTCCACTTGCAACTTTTCTCAACATTTGTCCCTTGTTTATTTAGTTATTTTCCTACATATTCTTTTTATATCAGTTTCTCCTCACATTTAGTTCACCTCACCTCCCTCACCTCATATCACACCAGGATAAGGAAAAGTATTTTACCTTAATAACCTTATTCATTTCCCCAGCACATTATAAGTAAGTTTAATCACAGCAAGATTCACAGAGACTCAACACATTCTATTACCGACTCTCCACTCTAGTCTACGGTCACCCAATTTCCCCGATACTGCCCACACATCCTATTGTGAGCACGCTGATGTCCAGATGGTGTGCATGCGCTGTCTTCCTTACCTCATGGACTTCCAATGATGCTCAACAACTGATGCGCTTGTGTTCCATGCTTGCCTGCCAGTGAGTGTCTCCAGAAAGACCTGACCTTATGAGGAGGGTGGCTGCATCGTGAGCAGCTTACATCATGGATAGCACAATCCTGCCCACCTCACTGATTGGTTCGAGCACCATTGAAAAACGTAGCTGCCCCTCACTTTGACATGCCCACGGGAAGAAGCAGGTGGTGAAACGTGCGTCGGGGTGATGTGAACCCTGACTGAACACTCTGTCCTGGCACACTAACCATAGTCACAAGGTAAAGTACATACCACTGTTTTGCTGCAGTCATTCTATCTATATCACTTATGTGTTTTTAAGTCTGGTAACCATTTTTGTCCAAAAACTCGATGTGAATACTTTTCTGCCCAATGATGACAGAAGTATTCTGGGAGTGATACCTTTATTGGCTAACCAGAAAATAATATGTTTGCAAGCTTTCAGAGCACAGAGGCTCCTTCTTCAGGCAAGATTACAGATAGATTAATAAGA
Source organism: Ranitomeya imitator (assembly GCF_032444005.1). NCBI lineage: Eukaryota > Metazoa > Chordata > Amphibia > Anura > Dendrobatidae > Ranitomeya > Ranitomeya imitator. The sequence continues at coordinate 56,427,789 of NC_091291.1, forward strand.
AAAAAGCACAACATTTAAAGAACAGTACAGCAGGACATTTGTTAGGGGTGGGAAGTGTGAGCAGTCCATACATAAGCCAAGATAATCAAATTAGGCATTTTCTTACTGTTTTCGTACTGTTCTTTAAATATTGTGCTTTATTCTTATTAATCTATCTGTAATCTTGCCTGAAAAGGAGCCTCTGTGCTCTGAAAGCTTGCAAACATATTATTTTCTGGTTAGCCAATAAAGGTATCACTCCCAGAATACTCCTGTCATCATTGGGCAGAAAAGTATTCACATCGATTTTTCTGGCTAACACGGTACCACAATTCAATTTGTTATTGTACATCATGTCCAAAAACTGAAACTTTACACACATCACTTAACATCAATAAGTGTTTCATTTTTGCCTGTGTACCTGCTTAATACTTCTGTGCAGCACTTTGAGGTCTGTCTTCTAGGTTTTTATTTTATTATAATTTTTTCCTCACAAGTATTATCATATATTATCTTGTGTCTACCTTCATATAGTATTAAAGTTCTGACTATGGATAATGCCAGAGTGTTGTTAGATAAAGACACTTTGATAGGATTACAGTCGGCACTAAAATATTACTACAATTATTCCTCCCTGCTTATTGTATCCATACCCCTACTTTGCTTCATTTAGCATCCCCTATTTGACATTTCTGCTTACCGTATTCATTGTATTTTAACACATTTGATGTTAATTTACCTTTTTATGTATCTCTTTGCTACTTGATCCCTGTTATGGGTTTCAGTTTTTTTCAAGAATGTGGAAGTGGCATTTTAAATAATAATGGATAGTATTGTTTAACTAGTCATGTTTGCTGTTTTAATAACAGATTTTTCCAGTACAATGGATACTAAATCCAAGGAAGATACCTGGCGATCTAAGGCTGTGGATATTTTTAAACATAATATCAATATTGTTTCCCAAGATACCTCCATTGCCATTAAAGAAACAATGCAGGGCTATAAAAAAAAGTCCTCCATGGCAAGATTAAAATCTTGAGGAAAAAACCTCACTTGAGAATTATCTCAGACAAAAGATCATCCCTAGAGGGTTATGAATTCAATTATACCTTATATTTGATTTGGAGGATGAGAGATTAAACCACCAGATAAAAACGATCACTACTTGCTCACTGGATTTTATTAAAATCATTACTGACAAAAATGCAGCCTCACTATGCGAACTAGACATGGAACTGTATTTTTTGAAGAAAACACTAAATAAGGATATGTCAGGAGAATACCTTGACAATAGGGCAGCACGGTGGCGCAGTGGTTAGCACTGCAGCCTTGCAGCGCTGGGGTCCTGGGTTCTAATCCCACCCAGGACAACATCTGCAAAGAGTTTGTATGTTCTCTCCGTGTTTGCGTGGGTTTCCTCCCACATTCCAAAGACATACTGATAGGAATTCTAGATTGTGAGCCCAATCGGGGACAGTGATGATAATGTGTGCAAAACTGTAAAGCGCTGCGGAATATGTTAGCGCTATATAAAAATAAAGATTATTATTAATTGGTATAATGATGTTAATAAGGACATAGATACCGTATTTTTCAGATTATAAGACGCATTTTTTTCCCAAAATTTTTTTGGGGAAATGGGGGTGCGTCTTATAATGCTAATGTATCTTACCGGTACTGTTGCTGCAGGCCACAGGCTGGGATGAGGGGGTTTCTACGGTGCCCGGCGGTGCTTTGGGGGTGTCCGGCGGAGCTACAGGGGGTCTTCGGTGCTGTTGCCCAGTGCTCTGCTGATGTCTGCGCTGCTGCGGGTGCGTGGCCGGTTCTCCCAGATGCTGCTGCAGCTGTCTCCGGTGCTGCAGGGGCCCACCCCGGCAGCTCTATGGTTTCCTGTGTGGTGGACTCCTGGGAAATGGCCGCCGGGCGGGGCGGCACATGAGCAGATGGAGATATCGGTACCGAGATCTCTATCTGTGCATCTGCCGCTCCCCCGGCTATCATTTTACTGGAGTCCACGACACTGGAAATCATGGGACTGTCGGGGCTCTGGCCTTTCACAAAATGTTGCAGAGCCCCAGCAGCACCAGAGATCATTGCAGCAGCACCTGGCAGCGCCGTCTGGACACCTGCAGCACCGGAGACACCAGCAGAGCACAGGGCAGCAGTGCCAGACACCTGAAGCAGGACCGCCGGACATCCCTGCAATGCCGCTGGGCACCAGACACACCCGCAGAGCACCGGGCAGCAGCGCCAGACACCAGCAGCACTGCCGGACACCCCTTCCTCCCAGCCTGTGGCCTGCAGCATCACTCCTGCCTCCTCCAGCAGCGATCCTGGATTCCCACTTCACCACAGCCACCACCCCAGGTAAGCAATAAGACACATGGATTATAAGAAACACCACCATTTTATTTAAAAAAAACTATTTTTTCCTATTTTTCTCCTCAAAATTTGGGGTGCGTCTTATGATCTGGAGCATCATATAAAGCGAGAAATACGGTAAATGGGAATAAGAAATTAGTCAGGGAAAATCTAAGTATCTCCGTGATAGCAAAGACTATGAAAATTGTAGAGTGTATCGATGGCAACAACCCCAAAAAAAATTTCCATGTACCTGGCCGAAGGATATGTCTGACACCTCCATCATTTCGGGAAGTGAAAGTAACCTTTCTGCCAGCGATTCTGAATATCCCAGGGACTCCTACTTGAGAAGTGAAAACGGCCACAAATTTCCTGATATATTTAATATGCAAATTGCCTCTTCAGAGAAAAAGAGGACTGACAAAGAGGATTGACAAGCCAAAGCTGTTATGCCACTCTCCATAAGGAGAAACCTAACCCCCTAGACCCCAGTCAAGAGCATCTCACCTAGCCAAATTAGTTCTCATGCTTCGCACTGACGAGGGCCAACAACCCAAAACACCGTGTCTGTGAATTGAGATACTGATTTGGCTTTTATCCTAAGTCATATTGCACAACTCATTATAGGGTTGATTGTGACTTGTAGGATCGCTACTTTCAAAAGGTAGCGCTATAGAGTTTAAGTCCTCTTTTTCTCTGAAGAGGCAATTTGCATATTAAATATCCCAGAGGAGCATTGCAAATAAGCCTCCTTACCATGACAAGCCAGAGCTGGTATGTCAATCTCCATAAGGTGAAACCTTACCCCTTAAGGTACCTTCACACTAAACAACTTCACAATGATAACGATAGCGATCCGTGACGTTGCAGCGTCCTGGATAGCGATATCGTTGTGTTTGACACGCAGCAGCGATCAGGATCCTGCTGTGATGTCGTTGGTCGGAGCTAGAAGGCCAGAACTTTATTTAGTCGCTGGATCTCCCGCTGACATCGCTGAATCGGCGTGTGTGACACCGATTCAGCGATGTCTTCACTGGTAACCAGGGTAAACATTGGGTTACTAAGCGCAGGGCGGTGCTTAGTAACCCGATGTTTACCCTGTTTAGCATCGTAAAAGTAAAAAAAACAAACACTACATACTTACCTTCAGCTGTCTGTCCCCGGCGCTCTGCTTCTCTGTACTCCTCCTGCATCCTGTGTCAGCGCCGGTCAGCCGGAAAGCAGAGCGGTGACGTCACCGCTCTGCTTTCCGGCCGCTGTGCTCACAGTCAGTGCGGGAAGCAGAGCGCCGGGGACAGACAGCGGTAGGTAAGTATGTAGTGTTTGTTTTTTTTACTTTTACGATGGTAACCAGGGTAAACATCGGGTTACTATGCGCGGCCCTGACAGCTCTCCAGCGACCAAACAGTGACACTGCAGCGATCGACATCGTTGTCGGTATCGCTGCAGGGTCGCTTAGTGTGAAGTCCAGAGCCTCTTACCTAGCCAAATTATTTCTCATGTTTCGCACTGACGAGGGCCAACAGCCCGAAACACCGTGTCTGCGAATTGAGATGCTGATTTTGCTTTAATCCTAAGTCATATTGCACGACTCGTTAAAGGGTTGATTGTGACTTGTAGGATCGCCACTTCCAACAGGTGGTGCTATAGAGTTTAAGTCCTCTTTTTCTCTGAAGAGGCAAATTGCATATTAAATTTCCCAGAGGAGCATTGCACGGCGAATAAGCCTCCTTACCTTGACAAGCCAGAGCTGGTATGTCACTCTCCATAAGGAGAAACCTTACCCTTTAGACCCCAGTCCAGAGCCTCTCACCTAGCCAAATTAGCTTTCATTCTTCCATGCACTGACAAGGACCAACAGCCCGAAACACTGTGTCTGCGAATTGAGATACTGATTTGGCTTTTATCCTAAGTCATATTGCACGACTCATAGTTATAGTTATTAAGGTTGAAGGAAGACTTTAAGTCCATCTAGTTCAACCCATAGCCCAACCTAACATGCCCTAACATGTTGATCCAGAGGAAGGCAAAAAAAACCCATGTGGCTAATAGTAAGCTCCACTTTGGGGAAAAAAATTCCTTCCCGACTCCACATATGGCAATCAGACTAGTTCCCTGGATCAACGCCCTATCAAGGAATCTAGTATATATACCCTGCAACATTATACTTTTCAAGAAAGTTATCCAATCCCCTCTTAACCCCTTTCTGCCATTGGACGTACTATTCCGTAAATGTGGGGTGGGCCCTACTTCCCAAGGATGGAATAGTACGTCCAGCGCGATCAGCCGCGCTCACGGGGGGAGCGCGGCCGATCGCGGCCGGGTGTCAGCTGCCAATCGCAGCTGACATCCGGCACTATGTGCCAGGAGCGGTCACGGGCCGCCCCCGACACATTAACCCCCGGCACACCGCGATCAAACATGATCGCGATGTGCCGGCGGTGCAGGGAAGCATCGCGCAGGGAGGGGGCTCCCTGCGGGCTTCCCTGAGACCCCCGCAGCAACGCGATGTGATCGCGTTGCTGCGGGGGTCTCCTACCTTCCTCCCTGCAGCAAGGCCCGGATCCAATATGGCCGCGGCATCCAGGTCCTGCAGGGAGGGAGGTGGCTTACCAGGTGCCTGCTCTGAGGCATTTGGTAACGCTGCAGCGCTCTTTGACAGGTCGGTGATCTGAAAGAGTGCTGTGCAAACTGTCAGATCACCGATCTGTATTGTCCCCCCCTGGGACAAAGTAAAAAAGTTAAAAAAAAATTTTCCAAGTGTGTAAAAAAAAAAAAAAAAATCCTAAATAATGAAAAAACAAAAAATATTATTCCCATAAATACATTTCTTTATCTAAATAAAAAAAAACAATAAAAGTACACATATTTAGTATCGCCGCGTCTGTAATGACCTGACCTATAAAGCTGTCCCACTAGTTAACCCCTTCAGTAAACACCGTAAGAAAAAAAAAAAAAGAGGCAAAAAACAACGCTTTATTATCATACTGCCGAACAAAAGTGGAATAACACGCGATCAAAAAGACGGATATAAATAACCATGGTACCACTGAAAGCGTCATCTTGTCCCGCAAAAAACGAGCCGCCATACAGCAACATCAGCAAAAAAATAAAAAAGTTATAGTCCTCAGAATAAAGTGATGCAAAAATAATTATTTTTTCTATAAAATAGTTTTTATCGTATAAAAGCGCCAAAACATAAAAAAATGATATAAATGAGGTGTCGCTGTAATCGTACTGACCCGAAGAATAAAAATGCTTTATCAATTTTACCAAACGCGGAACGGTATAAACGCCTTCCCCAAAAGAATTTCATGACTAGCTGGTTTTTGGTCATTCTGCCTCACAAAAATCGGAATAAAAAGCGATCAAAAAATGTCACGTGCCCGAAAATGTTACCAAAAAAAACATCAACTCGTCCCGCAAAAAACAAGACCTCACATGACTCTGTGGACTCAAATATGGAAAAATTATAGCTCTCAAAATGTAGTAACGCAAAAAATATTTTTTGCAATAAAAAGCGTCTTTCAGTGTGTGACGGCTGCCAATCATAAAAATCTGCTAAAAAAAAAATGATATAAAAGTAAATCAAACCCCCCCTTCATCACCCCCTTAGTTAGGGAAAAATTAAAAACATAAAAAAATGTATTTATTTCCATTTTCCCATTTTCCCATTAGGGTTAGGGCTAGGGTTAGGGTTAGGGCTAGGGTTAGGGCTAGAGCTAGGGTTAGGGATAGGGTTAGGGTTAGGGCTAGGGTTAGGGCTACGGTTAGGGCTACGGTTAGGGCTAGGGTTAGGGCTAGGGCTAGGGTTAGGGCTAGGGCTAGGGTTAGGGTTAGGGTTGGGGCTAGGGTTAGGGTTAGGGCTAGGGTTAAGGCTACAGTTAGGGTTAAGGCTACAGTTAGGGTTGGGGCTAAAGTTATTGATAGGGTTTGGATTACATTTGCGGTTGGGAATAGGGTTGGGGTTGGGATTAGGATTAGGGGTGTGTCTGGGTTAGAGGTGTGGTTAGGGTTACCGTTGGGATTAGGGTTAGGGGTGTGTTTGGATTGAGGTTTCAGTTATAATTGGGGGGTTTCCACTGTTTAGACACATCAGGGGCTCTCCAAACGCGACATGGCGTCCGATCTCAATTCCAGCCAATTCTCCGTTGAAAAAGTAAAACAGTGCTCCTTCCCTTCCGAGCTCTCCCGTGTGCACAAACAGGAGTTTACCCCAACATATGGGGTATCAGCGTACTCAGGACAAATTGGACAACAAATTTTGGGGTCCATTTTCTCCTGTTACCCTTGGGAAAATACAAAACTGGGGGCTAAAAAATAATTTTTGTGGGAAAAAAAAGATTTTTTATTTTCACAGCTCTGCGTTATAAACTGTAGTGAAACACTTGGGGGCTCAAAGTTCTCACAACACATCTAGATAAGTTCCTTGGGGGGTCTAGTTTCCAATATGGGGTCACTTGTGGGGGGTTTCTACTGTTTAGGTACATTAGGGGTTCTGCAAACGCAATGTGACGCCTGCAGACAATTCCATCTAAGTCTGTATTCCAAATGGCGCTCCTTCCCTTCCGAGCCCTCCCATGCGCCCAAACGCTGGTTTCCCCAACATATAGGGTATCAGCGCACTCAGGACAAATTGCACAACAACTTTTGGGGTCCAATTTCTCCTGTTATCCTCAGGAAAATACAAAACTGGGGGCTAAAAAATAATTTTTGTGGGAAACATTTTTTGTTTTATTTTTACGGCTCTGCATTCTAAACTTCTGTGTAGCTCTTGGTGGGTCAAAGTGCTCACCACACCTCTAGATAAGTTCCTTAGGGGGTCTACTTTCCAAAATGGTGTCACTTGTGGGGGGTTTCAATGTGTAGGCACATCAGTGGCTCTCCAAACGCAACATGGTGTCGCATCTCAATTCCTGTCAATTTTGCATTGAAAGGTCAAACGGCGCTCCTTCCCTTCCGAGCTCTCCCATGCGCCCAAACAGTGGTTTACCCCCACATATGGGGTATCAGAGTACTCAGGACAAATTGTGCAACAACTTTTGTGGTCCAATTTATTCTCTTACCATTGGGAAAATAAAAAATTGGGGGCAAAAAAATAATTTTTGTGAAAAAAATGATTTTTTATTTTTATGGTTCTGCATTATAAACTTCTGTGAAGCACTTGGTGGGTCAAAGTGCTCACCACACCTCTAGATAAGTTCCTTATGGGGTCTACTTTCCAAAATGGTGTCACTTGTGGGGGGTTTCAATGTTTAGGCACATCAGTGGCTCCTCAAACCAACATGGCATCCCATCTCAATTCTTCCCTTCCGAGCTCTGCCATGCGCCCAAACTGTGGTTAACCCCCACATATGGGGTATCGGTGTACTCAGGACAAATTGTACAACAACACTTAGGTTCCATTTTCTCCTGTAACCCTTGGTAAAATAAAACAAATTGGAGCTGAAGTAAATTTTTTGTGAAAAAAAGTTAAATGTTAATTTTAATTTAAACATTCCAAAAATTCCTGTGAAACACCTGAAGGGTTAATAAACTTCTTGAATGTGGTTTTGAGAACCTTGAGGGTGCAGTTTTTAGAATGGTGTCACACTTGGGTATTTTCTATCATATAGACCCCTCAAAATGACTTCAAATGAGATGTGGTCCCTAAAATAAAATGGTGTTGTAAAAATGAGAAATTGCTGGTCAAATTTTAACCCTTATAACTCCCTAACAAAAAAAATTTTGTTTCCAAAATTGTGCTGATGTAAAGTAGACATGTGGGAAATGTTACTTGTTAAGTATTTTGTGTGACATATCTCTCTGATTTATTTGCATAAAAATTCAAAGTTGGAAAATTGCAAAATTTTCAACATTTTTGCCAAATTTCCATTTTTTTCACAAATAAACGCAGGTAATATCAAAGAAATTTTACCACTATCATGAAGTACAATATGTCTTGAGAAAGCTATGTCAGAATCACCGGGATCCGTTGAAGCATTCCAGAGTTATAACCTCATAAAGGGACAGTGGTCAGAATTGTAAAAGTTGGCCCGGTCCATAACGTGCAAACCACCCTTGGGGGTAAAGGGGTTAAATTTAAGTAATGAATCACTCATTACAACATCATATGGCAGAGAGTTCAATAGTCTCACTGCTATTACAGTAAAGGCCCCGCGTCTGTTATTATGCCTAAACCTTCTTTCCTCCAGACATATAGGATGTCCCTTGTCCCTGTCTTAGCTCTATGATTAAAAAGATCATTAGACAGGTCTTTGTACTGTCCCCTCATATATTTATACATTAAAATAAGATCACCCCTTAGTCTTCGTTTTTCCAAACTAAATAGCCCCAATTGTAATAACCTATCTTGGTATTGCAGACCCCCCAGTCCTCTAATAGCCTTGCTAAAGGATTGATTGTGACTTGTAGGATCGCTACTTCCAACAGGTAGCGCTATAGTGTTTAAGTCCTCTTTTTCTCTGAAGAGGCAATTTGCATATTCAATTTCCCAGAGGAGCATTGTACGGCGAATAGCCTCCTTACCTTTACAAGCCAGAGCTGGTATGTCACTCTCCATAAGGAGAAACCTTACCCCTTAGACCCCTGATATATTTAACAAACCTAAAAGACCCAGGAAGAAAAAACAACATTTTACGGTAATTAATCTACCTAAGCATGTACTTACTGACACTCAATGTAGGATCCTCGAAAGAAGATTAACTTTCTCCCCATCTTCCCATTTAGATGCCTTTACCTCAGTAAAGGATATCAATTTATTTGCCAGAAAAAAATATTCTTAAAAGGCTTCATTCCATATCAGAATCCAAGCTCACAGTTACTACTGAAGAGGAGAAAGAGGCTCTAGAGGTGTTACGCTTGTTGGAGGAAGAAAACAAATCTAAAGAGGTCAGTACCATTCCTACCCACCTGTTCTCTAAGTCCAACAAATTTCCTTCCTTGGGACTTTGTCCGACGGTAGAGATTTTCACCAAATTGGTGACCACTGACCAGAGAAATCAAATCCCTAACGGTTAGTGTTGAGCGATACCTTCCGATATTCGGAAATATCTGTATTGGATTGGATCGGCCGATATTAAAAAAATATCGGATATCGCCGATACCGATACCCGATACCAATGCAAGTCAATGGGAAAAAATATTGGAATTAAAATAAACCCTTTCTTTCTTTGCAGGTTAATTCTACATGAAGGAAAACAACTAAGAATAATGTAGGATGTATTGGGGGAGGTGGAGGAGACATTAAAGACATAGACGATTAGCCCAATCAAATGGAATAGCAGGAATTAATTTTTTTTAAGACGTTTGGAGTTACAAAGCTATTGACTATGTTAAGATTTTTTATATTTAGTCAGATATTTATGTTTCACTACTTCCATGCTGTTCACCTTCTTTTTCACTTCTCCCACACTTTCTTCTTCATCATCCTCTCTGGGGTCGTCGTCGTCATCGGGGTGGTCTTCAGGGTCGTCATCTTTAGGGTCTTGAACTTGGAAATGTAGCAGATGGTACAAGAAGTCTAAGGATCTGCCAAGAACCAGCTGACGGTACTGGAACCCGGATGGCTAGCCGAAGGTACAAGAGCCAATGGAACTGCCAAGGACCAGCTGACGTTACTGGAACCCGGTTACTAAGCAGGATGTACCCGTGCCAGAAAGCACTACCAAGGACCACCAGACATTGGTGGAACTCGGATACCCAGAAGGAGGCACCTAAGCCAAAAGCTCTGCCCAGAACCAGCTGGCGGTACTGGAACCAGGATGGGGAGTAGAATGTACAAGAGCAAAAGACACTGCCGAAAACCAGCTGACGGTACTGGTACCCCGATGGCTAGCCGAAGGTACAAGAGCCAATGGAACTACCAAGGACCAGCTGACGGTACTGGAACCCGGTTACTAAGCAGGAGGTACCCATACCAGAAAGCGCTACCAAGGACCACTAGACATTGGTGGAACTCGGATACCCAGAAGGAGGCACCTAAGCCAAAGGCTCTGCCCGGAACCAGCTGACGGTACTGGAACCAGGATGGGGAGCAGAAGGTACAAGGGCAAAAGACACTGCCGAGAACCAGCTGACGGTACTGGAACCCGGATGGCTAGCCAAAGGTACAAGAGCCAATGGAACTACCGAGGACCAGCTGACGTTACTGGAACCCGGTTACTAAGCAGGAGGTACCCGTGCCAGAAAGCACTACCAAGGACCACCAGACGTTGGTGGAACTTGGATACCCAGAAGGAGGCACCTAAGCCAAAGGCTCTGCCCGGAATCTGCTGATGGTACGGGAACCCGGATGGCTAGCCGAAGGTACAAGAGCCAATGGAACTACTGAGGACCAGCTGATGTTACTGGAACCAGGATGGGGGCAAAAGATACAAGAGCAAAAGACACTGCCGAGAACCAGCTGACGTTACTGGAACCCGGATGGCTAGCGGAAGGTACATGAGCCAATGGAACTACCGAGGACCAGCTAATGTTACTGGAACCCGGTTACTAAGCAGGAGGTACCCGTGCCAGAAAGCACTACCAAGGACCACCAGACGTTGGTGAAACTCAGATATTCAGAGGGAGGCACCTAAGGCAAAGGCTCTGCCCGGAACCAGGTGACAGTACTGGAACCAGGATGGGGAGCTGAAGGTACAAGAGCAAAAGACACTGCCAAGAACCAGCTGACGGTACTGGAACCCCGATGGCTAGCCGAAGGTACAAGAGCCAATGGAACTACCGAGGACCAGCTAACGGTACTGGAACCCGGTTACTAAGCAGGAGGTACTGGTGCCAGAAAGCATTACCAAGGACCACCAGACGTTGGTGGAACTCGGATACCCAGAAGGAGGCACCTAAGCCAAAGGCTCTGCCTGGAACCAGCTGACGGTACTGGAACCAGGGGGACCTATTTAAGCTTGTGTTCCTAAGAACCAGCTAATGGTGCTGGAACTCAGATAGGCAGCAGAAGGTCCACAGGATAAAAAAAATTGCTAGGCCGCGAGCCGCCGTAGTTACTGAAAACCCACAGTCCTACAGGGGGAGCTTGTCCTATTGGCACAACGGAACCAGCCTTCATTGCCAGTTCCCACAGCCCACATAGGAAGCACCTAAACTGCAGGCACCATAGAGTCGACTAACTAGACTGCAACACAACAGGACAACGTACTGGAGGCAAAGTGACCTTGACACTACCGGAAAACAGCTGGCGTGCTGGAACCGGGCTGGGCAAGAGGGAGTACCCGTACCAAAGACACTTCTAAGCAGCAACTGGTGGTGTTGGAGCCCAGGGAATGCAGGAGAAGCAGAGTATAGGCTGAAGCCTAATTGGAGCAAGCTGAAAGGGAACCTTTAACCCCACCAGGTGTTTGCAACTAAAAGAGCCAACTTGGCAACACTAGTGCTGCACAAGGAAAAGGTGGCACTTTTAATTATGCCCCTTGCACACGCTGAAGTTAACACTTAGAAAATCTGTCCCCTCATACCCTGAAACCATCCCAGAGTCGGGACTTTCCTTCTTAATGAGATGCAGCACAGCCATCATTCAAACCCCCTTGACGCCGTGCGCCGCCTCCTCACCATTGTTTGAATCTGTCCGGAGCCTGCGCTGTTATGTTATCCCTTGGCCACGCGCAGTTAGCGCTGCCCATCTTCAGACATCATTTGGTGTCAGGCTGGCTGCGCCAGTGCGGCCGCCCTACCAGAGATTCCGTCCGCAGTGTCTTCTGATTTATTCACACTACGGGCCTGGGATTCATGGGCATACACAGTGCATATCTTCGCCTCGCACTCATCTCCTTCCACCTTCTTCAGACTGTGCTGCGTCAGCTGATCCCACATCGCATGCCACGGCCGTGACACGGCACAGTCTGAAGAAGGCGGAAGGAGATGAGTGATAGGCCAAGATATGCACTGCGCATGCCCATGAATCCCAGGCCCGCAGTGTCTTCAGATTTATGCACACTGTGGGCCTGGGATTCATGGGCATGCGCAGTGCATATCTTAGTCTCTCACTCATCTCCTTCTACATTCAGACTGTGCCACGTCAGCTGATCCCAAATCGCATGCCACGGCTGTGACGCGGCACAGTCTGAAGAAGGCGGAAGGAGATGAGTGAGAGGCGAAGATATGCACTGCGCATGCCCATGAATCCCAGACCCGCAGTGTGAATAAATAAGACACTGCGGGGCGTGAACTTGGGCAGGGTGGCCCTATATAGTGTTTTTCCACAATCTAGCAGGATATGAATGGAAATCCACTAAAAGGATAAAATTGAAAAAATGTGCAACAGGCAGCACTAATTGAAAAAAGGACATTGGAACAGTATGAGGCAGTGACGCACCCTGAGCTGACTACAACCGGCTGTGGTGGCAGAACAGACTACAGGGTGAGCTGCAGTCACAAACAGACCATGCAGACAGCCGTGAACGGCGCTGCAAGACCAAAAAAAGCTTCTCTATGTAATCCTATATAATGTTTTTCCACAATCTAGCAGGATACGGATGGAAACCCACTAATAGGAGAAAAACTGGAAAAATGTGCTGCAGGCATCACTAATGCAAAAAAGCACAATTGAACAGTATGAGGCAGTGACACACGCTGAGCTGACTACAACCAGCGGTGGCTGTAGAACAGACAACAGCATGAGCTGCACTCACACAGAGACCTTGCAGACAGCTGTGAACAGCGCTGCAAGGCAAAAACAAGGTTCTCACACAGCGGTTGCTAAATTAGCCTGGGTAAAGCACAATGAAGCAAATCGATATCTCAAAACTGGCCCTCAGTCAGAACACAGCGTCCTGTCCCTAACTGAATTCACAGCAGAGTGAACCCAATATGGTGGCGGCAACTTTTATAGTGCATCATGACATCATTCCAGCAGCCAATCACAGCCATGCCAGTAGTTACATGCCTACCATGCAGAACAGGATGTGCCCACACTTGTAATCATTCCTCGTTGGCTGAATTCTGGCTCTTTGAATTATGGGAACTTCCGATTCCGGTATCCAATATACTGAAAGCATCGGAACTTGGTATCGGAATTCCAATACCGCAAATATCGGCCGATACCCGATACTTGTGGTATCAGAATGCTCAACACTACTAACGGTTACTCAAAAAAATCACCACAATCTGTCCAAATAAGAGAAAATGGCATTAATGGAGTTAAAATCTTGGAATGACGAAATTTACAAACCAGCGGACAAAGGTGAAAATGTGGTTATGTGGCCCACTCAGGTGTATGAGAAACAAGCATATATGTTATTAAATAACAACGCGTGTTATGGTAAACTGGCTTTTAACCCTGTTTCTTTCTTTAACAATAAACTACTTGTCATTTTGGATAAAGCTCATCATGAGGGAATCATGTCGAAGAAATTTTTAGACAAAGTCTGTGATAGCCATCCTAGACTACCTACTTTTTACCTCATATCCAAGGTACACAAAGATCCCCTGGGATGCCTCATAATCTCAGGGAATGGTGGACATGTGAGCTAATCTCAGATATTGTTGATTATTTTCTGAAGCCTCTTGTTTATACTCTCTCTCTTTCATTAAAGACACCAATCAGGCTCTACAAAGGATTGACTAGCTTCATCTTGATGATAAAGCTCGATCTGTGGAAGATGAAACTCTCTCACAAAATGCTCCCAAACCACTTTAAGAGGTACCAAAACGGTAAATCCAGGGGTCTACATATCAATGCATTTGATCAGGTTCAATTAGGAACACAGGGTTGAGATGTGGGGAAATGTCTAGCTCAAGTAGCACTCTAACTCCACAAGGATTGAATGAAAACATGGGTTATGCTGCATTTTTTGGAATTATTGATAGAATTTTCTTTAGGGTATCTTGTTTTATTGGAGGGGTGTTGCTTTTGTTTTTATTGATTTATTTTTTGAATGTTCTAATTTAACTTTTAACAGATATTTTTTTTAATTCTAGTGCTCGTGTTCCATCAGTGATATACCTGTAGAAGCAGTGGATGGGAGGTTTCGAGTAAGCGTTTATCATTTCTTCCCATTGCTGAGATACACCCCTACAATCAACAATAAAGAGAAACACGGGACAGCTACCAATGCTTGCTACTTCTCCTAATCAAGTGGGACTTTCTTACTGTGGCCAACTGAATGCAGACTTTATACAACATATAGGTTTCCCTGTAGCTTTGGCAATTTTTTCAATTTATTGGCAATATGTTATTTGAATTTTAAGATTTTGTAATTCACTTTTACAATATACTTTTCATTCTATTTATGTACTCTCCATTCATCAAATTTCACATTTAACTTTCAACTTTACCACCTCCAGTGCACACCTATACCAATATATCACATCAACGCTGTTTGTAGGACAAGCGTTCTCCACTAAGTAACACAGATATGTCATTCACACTGATCTAATTAGCGTACGGTTACTTTTACTGGCAGATAGTTTCACTGCCAGTTACTTTAGCAATTCAATATACTATTTTCCTTTTATTTTTTTTAGATTTTATTTTTTATCCTTTATTTTTGTCACACCCCAAAAATCTTTTTTATCCACTTACATCACATAGGCGTCAGTTTGCCTTGTTAACTCCCTGCTTTCATTATCTTATTTTACAATCAATGTACACGCACACCCTTTTCAACACATGGGTATTGAGAGGTTACACCCCTCACCCTGATTCACCACTAATTTTACCATGAGTTTTCCCAATTGCAAATTTTCCCAACCTTGGTCCCTTGTTTAGTTTTTTTCCTACGTATTCTTTTTATTTCAGTTTCTCCTCACATTTAGTTCTCATTCATCCCTCACCTCATATCACACCAGAGCAAGGAACAATATTTCAACTTAATTTCCCCAGCAAATTATAAGCAATTTTAATCACAGCAAGATTCACAAAGACCCAAGATTGTTTTATTAGCAATTCTCCACTCTAGTCTAGTCATTCAATTTCCCCCATACTACCCACACATCCTATGCTAAGCGACATCCAGACTGAGCGCATTTGCTGTCCTCCCTACCTCATGGACTTCTGATGATGCTCAACAACTGTCACATTTGCGTTACACGCTTGCTTATGGAGCACCCCCAAGGGCCGTGAGGTACTCGGTACCGGGCCGGTTCTTAAAGGTATGTGTCACAGCAGCAGTGACGCGGTCCGTGGCCCTGAGTGTCCAATAAAAGAGTGATATTGTAGTTAAAGAGGAATAAAGTTTATGGAAAAGGGGAATTGTTTGTGATGCCACCTGTGGTACTCTGCAATAAAAGTGTTAGCTGACGCTGCTTCAGAGTCTTCTGGGGCTGATGGTGATGCAGCAGAGTTGGTACAGCTCTCCACAGGCAGAGCTAAACCCCAAGGCAACTGTATGAATAGATGATGTGATGATGGTGATTGTGGTAGGCCGGGCAGGTGTTGTAGCAATAATGCAAGGTGCAATTTCCACTTTACTCACAGTTCTCCAGTCCACAAACGTCAGCCTGATGCTGTGTTCTTCAGGTTAATGGTCCAGCAAACTCCCAGGCATATTGGGATTTACCTTTCCAGGACTCCTTTTGTATGCCTTTCTCCGGCTGTCTCACTGCACTGGCATTCCTCTTCTCCTGCCCAGTGCCTTACCCACAGTATCCCAAGCCAGCAGCCACAAACCTGGTCAGGTGACGTTCTCGGAGTCCCCTGGATTCTACACAGCTACCTTTTTGATGAAGTATAGATGGATGTGGCTGTGCTTCTTGAAAAAGCCACAGCCTCTGGTTTCTTAGTTGAACTTGAAGTATTCCACTAAGTTGGGGCCTGTCCCATGTCTGCGACCTGGTCCCTCCACATTTTGATGCAGGCCCCACGGGTGGCTTCTGCACTGCCTGTGCCCCTAGGACCCTTTCTTTCTTTCTGAAGCTTCCTTCTGACTCTCTCTCACACTTCTCTATTCTGTCTCTCAGGAGCTGCAGACCTGCACATCTGCTGAGCTCCACTTCTCGCTCAATCTGCTTCTAGCTCCCTCTGACTGGGAGCTCCTGCTCTGCACATCTTACTGCATCCCCCTCCGCTCACAATCTGCCTAACTTTCCCTCCTAATTAGCTCCTCCCCTACTCTACCTACCCCACCCACTCCCCAACACCCTTTCCTATCTAGCCTGGGAGGAGGCCTTCCTCCCTAAGGATACGCCCAGGTTCCCCGACTGAACTAGAGTGTGTTGGATGTGAGTGTTAGAGGCCTGGGTAGTGCTCCCTCCTTACCTGAGAATGGGTGAGGTGCAGAACCTCTGTGGCGACTGGACCCTAGGCGCGCCGCACTTGCCAGTGAACATCTTCAGGAAGAACTGACCAGATGAGGATGGTGGCCTTTTCATGCACCTCTCATGTCATGGACGAAGCACTCAAACCCACCTCACAGATTGGTTTGAGCACCATTGAAAAATGAAGCTGCCCCTCACCCTGACATGTCATTGAAAAAAGCTGATGGCAAAACGTGCGTCGGGGTGGGCGCCTGGGTCAACACTCTGTCCTGTCACACTAACTGCGTCACAAAGTCCAGTACATACCACTGTTTTGCGTTAGAAAACAGTAGAGGGAAAATAATGGAGAAAAACATCAGCTCACCATCTGTTGCAGCACTTTACCAGACGAAGTAACATCGCCTGTAGCCGTCTCAGTCTTGGACGTTAGCAATAGAAAAAGGTGGGAGAAGAAGCCTCCAGCATGAAATCAAAAAGGAAAGTTATGTTTTTGTAAAAAAATTAAAAAATGTTTATTCGGTACAGTAGTAAAAGACATGGATCCTGGTCACCACAACCTGGGATGAACAACCAATGTGTTTAAGTTAAAAGCCTTAATCACAGTATGTAACACCCTGCGCTAAGCAGGTTTCTAATGTAGGTCACAAGTTAGTGCTGCACAGGTGTGAACTAACAAAACACCTGAAAAATTAACTCAGTAAAGTGCCAAAAAATTTAACTCATAAGGTTGGAAGAAA
This sequence comes from Ranitomeya imitator, assembly GCF_032444005.1. Taxonomy (NCBI): domain Eukaryota; kingdom Metazoa; phylum Chordata; class Amphibia; order Anura; family Dendrobatidae; genus Ranitomeya; species Ranitomeya imitator. Next base: position 56,445,074 of record NC_091291.1, read on the forward strand.
ATAAACACATACAGTGGGGCAAAAAAGTATTTAGTCAGTCAGCAATAGTGCAAGTTCCACCACTTAAAAAGATGAGAGGCGTCTGTAATTTACATCATAGGTAGACCTCAACTATGGGAGACAAACTGAGAAAAAAAAATCCAGAAAATCACATTGTCGGTTTTTTAACATTTTATTTGCATATTATGGTGGAAAATAAGTATTTGGTCAGAAACAAACAATCAAGATTTCTGGCTCTCACAGACCTGTAACTTCTTCTTTAAGAGTCTCCTCTTTCCTCCACTCATTACCTGTAGTAATGGCACCTGTTTAAACTTGTTATCAGTATAAAAAGACACCTGTGCACACCCTCAAACAGTCTGACTCCAAACTCCACTATGGTGAAGACCAAAGAGCTGTCAAAGGACACCAGAAACAAAATTGTAGCCCTGCACCAGGCTGGGAAGACTGAATCTGCAATAGCCAACCAGCTTGGAGTGAAGAAATCAACAGTGGGAGCAATAATTAGAAAATGGAAGACATACAAGACCACTGATAATCTCCCTCGATCTGGGGCTCCACGCAAAATCCCACCCCGTGGGGTCAGAATGATCACAAGAACGGTGAGCAAAAATCCCAGAACCACGCGGGGGGACCTAGTGAACGAACTGCAGAGAGCTGGAACCAATGTAACAAGGCCTACCATAAGTAACACACTACGCCACCATGGACTCAGATCCTGCAGTGCCAGACGTGTCCCACTGCTTAATCCAGTACATGTCCGGGCCCGTCTGAAGTTTGCTAGAGAGCATTTGGATGACCAAGAGGAGTTTTGGGAGAATGTCCTATGGTCTGATGAAACCAAACTGGAACTGTTTGGTAGAAACACAACTTGTCGTGTTTGGAGGAAAAAGAATACTGAGTTGCATCCATCAAACACCATACCTACTGTAAAGCATGGTGGTGGAAAAATCATGCTTTGGGGCTGTTTCTCTGCAAAGGGGCCAGGACGACTGATCCGGGTACATGAAAGAATGAATGGGGCCATGTATCGTGAGATTTTGAGTGCAAACCTCCTTCCATCAGCAAGGGCATTGAAGATGAAACGTGGCTGGGTCTTTCAACATGACAATGATCCAAAGCACACCGCCAGGGCAACGGAGTGGCTTCGTAAGAAGCATTTCAAGGTCCTGGAGTGGCCTAGCCAGTCTCCAGATCTCAACCCTATAGAAAACCTTTGGAGGGAGTTGAAAGTCCGTGTTGCCAAGCGAAAAGCCAAAAACATCACTGCTCTAGAGGAGATCTGCATGGAGGAATGGGCCAACACACCAACAACAGTGTGTGGCAACCTTGTGAAGACTTAGAGAAAACGTTTCACCTCTGTCATTGCCAACAAAGGATATATTACAAAGTATTGAGATGACATTTTGTTTCTGACCAAATACTTATTTTCCACCATAATATGCAAATAAAATGTTAAAAAAACAGACAATGTGATTTTCTGGATTTTTTTTTCTCAGTTTGTCTCCCATAGTTGAGGTCTACCTATGATGTAAATTACAGACGCCTCTCATCTTTTTAAGTGGTGGAAATTGCACTATTGCTGACTGACTAAATACTTTTTTGCCCCACTGTATATCATACATAAATATACAAAGACGATATGAAAAGAGCAAAAGAAAAAAAGAAAAAACTTTTTTTTTGCTAAAATATATATATATATATATATATAATATACCAAAACAAATTGAAAAATCAATTAGACTTAATTGTATTGTAAAATAAGATCTTGTCTTAGATTCATACTGTGGGGGACTCTGGTCTGTAACTTAAAAATCCAAAAAGATTTGCTCTTCAGCAATTTTTGCCTTAAATTGCCTTCTCTCTTAGGTCCATATACTTTTTCTATCTTTTCTATGCCATAGAATTTTAGGGAGCTGATATTACCCTCATGTATTTGAAAAATATGTATTGAGACTGTTGATATACCAACAGCTTTCATATTGACCATGTCAGACGCGTGCAGTCTTATGCGGGTTTTCAAAGGTCCGGTAGTGCAACGTGTGTATTGCATTGTTCACATTCAATGATATAAATAACGTCTGCTGTATTACAATTTATGAAATTAATAATAGAAAATCCTTTTTTTCTAGTGATAGATTTATTTGCATACATACTTTGCAGGGAGGATGTCCACATCCGAAAAAACCTTGGATAGATAACCAAGTAGGCTGATGTGAGAAGTTTTCATTAGAAAAATAGCTGAATGAAAGAATATTCCCGAGTGTAGGTGCTTTTTAATCAACAAAACGCACTTAGGTTTCTTCACAATCTCGGTAAGTTTAGGATCTTCGTTTAAAGGGAATCTATCACCTCATTTTTTGCATATAATCTGCGGCCACCGCCATAAGGGGCTTATCTACAGCATTCTGTAATGCTGTAGATAAGCCCCCGATGTAACCTGACATAAGAAAAACAAGTCAGATTATAATCACCCAGGGGTAGTCTGGTGTGGTCCGGGTCTAATGGGCGTCGCAGGTCTGGGTTCCGGTGCTTCTCGTCTTCATGCGATGATGTCCTCTTCCTTGCCTCTGTCGTGTCTCATGTGCAGGTGTAATTCTCTGCCCTGTTGAGAGCAGAGCAAAGTACTGCAGTGCATAGGTGTCGGGAAAGTTCAGAGAGGCTCAGCACCTGTGCACTGCAGTACTTTACGCTGCCCTCAACAGGGCAAATCAGTGCGCAGGAGCCGCCACAGAAGCAAGGAGGATGACATTGTATGAAGATGGGAGGTGACAGACCCGGACCTGCAATGCCCATCGGACCCGGACCGCACCAGACTACCCCTTGTCGAGTATAATTTAACTTGGTTTTCTTATCTTTCAGGTTACATCGGCGGCTTATCTACAGTATAACAGAATGCTGTAGACAAGCCCCTAATGGCTGTGGCAGCAACTTATAAGCGGAAAATGAGGTGACAGCAGATATTTGCGTATGATATTAAGAATTTCTGTATACTGGGAATAATATTGAGAGGAAAAGGTAATGCAATTGTTATTGGTTTTGGGTTTATCTGACAATAGGTTCTGTCTATTTTTTCACAGCTGCATCAACTTTTCTCAGAGTCCGATTAGAGTAACCTCTATGTTGTAATCTATCGATGGTTTTATTAGCCTCTATATTATAGGTTGATGGCAGGGAAAAGTTTATTGTCATCCTAATAAGTTCCCCAAAGGGGATATTTTTAATTAGATGGGGTGAGGGGGATGGCAAGAGCTAGCTTTCAAAATGGAGTTGCTATCTGTGGATTTTTTAAAAGGAGAAATAACGATAGACCCCATATTTATATTCCCAGTTTGAGTAATATGAAGGTATTTAATAGACATTGCAGAGAGTTTGTAAGTGAAAGATAAATTAGATTCATTGTCATTGATATATGCAATGAATTTATGAGCTTCTATTGCAGAACCCTTCCAAATAATAATGACATCGTCTATATAACAACCATAAAATTCAATCAAGTTGCGGAAAATGTTTTTTCAGAAAACAAAAAAGTTTCCACCCAAACCGCGACCACTAAGTAAGCAAGGGAGGGTTAGAATTTCCCTCACATGCTAACTCCTTTGGTTTGAAGACAGAAAATACCTAGAAAAAAAAATAGTTATGAGTGAGAAAGAATGAGACTGCTAGTAGGGTTGAGCGACTTTAGTTTTTCAGGATCGAGTCGGGTTTCACGAAACCCGACTTTCTCAAAAGTCGGGTCGAGTGAAATCGGCCGATCCTATTGAAAAGTCGGGGTCGGGGATCGGCCGAAACTCGAAACCCAATGTAAGTCTATGGGGTTTTTTTTGTTTTTTTACATTTCCTTCAGGACGATATAGCAGAAAAGCCGGTAATTCAATCACCGGCTTTTCATTTCTCCTGCCAAAACCCGACATGATATGAGACATGGTTTACATACAGTAAACCATGTCATATCCCCCTTTTTTTTTCATATGCCACACTACTAATGTTAGTAGTGTGTATATGCAAAATTTCGGCGTTCTATCTATTAAATTTAAGGGTTAAATTGCGGAAAAAATTGGCGTGGGCTCCCGCGCAATTTTCTCCACCAGAGTAGTAAAGCCAGTGACTGAGGGCAGATATTAATAGCCTGGAGAGGGTCCAGGGTTATTGGCCCCCCCTGGCTAAAAACACCTGCCCCCAGCCACCCCAGAAAAGGCACATCTGTAAAATGCGCCTATTCTGGCACTTGGCCACTCTCTTCCCATTCCCGTGTAGCGGTGGGATATGGGGTAATGAAGGGTTAATGCCACCTTGCTATTGTAAGGTGACATTAAGCCAGATTAATAATGGAGAGGCGTCAATTATGACACCTATTCATTACACAGGTCAACAAAAAAAAAAAAATTTTTCTGGTGTCCAAAATATTTTAATGAATTTGGGGTATTTTTGGGGTGCTGATTCTGAATATGCTATCAGTTTTGCCAGATTGGCTCAAGTTTTTGAGATTTTTGGTATCTTATTTATAGCACTTGTTGGTAAATGCGACGCATCATCTCATTAATTTCTTTGGATTAGTACTTGAACTGAGCAGTTCTCAATATAGTTTTGTGTTAATTAGTGTTCTAAAAGTTTGTTCATAGCTTGATTTTTGCACTAACTTTATGTTGTTGTCTGTTTTCCAGTGAAAAGCATGAACTCATCAAGAAGAAGTTGTCTTAACGATCCAGACTCATTCTGTTACATTTGTGGTGAATACACACTGCCAAAACATAGAAGAAACATAACAGACTTCGTAAAAAAAGTGTATTTTGCCTATTTTGGGGTTATGCTTGGGGACCAAGACAAGTTTTGGGCACCACACATAGTGTGCAAAGCATGTATCGAATTATTACGAAAATGGAGCAAAGGACAAAGAAAAAGCTTCAAATTTGGTGTTCCAATGGTGTGGAGAGAGCAAAAAAATCATCATGATGACTGTTATTTCTGTGCAGTGCAAGTGCAAGGATTCAATAAGCATAAGAAACGAAAATGGGAGTATCCTAACATGGAATCTGCAAGAAGGCCTGTCCCTCATTGTGAAGATGTGCCTGTACCTGTGTTTACCATGTTACCTGACCTTCCCCCACCTGATGATGATGAAATGCAGGGTATGGAGCTAAACATCAGTTCTGGAAGTGAACTAGAATATGAAGGAAGTTTCAGAACACCTACGCAATTTACCCAAGGAGAGCTTAACGATCTAATAAGAGACCTCAACCTCTCAAAAAGTGCATCCGAACTTTTAGCTTCAAGGCTAAGTGAAAAAAATTGTCTGACGCCTGGAACTAAAATTACATCTTACAGGACCAGAGAAGAAGCACTTCTTCAATTTTTCTGTGAAGATGACCTACTTGTATATTGTAAAGATATTCCTGGCCTGATGCTGCAAATGGGTTTACAAGTATATCGTCCTGAAGACTGGAGGCTTTTCATAGATAGTTCTAAAAGGAGTTTGAAATGTGTTTTGTTGAACAATGGCAATCAGTGTGCATCTCTTCCAGTAGCTCACTCAACTAAACTTGCAGAACAATACAAAAATGTCAAAATGGTCTTGGAGAAACTGTGCTACCATGAACATTCGTGGCTGATATATGTTGATTTAAAAATGGTCAACTTTTTACTTGGACAGCAAAGTGGATACACAAAGTATCCTTGCTTCATCTGCATGTGGGATAGTAGAGCAAAACATCAGCACTGGGAGAAACTGAATTGGCCTCCAAGGGATACCTTGACAGTAGGAGCATCAAACATAGTGAACGAACCTTTGGTGGACAGGGAAAAAATCATTCTACCACCACTTCACATAAAGTTAGGATTAATGAAGCAGTTCGTCAAGGCATTAGACAAAGATGGTAATTGCTTCATGTACATCTGCAGATCTTTCCCTGGTCTTAGTAGCGAAAAACTGAAGGCAGGAATCTTTGATGGTCCTCAAATTCGGAAACTCATTAAAGATTCAAATTTTCCTAAGGAAATGAATGATATTGAAGCTGCTGCATGGTGTAGTTTTGTGTTGGTAGTGAAGAACTTCTTGGGAAATCAAAAGGCAGACAATTATGAAGAACTGGTACAAAACATGCTATTGAGATTTAGAAATCTGGGTGTACACATGAGCATTAAATTGCATTATCTTCACAGTCACTTGGACAGATTTCCAGAAAACCTTGGAGATTTTAGCGAAGAACAAGGGGAGAGATTTCATCAGGAAATTATGGTGATGGAGGAAAGGTACCAAGGCAGATGGGACAGACATATGATGGCTGATTACTGCTGGAATCTACAGCGTGACTGCCCGAATAGCTCACATAGAAGAAAATCATATAAAAAGCGCTTTTCCAGCGATTAAATGTCTCCTATCTTTCATGTCTTGTTCATTTTTGAAGATTACTTTCTAAAACTAGTTAAAATAAACTAAAATCAACATTTACTTTGTTAAATTTATTGTATTCATGACAATATCAATAAAGTTAATGCGCGTGTAGCAAATGACGTCTTTTTTTTACACATTTTACGAAAAATCTCAAAAACTTGAGCCAATCTGGCAAAACTGATGACATATTCAGAATCAGCACCCCAAAGTTACCCTAAATTCGATGAAATATCTTTGGCACCAAAAATGCTGTTGACCAGTGTTATTAATCCAATTGTATGAAAGAGTTAAAAACACACACAATATTAAAAAGTATTTTAATGAAATAAACACACCGTTTGTTGCAATATTTTATTGTACGCTCAATCCACTCGCTGAAGACCCTCGCACTGTAACAAATAACAAATAATAAACCAACAATATCCATACCTTCCATAGATCTGTAACGTCCCACGTTGTAAATCCATCTGAAGGGGTTAAAATATTTTACAGCCACAAGCTCTGCTAATACAGCTGTGCTTGTGGCTGTAAACCCCAGCGAATTAAGGTAATGTAGGTCAATGACCTATAGTTACCTTCATTTGAGGTGATGCGCCCCCTGCTGGATGTCCTCATATGACCTCGAGCCTGGGAACTTTTCCCACGCTCCAGGGACATCCAGCAGGGGGCACATCACCGCGAATGAAGGTAACTACAGGTCATTGACCTACATTACCTTCATTCGCTGGGGTTTACAGCCACGAGCAGCGCTGCATTAGCAGAGCCCCAGGCTGTAAAATATTTTAACCCCTTCAGATGGATTTACCCGTGGGACGTTACAGATCTACGGAAGGTATGTATATTGTTGGTTTATTATTTTTTATTTGTTACAGAGCGAGGGTCTTCAGCGAGTGGATTGAGCATACAATAAAATATTAAAACAAACAGTGTGTTTATTTCATTAAAATACTTTTTAATATTGTGTGTGTTTTTTTTAACTCTTTCATACAATTGGATTAATAATGGATAGGTGTCATAATTGACGCCTTTCCATTATTAATCTCGCTTAATGTCACCTTACAATAGCAAGGTGGCATTAACCCTTCATTACCCCATATCCCACCGCTACACGGGAATGGGAAGAGAGTGGCCAAGTGCCAGAATAGGCGCATTTTACAGATGTGCCTTTTCTGGGGTGGCTGGGGGCAGGTGTTTTTAGCCAGGGGGGGGAGGCAATAACCGTGGACCCTCTCCAGGCTATTAATATCTGCCCTCAGTCACTGGCTTTACTACTCTGGCGGAGAAAATTGCGCGGGAGCCCACACCAATTTTTTCCTCGATTTAACCCTTAAATTTAAGAGCTAGACCGCTGAAATTTTGCACATACACACTACTAACATTAGTAGTGTGGAATATGCAAAAAAAAGGGGGATATGACATGGTTTACTGTATGTAAACCATGTCTCAAATCATGTCGGGTTTTGGCAGGAGAAATGAAAAGCCGGTAATTGAATTACCGGCTATTCTGCTATATCGCGCTGAAGTTAATATAAATATATATGTGTCTGAATGACATATATATATATATATATATATATATATATATATATATATATATATATATATATATAAAATGAAACCCGACTTTTAAGTAGAGATCGCCGACCGCCGACCCGATCCCAGAGTGGGATCGGGTCGAGTTTCACGAAACCCGACTTTGCTAAAAGTCGGCGACTTTTGAAAAGTGCTGATCTGTTTCGCTCAACCCTAACTGCTAGTACTAAAAATTCCTGTGTCTCTTTTTTGTATGAACTATATTTGTCAAGAAAAAAATCTCAGGCTAGTGATAGCCAAATCATGTGGTATAGAGAGGTATAGACTAACATCAGCCACTTGTGAGAGGAGTGCCAGGGATATTTATCCAGTGTAGTAATATGCATTTTGGTTTCCCTGATGAAACATGACTGATTTGCATTAGTCATCCTTTGATGGATCTCTTCGTCACTCAATCCCTAATATGTTTTTGAGTATTTGTTTTTGCTTCAAGTTCCCTGAGGGGTCTAGTTTCCACAATGGTGTCATTTTTGGGGGGACTTACACTGTTTAGGCACATCAGGAGTTCTCCAAATGTGACATGGCGTCCGCTAATTATTCCAGCAAATTTTGCTTTCAAAAAGTCATATGGGGCTGCTTCCCTTAAAAGCCCTGCTGTTCTCTCAAACACTAGTTTTCCTCAACGGATTGGGTTATCACCATGCTTAGAAAAAGCTACACAACAAACTATAAGGTGCAATTTCTCCTTTTACTCTTATGAAAATGCAAAATTTGGGGCTAAAAAACATTTTTGTGGGAAAAATGTTGATTTTTTTTATTTTCATAGTTCATTGTTATAAATGTATGTGAAGCACCTGGTATTTCAAGGTGCTCAGCACACATCTAGATAAGTTCTACGAGGGGTCTAGCTTCCAAAATGTTGTCAATTGTGGGGAGTTATTACTGTTATAATTATTCCGGCAAATATTGCATTCAAAAAGTCAATTGGATCTCCTTCCCTTCTGGGTTTTCCCCCACATATGGGGTATCAACATCAGGAAAACAAAATTTTGGAGTCCATTTTTTCTGTTACCTTTTTTAAAAATAAAAAATTGGGTCTAAAATTTAATTTTTGTGAAAAAAAAATTGTGTCCAAATGTTAGGACTGGCGGAACGCACCTAATAATAATTAGAGAGGAAATGAGGTGCGTTCGCAGTCAGGGGATCACCATGCAGGAAGGACACCTACTGCTCGGTAAAGGCAGACTTAATGTCGGTATAATGTGAATGCACACATGGGTTAACTTCACCCGGTATGAAGGAAGCGACTCCTGTTGCATCACAGGGCTGTGATACCACAGATAGAGTGCAAGTAAAGAGTCACAGAACTCTGTCCCAAGACATGGGGAAAGAGTTCCTCTAGACCTCTTATGCTCGACACTATTACTGTGGTGTCAAGGATAGGACAGAACTAATAATTTATAGCACAAGAGTGCGTACAGTGCCGCTCTGGCGGACGCCACTCTCCACTAAGCGCATGGCGCCACACTGGCGGTCGCTGCTGAGAGACGCTGAATTGTGTGGATGTGCAGAGTAGCACTGTCTGGCACTAGGTAGCTTCCACCATTTGCGAGCAGGCAACAACACTAGGGATGGGAATGATTCGGAGATTTCATCCATCAACAGGCATGCATCCACACACACATTAGAAAGTTTTAACTAGCGCATGGCCGAGTGGTCATGCAAACCTATTATAGCAGTAGCGCATCGGGACCTTCTAGATGGTCCAAATGGAGCCGCAGCAGGACCTGAGCATGTGACTCCCGACATCCAATGGAATGTCATCCCGTGGGCATGCTCAGTATGGGAAAAGCAGGACTTAGTCCCAGAAAGGCCTGCTCATTGCTGATCAGTGCTGGCTACAAAGGCAGAGCCTGGAAAGACAGCTGTAACCATTGGCATAGTATCAGCGTGAGCCAGACGCTGGGACCAATGTCTCCGCTGAGCAGATTCCACTGTGGCTGGAGGAGAATGGGAGACTGCAGCGGACATGGTTCGAGATTCCCCTTGTGCAGCGGCTGGAACTCGACACCTAACATTACCCCCCTCCTAGGGCCCCCAACTCGTTGGGCCTCACTACGTTCAAAGGATGCAATGAGCAGCAGAGCCTGACTGTGCTTCCCAGGTTCTGACCTTTGGGCCGCGACCCTTCCAGTCCACCATATAGTATTTTTTGCCATCTACCACCTTGCACCCCAAGATAGAGTTCACCTCGTACTCATCTGTGAATGAACCCGATGTCCCAGCAGATGACTCGGAAAACCGGGACATATAGACAGACTTAAAAAGGAATACATGAAAAGTGTCGGTGGTACCTAGACGTGGAGGAAGAACCAAAAGGTAGACCACAGGGTTAACCTGTTCCAGAACCTTGAAAGGGCCTCTGTAGCGAGGCGCAAACTTAGTGGACTCAACTCGCAGCCTGATGTTACTGGTGGAGTGCCACACTAAGTCACCAGGAGCAAAGGTTGGAGCGGGGCTCCGGTGTGTATTGGCAGAAACCCTCATTCTCTCCTTGGAGGCCCAGATGGCATTCTGTGTGCAGTCCCAAATGTCAGGTGCCTCCACCACCCAGTCTGCCACCCTAGAATCGATGGATGACATGGGCATGGGCACAGCAACACGCAGATGCTGGCCATAATTAAGGAGGAATAGGGTCTGCCCGGTGGAGTCTGCTACGGTATTCTTCAAAGCAAATTTGGCCCATGAAAGCAAGGATGCCCAGTCATCCTGCCTGCCGGAGTCAAAATGTCGCAGGTATGTGACCAGAGTCTGGTTGGCCCTCTCTACCAACCCATTCATCTCGGGATGGTACGCAGAAGAGAAATTCAGCTTAATGCTGAGTAAATGACAGAGCTCTCTCCAGAACCAAAACGCAAACTGGGGACCCCAGTCACTGACAAATTTGTCAGGCATGCCATGTAGATGGAAAACATGTTTAATGAACAACACCGCCAAGGCCTGTGCACAAGTTAACCGTGGAAGCAGCAACAAGTGCACCATTTTAGAAAGATGGTCTGTGACTACCCAGATAATGGTGCAGCTATGAGACTTAGGTAAGCCCACCACAAAGTCCATCCCAACCATTTCCCAGGGCCTGTCTGCCACTGGCAGGGGGTAAAGTAGCCCAGCAGGCTATTGCCAAGGAGACCAATTCTCGGCGCAGGAGACACATGCCCAAATATAGTCCCGATGTCATGAGCCATATGTGGCCACCAGTATGTCCTTGCCAGAAGCTCCGATGTCCTCTTGATCCCAAAACCTCCTCCCACTATGGACCAGTGAGCCCAAGAGAGAACCTCCAGTCACAAATTAGATTGAACGAACGTCTTGCCTGGTGGCACAGACTCTAGCGAAAACCAGAGCCACAGTTCTCAGGCTCTCTGAAGGGACAATAAGCCGAGACTCCTCTGATGATGATGATGTCACTAGGGAACGGGAGAAAGTGTTGGTACAAGTGTTCTTCTCCCTGGAGAGGGAATGGAGGGTAAAGTGGAACCCAGGAGAAGAACAAGGACTATCTGGCCTGGCGAGAGTTTAACAGCTGGGCGGTTTGCAAATACACCAAATGTTTGTGGTTGGTAAAAACTTGGAAGGGAAAGTGAGCCCCCTCCAGGAGGTGTCTCCACTCCGAAAAGGTCAACTTCATGGCTAGCACCTCCCTATCCATGATAGAATAATTCCTCTCTGCTAGTGTGAAGGTTTGGAGAACAAGAAGCAAGGATGCTTCCAACCTTGAAGCATGCTTCTGGAAGAGGACGGCTCCAGCACTGACAGAAGAAGCTTCCACTTCCATGATAAATAGCTTATCAGCATCGGGGTGATGTAAAGTGTGAGCGCCAGTGAAGTGTGACTTGATAGAAAGGAAGGCCTTGGAGAGCTCCTCCAACCACAATTTGGAATTAGCTCCCTTCTTGGTGAGGGCAACCAGAGGAGCTACCAAAGTTGAGAAGAGGGAAATGAACTGCCAATAATAGTTGATGAACCCCATAAAGCGCTGCACCGCTTTAAGAGAATGGGGTTCCTGCCAGTAAATCACATCCTGTAGCTTGGCGGGATCCATAGCCAATCCTTGGGCCGAGATGATATAGCCCAGGAAAGGCAAAGACTCCTGCTCAAACACACACTTCTCCAACTTGGCATAGAGGGAGTTTGCCCGTAGGAGGTCCAAGACTTTGCAAACATCTCTCTGTGGGAGTCTGTATCTGGAGAGTAGATGAGAATATCATCCAGATAGACTACAACTGAGGTGGAGAGCATATCCCAGAAGATATCGTTCACAAAGTCTTGGAAAATGGCTGGGGCATCACAGAGCCAGAAGGGCATCATGAGGTATTCATAGTGCCCATCTCTGGTGATAAAAGCTGTCTTCCATTCGTCCCCCTCACGGATGCGAATCAGGTTGTAAGCACCCCGCAGATCTAGATTAGTAAATACTCTTGCTACCTGAAGCCTATTAAAGAGCTCAGATATAAGGGGCAGTGATTACTTATTCTTAACGGTTATGTCGTTACGACCCCTGCAGTCTATGCAGGTATGTAATTCTCCATTCTTCTTCTGCACAAAGAAGAACCCAGCCCCTGCAAGTGACGCTGACTTCCTAATGAATCCTCTTGCCAGATTCTCCTGGATGTACTGAGACATTGCCTCCATCTCTGGGAGAGATAACGGATAGACTCAACCCCAGGGAGGCTCAGCACCAGGCAAGAGGTCAATAGAACAGTCATAGGGGTGGTGAGGCGAAAGGGTCTCCACTGCCCTCTTGGAGAACACGTCCACATAGGGCCAATAGTGCTTGGGGAGAGAGGAAAGATCTGCGGGTACCACAGTAGTAGCAACCTGAACACACTCCCTCTGACATCTACCCTCACAAGATTCACTCCATCCCAAAATTCTGCCTGTGGACCCCTCTATATGAGGGGAGTAGTACCGTAGCCAAGGTATCCCTAACAGGACCTCATCAGTTCCCTCAGTAATGACAAGTAAAGAGATAATCTCCTGATGGGATGGCAACATAGAAAGAGTAAATGGGATGGTCTGGTGAGTTATCTGTGAGGGCAGTGTCGACCCATTCACCATTCAAACGGTCACTGGTTTGGCGAGCATCACCAGAGGTATTCAGTGCTGTTGGGTGAAGGCAGAAGACATGAAGTTGCCCTCCGCCCCGAAATCCATGCAAAACTCTACCATATGAGTGGATTGGCCTAAGGTAATTGTCCCCTTGAAGGACAATTTGGAGGAAAACGTTGCCGTGTCTAGTTTACTTCCTCCTATTACTACTAGACGCTGACGTTTTCCCGACCGCTGGGGACATTTCCTGGCAAAATGTCCTGACTGCTGGCAGACCGGACAGACCTTGAGTGCGCGAGCGGTACTGTACTTAGACCCCGTTCATGACACCTCCATGGCCTCATATGGCTCGGATGCCTGGACTGGAGATCCCAGAGGTTTGGCAAATGTGGGAGCCAGCCAAAACCTCTGCCTACACTGGGCTCGTTCCAAACTTTGCTCGTTAAAACAAAGGTCGATGCGGATAGATATAGTTTTTAGCTCCTCCAGTTTGGCAGAAATCTCTCTAGTGGCCAAGTCGTCCTTCACATAGTCAGCCAGGCTCTTCCAAAATACAGGGATGAGGGCTTTATCTGGCCACTCCTGCTCAGATGCTAAAGTCCGGAAGTGAATGGAAAAATGACTGACCATGGATGAACCCTGTGTGTCAATGCCAGCAGTTGGCACACCATATCTTGGGTGACTTGGGGTCCCAAAATGACCTGTTTCAGAGTGCTCAGAAACCGTGGAGCACTCTGCACCACATGATCATCACACTCCCACAGCGGTGTAGCCCACTCCAACGCCCTATCTGACAAGAGAGATATAATGAATCCCACGTTAGCCCGCTCTGAGGGGAAACGTGCAGCCAGGAGCTCAAAGTGAATGCACACTGGTTCACGAATCCCCTACAAGACTTGCTATCACCAGAAAATTTATCTGGCAGCGGAAGGCAGGATAAAGTTGAAACAGGGGTGGCAGTGGACAAGGTGGCTAGCAGCCTGAACAGCTACTGTGGTAACATTCACAGCTGAGTTTGTGCGCTCGACAGCCGCTATCCTGCCCTCCAGCAGCTGGATGTATCTCTGGAGTCGCTGGTAGTCCGCCAATACTAGCCAGACCCTGGCGCTAGTGCAATGTTAGGACTGGCGGAACGCACCTAATAATAATTAGAGAGGATATGAGATGCGGTCGCAGTATGGGGTCCGCCATGCAGAAAGGACACCTGCTGCTCGGTAATGGCGGAGTTAGATGGCAGGTATAATATGAATACACACACGGGTTAGCTTCACCCGGTATGAATGAAGCGAATCCTGTTGCATCACATGTGCCGTGATATCGCACAGAGAGCGTAAGTAAAGAGTCACAGAACTCTGTCCCAAGACACAGGGAGAGAGTTCCTCTGGACCTCTTACCTGCAACACCGCTACTGTCGTGTCAGGGATAGAACAGAACTAATAATTTATTGCACAAGAGTGCGTACAGCGCCGCTCTGGCGTACACCACTAACCACCCTAACCAGGGCCAGTAAAGCACACTAAGCGCACGGCGCCGCACTGTCGGTCGCTGCCGAGAGACGATGAATTGTGTGCTGGATGTGCAGAGTAGCACTATCTGGCGCTAGGTAGCTTCCACGATTCGCGAGCAGGCAACAACACAAGGGATAGGAGTGATTCGGAGCTTTTCATCCATCGACAGGCATACATCCACACTCACACATTAGAAAGTTTACACTAGCGCATGGCTGAGCGGCTATGCAAACCTTTTATAGCAGTAGTGCTCCGGGACCTTCCTGATGGTCCAATGGGAGCGGCAACAGGACTTGAGCATGTGACCCGTGGGCATGCTCAGTATGGGAAAAGCAGGACTTAGTCCCAGAAAGGTCTGCTCCCTGCTGATCAGTGCTGGCTATAGAGGCAGAGCCTGGAAAGACAGCAGTAACCATTCACACAATATCAGCTTGAGCCAGATGCTGAGACCGATGTCTCCACTGAGCAGATTCCACTGTGGCTGGAGGAGAATGGAGGAATGCAGCGGACATGGTTCGAGATTCCCCCTGTGCAGCGGCAGGAACTCGACATCTAACACTACATTCCAAAAATTCCAGTGAAGTATCTGAAGGGTAAACAAACTTCTTGAATATGGTTTTGAGAACCTTGAGGGGTGCAGTTTTTAGAATGGTGTCATATTTGTGTATTTTCTGTCTTATAGACCCCTTAACCCTTTACCCCCCAAGGGTGGTTTGAATGTTAATGACCCGGACAATTTTTACAATTCTGACCACTGTCCCTTTATGAGGATATAACTCTGGAACGCTTCATCGGATCCTGGTGATTCTGACATTATTTTCTCATAACATACTGTACTGTAGTTGTAA
Source organism: Ranitomeya imitator (assembly GCF_032444005.1). Taxonomy (NCBI): domain Eukaryota; kingdom Metazoa; phylum Chordata; class Amphibia; order Anura; family Dendrobatidae; genus Ranitomeya; species Ranitomeya imitator. The sequence continues at coordinate 56,460,463 of NC_091291.1, forward strand.
AATTTATTTGATATAACTTGCATTTAATTGTGGAAAAGATGGAAATTAGGCAAATATTTTGAAAATTTCGCAATTTTCCAAATTTGAATTCACAAGCCTTTAAATCACAGAGATATCTCACACAAAATACTTAATAAGTAACATTTTCCACATGTCTACTTTAAATAGGTACAATTTTGGAACAAAATTTTTTTTTGTTATGGAGTTATAGGGATTAAAATTTGACCAGCGTTTTCTCATTTTTACAACACCATTTTTTTTAAGGACCACATCACATTTGAAGTTACTTTGAGGTATCTATATGAAATACCCAAAAGTGACACCATTCTAAACACTGCACTCCTTAAGGTGCTCAAAACCACATTGAAGCAGTTTATTAACCTTTCAGGTGCTTCACAGGAAGTTTTGGAAAGTTTAAAAAAATTAACATTTAACTTTTTTCCCAAAAAAATTAATTCAGATCAAATTTGTTTTATTTTACCAAGAGTAACAGAAGAAATTGGACCCAAAAAGTTTTTGTGCAATTTGTCCTGAGTATGCTGATACCCCACATGTGGGGGTAAACCCCTGTTTTGGCGCATGGCAGAGCTCGGAAGGGAAGGACTCTGATCCAAAACGCGCGTCGAGGTGCGTTCTCACAAGGACCAGGCTGACCCTCATTATTTCATTATAACGTATAGTGTGCCCCACTACTAATTATATCTTTTGCACTTCGTGGTGGGACTCCTTTTTGCCGGACTTCTCCTGTAGCTGCATGTGGTGTCCCAGCAGATCTCTTTGCTGACACCAGCATGCATTTTCTGGTTGGACCTTATTTATAGGCATGGTGTGCTTTTCTTTATCAATTATATATTTTTTGCACTGTTATGGCACTTTCCCTGCAGCCCTACCTGGTTATTCAGCTGATTGTCTGCTGACATCAGGATATATCTTCTGGCCGGATGGTTTAGTTGAGGCTAGGGTTGAGCGAAACGGGTCGTTCACTTTCAAAAGTCGCCGACTTTTGGCAAAGTCGGGTTTCATGAAACCCGATCCGACCCCTGTGCGGGGTCGGCCATGCGGTACGCGACTTTCGCGCCAAAGTCGCGTTTCAATGACGCGAAAAGCGCCATTTCTCAGCCAATGAAGGTAAACGCAGAGTGTGGGCAGCGTGATGACATAGGTCCTGGTCCCCACCATCTTAGAGAAGGGCATTGCAGTGATTGGCTTGCTGTCTGCGGCGTCACAGGGGCTATAAAGGGGCGTTCCCGCCGACCGCCATGTTACTGCTGCTGATCTGAGCTTAGGGAGAGGTTGCTGCCGCTTCGTCAGAAGCAGGGATAGCGTTAGACAGGGTCCATTAACCACCAAACCGCTTGTGCTGTAGCGATTTCCACTGCCCAACACCACCTTCGGTGTGCAGGGACAGTGGAAGCTACATTTTTTTTTTTTTCCCCTCAGCGCTGTAGCTCATTGGACTGCCCTAGAAGGCTCCCTGATAGCTGCATTGCTGTGTGTACGCCGCTGTGCAAACCAACTGCTTTTTTCAAAGCACAAATCCTCTTGTTCCTTCCTTTCTGCACAGCTATCTTTTTTGTTTGTCCACACTTTTTATTTAATTTGTGCATCAGTCCACTCCTTATTGCTGCCTGCCATACCTGGCTGAGATTACTGCAGGGAGATAGTAATTGTTGGACACTCCCTGTTTTTTTGTTTGTTTTTTTGTGGGAGATTAAGATTGACATTTCTGCTAGAGTGCCATCCCTGTGTGTGCCATCTCTCACTCAGTGGGCCATAGAAAGCCTATTTATTTTTTTGCTTGATTTGGGTTATAAAATCTACCTGAAAAAATCACTACATCAATCAGTGGGAGAAAAATATTGGCCTCAGGGCTTGTGTGCCACTCCTGACTCCTGTGTGCATCATCACTCACTCAGTGGGCCATAGAAAGCCCATTTCTTTTTTTTTTGCTTTATTTGGGTTCTAAATTCAACCTGAAAAAATCAATAAATCAATCAGTGGGAGATTAATATTGGCCTTTGGGCTTGTGTGCCAGTCCTAAGCGTGCCATCTCTCTCTCTCAGATAGTGGGCCATAGAAAGCCTATTTATTATTTTTTTTATTGGGTTTATAAATTTTCCCTGGAACAAAAAAAAAAAGTGGGAGGTTAATATTGGCCTCTGGGCTTGTGTGCCAGTCCTGAGCGTGCCATCTCTCTCACAAATAGTGGGCCATAGAAAGCCTATTTATTTTTTTTTTTTTGGTTTTATAAATTCTCCCTGAAAAAAAAAAGGGAGATTAATATTGGCCTTTGGGCTTGTGTGCCAGTCCTAAGCGTGCCATCTCTCTCTCTCAGATAGTGGGCCATAGAAAGCCTATTTTTTTTTTTTTTATTGGGTTTATAAATTTTCCCTGCAAAAAAATAAAAAGTGGGAGATTAATATTGGCCTCTGGGCTTGTGTGCCAGTCCTGAGCGTGCCATCTCTCTCACAAATAGTGGGCCATAGAAAGCCTATTTATGTTTTTGGTTGATTTGGGTTCTAAATTCTACCTGAAAAAATCAATAAATCAATCAGTGGGAGATAAATATTGGCCTCTGGGCTTGTGTGCCACTCCTGACTCCTGTGTGCGTCATCTCTCACTCAGTGGGCCATAGAAAGCCTTTTTTTGTTTTATTTGTTTTCTAAATTCTCCCTGAAAAAATCATTTTATTTTATTTGGTTTCTAAATTCTTCTTGAAAAAATCATTTTATTCTATTATTTTTTTTTCCTAAAGTCTCCCTGAAAAAAAAAACAAAAACAAATCAGTGGGAGATTAATATTGCACTTTCTGCTTGTGTGCCAGTCTTGACTCCTGGGTGTGCCATCTCTCTCTCTCTCTCTCTCTCCAATTGTGGGCCATAGAAAGCCTATTATTTTTTTAGCTTGATTTGGGTTCCAAAATCTACCTGAAAAAATCACTACATCAATCAGTGGGAGATAAATATTGGCCTCTGGGCTTGTGTGCCACTCCTGACTCCTGTGTGCGTCATCTCTCACTCAGTGGCCCATAGAAAGCCTTTTTTTGTTTTATTTGTTTTCTAAATTCTCCCTGAAAAAATCATTTTATTTTATTTGGTTTCTAAATTCTTCCTGAAAAAATCATTTTATTCTATTATTTTTTTTTCCTAAAGTCTCCCTGAAAAAAAAAAAAAAACAAATCAGTGGGAGATTAATATTGCCCTTTCTGCTTGTGTGCCAGTCTTGACTCCTGGGTGTGCCATCTCTCTCTCTCTCTCTCTCCAATTGTGGGCCATAGAAAGCCTATTATTTTTTTAGCTTGATTTGGGTTCCAAAATCTACCTGAAAAAATCACTACATCAATCAGTGGGAGATAAATATTGGCCTCTGGGCTTGTGTGCCACTCCTGACTCCTGTGTGCGTCATCTCTCACTCAGTGGGCCATAGAAAGCCTTTTTTTGTTTTATTTGTTTTCTAAATTCTCCCTGAAAAAATCATTTTATTTTCTTTGGTTTCTAAATTCTTCCTGAAAAAATCATTTTATTCTATTATTTTTTTTTCCTAAAGTCTCCCTGAAAAAAAAAAAAAAAAACAAATCAGTGGGAGATTAATATTGCCCTTTCTGCTTGTGTGCCAGTCTTGACTCCTGGGTGTGCCATCTCTCTCTCTCTCTCTCTCCAATTGTGGGCCATAGAAAGCCTATTATTTTTTTAGCTTGATTTGGGTTCCAAAATCTACCTGAAAAAATCACTACATCAATCAGTGGGAGATAAATATTGGCCTCTGGGCTTGTGTGCCACTCCTGACTCCTGTGTGCGTCATCTCTCACTCAGTGGCCCATAGAAAGCCTTTTTTTGTTTTATTTGTTTTCTAAATTCTCCCTGAAAAAATCATTTTATTTTATTTGGTTTCTAAATTCTTCCTGAAAAAATCATTTTATTCTATTATTTTTTTTTCCTAAAGTCTCCCTGAAAAAAAAAAAAAAAAAACAAATCAGTGGGAGATTAATATTGCACTTTCTGCTTGTGTGCCAGTCTTGACTCCTGGGTGTGCCATCTCTCTCTCTCTCTCTCCAATTGTGGGCCATAGAAAGCCTATTATTTTTTTAGCTTGATTTGGGTTCCAAAATCTACCTGAAAAAATCACTACATCAATCAGTGGGAGATAAATATTGGCCTCTGGGCTTGTGTGCCACTCCTGACTCCTGTGTGCGTCATCTCTCACTCAGTGGGCCATAGAAAGCCTTTTTTTGTTTTATTTGTTTTCTAAATTCTCCCTGAAAAAATCATTTTATTTTATTTGGTTTCTAAATTCTTCCGGAAAAAATCATTTTATTCTATTATTTTTTTTTCCTAAAGTCTCCATGAAAAAAAAAAAAAAAACAAATCAGTGGGAGATTAATATTGCCCTTTCTGCTTGTGTGCCAGTCTTGACTCCTGGGTGTGCCATCTCTCTCTCTCTCTCTCCAATTGTGGGCCATAGAAAGCCTATTATTTTTTTAGCTTGATTTGGGTTCCAAAATCTACCTGAAAAAATCACTACATCAATCAGTGGGAGATAAATATTGGCCTCTGGGCTTGTGTGCCACTCCTGACTCCTGTGTGCGTCATCTCTCACTCAGTGGGCCATAGAAAGCCTTTTTTTGTTTTATTTGTTTTCTAAATTCTCCCTGAAAAAATCATTTTATTTTATTTGGTTTCTAAATTCTTCCTGAAAAAATCATTTTATTCTATTATTTTTTTTTCCTAAAGTCTCCCTGAAAAAAAAAAAAAAACAAATCAGTGGGAGATTAATATTTACATTTGTGCTTCAGTGACAGTCCTGCGTGTGTGGCATCGCTCTCATTTGTTGCCACCAACAACAGAGTGTGTAACATTGTGCCTGATTTTCGTTGTGGTCTCACTCACCTGTAAAGGGGTAGCTAAATCATACTGAAGTTATAGCTCACCGTGTAAGTTGTGTGACAGCAACAAATACCGTTAGTTTGTTTACGTTTTTAAAACAATGAGGAAGTCTGGTGGAAGAGGTCGTGGCCGGGGGCGTTCATTGTCAGCTGGTAATGAGGGTAGTGGTAGTGGTGGAGCATCAGCTGGTCGTGGGAAAAAAAATATTGCACCTAAGTCTGGAGCTGTGGAGCCAGGTTCGTCGTCTGGCTACACAAGGCCTCGAACGCTCCCTTTTCTGGGAGTAGGAAAACCGCTTTTAAAGCCGGAGCAGCAAGAGCAAGTTTTGGCTTATCTTGCTGACTCAGCCTCTAGCTCTTTTGCCTCCTCTCGTGAAACTGGTAAATGTCAAAGCAGCGCGTCGTTAGTGGATGTTCACGGTCAGGGACAAGTCGCTTCCTTGTCCTCTTCAGCAAAAACAACAACAGAGAAGAATGCAGCAGGCGACACAACGGGTTACTCCATGGAGCTCTTTACACATACCGTCCCTGGCTTAGAAAGTGAAGCAGTTAACAGTCCATGCCCATTACAAGTTGAATCTGACATGGAGTGCACTGATGCACAGCCACAGCCAGACTACTATGCTGGTCCTTTGACTCAGACCACAACATTGCCCTCGCAGGGTAATGATCAAGAATCAGACCCTGATGAGACTATGTTGCCCCATCACGAACTCTATACCACCGACCGACACGGTGACACAGACGAAGTTGCACACGAGCTACAAGAAGAGGTAATAGATGACCCAGTTCTTGACCCCGATTGGCAGCCATTGGGGGAACAGGGTGCAGGCGGCAGCAGCTCTGAAGCGGAGGAGGAGGGGCCGCAGCAGGCATCAACATCGCAACAGGTTCCATCTGCCGGGCCCGTATCTTGCCCAAAACGCGTGGCAAAGCCAAAACCTGTTGGAGGACAGCGTGGCCATCCGGTTAAAGCTCAGTCTGCAATGCCTGAAAAGGTATCCGATGCTAGAAAGAGTGCAGTCTGGCATTTTTTTAAACAACATCCAATTGATCAGCGCAAAGTCATCTGTCAAAAATGTTCAACTACCTTAAGCAGAGGACAGAATCTGAAAAGTCTCAATGCAAGTTGCATGCATAGACATTTAACCACCATGCATTTGCAAGCCTGGACTAACTACCAAACGTCCCTTAAGGTTGTAGCACCCTCGGCCAATGAAGCTAGTCAGCAACGCAACATCCCTTCCGGCAGTGTAGGGCCACCATTTTCCGCACCACCTGCAGTATCTGTGCAGGTTTCTTTGCCAGGCCAAAGCAGTCAGGGTCAGGGAATCACCAGTTTCGTAGTAGGAAACACTGCATCTAGGGCACCGGCGGCAACAATACCATCTCCCACCGTCTCTCAGTCTGCCATGTCCACCGGCACCCCCGCTAGTTCCACGATCTCCAGCTCTCCAGTCCAGCTCACCCTACATGAGACTATGGTTAGAAAAAGGAAGTACTTAACCTCGCATCCGCGTACACAGGGTTTGAACGCCCACATAGCTAGACTAATCTCATTAGAGATGATGCCCTACCGGTTAGTTGAAAGCGAAGCTTTCAAAGCCCTGATGGACTATGCTGTACCACGCTACGAGCTACCCAGTCGACACTTTTTTTCCAGAAAAGCCATCCCAGCCCTCCACCAGCATGTTAAAGAGCGCATCGTCCATGCACTCAGGCAATCTGTGAGCACAAAGGTGCACCTGACAACAGATGCATGGACCAGTAGGCATGGCCAGGGACATAGTAACATAGTAACATAGTTAGTAAGGCCGAAAAAAAGACATTTGTCCATCCAGTTCAGCCTATATTCCATCATAATAAATCCCCAGATCTACGTCCTTCTACAGAACCTAATAATTGTATGATACAATATTGTTCTGCTCCAGGAAGACATCCAGGCCTCTCTTGAACCCCTCGACTGAGTTCGCCATCACCACCTCCTCAGGCAAGCAATTCCAGATTCTCACTGCCCTAACAGTAAAGAATCCTCTTCTATGTTGGTGGAAAAACCTTCTCTCCTCCAGACGCAAAGAATGCCCCCTTGTGCCTGTCACCTTCCTTGGTATAAACAGATCCTCAGCGAGATATTTGTATTGTCCCCTTATATACTTATACATGGTAATTAGATCGCCCCTCAGTCGTCTTTTTTCTAGACTAAATAATCCTAATTTCGCTAATCTATCTGGGTATTGTAGTTCTCCCATCCCCTTTATTAATTTTGTTGCCCTCCTTTGTACTCTCTCTAGTTCCATTATATCCTTCCTGAGCACCGGTGCCCAAAACTGGACACAGTACTCCATGTGCGGTCTAACTAGGGATTTGTACAGAGGCAGTATAATGCTCTCATCATGTGTACCCAGACCTCTTTTAATGCACCCCATGATCCTGTTTGCCTTGGCAGCTGCTGCCTGGCACTGGCTGCTCCAGGTAAGTTTATCATTAACTAGGATCCCCAAGTCCTTCTCCCTGTCAGATTTACCCAGTGGTTTCCCGTTCAGTGTGTAATGGTGATATTGATTCCCTCTTCCCATGTGTATAACCTTACATTTATCATTGTTAAACCTCATCTGCCACCTTTCAGCCCAAGTTTCCAACTTATCCAGATCCATCTGTAGCAGAATACTATCTTCTCTTGTATTAACTGCTTTACATAGTTTTGTATCATCTGCAAATATCGATATTTTACTGTGTAAACCTTCTACCAGATCATTAATGAATATGTTGAAGAGAACAGGTCCCAATACTGACCCCTGCGGTACCCCACTGGTCACAGCGACCCAGTTAGAGACTATACCATTTATAACCACCCTCTGCTTTCTATCACTAAGCCAGTTACTAACCCATTTACACACATTTTCCCCCAGACCAAGCATTCTCATTTTGTGTACCAACCTCTTGTGCGGCACGGTATCAAACGCTTTGGAAAAATCGAGATATACCACGTCCAATGACTCACCATGGTCCAGTCTATAGCTTACCTCTTCATAAAAACTGATTAGATTGGTTTGACAGGAGCGATTTCTCATAAACCCATGCTGATATGGAGTTAAACAGTTATTCTCATTGAGATAATCCAAAATAACATCCCTCAGAAACCCTTCAAATATTTTACCAACAATAGAGGTTAGACTTACTGGCCTATAATTTCCAGGTTCACTTTTAGAGCCCTTTTTGAATATTGGCACCACATTTGCTATGCGCCAGTCCTGCGGAACAGACCCTGTCGCTATAGAGTCACTAAAAATAAGAAATAATGGTTTATCTATTACATTACTTAGTTCTCTTAGTACTCGTGGGTGTATGCCATCCGGACCCGGAGATTTATCTATTTTAATCTTATTTAGCCGGTTTCGCACCTCTTCTTGGGTTAGATTGGTGACCCTTAATATAGGGTTTTCATTGTTTCTTGGGATTTCACCTAGCATTTCATTTTCCACCGTGAATACCGTGGAGAAGAAGGTGTTTAATATGTTAGCTTTTTCCTCGTCATCTACAACCATTCTTTCCTCACTATTTTTTAAGGGGCCTACATTTTCAGTTTTTATTCTTTTACTATTGATATAGTTGAAGAACAGTTTGGGATTAGTTTTACTCTCCTTAGCAATGTGCTTCTCGGTTTCCTTTTTGGCAGCTGTAATTAGTTTTTTAGATAAAGTATTTTTCTCCCTATAGTTTTTTAGAGCTTCAATGGTGCCATCCTGCTTTAGTAGTGCAAATGCTTTCTTTTTACTGTTAATTGCCTGTCTTACTTCTTTGTTTAGCCACATTGGGTTTTTCCTATTTCTAGTCCTTTTATTCCCACAAGGTATAAACCGCTTACACTGCCTATTTAGGATGTTCTTAAACATTTCCCATTTATTATCTGTATTCTCATTTCTGAGGATATTGTCCCAGTCTACCAGATTAAGGGCATCTCTAAGCTGTTCAAACTTTGCCTTCCTAAAGTTCAATGTTTTTGTGACTCCCTGACAAGTCCCCCTAGTGAAAGACAGGTGAAACTGCACAATATTGTGGTCGCTATTTCCTAAATGCCCAACCACCTGCAGATTTGTTATTCTGTCAGGTCTATTAGATAGTATTAGGTCTAAAAGTGCTGCTCCTCTGGTTGGATTCTGCACCAATTGTGAAAGATAATTTTTCTTGGTTATTAGCAGAAACCTGTTGCCTTTATGGGTTTCACAGTTTTCTGTTTCCCAGTTAATATCCGGGTAGTTAAAGTCCCCCATAACTAGGACCTCATTATGGGTTGCAGCTTCATCTATCTGCTTTAGAAGTAGACTTTCCATGCTTTCTGTTATATTTGGGGGTTTGTAACAGACCCCAATGAGAATTTTGTTACCATTTTTCCCTCCATGAATTTCAACCCATATGGACTCGACATCCTCATTTCCTTCGCTAATATCCTCCCTTAAAGTGGACTTTAGACAAGACTTTACATAGAGACAAACCCCTCCTCCTCTCCGATTTTTACGATCCTTTCTAAACAGACTGTAACCCTGTAAGTTAACTGCCCAGTCATAGCTTTCATCTAACCATGTCTCGGTTATTCCCACTATGTCAAAGTTACCTGTAGATATTTCTGCTTCTAGTTCTTCCATCTTGTTTGTCAGGCTTCTGGCGTTTGCGAGCATGCAGTTTAGAGGATTTTGTTTTGTTCCAATCTCCTCACTGTGGATTGTTTTAGAAATGTTCTTACCTCCCTTCTGAGTATGTTTTCCTGGGTCGTCTTTGTTCGAGTCTAATGTTTTTCTTCCCGTCCCCTCTTCTTCTAGTTTAACGCCCTCCTGATGAGTGTAGCGAGTCTTCTGGCGAATGTGTGTTTCCCAGGTTTGTTGAGGTGTAGTCCGTCTCTGGCGAGGAGTCCATCATACCAGTAATTCACACCGTGGTCCAGGAATCCAAATCCTTGTTGTCTGCACCATCGTCTTAGCCAGTTGTTTGCATCAAGGATCCTGTTCCATCTCCTGGTGCCATGCCCGTCTACTGGAAGGATAGAAGAAAAAACTACCTGTGCATCCTGTTCCTTTACTTTCTTCCCCAACTCTTCAAAGTCCTTGCAGATTGTCGGTAGGTCCTTCCTTGCCGTGTCATTGGTGCCAACATGTATCAGAAGAAATGGGTGGACGTCCTTGGAGCTGAAGAGCTTTGGTATCCTATCGGTCACATCCTTGATCATCGCACCTGGAAGGCAGCATACTTCTCTTGCAGTTATGTCCGGTCTGCAGATGGCTGCTTCGGTGCCTCTCAGTAGTGAGTCTCCCACCACCACCACTCTTCGTTGCTTCTTGGCTGTACTTTTTGCTGTCACTTGTTGCTGTGTGCCCTTTTCTTTTTTGCTTGCTGGTATTGCTTCATTCTTAGGTGTGCCATCTTCATCCTCTACAAAGATTTGATATCGGTTCTTCAGTTGTGTGGTTGGTGATTTCTCCATGGTCTTCTTGCTTCTTTTGGTCACATGCTTCCACTCATCTGCTTTTGGAGGTTCTCTGACACTTTTTGCACCTTCTGTGACCAGTAGAGATGCTTCTGTTCTGTCTAGAAAGTCTTCATTCTCTTTGATGAGTTTCAAAGTTGCTATTCTTTCTTCCAGACCCCGCACCTTTTCTTCTAAAAGGGCCACTAGTCTACACTTCTGACAGGTGAAATTGGATTCTTCTTCTGGTCGATCTGTGAACATGTAGCACATGCTGCAGCTCACCATGTAGGTTGTCACATCTGCCATGTTGCTCCTAGATCCTGCTGACTTGCTGTGTGTTTTCCTTCTTGTGTAATCCAAGCTCTCTTGCAATAATGTCCTACAGGCAAAAATTCGGTGATGCTTTCGAAGCAGCTGGTCCCGGCTGTACCCAACGATCTTCTAGCTTAGGGAGACTTCGCTTCTCCCAGAAGGCACCTGGAATATGCAAATTAGCCTCCTGAAGCTTGAATCCCTGGTTTGGTGATGCTTTCGAAGCAGCTGGTCCCGGCTGTACCCAACGATCTTCTAGCTTAGGGAGACTTCGCTTCTCCCAGAAGGCACCTGGAATATGCAAATTAGCCTCCTGAAGCTTGAATCCCTGGTTTGGTGATGCTTTCGAAGCAGCTGGTCCCGGCTGTACCCAACGATCTTCTAGCTTAGGGAGACTTCGCTTCTCCCAGAAGGCACCTGGAATATGCAAATTAGCCTCCTGAAGCTTGAATCCCTGGTTTGGTGATGCTTTCGAAGCAGCTGGTCCCGGCTGTACCCAACGATCTTCTAGCTTAGGGAGACTTCGCTTCTCCCAGAAGGCACCTGGAATATGCAAATTAGCCTCCTGAAGCTTGAATCCCTGGTTTGGACGTTACGTGTCCATCACGGCACACTGGGTGAATGTTGTGGATGCAGGGTCCACAGGGGACAGCAAGTTTGGTACAGTTCTGCCTAGCCCACGGTCTAGGAAACAGTTGGCTGTAGCCGTTCGCACCCCCTCCTCCTCCTCTTCGTCCTCCTGCAGAAGCGAGAGCTCGTCCACAGACCGCAGTCGCACAACCACTCCATCCGCAGATGCCACTGTTGCACACCAGGTCTCCCATTATGGGGCAGCTACTGGCAAACGTCAGCAGGCTGTATTGGCTATGAAGTGTTTGGGCGACAACAGACACACCGCGGAAGTTCTGTCCGAGTTCTTGCAGAAAGAAACGCAGTCGTGGCTGGGCACTGTAGATCTTGAGGCAGGCAAGGTAGTGAGTGATAACGGAAGGAATTTCATGGCTGCCATCTCCCTTTCCCAACTGAAACACATTCCTTGCCTGGCTCACACCTTAAACCTGGTGGTGCAGTGCTTCCTGAAAAGTTATCCGGGGTTATCCGACCTGCTCCTCAAAGTGCGTGGACTTTGCTCACATATCCGCCGTTCGCCCGTACACTCCAGCCGCATGCAGACCTATCAGCGTTCTTTGAACCTTCCCCAGCATCGCCTAATCATAGACGTTGCAACAAGGTGGAACTCAACACTGCACATGTTTCAGAGACTGTGCGAACAGAGGCGGGCTGTTATGTTTTTGTGGGAGGATACACATACACGGGCAGGCAGTAGGATGGCAGACATGGAGTTGTCAGGTGTGCAGTGGTCGAAGATTCAAGACATGTGTCAAGTCCTTCAATGTTTTGAGGAATGCACACGGCTGGTTAGTGCAGACAACGCCATAATAAGCATGAGCATCCCCCTAATGCGTCTGCTGATGCAAAGTTTGATGCACATAAAGGATCAGGCGTCTGCAGCTGAGGAAGAGGAAAGCCTTGATGACAGTCAGCCATTGTCTGGCCAGGGCAGTGTACAGGACGAGTTAGCGGGCGAAGAGGAGGAGGAGGACGAGGAGGATGATGGCGATGATTATATTTTTAATGAGGAAGCTTTTCAGGGGCCACTGGAAATTGGTGGCGCCGCAAGGCCGGGTTCTGGTTTTTGGAGGGACACAAGTGACGTGGATTTGCCTGAAACTGCCCCTCAACCAAGCACAACCGCAGATTTGAGAACTGGAACTTTGGCCCACGTGGCGGATTATGCCTTACGTATCCTCAAAAGGGACACACGCATAACTAAAATGATGAACGATGACGATTACTGGTTGGCCTGCCTCCTTGATCCTCGCTATAAAGGCAAATTGCAAAATATAATGCCACATGAGAACTTGGAACTAATATTAGCAACCAAACAATCAACTCTTGTTGACCGTTTGCTTCTGGCATTCCCTGCACACAGCGCCCGTGATCGTTCTCACACGAGCTGCAGGGGCCAGCAGACCAGAGGAGTTAGAGGGGCAGAAATCAGAAGTGGCGTTGGCTAGAGGGGTTTTCCGACCAGGTTGTGGAGTGATTTTGCTATGACCGCAGACAGGACAGGTACTGCAGCATCAATTCAAAGTGACAGGAGACAACATTTGTCCAGTATGGTTACAAACTATTTTTCATCCCTTATTGATGTTCTCCCTCAGCCGTCATTCCCATTTGATTACTGGGCATCAAAATTAGACACCTGGCCAGAATTGGCAGAATATGCATTGCAGGAGCTTGCTTGCCCGGCAGCTAGTGTCCTATCAGAAAGAGTATTCAGTGCTGCAGGTTCAATACTAACAGAAAAAAGGACTCGTCTGGCTACCCAAAATGTAGATGATCTAACCTTCATTAAAATGAACCACAACTGGATTTCGAAATCTTTTGCCCCACCTTGCCCGGCTGACACCTAGCTTTCCTATGAAAAGGTCTTGCCTGTGGACTATTCTGAATGCCTTTTCCAATCTCGTAATTTTCTGCACCTGATTGTCCAGCATACGACATGTTTACACCTCACTAAATGGCCAAACTCCCCACACGGGGCCGTGGTATCGACACTTGGCGACAGCACCCGTGAGAGTGCTGTTTGTCTGAAGAGGTGGGTGTGCCCGCTTTTGGTCGACGGCACTGCCACTGGGTCCCTCCTAGTACAATAAAGTGTCTCTGGCGGTGGTGGTGCGCACCCAACGTCAGACACACCGTTGTAATATGTGGGGCCCTGGGCCTGGACCGCCGGCCACAAGACAGTTCCCCCCCCCCAGCTCAAACAGTGCTCTACCACTTGCAAAATTATCTCACAGCTCCACCAATGTTTAGTCTATGCGCTGACATCCTTCAATGCCTGCCACTGACAATACCATTGTATAAGCTGGCAGATTTTTTGATCGTTGAGTCTCCGGTGGTCTCAGTACTATATGTACTGCCTAAAATACATAAAGATCTATATAATCCCCCGGGACGACCTATCGTCTCGGGTAGGGGCTCTCTCTTCAATAGTGTTGCAATTTTTTTGGACCGCGTATTAAGGTCATATGCTAAATCTGCAAAGTCATATATTCGGGACACGGGAGACTTTTTGAATAAGATTGAAAACATCACCATTTCTGATTCTACCATCCTGGCTTCATTCGATGTGGTATCTTTATATACCTCCATTGAGCACGATAAAGGTCTTGAAGCGGTCTCATGTATGCTATCGGGCTCTGACGTGGCCCCCGAGTGTGCACGACTCATCCTCAGATTGCTTGAGTTCATCCTCAGGCGGAATTTTTTTCTGTTTGGGGATGAGTTTTTCTTGCAATTAAGGGGTACCGCCATGGGGTCCAATGTGGCCCCCACGTATGCCAACATCTATATGGTGGTATTTGAGGATGCGTTCGTGTACAGTTCCTACCTCTGGCGCCACGTCAGAGCCTGGTGGCGATACATTGATGACATTTTTGTGATATGGGAGGGGTCCTCCCTTGAGTTGGAGGCCTTCCATGATTCTTTGAATCAAATCTATCCTGAACTAAAATTTACTTTGACTCAGTCTACCATCCAGATACAATTTCTGGACACTTTGGTCTACAAGGCTGGTAACAAATTAGAGACCGACATTTTTATTAAAACAACAGATAAGAATGGATTATTAGCCTTTGATAGTAATCACCCGAGGAAAATGGTGGGTTCCCTTCCGTGGAGCCAACTTCTGAGGGTGAGACGTATTGTGTCAGATGAGGAACGTGTTGATATGAGACTGAGCGAGATGTGTAATAAGTTCATCGCTAGGGGATATCCAGCAAGGGAGGTGATTAAATATAAGAATAAGGCTAACAGCTGCTCCCGTTCGAGTATTCGAAACAAGACTCGTGTCGAATCCACTACGGATAGAATCCCCTTTGTATCAACATATAACTCAGCGAGTAGTCGGGTTGGGAATATACTGAGACGACATTGGTCCCTACTACAGCGAGGTTTACCCTCTGTCCCTAAGTTTGAGGCGCCCCCGATGATGTCATTTAGAAGGGGACGTAACCTCAGGGATAAACTTGTGAAGTCTGATATTGGGACCTCTAAAAGATCTATTCAAAGTACCCTGAGCACAGTCAAGAATGGTAATTTTCCATGTCTGGGTTGTTCCTGTTGTAACAATATGTTAAAGGGGGAGTTTTTTCATCACCCGCTCACTGGTAAAAAAAATTTTCTTAAGGAAAGATACACGTGTACTTCTAGTTTTGTTGTGTACATGATTGTATGCCCGTGTGGGCTCACTTATGTTGGTGAAACAACCATGGAGGTAAGAGCACGGATTACCAAACATAAGAGTACAGTGAGAACAGGACTCATGGAATTACCAGTGCCTAAACACTTCGTTGATAATAAACATTCAGTGAATCAACTTAGGTTTAGGGTGATTGATAGTGTACCAGTGCTCAGGAGGGGAGGCAATGGACTACAAATTCTCAAAGCTAAGGAACTTCGTTGGATCTATACATTGGGGTCATTACAACCTAAGGGCCTTAATATTGATTTCAACTTGCATGTATGTACTCGCTAGGATGTCGGTTCCATCATTGTCGGTATTTGTTTTTAATGTCTTTGCTGCCCAGATTTATTATGTGTTGTCATAGGTGCGCTGTATCCCTTGATTGTTTGTATTTCAGATATACTTTGGCACAATCGACGGTGATGAGAAGTGAAAGGCCTAGTCTATGATATGAGACCCTATTGGGTTTCCTGGGCTGTGTGTTCCTCGTCGGCCACATATGGGTTATGGGGGCCTAATCGAGTGTTGACATATCCCCCGGGTTGTCTACTAATTTTTGCGATTCCCTCTAATATGGGTTCTCTATTATATGATTCTTTTTCTTACAGGATGTGTTCCCCCTTTTTGAGATTTTATAGATTCTGTATAGAGATGCCGCTGGTATTTCCCTGTTCCAATATGCTGTACCTGGTGCTGCACGTGGAATGCCTGGGCTGCGGTTGTCTCGACAAGCGTAGTGGCTTACCCGGTGTGATGTGTGGGGTGTGCGCACTGTGGACCTGTCCCCTGTGTGGTTCTCCCACTATTTGGTGGGGTTCTGACTCGGGTGGGGATCCGTGGGTGCATCCTCGCCATCACATCGTTGGTTTTAGCCGGTGGTTGTTGAGCACTATGGCGATGGTAGCGTTGCGGTTACTGTGGCAACGCTCCGATCCAGCCCCGCTCTCTTCGGGAGGTGTGCGCATGACGCTCTCCGCTCTGGATAGGCTCCCGAAGGGGGGCGTGTCTTGATGTTGTTGCGCCTGCGTCCTCCGGCCTGGGTGGGTGGTGGCTGGACGTTTGAGCTGTATGCAGTGTTATATTGATTTTGTTACAGGTTTCGCTATTGGTGGGGAGGTGATTTCCGGTCATGTGATTCTTCTGACTGCATCGTTTGGATCTATGACGCGTAAGAGAGCCTGGAATCGATTGGCAGTGGATTGTTTACAACCCCATGTGGTGATGCGATGATTGGTGGACTTTCTTATGAAGATCACGCCTCCTGTTTTTGACAGATGATACTTCTCTGGATTGAGCTGTATTTTGATGTATTTGGGGGATTTGTTTACATTTTGTGTATGCGGATTATATCTGGGTGGGGAGATTTTTATTTGGTATATGTCTGATCTTTGTTTTTAATGCTGTATATATTGTTAATTATATGGTGGGTGCGGCTTGTTGGGGATTGGTGCCCTGCGTGGCACTTGTGCTATATATAGCCGACACTTTGCACTGTTAGACATGCTTGATAAAGACCCACAGGGTCGAAACGTTGCTGTCTGCTGTTTTATGGCTGAATAACGTTTTGATTTTGGATCACACCCGGATGGAGCGCTGTCACTTTTTCATATTGGACTTTCTATGGCCCTAGCTGGTTCCCTGGACCTGGAGGGGCGCTCCAGATTGTGAAGTGCGGTTAGCCATCTTGTTTGTTTTAATACCATTGTATTGTCATTTTTGTTATGTTAGGCCTTCGAAGCCTGTCTGCGGTCACTCCTTCCACTATGCCTCCACTGACCACACCACTGCTGCCCGTGTACCCCTGGAACCAATTTAAAATTGCCTACAGCCATGTGTTATTATTTTAGGCCTTCGATGCCTGTCTGCGGTCTCTCCTTCCACTAGGCCTCCACTGACCACACCACTGCTGCCCGTGTACCCCTGGAACCAATTTAAAATTGCCTACAGCCAGCCCAATTTTTTTATTTTAGGCCTTCGATGCCTGTCTGCGGTCACTCCTTTCACTAGGCCTCCACTGACCACACCACTGCTGCCCGTGTACCCCTGGAACCAATTTAAAATTGCCTACAGCCATGTGTTATTATTTTAGGCCTTCGATGCCTGTCTGCGGTCACTCCTTCCACTAGGCCTCCACTGACCACACCACTGCTGCCCGTGTTCCCCTGGAACCAATTTAAAATTGCCAACAGCCATGTGTTATTATTTTAGGCCTTCGATGCCTGTCTGCGATCACTCCTTACAATATGCCTCCACTGACCACACCACTGCTGCCCGTGTACCCCTGGAACCAATTTAAAATTGCCTACAGCCAGCCCAATTTTTTTATTTTAGGCCTTCGATGCCTGTCTGCGGTCACTCCTTCCACTAGGCCTCCACTGACCACACCACTGCTGCCCGTGTACCCCTGGAACCAATTTAAAATTGCCTACAGCCATGTGTTATTATTTTAGGCCTTCGATGCCTGTCTGCGGTCACTCCTTCCACTAGGCCTCCACTGACCACACCACTGCTGCCCGTGTACCCCTGGAACCAATTTAAAATTGCCTACAGCCATGTGTTATTATTTTAGGCCTTCGATGCCTGTCTGCGGTCACTCCTTCCACTAGGCCTCCACTGACCACACCACTGCTGCCCGTGTACCCCTGGAACCAATTTAAAATTGCCTAGAGCCATGTGTTATTATTTTAGGCCTTCGATGCCTGTCTGCGGTCACTCCTTCCACTAGGCCTCCACTGACCACACCACTGCTGCCCGTGTTCCCCTGGAACCAATTTAAAATTGCCAACAGCCATGTGTTATTATTTTAGGCCTTCGATGCCTGTCTGCGGTCACTCCTTACAATATGCCTCCACTGACCACACCACTGCTGCCCGTGTACCCCTGGAACCAATTTAAAATTGCCTACAGCCAGCCCAATTTTTTTATTTTAGGCCTTCGATGCCTGTCTGCGGTCACTCCTTCCACTAGGCCTCCACTGACCACACCACTGCTGCCCGTGTACCCCTGGAACCAATTTAAAATTGCCTAGAGCCATGTGTTATTATTTTAGGCCTTCGATGCCTGTTTGCGGTCACTCCTTCCACTAGGCCTCCACTGACCACACCACTGCTGCCCGTGTACCCCTGGAACCAATTTAAAATTGCCTACAGCCATGTGTTATTATTTTAGGCCTTCGATGCCTGTCTGCAGTCACTCCTTCCACTAGGCCTCCACTGACCACATCACTGCTGCCCGTGTTCCCCTGGAACCAATTTAAAATTGCCAACAGCAATGTGTTATTATGTTACGGCTTCGATGCCTGTTTGCGGTCACTCCTTCCAATAGTTCTCCACTGACCAGACCAATGCTGGCCGTGTACCCCTGGAACCCAGCTGAAAGTGCATGTAGCCTCCTTTTTTTCTTTGTTTTCTATTTAGAAAGCCCAGATGAACTACGCTGTGCAACGGTTCAAGCTACCCAGTCGACATTTCTTTTGCGAGAAAAGCCATCCCAGCCCTCCACCGGCATGAAAAAGTCTGCATTGTCATAGCACTCAGGCAATCAAACAGTAGAAAGGTGCACCTGACAAGAGACGCATGGATCAGTAGGCATGTCCACAAAAAGTTACGTGTCCATTACGGCGCACTGGGTTAATGTGTTGGATGCATGGTCCACAGGGGACAGCCTATAAAGTCTGTTTGCAGTCCCTAATTCCAATTTTCCTCTGCTGACCACACCACTGCTGCCCGTGTACCCCTGGAACCAATTTTACAGTGTCTACAGCCTAACTTTTGTTATGTTAGGCCTACTACGCCTGTCTGCGGTCCCTCCTTCCAATACTCGTCCACTGACCACACCACTGCTGCCCGTGGACCCCTGGAACCTATTTTTATTTGCATAGAGCAGCCTTTTTTTAATAGTAGGCGTACAAAGTCTGTCTGCGGTCCACTATTGAAATTGTCCTCCACTGAACAGAGCACTGCTGCTTGTGTACCCCTGTAACTTTTTTAAGCTGCAGTGAGCCACATTTTTGGGTTAAGTCCTACTACCTGTGTCTGTCTGCGCCACTCAATTCAGCTGTGTTCCTTTGAAAAAAGCTGAGCGTCAATAGTCTTGTTTTCAGCCTCTAGGAATTTTAAAACTGCATTGGGGGTACAACTTTGGTAGGGCCTACTAACGGTGTCTGCCTCCCCAAGGTGTGCCCCAGGTTTCCTCGCCATTGCTTCGATCTTAATGCTCTCGTTTAGTAGTTGTTGGAAACTACACTGCATTAGGCCTACAAATTGGGTATGGGGTGTAGAGAGATGGTGTGTTCCACTCCAAGGTGTTCTCCAGGTTGCCTTTCCTGAGCTTCGATCTTCCGGCTCTCGTTTAGTAGTTGTTTGAAACTACGCTGCATTAGGCCTACAAATTGGGTATGGGGTGTAGAGAGATGGTGTGTTCCACTCCAAGGTGTTCTCCAGGTTGCCTTTCCTGAGCTTTGATTTTCAGGCTCTCGTTTAGTAGTTGTTGGAAACTACACTGCATTAGGCCTACAAATTGGGTATGGGGTGTAGAGAGATGGTGTGTCCACTCCAAGGTGTTCTCCAGGTTGCCTTTCCTGAGCTTCGATCTTCCGGCTCTCATTTAGTAGTTCTTGGAAACTACACTGCATTAGGCCTACACATTTGGTATGGGGTGTAGAGACGGTGTGTTCCACTCCAAGGTGTTCTCCAGGTTGCCTTTCCTGAGCTTCGATCTTCCGGCTCTCGTTTAGTAGTTCTTGGAAACTACACTGCATTAGGCCTACAAATTGGGTATGGAGTGTAGAGAGATGGTGTGTTCCACTCCAAGGTGTTCTCCAGGTTGCCTTTCCTGAGCTTCGATCTTCCGGCTCTCGTTTAGTAGTTGTTGGAAACTACACTGCATTAGGCCTACAAATTGGGTATGGGGTGTAGAGAGATGGTGTGTTCCACTCCAAGGTGTTCTCCAGGTTGCCTTTCCTGAGCTTCGATCTTCCGGCTCTCGTTTAGTAGTTGTTGGAAACTACACTGCATTAGGCCTACAAATTGGGTATGGGGTGTAGAGAGATGGTGTGTTCCACTCCAAGGTGTTCTCCAGGTTGCCTTTCCTGAGCTTCGATCTTCCGGCTCTCATTTAGTAGTTCTTGGAAACTACACTGCATTAGGCCTACAAATTGGGTATGGGGTGTAGAGAGATGGTGTGTTCCACTCCAAGGTGTTCTCCAGGTTGCCTTTCCTGAGCTTCGATCTTCCGGCTCTCGTTTAGTAGTTGTTTGAAACTACGCTGCATTAGGCCTACAAATTGGGTATGGGGTGTATAGAGATGGTGTGTTCCACTCCAAGGTGTTCTCCAGGTTGCCTTTCCTGAGCTTCGATCTTCCGGCTCTCATTTAGTAGTTCTTGGAAACTACACTGCATTAGGCCTACACATTTGGTATGGGGTGTAGAGACGGTGTGTTCCACTCCAAGGTGTTCTCCAGGTTGCCTTTCCTGAGCTTCGATCTTCCGGCTCTCGTTTAGTAGTTCTTGGAAACTACACTGCATTAGGCCTACAAATTGGGTATGGGGTGTAGAGAGATGGTGTGTTCCACTCCAAGGTGTTCTCCAGGTTGCCTTTCCTGAGCTTCGATCTTCCGGCTCTCGTTTAGTAGTTGTTGGAAACTACACTGCATTAGGCCTACAAATTGGGTATGGGGTGTAGAGAGATGGTGTGTTCCACTCCAAGGTGTTCTCCAGGTTGCCTTTCCTGAGCTTCGATCTTCCGGCTCTCGTTTAGTAGTTCTTGGAAACTACACTGCATTAGGCCTACAAATTGGGTATGGGGTGTAGAGAGATGGTGTGTTCCACTCCAAGGTGTTCTCCAGGTTGCCTTTCCTGAGCTTCGATCTTCCGGCTCTCGTTTAGTAGTTGTTTGAAACTACACTGCATTAGGCCTACAAATTGGGTATGGGGTGTAGAGAGATGGTGTGTTCCACTCCAAGGTGTTCTCCAGGTTGCCTTTCCTGAGCTTCGATTTTCAGGCTCTCGTTTAGTAGTTGTTGGAAACTACACTGCATTAGGCCTACAAATTGGGTATGGGGTGTAGAGAGATGGTGTGTTCCACTCCAAGGTGTTCTCCAGGTTGCCTTTCCTGAGCTTCGATCTTCCGGCTCTCATTTAGTAGTTCTTGGAAACTACACTGCATTAGGCCTACACATGACTGGGCAGTTAACTTACAGGGTTACAGTCTGTTTAGAAAGGATCGTAAAAATCGGAGAGGAGGAGGGGTTTGTCTCTATGTAAAGTCTTGTCTAAAGTCCACTTTAAGGGAGGATATTAGCGAAGGAAATGAGGATGTCGAGTCCATATGGGTCGAAATTCATGGAGGGAAAAATGGTAACAAAATTCTCATTGGGGTCTGTTACAAACCCCCAAATATAACAGAAACCATGGAAAGTCTACTTCTAAAGCAGATAGATGAAGCTGCAACCCATAATGAGGTCCTGGTTATGGGGGACTTTAACTACCCGGATATTAACTGGGAAACAGAAACCTGTGAAATACATAAAGGCAACAGGTTTCTGCTAATAACCAAGAAAAATTATCTTTCACAATTGGTGCTGAATCCAACCAGAGGAGCAGCACTTTTAGACCTAATACTATCTAATAGACCTGACAGAATAACAAATCTGCAGGTGGTCGGGCATCTAGGAAATAGCGACCACAATATTGTACAGTTTCACCTGTCTTTCACTAGGGGGACTTGTCAGGGAGTCTCAAAAACACTGAACTTTAGGAAGGCAAAGTTTGACCAGCTTAGAGATGCCCTTAATCTGGTAGACTGGGACAATATCCTCAGAAATAAGAATACAGATAATAAATGGGAAATGTTTAAGAACATCCTAAATAGGCAGTGTAAGCGGTTTATACCTTGTGGGAATAAAAGGACTAGAAATAGGAAAAACCCAATGTGGCTAAACAAAGAAGTAAGACAGGCAATTAACAGTAAAAAGAAAGCATTTGCACTACTAAAGCAGGATGGCACCATTGAAGCTCTAAAAAACTATAGGGAGAAAAATACTTTATCTAAAAAACTAATTAAAGCTGCCAAAAAGGAAACAGAGAAGCACATTGCTAAGGAGAGTAAAACTAATCCCAAACTGTTCTTCAACTATATCAATAGTAAAAGAATAAAAACTGAAAATGTAGGCCCCTTAAAAAATAGTGAGGAAAGAATGGTTGTAGATGACGAGGAAAAAGCTAACATATTAAACACCTTCTTCTCCACGGTATTCACGGTGGAAAATGAAATGCTAGGTGAAATCCCAAGAAACAATGAAAACCCTATATTAAGGGTCACCAATCTAACCCAAGAAGAGGTGCGAAACCGGCTAAATAAGATTAAAATAGATAAATCTCCGGGTCCGGATGGCATACACCCACGAGTACTAAGAGAACTATGTAATGTAATAGATAAACCATTATTTCTTATTTTTAGGGACTCTATAGCGACAGGGTCTGTTCCGCAGGATTGGCGCATAGCAAATGTGGTGCCAATATTCAAAAAGGGCTCTAAAAGTGAACCTGGAAATTATAGGGCAGTAAGTCTAACCTCTATTGTTGGTAAAATATTTGAAGGGTTTCTGAGGGATGTTATTCTGGATTATCTCAATGAGAATAACTGTTTAACTCCATATCAGCATGGGTTTATGAGAAATCGCTCCTGTCAAACCAATCTACATAGTAACATAGTAACATAGTTAGTAATCTAATCAGTTTTTATGAAGAGGTAAGCTATAGGCTGGACCACGGTGAGTCATTGGACGTGGTATATCTCGATTTTTCCAAAGCGTTTGATACCGTGCCACACAAGAGGTTGGTACACAAAATGAGAATGCTTGGTCTGGGGGAAATTGTGTGTAAATGGGTTAGTAACTGGCTTAGTGATAGAAAGCAGAGGGTGGTTATAAATGGTATAGTCTCTAACTGGGTCGCTGTGACCATTGGGGTACCGCAGGGGTCAGTATTGGGACATGTTCTCTTCAACATATTCATTAATGATCTGGTAGAAGGTTTACACAGTAAAATATCGATATTTGCAGATGATACAAAACTATGTAAAGCAGTTAATACAAGAGAAGATAGTATTCTGCTACAGATGGATCTGGATAAGTTGGAAACTTGGGCTGAAAGGTGGCAGATGAGGTTTAACAATGATAAATGTAAGGTTATACACATGGGAAGAAGGAATCAGTGTCACCATTACACACTGAATGGGAAACCACTGGGTAAATCTGACAGGGAGAAGGACTTGGGGATCCTAGTTAATGATAAACTTACCTGGAGCAGCCAGTGCCAGGCAGCAGCTGCCAAGGCAAACAGGATCATGGGGTGCATTAAAAGAGGTCTGGATACACATGATGAGAGCATTATACTGCCTCTGTACAAATCCCTAGTTAGACCGCACATGGAGTACTGTGTCCAGTTTTGGGCACCGGTGCTCAGGAAGGATATAATGGAACTAGAGAGAGTACAAATTAGGGCAACAAAATTAATAAAGGGGATGGGAGAACTACAATACCCAGATAGATTAGCGAAATTAGGATTATTTAGTCTAGAAAAAAGACGACTGAGGGGCGATCTAATAACCATGTATAAGTATATAAGGGGACAATACAAATATCTCGCTGAGGATCTGTTTATACCAAGGAAGGTGACGGGCACAAGGGGGCATTCTTTGCGTCTGGAGGAGAGAAGGTTTTTCCACCAACATAGAAGAGGATTCTTTACTGTTAGGGCAGTGAGAATCTGGAATTGCTTGCCTGAGGAGGTGGTGATGGCGAACTCAGTCGAGGGGTTCAAGAGAGGCCTGGATGTCTTCCTGTAGCAGAACAATATTGTATCATACAATTAGGTTCTGTAGAAGGACGTAGATCTGGGGATTTATTATGATGGAATATAGGCTGAACTGGATGGACAAATGTCTTTTTTCGGCCTTACTAACTATGTTACTATGTTACATTTGGTATGGGGTGTAGAGACGGTGTGTTCCACTCCAAGGTGTTCTCCAGGTTGCCTTTCCTGAGCTTCGATCTTCCGGCTCTCGTTTAGTAGTTGTTGGAAACTACACTGCATTAGGCCTACAAATTGGGTATGGGGTGTAGAGAGATGGTGTGTTCCACTCCAAGGTGTTCTCCAGGTTGCCTTTCCTGAGCTTCGATCTTCCGGCTCTCGTTTAGTAGTTCTTGGAAACTACACTGCATTAGGCCTACAAATTGGGTATGGGGTGTAGAGAGATGGTGTGTTCCACTCCAAGGTGTTCTCCAGGTTGCCTTTCCTGAGTTTCGATCTTCCGCCTCTCGTTTAGTAGTTGTTGGAAACTACACTGCATTAGGCCTACAAATTGGGTATGGGGTGTAGAGAGATGGTGTGTTCCACTCCAAGGTGTTCTCCAGGTTGCCTTTCCTGAGCTTCGATTTTCAGGCTCTGGTTTAGTAGTTCTTGGAAACTACACTGCATTAGGCCTACAAATTGGGTATGGGGTATAGAGAGATGGTGTGTTCCACTCCAAGGTGTTCTCCAGGTTGCCTTTCCTGAGCTTCGATCTTCCGGCTCTCATTTAGTAGTTCTTGGAAACTACACTGCATTAGGCCTACACATTTGGTATGGGGTGTAGAGACGGTGTGTTCCACTCCAAGGTGTTCTCCAGGTTGCCTTTCCTGAGCTTTGATCTTCCGGCTCTCGTTTAGTAGTTCTTGGAAACTACACTGCATTAGGCCTACAAATTGGGTATGGGGTGTAGAGAGATGGTGTGTTCCACTCCAAGGTGTTCTCCAGGTTGCCTTTCCTGAGCTTCGATCTTCCGGCTCTCGTTTAGTAGTTGTTGGAAACTACACTGCATTAGGCCTACAAATTGGGTATGGGGTGTAGAGAGATGGTGTGTTCCACTCCAAGGTGTTCTCCAGGTTGCCTTTCCTGAGCTTCGATCTTCCGGCTCTCATTTAGTAGTTCTTGGAAACTACACTGCATTAGGCCTACAAATTGGGTATGGGGTGTAGAGAGATGGTGTGTTCCACTCCAAGGTGTTCTCCAGGTTGCCTTTCCTGAGCTTCGATCTTCCGGCTCTCATTTAGTAGTTCTTGGAAACTACACTGCATTAGGCCTACACATTTGGTATGGGGTGTAGAGACGGTGTGTTCCACTCCAAGGTGTTCTCCAGGTTGCCTTTCCTGAGCTTTGATCTTCCGGCTCTCGTTTAGTAGTTCTTGGAAACTACACTGCATTAGGCCTACAAATTGGGTATGGGGTGTAGAGAGATGTTGTGTTCCACTCCAAGGTGTTCTCCAGGTTGCCTTTCCTGAGCTTCGATCTTCCGGCTCTCGTTTAGTAGTTGTTGGAAACTACACTGCATTAGGCCTACAAATTGGGTATGGGGTGTAGAGAGATGGTGTGTTCCACTCCAAGGTGTTCTCCAGGTTGCCTTTCCTGAGCTTCAATCTTCCGGCTCTCATTTAGTAGTTCTTGGAAACTACACTGCATTAGGCCTACCCATTTGGTATGGGGTGTAGAGACGGTGTGTTCCACTCCAAGGTGTTCTCCAGGTTGCCTTTCCTGAGCTTCGATCTTCCGGCTCTCGTTTAGTAGTTGTTGGAAACTACACTGCATTAGGCCTACAAATTGGGTATGGGGTGTAGAGAGATGGTGTGTTCCACTCCAAGGTGTTCTCCAGGTTGCCTTTCCTGAGCTTCGATCTTCCGGCTCTCGTTTAGTAGTTCTTGGAAACTACACTGCATTAGGCCTACACATTTGGTATGGGGTGTAGAGACGGTGTGTTCCACTCCAAGGTGTTCTCCAGGTTGCCTTTCCTGAGCTTCGATCTTCCGGCTCTCGTTTAGTAGTTGTTGGAAACTACACTGCATTAGGTCTACAAATTGGGTATGGGGTGTAGAGAGATGGTGTGTTCCACTCCAAGGTGTTCTCCAGGTTGCCTTTCCTGAGCTTCGATCTTCCGGCTCTCATTTAGTAGTTCTTGGAAACTACACTGCATTAGGCCTACACATTTGGTATGGGGTGTAGAGACGGTGTGTTCCACTCCAAGGTGTTCTCCAGGTTGCCTTTCCTGAGCTTCGATCTTCCGGCTCTCGTTTAGTAGTTGTTGGAAACTACACTGCATTAGGCCTACAAATTGGGTATGGGGTGTAGAGAGATGGTGTGTTCCACTCCAAGGTGTTCTCCAGGTTGCCTTTCCTGAGCTTCGATCTTCCGGCTCTCGTTTAGTAGTTCTTGGAAACTACACTGCATTAGGCCTACAAATTAGGTATGGGGTGTAGAGAGATGGTGTGTTCCACTCCAAGGTGTTCTCCAGGTTGCCTTTCCTGAGCTTCGATCTTCCGGCTCTCGTTTAGTAGTTGTTGGAAACTACACTGCATTAGGCCTACAAATTGGGTATGGGGTGTAGAGAGATGGTGTGTTCCACTCCAAGGTGTTCTCCAGGTTGCCTTTCCTGAGCTTCGATCTTCCGGCTCTCGTTTAGTAGTTCTTGGAAACTACACTGCATTAGGCCTACAAATTGGGTATGGGGTGTAGAGAGATGGTGTGTTCCACTCCAAGGTGTTCCCCAGGTTTCCTCGACAATGCTTCGATCTTCATGCTCTCGTTTAGTAGTTCTTGGAAACTACACTGCATTAGGCCTACAAATTGGGTATGGGGTGTAGAGAGATGGTGTGTTCCACTCCAAGGTGTTCTCCAGGTTGCCTTTCCTGAGCTTCGATCTTCCTGCTCTCGTTTAGTAGTTGTTGGAAACTACGCTGCATTAGGCCTACAAATTGGGTATGGGGTGTAGAGAGATGGTGTGTTACACTCCAAGGTGTTCTCCAGGTTGCCTTTCCTGAACTTCTATCTTCAGGCTCTCATTAAATTGTGGTTAAACGGAACAACTGCATTTGGCGTACTAGTTGGTTTGGGCCTACTATCGGTGTCTGCCACTCCTTGCTGTTCTCCTGGTTTCCTGTCCTGAAATTCCATTTTCAGGCTCTCGTTAAGTAGTTGTTAATGTTAGACTGCATTTGGCCTACTAGTTGGGTTGGGGCCTACTATCGGTGTCTGCCACTCCTTGCTGTTCTCCTCCACTGAACAAAGCTGTGCCGCCTGTTTACTACGGTTGCCAATTTTGAACTGCATTTCGACTACTTACTGATTTGGGCCTACTCTCTGTGTCAGCCTCTCATTCCAGTTGTCCTCCACTGCAATGCCCCCTGGTTAGTCCTGTGTTACCAATTTTGAACTGCATTTAGCCCACTTTATTCTTTGGGCCTATATCTGTGTTTCCTCCTCATCCTGCCCATTGCCCAGCCAGTGATAGATGAGTCTGCTGGTACATTGACCCATAACGCAAAATTCCCCGTGCACGCTGCACAGCAAGATTGTGACCCTGCTGAAAGTCAGGTTCCTCTTCCCGCATACCATACCACCTTACACGGGGACAAAGAGGAAGGTGCAGATGAAAGTGCAGGTTCCTTCATCAGGTGGGGGGAGGAATACTAGTTGGCGACGTCACTGGCACAGGGCCTCTCATAGTACGCAAAAGTGTTGCTGCCGGTGGGAGGCGCCCCCGCCGTGCAAACACACCGCTGTACTTTGAGGGGCCCTGTGCCAGTGCCAATGCCAACGAGTGGGCCCCCCCTGCTTGCTCAGGATCACAGCACTTGCAAAGTTGAAATACTTACCTCTCCCTGCTCCACTGCCGTGACGTGGTCCAGATTTACTGGGCCCACTAATTACTTGAACCAGCCCTACCCCCCACAACTTTAGCCAAATGACCCCCAATTTCAAATGCCTTCCAATTATTATAAGGTAAATTACGATTGACAAGCTTCTTTAACAAGAATGGATGTTTTTGCCATTAAAATGGGCAGTGTAGGTGTTTTCCTGGCCTCCACTCACTGCCGACTATGCTCCCCCATTGACTTGCATTGGGTTTCGTGTTTCGGGCGATACCCGACTTTTCGCGATATTCGGCCGATTTCACTCGACTCGACTTCTAAGATAGTCGGGTTTCGCGAAACACGGCTCGACTCTAAAAAGGTCAAGGTCGCTCAACCCTAGTTGAGGCTATATGTACCGCCATTTCGTACACCTTTTTGTCTTTTGCTATTTTGCACCAATTCACTTTGTCTTATACAATTTTGTGTGACTAATAATTTATATCCAAATATCGCTCATTTTTGCACGTTTTTCCATTTGTGCACTTTTTATATAAAACATTTTATTATTGTCACGTTGCACTTTAGATAGGGCGGTTGTTTCCCATATACTACCTCTGGAATTCCTCTCTCTTTTTTATATTTTAGCTCCCTCTTTTTTCTTTGTTGCCTTTTATTATTCATCACAAATTTTTGGCATCATATTTATTTTTCGGGTATTTTATGTGTGTATTGCGATATATTATATTTGTGTGTGGTTATTTTTAGGGGTGTATTGCGATATATTTATATTTGTGTGTGGGTATTTTTAGGGGTCGCTCCTACCTTTATATATTTTTGGGTCAGTCCTTACCATCTTCCTTTTTTTATTTTTTTTTTTAATTCTTTATTTTTTATACATATATATATATATATATATATATATATAAATATATATATATATATATATATATATACATTGTTTTTATATTATTAGTTTAATAATTTTCTTTGTCCTGTTGTGCGCACAAATTATGTTTTGAAAATATATTTATTTGCCAATCATATATAATAAAGGCATTTTATACCTACTCTCTGCTTGATGTCTTACCTGGTACTGGTCTATACTTTGGTTGTGGTTGCCTTTATCACGTTGTGATTGCAGAGACCCTGATGTAACTGAACAGTAGAACCCCCCACAAGTGACCCCATTTTGGAAACTAGACCCATCAGGGAACTTATGTAGATGTGTTGTGAGAACTGTGAACCCCCAAGTGGTTCACTAAAGTTTATGATGCAGAGCCGTGAAAATAAAAAATCATTTTTTTTTCCACAGAAATGATTTTTTAGCCCCAATTTTGTATTTTCCCAAGGGTAACAGAATATATTGGACCCCAAAAGTTGCTGTCCCATTTGTCCTGAGTATGCTGATACCCCATTTGTGAGAGAAAACTACTGTTTGGGCACACATTGGGGCTCGGAAGGGAAGCAGTGACATTTTGGAATGCAGACTTTGATGGAATGGTCTGCGGACACCATGTTGCATTTGCAGAGCCACTGATGAGCTTAAACAGTAGAAACCCCCACAAATGACATTATTTTGGACACTAGAACCTCCAAGAAACTTATCTAGTTGTGTTGTGAGAACTTTAAAGTAGACCCCCTAAGGAACTTATCTAGATGTGTGGTGAGCACTTTAACCCACCAAGTGCTTCACAGAAGTTTATAATGCAGAGCCGTAAAAATAAAAAATTATATTTTCTCACAAATATGATATTTTACCCCCAATTTTTTATTTTCCCAAGGGTAAGAGAAGAAATTGGACCCCAAAAGTTGTTGTGCCATTTGTTCTGAATACGCCGATACCCCATATGTGGGGGTAAACCACTGTTTGGGTGCATGGCAGAGCTTGGAAGGGAAGGAGCGCCATTTGACTTTTCAAATCAAAATTGGCTGGAATTGAGATGGGACGCCATGTTGCGTTTGGAGAGTCACTAATGTGCCTAAACATTGAAACCCCCCACAACTGACACCATTTTGGAAAGTAGACCCCCTAGGGAACTTACCTAAATGTGTGGTGAGCACTTTGACCCACCAAGTGCTTCACAGAAGTTTATAAAGTAGAGCCGTAAAAATAAAAAATAATATTTTTACACAGAAATGAAACTTTTGCCCCCAATTTTTTATTTTCCCAAGGTTACCAGAAGAAATTGTACCCCAAAAGCTGTTGTGCAATTTGTCCTAAGTATGCTGATACCCCATATGTGGGGGTAAACCACTGTTTGGGTGCATGGCAGAGCTCGGGAGGGAAGAAGCGCCGTTTGACTTTTCAGTGCAAAATTGTCTGGAATTGAGATGGGACGCCATGTTGCGTTGGGGAGCCCTTGATGTGTCTAAACATTGAAACCCCCCACAAGTGACACCATTTTGGAAAGTAGACCCCCTAAGGATCTTATCTAGATGTGTTGTGAGAGCTCTAAACCCCCAAGTGTTTCACTAAAGTTTATAACGCAGAGCCGTGAAAATAAAAAATCATTTTTTCCACAAAAATGATTTTTTTAGCCCCTAAATTTTTATTTTCTCAAGGGCAACAGGAGAAATTGGACCACAAACATTGTTGTCCAATTTGTTCTGAGTATGCTGATACTCCATATGTGGGGGTAAACCTCTGTTTGGGCGCATGGCAGAGCTTGGAAGGGAAGGAGCACCGTTTGACTTTTCAATGCAAAATTGGCTGGAAGTGTAATCGAAGGCCATGTCGTGTTAAGAGACACCCAGATGTGCCTAAACAGTGGAAATGCCCAATTCTAACTCCAACCCTAACCCAAACACACCTCTAACCCTAATCCAAACACTAACCATAACCCTAAGCATGCCCCTAACCCTAACCCCAACTGTAAACGTAATCCCGACCCTAACTCTAATCCAAAACCAAACCCTAACTTTAGCCCCAACCCTAACCCTACCTTTAGCCCAAACTCTAACCCTAACTTTAGCCCCAATGTAACCCTAACCCTAACCCTAATGGGAAAATGGAAATAAAGACTTTTTTATTATTATTTTTCCCTAAATAAGGGGGTGATAAAGGGGGGTTTGAATTACAATTTATAGCGTTTTTTTTAAACTGGTTTTTATGTTTGGCAGCTGTCACATGCTAAAAGATGCTTTTTATTGCAAAAAATAGTTTTTGCATCACCACATTTTGAGAGCTATAATATTTACTTATTTTGTCCCTCAGAGGAATGTGAGATCTTTTTTTTTGCGGGACGAGTTGATATTGTTATTGCTACCATTTTTGGGCACATAACATTTTTTGATCGCTTTTTATTACGATTTTTGGGAGGCAGAATGAACAAAAAACAGCAATTCATGAATTTCTTTTGGGTGGGGCGTTTATACCGTTCTGCATGTGGAAAAATTGAGTTTTATTCTTCTGGTCAGTACGATGACAACGATACCTCATTTATATATTTTTTATATTTTGGCGCTTTTCCATAATAAAAACTATTTTATATAAAAAATAATTGCATTTGCATAGCTTTATTCTGAGAGCTATAACTTTTTTATTTTTTCGCTGATGACACTGTATGGCAGCGCGTTTTTTTGCGGGACAAGATTACGTTTTCAATGGTACTATGATTATTTATATCTGTCTTTTTGATCACGTGTTATTCCACTTCTTGTTCGGCCGTATCATGATAAAGCATTGCTTTTTGCCTCGTTTTTTATTTTTTACGGTGTTTACTGAAGGGGTTAACTAGTGGGTCAGTTTTATAGGTTGAGTTTATAGGTTGAGTTGTTACAGACGTGGCGATGCTAAATATGTGTACTTGTATTGTATTTTATTTACACAAAGAAATGTATTTATTGGAACAATATTTATTTATTTATTTTTCTTTATTTAGGAATTTAAAAAAATATAATTTTACACAGTATAATATTTTATTTTTTACTTTGTTACATTGTCCCAGGGTTGGACATCACTGTATAGCATCAGATCGCTGATCTGACACTTAGGGCTTGCTTCCATTTGCGAGAAACATGTCCGTGTCTCGCATGTGAAAACCAAGCTCTGGCGCCGGCACTTGGGAGCGGAGCGTGCAGCTCCATGTGTTGCTGTGCAGCTGCACGCTCCGCTCTGGAGCCCTTAGCGCAGCACTGTGTCAGATCAATGTAATGACAGGCAGTGTAGGAGGCTTCTCAGCGCATGCTCTCAGCAGGCACTGAGCAGTCACCTCCCTGCAGGACCCGGAAGGACCCCGTGGCCATCTTAGATCCGGGGGTCTGCAGGCAGGGAGAACCTCAGAACAATGTGATCATATCGCATTGTTCTCAGGGTCTGAGGTAAGAACGCAGGGAGCTCCCTCCATGTGCATGGCTTCTCTATGCCACCGGAACGCTGCAATCTTATTTTATCACAGTGTTCTGGGGGTTAAAGTGCCACGAGTAGTGTTGAGCGATACCGTCCGATACTTGAAAGTATCGGTATCGGATAGTATCGGCCGATACCCAAAAAATATCGGATATCGCCGATACCGATATCCGATACCAATACAAGTCAATGGGACATCAAGTATCGGAAGGTATTCTCATGGTTCCCAGGGTCTGAAGGAGAGGAAACTCTCCTTCAGGCCCTGGGATCCATAGGGATGTGTAAAATAAAGAATTAAAATAAAAAATATTGATATGCTCAGCTCTCCGGCGGCCCCTGGACATCACGCTGCTAACCGGGAGGCTTCTTTGTTTAAAATGCGCGCCTTTAGGACCTGCGAATGACGTCCCGGCTTCTGATTGGTCGCGTGCCACCCATGTGACCGGCACGCGACCAATCAGAAGCCGCGACGTCATTCGCAGGTCCTTAATTCCTAGAATTAGGAGTTTTTGTGAATGAGAATGACGTCGCGGCTTCTGATTGGTCGCGTGCCGGTCACATGGGTGGCACGCGACCAATCAGAAGCCGGGACATCATTCGCAGGTCCTAAAGGCGCGCATTTTAAACAAAGAAGCCTCCCGGTTAGCAGCGTGATGTCCAGGGGCCGCCGGAGAGGTGAGCATATCAATATTTTTTATTTTAATTCTTTATTTTACATATCCCTATTGATCCGATACCGATACCCGATATCACAAAAGTATCGGATCTCGGTATCGGAATTCCGATACCGCAAGTATCGGCCGATACCTGATACTTGCGGTATCGGAATGCTCAACACTAGCCACGAGTAGGGTTGAGCGAAACGGGTCGTTCATTTTCAAAAGTCGCCGACTTTTAGCAAAGTCGGGTTTCATGAAACCCGATCCGACCCCTGTGCGGGGTCGGCCATGCGGTACGCGACTTTCGCGCCAAAGTCGCGTTTCAATGACGCGAAAAGCGCCATTTCTCAGCCAATGAAGGTAAACGCAGAGTGTGGGCAGCGTGATGACATAGGTCCTGGTCCCCACCATCTTAGAGAAGGGCATTGCAGTGATTGGCTTGCTGTCTGCGGCGTCACAGGGGCTATAAAGGGGAGTTCCCGCCGACCGCCATCTTACTGCTGCTGATCTGAGCTTAGGGAGAGGTTGCTGCCGCTTCGTCAGAAGCAGGGATAGCGTTAGGCAGGGTCCATTAACCACCAAACCGCTTGTGCTGTAGCGATTTCCACTGCCCAACACCACCTTCGGTGTGCAGGGACAGTGGAAGCTACATTTTTTTTTCCCCCTCAGCGCTGTAGCTCATTGGGCTGCCCTAGAAGGCTCCCTGATAGCTGCATTGCTGTGTGTACGCCGCTGTGCAAACCAACTGCTTTTTTCAAAGCACAAATCCTCTTGTTCCTTCCTTTCTGCACAGCTATCTTTTTGGTTTGTACACACTTTTTATTTAATTTGTGCATCAGTCCACTCCTTATTGCTGCCTGCCATACCTGGCTGAGATTACTGCAGGGAGATAGTAATTGAAGGACACTCCCTGTTTTTTGTTTTTTTTTTGTGGGAGATTAAGATTGACATTTCTGCTAGAGTGCCATCCCTGTCTGTGTCATCTCTCACTCAGTGGGCCATAGAAAGCCTATTTATTTTTTTGCTTGATTTGGGTTATAAAATCTACCTGAAAAAATCACTACATCAATCAGTGGGAGAAAAATATTGGCCTCAGGGCTTGTGTGCCACTCTTGACTCCTGTGTGCATCATCACTCACTCAGTGGGCCATAGAAAGCCTATTTATTTTTTTGCTTGATTTTGGTTCTAAAATCCACCTGAAAAAATCACTACATCAATCAGTGGGAGAAAAATATTGGCCTCAGGGCTTGTGTGCCACTCCTGACTCCTGTGTGCATCATCACTCACTCAGTGGGCCATAGAAAGCCCATTTTTTTTTTTTTTTGCTTTATTTGGGTTCTAAATTCTACCTGAAAAAATCAATAAATCAATCAGTGGGAGATTAATATTGGCCTTTGGGCTTGTGTGCCAGTCCTAAGCGTGCCATCTCTCTCTCTCAGATAGTGGGCCATAGAAAGCCTATTTTTTTTTTTTTTTTTTTTATTGGGTTAATAAATTTTCCCTGGAAAAAAAAAAAAAGTGGGAGATTAATATTGGCCTCTGGGCTTGTGTGCCAGTCCTGAGCGTGCCATCTCTCTCACAAATAGTGGGCCATAGAAAGCCTATTTATTTATTTATTTTTTGGTTTTATAAATTCTCCCTTCCAAAAAAAAAGGGAGATTAATATTGGCCTTTGGGCTTGTGTGCCAGTCCTAAGCGTGCCATCTCTCTCTGTCTCTCAGATAGTGGGCCATAGAAAGCCTATTTATTATTTTTTTTATTGGGTTTATAAATTTTCCCTGGAACAAAAAAAAAAAAGTGGGAGATAAATATTGGCCTCTGGGCTTGTGTGCCACTCCTGACTCCTGTGTGCGTCATCTCGCACTCAGTGGGCCATAGAAAGCCTTTTTTTGTTTTATTTGTTTTCTAAATTCTCCCTGAAAAAATCATTTTATTTTCTTTGGTTTCTAAATTCTTCCTGAAAAAATCATTTTATTCTATTTTTTTTTCCTAAAGTCTCCCTGAAAAAAACAAAAACAAAAAACAAAACAGTGGGAGATTAATATTGCCCTTTCTGCTTGTGTGCCAGTCTTGACTCCTGGGTGTGCCATCTCTCTCTCTCTCTCCAATTGTGGGCCATAGAAAGCCTATTATTTTTTTAGCTTGATTTGGGTTCCAAAATCTACCTGAAAAAATCACTACATCAATCAGTG
Organism: Ranitomeya imitator; assembly: GCF_032444005.1. Lineage (NCBI taxonomy): Eukaryota > Metazoa > Chordata > Amphibia > Anura > Dendrobatidae > Ranitomeya > Ranitomeya imitator. The sequence continues at coordinate 56,495,294 of NC_091291.1, forward strand.
GGAGATAAATATTGGCCTCTGGGCTTGTGTGCCACTCCTGACTCCTGTGTGCGTCATCTCTCACTCAGTGGGCCATAGAAAGCCTTTTTTTGTTTTATTTGTTTTCTAAATTCTCCCTGAAAAAATCATTTTATTTTATTTCGTTTCTAAATTATTCCTGAAAAAATCATTTTATTCTATTTTTTTTTTCCTAAAGTCTCCCTGAAAAAAAAAAAAAAAAAAACAAATCAGTGGGAGATTAATATTGCCCTTTCTGCTTGTGTGCCAGTCTTGACTCCTGGGTGTGCCATCTCTCTCTCTCTCTCCAATTGTGGGCCATAGAAAGCCTATTATTTTTTTAGCTTGATTTGGGTTCCAAAATCTACCTGAAAAAATCACTACATCAATCAGTGGGAGATAAATATTGGCCTCTGGGCTTGTGTGCCACTCCTGACTCCTGTGTGCGTCATCTCTCACTCAGTGGGCCATAGAAAGCCTTTTTTTGTTTTATTTGTTTTCTAAATTCTCCCTGAAAAAATCATTTTATTTTATTTGGTTTCTAAATTATTCCTGAAAAAATCATTTTATTCTATTTTTTTTTCCTAAAGTCTCCCTGAAAAAAAAACAAAACAAAAACAAATCAGTGGGAGATTAATATTGCCCTTTCTGCTTGTGTGCCAGTCTTGACTCCTGGGTGTGCCATCTCTCTCTCTCTCCAATTGTGGGCCATAGAAATCCTATTATTTTTTTTAGCTTGATTTGGGTTCCAAAATCTACCTGAAAAAATCACTACATCAATCAGTGGGAGATAAATATTGGCCTCTGGGCTTGTGTGCCACTCCTGACTCCTGTGTGCGTCATCTCTCACTCAGTGGGCCATAGAAAGCCTTTTTTTGTTTTATTTGTTTTCTAAATTCTCCCTGAAAAAAATCATTTTATTTTCTTTGGTTTCTAAATTCTTCCTGAAAAAATCTTTTTATTCTATTTTTTTTTTTCCTAAAGTCTCCCTGAAAAAAAAAAAAAAAATCAAATCAGTGGGAGATTAATATTTACATTTGTGCTTCAGTGACAGTCCTGCGTGTGTGGCATCTCTCTCATTTGTTGCCACCAACAACAGAGTGTGTAACATTGTGCCTGATTTTCGTTGTGGTCTCACTCACCTGTAAAGGGGTAGCTAAATCATACTGAAGTTATAGCTCACCGTGTAATTTGTGTGACAGCAACAAATACCGTTAGTTTGTTTACGTTTTTAAAACAATGAGGAAGTATGGTGGAAGAGGTCGTGGCCGGGGGCGTTCATTGTCAGCTGGTAATGAGGGTAGTGGTAGTGGTGGAGCATCAGCTGGTCGTGGGAAAAAAAATATTGCACCTAAGTCTGGAGCTGTGGAGCCAGGTTCGTCGTCTGGCTACACAAGGCCTCGAACGCTCCCTTTTCTGGGAGTAGGAAAACCGCTTTTAAAGCCGGAGCAGCAAGAGCAAGTTTTGGCTTATCTTGCTGACTCAGCCTCTAGCTCTTTTGCCTCCTCTCGTGAAACTGGTAAATGTCAAAGCAGCGCGTCGTTAGTGGATGTTCACGGTCAGGGACAAGTCGCTTCCTTGTCCTCTTCAGCAAAAACAACAACAGAGAAGAATGCAGCAGGCGACACAACGGGTTACTCCATGGAGCTCTTTACACATACCGTCCCTGGCTTAGAAAGTGAAGCAGTTAACAGTCCATGCCCATTACAAGTTGAATCTGACATGGAGTGCACTGATGCACAGCCACAGCCAGACTACTATGCTGGTCCTTTGACTCAGACCACAACATTGCCCTCGCAGGGTGCTGATCAAGAATCAGACCCTGATGAGACTATGTTGCCCCATCACGAACGCTATACCACCGACCGACACGGTGACACAGACGAAGTTGCACACGAGCTACAAGAAGAGGTAATAGATGACCCAGTTCTTGACCCCGATTGGCAGCCATTGGGGGAACAGGGTGCAGGCGGCAGCAGTTCTGAAGCGGAGGAGGAGGGGCCGCAGCAGGCATCAACATCGCAACAGTTTCCATCTGCCGGGCCCGTATCTTGCCCAAAACGCGTGGCAAAGCTAAAACCTGTTGGAGGACAGCGTGGCCATCCGGTTAAAGCTCAGTCTGCAATGCCTGAAAAGGTATCCGATGCTAGAAAGAGTGCAGTCTGGCATTTTTTTAAACAACATCCAATTGATCAGCGCAAAGTCATCTGTCAAAAATGTTCAACTACCTTAAGCAGAGGACAGAATCTGAAAAGTCTCAATACAAGTTGCATGCATAGACATTTAACCACCATGCATTTGCAAGCCTGGACTAACTACCAAACGTCCCTTAAGGTTGTAGCACCCTCGGCCAATGAAGCTAGTCAGCAACGCAACATCCCTTCCGGCAGTGTAGGGCCACCATTTTCCACACCACCTGCAGTATCTGTGCAGGTTTCTTTGCCAGGCCAAAGCAGTCAGGGTCAGGGAATCACCAGTTTCGTAGTAGGAAACACTGCATCTAGGGCACCGGTGGCAACAATACCATCTCCCACCGTCTCTCAGTCTGCCATGTCCACCGGCACCCCCGCTAGTTCCACGATCTCCAGCTCTCCAGTCCAGCTCACCCTACATGAGACTATGGTTAGAAAAAGGAAGTACTTAGCCTCGCATCCGCGTACACAGGGTTTGAACGCACACATAGCTAGACTAATCTCGTTAGAGATGATGCCCTACCGGTTAGTTGAAAGCGAAGCTTTCAAAGCCCTGATGGACTACGCTGTACCACGCTACGAGCTACCCAGTCGACACTTTTTTTCCAGAAAAGCCATCCCAGCCCTCCACCAGCATGTTAAACAGCGCATCGTCCATGCACTCAGGCAATCTGTGAGCACAAAGGTGCACCTGACAACAGATACATGGACCAGTAGGCATGGCCAGGGACGTTACGTGTCCATCACGGCACACTGGGTAAATGTGGTGGATGCAGGGTCCACAGGGGACAGCAAGTTTGGGACAGTTCTGCCTAGCCCACGGTCTAGGAAACAATTGGCTGTAGCCGTTCGCACCCCCTCCTCCTCCTCTTCGTCCTCCTGCAGAAGCGAGAACTCGTCCACAGACCGCAGTCGCACAACCACTCCATCCGCAGCTGCCACTGTTGCACACCAGGTCTCCCATTATGGGGCAGCTACTGGCAAACGTCAGCAGGCTGTATTGGCTATGAAGTGTTTGGGCGACAACAGACACACCGCGGAAGTTCTGTCCGAGTTCTTGCAGAAAGAAACGCAGTCGTGGCTGGGCACTGTAGATCTTGAGGCAGGCAAGGTAGTGAGTGATAACGGAAGGAATTTCATGGCTGCCATCTCCCTTTCCCAACTGAAACACATTCCTTGCCTGGCTCACACCTTAAACCTGGTGGTGCAGTGCTTCCTGAAAAGTTATCCGGGGTTATCCGACCTGCTCCTCAAAGTGCGTGGACTTTGCTCACATATCCGCCGTTCGCCCGTACACTCCAGCCGTATGCAGACCTATCAGCGTTCTTTGAACCTTCCCCAGCATCGCCTAATCATAGACGTTGCAACAAGGTGGAACTCAACACTGCACATGCTTCAGAGACTGTGTGAACAGAGGCGGGCTGTTATGTTTTTGTGGGAGGATACACATACACGGGCAGGCAGTAGGATGGCAGACATGGAGTTGTCAGGTGTGCAGTGGTCGAAGATTCAAGACATGTGGCAAGTCCTTCAGTGTTTTGAGGAATGCACACGGCTGGTTAGTGCAGACAATGCCATAATAAGGATGAGCATCCCCCTAATGCGTCTGCTGATGCAAAGTTTGACGCACATAAAGGATCAGGCGTCTGCAGCTGAGGAAGAGGAAAGCCTTGATGACAGTCAGCCATTGTCTGGCCAGGGCAGTGTACAGGACGAGGTAGCGGGCGAAGAGGAGGAGGAGGACGAGGAGGATGATGGGGATGATTATATTTTTAATGAGGAAGCTTTTCCGGGGCCACTGGAAATTGGTGGCGCGGCAAGGCCGGGTTCTGGTTTTTTGAGGGACACAAGTGACGTTGATTTGCCTGAAACTGCCCCTCAACCAAGCACAACCGCAGATTTGAGAACTGGAACTTTGGCCCACATGGCGGATTATGCCTTACGTATCCTCAAAAGGGACACACGCATAACTAAAATGATGAATGATGACGATTACTGGTTGGCCTGCCTCCTTGATCCTCGCTATAAAGGCAAATTGCAAAATATAATGCCACATGAGAACTTGGAACTAATATTAGCAACCAAACAATCAACTCTTGTTGACCGTTTGCTTCTGGCATTCCCTGCACACAGCGCCCGTGATCGTTCTCACACGAGCTGCAGGGGCCAGCAGACCAGAGGAGTTAGAGGGGCAGAAATCAGAAGTGGCGTTGGCCAGAGGGGTTTTCTGACCAGGTTGTGGAGTGATTTTGCTATGACCGCAGACAGGACAGGTACTGCAGCATCAATTCAAAGTGACAGGAGACAACATTTGTCCAGTATGGTTACAAACTATTTTTCATCCCTTATCGATGTTCTCCCTCAACCGTCATTCCCATTTGATTACTGGGCATCAAAATTAGACACCTGGCCAGAATTGGCAGAATATGCATTGCAGGAGCTTGCTTGCCCGGCAGCTAGTGTCCTATCAGAAAGAGTATTCAGTGCTGCAGGTTCAATACTAACAGAAAAAAGGACTCGTCTGGCTACCCAAAATGTAGATGATCTAACCTTCATTAAAATGAACCACAACTGGATTTCGAAATCTTTTGCCCCACCTTGCCCGGCTGACACCTAGCTTTCCTATGAAAAGGTCTTGCCTGTGGACTATTCTGCATGCCTTTTCCAATCTCGTAATTTTCTGCACCTGATTGTCCAGCATACGACATGTTTACACCTCACTAAATGGCCAAACTCCCCACACGGGGCCGTGGTATCGACACTTGGCGACAGCACCCGTGAGAGTGCAGTTTGTCTGAAGAGGTGGGTGAGCCCGCTTTTGGTCGACGGCGCTGCCACTGGGTCCCTCCTAGTACAATAAAGTGTCTCTGGCGGTGGTGGTACGCACCCAACGTCAGACACACCGTTGTAATATGAGGGGCCCAGGGAATGTACCGCCGGCCACAAGACAGTTTCCCCCCACCCCAGCTCAAACAGTGCTCTACCACTTGCAAAATTATCTCACAGCTCCACCAATGTTTAGTCTATGCGCTGACATCCTTCAATGCCTGCCACTGACAATACCATTGTATTGACATTTTTGTTATGTTAGGCCTTCGATGCCTGTCTGTGGTCACTCCTTCCACTAGGCCTCCACTGACCACACCACTGCTGCCCGTGTACCCCTGGAACCAATTTAAAATTGCCTACAGCCATGTGTTATTATTTTAGGCCTTCGATGCCTGTCTGCGGTCACTCCTTCCACTAGGCCTCCACTGACCACACCACTGCTGCCCGTGTACCCCTGGAACCAATTTAAAATTGCCTACAGCCATGTGTTATTATTTTAGGCCTTCGATGCCTGTCTGCGGTCACTCCTTCCACTAGGCCTCCACTGACCACACCACTGCTGCCCGTGTACCCCTGGAACCAATTTAAAATTGCCTACAGCCAGCCCAATTTTTTTATTTTAGGCCTTCGATGCCTGTCTGTGGTCCATTCTTTCAACTACTACTACACTGACCAGGGCACTGCTGCCCGTGTACCACTGGAACCAATTTAAAATTGCCTACAGCCATGTGTTATTATTTTAGGCCTTCGATGCCTGTCTGCGGTCACTCCTTCCACTAGGCCTCCACTGACCACACCACTGCTGCCGTGTTCCCCTGGAACCAATTTAAAATTGCCTACAGCCAGCCCAATTTTTTTATTTTAGGCCTTCGATGCCTGTCTGCGGTCCATTCTTTCAACTACTACTACACTGACCAGGGCACTGCTGCCCGTGTACCCCTGGAACCAATTTAAAATTGCCTACAGCCATGTGTTATTATTTTAGGCCTTCGATGCCTGTCTGCGGTCACTCCTTCCACTAGGCCTCCACTGACCACACCACTGCTGCCCGTGTACCCCTGGAACCAATTTAAAATTGCCTACAGCCAGCCCAATTTTTTTATTTTAGGCCTTCGATGCCTGTCTGCGGTCCATTCTTTCAACTACTACTACACTGACCAGGGCACTGCTGCCCGTGTACCCCTGGAACCAATTTAAAATTGCCTACAGCCATGTGTTATTATTTTAGGCCTTCGATGCCTGTCTGTGGTCACTCCTTCCACTAGGCCTCCACTGACCACACCACTGCTGCCCTTGTACCCCTGGAACCAATTTAAAATTGCCTACAGCCATGTGTTATTATTTTAGGCCTTCGATGCCTGTCTGCGGTCACTCCTTCCACTAGGCCTCCACTGACCACACCACTGCTGCCCGTGTACCCCTGGAACCAATTTAAAATTGCCTACAGCCAGCCCAATTTTTTTATTTTAGGCCTTCGATGCCTGTCTGCGGTCCATTCTTTCAACTACTACTACACTGACCAGGGCACTGCTGCCCGTGTACCCCTGGAACCAATTTAAAATTGCCTACAGCCATGTGTTATTATTTTAGGCCTTCGATGCCTGTCTGTGGTCACTCCTTCCACTAGGCCTCCACTGACCACACCACTGCTGCCCGTGTACCACTGGAACCAATTTAAAATTGCCTACAGCCATGTGTTATTATTTTAGGCCTTCGATGCCTGTCTGCGGTCACTCCTTCCACTAGGCCTCCACTGACCACACCACTGCTGCCCGTGTACCCCTGGAACCAATTTAAAATTGCCTACAGCCAGCCCAATTTTTTTATTTTAGGCCTTCGATGCCTGTCTGCGGTCCATTCTTTCAACTACTACTACACTGACCAGGGCACTGCTGCCCGTGTACCCCTGGAACCAATTTAAAATTGCCTACAGCCATGTGTTATTATTTTAGGCCTTCGATGCCTGTCTGTGGTCACTCCTTCCACTAGGCCTCCACTGACCACACCACTGCTGCCCGTGTACCCCTGGAACCAATTTAAAATTGCCTACAGCCATGTGTTATTATTTTAGGCCTTCGATGCCTGTCTGCGGTCACTCCTTCCACTAGGCCTCCACTGACCACACCACTGCTGCCCGTGTACCCCTGGAACCAATTTAAAATTGCCTACAGCCAGCCCAATTTTTTTATTTTAGGCCTTCGATGCCTGTCTGCGGTCCATTCTTTCAACTACTACTACACTGACCAGGGCACTGCTGCCCGTGTACCCCTGGAACCAATTTAAAATTGCCTACAGCCATGTGTTATTATTTTAGGCCTTCGATGTCTGTCTGTGGTCACTCCTTCCACTAGGCCTCCACTGACCACACCACTGCTGCCCGTGTACCCCTGGAACCAATTTAAAATTGCCTACAGCCATGTGTTATTATTTTAGGCCTTCGATGCCTGTCTGCGGTCACTCCTTCCACTAGGCCTCCACTGACCACACCACTGCTGCCCGTGTACCCCTGGAACCAATTTAAAATTGCCTACAGCCATGTGTTATTATTTTAGGCCTTCGATGCCTGTCTGCGGTCCATTCTTTCAACTACTACTACACTGACCAGGGCACTGCTGCCCGTGTACCCCTGGAACCAATTTAAAATTGCCTACAGCCATGTGTTATTATTTTAGGCCTTCGATGCCTGTCTGCGGTCACTCCTTCCACTAGGCCTCCACTGACCACACCACTGCTGCCCGTGTACCCCTGGAACCAATTTAAAATTGCCTACAGCCAGCCCAATTTTTTTATTTTAGGCCTTCGATGCCTGTCTGCGGTCCATTCTTTCAACTACTACTACACTGACCAGGGCACTGCTGCCCGTGTACCCCTGGAACCAATTTAAAATTGCCTACAGCCATGTGTTATTATTTTAGGCCTTCGATGCCTGTCTGCGGTCACTCCTTCCACTAGGCCTCCACTGACCACACCACTGCTGCCCGTGTACCCCTGGAACCAATTTAAAATTGCCTACAGCCAGCCCAATATTTTTATTTTAGGCCTTCGATGCCTGTCTGCGATCCATTCTTTCAACTACTACTACACTGACCAGGGCACTGCTGCCCGTGTACCCCTGGAACCAATTTAAAATTGCCTACAGCCATGTGTTATTATTTTAGGCCTTTGATGCCTGTCTGTGGTCACTCCTTCCACTAGGCCTCCACTGACCACACCACTGCTGCCCGTGTACCCCTGGAACCAATTTAAAATTGCCTACAGCCATGTGTTATTATTTTAGGCCTTCGATGCCTGTCTGCGGTCACTCCTTCCACTAGGCCTCCACTGACCACACCACTGCTGCCCGTGTACCCCTGGAACCAATTTAAAATTGCCTACAGCCAGCCCAATTTTTTTATTTTAGGCCTTCGATGCCTGTCTGCGGTCCATTCTTTCAACTACTACTACACTGACCAGGGCACTGCTGCCCGTGTACCCCTGGAACCAATTTAAAATTGCCTACAGCCATGTGTTATTATTTTAGGCCTTCGATGCCTGTCTGCGGTCACTCCTTCCACTAGGCCTCCACTGACCACACCACTGCTGCCCGTGTACCCCTGGAACCAATTTAAAATTGCCTACAGCCAGCCCAATTTTTTTATTTTAGGCCTTCGATGCCTGTCTGCGGTCCATTCTTTCAACTACTACTACACTGACCAGGGCACTGCTGCCCGTGTACCCCTGGAACCAATTTAAAATTGCCTACAGCCATGTGTTATTATTTTAGGCCTTCGATGCCTGTCTGTCGTCACTCCTTCCACTAGGCCTCCACTGACCACACCACTGCTGCCCGTGTACCCCTGGAACCAATTTAAAATTGCCTACAGCCATGTGTTATTATTTTAGGCCTTCGATGCCTGTCTGTGGTCACTCCTTCCACTAGGCCTCCACTGACCACACCACTGCTGCCCGTGTACCCCTGGAACCAATTTAAAATTGCCTACAGCCATGTGTTATTATTTTAGGGCTTCGAAGCCTGTCTGCGGTCCCTCCTTCCACTAGGCCTCCACTGACCTGTCTACTGCTGCCCGTGTTCCCCTGGAACCAATTTTAAATTGCCTACAGCCAGCCCAATTTATTATGTTAGGGCTTCGAAGCCTGTCTGCGGTCCCTCCTTCCACTAGGCCTCCACTGACCTGTCTACTGCTGCCCGTGTACCCCTTGAACCAACCTCAGAAAATATAAAAATAAGTATTTTGCTTATAAAAAAGAAAATACTGGAGAGATATCAAATGCAGACATTTTAACATTAAAAACAAACACATACAACAAAAATCTGGTACAGTACTAAAAATGGCCACCAGCTACAATAACTTTCTCCTGCAAGTAGTTAACTGAAAGGTTTTTTCAATTTTAAACACAGATATGGCATCCACCGAGTGTTGTCCTGTCGCGTCTTCTTTATATTATTGCCAAGAAGATGCAAAACAATGAAAATAATAAAATCATTATTTACCAAAAAAATAGAGTAAGTCAAAACCACATTGCAAATAAACATTCATTACAAATAAAGAAGCAGGGCGCGTCCGAGGGTGAGTATATACCTAATAAGAATATAATCACCCTCGGACGCGCCCTGCTTCTTTCCGACAGCCTTCCTTCCTAAGAATCAGCCCTTCCGTGGTGTAGAGAGAGGGTTTGTTACACTCCAAGGTGTTCCCCAGGTTGCCTTTCCTGAGCTTCGATCTTCCGGCTCTCGTTTAGTAGTTGTTAGAAACTACGCTGCATTGGGCCTACAAATTGGGTATGGGGTGTAGAGAGATGGTGTGTTCCACTCCAAGGTGTTCCCCAGGTTGCCTTTCCTGAGCTTCGATCTTCCGGCTCTCGTTTAGTAGTTGTTGGAAACTACGCTGCATTAGGCCTACAAATTGGGTATGGGGTGTAGAGAGATGGTGTGTTCCACTGTAGAGAGATGGTGTGTTCCACTCCAAGGTGTTCCCCAGGTTTCCTCGCCAATGCTTCGATCATCATGCTCTCGTTTAGTAGTTGTTGGAAACTACGCTGCGTTAGGCCTACAAATTGGGTATGGGGTGTAGAGAGATGGTGTGTTCCACTCCAAGGTGTTTTCCAGGTTGCCTTTCCTGAGCTTCGATCTTCCGGCTCTCGTTTAGTAGTTCTTGGAAACTACACTGCATTAGGCCTACAAATTGGGTATGGGGTGTAGAGAGATGGTGTGTTCCACTCCAAGGTGTTCTCCAGGTTGCCTTTCCTGAGCTTCGATCTTCCGGCTCTCGTTTAGTAGTTCTTGGAAACTACACTGCATTAGGCCTACAAATTGGGTATGGGGTGTAGAGAGATGGTGTGTTCCACTCCAAGGTGTTCTCCAGGTTGCCTTTCCTGAACTTCTATCTTCAGGCTCTCATTAAATTGTGGTTAAACGGAACAACTGCATTTGGCGTACTAGTTGGTTTGGGGCCTACTATCGGTGTCTGCCACTCCTTGCTGTTCTCCTGGTTTCCTGTCCTGAAATTCCGTTTTCAGGCGCTCGTTAAGTAGTTGTTAATGTTAGACTGCATTTTGCCTACTAGTTGGGTTGGGGCCTACTATCGGTGTCTGCCACTCCTTGCTGTTCTCCTCCACTGAACAAAGCTGTGCCGCCTGTTTACTACGGTTGCCAATTTTGAACTGCATTTCGACTACTTACTGATTTGGGCCTACTCTCTGTGTCAGCCTCTCATTCCAGTTGTCCTACACTGCAATGCCCCCTGGTTATTCCTGTGTTACCAATTTTGAACTGCATTTAGCCAACTTTATTCTTTGGGCCTATATCTGTGTTTCCTCCTCATCCTGCCCATTGCCCAGCCAGTGATAGATGAGTCTGCTGGTATATTGACCCATAACGCAACATTCCCCGTGCACGCTACACAACAACATTGTGACCCTGCTGAAAGTCAGGTTGCTCTTCCCGCATACCATACCACCTTACACGGGGACAAAGAGGAAGGTGCAGATGAAAGTGCAGGTTCCTTCATCAGGTGGGGGGGAGGAATACTAGTTGGCGACGTCACTGGCACAGGGCCTCTCATAGTACGCAAAAGTGTTGCTGCCGGTGGGAGGCGCCCCCGCCGTGCAAACACACCGCTGTACTTTGAGGGGCCCTGTGCCAGTGCCAATGCCAACGAGTGGGCCCCCCCTGCTTGCTCAGGTTCACAGCACTTGCAAAGTTGAAATACTTACCTCTCCCTGCTCCACTGCCGTGACGTGGTCCAGATTTCCTGGGCCCACTAATTACTTGAACCAGCCCTACCCACCACAACTTTAGCCAAATGACCCCCAATTTCAAATGCCTTCCAATTATTATAAGGTAAATTACGCTTGACAAGCTTCATTAAGAAGAATGGATGGTTTTGACATTAAAATGGGCACTCTAGGTGTTTTCCTGGCCCCCACTCACTGCCGACTATGCTGCCCCATTGACTTGCATTGGGTTTCGTGTTTCGGTCGATCCCGACTTTACGTCATAATCGGCCGATTTCACTCGACCCGACTTTTGAGATAGTCGGGTTTCGCGAAACCCGGCTCGACTCTAAAAAGGTCAAGGTCGCTCAACTCTACTGCCTGCCATACCTGGCTGAGATTACTGCAGGGAGATAGTAATTGAAGGACACTCCCTGTTTTTTTTGTTTTTTTTTTTGTGGGAGATTAAGATTGACATTTCTGCTAGAGTGCCATCCCTGTCTGTGTCATCTCTCACTCAGTGGGCCATAGAAAGCCTATTTATTTTTTTGCTTGATTTGGGTTATAAAATCTACCTGAAAAAATCACTACATCAATCAGTGGGAGAAAAATATTGGCCTCAGGGCTTGTGTGCCACTCTTGACTCCTGTGTGCATCATCACTCAATCAGTGGGCCATAGAAAGCCTATTTATTTTTTAGCTTGATTTTGGTTCTAAAATCTACCTGAAAAAATCACTACATCAATCAGTGGGAGAAAAATATTGGCCTCAGGGCTTGTGTGCCACTCCTGACTCCTGTGTGCATCATCACTCACTCAGTGGGCCATAGAAAGCCCATTTTTTTTTTTTTTTGCTTTATTTGGGTTCTAAATTCTACCTGAAAAAATCAATAAATCAATCAGTGGGAGATTAATATTGGCCTTTGGGCTTGTGTGCCAGTCCTAAGCGTGCCATCTCTCTCTCTCAGATAGTGGGCCATAGAAAGCCTATTTATTTATTTATTTTTTTATTGGGTTTATAAATTTTCCCTGGAAAAAAAAAAAAAGTGGGAGATTAATATTGGCCTCTGGGCTTGTGTGCCAGTCCTGAGCGTGCCATCTCTCTCACAAATAGTGGGCCATAGAAAGCCTATTTATTTATTTTTTTTTGGTTTTATAAATTCTCCCTTACAAAAAAAAAGGGAGATTAATATTGGCCTTTGGGCTTATGTGCCAGTCCTAAGCGTGCCATCTCTTTCTGTCTATCAGATAGTGGGCCATAGAAAGCCTATTTATTATTTTTTTTATTGGGTTTATAAATTTTCCCTGGAACAAAAAAAAAAAAGTGGGAGATAAATATTGGCCTCTGGACTTGTGTGCCACTCCTGACTCCTGTGTGCGTCATCTCTCACTCAGTGGGCCATAGAAAGCCTTTTTTTGTTTTATTTGTTTTCTAAATTCTCCCTGAAAAAATCATTTTATTTTCTTTGGTTTCTAAATTCTTCCTGAAAAAATCATTTTATTCTATATTTTTTTTTTCCTAAAGTCTCCCTGAAAAAAAAACAAAAAAAAAAACAAATCAGTGGGAGATTAATATTGCCCTTTCTGCTTGTGTGCCAGTCTTGACTCCTGGGTATGCCATCTCTCTCTCTCTCTCCAATTGTGGGCCATAGAAAGCCTATTATTTTTTTAGCTAGATTTGGGTTCCAAAATCTACCTGAAAAAATCACTACATCAATCAGTGGGAGATAAATATTGGCCTCTGGGCTTGTGTGCCACTCCTGACTCCTGTGTGCGTCATCTCTCCCTCAGTGGGCCATAGAAAGCCTTTTTTTGTTTTATTTGTTTTCTAAATTCTCCCTGAAAAAATCATTTTATTTTATTTGGTTTCTAAATTATTCCTGAAAAAATCATTTTATTCTATTTTTTTTTTTCCTAAAGTCTCCCTGAAAAAACAAACAAAAAAAAACAACAAATCAGTGGGAGATTAATATTGCCCTTTCTGCTTGTGTGCCAGTCTTGACTCCTGGGTGTGCCATCTCTCTCTCTCTCTCTCCAATTGTGGGCCATAGAAAGCCTATTATTTTTTTTTAGCTTGATTTGGGTTCCAAAATCTACCTGAAAAAATCACTACATCAATCAGTGGGAGATAAATATTGGCCTCTGGGCTTGTGTGCCACTCCTGACTCCTGTGTGCGTCATCTCTCACTCAGTGGGCCATAGAAAGCCTTTTTTTGTTTTATTTGTTTTCTAAATTCTCCCTGAAAAAATCATTTTATTTTCTTTGGTTTCTAAATTCTTCCTGAAAAAATCATTTTATTCTATTTTTTTTTTTTCCTAAAGTCTCCCTGAAAAAAAAAAAAATCAGTGGGAGATTAATATTTACATTTGTGCTTCAGTGACAGTCCTGCGTGTGTGGCATCTCTCTCATTTGTTGCCACCAACAACAGAGTGTGTAACATTGTGCCTGATTTTCGTTGTGGTCTCACTCACCTGTAAAGGGGTAGCTAAATCATACTGAAGTTATAGCTCACCGTGTAATTTGTGTGACAGCAACAAATACCGTTAGTTTGTTTACGTTTTTAAAACAATGAGGAAGTATGGTGGAAGAGGTCGTGGCCGGGGGGCGTTCATTGTCAGCTGGTAATGAGGGTAGTGGTAGTGGTGGAGCATCAGCTGGTCGTGGGAAAAAAAATATTGCACCTAAGTCTGGAGCTGTGGAGCCAGGTTCGTCGTCTGGCTACACAAGGCCTCGAACGCTCCCTTTTCTGGGAGTAGGAAAACCGCTTTTAAAGCCGGAGCAGCAAGAGCAAGTTTTGGCTTATCTTGCTGACTCAGCCTCTAGCTCTTTTGCCTCCTCTCGTGAAACTGGTAAATGTCAAAGCAGCGCGTCGTTAGTGGATGTTCACGGTCAGGGACAAGTCGCTTCCTTGTCCTCTTCAGCAAAAACAACAACAGAGAAGAATGCAGCAGGCGACACAACGGGTTACTCCATGGAGCTCTTTACACATACCGTCCCTGGCTTAGAAAGTGAAGCAGTTAACAGTCCATGCCCATTACAAGTTGAATCTGACATGGAGTGCACTGATGCACAGCCACAGCCAGATTACTATGCTGGTCCTTTGACTCAGACCACAACATTGCCCTCGCAGGGTGCTGATCAAGAATCAGACCCTGATGAGACTATGTTGCCCCATCACGAACGCTATACCACCGACCGACACGGTGACACAGACGAAGTTGCACACGAGCTACAAGAAGAGGTAATAGATGACCCAGTTCTTGACCCCGATTGGCAGCCATTGGGGGAACAGGGTGCAGGCGGCAGCAGTTCTGAAGCGGAGGAGGAGGGGCTGCGGCAGGCATCAACATCGCAACAGGTTCCATCTGCCGGGCCCGTATCTTTCCTAAAACGCGTGGCAAAGCTAAAACCTGTTGGAGTACAGCGTGGCCATCCGGTTAAAGCTCAGTCTGCAATGCCTGAAAAGGTATCCGATGCTAGAAAGAGTGCAGTCTGGCATTTTTTTAAACAACATCCAATTGATCAGCGCAAAGTCATCTGTCAAAAATGTTCAACTACCTTAAGCAGAGGACAGAATCTGAAAAGTCTCAATACAAGTTGCATGCATAGACATTTAACCACCATGCAATTGCAAGCCTGGACTAACTACCAAACGTCCCTTAAGGTTGTAGCACCCTCGGCCAATGAAGCTAGTCAGCAACGCAACATCCCTTCCGGCAGTGTAGGGCCACCATTTTCCGCACCACCTGCAGTATCTGTGCAGGTTTCTTTGCCAGGCCAAAGCCGTCAGGGTCAGGGAATCACCAGTTTCGTAGTAGGAAACACTGCATCTAGGGCACCGGTGGCAACAATACCATCTCCCACCGTCTCTCAGTCTGCCATGTCCACCGGCACCCCCGCTAGTTCCACGATCTCCAGCTCTCCAGTCCAGCTCACCCTACATGAGACTATGGTTAGAAAAAGGAAGTACTTAGCCTCGCATCCGCGTACACAGGGTTTGAACGCACACATAGCTAGACTAATCTCGTTAGAGATGATGCCCTACCGGTTAGTTGAAAGCGAAGCTTTCAAAGCCCTGATGGACTACGCTGTACCACGCTACGAGCTACCCAGTCGACACTTTTTTTCCAGAAAAGCCCTCCACCAGCATGTTAAAGAGCGCATCGTCCATGCACTCAGGCAATCTGTGAGCACAAAGGTGCACCTGACAACAGATGCATGGACCAGTAGGCATGGCCAGGGACGTTACGTGTCCATCACGGCACACTGGGTAAATGTGGTGGATGCAGGGTCCACAGGGGACAGCAAGTTTGGGACAGTTCTCCCTAGCCCACGGTCTAGGAAACAATTGGCTGTAGCCGTTCGCACCCCCTCCTCCTCCTCTTCGTCCTCCTGCAGAAGCGAGAGCTCGTCCACAGACCGCAGTCGCACAACCACTCCATCCGCAGCTGCCACTGTTGCACACCAGGTCTCCCATTATGGGGCAGCTACTGGCAAACGTCAGCAGGCTGTATTGGCTATGAAGTGTTTGGGCGACAACAGACACACCGCGGAAGTTCTGTCCGAGTTCTTGCAGAAAGAAACGCAGTCGTGGCTGGGCACTGTAGATCTTGAGGCAGGCAAGGTAGTGAGTGATAACGGAAGGAATTTCATGGCTGCCATCTCCCTTTCCCAACTGAAACACATTCCTTGCCTGGCTCACACCTTAAACCTGGTGGTGCAGTGCTTCCTGAAAAGTTATCCGGGGTTATCCGACCTGCTCCTCAAAGTGCGTGGACTTTGCTCACATATCCGCCGTTCGCCCGTACACTCCAGCCGTATGCAGACCTATCAGCGTTCTTTGAACCTTCCCCAGCATCGCCTAATCATAGACGTTGCAACAAGGTGGAACTCAACACTGCACATGCTTCAGAGACTGTGTGAACAGAGGCGGGCTGTTATGTTTTTGTGGGAGGATACACATACACGGGCAGGCAGTAGGATGGCAGACATGGAGTTGTCAGGTGTGCAGTGGTCGAAGATTCAAGACATGTGTCAAGTCCTTCAGTGTTTTGAGGAATGCACACGGCTGGTTAGTGCAGACAACGCCATAATAAGCATGAGCATCCCCCTAATGCGTCTGCTGATGCAAAGTTTGACGCACATAAAGGATCAGGCGTCTGCAGCTGAGGAAGAGGAAAGCCTTGATGACAGTCAGCCATTGTCTGGCCAGGGCAGTGTACAGGACGAGGTAGCGGGCGAAGAGGAGGAGGAGGACGAGGAGGATGATGGGGATGATTATATTTTTAATGAGGAAGCTTTTCCGGGGCCACTGGAAATTGGTGGCGCGGCAAGGCCGGGTTCTGGTTTTTTGAGGGACACAAGTGACATTGATTTGCCTGAAACTGCCCCTCAACCAAGCACAACCGCAGATTTGAGAACTGGAACTTTGGCCCACATGGCGGATTATGCCTTACGTATCCTCAAAAGGGACACACGCATAACTAAAATGATGAATGATGACGATTACTGGTTGGCCTGCCTCCTTGATCCTCGCTATAAAGGCAAATTGCAAAATATAATGCCACATGAGAACTTGGAACTAATATTAGCAACCAAACAATCAACTCTTGTTGACCGTTTGCTTCTGGCATTCCCTGCACACAGCACCCGTGATCGTTCTCACACGAGCTGCAGGGGCCAGCAGACCAGAGGAGTTAGAGGGGCAGAAATCAGAAGTGGCGTTGGCCAGAGGGGTTTTCTGACCAGGTTGTGGAGTGATTTTGCTATGACCGCAGACAGGACAGGTACTGCAGCATCAATTCAAAGTGACAGGAGACAACATTTGTCCAGTATGGTTACAAACTATTTTTCATCCCTTATCGATGTTCTCCCTCAACCGTCATTCCCATTTGATTACTGGGCATCAAAATTAGACACCTGGCCAGAATTGGCAGAATATGCATTGCAGGAGCTTGCTTGCCCGGCAGCTAGTGTCCTATCAGAAAGAGTATTCAGTGCTGCAGGTTCAATACTAACAGAAAAAAGGACTCGTCTGGCTACCCAAAATGTAGATGATCTAACCTTCATTAAAATGAACCACAACTGGATTTCGAAATCTTTTGCCCCACCTTGCCCGGCTGACACCTAGCTTTCCTATGAAAAGGTCTTGCCTGTGGACTATTCTGCATGCCTTTTCCAATCTCGTAATTTTCTGCACCTGATTGTCCAGCATACGACATGTTTACACCTCACTAAATGGCCAAACTCCCCACACGGGGCCGTGGTATCGACACTTGGCGACAGCACCCGTGAGAGTGCAGTTTGTCTGAAGAGGTGGGTGAGCCCGCTTTTGGTCGACGGCGCTGCCACTGGGTCCCTCCTAGTACAATAAAGTGTCTCTGGCGGTGGTGGTACGCACCCAACGTCAGACACACCGTTGTAATATGAGGGGCCCAGGGAATGTACCGCCGGCCACAAGACAGTTTCCCCCCACCCCAGCTCAAACAGTGCTCTACCACTTGCAAAATTATCTCACAGCTCCACCAATGTTTAGTCTATGCGCTGACATCCTTCAATGCCTGCCACTGACAATACCATTGTATTGACATTTTTGTTATGTTAGGCCTTCGATGCCTGTCTGTGGTCACTCCTTCCACTAGGCCTCCACTGACCACACCACTGCTGCCCGTGTACCCCTGGAACCAATTTAAAATTGCCTACAGCCATGTTTTATTATTTTAGGCCTTCGATGCCTGTCTGCGGTCACTCCTTCCACTAGGCCTCCACTGACCACACCACTGCTGCCCGTGTACCCCTGGAACCAATTTAAAATTGCCTACAGCCATGTGTTATTATTTTAGGCCTTCGATGCCTGTCTGCGGTCACTCCTTCCACTAGGCCTCCACTGACCACACCACTGCTGCCCGTGTACCCCTGGAACCAATTTAAAATTGCCTACAGCCAGCCCAATTTTTTTATTTTAGGCCTTCGATGCCTGTCTGCGGTCCATTCTTTCAACTACTACTACACTGACCAGGGCACTGCTGCCCGTGTACCCCTGGAACCAATTTAAAATTGCCTACAGCCATGTGTTATTATTTTAGGCCTTCGATGCCTGTCTGCGGTCACTCCTTCCACTAGGCCTCCACTGACCACACCACTGCTGCCCATGTACCCCTGGAACCAATTTAAAATTGCCTACAGCCATGTGTTATTATTTTAGGCCTTCGATGCCTGTCTGCGGTCACTCCTTCCACTAGGCCTCCACTGACCACACCACTGCTGCCCGTGTACCCCTGGAACCAATTTAAAATTGCCTACAGCCAGCCCAATTTTTTTATTTTAGGCCTTCGATGCCTGTCTGCGGTCCATTCTTTCAACTACTACTACACTGACCAGGGCACTGCTGCCCGTGTACCCCTGGAACCAATTTAAAATTGCCTACAGCCATGTGTTATTATTTTAGGCCTTCGATGCCTGTCTGCGGTCATTCCTTCCACTAGGCCTCCACTGACCACACCACTGCTGCCCGTGTACCCCTGGAACCAATTTAAAATTGCCTACAGCCAGCCCAATTTTTTTATTTTAGGCCTTCGATGCCTGTCTGCGGTCATTCCTTCAACTACTACTACACTGACCAGGGCACTGCTGCCCGTGTACCCCTGGAACCAATTTAAAATTGCCTACAGCCATGTGTTATTATTTTAGGCCTTCGATGCCTGTCTGCGGTCACTCCTTCCACTAGGCCTCCACTGACCACACCACTGCTGCCCGTGTACCCCTGGAACCAATTTAAAATTGCCTACAGCCATGTGTTATTATTTTAGGCCTTCGATGCCTGTCTGCGGTCACTCCTTCCACTAGGCCTCCACTGACCACACCACTGCTGCCCGTGTACCCCTGGAACCAATTTAAAATTGCCTACAGCCAGCCCAATTTTTTTATTTTAGGCCTTCGATGCTTGTCTGCGGTCCATTCTTTCAACTACTACTACACTGACCAGGGCACTGCTTCCCGTGTACCCCTGGAACCAATTTAAAATTGCCTACAGCCATGTGTTATTATTTTAGGCCTTCGATGCCTGTCTGCGGTCACTCCTTCCACTAGGCCTCCACTGACCACACCACTGCTGCCCGTGTACCCCTGGAACCAATTTAAAATTGCCTACAGCCATGTGTTATTATTTTAGGCCTTCGATGCCTGTCTGCGTTCACTCCTTCCACTAGGCCTCCACTGACCACACCACTGCTGCCCGTGTACCCCTGGAACCAATTTAAAATTGCCTACAGCCAGCCCAATTTTTTTATTTTAGGCCTTCGATGCCTGTCTGCGGTCCATTCTTTCAACTACTACTACACTGACCAGGGCACTGCTGCCCGTGTACCCCTGGAACCAATTTTAAATTGCCTACAGCCATGTGTTATTATTTTAGGCCTTATCTTTCACAATTGGTGCAGAATCCAACCAGAGGAGCAGCACTTTTAGACCTAATACTATCTAATAGACCTGACAGAATAACAAATCTGCAGGTGGTCGGGCATCTAGGAAATAGCGACCACAATATTGTACAGTTTCACCTGTCTTTCACTAGGGGGACTTGTCAGGGAGTCACAAAAACACTGAACTTTAGGAAGGCAAAGTTTGACCAGCTTAGAGATGCCCTTAATCTGGTAGACTGGGACAATATCCTCAGAAATAAGAATACAGATAATAAATGGGAAATGTTTAAGAACATCCTAAATAGGCAGTGTAAGCGGTTTACACCTTGTGGGAATAAAAGGACTAGAAATAGGAAAAACCCAATGTGGCTAAACAAAGAAGTAAGACAGGCAATTAACAGTAAAAAGAAAGCATTTGCACTACTAAAGCAGGATGGCACCATTGAAGCTCTAAAAAACTATAGGGAGAAAAATACTTTATCTAAAAAACTAATTAAAGCTGCCAAAAAGGAAACAGAGAAGCACATTGCTAAGGAGAGTAAAACTAATCCCAAACTGTTCTTCAACTATATCAATAGTAAAAGAATAAAAACTGAAAATGTAGGCCCCTTAAAAAATAGTGAGGAAAGAATGGTTGTAGATGACGAGGAAAAAGCTAACATATTAAACACCTTCTTCTCCACGGTATTCACGGTGGAAAATGAAATGCTAGGTGAAATCCCAAGAAACAATGAAAACCCTATATTAAGGGTCACCAATCTAACCCAAGAAGAGGTGCGAAACCGGCTAAATAAGATTAAAATAGATAAATCTCCGGGTCCGGATGGCATACACCCACGAGTACTAAGAGAACTAAGTAATGTAATAGATAAACCATTATTTCTTATTTTTAGGGACTCTATAGCGACAGGGTCTGTTCCGCAGGATTGGCGCATAGCAAATGTGGTGCCAATATTCAAAAAGGGCTCTAAAAGTGAACCTGGAAATTATAGGCCAGTAAGTCTAACCTCTATTGTTGGTAAAATTTTGAAGGGTTTCTGAGGGATGTTATTCTGGATTATCTCAATGAGAATAACTGTTTGACTCCATATCAGCATGGGTTTATGAGAAATCGCTCCTGTCAAACCAATCTAATCAGTTTTTATGAAGAGGTAAGCTATAGGCTGGACAACGGTGAGTCATTGGACGTGGTATATCTCGATTTTTCCAAAGCGTTTGATACCGTGCCGCACAAGAGGTTGGTACACAAAATGAGAATGCTTGGTCTGGGGGAAAATGTGTGTAAATGGGTTAGTAACTGGCTTAGTGATAGAAAGCAGAGGGTGGTTATAAATGGTATAGTCTCTAACTGGGTCGCTGTGACCAGTGGGGTACCGCAGGGGTCGGTATTGGGACCTGTTCTCTTCAACATATTGATTAATGATCTGGTAGAAGGTTTACACAGTAAAATATCGATATTTGCAGATGATACAAAACTATGTAAAGCAGTTAATACAAGAGAAGATAGTATTCTGCTACAGATGGATCTGGATAAGTTGGAAACTTGGGCTGAAAGGTGGCAGATGAGGTTTAACAATGATAAATGTAAGGTTATACACATGGGAAGAAGGAATCAATATCACCATTACACACTGAACGGGAAACCACTGGGTAAGTCTGACAGGGAGAAGGACTTGGGGATCCTAGTTAATGATAAACTTACCTGGAGCAGCCAGTGCCAGGCAGCAGCTGCCAAGGCAAACAGGATCATGGGGTGCATTAAAAGAGGTCTGGATACACATGATGAGAGCATTATACTGCCTCTGTACAAATCCCTAGTTAGACCGCACATGGAGTACTGTGTCCAGTTTTGGGCACCGGTGCTCAGGAAGGATATAATGGAACTAGAGAGAGTACAAAGGAGGGCAACAAAATTAATAAAGGGGATGGGAGAACTACAATACCCAGATAGATTAGCGAAATTAGGATTATTTAGTCTAGAAAAAAGACGACTGAGGGGCGATCTAATAACCATGTATAAGTATATAAGGGGACAATACAAATATCTCGCTGAGGATCTGTTTATACCAAGGAAGGTGACGGGCACAAGGGGGCATTCTTTGCGTCTGGAGGAGAGAAGGTTTTTCCACCAACATAGAAGAGGATTCTTTACTGTTAGGGCAGTGAGAATCTGGAATTGCTTGCCTGAGGAGGTGGTGATGGCGAACTCAGTCGAGGGGTTCAAGAGAGGCCTGGATGTCTTCCTGGAGCAGAACAATATTGTATCATACAATTATTAGGTTCTGTAGAAGGACGTAGATCTGGGGATTTATTATGATGGAATATAGGCTGAACTGGATGGACAAATGTCTTTTTTTGGCCTTACTAACTATGTTACTATGTTACTATGATGCCTGTCTGCGGTCACTCCTTCCACTAGGCCTCCACTGACCACACCACTGCTGCCCGTGTACCCCTGGAACCAATTTAAAATTGCCTACAGCCATGTGTTATTATTTTAGGCCTTCGATGCCTGTCTGCGGTCACTCCTTCCACTAGGCCTCCACTGACCACACCACTGCTGCCCGTGTACCCCTGGAACCAATTTAAAATTGCCTACAGCCAGCCCAATTTTTTTATTTTAGGCCTTCGATGCCTGTCTGCGGTCCATTCTTTCAACTACTACTACACTGACCAGGGCACTGCTGCCCGTGTACCCCTGGAACCAATTTTAAATTGCCTACAGCCATGTGTTATTATTTTAGGCCTTCGATGCCTGTCTGCGGTCACTCCTTCCACTAGGCCTCCACTGACCACACCACTGCTGCCCGTGTACCCCTGGAACCAATTTAAAATTGCCTACAGCCACGTGTTATTATTTTAGGCCTTCGATGCCTGTCTGCGGTCACTCCTTCCACTAGGCCTCCACTGACCACACCACTGCTGCCCGTGTACCCCTGGAACCAATTTAAAATTGCCTACAGCCAGCCCAATTTTTTTATTTTAGGCCTTCGATGCCTGTCTGCGGTCCATTCTTTCAACTACTACTACACTGACCAGGGCACTGCTGCCCGTGTACCCCTGGAACCAATTTAAAATTGCCTACAGCCATGTGTTATTATTTTAGGCCTTCGATGCCTGTCTGCGGTCACTCCTTCCACTAGGCCTCCACTGACCACACCACTGCTGCCCGTGTACCCCTGGAACCAATTTAAAATTGCCTACAGCCATGTGTTATTATTTTAGGCCTTCGATGCCTGTCTGCGGTCACTCCTTCCACTAGGCCTCCACTGACCACACCACTGCTGCCCGTGTACCCCTGGAACCAATTTAAAATTGCCTACAGCCAGCCCAATTTTTTTATTTTAGGCCTTCGATGCTTGTCTGCGGTCCATTCTTTCAAATACTACTACACTGACCAGGCCACTGCTGCCCGTGTACCCCTGGAACCAATTTAAAATTGCCTACAGCCATGTGTTATTATTTTAGGCCTTCGATGCCTGTCTGCGGTCACTCCTTCCACTAGGCCTCCACTGACCACACCACTGCTGCCCGTGTACCCCTGGAACCAATTTAAAATTGCCTACAGCCATGTGTTATTATTTTAGGCCTTCGATGCCTGTCTGCGGTCACTCCTTCCACTAGGCCTCCACTGACTACACCACTGCTGCCCGTGTACCCCTGGAACCAATTTAAAATTGCCTACAGCCATGTGTTATTATTTTAGGCCTTCGATGCCTGTCTGCGGTCACTCCTTCCACTAGGCCTCCACTGACCACACCACTGCTGCCCGTGTACCCCTGGAACCAATTTAAAATTGCCTACAGCCATGTGTTATTATTTTAGGCCTTCGATGCCTGTCTGTGGTCACTCCTTCCACTAGGCCTCCACTGACCACACCACTGCTGCCCGTGTACCCCTGGAACCAATTTAAAATTGCCTACAGCCATGTGTTATTATTTTAGGCCTTCGATGCCTGTCTGCGGTCACTCCTTCCACTAGGCCTCCACTGACCACACCACTGCAGCCCGTGTACCCCTGGAACCAATTTAAAATTGCCTACAGCCAGCCCAATTTTTTTATTTTAGGCCTTCGATGCCTGTCTGCGGTCCATTCTTTCAACTACTACTACACTGACCAGGGCACTGCTGCCCGTGTACCCCTGGAACCAATTTTAAATTGCCTACAGCCATGTGTTATTATTTTAGGCCTTCGATGCCTGTCTGCGGTCACTCCTTCCACTAGGCCTCCACTGACCACACCACTGCTGCCCGTGTACCCCTGGAACCAATTTAAAATTGCCTACAGCCATGTGTTATTATTTTAGGCCTTCGATGCCTGTCTGCGGTCACTCCTTCCACTAGGCCTCCACTGACCACACCACTGCTGCCCGTGTACCCCTGGAACCAATTTAAAATTGCCTACAGCCAGCCCAATTTTTTTATTTTAGGCCTTCGATGCCTGTCTGCGGTCCATTCTTTCAACTACTACTACACTGACCAGGGCACTGCTGCCCGTGTACCCCTGGAACCAATTTAAAATTGCCTACAGCCATGTGTTATTATTTTAGGCCTTCGATGCCTGCCTGCGGTCACTCCTTCCACTAGGCCTCCACTGACCACACCACTGCTGCCCGTGTACCCCTGGAACCAATTTAAAATTGCCTACAGCCATGTGTTATTATTTTAGGCCTTCGATGCCTGTCTGCGGTCACTCCTTCCACTAGGCCTCCACTGACCACACCACTGCTGCCCGTGTACCCCTGGAACCAATTTAAAATTGCCTACAGCCAGCCCAATTTTTTTATTTTAGGCCTTCGATGCTTGTCTGCGGTCCATTCTTTCAAATACTACTACACTGACCAGGGCACTGCTGCCCGTGCACCCCTGGAACCAATTTAAAATTGCCTACAGCCATGTGTTATTATTTTAGGCCTTCGATGCCTGTCTGCGGTCACTCCTTCCACTAGGCCTCCACTGACCACACCACTGCTGCCCGTGTACCCCTGGAACCAATTTAAAATTGCCTACAGCCATGTGTTATTATTTTAGGCCTTCGATGCCTGTCTGCGGTCACTCCTTCCACTAGGCCTCCACTGACCACACCACTGCTGCCCGTGTACCCCTGGAACCAATTTAAAATTGCCTACAGCCATGTGTTATTATTTTAGGCCTTCGATGCCTGTCTGCGGTCACTCCTTCCACTAGGCCTCCACTGACCACACCACTGCTGCCCGTGTACCCCTGGAACCAATTTAAAATTGCCTACAGCCAGCCCAATTTTTTTATTTTAGTCCTTCGATGCCTGTCTGCGGTCCATTCTTTCAACTACTACTACACTGACCAGGGCACTGCTGCCCGTGTACCCCTGGAACCAATTTAAAATTGCCTACAGCCATGTGTTATTATTTTAGGCCTTCGATGCCTGTCTGCGGTCACTCCTTCCACTAGGCCTCCACTGACCACACCACTGCTGCCCGTGTACCCCTGGAACCAATTTAAAATTGCCTACAGCCATGTGTTATTATTTTAGGCCTTCGATGCCTGTCTGCGGTCACTCCTTCCACTAGGCCTCCACTGACCACACCACTGCTGCCCGTGTACCCCTGGAACCAATTTAAAATTGCCTACAGCCATGTGTTATTATTTTAGGCCTTCGATGCCTGTCTGCGGTCACTCCTTCCACTAGGCCTCCACTGACCACACCACTGCTGCCCGTGTACCCCTGGAACCAATTTAAAATTGCCTACAGCCAGCCCAATTTTTTTATTTTAGGCCTTCGATGCCTGTCTGCGGTCCATTCTTTCAACTACTACTACACTGACCAGGGCACTGCTGCCCGTGTACCCCTGGAACCAATTTTAAATTGCCTACAGCCATGTGTTATTATTTTAGGCCTTATCTTTCACAATTGGTGCAGAATCCAACCAGAGGAGCAGCACTTTTAGACCTAATACTATCTAATAGACCTGACAGAATAACAAATCTGCAGGTGGTCGGGCATCTAGGAAATAGCGACCACAATATTGTACAGTTTCACCTGTCTTTCACTAGGGGGACTTGTCAGGGAGTCACAAAAACACTGAACTTTAGGAAGGCAAAGTTTGACCAGCTTAGAGATGCCCTTAATCTGGTAGACTGGGACAATATCCTCAGAAATAAGAATACAGATAATAAATGGGAAATGTTTAAGAACATCCTAAATAGGCAGTGTAAGCGGTTTATACCTTGTGAGAATAAAAGGACTAGAAATAGGAAAAACCCAATGTGGCTAAACAAAGAAGTAAGACAGGCAATTAACAGTAAAAAGAAAGCATTTGCACTACTAAAGCAGGATGGCACCATTGAAGCTCTAAAAAACTATAGGGAGAAAAATACTTTATCTAAAAAACTAATTAAAGCTGCCAAAAAGGAAACAGAGAAGCACATTGCTAAGGAGAGTAAAACTAATCCCAAACTGTTCTTCAACTATATCAATAGTAAAAGAATAAAAACTGAAAATGTAGGCCCCTTAAAAAATAGTGAGGAAAGAATGGTTGTAGATGACGAGGAAAAAGCTAACATATTAAACACCTTCTTCTCCACGGTATTCACGGTGGAAAATGAAATGCTAGGTGAAATCCCAAGAAACAATGAAAACCCTATATTAAGGGTCACCAATCTAACCCAAGAAGAGGTGCGAAACCGGCTAAATAAGATTAAAATAGATAAATCTCCGGGTCCGGATGGCATACACCCACGAGTACTAAGAGAACTAAGTAATGTAATAGATAAACCATTATTTCTTATTTTTAGGGACTCTATAGCGACAGGGTCTGTTCCGCAGGATTGGCGCATAGCAAATGTGGTGCCAATATTCAAAAAGGGCTCTAAAAGTCAACCTGGAAATTATAGGCCAGTAAGTCTAACCTCTATTGTTGGTAAAATTTTGAAGGGTTTCTGAGGGATGTTATTCTGGATTATCTCAATGAGAATAACTGTTTAACTCCATATCAGCATGGGTTTATGAGAAATCGCTCCTGTCAAACCAATCTAATCAGTTTTTATGAAGAGGTAAGCTATAGGCTGGACAACGGTGAGTCATTGGACGTGGTATATCTCGATTTTTCCAAAGCGTTTGATACCGTGCCGCACAAGAGGTTGGTACACAAAATGAGAATGCTTGGTCTGGGGAAAAATGTGTGTAAATGGGTTAGTAACTGGCTTAGTGATAGAAAGCAGAGGGTGGTTATAAATGGCATAGTCTCTAACTGGGTCGCTGTGACCAGTGGGGTACCGCAGGGGTCGGTATTGGGACCTGTTCTCTTCAACATATTGATTAATGATCTGGTAGAAGGTTTACACAGTAAAATATCGATATTTGCAGATGATACAAAACTATGTAAAGCAGTTAATACAAGAGAAGATAGTATTCTGCTACAGATGGATCTGGATAAGTTGGAAACTTGGGCTGAAAGGTGGCAGATGAGGTTTAACAATGATAAATGTAAGGTTATACACATGGGAAGAAGGAATCAATATCACCATTACACACTGAACGGGAAACCACTGGGTAAGTCTGACAGGGAGAAGGACTTGGGGATCCTAGTTAATGATAAACTTACCTGGAGCAGCCAGTGCCAGGCAGCAGCTGCCAAGGCAAACAGGATCATGGGGTGCATTAAAAGAGGTCTGGATACACATGATGAGAGCATTATACTGCCTCTGTACAAATCCCTAGTTAGACCGCACATGGAGTACTGTGTCCAGTTTTGGGCACCGGTGCTCAGGAAGGATATAATGGAACTAGAGAGAGTACAAAGGAGGGCAACAAAATTAATAAAGGGGATGGGAGAACTACAATACCCAGATAGATTAGCGAAATTAGGATTATTTAGTCTAGAAAAAAGACGACTGAGGGGCGATCTAATAACCATGTATAAGTATATAAGGGGACAATACAAATATCTCGCTGAGGATCTGTTTATACCAAGGAAGGTGACGGGCACAAGGGGGCATTCTTTGCGTCTGGAGGAGAGAAGGTTTTTCCACCAACATAGAAGAGGATTCTTTACTGTTAGGGCAGTGAGAATCTGGAATTGCTTGCCTGAGGAGGTGGTGATGGCGAACTCAGTCGAGGGGTTCAAGAGAGGCCTGGATGTCTTCCTGGAGCAGAACAATATTGTATCATACAATTATTAGGTTCTGTAGAAGGACGTAGATCTGGGGATTTATTATGATGGAATATAGGCTGAACTGGATGGACAAATGTCTTTTTTTGGCCTTACTAACTATGTTACTATGTTACTATGATGCCTGTCTGCGGTCACTCCTTCCACTAGGCCTCCACTGACCACACCACTGCTGCCCGTGTACCCCTGGAACCAATTTAAAATTGCCTACAGCCAGCCCAATTTTTTTATTTTAGGCCTTCGATGCCTGTCTGCGGTCCATTCTTTCAACTACTACTACACTGACCAGGGCACTGCTGCCCGTGTACCCCTGGAACCAATTTTAAATTGCCTACAGCCATGTGTTATTATTTTAGGCCTTCGATGCCTGTCTGCGGTCACTCCTTCCACTAGGCCTCCACTGACCACACCACTGCTGCCCGTGTACCCCTGGAACCAATTTAAAATTGCCTACAGCCATGTGTTATTATTTTAGGCCTTCGATGCCTGTCTGCGGTCACTCCTTCCACTAGGCCTCCACTGACCACACCACTGCTGCCCGTGTACCCCTGGAACCAATTTAAAATTGCCTACAGCCAGCCCAATTTTTTTATTTTAGGCCTTCGATGCCTGTCTGCGGTCCATTCTTTCAACTACTACTACACTGACCAGGGCACTGCTGCCCGTGTACCCCTGGAACCAATTTAAAATTGCCTACAGCCATGTGTTATTATTTTAGGCCTTCGATGCCTGTCTGCGGTCACTCCTTCCACTAGGCCTCCACTGACCACACCACTGCTGCCCGTGTACCCCTGGAACCAATTTAAAATTGCCTACAGCCATGTGTTATTATTTTAGGCCTTCGATGCCTGTCTGCGGTCACTCCTTCCACTAGGCCTCCACTGACCACACCACTGCTGCCCGTGTACCCCTGGAACCAATTTAAAATTGCCTACAGGCAGCCCAATTTTTTTATTTTAGGCCTTCGATGCTTGTCTGCGGTCCATTCTTTCAAATACTACTACACTGACCAGGGCACTGCTGCCCGTGTACCCCTGGAACCAATTTAAAATTGCCTACAGCCATGTGTTATTATTTTAGGCCTTCGATGCCTGTCTGCGGTCACTCCTTCCACTAGGCCTCCACTGACCACACCACTGCTGCCCGTGTACCCCTGGAACCAATTTAAAATTGCCTACAGCCATGTGTTATTATTTTAGGCCTTCGATGCCTGTCTGCGGTCACTCCTTCCACTAGGCCTCCACTGACCACACCACTGCTGCCCGTGTACCCCTGGAACCAATTTAAAATTGCCTACAGCCATGTGTTATTATTTTAGGCCTTCGATGCCTGTCTGCGGTCACTCCTTCCACTAGGCCTCCACTGACCACACCACTGCTGCCCGTGTACCCCTGGAACCAATTTAAAATTGCCTACAGCCATGTGTTATTATTTTAGGCCTTCGATGCCTGTCTGTGGTCACTCCTTCCACTAGGCCTCCACTGACCACACCACTGCTGCCCGTGTACCCCTGGAACCAATTTAAAATTGCCTACAGCCATGTGTTATTATTTTAGGCCTTCGATGCCTGTCTGCGGTCACTCCTTCCACTAGGCCTCCACTGACCACACCACTGCTGCCCGTGTACCCCTGGAACCAATTTAAAATTGCCTACAGCCAGCCCAATTTTTTTATTTTAGGCCTTCGATGCCTGTCTGCGGTCCATTCTTTCAACTACTACTACACTGACCAGGGCACTGCTGCCCGTGTACCCCTGGAACCAATTTTAAATTGCCTACAGCCATGTGTTATTATTTTAGGCCTTCGATGCCTGTCTGCGGTCACTCCTTCCACTAGGCCTCCACTGACCACACCACTGCTGCCCGTGTACCCCTGGAACCAATTTAAAATTGCCTACAGCCATGTGTTATTATTTTAGGCCTTCGATGCCTGTCTGCGGTCACTCCTTCCACTAGGCCTCCACTGACCACACCACTGCTGCCCGTGTACCCCTGGAACCAATTTAAAATTGCCTACAGCCAGCCCAATTTTTTTATTTTAGGCCTTCGATGCCTGTCTGCGGTCCATTCTTTCAACTACTACTACACTGACCAGGGCACTGCTGCCCGTGTACCCCTGGAACCAATTTAAAATTGCCTACAGCCATGTGTTATTATTTTAGGCCTTCTATGCCTGTCTGCGGTCACTCCTTCCACTAGGCCTCCACTGACCACACCACTGCTGCCCGTGTACCCCTGGAACCAATTTAAAATTGCCTACAGCCATGTGTTATTATTTTAGGCCTTCGATGCCTGTCTGCGGTCACTCCTTCCACTAGGCCTCCACTGACCACACCACTGCTGCCCGTGTACCCCTGGAACCAATTTAAAATTGCCTACAGCCAGCCCAATTTTTTTATTTTAGGCCTTCGATGCTTGTCTGCGGTCCATTCTTTCAAATACTACTACACTGACCAGGGCACTGCTGCCCGTGTACCCCTGGAACCAATTTAAAATTGCCTACAGCCATGTGTTATTATTTTAGGCCTTCGATGCCTGTCTGCGGTCACTCCTTCCACTAGGCCTCCACTGACCACACCACTGCTGCCCGTGTACCCCTGGAACCAATTTAAAATTGCCTACAGCCATGTGTTATTATTTTAGGCCTTCGATGCCTGTCTGCGGTCACTCCTTCCACTAGGCCTCCACTGACCACACCACTGCTGCCCGTGTACCCCTGGAACCAATTTAAAATTGCCTACAGCCATGTGTTATTATTTTAGGCCTTCGATGCCTGTCTGCGGTCACTCCTTCCACTAGGCCTCCACTGACCACACCACTGCTGCCCGTGTACCCCTGGAACCAATTTAAAATTGCCTACAGCCATGTGTTATTATTTTAGGCCTTCGATGCCTGTCTGTGGTCACTCCTTCCACTAGGCCTCCACTGACCACACCACTGCTGCCCGTGTACCCCTGGAACCAATTTAAAATTGCCTACAGCCATGTGTTATTATTTTAGGCCTTCGATGCCTGTCTGCGGTCACTCCTTCCACTAGGCCTCCACTGACCACACCACTGCTGCCCGTGTACCCCTGGAACCAATTTAAAATTGCCTACAGCCAGCCCAATTTTTTTATTTTAGGCCTTCGATGCCTGTCTGCGGTCCATTCTTTCAACTACTACTACACTGACCAGGGCACTGCTGCCCGTGTACCCCTGGAACCAATTTTAAATTGCCTACAGCCATGTGTTATTATTTTAGGCCTTCGATGCCTGTCTGCGGTCACTCCTTCCACTAGGCCTCCACTGACCACACCACTGCTGCCCGTGTACCCCTGGAACCAATTTAAAATTGCCTACAGCCATGTGTTATTATTTTAGGCCTTCGATGCCTGTCTGCGGTCACTCCTTCCACTAGGCCTCCACTGACCACACCACTGCTGCCCGTGTACCCCTGGAACCAATTTAAAATTGCCTACAGCCATGTGTTATTATTTTAGGCCTTCGATGCCTGTCTGCGGTCACTCCTTCCACTAGGCCTCCACTGACCACACCACTGCTGCCCGTGTACCCCTGGAACCAATTTAAAATTGCCTACAGCCAGCCCAATTTTTTTATTTTAGGCCTTCGATGCCTGTCTGCGGTCCATTCTTTCAACTACTACTACACTGACCAGGGCACTGCTGCCCGTGTACCCCTGGAACCAATTTTAAATTGCCTACAGCCATGTGTTATTATTTTAGGCCTTATCTTTCACAATTGGTGCAGAATCCAACCAGAGGAGCAGCACTTTTAGACCTAATACTATCTAATAGACCTGACAGAATAACAAATCTGCAGGTGGTCGGGCATCTAGGAAATAGCGACCACAATATTGTACAGTTTCACCTGTCTTTCACTAGGGGGACTTGTCAGGGAGTCACAAAAACACTGAACTTTAGGAAGGCAAAGTTTGACCAGCTTAGAGATGCCCTTAATCTGGTAGACTGGGACAATATCCTCAGAAATAAGAATACAGATAATAAATGGGAAATGTTTAAGAACATCCTAAATAGGCAGTGTAAGCGGTTTATACCTTGTGAGAATAAAAGGACTAGAAATAGGAAAAACCCAATGTGGCTAAACAAAGAAGTAAGACAGGCAATTAACAGTAAAAAGAAAGCATTTGCACTACTAAAGCAGGATGGCACCATTGAAGCTCTAAAAAACTATAGGGAGAAAAATACTTTATCTAAAAAACTAATTAAAGCTGCCAAAAAGGAAACAGAGAAGCACATTGCTAAGGAGAGTAAAACTAATCCCAAACTGTTCTTCAACTATATCAATAGTAAAAGAATAAAAACTGAAAATGTAGGCCCCTTAAAAAATAGTGAGGAAAGAATGGTTGTAGATGACGAGAAAAAAGCTAACATATTAAACACCTTCTTCTCCACGGTATTCACGGTGGAAAATGAAATGCTAGGTGAAATCCCAAGAAACAATGAAAACCCTATATTAAGGGTCACCAATCTAACCCAAGAAGAGGTGCGAAACCGGCTAAATAAGATTAAAATAGATAAATCTCCGGGTCCGGATGGCATACACCCACGAGTACTAAGAGAACTAAGTAATGTAATAGATAAACCATTATTTCTTATTTTTAGGGACTCTATAGCGACAGGGTCTGTTCCGCAGGATTGGCGCATAGCAAATGTGGTGCCAATATTCAAAAAGGGCTCTAAAAGTCAACCTGGAAATTATAGGCCAGTAAGTCTAACCTCTATTGTTGGTAAAATTTTGAAGGGTTTCTGAGGGATGTTATTCTGGATTATCTCAATGAGAATAACTGTTTAACTCCATATCAGCATGGGTTTATGAGAAATCGCTCCTGTCAAACCAATCTAATCAGTTTTTATGAAGAGGTAAGCTATAGGCTGGACAACGGTGAGTCATTGGACGTGGTATATCTCGATTTTTCCAAAGCGTTTGATACCGTGCCGCACAAGAGGTTGGTACACAAAATGAGAATGCTTGGTCTGGGGGAAAATGTGTGTAAATGGGTTAGTAACTGGCTTAGTGATAGAAAGCAGAGGGTGGTTATAAATGGTATAGTCTCTAACTGGGTCGCTGTGACCAGTGGGGTACCGCAGGGGTCGGTATTGGGACCTGTTCTCTTCAACATATTGATTAATGATCTGGTAGAAGGTTTACACAGTAAAATATCGATATTTGCAGATGATACAAAACTATGTAAAGCAGTTAATACAAGAGAAGATAGTATTCTGCTACAGATGGATCTGGATAAGTTGGAAACTTGGGCTGAAAGGTGGCAGATGAGGTTTAACAATGATAAATGTAAGGTTATACACATGGGAAGAAGGAATCAATATCACCATTACACACTGAACGGGAAACCACTGGGTAAGTCTGACAGGGAGAAGGACTTGGGGATCCTAGTTAATGATAAACTTACCTGGAGCAGCCAGTGCCAGGCAGCAGCTGCCAAGGCAAACAGGATCATGGGGTGCATTAAAAGAGGTCTGGATACACATGATGAGAGCATTATACTGCCTCTGTACAAATCCCTAGTTAGACCGCACATGGAGTACTGTGTCCAGTTTTGGGCACCGGTGCTCAGGAAGGATATAATGGAACTAGAGAGAGTACAAAGGAGGGCAACAAAATTAATAAAGGGGATGGGAGAACTACAATACCCAGATAGATTAGCGAAATTAGGATTATTTAGTCTAGAAAAAAGACGACTGAGGGGCGATCTAATAACCATGTATAAGTATATAAGGGGACAATACAAATATCTCGCTGAGGATCTGTTTATACCAAGGAAGGTGACGGGCACAAGGGGGCATTCTTTGCGTCTGGAGGAGAGAAGGTTTTTCCACCAACATAGAAGAGGATTCTTTACTGTTAGGGCAGTGAGAATCTGGAATTGCTTGCCTGAGGAGGTGGTGATGGCGAACTCAGTCGAGGGGTTCAAGAGAGGCCTGGATGTCTTCCTGGAGCAGAACAATATTGTATCATACAATTATTAGGTTCTGTAGAAGGACGTAGATCTGGGGATTTATTATGATGGAATATAGGCTGAACTGGATGGACAAATGTCTTTTTTTGGCCTTACTAACTATGTTACTATGTTACTATGATGCCTGTCTGCGGTCACTCCTTCCACTAGACCTCCACTGACCACACCACTGCTGCCCGTGTACCCCTGGAACCAATTTAAAATTGCCTACAGCCATGTGTTATTATTTTAGGCCTTTGATGCCTGTCTGCGGTCACTCCTTCCACTAGGCCTCCACTGACCACACCACTGCTGCCCGTGTACCCCTGGAACCAATTTAAAATTGCCTACAGCCAGCCCAATTTTTTTATTTTAGGCCTTCGATGCCTGTCTGCGGTCCATTCTTTCAACTACTACTACACTGACCAGGGCACTGCTGCCCGTGTACCCCTGGAGCCAATTTTAAATTGCCTACAGCCATGTGTTATTATTTTAGGCCTTCGATGCCTGTCTGCGGTCACTCCTTCCACTAGGCCTCCACTGACCACACCACTGCTGCCCGTGTACCCCTGGAACCAATTTAAAATTGCCGACAGCCATGTGTTATTATTTTAGGCCTTCGATGCCTGTCTGCGGTCACTCCTTCCACTAGGCCTCCACTGACCACACCACTGCTGCCCGTGTACCCCTGGAACCAATTTAAAATTGCCTACAGCCATGTGTTATTATTTTAGGCCTTCGATGCCTGTCTGCGGTCACTCCTTCCACTAGGCCTCCACTGACCACACCACTGCTGCCCGTGTACCCCTGGAACCAATTTAAAATTGCCTACAGCCAGCCCAATTTTTTTATTTTAGGCCTTCGATGCTTGTCTGCGGTCCATTCTTTCAAATACTACTACACTGACCAGGGCACTGCTGCCCGTGTACCCCTGGAACCAATTTAAAATTGCCTACAGCCATGTGTTATTATTTTAGGCCTTCGATGCCTGTCTGCGGTCACTCCTTCCACTAGGCCTCCACTGACCACACCACTGCTGCCCGTGTACCCCTGGAACCAATTTAAAATTGCCTACAGCCATGTGTTATTATTTTAGGCCTTCGATGCCTGTCTGCGGTCACTCCTTCCACTAGGCCTCCACTGACCACACCACTGCTGCCCGTGTACCCCTGGAACCAATTTAAAATTGCCTACAGCCATGTGTTATTATTTTAGGCCTTCGATGCCTGTCTGCGGTCACTCCTTCCACTAGGCCTCCACTGACCAGACCACTGCTGCCCGTGTACCCCTGGAACCAATTTAAAATTGCCTACAGCCATGTGTTATTATTTTAGGCCTTCGATGCCTGTCTGTGGTCACTCCTTCCACTAGGCCTCCACTGACCACACCACTGCTGCCCGTGTACCCCTGGAACCAATTTAAAATTGCCTACAGCCATGTGTTATTATTTTAGGCCTTCGATGCCTGTCTGCGGTCACTCCTTCCACTAGGCCTCCACTGACCACACCACTGCTGCCCGTGTACCCCTGGAACCAATTTAAAATTGCCTACAGCCATGTGTTATTATTTTAGGCCTTCGATGCCTGTCTGCGGTCACTCCTTCCACTAGGCCTCCACTGACCACACCACTGCTGCCCGTGTACCCCTGGAACCAATTTAAAATTGCCTACAGCCATGTGTTATTATTTTAGGCCTTCGATGCCTGTCTGCGGTCACTCCTTCCACTAGGCCTCCACTGACCACACCACTGCTGCCCGTGTACCCCTGGAACCAATTTAAAATTGCCTACAGCCAGCCCAATTTTTTTATTTTAGGCCTTCGATGCCTGTCTGCGGTCCATTCTTTCAACTACTACTACACTGACCAGGGCACTGCTGCCCGTGTACCCCTGGAACCAATTTTAAATTGCCTACAGCCATGTGTTATTATTTTAGGCCTTATCTTTCACAATTGGTGCAGAATCCAACCAGAGGAGCAGCACTTTTAGACCTAATACTATCTAATAGACCTGACAGAATAACAAATCTGCAGGTGGTCGGGCATCTAGGAAATAGCGACCACAATATTGTACAGTTTCACCTGTCTTTCACTAGGGGGACTTGTCAGGGAGTCACAAAAACTTTGAACTTTAGGAAGGCAAAGTTTGACCAGCTTAGAGATGCCCTTAATCTGGTAGACTGGGACAATATCCTCAGAAATAAGAATACAGATAATAAATGGGAAATGTTTAAGAACATCCTAAATAGGCAGTGTAAGCGGTTTATACCTTGTGAGAATAAAAGGACTAGAAATAGGAAAAACCCAATGTGGCTAAACAAAGAAGTAAGACAGGCAATTAACAGTAAAAAGAAAGCATTTGCACTACTAAAGCAGGATGGCACCATTGAAGCTCTAAAAAACTATAGGGAGAAAAATACTTTATCTAAAAAACTAATTAAAGCTGCCAAAAAGGAAACAGAGAAGCACATTGCTAAGGAGAGTAAAACTAATCCCAAACTGTTCTTCAACTATATCAATAGTAAAAGAATAAAAACTGAAAATGTAGGCCCCTTAAAAAATAGTGAGGAAAGAATGGTTGTAGATGACGAGAAAAAAGCTAACATATTAAACACCTTCTTCTCCACGGTATTCACGGTGGAAAATGAAATGCTAGGTGAAATCCCAAGAAACAATGAAAACCCTATATTAAGGGTCACCAATCTAACCCAAGAAGAGGTGCGAAACCGGCTAAATAAGATTAAAATAGATAAATCTCCGGGTCCGGATGGCATACACCCACGAGTACTAAGAGAACTAAGTAATGTAATAGATAAACCATTATTTCTTATTTTTAGGGACTCTATAGCGACAGGGTCTGTTCCGCAGGATTGGCGCATAGCAAATGTGGTGCCAATATTCAAAAAGGGCTCTAAAAGTCAACCTGGAAATTATAGGCCAGTAAGTCTAACCTCTATTGTTGGTAAAATTTTGAAGGGTTTCTGAGGGATGTTATTCTGGATTATCTCAATGAGAATAACTGTTTAACTCCATATCAGCATGGGTTTATGAGAAATCGCTCCTGTCAAACCAATCTAATCAGTTTTTATGAAGAGGTAAGCTATAGGCTGGACAACGGTGAGTCATTGGACGTGGTATATCTCGATTTTTCCAAAGCGTTTGATACCGTGCCGCACAAGAGGTTGGTACACAAAATGAGAATGCTTGGTCTGGGGGAAAATGTGTGTAAATGGGTTAGTAACTGGCTTAGTGATAGAAAGCAGAGGGTGGTTATAAATGGTATAGTCTCTAACTGGGTCGCTGTGACCAGTGGGGTACCGCAGGGGTCGGTATTGGGACCTGTTCTCTTCAACATATTGATTAATGATCTGGTAGAAGGTTTACACAGTAAAATATCGATATTTGCAGATGATACAAAACTATGTAAAGCAGTTAATACAAGAGAAGATAGTATTCTGCTACAGATGGATCTGGATAAGTTGGAAACTTGGGCTGAAAGGTGGCAGATGAGGTTTAACAATGATAAATGTAAGGTTATACACATGGGAAGAAGGAATCAATATCACCATTACACACTGAACGGGAAACCACTGGGTAAGTCTGACAGGGAGAAGGACTTGGGGATCCTAGTTAATGATAAACTTACCTGGAGCAGCCAGTGCCAGGCAGCAGCTGCCAAGGCAAACAGGATCATGGGGTGCATTAAAAGAGGTCTGGATACACATGATGAGAGCATTATACTGCCTCTGTACAAATCCCTAGTTAGACCGCACATGGAGTACTGTGTCCAGTTTTGGGCACCGGTGCTCAGGAAGGATATAATGGAACTAGAGAGAGTACAAAGGAGGGCAACAAAATTAATAAAGGGGATGGGAGAACTACAATACCCAGATAGATTAGCGAAATTAGGATTATTTAGTCTAGAAAAAAGACGACTGAGGGGCGATCTAATAACCATGTATAAGTATATAAGGGGACAATACAAATATCTCGCTGAGGATCTGTTTATACCAAGGAAGGTGACGGGCACAAGGGGGCATTCTTTGCGTCTGGAGGAGAGAAGGTTTTTCCACCAACATAGAAGAGGATTCTTTACTGTTAGGGCAGTGAGAATCTGGAATTGCTTGCCTGAGGAGGTGGTGATGGCGAACTCAGTCGAGGGGTTCAAGAGAGGCCTGGATGTCTTCCTGGAGCAGAACAATATTGTATCATACAATTATTAGGTTCTGTAGAAGGACGTAGATCTGGGGATTTATTATGATGGAATATAGGCTGAACTGGATGGACAAATGTCTTTTTTTGGCCTTACTAACTATGTTACTATGTTACTATGATGCCTGTCTGCGGTCACTCCTTCCACTAGACCTCCACTGACCACACCACTGCTGCCCGTGTACCCCTGGAACCAATTTAAAATTGCCTACAGCCATGTGTTATTATTTTAGGCCTTTGATGCCTGTCTGCGGTCACTCCTTCCACTAGGCCTCCACTGACCACACCACTGCTGCCCGTGTACCCCTGGAACCAATTTAAAATTGCCTACAGCCAGCCCAATTTTTTTATTTTAGGCCTTCGATGCCTGTCTGCGGTCCATTCTTTCAACTACTACTACACTGACCAGGGCACTGCTGCCCGTGTACCCCTGGAGCCAATTTTAAATTGCCTACAGCCATGTGTTATTATTTTAGGCCTTCGATGCCTGTCTGCGGTCACTCCTTCCACTAGGCCTCCACTGACCACACCACTGCTGCCCGTGTACCCCTGGAACCAATTTAAAATTGCCGACAGCCATGTGTTATTATTTTAGGCCTTCGATGCCTGTCTGCGGTCACTCCTTCCACTAGGCCTCCACTGACCACACCACTGCTGCCCGTGTACCCCTGGAACCAATTTAAAATTGCCTACAGCCATGTGTTATTATTTTAGGCCTTCGATGCCTGTCTGCGGTCACTCCTTCCACTAGGCCTCCACTGACCACACCACTGCTGCCCGTGTACCCCTGGAACCAATTTAAAATTGCCTACAGCCAGCCCAATTTTTTTATTTTAGGCCTTCGATGCTTGTCTGCGGTCCATTCTTTCAAATACTACTACACTGACCAGGGCACTGCTGCCCGTGTACCCCTGGAACCAATTTAAAATTGCCTACAGCCATGTGTTATTATTTTAGGCCTTCGATGCCTGTCTGCGGTCACTCCTTCCACTAGGCCTCCACTGACCACACCACTGCTGCCCGTGTACCCCTGGAACCAATTTAAAATTGCCTACAGCCATGTGTTATTATTTTAGGCCTTCGATGCCTGTCTGCGGTCACTCCTTCCACTAGGCCTCCACTGACCACACCACTGCTGCCCGTGTACCCCTGGAACCAATTTAAAATTGCCTACAGCCATGTGTTATTATTTTAGGCCTTCGATGCCTGTCTGCGGTCACTCCTTCCACTAGGCCTCCACTGACCAGACCACTGCTGCCCGTGTACCCCTGGAACCAATTTAAAATTGCCTACAGCCATGTGTTATTATTTTAGGCCTTCGATGCCTGTCTGTGGTCACTCCTTCCACTAGGCCTCCACTGACCACACCACTGCTGCCCGTGTACCCCTGGAACCAATTTAAAATTGCCTACAGCCATGTGTTATTATTTTAGGCCTTCGATGCCTGTCTGCGGTCACTCCTTCCACTAGGCCTCCACTGACCACACCACTGCTGCCCGTGTACCCCTGGAACCAATTTAAAATTGCCTACAGCCAGCCCAATTTTTTTATTTTAGGCCTTCGATGCCTGTCTGCGGTCCATTCTTTCAACTACTACTACACTGACCAGGGCACTGCTGCCCGTGTACCCCTGGAACCAATTTTAAATTGCCTACAGCCATGTGTTATTATTTTAGGCCTTCGATGCCTGTCTGCGGTCACTCCTTCCACTAGGCCTCCACTGACCACACCACTGCTGCCCGTGTACCCCTGGAACCAATTTAAAATTGCCTACAGCCATGTGTTATTATTTTAGGCCTTCGATGCCTGTCTGTGGTCACTCCTTCCACTAGGCCTCCACTGACCACACCACTGCTGCCCGTGTACCCCTGGAACCAATTTAAAATTGCCTACAGCCATGTGTTATTATTTTAGGCCTTCGATGCCTGTCTGCGGTCACTCCTTCCACTAGGCCTCCACTGACCACACCACTGCTGCCCGTGTACCCCTGGAACCAATTTAAAATTGCCTACAGCCAGCCCAATTTTTTTATTTTAGGCCTTCGATGCCTGTCTGCGGTCCATTCTTTCAACTACTACTACACTGACCAGGGCACTGCTGCCCGTGTACCCCTGGAACCAATTTTAAATTGCCTACAGCCATGTGTTATTATTTTAGGCCTTCGATGCCTGTCTGCGGTCACTCCTTCCACTAGGCCTCCACTGACCACACCACTGCTGCCCGTGTACCCCTGGAACCAATTTAAAATTGCCTACAGCCATGTGTTATTATTTTAGGCCTTCGATGCCTGTCTGCGGTCACTCCTTCCACTAGGCCTCCACTGACCACACCACTGCTGCCCGTGTACCCCTGGAACCAATTTAAAATTGCCTACAGCCAGCCCAATTTTTTTATTTTAGGCCTTCGATGCCTGTCTGCGGTCCATTCTTTCAACTACTACTACACTGACCAGGGCACTGCTGCCCGTGTACCCCTGGAACCAATTTAAAATTGCCTACAGCCATGTGTTATTATTTTAGGCCTTCGATGCCTGTCTGCGGTCACTCCTTCCACTAGGCCTCCACTGACCACACCACTGCTGCCCGTGTACCCCTGGAACCAATTTAAAATTGCCTACAGCCATGTGTTATTATTTTAGGCCTTCGATGCCTGTCTGCGGTCACTCCTTCTACTAGGCCTCCACTGACCACACCACTGCTGCCCGTGTACCCCTGGAACCAATTTAAAATTGCCTACAGCCAGCCCAATTTTTTTATTTTAGGCCTTCGATGCTTGTCTGCGGTCCATTCTTTCAAATACTACTACACTGACCAGGGCACTGCTGCCCGTGTACCCCTGGAACCAATTTAAAATTGCCTACAGCCATGTGTTATTATTTTAGGCCTTCGATGCCTGTCTGCGGTCACTCCTTCCACTAGGCCTCGACTGACCACACCACTGCTGCCCGTGTACCCCTGGACCCAATTTAAAATTGCCTACAGCCATGTGTTATTATTTTAGGCCTTCGATGCCTGTCTGCGGTCACTCCTTCCACTAGGCCTCCACTGACCACACCACTGCTGCCCGTGTATCCCTGGAACCAATTTAAAATTGCCTACAGCCATGTGTTATTATTTTAGGCCTTCGATGCCTGTCTGCGGTCACTCCTTCCACTAGGCCTCCACTGACCACACCACTGCTGCCCGTGTACCCCTGGAACCAATTTAAAATTGCCTACAGCCATGTGTTATTATTTTAGGCCTTCGATGCCTGTCTGTGGTCACTCCTTCCACTAGGCCTCCACTGACCACACCACTGCTGCCCGTGTACCCCTGGAACCAATTTAAAATTGCCTACAGCCATGTGTTATTATTTTAGGCCTTCGATGCCTGTCTGCGGTCACTCCTTCCACTAGGCCTCCACTGACCACACCACTGCTGCCCGTGTACCCCTGGAACCAATTTAAAATTGCCTACAGCCAGCCCAATTTTTTTATTTTAGGCCTTCGATGCCTGTCTGCGGTCCATTCTTTCAACTACTACTACACTGACCAGGGCACTGCTGCCCGTGTACCCCTGGAACCAATTTAAAATTGCCTACAGCCATGTGTTATTATTTTAGGCCTTCGATGCCTGTCTGCGGTCACTCCTTCCACTAGGCCTCCACTGACCACACCACTGCTGCCCGTGTACCCCTGGAACCAATTTAAAATTGCCTACAGCCATGTGTTATTATTTTAGGCCTTCGATGCCTGTCTGCGGTCACTCCTTCCACTAGGCCTCCACTGACCACACCACTGCTGCCCGTGTACCCCTGGAACCAATTTAAAATTGCCTACAGCCATGTGTTATTATTTTAGGCCTTCGATGCCTGTCTGCGGTCACTCCTTCCACTAGGCCTCCACTGACCACACCACTGCTGCCCGTGTACCCCTGGAACCAATTTAAAATTGCCTACAGCCAGCCCAATTTTTTTATTTTAGGCCTTCGATGCCTGTCTGCGGTCCATTCTTTCAACTACTACTACACTGACCAGGGCACTGCTGCCCGTGTACCCCTGGAACCAATTTTAAATTGCCTACAGCCATGTGTTATTATTTTAGGCCTTATCTTTCACAATTGGTGCAGAATCCAACCAGAGGAGCAGCACTTTTAGACCTAATACTATCTAATAGACCTGACAGAATAACAAATCTGCAGGTGGTCGGGCATCTAGGAAATAGCGACCACAATATTGTACAGTTTCACCTGTCTTTCACTAGGGGGACTTGTCAGGGAGTCACAAAAACTTTGAACTTTAGGAAGGCAAAGTTTGACCAGCTTAGAGATGCCCTTAATCTGGTAGACTGGGACAATATCCTCAGAAATAAGAATACAGATAATAAATGGGAAATGTTTAAGAACATCCTAAATAGGCAGTGTAAGCGGTTTATACCTTGTGAGAATAAAAGGACTAGAAATAGGAAAAACCCAATGTGGCTAAACAAAGAAGTAAGACAGGCAATTAACAGTAAAAAGAAAGCATTTGCACTACTAAAGCAGGATGGCACCATTGAAGCTCTAAAAAACTATAGGGAGAAAAATACTTTATCTAAAAAACTAATTAAAGCTGCCAAAAAGGAAACAGAGAAGCACATTGCTAAGGAGAGTAAAACTAATCCCAAACTGTTCTTCAACTATATCAATAGTAAAAGAATAAAAACTGAAAATGTAGGCCCCTTAAAAAATAGTGAGGAAAGAATGGTTGTAGATGACGAGAAAAAAGCTAACATATTAAACACCTTCTTCTCCACGGTATTCACGGTGGAAAATGAAATGCTAGGTGAAATCCCAAGAAACAATGAAAACCCTATATTAAGGGTCACCAATCTAACCCAAGAAGAGGTGCGAAACCGGCTAAATAAGATTAAAATAGATAAATCTCCGGGTCCGGATGGCATACACCCACGAGTACTAAGAGAACTAAGTAATGTAATAGATAAACCATTATTTCTTATTTTTAGGGACTCTATAGCGACAGGGTCTGTTCCGCAGGATTGGCGCATAGCAAATGTGGTGCCAATATTCAAAAAGGGCTCTAAAAGTCAACCTGGAAATTATAGGCCAGTAAGTCTAACCTCTATTGTTGGTAAAATTTTGAAGGGTTTCTGAGGGATGTTATTCTGGATTATCTCAATGAGAATAACTGTTTAACTCCATATCAGCATGGGTTTATGAGAAATCGCTCCTGTCAAACCAATCTAATCAGTTTTTATGAAGAGGTAAGCTATAGGCTGGACAACGGTGAGTCATTGGACGTGGTATATCTCGATTTTTCCAAAGCGTTTGATACCGTGCCGCACAAGAGGTTGGTACACAAAATGAGAATGCTTGGTCTGGGGGAAAATGTGTGTAAATGGGTTAGTAACTGGCTTAGTGATAGAAAGCAGAGGGTGGTTATAAATGGTATAGTCTCTAACTGGGTCGCTGTGACCAGTGGGGTACCGCAGGGGTCGGTATTGGGACCTGTTCTCTTCAACATATTGATTAATGATCTGGTAGAAGGTTTACACAGTAAAATATCGATATTTGCAGATGATACAAAACTATGTAAAGCAGTTAATACAAGAGAAGATAGTATTCTGCTACAGATGGATCTGGATAAGTTGGAAACTTGGGCTGAATGGTGGCAGATGAGGTTTAACAATGATAAATGTAAGGTTATACACATGGGAAGAAGGAATCAATATCACCATTACACACTGAACGGGAAACCACTGGGTAAGTCTGACAGGGAGAAGGACTTGGGGATCCTAGTTAATGATAAACTTACCTGGAGCAGCCAGTGCCAGGCAGCAGCTGCCAAGGCAAACAGGATCATGGGGTGCATTAAAAGAGGTCTGGATACACATGATGAGAGCATTATACTGCCTCTGTACAAATCCCTAGTTAGACCGCACATGGAGTACTGTGTCCAGTTTTGGGCACCGGTGCTCAGGAAGGATATAATGGAACTAGAGAGAGTACAAAGGACGGCAACAAAATTAATAAAGGGGATGGGAGAACTACAATACCCAGATAGATTAGCGAAATTAGGATTATTTAGTCTAGAAAAAAGACGACTGAGGGGCGATCTAATAACCATGTATAAGTATATAAGGGGACAATACAAATATCTCGCTGAGGATCTGTTTATACCAAGGAAGGTGACGGGCACAAGGGGGCATTCTTTGCGTCTGGAGGAGAGAAGGTTTTTCCACCAACATAGAAGAGGATTCTTTACTGTTAGGGCAGTGAGAATCTGGAATTGCTTGCCTGAGGAGGTGGTGATGGCGAACTCAGTCGAGGGGTTCAAGAGAGGCCTGGATGTCTTCCTGGAGCAGAACAATATTGTATCATACAATTATTAGGTTCTGTAGAAGGACGTAGATCTGGGGATTTATTATGATGGAATATAGGCTGAACTGGATGGACAAATGTCTTTTTTTGGCCTTACTAACTATGTTACTATGTTACTATGATGCCTGTCTGCGGTCACTCCTTCCACTAGACCTCCACTGACCACACCACTGCTGCCCGTGTACCCCTGGAACCAATTTAAAATTGCCTACAGCCATGTGTTATTATTTTAGGCCTTTGATGCCTGTCTGCGGTCACTCCTTCCACTAGGCCTCCACTGACCACACCACTGCTGCCCGTGTACCCCTGGAACCAATTTAAAATTGCCTACAGCCAGCCCAATTTTTTTATTTTAGGCCTTCGATGCCTGTCTGCGGTCCATTCTTTCAACTACTACTACACTGACCAGGGCACTGCTGCCCGTGTACCCCTGGAGCCAATTTTAAATTGCCTACAGCCATGTGTTATTATTTTAGGCCTTCGATGCCTGTCTGCGGTCACTCCTTCCACTAGGCCTCCACTGACCACACCACTGCTGCCCGTGTACCCCTGGAACCAATTTAAAATTGCCGACAGCCATGTGTTATTATTTTAGGCCTTCGATGCCTGTCTGCGGTCACTCCTT
Organism: Ranitomeya imitator; assembly: GCF_032444005.1. Classification (NCBI taxonomy): domain Eukaryota; kingdom Metazoa; phylum Chordata; class Amphibia; order Anura; family Dendrobatidae; genus Ranitomeya; species Ranitomeya imitator. The sequence goes on from NC_091291.1 coordinate 56,540,262, forward strand.
CCACTAGGCCTCCACTGACCACACCACTGCTGCCCGTGTACCCCTGGAACCAATTTAAAATTGCCTACAGCCATGTGTTATTATTTTAGGCCTTCGATGCCTGTCTGCGGTCACTCCTTCCACTAGGCCTCCACTGACCACACCACTGCTGCCCGTGTACCCCTGGAACCAATTTAAAATTGCCTACAGCCAGCCCAATTTTTTTATTTTAGGCCTTCGATGCTTGTCTGCGGTCCATTCTTTCAAATACTACTACACTGACCAGGGCACTGCTGCCCGTGTACCCCTGGAACCAATTTAAAATTGCCTACAGCCATGTGTTATTATTTTAGGCCTTCGATGCCTGTCTGCGGTCACTCCTTCCACTAGGCCTCCACTGACCACACCACTGCTGCCCGTGTACCCCTGGAACCAATTTAAAATTGCCTACAGCCATGTGTTATTATTTTAGGCCTTCGATGCCTGTCTGCGGTCACTCCTTCCACTAGGCCTCCACTGACCACACCACTGCTGCCCGTGTACCCCTGGAACCAATTTAAAATTGCCTACAGCCATGTGTTATTATTTTAGGCCTTCGATGCCTGTCTGCGGTCACTCCTTCCACTAGGCCTCCACTGACCACACCACTGCTGCCCGTGTACCCCTGGAACCAATTTAAAATTGCCTACAGCCATGTGTTATTATTTTAGGCCTTCGATGCCTGTCTGTGGTCACTCCTTCCACTAGGCCTCCACTGACCACACCACTGCTGCCCGTGTACCCCTGGAACCAATTTAAAATTGCCTACAGCCATGTGTTATTATTTTAGGCCTTCGATGCCTGTCTGCGGTCACTCCTTCCACTAGGCCTCCACTGACCACACCACTGCTGCCCGTGTACCCCTGGAACCAATTTAAAATTGCCTACAGCCAGCCCAATTTTTTTATTTTAGGCCTTCGATGCCTGTCTGCGGTCCATTCTTTCAACTACTACTACACTGACCAGGGCACTGCTGCCCGTGTACCCCTGGAACCAATTTTAAATTGCCTACAGCCATGTGTTATTATTTTAGGCCTTCGATGCCTGTCTGCGGTCACTCCTTCCACTAGGCCTCCACTGACCACACCACTGCTGCCCGTGTACCCCTGGAACCAATTTAAAATTGCCTACAGCCATGTGTTATTATTTTAGGCCTTCGATGCCTGTCTGTGGTCACTCCTTCCACTAGGCCTCCACTGACCACACCACTGCTGCCCGTGTACCCCTGGAACCAATTTAAAATTGCCTACAGCCATGTGTTATTATTTTAGGCCTTCGATGCCTGTCTGCGGTCACTCCTTCCACTAGGCCTCCACTGACCACACCACTGCTGCCCGTGTACCCCTGGAACCAATTTAAAATTGCCTACAGCCAGCCCAATTTTTTTATTTTAGGCCTTCGATGCCTGTCTGCGGTCCATTCTTTCAACTACTACTACACTGACCAGGGCACTGCTGCCCGTGTACCCCTGGAACCAATTTTAAATTGCCTACAGCCATGTGTTATTATTTTAGGCCTTCGATGCCTGTCTGCGGTCACTCCTTCCACTAGGCCTCCACTGACCACACCACTGCTGCCCGTGTACCCCTGGAACCAATTTAAAATTGCCTACAGCCATGTGTTATTATTTTAGGCCTTCGATGCCTGTCTGCGGTCACTCCTTCCTCTAGGCCTCCACTGACCACACCACTGCTGCCCGTGTACCCCTGGAACCAATTTAAAATTGCCTACAGCCAGCCCAATTTTTTTATTTTAGGCCTTCGATGCCTGTCTGCGGTCCATTCTTTCAACTACTACTACACTGACCAGGGCACTGCTGCCCGTGTACCCCTGGAACCAATTTAAAATTGCCTACAGCCATGTGTTATTATTTTAGGCCTTCGATGCCTGTCTGCGGTCACTCCTTCCACTAGGCCTCCACTGACCACACCACTGCTGCCCGTGTACCCCTGGAACCAATTTAAAATTGCCTACAGCCATGTGTTATTATTTTAGGCCTTCGATGCCTGTCTGCGGTCACTCCTTCCACTAGGCCTCCACTGACCACACCACTGCTGCCCGTGTACCCCTGGAACCAATTTAAAATTGCCTACAGCCAGCCCAATTTTTTTATTTTAGGCCTTCGATGCTTGTCTGCGGTCCATTCTTTCAAATACTACTACACTGACCAGGGCACTGCTGCCCGTGTACCCCTGGAACCAATTTAAAATTGCCTACAGCCATGTGTTATTATTTTAGGCCTTCGATGCCTGTCTGCGGTCACTCCTTCCACTAGGCCTCGACTGACCACACCACTGCTGCCCGTGTACCCCTGGACCCAATTTAAAATTGCCTACAGCCATGTGTTATTATTTTAGGCCTTCGATGCCTGTCTGCGGTCACTCCTTCCACTAGGCCTCCACTGACCACACCACTGCTGCCCGTGTATCCCTGGAACCAATTTAAAATTGCCTACAGCCATGTGTTATTATTTTAGGCCTTCGATGCCTGTCTGCGGTCACTCCTTCCACTAGGCCTCCACTGACCACACCACTGCTGCCCGTGTACCCCTGGAACCAATTTAAAATTGCCTACAGCCATGTGTTATTATTTTAGGCCTTCGATGCCTGTCTGTGGTCACTCCTTCCACTAGGCCTCCACTGACCACACCACTGCTGCCCGTGTACCCCTGGAACCAATTTAAAATTGCCTACAGCCATGTGTTATTATTTTAGGCCTTCGATGCCTGTCTGCGGTCACTCCTTCCACTAGGCCTCCACTGACCACACCACTGCTGCCCGTGTACCCCTGGAACCAATTTAAAATTGCCTACAGCCAGCCCAATTTTTTTATTTTAGGCCTTCGATGCCTGTCTGCGGTCCATTCTTTCAACTACTACTACACTGACCAGGGCACTGCTGCCCGTGTACCCCTGGAACCAATTTAAAATTGCCTACAGCCATGTGTTATTATTTTAGGCCTTCGATGCCTGTCTGCGGTCACTCCTTCCACTAGGCCTCCACTGACCACACCACTGCTGCCCGTGTACCCCTGGAACCAATTTAAAATTGCCTACAGCCATGTGTTATTATTTTAGGCCTTCGATGCCTGTCTGCGGTCACTCCTTCCACTAGGCCTCCACTGACCACACCACTGCTGCCCGTGTACCCCTGGAACCAATTTAAAATTGCCTACAGCCATGTGTTATTATTTTAGGCCTTCGATGCCTGTCTGCGGTCACTCCTTCCACTAGGCCTCCACTGACCACACCACTGCTGCCCGTGTACCCCTGGAACCAATTTAAAATTGCCTACAGCCAGCCCAATTTTTTTATTTTAGGCCTTCGATGCCTGTCTGCGGTCCATTCTTTCAACTACTACTACACTGACCAGGGCACTGCTGCCCGTGTACCCCTGGAACCAATTTTAAATTGCCTACAGCCATGTGTTATTATTTTAGGCCTTATCTTTCACAATTGGTGCAGAATCCAACCAGAGGAGCAGCACTTTTAGACCTAATACTATCTAATAGACCTGACAGAATAACAAATCTGCAGGTGGTCGGGCATCTAGGAAATAGCGACCACAATATTGTACAGTTTCACCTGTCTTTCACTAGGGGGACTTGTCAGGGAGTCACAAAAACTTTGAACTTTAGGAAGGCAAAGTTTGACCAGCTTAGAGATGCCCTTAATCTGGTAGACTGGGACAATATCCTCAGAAATAAGAATACAGATAATAAATGGGAAATGTTTAAGAACATCCTAAATAGGCAGTGTAAGCGGTTTATACCTTGTGAGAATAAAAGGACTAGAAATAGGAAAAACCCAATGTGGCTAAACAAAGAAGTAAGACAGGCAATTAACAGTAAAAAGAAAGCATTTGCACTACTAAAGCAGGATGGCACCATTGAAGCTCTAAAAAACTATAGGGAGAAAAATACTTTATCTAAAAAACTAATTAAAGCTGCCAAAAAGGAAACAGAGAAGCACATTGCTAAGGAGAGTAAAACTAATCCCAAACTGTTCTTCAACTATATCAATAGTAAAAGAATAAAAACTGAAAATGTAGGCCCCTTAAAAAATAGTGAGGAAAGAATGGTTGTAGATGACGAGAAAAAAGCTAACATATTAAACACCTTCTTCTCCACGGTATTCACGGTGGAAAATGAAATGCTAGGTGAAATCCCAAGAAACAATGAAAACCCTATATTAAGGGTCACCAATCTAACCCAAGAAGAGGTGCGAAACCGGCTAAATAAGATTAAAATAGATAAATCTCCGGGTCCGGATGGCATACACCCACGAGTACTAAGAGAACTAAGTAATGTAATAGATAAACCATTATTTCTTATTTTTAGGGACTCTATAGCGACAGGGTCTGTTCCGCAGGATTGGCGCATAGCAAATGTGGTGCCAATATTCAAAAAGGGCTCTAAAAGTCAACCTGGAAATTATAGGCCAGTAAGTCTAACCTCTATTGTTGGTAAAATTTTGAAGGGTTTCTGAGGGATGTTATTCTGGATTATCTCAATGAGAATAACTGTTTAACTCCATATCAGCATGGGTTTATGAGAAATCGCTCCTGTCAAACCAATCTAATCAGTTTTTATGAAGAGGTAAGCTATAGGCTGGACAACGGTGAGTCATTGGACGTGGTATATCTCGATTTTTCCAAAGCGTTTGATACCGTGCCGCACAAGAGGTTGGTACACAAAATGAGAATGCTTGGTCTGGGGGAAAATGTGTGTAAATGGGTTAGTAACTGGCTTAGTGATAGAAAGCAGAGGGTGGTTATAAATGGTATAGTCTCTAACTGGGTCGCTGTGACCAGTGGGGTACCGCAGGGGTCGGTATTGGGACCTGTTCTCTTCAACATATTGATTAATGATCTGGTAGAAGGTTTACACAGTAAAATATCGATATTTGCAGATGATACAAAACTATGTAAAGCAGTTAATACAAGAGAAGATAGTATTCTGCTACAGATGGATCTGGATAAGTTGGAAACTTGGGCTGAAAGGTGGCAGATGAGGTTTAACAATGATAAATGTAAGGTTATACACATGGGAAGAAGGAATCAATATCACCATTACACACTGAACGGGAAACCACTGGGTAAGTCTGACAGGGAGAAGGACTTGGGGATCCTAGTTAATGATAAACTTACCTGGAGCAGCCAGTGCCAGGCAGCAGCTGCCAAGGCAAACAGGATCATGGGGTGCATTAAAAGAGGTCTGGATACACATGATGAGAGCATTATACTGCCTCTGTACAAATCCCTAGTTAGACCGCACATGGAGTACTGTGTCCAGTTTTGGGCACCGGTGCTCAGGAAGGATATAATGGAACTAGAGAGAGTACAAAGGAGGGCAACAAAATTAATAAAGGGGATGGGAGAACTACAATACCCAGATAGATTAGCGAAATTAGGATTATTTAGTCTAGAAAAAAGACGACTGAGGGGCGATCTAATAACCATGTATAAGTATATAAGGGGACAATACAAATATCTCGCTGAGGATCTGTTTATACCAAGGAAGGTGACGGGCACAAGGGGGCATTCTTTGCGTCTGGAGGAGAGAAGGTTTTTCCACCAACATAGAAGAGGATTCTTTACTGTTAGGGCAGTGAGAATCTGGAATTGCTTGCCTGAGGAGGTGGTGATGGCGAACTCAGTCGAGGGGTTCAAGAGAGGCCTGGATGTCTTCCTGGAGCAGAACAATATTGTATCATACAATTATTAGGTTCTGTAGAAGGACGTAGATCTGGGGATTTATTATGATGGAATATAGGCTGAACTGGATGGACAAATGTCTTTTTTTGGCCTTACTAACTATGTTACTATGTTACTATGATGCCTGTCTGCGGTCACTCATTCCACTAGACCTCCACTGACCACACCACTGCTGCCCGTGTACCCCTGGAACCAATTTAAAATTGCCTACAGCCATGTGTTATTATTTTAGGCCTTCGATGCCTGTCTGCGGTCACTCCTTCCACTAGGCCTCCACTGACCACACCACTGCTGCCCGTGTACCCCTGGAACCAATTTAAAATTGCCTACAGCCAGCCCAATTTTTTTATTTTAGGCCTTCGATGCCTGTCTGCGGTCCATTCTTTCAACTACTACTACACTGACCAGGGCACTGCTGCCCGTGTACCCCTGGAGCCAATTTTAAATTGCCTACAGCCATGTGTTATTATTTTAGGCCTTCGATGCCTGTCTGCGGTCACTCCTTCCACTAGGCCTCCACTGACCACACCACTGCTGCCCGTGTACCCCTGGAACCAATTTAAAATTGCCTACAGCCATGTGTTATTATTTTAGGCCTTCGATGCCTGTCTGCGGTCACTCCTTCCACTAGGCCTCCACTGACCACACCACTGCTGCCCGTGTACCCCTGGAACCAATTTAAAATTGCCTACAGCCAGCCCAATTTTTTTATTTTAGGCCTTCGATGCCTGTCTGCGGTCCATTCTTTCAACTACTACTACACTGACCAGGGCACTGCTGCCCGTGTACCCCTGGAACCAATTTAAAATTGCCTACAGCCATGTGTTATTATTTTAGGCCTTCGATGCCTGTCTGCGGTCACTCCTTCCACTAGGCCTCCACTGACCACACCACTGCTGCCCGTGTACCCCTGGAACCAATTTAAAATTGCCTACAGCCATGTGTTATTATTTTAGGCCTTCGATGCCTGTCTGCGGTCACTCCTTCCACTAGGCCTCCACTGACCACACCACTGCTGCCCGTGTACCCCTGGAACCAATTTAAAATTGCCTACAGCCAGCCCAATTTTTTTATTTTAGGCCTTCGATGCTTGTCTGCGGTCCATTCTTTCAAATACTACTACACTGACCAGGGCACTGCTGCCCGTGTACCCCTGGAACCAATTTAAAATTGCCTACAGCCATGTGTTATTATTTTAGGCCTTCGATGCCTGTCTGCGGTCACTCCTTCCACTAGGCCTCCACTGACCACACCACTGCTGCCCGTGTACCCCTGGAACCAATTTAAAATTGCCTACAGCCATGTGTTATTATTTTAGGCCTTCGATGCCTGTCTGCGGTCACTCCTTCCACTAGGCCTCCACTGACCACACCACTGCTGCCCGTGTACCCCTGTAACCAATTTAAAATTGCCTACAGCCATGTGTTATTATTTTAGGCCTTCGATGCCTGTCTGCGGTCACTCCTTCCACTAGGCCTCCACTGACCACACCACTGCTGCCCGTGTACCCCTGGAACCAATTTAAAATTGCCTACAGCCATGTGTTATTATTTTAGGCCTTCGATGCCTGTCTGCGGTCACTCCTTCCACTAGGCCTCCACTGACCACACCACTGCTGCCCGTGTACCCCTGGAACCAATTTAAAATTGCCTACAGCCATGTGTTATTATTTTAGGCCTTCGATGCCTGTCTGCGGTCACTCCTTCCACTAGGCCTCCACTGACCACACCACTGCTGCCCGTGTACCCCTGGAACCAATTTAAAATTGCCTACAGCCAGCCCAATTTTTTTATTTTAGGCCTTCGATGCCTGTCTGCGGTCCATTCTTTCAACTACTACTACACTGACCAGGGCATTGCTGCCCGTGTACCCCTGGAACCAATTTTAAATTGCCTACAGCCATGTGTTATTATTTTAGGCCTTCGATGCCTGTCTGCGGTCACTCCTTCCACTAGGCCTCCACTGACCACACCACTGCTGCCCGTGTACCCCTGGAACCAATTTAAAATTGCCTACAGCCATGTGTTATTATTTTAGGCCTTCGATGCCTGTCTGCGGTCACTCCTTCCACTAGGCCTCCACTGACCACACCACTGCTGCCCGTGTACCCCTGGAACCAATTTAAAATTGCCTACAGCCATGTGTTATTATTTTAGGCCTTCGATGCCTGTCTGCGGTCACTCCTTCCACTAGGCCTCCACTGACCACACCACTGCTGCCCGTGTACCCCTGGAACCAATTTAAAATTGCCTACAGCCAGCCCAATTTTTTTATTTTAGGCCTTCGATGCCTGTCTGCGGTCCATTCTTTCAACTACTACTACACTGACCAGGGCACTGCTGCCCGTGTACCCCTGGAACCAATTTAAAATTGCCTACAGCCATGTGTTATTATTTTAGGCCTTCGATGCCTGTCTGTGGTCACTCCTTCCACTAGGCCTCCACTGACCACACCACTGCTGCCCGTGTACCCCTGGAACCAATTTAAAATTGCCTACAGCCATGTGTTATTATTTTAGGCCTTCGATGCCTGTCTGCGGTCACTCCTTCCACTAGGCCTCCACTGACCACACCACTGCTGCCCGTGTACCCCTGGAACCAATTTAAAATTGCCTACAGCCAGCCCAATTTTTTTATTTTAGGCCTTCGATGCCTGTCTGCGGTCCATTCTTTCAACTACTACTACACTGACCAGGGCACTGCTGCCCGTGTACCCCTGGAACCAATTTAAAATTGCCTACAGCCATGTGTTATTATTTTAGGCCTTCGATGCCTGTCTGCGGTCACTCATTCCACTAGGCCTCCACTGACCACACCACTGCTGCCCGTGTACCCCTGGAACCAATTTAAAATTGCCTACAGCCATGTGTTATTATTTTAGGCCTTCGATGCCTGTCTGCGGTCACTCCTTCCACTAGGCCTCCACTGACCACACCACTGCTGCCCGTGTACCCCTGGAACCAATTTAAAATTGCCTACAGCCAGCCCAATTTTTTTATTTTAGGCCTTCGATGCCTGTCTGTGGTCACTCCTTCCACTAGGCCTCCACTGACCACACCACTGCTGCCCGTGTACCCCTGGAACCAATTTAAAATTGCAAACAGCCATGTGTTATTATTTTAGGCCTTCGATGCCTGTCTGTGGTCACTCCTTCCACTAGGCCTCCACTGACCACACCACTGCTGCCCGTGTACCCCTGGAACCAATTTAAAATTGCCTACAGCCATGTGTTATTATTTTAGGCCTTCGATGCCTGTCTGCGGTCACTCCTTCCACTAGGCCTCCACTGACCACACCACTGCTGCCTGTGTACCCCTGGAACCAATTTAAAATTGCCTACAGCCAGCCCAATTTTTTTATTTTAGGCCTTCGATGCCTGTCTGCGGTCCATTCTTTCAACTACTACTACACTGACCAGGGCACTGCTGCCCGTGTACCCCTGGAACCAATTTAAAATTGCCTACAGCCATGTGTTATTATTTTAGGCCTTCGATGCCTGTCTGCGGTCACTCCTTCCACTAGGCCTCCACTGACCACACCACTGCTGCCCGTGTACCCCTGGAACCAACATCAGAAAATATAAAAATAAGTATTTTGCTTATAAAAAAGAAAATACTGGAGAGATATCAAATGCAGACATTTTAACATTAAAAACAAACACATACAACAAAAATCTGGTACAGTACTAAAAATGGCCACCAGCTACAATAACTTTCTCCTGCAAGTAGTTAACTGAAAGGTTTTTTCAATTTTAAACACAGATATGGCATCCACCGAGTGTTGTCCTGTCGCGTCTTCTTTATATTATTGCCAAGAAGATGCAAAACAATGAAAATAATAAAATCATTATTTACCAAAAAAATAGAGTAAGTCAAAACCACATTGCAAATAAACATTCATTACTAGTGTTGAGCATTCCGATACCGCAAGTATCGGGTATCGGCCGATACTTGCGGTATCGGAATTCCGATACCGAGATCCGATACTTTTGTGGTATCGGGTATCGGTATCGGATACATAGAGATGTGTAAAATAAAGAATTAAAATAAAAAATATTGATATATTTACCTCTCCGGCGGCCCCTGGACTCAGCGCGGGTAACCGGCAGGCTTCGTTGTTCAAAATCAGCGCTTTTAGGACCTGAGAATCACGTCCCGGCTTCTGATTGGTCGCGGGCCGCCCATGTGACCGCCACGCGACCAATCACAAGCCGCGACGTCACCGCAAGCTATTAGCACGCTCATTTTTAAAAATGAGCGTGTTAATGGCTTTCAAAGACGTAGCGGGTTGTGATTGGTCGCGGCCGCGACCAATCACAAGCCGCTACGTCTTTGAAAGTCATTAACGCGCTCATTTTTAAAAATGAGCGCGTTAATAGCTTGCGGTGACGTCGCGGCTTGTGATTGGTCGCGGCCACGCGACCAATCACAAGCCGCTACGTCTTTGAAAGCCATTAACGCGCTCATTTTTAAAAATGAGCGCGTTAATAGCTTGCGGTGACGTCGCGGCTTGTGATTGGTCGCGTGGCCGCGACCAATCACAAGCTGCTACGTCTTTGAAAGTCATTAACGCGCTCATTTTTAAAAATGAGCGCGTTAATAGCTTGCGGTGACGTCGCGGCTTGTGATTGGTCGCGTGGCCGCGACCAATCACAAGCCGCTACGTCTTTGAAAGTCATTAACACGCTCATTTTTCAAAAATGAGCGCGCTAATAGCTTGCGGTGACGTCGCGGCTTGTGATTGGTCGCGTGGCGGTCACATGGGCGGCCCGCGACCAATCAGAAGCCGGGACGTGATTCTCAGGTCCTAAAAGCGCTGATTTTGAACAAAGAAGCCTGCCGGTTACCCGCGCTGAGTTCAGGGGCCGCCGGAGAGGTAAATATATCAATATTTTTTATTTTAATTCTTTATTTTACACATCCCTATGGATCCCAGGGCCTGAAGGAGAGTTTCCTCTCCTTCAGACCCTGGGAACCATGAGAATACCTTCCGATACTTGATGTCCCGTTGACTTGTATTGGTATCGGATATCGGTATCGGCGATATCCGATATTTTTCGGGTATCGGCCGATACTATCCGATACCGATACTTTCAAGTATCGGACGGTATCGCTCAACACTATTCATTACAAATAAAGAAGCAGGGCGCGTCCGAGGGTGAGTATATACCTAATAAGAATATAATCACCCTCGGACGCGCCCTGCTTCTTTCTGACAGCCTTCCTTCCTAAGAATCAGCCCTTCCGTGGTGTAGAGAGAGGGTTTCTAACACTCCAAGGTGTTCCCCAGGTTGCCTTTCCTGAGCTTCGATCTTCCGGCTCTCGTTTAGTAGTTGTTGGAAACTACGCTGCATTGGGCCTACAAATTGGGTATGGGGTGTAGAGAGATGGTGTGTTCCACTCCAAGGTGTTCCCCAGGTTGCCTTTCCTGAGCTTCAATCTTCCGGCTCTCGTTTAGTAGTTGTTGGAAACTACGCTGCATTAGGCCTACAAATTGGGTATGGGGTGTAGAGAGATGGTGTGTTCCACTCCAAGGTGTTCCCCAGGTTGCCTTTCCTGAGCTTCGATCTTCCGGCTCTCGTTTAGTAGTTGTTGGAAACTACGCTGCATTGGGCCTACAAATTGGGTATGGGGTGTAGAGAGATGGTGTGTTCCACTCCAAGGTGTTCCCCAGGTTGCCTTTCCTGAGCTTCGATCTTCCGGCTCTCGTTTAGTAGTTGTTGGAAACTACGCTGCATTAGGCCTACAAATTGGGTATGGGGTGTAGAGAGATGGTGTGTTCCACTGTAGAGAGATGGTGTGTTCCACTCCAAGGTGTTCCCCAGGTTTCCTCGCCAATGCTTCGATCATCATGCTCTCGTTTAGTAGTTGTTGGAAACTACGCTGCATTAGGCCTACAAATTGGGTATGGGGTGTAGAGAGATGGTGTGTTCCACTCCAAGGTGTTTTCCAGGTTGCCTTTCCTGAGCTTCGATCTTCCGGCTCTCGTTTAGTAGTTCTTGGAAACTACACTGCATTAGGCCTACAAATTTGGTATGGGGTGTAGAGAGATGGTTTGTTCCACTCCAAGGTTTTCCCCAGGTTTCCTCGCCAATGCTTCGATCTTCATGCTCTCGTTTAGTAGTTGTTGGAAACTACACTGCATTAGGCCTACAAATTGGGTATGGGGTGTAGAGAGATGGTGTGTTCCACTCCAAGGTGTTCTCCAGGTTGCCTTTCCTGAGCTTCGATCTTCCGGCTCTCGTTTAGTAGTTCTTGGAAACTACACTGCATTAGGCCTACAAATTGGGTATGGGGTGTAGAGAGATGGTGTGTTCCACTCCAAGGTGTTCTCCAGGTTGCCTTTCCTGAACTTCTATCTTCAGGCTCTCATTAAATTGTGGTTAAACGGAACAACTGCATTTGGCGTACTAGTTGGTTTGGGTCCTACTATCGGTGTCTGCCACTCCTTGCTGTTCTCCTGGTTTCCTGTCCTGAAATTCCGTTTTCAGGCGCTCGTTAAGTAGTTGTTAATGTTAGACTGCATTTTGCCTACTAGTTGGGTTGGGGCCTACTATCGGTGTCTGCCACTCCTTGCTGTTCTCCTCCACTGAACAAAGCTGTGCCGCCTGTTTACTACGGTTGCCAATTTTGAACTGCATTTCGACTACTTACTGATTTGGGCCTACTCTCTGTGTCAGCCTCTCATTCCAGTTGTCCTCCACTGCAATGCCCCCTGGTTATTCCTGTGTTACCAATTTTGAACTGCATTTAGCCAACTTTATTCTTTGGGCATATATCTGTGTTTCCTCCTCATCCTGCCCATTGCCCAGCCAGTGATAGATGAGTCTGCTGGTACATTGACCCATAACGCAACGTTCCCCGTGCACGCTACACAACAACATTGTGACCCTGCTGAAAGTCAGGTTGCTCTTCCCGCATACCATACCACCTTACACGGGGACAAAGAGGAAGGTGCAGATGAAAGTGCAGGTTCCTTCATCAGGTGGGGGGGAGGAATACTAGTTGGCGACGTCACTGGCACAGGGCCTCTCATAGTACGCAAAAGTGTTGCTGCCGGTGGGAGGCGCCCCCGCCGTGCAAACACACCGCTGTACTTTGAGGGGCCCTGTGCCAGTGCCAATGCCAACGAGTGGGCCCCCCCTGCTTGCTCAGGTTCACAGCACTTGCAAAGTTGAAATACTTACCTCTCCCTGCTCCACTGCCGTGACGTGGTCCAGATTTCCTGGGCCCACTAATTACTTGAACCAGCCCTACCCACCACAACTTTAGCCAAATGACCCCCAATTTCAAATGCCTTCCAATTATTATAAGGTAAATTACGCTTGACAAGCTTCATTAAGAAGAATGGATGGTTTTGACATTAAAATGGGCACTCTAGGTGTTTTCCTGGCCCCCACTCACTGCCGACTATGCTGCCCCATTGACTTGCATTGGGTTTCGTGTTTCGGTCGATCCCGACTTTACGTCATAATCGGCCGATTTCACTCGAACCGACTTTTGAGATAGTCGGGTTTCGCGAAACCCGGCTCAACTCTAAAAAGGTCAAGGTCGCTCAACTCTAGCCACGAGCGATCCGTGACAGCTCCTAGCACTGTGAGAATCAGCTGACACCCGGCCACGCTCCCCCGGTAAGAACTGCTGATCACATGTGACGTACTATTCCATCCATGGGAGTTAAATCCTAGGAATAAACGGAATAGTACGTTGGATGGCAGAGAGGGGTTAAGGTCACTTCAAATGTAATGTGGTCCCTAAAAAAATAGTTTTGCAAATTTTGTTGAAAAAATGAGAGATCGCTGTTCAACTTTTAACCCTTATAACTTCCTAACAAAAAAATTATGTTTCAAAAATTGTACTTATGGAAAGTAGTCATGTGGGAAATGTTATTTATTAACTATTTTGTGTGATGTAACTCTCATTTAAGGGCATAATAATTTAAAAAATTGCAAAATTAAATTTCCATTTTTTTTTACAAATAAACACAGGTCATATCAAACAAATTTTACATTATCATAAAGGACAACATGTCACAAAAAAAATTCATAGTCAGTGGGCTTCATTTCAGCGTTCCAGAGTTGTTACCGCATGAATTAAAACTGGTCACAATTGTAAAATCTTACCTGGTAATGACGGTAATGAACATGTGGCAACAGGCAGCATTTTTGTGGAAAATTTTACTAGTAAAACAGTTATGCAAAACGTAAATTTTTTTTCTTTTTAATTACCTCACTTTGACAACAAAAAAAACCTCTATATCCCAAAAGTGCTATGTTGCTAGGTTCATACCCATGAAGGAACATGCAGCAACAGCATGCAATATAATCAGGGGTTTATAGCTGTGAAATTGGTCTAGTAAAGCAGTTATGCCGACAATAAAATGTGTCTCTTTTTAAAAAAGAATAAAAAATATAATTACTCAAAGGATGTTGGGATCATGTCATCTGCAATCATCTGCAGCAGATCACTGTTTTCGGTTTGTATGTAATGGTGTAATACCGGAGTTGTCAATCTCACAATCCAGGAAGTACTTTTTCCATAACACACAAGTCTTGTTTTCAGTACTTTTTTAATTAAAAAAATTAGGACTGAATTAATTAAATTGCACTCTTTTTCTGAACTGTGCTAAAAATGCAAAAAACAATTGGTGTAATTAACCCCTTCCCAACATTGAGAGTACTAGTATGCAAATGGACATACCAATATGCCCTAGCAATTATGCAAACAGTATTTGTGCCCACATGATTTTCACTGGAAGCTCAGTTTAAGTGATAACCGAACTCTGGCTGTCACATCCAGGGCTGGTATTCGCATCACCTCTGGTTATTTAACCCATGAAATGTCATGATCAGGGCCAGCTCCAGGTTTTTGAGGGCCCCGGGCGAAAGAGTCTCATTGCCCCCCCCCCCCTTTAACACATACCCTGATTTATAATGCACAGATACGGCAGAGAAATGTATAGTACAATGCCAGATTTCACTTCTTACATGAGTGACAGCTATTGTAAATTCTGCAGTGTATAAATACAAGACAGGAGGAGTGGTACTGTGCAGTGTATATATACAGGAGGAAAGGTGCTGCGCAGTATATATATATATATATATATATATATATATATATAGGAGAGGTGCTGTGCAGTGTATACATACAGGAGGAAAGGTGCTGGGCAGTGTATATATAGGACAGGAGGAAAGGTGCAAGGTATATATACAAGAGAGGTGCTGTGCAGTGTATATATACAGGAGGAAAGGTGCTGTGCAGTGTATATATACAGGGGGAGAGGTGCTGTGCAGTGTATATATACAGGAGGAGTGGTACTGTGCAGTGTATATATACAGGAGGAGCGGTACTGTGCAGTGTATATATACAGGGGGAGAGGTGCTGTGCAGTGTATATATACAGGAGGAAAGGTGCTGTGCAGTGTATATATACAGGAGGAAAGGTGCTGTGCAGTGTACATATACAGGAGGAAAGGTGCTGTGCAGTGTACATATACAGGAGGAAAGGTGCTGTGCAGTGTACATATACAGGAGAAGCGGTACTGTGCAGTGTATATATACAGGGGGAGAGGTGCTGTGCAGTGTGAATATATACAGGAGGAAAGGTGCTGTGCAGTGTATATATACAGGAGGAAAGGTGCTGTGCAGTGTATATATACAGGAGGAAAGGTGCTGTGCAGTGTACATATAGAGGAGGAAAGGTGCTGTGCAGTGTACATATACAGGAGGAAAGGTGCTGTGCAGTGTACATATACAGGAGGAGCGGTACTGTGCAGTGTATATATACAGGGGGAGAGGTGCTGTGCAGTGTATATATACAGGAGAGGTGCTGTGCAGTGTCGTGAGCAGGGCGTTGATGTATCAGAAAATCTTTTCTGTTTTGAGTTTTTCTATGAAACAAAGACTTTTCTACATAAACAACGTTGTTTGGTTTTGCGGCCCTAACAGATCTGTGCTACAAAGTAACAGGCGGCTCGGCCATTAATTAGGGACCTAATGCTGAATCCTTTCCACAAACCCTAATGACCCAATTAGTGCCCCGTCATTAGAAGCTCATTAAACGCCTCCCTGTCCCGAGCAGTCATGTACAGTATGGGGGGATCCTGCAGCCCACCCCCTGACTGCTCCATACCATACACTGCCCTCTGTCGCGCTCAGTATTATCCTGTGCATTTCTCCTTCATCATTACCCCATGTTACACTTGTCACCCCCCACTACAGAGTAGCAGGGCAGCCAATGTCACAGGTCACCCCCTCCCAGACCCTAATGGCAGCAGGAAATGTCTGCTCCTCTATTGGGTTGGAACCTGATTTAATCAAGGAATAATGTGGATTTGTTGCCGGTGGCTGCAGGGGAAGGGTTAAGTGATGCCATGTCCTTGGTGGGAGCAGTGGCAGCTGCTGGGAGCAGTGGCAGCTGCTGGGACCTGGACAGACACAACCAATGTTGCTGTGACTGCACAGTGTGACCTGGAGGAGAGAAGCTGAGACTCTGGAGCAGAAATCACCCACATGCCAGCACTGGGCAGAGTCCCGCAAGTCACCAGCCTGGGGCCACGGGGCCCCAACGTACAGCCCACAGCTCAGTTTTATCTATGGCAGCAGCTCCCCTTCCTCCTGGCATCTGGATAACCCCATTTATGCGGGTCGGATTGTTATCTTTAAGGTTTAGCAATAACCTTCATACAGATGAGAAGGGGTTAAGCTTCTTCCTACCCCACTGGTGCAGGTTTGGTGCAGCATGCATGTATTCTGGGAGAGCTGGGTGGCTGCAGGTTGCAGGCTGCACCCCACCAGCTGCTCCTCCAGACATCACTCACATTTTTAGGCAGCGGAGACAGACAGCAGCAGACTGAGCCATAAGACCAACTGCAATCACTGCTGGATACCTTTGCACTCAGGCTACTTTCACACTAGTGTTTTCTGCAATCCGTCACAATGCTTCGTTTTGCAGAAAAAACGCATCCTGCAAAAGTGCTTGCAGGATGCGTTTTTTCCCCATAGACTTGTATTGGTGACGCATTTGCGACGGATTGCCACACATCGCATCCGTCGAGCGACGGATGCGTCGTGCTTTTGCGGACCATCGGGAGCAAAAAACGCTACATGCAACGTTTTTTGCTCCTGACGGACCGCTTTTTCCGACTGCGCATGCGTGGCCGGAACTCCGCCCCCACCTCCCCGCACCTTACAATGGGGCAGCGGATGCGCCGGAGAAATGCATCCGCTGCCTCCATTGTGCAATGCGTTAAACGCTAGCGTCGGAATCTCTCACCGACGCATTGCGACGAGGAGATTCCGACGCTAGTGTGAAAGTAGCCTCACTCAGTCACTGGTAGCAGCTCCTCCGGAATCTGCCTGATAAGTTCAGCTCAGCACTGCAGCCAGCCAGGGGCGGAGATCAGAGCAGAGAACGTGCTCTCTCCGCCCACAAACAATGTCACACTGGCTGCCTTCTCTTAACCCCTATGTGTGCCTGCCTGGCTGCACTGACTGAGTGAGAAGATGCTTGTGTCAGAGCTGGCACATAGGGGTTAAGAGAAGAGAACGCAGCCAGCAGTGACTTTGTGGGCGGAGAGAGCATGTTCTCCTGCTCTGCTCTCCCAGCTGTATCTATGACAGCGTGAGTGGGCCCCCCTCTCTTCCCAGGGCCCCGGCATTTGCCCAGGTGCGCCGGGTGCTGACGCTGGCCCTGGTCATGATCAATAGGTATTGCAGTACTTAGAAGTCTAAAGGTCCCTCTCCCACCTGATCGGCATCCCCACGAGATGATCACGGAGGCCCAATAGTTGCCATGACAACAAGAGGTCAAATAATGACATTCTAATCTGTCAGTAACAGTGTCCTGTTAGACCATGAATGCCCGGAGCATGGTCTAAAATGCATTTTGTCTGTGTAACATTAACAGGGGTAATGCATTGCAATGCAAAAAAATGGAGATCGGAAGGCACTAGGGTAGTTTGTCAGCATAAATTTCCTTCTTACACGCTGGATTCAATTCAGGACGTTAAGCGGCACAGGCTCAGAATTACCAATTATCGGGAGGTGCACAACATAAAGCTGAATACTACTGTAGACTCATAGAAGAACGAATGAAATTGGCACTCACCCAGGTATTGCTGAATAGAGATGTCCTTTATTCAGAAGAACAGATGGACATACATAAGATGGAGCAGCGGCTGGTAGCGGTTAGGGTGCGGGAGGGAGGTGAAGGACGACGTCCGTTTCGTGCTTGCGCGCTTCTACGGGTCCAGATGAGGGAATCAGAAACGTCATATCCTTTATAAAGGGCTTAGTGACTAAATGTGAACAGGTGCATATTAAAAACAATTAAGATATCCCTACTAACAAAACGTTAATAAGCACATAGGATGAAATAGACATTATTCACTTAGACATTGCTTTTCAGACTTAAACTTATTACATTCTAAAGTATAGTTTCATAAAAAGATGGTCATATCTAGTTTATCATTTAATCCTATTGGCCCCTGTGCGTTGGTTTTAATAATCCATCTGGCTTCGCGCTGCAATAGCAGCTTATTGCGATCGCCTCCATTGGATGGATTGCTGACTATTTCTAGTCCTGCAAAACGCAGCACATTAGGATTAGCATTATGCATGTCATTTATATGTTGAATGAAACAAGGGCAACCTTTGCCCGAGGTTATAGAGTTGTAATGTTCCCTGAAACGGTGGAACATGGGATGTATGGTTTTGCCGATATAAAAGAACTGGCAAGGGCAGGTGATGATATAAACGACAAACTGAGATTTGCAGGTGATCAATTGTTTGACTGTGTGGTGAATGGGACCTATGTGGATCGATTTGTCTAACAGTCTCAGGTGGCAGAATTTGCAATTACCGCACTTGTAATTTCCACTCGGTTGCGATTTACTTAGCCAGTTGCTATTATTCGTGACGGGAAGACGATTTTTAACAAGAGGTCTCCTAAATTTTTAGTACGTTTATATGTGAAGATAGGGTGGGATATTACTGTAGGGGCCAAATCCCTATCATTTTTTAATACATGCCAATTTTTGTAAATGGCTGCATAGATTTCTTTGTCCCCCGTCTTCCCGTCACGAATAATAGCAACTGGCTAAGTAAATCGCAACTGAGTGGAAATTACAAGTGCGTTAATTGCAAATTCTGCCACCTGAGACTGTTAGACAAATCGATCCACATAGGTCCCATTCACCACACAGTCAAACAATTGATCACCTGCAAATCTCAGTTTGTCGTTTATATCATCACCTGCCCTTGCCAGTTCTTTTATATCGGCAAAACCATACGTCCCATGTTCCACCGTTTCAGGGAACATTACAAGTTGTACAACATTACAAGTTGTTATTTACAACTCTATAACCTCGGGCAAAGGTTGCCCTCGTTTCATTCAACATATAAAAGACATGCATAATGCTAATCCTAATGTGTTGCGTTTTGCAGGACTAGAAATAGTCAGCAATCCATCCAATGGAGGCGATCGCAATAAGCTGCTATTGCAGCGCGAAGCCAGATGGATTATTAAAACCAACGCACAGGGGCCAATAGGATTAAATGATAAACTAGATATGACCATCTTTTTATGAAACTATACTTTAGAATGTAATAAGTTTAAGTCTGAAAAGCAATGTCTAAGTGAATAATGTCTATTTCATCCTATGTGCTTATTAACGTTTTGTTAGTAGGGATATCTTAATTGTTTTTAATATGCACCTGTTCACATTTAGTCACTAAGCCCTTTATAAAGGATATGACGTTTCTGATTCCCTCACCTGGACCCGTAGAAGCGCGCAAGCGCGAAACGGCCGTCGTCCTTCACCTCCCTCCCGCACCCTAACCGCTACCAGCCGCTGCTCCATCTTATGTATGTCCATCTGTTCTTCTGATTAAAGGACATCTCTATTCAGCAATACCTGGGTGAGTGCCACTTTCATTCATTCTTCTATGAGTCTACAATGCATTGCAATGCATTATATCAGTGATCAGAGTAACAAATGAAAGTTAAAATAAAAGTTTAGTATTAAACTAAGTAACTAAGGGACTAAGTAAAAAAAGTAATAAAAAAGTTTAAAAATTGTAAAAATAATTTAAAATATTAAAAAAAATCACAAAAACAAAACAAACGATTGCACCAAACAATACATATATTCATATAAAAATAAACAAAAAAAGTATAAGTGCTTTTTGGAAGTGCATTGAAGATTTAAAGAATATTTTTTTTTCTCTTTCCCCTCAGCAGCAATCCACCTTGCTGGTGGATTGGTACTGAGGGGAAAGAGAAAAAAAAATATTCTTTAAATCTTCAGCTTAGCGAGTGTGAAGGTGCTGAGTGTGATCTGAGCGTAAGTGTGAACGGCGGTAAGTGTGACTTGTGATTCAGTGAAGAGGTATTTGGAAAACACCTCTTAACAAATACCTGTGTGAGTTGCTGAATTGGGAGTAGCTATATTCACAAGGGGTTATTTTAGGGTGGGGGCTCATAATCAAGGGTTTATAAGGGGCAGCTGGTTGGGGCTCAAGTCCTTTTTGGGAGTGCATTGAACAGCAAGGTGGATTGCTGCAGAGGGGAAAAAGAAAAAAAAATCTCTTTAAGGCTATGTGCACACGTTGCAGAATATTTGCGTTTTTTAGCGTTTTTGCGCTATAAAAACGTTATAAAACCGCAAATAATCTGCATACATTAAGTATCCTATCATTTTTTTATGAAATCCGCAATTTCTGTGCACATGATGTGTGTTTTTCCGCATGAAAAACGCATTGTGGAAAAATAATGAACCTGCTCATTAATTTTGTGGTTTTTTCGTCGTTTTCCCACTGTCTAATGCATTGGGAAATGTCCAAAAAAAACCACGCAAAAACCGCGTCAAAACCACGCAAAAAATGCATGCGGTTTTCTTGCGGAAATCTGGCAGAAATGTCCGGATTTTCACAGGATTTTTCTGCATGAATTCCTGAACGTGTGCACATAGCCTTAATCTTCAGCTTAGCTAGTGTGAACGAGCTGAGTATGACCTGAGTGTAAGTGTTAACGGCGGTGTTACTTGTGATTCAGTGACTTTGGATTCAGGGAGTTTCCAAGGGAGGAATTACTGAATTGCTGTCTGTATTTTATTAATACTTTACATTTATTTTTTATTTAACTTTTCTGTCTGGTGCAATCCCCATTAGGAAATGTGCTCCACTCTTGTTAATGCCATCCAGTGCACATCTTGACACATGTATGCAATCCTTGAGCAGCCGATCGAGGGTGCATACTGCTGTGCGAGATGTGAGCACGTTGTGCATTTGGAAACCCAGATTCTGAATCTAAATGTGCAGCTGGCAACACTGAGATCCATAGACAATATGGAGAGGAGTCTTCTGCTCACGGAGCAGACGATCAATGGGAGAGATGAGGTGGGGGATGGTGGGATGGAGCTGCAGGACAATGAAGTAGCAAGCTGGGTGACAGTTAGGAAGCGGGGTAGAGGGAAGAGTGCCAGGGAGGCTAGTCCTGATCTGGCACACCCCAATAAGTTTGCTAAGTTGGCAGATGAGGGGGGTGCCAGTACAGGGGTAGCACTGCTGCAGCCAGGCATGTCCTCTGAAAGCCGGAGGAGTGACTGCTCCAGTAAGGAGGGAAATAGGAGAGCAGGGCAGACCAGACAGGTGCTGGTAGTGGGCGACTCAATTATTAGGGGAACAGATAGGGCAATCGGTCACAAAAACAGGGATCGTCGAACGGTGTGCTGCCTACCTGGCGCTCGAGTTTGACACATCACTGATTGTGTGGACAGATTACTGGGAGGGGCTGGTGAGGACCCAGCGGTCATGGTGCACATTGGCACAAATGACAAAGTTAGAGGTAGGTGGCAGGTCCTTAAAAACAATTTCAGGGAATTAGGCTGCAAGCTGAAAGCAAGGACCTCCAACGTGGTATTTTCCGAAATACTGCCTGTACCACATGCCACGCCAGAGAGGCAACCGGAGAGTAGAGAAGTTAATAAGTGGCTCAAGAATTGGTGTAGGAAGGAGGGGTTTGGGTTCCTGCAGAACTGGGCCGACTTCTCAGTTGGCTACAGGCTCTACGCTAGGGACGGGCTGCACCTCAATGGGGAAGGTGCAGCTGTGCTGGGGGAGAAAATGGCTAGAAGGTAGGAGGAGTGTTTAAACTCTCCTTCAGGCCCTGGGATCTATATTCATGTAAAAAAATAAAGAATAAAAATAAAAAATATGGATATACTCACCCCCTCCGGCGAACCCTGGCTGTCACCGCTGCAAGCGTCTGCCTCCATTCCTGAGAATGCAGTGAGTAGGGTTGAGCGACTTTTACTTTTATAGGATCAGGTCGGGTTTCACGAAACCCGACTTTTTCAAAAGTCGGGTCGAGTGAAATCGGCCGATCCTATAAAAAAGTCGGGGTCGGGGTCGGCCAAAACTCGAAACCCAATGCAGTGCATTGGGTTTCCAATGGTTCCCAGGGTCTGAAGGAGAGGAAACTCTCCTTCAGGCCCTGGGATCCATGTTTAAGTGTAAAATAAAGAATTAATATGGATTCCGATACCGATTTCCGATATTGCAAACATATCGGAACTCGGGATCGGAATTCCGATACCAGATTCAGAAGATCGCCGACTTCATGGCCGACCCCACACAGGGGTCGGGTCGGGTTTCATGAAACCCGACTTTGCCAAAAGTCGGCGACTTCTGAAAATGGCCGGCCCGTTTCTCTCAACCCTAGCAGTGAGTGAAGGACCTTCAATGACGTCGCGGTCACATGAGCGGCCAGGTGACCGGTCACCTGACCGCGACGTCATCGAAGGTCCTTCACTCTCAGCATTTTTATGAACGGAGGGGTTTCCTCTCCTTCAGACCCTGGGAACCATCCAGGATACATTCCGATATTTGTGTCCCATTGACTTGCATTGGTATCGGGTATCGGTATCGGCGATATCCGATATTTTTTGGATATCGGCCAATACCATCCGATACCGATACGTTCAAATATTGGAAGGTATCGCTCAACACTAATCCTTTAATAAGATGTGTAGTAAGGGTTTACAAGGACACTAAACTTCAGGAGGGCAAATATCCAACGGATGAGAGAGAATCTTGATGTAATTAACTGGGACGATTTCCTGAGACATAAAAATACACAAAGAAAATGGGAGACGTTTATTAGCATCCTGGATAGGACCTGTGCACAGTATATACCGTATGGGAATAAACATACTAGAAATAGGAGGAAACCAATATGGCTAAATAGAGCTGTAATAAGTGAAAAAAAGAAAGCATTTAGAGAATTAAGGGAAGTAGGTAGTGATGAGGCATTAAATAAATACAGAAAATTAAATAAATTCTGTAAAAAGAAAATCAAGGCAGCAAAGATTGAGACAGAGAGACTCATTGCCAGAGAGAGTAAAAATAATCCCAAAATATTCTTTAACTACATAAATAGAAAGAAACTAAAAAATGATAGTGTTGGCCCCCTTAAAAATAGTCTGGGTGAAATGGTGGATGAGGATGAGGAAAAAGCCAATTTGCTAAATGACTTTTTTTCATCAGTATTTACACAAGAAAATCCCATGGCAGACAAAATGACTAGTGATAAAAATTCCCCATTAAATGTCACCCGCTTAACCCAGCAGGAAGTGCGGCGGCGTCTAAAAATCACTAAAATTGACAAATCTCCGGGCCCGGATGGGATACACCCCCGAGTACTGCAGGAATTAAGTACAGTCATTGATAGACCATTATTTTTAATCTTTAAAGACTCCATAATAACAGGGTCTGTACCACAGGACTGGCGTATAGCAAATGTGGTGCCAATATTCAAAAAGGGGACAAAAACTGAACTCGTAAATTATAGGCCAGTAAGCTTAACCTCTACTGTGGGTAAAATCCTGGAGGGCATTCTAAGGGACGCTATACTGGAGTATCTGAAGAGGAATAACCTCATGACCCAGTATCAGCACAGGTTTACTAGGGACCGTTCATGTCAGACTAATTTGATCAGTTTTTATGAAGAGGTAAGTTCCGGACTGGACCAAGGGAACCCAGTGGATGTAGTGTATATGGACTTTTCAAAAGCTTTTGATACGGTGCCACACAAAAGGTTGCTACATAAAATAAGAATAATGGGGATAGGGGAAAATATGTGTAAGTGGGTTAAGAGCTGGCACAGGGATAGGAAACAAAGGGTGGTTATTAATGGAGCACACTCGGACGCGGTTAGCAGGATACCGGAATCAGAAGTTCCCAGAATTCAAACTGAACGCAGCAGCCAATGAGGAATGATTGGAAGTGTGGGCACATCCTGTTTAGCATGGTGGGCATGTAAGTACTGGCAAGGCTGTGATTGGCTGCTGAAATGATGTCACTCTGCACTATAAAAAACGCTGCCGCCATTTTGCGCTCACTCTGCTGTGATTTCAGTTAGGGACAGGACGCTGTGTTCTAACTGAGGGCCAGTTGAGATAGCTAATTGCTTTATTTTCCTTTCCAAAGGCTAATTTAGCAAAACGCTGTGTGTTCTTCACTGTTCACCTTGCTCTTGCCTTGCAGCGCTGTTTTAACAGCGCTCTGCAAGGTCTCTGTGTGTGTGTGTGTGTGCAGCTCACTCTGTAGTCTGTGTGCAGCCATATACCCGGTTGTATTCAGCTCAGGGGGGGTTCACACTGCCTCACACAGTTGTCCTTTTTTGCTCGTAGTGCAGCCTGCTGCACATTTTTTCTCAAATTTCCTATTAGTGTTTTTCCACCCGTCTCCAGCTAAATTGTGGAAAAACACTACATAGGATAACCTAGAGGGGGGTTTTTGGGCCTTGCAGCGCCGTTTACGGCTGTCTGCACGGTCTCCGTGTGAGCCCAGCTCGCCCTGTAGTCTGTGTGCAGCCATAGCCGGTTGGATTCAGCTCAGGGTTTGTTACTGGCTCATACCTTGAGAAAAATTTTCCTTTTTTTCAAATAGTGCAGCCTGTTTAAAAATTTTAAAAAAAATTCCCTATTAGTGTTTTTCCACCCGTCTCCAGCTAAATTGTGGAAAAACACTACATAGGATAACCTAGAGGGGGGTTTTTGGGCCTTGCAGCGCCGTTTACGGCTGTCTGCACGGTCTCCGTGTGAGCCCAGCTCGCCCTGTAGTCTGTGTGCAGCCATAGCCGGTTGGATTCAGCTCAGGGTTCGTTACTGGCTCATACCTTGAGAAAAATTTTCCTTTTTTTCAAATAGTGCAGCCTGTTTAAAAATGTAAAAAAAAATTCCCTATTAGTGTTTTTCCACCCGTCTCCAGCTAAATAGTGGAAAAACACTACATAGGATAACCTAGAGGGGGTTTATTGGGCCTTGCAGCGCCGTTTACGGCTGTCTGCACGGTCTCTGTGTGAGCGCAGCTCGCCCTGTAGTCTGTGTGCAGCTATAGCCGGTTGGATTCAGCTCAGGGTGCGTTACTGCCTCATACCTTGAAAAACAATTTCCTTTTTTTCAAATAGTGCAGCCTGTTTAAAATTTAAAAAAAAAAATTCCTATTAGTGTCTTTCCACCCGTCTCCAGCTAAATAGTGGAAAAACACTACATAGGATAACCTAGAGGAGGGTTTTTTGGCCTTGCAGCGCCGTTTACGACTGTCTGCACGGTCTCCGTGTGATTTAAACTAGCTCTGTAGCCCGATCTGCACAAAAAAAAAGTAAAGTTCACCAAACACAACTTAACACTTGTGTAGGCCACATTTGAAAAATAATAAAGTTTAGTCCACACTTTACAACATTAGTGTTTCTTACACCTGTTAGGAGGAGCATTTCAGGAATAAGCACACTAAGGCCTTAGTACTTTTCTGCTTATCTTTATCTGTCAACCAAGATGAAGAGGGCAGGGAGTAAGGCACGTGGGCGTGGGCGCGGAGCAGGGAGAGGAGCAGGGAGAGGACGTGGTGATTCTGTGCCTGCTGCGGGCGCCGGTGACTCGTCGTCACTCAGTTTCAGCAGGGAACAGTCCTTCATGCGCAGCTTTGTCGGAGAGCTCCGTGCACCGCTGCTGCGTGAAGACCAAATTGAAGCCGTTGTCGGGTGGATGGCAGCTAAAGCCTCGGCATCGACTTCAGTTAGTGCCACATCCTCTCAGGCACAGAGCACTGGAGAGCAGCCATCTGTCTCTTCACCACCTGCCAAATTGGCCAGGCAGTCAGAGAGCCCAGGACAGGAGCCGTCTCTACTTCTGTTCTCTGAATCTCTTGGCTTGGAAACAGGGGGCCAGCCAAGCAGCATTGGAGAAATGGAAGAAGAGGCAGTGTGCAGTGATGCCCAACAGTTTTTTCTCTCTGACTCTGAAGAGGCAGGTGGGCCAGTGCCTCCGGTGACCACAGCGCAGTACGCATCTGATGATAAAACTCAGGTGCCGCTTTCTGATGCGTACTGTGCTGCCGAGACTACCCAGGAGGAGCAGTTGGTGGCAGAGGGTAATGGAGATGATGAGGTCCTTGACCCATCGTGGCGTGAGGAACAGGAAGGTGGTGGGAGCAGCTCTGAGGAAGAGCTTCCCCTTACGGGCCAAAGAGGGAGAGGGAGGGGGAAGACTGCGGAGCCTGTAGCCTCCACTTTGGCACCCGTTAGGAGCCTGTCTCTTTCCAAAGCCAAAAAGGGCGCTCCCAAGACTTGCAGTGCCTGGTCCTTTTTTGACACAGTTGCAGATGACATTTGTTTTGTCAAATGCAAGCTGTGTCATCAGAAAGTAAAAAGAGGGAAAAATGTCAGCAACCTCAATACCACAAATATGTGGAAACATGTGCGGAACAGGCACGCGGTGGAGTTACAGAAACAGACTGAAGATGTAGGCCAACCATCAGCGGCAGCTACCACCTCTTCAGCTCGTGTTGCCTCTTCCTCCAGCTCACGCACAGCTGGTTTGGCTTCCTCCCAGGATCGCCGTTGAAGAACCTCTGGCACTGTTGTCCAGAGACCTTGTGTAATTCCACCCACAGCACCACCTTCCCAGTCATCCTCACACTCCCAGTCTACTCTAGCCCCCTTAAAAATAGTCTGGGTGAGATGGTGGATGAGGATGAGGAAAAAGCCAATATGCTAAATGACTTTTTTTCATCAGTATTTACACAAGAAAATCCCATGGCAGACAAAATGTCTAGTGATAAAAATTCCCAATTAAATGTCACCTGCTTAACCCAGCAGGAAGTGCGGCGGCGTCTAAAAATCACTAAAATTGACAAATCTCCGGGCCCTGATGGGATACACCCTCGAGTACTGCAGGAATTAAGTACAGTCATTGATAGACCATTATTTTTAATCTTTAAAGACTCCATAATAACAGGGTCTGTGCCGCAGGACTGGCGTATAGCAAATGTGGTGCCAATTTTCAAAAAGGGAACAAAAACTGAACTCGGAAATTATAGGCCAGTAAGCTTAACCTCTACTGTGGGTAAAATCCTGGAGGGCATTCTAAGGGACGCTATACTGGAGTATCTGAAGAGGAATAACCTCATGACCCAGTATCAGCACGGGTTTACTAGGGACCGTTCATGTCAGACTAATTTGATCAGTTTCTATGAAGAGGTAAGTTCCGGATTGGACCAAGGGAACCCAGTGGATGTAGTGTATATGGACTTTTCAAAAGCTTTTGATACGGTGCCACACAAAAGGTTGATACATAAAATGAGAATAATGGGGATAGGGGAAAATATGTGCAAGTGGGTTGAGAGCTGGCACAGGGATAGGAAACAAAGGGTGTTTATTAATGGAGCACACTCGGACTGGGTAGCGGTTAGCAGTGGGGTACCACAGGGGTCAGTATTGGGCCCTCTACTTTTTAACATATTTATTAATGACCTTGTAGGGGGCATTCAGAGTAGAATTTCAATATTTGCAGATGACACTAAACTCTGCAGGGTAATCAATACAGAGGAGGACAATTTTATATTACAGGATGATTTATGTAAACTAGAAGCTTGGGCTGATAAATGGCAAATGAGCTTTAATGGGGATAAATGTAAGGTCATGCACTTGGGTAGAAGTAATAAGATGTATAATTATGTGCTTAATTCTAACTCTGGGCAAAACCGTCAATGAAAAAGACCTGGGTGTATGGGTGGATGACAAACTTAAATTCAGTGGCCAGTGTCAGGCAGCGGCTACAAAGGCAAATAAAATAATGGGATGCATTAAAAGAGGCATAGATGCTCATGAGGAGAATATAATTTTACCTCTATACAAGTCACTAGTTCGACCACACTTAGAATACTGTGCACAGTTCTGGTCTCCGGTGTTTAAGAAAGACATAGCGGAACTGGAGCGGGTGCAGAGAAGAGCGACCAAGGTTATTAGAGGACTGGGGGGTCTGCAATACCAAGATAGGTTATTACACTTGGGGCTATTTAGTTTGGAAAAACGAAGACTAAGGGGTGATCTTATTTTAATGTATAAATATATGAGGGGACAGTACAAAGACCTTTCTGATGATCTTTTTAATCATAGACCTGAAACAGGGACAAGGGGGCATCCTCTGCGGTTGGAGGAAAAAAGGTTTAAGCATAATAACAGACGCGGATTCTTTACTGTACGAGCAGTGAGACTATGGAACTCTCTGCCGTATGATGTTGTAATGAGTGATTCATTATTTAAATTTAAGAGGGGACTGGATACCTTTCTGGAAAAGTATAATGTTACAGGGTATATACACTAGATTCCTTGATAGGGCGTTGATCCAGGGAACTAGTCTGATTGCCGTATGTGGAGTCGGGAAGGAATTTTTTTCCCCAATGTGGAGCTTACTCTTTGCCACATGGGTTTTTTTGGCCTTCCTCTGGATCAACATGTTAGGGCATGTTAGGTTAGGCTATGGGTTGAACTAGATGGACGTATAGTCTTCCTTCAACCTTAATAACTATGTAACTCTACAGCCATCGGTAGTACAGGCATGGGAGAAAAGGCGAGCATTCTCGGCCAACCACCCCCGAGCACAGGCTTTGAATGCAGGCATTGCCAAACTGTTGTCCCTGGAAATACTCTCGTTCAGGCTGGTGGAGACTGACAGCTTCCGTGACTTGATGGCATTGGCAGTCCCACAGTACAAGGTGCCCAGCCGCTTTTACTTCAGCAGGCAGGCTGTCCCTGCCCTGCACAGGCATGTTGAGGCAAACATAAAACATGCGCTACTGAACGCCGTCAGTAGCAAGGTCCACCTCACCACCGATGCGTGGACCAGTCAGCATGGACAGGGGCGATATGTTTCCCTCACTGCCCATTGGGTTAATGTTGTTGAGCCAGGTACAGATCGTGCGAGTGGCGCAGGACGTGTCCTGCCCACTCCAAGGATTGCAGGAATCCAGTCTGTACGCATCGACTCCTCCTCTTACACCAGTTCCTCAGATTCCTCTCTGCAGGATCCGTCACAGTCCACCTCCACATGGACCCGTGAACGTTTACCTATGACCGACATGAGCACAGCCGTGGCCAAACGTCAGCAGGCCGTCTTGAAACTAGTTTCATTGGGGCATCGAAGCCACACAGCGCAGGAGCTCTGGAATGCCATCAAGCAGGAGAGCGATGTGTGGTTACTGCCAGCGAATCTCCAGCCAGGCATGGTAGTGTGTGACAATGGCCGAAATCTGGTGGCAGCTTTGGCCCTTGGCAACCTCACTCACATCCCATGTCTGGCACATGTGCTGAATTTGGTTGTGCAGAGTTTTCTGAGGGACTATCCGGATCTTGATGCCCTGCTGCACAAGGTCCGCCTAGAGTGTGCTCACTTGCGGCATTCCAGCTTGGCCAGATCCCGCATTGCTGCTCTGCAGCGCCGATTCCGCCTTCCGGAACACCGCATCATATGTGACCTACCTACCCGGTGGAATTCCACGTTACATATGTTGGAGCGGTTGTGTGAGCAGCAGCAAGCAGTTATGGAGTACCAGCTGCATCAGGCGCAAAGAAGTCGCAGTCAGCGCCGATCAGACTTCACAACCACAGAGTGGGCCACTATGAAGGACGTCTGCCAGGTTTTGCGTCCTTTTGATTATTCCACGCGGATGGCAAATGCAGATGATGCACTAGTCAGCATGACTGTCCCCCTTATCTGCCTGCTTCAGCAAACTTTGCAAGGGTTAAGGGATGATGTTGTGGAAGAGGTGGAGGATGAGGAGTCACCTTTTCCATCAGCTTCTGGAGAGTCAGCGCCACGTGGTTCCTCACAAAGGGGTACGCAGGGGCCAATTTGTGAGGAGGATGAGGAGGAGTCAATGGAGGAGGAAGAGCTCCGTCCAGAGGAGGGAGCGACACAATTGTCCAGTGGTCAGTGTGTACAGCGAGGGTGGGGTGATGACGTGCTTTACAAAGCAGCTCAGTGCGTCGAGGCAGTGAGGGAGGCTCTGCCCAAAGAGGGAGCAGAAGCAGTGCCTCTGCCCAAGGCAAGCCCAGTATGGCACAACTCTGGCACACTTTTGTGTGCCCGCCCCAAATGTCTACACCATCACCGGCGGCTCCAGTCAGCAGGAGGCAACGGTTCCGTCAGATGGTGACAGACTACATGGCTTGCCCTCTTACTGTACTCCCAGACGGCTCTTCCCCGTTCAAGTTTTGGGTCTCTAAGCTGGATACATGGCCAGAGCTAAGCCAGTATGCATTGGAGGTGCTGGCTTGCCCTGCGGCTAGTGTCTTATCGGAACGTGTCTTTAGTGCCGCAGGTGGTGTACTAACAGACCGTCGCATGCGACTATCCTCCGATAACGTTGACCGGCTTACTTTCCTGAAAATGAACCAGGCCTGGATCTCGCAGGAATTTGCCACTCCTCTGCCTGATTAAGTAATTGGGTGTCATCCAGGTCTCCTGCTGTGTTCATCTTTCTACCACCTGAACTGCTATTCCTGGGCTCCAACACCGCCAGTTGCGGCTCAGAAGTGCAGGCTGCACAGTAAAAACATACGACCCAGTGTTATTGGGTTTCAGTAACGTCAGCTGATCCCCAGCTGTGTAGCCGGCAATGTGTCCTGCGACCACCACGCTGGCACAACAACCTAAATGTAAGGGAACCTGTCCCCCCCCCCGTCGTTTGTTACTGAAAGAGCCATCTTGTGCAGCAGTAATGCTGCACAAGGAAAAGGTAGCTCTTTTTTTTTTAGCTCCTTGCACACGCAGAACTTAACACTTATAAAATGTGTTCACTGATACCGTTATACTGTCCCGGAGCTGGGACTTTCCTTCGTAATGTGACGCAGCACAGCCGTCATTCCTACCCCATTGGTGCCATGCGCTGCCTCCTCAGCATTGTTTTAAGCTGTCACGGAGCCTGCGCTGTTCTGTTATCCCTTGGGCATGCCCTATTTGCGCTGCCTGTCTTCTGACATAATTTGGTGTCAGGCTGGCTGCGCCTGTGCGGCCGCGCTGCCCGAGATCCCGCCTCGCAGTGTCTTCTGATTGAGTCACACTGTGGGCCTGGGATCCATGGGCATGCGCAGTGCATATCTTCCCCTCGGGCTCTCGCTCATTTCCCTCCGCCTTCTTTAGACTGTGCGCCGTCAGCTGATCCCTAATAGCATGCCACGGCCGTGACACCGCACAGTCTGAAGAAGAGGGAAGGAGGGGAGTGAGAGTCGAGGATATGCACTGTGCATGCCCATGGTTCCAAGGCCCGCAGTGGGATTACGTTAGACGAGACTGCGAGGTGGGATCTGGAGCAGCGTGGACGCACAGGCACTGACAGCCTGACACCAAATTATGTCAGAAGACAGGCAGCGCTAATTGGGTATGGCCAAGGGCTAACAGAACAGCGCAGGCTCCGTGATAGCTTAAAACAACGCTGAGGAGGCAGCGCACGGCACCAAGGGGATAGGAATGACAGCTGTGCTGTGTCCCATTACGAAGGAAATTCGCACCTCCGGGACGGATTAACGGTATAAGGGGACACATTTTTAGTGTTTACTTCGGTGTTTGCAAGGAGCATAATTAAATGAACCACCTTTTCCTTTTGCATCCTTAGTGCTGCACAAGATGGCTCTTTCAGCTACAAACGTCTTGGGGGGGGGGGTTAAAGGTTCCCTTTCAACTTGCTCCAATCAGGCTTCGGCCTACACTCTGTTCCTCTGCTCCTCCTGCTGTCCCTCGGCTCTAACACCGCCAGTTGGTGCCTGGAAGTGCTGTGTGCACAGTCAACAGTCGCTCCTCTGTTATTGGGGTTCAGTAACGTCAGCTGATCCCCAGCTATGTATCCGGCAACGTGTCATGCGACCGCCACGCTGGCACAACTAAAATGTAAGGGGACCTGTTCCCCCCCCCCCCCAGGCGTTTGTTACTGAAAGAGCCACCATGTGCAGCACTAATACTGCACAAGGGAAAGGTCACTCTTGAAATTATGCTCCTTGCAAAAGCTGAAGTACACACTCATGTAATGTGTCCCCTCACACCGTCCAACTGTCCCGGAGGTGGGACTTTCCTTTGTAATGTGACGCAGCACAGCCGTCATTGCTACCCCCTTGGCACCGTGCGCTGCCTCCTTAGCGTTGTTTGATTCCGTCATGGACCCTGCGCTGTTATGTTATCCCTTGGCCATGCACAGTTTGCGCTGCCCATCCTCTGACATCATTTGTTGTCGTCCTGGCTGCGCCTGTGCGTCCACGCTGCCCGAAATCACACCTCGCAGTGTCGTCTAATGTGATCCCACAGTGGGCCTGGTATCCATGGCCATGCGAAGTGCATATACTAGCCTCTCACTCCCCTTCTTCACGCTTCTTCAGACTAGGCGGCGTCAGCTGATCCCTAATAGCATGCCACGGCCGTGACGCCGCACAGTCTGAAGAAGCAGGAAGGACGTGAGTGAGAGGCGATGATATGCACTGCGCATGCCCATGGATCCCTGGCCCGCAGTGGGACTACATTAGATTACACTGCAAGGTTGGATCTCGGGCAGCTTGGACGCACAGGCACTGCCAGCCTGACACCTACATGATGTCAGAAGACGGGCACCGCTAACTGTGCATGGCCAAGGGATAACATTACAGCGCGGGCTCCGTGACAGAACCAAACAACGTTGAGGAGGTGGCGCCCGGCACCAAGGGGGTTGGAATGACGGCTGAGCTGTGTCACATTACAAAGGAAAGTCCCACTTCCGGGATGGTTTGAGTGTGTGAGGGGACACATTATATGAGTGTGTACTTCAGCGTTTGCAAGGAGCATAATTTTCGGAGCCACCATTTTCCATGTGCAGTATTACTGCTGTACAAGATGGCTCTTTCAGCAACAAATGCCTGGGGGGGGGGTTAAAGGTTCGCTTTCAACTTGCTCCACTGCAGGCTTCGGCCTACACTCTGCTCCTCTTTGATTCCCTGGGTTTCAACACTGTCAGTTGCCACCTGGAAGTGTTGTCTACACAGAAAAAACACTAGGTGATGTGTCAGTGGGGTTCAGCACCGCCAGCTGTTCCCCTGCTGTGTAGTCTGCAACGTGTCCAGCACAAGCCACGCTGGCACAACAGAATAAAAGCTGCCACCAGTGCAGGCTTCGGCCTAGACTCTGCTCCTCTCCTCCTCCTGCTGACCCTAGGCTCAAACACCGCTAGTTTTTGCCCGGAAGTGCTAGCTGCACAGAGAAAAACACCAGCCAATGTGTTAGTGGGGTTCAGCACCGCCAGCTGTTCCCCTGCTGGGTAGCCGGCAACGTGACCTGCAAACGCCACGCAGGCACATGAACTGAAATTAAAGGGAACCTGGCCCCACCCCCCCAGGTGTTTCTATGTATAACAGCCACCTAGTACAGCAGTACTGCTGCATTTGTACAAGGTGGCTGTTTTTTTATCCTTGCCCACATAGAATTAAACACGTAAAATATGTGTCTCATTACAGACCATTACAATGTCCCTGAGGTGTGACTTTACTTTTTAATGACACGCACCACCCCCCTTGGTAGCGCTGCCCGTCTTCTGACATCATTGGTTGGCTGCCTGTGCCTGTGCGTCCGCCCTGCCCGACACAACCCCCCTCGTTTCATATATTTTGGCTGCGAGGGTGTGATTGATGGGCATGTGCAGTGCATATGTTCGCCTGTCTTAACTCATCTCCTTCCGCCTTCTTCAGACTGTGCGGCCTCCTGGCCGTGGTAGGCGATAAGGGATCAGCTGAGGCCGCCCAGTCTGAAGCAGGTGTAAGGACATGTGTGAGCGGCAAACATATTTACTGCACAAGGCCACGAATCCCAGCCACGCAGTGTGATTTTTTGAAAACACAGTGTGGGCCTGGGATTCATATCCATTGCTAACCGCAACGGCCGACA
The DNA here is from genome assembly GCF_032444005.1 of Ranitomeya imitator. Classification (NCBI taxonomy): domain Eukaryota; kingdom Metazoa; phylum Chordata; class Amphibia; order Anura; family Dendrobatidae; genus Ranitomeya; species Ranitomeya imitator. The sequence continues at coordinate 56,574,232 of NC_091291.1, forward strand.
TGAAATGAGGTGAGAAGACAGGCAGCGCTCACAGCGCATGGCCAAGGGATCACAATAGCGCAGACTCCTGTACAGCTAATACAACGCTCAGGAATCTGCGCCCACCACCTAGGTGTAAATTTTGACACCTGTGCTGCGTCTCCTTAAAAAGACCAGTCACGCCTCCACTACTGTTTGACAGTATAATGGGCTAAATAGTGTACGTGTTTTATTCAGCGTGTGCAAGGAGCAAACTAAATAGAGCAACCTTTTACTTGTGCAGCATTAATGCTGCACAAGGTGTGGCTCTTGTACCTTGCAACACCTGACGGGGGTTAAAGGTTACCTTTGAAATTGGTTCAACTAGGCTTCGGCCTACACTCTGCTCCTCTCCTCCTCCTGCTGACCCTGGGCTCTAACACCGCTAGTTTTTGCCCGGAAATGCGAGCTTCACAGAGAAAAACACCAGCCAATGTGTTAGTGGGGTGCAGCACCGCCAGCTGTTCCCCTGCTGTGTAGCCGGCATCGTGTCCAGCACAAGCCACGCTGGCACAACCGACCAAAAGCTGCCACCAGTGCAGGCTTCGGCCTACACTTTGCTCCTCTCCTCCTCCTGCTGACCCTGGGCTCTAACACCGCCAGTTTTTGCCCGGACATGCGAGCTGCACAGAGAAAAACACCAGTCAATGTGTTAGTGGGGTTCAGCAATGCCAGCTGTTCCCCTGCTGTGTAGCCGGCATCGTGTCCAGCACAAGCCACGCTGGCACAACCGACCAAAAGCTGCCACCAGTGCAGGCTTCGGCCTACACTTTGCTCCTCTCCTCCTCCTGCTGACCCTGGGCTCTAACACCGCCAGTTTTTGCCCGGACATGCGAGCTGCACAGAGAAAAACACCAGTCAATGTGTCAGTGGGGTTCAGCAACGCCAGCTGTTCCCGTGCTGTGTAGCTGGCAACGTGTCCTGCAAACGCCACGCAGGCACATGAACTGAAATTGAAGGAAGCCTGCCCCCCACCCCCAGGTGTTTCTATGTATAACAGCCACCTTGTACAGCAGTACTGCTGCATTTGTACAAGGTGGCAGACTTTTTCTCCTTGCCCACGTTTAATTAAACACGTACTAAATGTGTCTCATTGAGACCATTCCACTGTCCCTGAGGTGTGACTTTCCTTTCTAATGATACGCTGCCCGTCTTTTGACATCATTGGTTAGCTGGCTGCGCCTTTGCGTCTGCCCTGCTCGAAACAACGCCCCTCGGTGTCTTATTTTTTTGGACAACGAGGATGTGATTGATGGGCACGAGCAGTGCATATGTTCGCCTGTCTTCACTCCCCTCCTTCCGCCTTCTTCAGACTGTGCGGCCTCATGGCCGTGGCAGGCAATAAGGGATCAGCTGAGGCCGCCCAGTCTGAAGCAGGTGTAAGGACATGTGTGAGCGGCGAACATATTTACTGCACAAGGCCACGAATCCCAGCACCGCAGTGTGACTTTATGGAAAGGCACTGTGGGTCTGGGATTTATGGCCATCGTTAACCGCACCGGCCAACATGAAATGAGGTCATAAGACGGCCTGCACTAACAGGGTATTGCCAAGGGATAACACAAGAGCGCACTCTCCTGTACTGCAAATAACAACGGTAAGGAGTCTGTGCCCAGCACCTAGGTGTAAATTTTGACACCTGTGCTGCGTCTTCTTCAAAAGAAAAGTCACGCCTCCACTACTTTTTGACAGTATAATGGGCTAAATAGTGTACGTGTTTTATTCAGCGTGTGCAAGGAGCAAAATGAAGAGAGCAACCTTAGACTTGTGCAGCATTAATGCTGTTCAAGGTGTTGCACTTGTACCTTGAAACACCTGAGGGGGGGTTAAAGGTTTCCTTTGAAATTGGTTCAACTAGGCTTTGGCCTACACTCTGCTCCTCTCCTCCTCCTGCTGACCCTGGGCTCTAACACCGCCAGTTTTTGCCCGGATGTGCTAGCTGCACAGAGAAAAACACCAGCCAATGTGTTAGTGGGGTTCAGCACCGCCAGCTGTTCCCCAGCTGTGTAGCCGGCAACGTGACCTGCAAACGCAACGCAGGCACAACAGAACAAAAGCTGCCACCAGTGCAGGCTTCGGCCTACACTCTGCTCCTCTCCTCCTCCTGCTGACCCTGGGCTCTAACCCCGCTAGTTTTTGCCCGGAAATGCGAGCTTCACAGAGAAAAACACCAGCCAATGTGTTAGTGGGGTTCAGCACCGCCAGCTGTTCCCCTGCTGTGTAGCCGGCATCGTGTCCAGCACAAGCCACGCTGGCACAACCGACCAAAAGCTGCCACCAGTGCAGGCTTCGGCCTACACTTTGCTCCTCTCCTCCTCCTGCTGACCCTGGGCTCTAACACCACTAGTTTTTGCCCAGAAATGCGAGCTTCACAGAGAAAAACAACAGCCAATGTGTTAGTGGGGTTCAGCACCGCCAGCTGTTCCCCTGCTGTGTAGCTGGCAACGTGTCCTGCAAACGCCACGCAGGCACATGAACTGAAATTGAAGGAAGCCTGCCCCCCACCCCCAGGTGTTTCTATGTATAACAGCCACCTTGTACAGCAGTACTGCTGCATTTGTACAAGGTGGCTGACTTTTTCTCCTTGCCCACGTGGAACTCAACACGTACAAAATGTGTCTCATTGAGACCATTCAACTGTCCCTGAGGTGTGACTTTCCTTTCTAATGATACGCAGCACCACCCTTGGTAGCGCTGCCCATCTTCTGACATCATTGGTTGGCTGCCTGTGCATGTGCGTCCGCCCTGCCCTACACAACGCCCCTCGTTGTCTCATATATTTTGGCAGCGAGGGTGTTATTGATGGGCATGTGCAGTGCATATGTTCGCCTGTCTTAACTCATCTCCTTCCGCCTTCTTCAGACTGTGCGGCCTCATGGCCGCGGCATGCGATAAGGGATCAGATGAGGCCGCCCAGTCTGAAGCAGGTGTAAGGACATGTGTGAGCGGCAAACATATTTACTGCACAAGGCCACGAATCCCAGCACTGCAGTGTGATATTTAGAAAACACACTGTGGGTCTGGGATTCATGTCCATCGCTAACCGCAACGGCCGACATGAAATGAGGTCAGAAGACAGGAAGCGCTCACAGTGCATGGCCAAGGGATAACAAGAGCGCAGACTCCTGTACAGCAAATAACAACGCTCAGGAAGCTGCGCCCATGCACCAAGGTGTTATTTTCGACACCTGTGCTGCTTTTCGTTAAAAAGACAAGTCACGCCTCCACTACTGTTCTACAGTAGAATGGGCTAAATAGTGTACGTGTTTTATTCAGCGTGTGCAAGGAGCAAAATTAAGAGATCAACCTTTTACTTGTGCAGCATTAATGATGCACAAGGTGTGGCTCTTGTACCTTGCAACACCTGAGGGGGGGTTAAAGGTTACCTTTGAAATTGGTTCAACTAGGCTTCGGCCTACACTCTGCTCCTCTCCTCCTCCTGCTGACCCTGGGCTATAACACCGCCAGTTGTAGCCTGGAAGTGCTAGCTGCACAGAGAAAAACACCCGCCAATGTGATAGTGGGGTTCAGCACCGCCAGCTGTTCCCCTGCTGTGTAGCCGGCATCGTGTCCAGCAGAAGCCACGCTGGCACAACTGACCAAAAGCTGCCACAAGTGCAGGCTTCGGCCTACACTCTGCTCCTTTCCTCCTCCTACTGGCCCTGGGCTCAAACAGCGCTAGTTTTTGCCCGGAAATGCGAGCTGCACAGAGAAATAAAACAGCCAATGTGTTAGTGGGGTTCAGCACCGCCAGCTGTTCCCCTGCTGTGTAGCCGGCAACGTGACCTGCAAATGCCACGCAGGCACATGAACTGAAATTAAAGGGACCCTGCCACCCACCCCAAGGTGTTTCTATGTATAACAGCCACCTTGTACAGCAGTACTGCTGCATTTGTACAAGGTGGCTGACTTTGTCTACTTGCCCACGTTTAATTAAACACGGAAAAAATGTGTCTCATTACAGACCATTACAATGTCCCTGAGGTGTGACTTTCCTTTTTAATGACACGCAGCACCCCCCTTGTTATCGCTGCCCGTCTTCTGACATCTTTGGTTGGCTGGCTGCGGCTGTGCGTCCGCCCTGCCTGAAACCACGCTCCTCGTTGTCTTGCTTGTTTTGACTGCGAGGGTGTGATTGATGGGCACGAGCAGTGGATATCTTCGCCTGTCTTTACTCATCTCCTTCCGCCTTCTTCAGAAAGTGCGGCCTCATGGCCGCGGCATGCGAGAAGGGATCAGATGAGGCCGCCCAGTCTGATGCAGGTGTAAGGACATGAGGGACAGGCGACAAAATTTACTGCGCAAGGTCACGAATCCCAGCTCTGCAGTGTGACTTTATTAAAAGACACTGCGGGTCTGGGTTTCATGGCCATCGCTAACCGCACCGGCCAACATGAAATGAGATGAGAAGACAGTCATCGCTCACAGCGCATGGCCAAGGGTTAACAAGAGCGCAGACTCCTGTACAGCAAATAACTAGGCTCAGGAATCTTCGCCCAGCACCTAGGTGTAAATTTTGACACCTGTGCTGCATCTCCTTAAAAAGACCAGTCACGCCTCCACTACTGTTTGACAGTATAATGGGCTAAATAGTGTACATGTTTTATTCAGCGTGTGCAAGGAGCAAACTAAATAGAGCAACCTTTTACTTGTGCAGCATTAATGCTGCACAAGGTGTGGCTCTTGTACCTTGCAACACCTGAGGGGGGGTTAAAGGTTACCTTTGAAATTGGTTCAACTAGGCTTCGGCCTACACTCTGCTCCTCTCCTCCTCCTGCTGACCCTGGGCTGTAACAACGTTAGTTTTTGCCTGGAAGTGCTAGCTGCACAGAGAAAAACACCAGCCAATGTGTTAGTGGGGTTCAGCACCGCCTGCTGTTCCCCCACTGTGTAGCCGGCAAAGTGTCCTGCAAACGCAACGCAGACACAAAGCTGACTCCAGTGCAGGCTTCGGCCTACACTCTGCTCCCCCTGCTTACCCTTTGCTCCAACACCGCTAGTTGGGGCTGTAGGAAGACAATGTTTGATAGGCAAAGCATCCGGGTTCCAGCACCGCCAGCTGGTTCTCGGCAGTGTTTTTGTCACAGGTACTCCCTCGTGCCAAACCTGGTTTCAGCACCGTCAGCTGTTTCCGGGTTGTGTCAAACTCGCTGAGACGCCTATGCTTGCCCCGTCGTGTTGCAGTCGGGTTAGCCAACTCCAGGGTGCCTCAGTTTAGGAGCTTCCTATGTGGGCTGCGTGAACTGGTAGTCAAGGCTGGTTCTGTAGTGCCAGTAGGCCCAGCTCCCCCTGTAGGACTGTTGGGGTTCGGTAACTGCGGCTGCCTCGCGGCCTAGCTGTTCTCTCCTCTCCTGTGGGCCTTCGGGTCCACCACCTGGTTCCAGCACCGTTAGCTGGTTCCGGGCCGAGCCTTTGGCTTAGGTGCCTCCTCCTGGGTATCCGAGTTCCGCCAACGCCAGGCGGTCCTTGGTAGTGCTTTTAAGCGCGGGCACCTACAGCTTAGTAACCGGGTTCCAGCACCATCAGCTGGTCCTCGGTCGTGCCATTGGCTCTTGCACACTGGGGCAACGCATCTGGGTTCCAGCACCGCCAGCTGGTTCTCGGCAGTGTTCTTGTCACAGGTACTCCCTCGTGCCAAGCCTGGTTTCAGCACCGTCAGCTGTTTCCAGGTTGTGTCAAGTTCACTGAGACGCCTATGCTTGCCCCGTCGTGGTGCGGTCGGGTTAGCCAACTCCAGGGTGCCTCCAGTTTAGGAGCTTCCTATGTGGGCTGCGTGAACTGGTAGTCAAGGCTGGTTCTGTAGTGCCAGTAGGCCCAGCTCCCCCTGTAGGACTGTTGGGGTTCGGTAACTGCGGCTGCCTCGCGGCCTAGCTGTTCTCTCCTCTCCTGTGGGCCTTGGGGTCCACCACCTGGTTCCAGCACCGTCAGCTGGTTCCGGGCCGAGCCTTTGGCTTAGGTGCCTCCTCCAGGGTATCCGAGTTCCGCCAACGCCAGGCGGTCCTTGGTAGTGCTTTTAAGCGCGGGCACCTACAGCTTAGTAACCGGGTTCCAGCACCGCCAGCTGGTCCTCGGTGCCATTGGCTCTTGCACACTGGGGCAACGCATCTGGGTTCCAGCACCGCGAGCTGGTTCTCGGCAGTGTTCTTGTCACAGGTACTCCCTCGTGCCAAGCCTGGTTTCAGCACCGTCAGCTGTTTCCGGGTTGTGTCAAGTTCACTGAGACGCCTATGCTTGCCCCGTCGTGGTGCGGTCGGGTTAGCCAACTCCAGGGTGCCTCCAGTTTAGGAGCTTCCTATGTGGGCTGCGTGAACTGGTAGTCAAGGCTGGTTCTGTAGTGCCAGTAGGCCCAGCTCCCCCTGTAGGACTGTTGGGGTTCGGTAACTGCGGCTGCCTCGCGGCCTAGCTGTTCTCTCCTCTCCTGTGGGCCTTCGGGTCCACCACCTGGTTCCAGCACCGTCAGCTGGTTCCGGGCCGAGCCTTTGGCTTAGGTGCCTCCTCCTGGGTATCCGAGTTCCGCCAATGCCAGGCGGTCCTTGGTAGTGCTTTTAAGCGCGGGCACCTACAGCTTAGTAACCGGGTTCCAGCACCGTCAGCTGGTCCTCGGTGCTATTGGCTCTTGCACACTGGGGCAACGCATCCGGGTTCCAGCACCGCCAGCTGGTTCTCGGCAGTGTTCTTGTCACAGGTACTCCCTCGTGCCAAGCCTGGTTTCAGCACCGTCAGCTGTTTCCGGGTTGTGTCAAGTTCACTGAGACGCCTATGCTTGCCCCATCGTGGTGCGGTCGGGTTAGCCAACTCCAGGGTGCCTCCAGTTTAGGAGCTTCCTATGTGGGCTGCGTGAACTGGTAGTCAAGGCTGGTTCTGTAGTGCCAGTAGGCCCAGCTTCCCCTGTAGGACTGTTGGGGTTCGGTAATTGCGGCTGCCTCGCGGCCTTGCTGTTCTCTCCTCTCCTGTGGGCCTTCAGGTCCACCACCTGGTTCCAGCACCGTCAGCTGGTTCTCGGCAGTATCTTTTGCTCTTGTACCTTCTGCTCCCCATCCTGGTTCCAGTTCCGTCAGCTGGTTCCGGGCAGAGCCTTTGGCTTAGGTGCCTCCTTCTGGGTATCCAAGTTCCACCAACGTCAGGTGGTCCTTGGTAGTGCTTTCAGGCATGGGTACCTCCTGCTTAGTAACCGGGTTCCAGTAACGTCAGCTGGTCCTCGGTAGTTCCATTGGCTCTTGGACCTTCGGCTACCCATCCGGGTTCCAGTACCGTCAGCTGGTTCTCGGCAGTGTCTTTTGCTCTTGTACCTTCTGCTCCCCATCCTGGTTCCAGTACCGTCAGCTGGTTCCGGGCAGAGCCTTTGGCTTAGGTGCCTCCTTCTGGGTATCCGAGTTCCGCCAACATCAGGCGGTCCTTGGTAGTGCTTTTTAGCACGGGTACCTCCTGCTTAGTAACCGGGTTCCAGTAACGTCAGCTGGTCCTCGGTAGTTCCATAGGCTCTTGAACCTTCGGGTAGCCATCCGAGTTCCAGTTCCATCAGCTGGTTCTTGGCATTTTCTCAGCCTTCTTGTACCTTCTGCTACATTTCCAAGTTGAAGACCCTAAAGTCGACGACCCGGAAGACCACCCCGATGACGACGACGACGACCCAGAAGACCACCCCGATGACGACGACGACGGCGGAGACGACGACGGCGGAGACGACGACGGCTGAGACGACGACGGCGGAGATGACGACACTGGAGACGACGACCCTGGAGACGACGACATGGAAGACCGAGAAGCAGAAGAACAAGAGGCTGCAGAACAAAGAGCAGAAGAACATTAAGCATAACACTTAATATCAGAGCAAAAGATATTATCTAAATTATATGCAGAAGAAGACTAAGCAGTGTATGGGGGTGAGTCCGTTCCTCCTCGTGGTGCCCCTGGATAAAGCCTGATGCTGCAGGCCAAACTGAACGCTGACAAATGTAACTTTTGTGACTGGCAGAACAGAAGGTGTAATCTTCCAACTTTTATAGATAACAACTACGGGAATGCCTGTCACAAATGAGAATATGATGAAGAAGTAGAATAGGAAGAATAATAACAGTGGAATAAAAAGAATATGTAGAATAGGAAGAATAATAATAGTTGAATAAAATGAATATGAAGAATGTAATCAAAAAAAAAAAAAAAGGTAAAGGATGAAGAAGAAGATGAATAAGGTGAAGAAGAAGTTGATGTCAAAGATGCTGATGATGATGAAGATGAAAGTGTGGGAAAAGAAAAAAAAAAGAAAAAAAAGAAGGGGAAGGGCGTGGAATAGTGAAACATAAATATCTGACAAAATAAAAAAAAAAAATTTACATAGTCAATATCTTTGTCACTCCGAACGTCTTAAAAAAAAAAACAAAACATGCTATTCTATTTGATTGGGATAAACCTCTATGACTTTAATGTCTCCGCCACCTCCCCAAATACATCCGGCATTATTCTTAGTTGTTTTCCTTCATGTAGAATGAACCTACAAGGCAACAAAGGGTTTATTTTAATTCCGATATTTTGGTCCCATTGACTTGCATTGGGATCGGGTATCGGTATCGGCGATATCCGATATTTTTTGAATATCGGCCGATCCTATCCGATACCGATACTTTCCAATATCGGAAGGTATCGCTCAACACTATTGGTGACCCTTAATGTAGGGTTTTCTTTGACTCTCAGCATTTCTCTTTGTCATATGATCTAACCGTGACTATCTTTTTAAGCGTGCATAAAAGATCAGTCAACCACATTGTGCATTTCTAAAAGGGACACCACTTTAGTGATTCCAGACACAATGTAGAGTATCTCTGCTGTCTCAATAGTGAATGGTTCCGAAGGGGGTTTCATCTCATTCATGTCTTTGAGAGATTTAGATGGAAACTCCAATGGAAGTGCTCAGCATAGTGCATAGGATAAATGTGATGCAAAATTATAAGTAAAATGTTCTCCATAAAAGCTTCAACTTAATCCACAAAAAAATAGAAAAGTCCCCATATGGGTCCGTCATCTGTCAATGGAAATAGGGGCTGCCATTTTACTATACTGATAGCACAAATGTTCTGAATAAGTGATATGGCTCCCCCAAAATAGAAATCCAGCAAAATCTGTTCTAAATCCAAATGTCCCCTCCCTTCTGAGCCCCACAGTGTGCTTAAACCACATGTTTGGCATTTCTGGAACATAAGAAATAATTGAAGAATTACTTGTCTCCAGAAGCACGAGTTGGGCACAATGTAGGTGCACTACAATATACTTGGCAATACAATGTACAGACACTGTAATGTACGGGCACTATAAGGTATGGGCACCGCAATGCCAGATTTGCTATTTTCACTCAGCAAGATCCAACTCTGCTTGCTTATGAAAAAAACATGTAGTCAAATATTCACTACACCTGTAGATTAATTCACAGAGGGTTTTAGTTTCCAAAATGGGGAAAACTTAGGGGGAATTCTACTCTTCTGGCACTTAGGTGCTCTGTATATGGATATGCAAACTATTGAAAATTTGTTTTCCAAGAGTCAAAAAGCGGTTCGTACCTGCCAAGTCTGTCCATGTGGCTAAACAGTACTGTACAGACACATACAGGTCCTTCTCAAAAAATTAGCATATAGTGTTAAATTTCATTATTTACCATAATGTAATGATTACAATTAAACTTTCATATATTATAGATTCATTATCCACCAACTGAAATTTGTCAGGTCTTTTATTGTTTTAATACTGATGATTTTGGCATACAACTCCTGATAACCCAAAAAACCTGTCTCAATAAATTAGCATATCAAGAAAAGGTTCTCTAAACGACCTATTACCCTAATCTTCTGAATCAACTAATTAACTCTAAACACATGCAAAAGATACCTGAGGCTTTTATAAACTCCCTGCCTGGTTCATTACTCAAAACCCCCATCATGGGTAAGACTAGCGACCTGACAGATGTCAAGAAGGCCATCATTGACACCCTCAAGCAAGAGGGTAAGACCCAGAAAGAAATTTCTCAACAAATAGGCTGTTCCCAGAGTGCTGTATCAAGGCATCTCAATGGTAAGTCTGTTGGAAGGAAACAATGTGGCAGAAAACGCTGTACAACGAGAAGAGGAGACCGGACCCTGAGGAAGATTGTGGAGAAGGACCGATTCCAGACCTTGGGGAACCTGAGGAAGCAGTGGACTGAGTCTGGTGTGGAAACATCCAGAGCCACCGTGCACAGGCGTGTGCAGGAAATGGGCTACAGGTGCCGCATTCCCCAGGTAAAGCCACTTTTGAACCATAAACAGCGGCAGAGGCGCCTGACCTGGGCTACAGAGAAGCAGCACTGGACTGTTGCTAAGTGGTCCCAAGTACTTTTTTCTGATGAAAGCAAATTTTGCATGTCATTTGGAAATCAAGGTGCCAGAGTCTGGAGGAAGACTGGGGAGAAGGAAATGCCAAAATGCCTGAAGTCCAGTGTCAAGTACCCACAGTCAGTGATGGTGTGGGGTGCCATGTCAGCTGCTGGTGTTGGTCCACTGTGTTTCATCAAGGGCAGGGTCAATGCAGCTAGCTATCAGGAGATTTTGGAGCACTTCATGCTTCAATCAGCTGAAATGCTTTATGGAGATGAAGATTTCATTTTTCAGCACGACCTGGCACCTGCTCACAGTGCCAAAACCACTGGTAAATGGTTTACTGACCATGGTATTACTGTGCTCAATTGGCCTGCCAACTCTCCTGACCTGAACCCCATAGAGAATCTGTGGGATATTGTGAAGAGAAAGTTGAGAGACGCAAGACCCAACACTCTGGATGAGCTTAAGGCCGCTATTGAAGCATCCTGGGCCTCCATAACATCTCAGCAGTGTCACAGGCTGATTGCCTCCATGCCACGCCGCATTGAAGCAGTCATTTCTGCCAAAGGATTCCCGACCAAGTATTGAGTGCATAACTGAACATTATTATTTGATGGTTTTTTTGTTTGTTATTAAAAAACACTTTTATTTGATTGGATGGGTGAAATATGCTAATTTATTGAGAAAGGTTTTTTGGGTTATCAGGAGTTGTATGCCAAAATCATCAGTATTAAAACAATAAAAGACCTGACAAATTTCAGTTGGTGGATAATGAATCTATAATATATGAAAGTTTAATTGTAATCATTACATTATGGTAAATAATGAAATTTAACACTATATGCTAATTTTTTGAGAAGGACCTGTATGTAGAATTGTCACATTCATCAGAAAGTGTGAGACAAATTTTGGCACCATTATTACCCATTTTTGGAGCTAAAACAAAATTTTAGTTGTAAAACTGTAGTTATTTTTTCTGAAAAGCCCAATGGTATAAAACTCTTACACATCTGTGGTGTCAATATCATCACTGCAACCTGACATGCATTCAATGAGAGCTGCAGTTTGTAAAATACGGTCATTGTTTGGAAATTCTGCTGTTCTGGCACCTCAGCGGCTCTACCAAAGTGACACAGCACCCACAATCTATAAATCTGCAAAACCTGCACTATCATTTGGAACTCCTTCCCTTGTGAGCATTCCACCATGCCTGAAAAGTAATTCCCAATTATATATAGGGTATTGGCGCACTGAGGAAAAACCTCACAACAAATTATAAGATCCTCTTTATCCTAATAGCCATTCTAAAAATTAGAACACTTCACCTCTAGATGAATTCACTGAGAGGTGTAGTTTTTTAAAGTGGTGTCACTTATGGGGATTCTGCTTTTCTTGCATATCAGGGGCTCTGCCTGTTAGGTGTCGAGTTCCCACCGCTGCACAGGGGGAATCTCAAACCATGTCCTCTGCGGTCTCTCATTTTTCCCCAGCCACAGAGGAGCCAGGGTCTTTCCCAGGCTGATGCTGTGCATCTGGTTACCACTGTCATTCCTGGTTCTGCTATTATAACCAATAGTTGTGAGCGGCGAGCAGATGCTCTTGGGACTAAGTCCTGCTTTTTGTCAATTGAACATTGCCATGTGACAACCTCTCATTTGAGGTCAGGGGTCACATGCTCAGGTCCTGAAGTTGCCCTGATTGGACCACTGGGAAGGTCCCGGAAGAATGCTGCTATAAAAGGTTTGCATGGCTGAATGAGCTTGTATGATTGTGTCTGGTAAATGCTCCTTAATGTTCCCCTTCCCTCTGCTTGTTGATTTGGCCTTAAAGTGAGTGGAGCTAGCATACAGTGCCAGTCAGTGGCTAAGCCTCCACCACACACTAGGTCAGCGTCAGTAGCGGCGTATGCAAGCGTGACGCTGCGCGCACTCTGTGCACTATTGCCTCCCGTTAGCGGTTTGCAGTCATGTCCACATTAATAATCTGAGCACAATACCTTTGTCAGAGTAGGGTGGGAATTCCAGCTTGAACCCAGCATCTGTCTCCGGGCATCCTCAAGCGTGGGCTCAAAAGCCAGAGTGACAGAGCGGGTTCAACCACCAGTGTAGTGGGGGCGAGCATTAGGGATCCCACTAGATCCTACTCTGCTGCACTCTGTGTCAGCTAACAGGGTACAGCGTTTTATTGTGCTCTGCAGCAACTCTGTGAAGCAACAGAGTTCTCATCTGTTCACTCCAGGTGACGTTAACCCGTGTGTACTTTGGTGTTATACCGCCATAGAGTGCCGTTGTTACTCAGCAGCAGGTACCATCACTGCACGGTAGACTCCAGGCTGCAAACGTGCCTTATTTCCACATTTATATTTATTTGGTGCATTCCGCCAGTCCTATCACTGCCCATATGACATGGCACCCTCAAACCGTTCCAGCAAATTTGCACCCCAATGCAGCACTCCTCTAAGCTTTGCACTGTGCCTCAGAAGTAGTTTTCAACCACATATGGGATATTAACGTACACAGGAGAAATTGGGTAATTAAATTATATTGTTTGTTTTCTCCTATGACAGTACAAAATGACTATTTCCCTTCCGAGCTCTGTCTTGTGCCAAAACATTTGGGGCATCATCATACAAAGGAGAAATTGCTGAACAAATTGTGTATTCCAATTACTCTTGCTTCTCTTATGAAAAAAAAAGATTGGTTGCTAAAGCAATATTTTTGCAGGAAAAAATGCACTTTCATGTCCCAATGTTATAAAGTTCTGTGAAGCATCTATGGGACCTAGATGCTCAAAATGCCCATGCATGTATTTTTGGAGGGGTGTAGTTTCCCAAAAATGTTAATTTGTGTGGGGTTTCTGCTGTTTTGGCATATGCGTAGTGATGAGCAAATTTATTCCAAAAAATTATCAACAAACATAAACTCAGCACTAGGGTTGAGCGAAACGGGTCGGCCATTTTCAGAAGTCGCCGACTTTTGGCAAAGTCGGGTTTCATGAAACCCGACCAGACCCCTGTGTGGGGTCGGCCCTTTTGGTCGGCGATCTTCTGAATCTGGTATCGGAATCCCGATACCGAGTTCCGATATGTTTGCAAGTTTCCGATAGTTTCCTCTCCTTCAGACCCTGGGAACCATTAGAAACCCATTGCACTGCATTGGGTTTCGTGTTTCGGCCGACCCGGACCCTGACTTTTCTATAGGATTGGCCGATTTCACTCGACCTGACTTTTGAGAAAGTCGGGTTTCGTGAAACCCTACCCGATCCTATAAAAGTAAAAGTCGCTCAACCCTACTCAGCACTAATATGGCACTTTCGGATTCGTGATCAGAAACACAAGCAAAATTGTATAAAATTGGGAAAAATCGGTAACATTTGGTTAAAAGTGCGGGAAAATAATTGCATTGCCACTAAAGTATTTTCAGCACTTTGGCTATGATAATGGTGGGGCACGTGTTTGATGAGGGGAGGGGGTTTGCAGAACTCAGTGATGCTGCACTCTTGTAAACAGTATTTTTTTCTAACTTTAGGTGTGCATATTGTGGCTAGCCAATTAGGGCACAGGAAACATCGACAATTTCCTGACACAACGGCTTGTTTCATTGGCTGCTGAAATGACACCTCTCTCTATGTAAAGAACGGACATTTTGTTTTCGCACCATTTTGAAACTGATGCTGGCAGTGGTAGCAGCTAGCTTTAAGGTAGTTTGCTAGGCAGTTGCTTAGTACTGTAGTCAGATAGTTTAGCTAGCTAGTTTTCAGTGTGGCTGTGAAATTGACCTTCCAACATTTTTTTTGCCATTACCAAGGTCCACAGACAAAGACAGCAAGGCAGATTTCATAAAGTGTTGTGCACTGCTTCTAATGTGCTCCATGCACGAGTAGACCATTCTAAATCTTATTTTTTCACTAGCTAAATGTGAAACAGCATGCCATATCCCACTTTGCTATTTAGCAGTGTGGTGACATTGTTTTGTGATTTAAGCTGTTGGCATGAATACATTTTTTTTGAGTAGTTGTAACTTGCTACCGTAATTCACCATGCCATTTCTCACCTTGTTATTTAGTGATGGTGAAATTCCACAGTGTGCATAGCTCATGCACATTAAAAAAAATTAACTTTTTTTTCTGTTGCTAAATGTGATATAGGCCACCGTATCCCACGTTATAACTTTGTCGCAGTGATATAAAGCTGTCTGCAGACCTCACACACATAAGAAAATCTGTTGGTAAACGTGATACAGCCCTCCGTATTCCACATTGTAATTTTGCAGCGGTGATATGAAGCTGTCTGCAGACCTCATGCACATTATTATTATTTTTTTCTGATGGTAAATGTGATACTTCCCGCCATATTCCATGTTGTAATTTTGAGGTGGTGATATGAAGTCATCATTATGCCCCTTTTCCTAATCAGTTCATTTAACGACACGTCGGCCATATTTCTCTGGCAAACCTGCACCTTACCAGCAGCAACTGTAGTTAAGAGGGCATTCCAACACAACGGACAATCTTCTAGATTATAAAGGCCTCATCCACACTATTTTTTAATGTCACTAACGTGATACGCAAGAGGAGATCTCACTTTAATATTGTTTGGAGCATCTAGTCAATGTTATACAGACCTCATCCACAGGCCCCCAAAAATTTGTTGGCTACTAGCGTCATACAGTTGGGGAGATCTCATTTTAAAATTGTTTGTAGCAAATCTTCTTTATCATCCAGCCCTCATCCACACAAACAATTCTTTCTTCTGTAACTAATGTCATACAGTAGAGGACATCTCACTTTGAAATTGTTTGGAGAATCTAGTCTGTTTTATACAGGCCTCATCCACAGGCCAAAAATATTTCTTCTGTTACTAACATCATACAGTAGGGACATCTCACTTTGAAATGGTTTGGAGCATCTAGTCTGTTTTATACAGGCCTCATCCACAGGCCAAAAAATATTTCTTCTGTTACTAACATCATACAGTAGGGACATCTCACTTTGAAATGGTTTGGAGCATCTAGTCAATGTTATATAGGCCTCATCGACAGGCCCCAAAATATTTTTCTGTTACCAACATAATGCAGTAGGGGAGATTTTCACTTTGAATTTGTTTGTATTATCTAGTCAATATTACAGGCCTCATCCACAGGCCCAACAAAATGTTTTCGGTTACTAGCGTTATACAGTAGAGGACATAACAGTTAGACATTTTTTGGAACATAACTACTTTGTCATACAGGCCTCATCCACACTGAAACAATTCTTTCTTCTGTTAGTAATGTGATTAATCACGCCATGTTTCACCTCATTTTTTGCGGCTAAAATTCAATTGTATGCAGAGGTGGTGCAGAGTAAAAAATCTAATTTTTAGTTGGCAATAGTGTGCTCCTAGCACACTATCTGAGCAACATGAATGGTAAAAAGTGAGGTCATGATGGAAGGGGGATTATGATTAGTATTTGAGATGTTTGTGGGGTAGGTGTTAATGTTTTTGAAAGAACTGGTTAACCAACAACGTGACCTCCTATCCAAAGACAACTGACAACTTCTGTTATAGGATGTAGTTTTTTGTGTGTTGCATTGTTCTCACATAATTGCAGTCTGTGGTATCTTCAGTGGGGATTCTATGCCTGCTGTTGCTGCTGATGGAGATGTTAACACTAATTTTTGGAAATGTGAACAGTCCTGCTTGGGTGTCCATCTGCTGAGTTGGGTGTAGTGGAAGACCTGTTGATCTCCATTATACTATTTCTTTTTTGTAATCAAGTACATTTTAATTAAATTTATAAATATAAAAAATGACACTCCCAACCAAGATGTTTAAAACTCCCCTCCCCTATACTCTGAAATGCCCCCCCCCCCCAACGCTTGTTATTCAGAATACCATATCATAGAAATATGACCATACAAAACAGAATAAGTCAGGCTGGTCAAGACCAGTCAAGTAGAAAGGCACACAGCTAATTGGCATTTGAAAACCTAATGTGTAGTGTAATTCCATAGCAACTAATACACATCTAAGAAGATCATATCGAGGCTGATCGCTGGAGTTTTATCGACCTCTCCAGCCACTACCTCTAGGAGAAGCCTATCGGGCTTACACTCTGTCCCTATGTTGGCGACTCCTACGGCACGTATTCTTTACTCAGGATCTTTGGGTTCTATACCCGGAATAACATTTACCTTCGTTAGCTGTTGTGAATTCTGTGGCAGAGCTCCCTCCTGTGGTCACAAGTGGTACTTCGGCTGGTTCTCTCTGTGAGCTTCCGTTGGTGGAGGAAAGTGGTACTGCGGCTTCTGAGTTTCCTTCCTCAGGTGATGTGGTGAAGTCGTTAGGTGCTGCTCTATTTAACTCCACCTAGTGCTTTGATCCTGGCCTCCAGTCTATGTTCTAGTATTGGACCTGTTTCCTCCTGGATCGTTCCTGTGGCCTGCTGCTCTGCATAGCTAAGTTCCTCTTTGCTATTTGTTTGCTGTTTTTTTCTGTCCAGCTTGTCAATTTGTTTTTTTCTGCTTGCTGGAAGCTCTGGGACGCAGAGGGCGTACCTCCGTGCCGTTAGTTCGGTACGGAGGGTCTTTTTGCCCCCTTTGCGTGGTTTTTGTAGGGTTTTGTGTTGACCGCAAAGTTACCTTTCCTATCCTCGCTCTCACTTTGCTAAATCTATTTCATCTCTACGTTTGTCTTTTCATCTTAACTCACAGTCATTATTTGTGGGGGCTGCCTTTTCCTTTGGGGTATTTCTCTGAGGCAAGGTAGGCTTATTTTCTATCTTCAGGCTAGCTAGTTTCTCAGGCCGTGCCGAGTTGCATAGGGAGCGCTAGGCGCAATCCACGGCTGCCTTTAGTGTGGTTTGAGAGGATTAGGGATTGCGGTCAACAGAGTTCCCACGTCTCAGAGCTCGTTCTTGTTTTTTGGGTTATTGCCAGGTCACTGTATGTGCGCTGACCTCTATGTCCATTGTGGTACTGAATTACCTTTCATAACAGTTAGCGTCAACCATCGTCTCCCACAGGGACCAGAATAGGGGCAAGTCTCTTACCAACATATGGAATGGTCTTCACCACTCCTACCACATGTTTGATTTCTCCACACGGTGTAGAAAAAATAACCTCTGCAGTTGGGTACTCTCGGAGTTCCCCATGGATACATACAACCAACACTTTATGCTCATTGGGGTTGTCCCCGGCAACAAGGGAAACATGAACCAGAGTCACTAAGCTTTCTGAGTCCAAGAGAGCCTCTATCTCTTACCCATTGAGCCCACACATATGTATTAAACCCCAGTTTGGCAAGAATCTCACCTATCAGCTTTTCTTCGTCCAGGGCATCATCCCGACTGAGCTCTAGGTAGGCCTTCTGGGCATCTCCTGTCAGGAAGCGGGCCACCACTTCAGCCCACTGGGTCATCAGCAAGCTCTCCCGCTTTACTGTGTGCACGAAGATGGTGAGGAAGGCCTCCATGTCATCCTCAGGACCCATGTTCCTCAGTGCTGACCAAACTTTACACCAAGCCTCTGAACGGATTGAGGTTGCTGGTGGGGCTGCCTCTCGCATAGCCATGATCTGCTGCATCAAAGGGTTATCTGTCTACTGCTGTTGCTGAATATGTAGCTCCTACTGCTGCCACTGACACTGCAGCTGCTGCTCATGTTGCCGCTGCTGAGCGAGGAACGACTACTTCAAAAGCTCCTCCATCTTGTCAGCAGGCTTGAGCTGTAGCATTGCCGGCTTGATTACTGACATTCAGCATGTTTTTGGGTATGCCTCAGTTCACACTGCCCATCTTCTCCAACCATATGTAGTGCAGCGGGGTTGGTGCAGTGTGACAGACAGGCAGGGACCACAGGAAAGTCCAGAGCAAAAAAGTGTTTAATGTCCAAACTCACACATTGCACAGCATGTGTTATCCTCCAGATCGCAGCCGGGAAACAAGACAGTCCGTGACTGGTTGCCGTGGGCGACTGCATCGCCATGTACGCTGAGCACTGAGGGTGCCAGGCCTTTTAGTTCCACTTGACACTATGTTGCCTCACACAGGTTGAGCTCTGCAGAGCCTTCTGCTCTGCCTGTTTGCAAGACCAAAATTGACACCCCCAACCCTCTGCTGCAGGAGATTTTACCAAAAGAACCTGTGGCCGTTGGCTGCATGGAAAACCCAGGGCTCGGGAAGGAAATGGACCACCCCACTACCATCCTGTAGTCTATTTAAAAAATAAAAGCCCAGAGCAGGTTTTCTTTAATCTGCCCTGGACAAATAGCTTGTATGATAGAATTAGGCAGTGTATGGTAATACTGTAACTAAGCTACAACATGGATGCATTTTTTAGGCCAAAGAAGCTAAATAAAATAAAAAAGATATAGTAAAACAAAAGTTATCAATGCAAAAACAATGTACAGAATGTTGGCATTTCCTACAATCGTTTGTGACCTTAAGTTTACACTAAGCACCTTTGAATATCTGCCCTATTTGATGCAAGTTTAAGACACAACTCTGAAGTGATTGTCGGTCTCATTTTCTCTAGTTTTCAAATTCTGTTTTGTCAATTAGTCCAAGATCTTTAAACACTTCACAAATCTATTGCTATTTAACTGTTGGTCACTAGTCAGATATATAGATTATTTTGATAATAATATGTTGCTCTATTCAATGACCTTTAGAAATCAATATTTACTCATTTCTCAAACAAACCAGTGATATTGAATATGATTTTCAAATGCAGCAGAAATTAGTGCTTGTAAATTCATGCTTTTCATTGATATTCAACGTATTTCAGCTTACTGAATAACAATTGTAATACAACAGAGTAACTTTAAAAACTCTATATAATTATAGTAAATCAATGTAAGCACTTGGACTAATTCATACTTGTTAGGACTTACATATTTCAAATATATCAATTCAGCTTGTGAAAGTTGTTCGCTATCAGTTTTCTTTACTTTCTAAAATACTGTGGTGTATTGATGTATTGCATATTGTGAGAATTATTTTAGCCTTCATAACTAAAATAGACAGTACATTTTCTGGAGTGGCTGTGGGCTGCTATATTTAGGCTGGGGAGGCCCACTATCCAATAGCCCCCTCCCAGCTTGAGAATACCAGCCCCAGGCTGTCTGCTTTAGATTGCCTGGTTGTCAAATATGGTGGGAACAAACACAATTTTGAAAAAAATTATTTATTGAAATAAAAAAAATGGCATGGGAACCTTTCTACTTTTGATAACCAGACAAGATAAAGCTAACAGCTGGAGCCTGCAGCCCACAGCTATCAGCTTTATTGACTTTATTAACTAAGTGCCTTCTGTTCTGCCGCACAGAAGGCACTTAGAATGCAATTCATCAAGGTCCATGGCTGGTAGCTTCCCTTGAAATTGCTAATCAATGACATCCAAAATGGGGGAAAAGATACATGCTATGTTAGTACATTTAGGCCGTTGTGGTTTCTCACAGTTGCACAAGCAACATGCAATCGTGTTGGAAAATGACTACTGGAACACTTTGTAGAAATAGCTGTACCACCAATTCAATGTAACACCAAGCAGTTTGTGTAACTTGACTTGAGTCTAGATGGGTCTGGCTACCATACACTGACAGCCACACTATAGCATCAGCAATGATCACCATACCAATCTGTGACTATCATTGTAATCAAGACAAGATAAGTGGGACTTATATTTGAAGAGGCTATATCACCATTTTTTCTATTACATCTAGCTATATGCACCATGATAGCCTTTGAGAGAAGTGGTGTGAAGTCAATGGAAAGCATTAACAAGGCACCTTCAGTGTGGCAGAACATTAAACAGACAACAAATAATAATCTCATTGATAGCTTGCTAAGGTGTGCAAATGTGCGTACTTCTGTGCATGTTGCTCATACTTAATACTGTATACAGTGCCTTGCGAAAGTATTCGGCCCCCTTGAACTTTTCAACCTTTTCCCACATATCATGCTTCAAACATAAAAATACCAAATGTAAATTTTTGGTGAAGAATCAACAACAAGTGGAACACAATTGTGAAGTTGAGCGAAGTGTAATTGTTGTTTTAAATTTTTGTGGAAATTCAAAAACTGACAAGTGGGGCATGCAATATTATTCGGCCCCTTTACTTTCAGTGCAGTAAACTCACTCCAGAAGTTCATTGTGGATCTCTGAATGATCCAGTGTTGTCCTAAATGCCTAATGATGATAAATATAATCCACCTGTGTGTAATCAAGTCTCTGTATAAATGTACCTGCGCTGTGATATTCTCAGGGTTCTGTTTGAAGCACAGAGAGTATCATGAAGACCAAGGAACACAACAGGCAGGTCTGTGATACTGATGTGGAGAAGTTTAAAGCCGGATTTGGATACAAAATGATTTCCAAAACTTTAAACATCCCAAGGAGCACTGTGCAAGCGATCATATTGAAATGGAAGGAGTATCATACCACTGCAAATCTACCAAGACCTGGCCGTCCCTCTAAACTTTCATCTCAAACAAGGAGAAGACTGATCAGAGATGCAGCCAAGAGGCCCATAATCACTCTGGATGAACTGCAGAGATCTATAGCTGATGTGGGACATTCAGTCATACACTGCACAAATCTGGCTTTTATGGAAGAGTGGCAAGAATAAAGTCGTTTTTCAAAGATATCCATAAACAGTGTGGTTTAAAGTTTGCAACTAGCCACCTGAGAGACACACCAAACATGTGGAAGAAGGTGCTCTGGTCAGATGAAATCAAAATCGAACTTTTTGGCAACAATGCCAAACGATATGTTTGGCGTAAAGGCAACACAGCCCATCACCCTGAACACACCATCCCCACTGTCAAACATGGTGGTGGCAGCATCATGGTTTAGGCCTGCTTTTCTTCAGCAGGGACAGGGAAGATGGTTAAAATTGATAGGAAGATGGATGGAGCCAAATACAGGAACATTCTTGAAGGAAACCTGTTTGAGTCTTCAAAAGACCTGAGACTGGGACCGAGATTTGTATTCCAACAAGACAATGATCCCAAAAATAAGGAAAATCTACAATGGAATGGTTCGCAAATAAACGTATTCAGTTGTTAGAATGGCCAAGTCAAAGTCCAGACCTCAATCCAATCGAGAATCTGTGGAAAGAGCTGAAAACTGCTGTTTACAAACGATCTCCATCAAACCTCACTGAGCTCGAGCTGTTTGCCAAGGAAGAATGGGCAAGAATTACTCTTGATGTGCAAAACTGAAAGAGACATACTCCAAGCGACTTGCAGCTGTAATCGCAACAAAAGGTGGCACAACAAAGTATTAAGTTAAAGGGGCCGAATACTATTGCATGCCCCAACTTTCAGTTATTGAACTTCCACAAAAATTTTAAATAACCAATAAATTTTGTTCATCTTCACAATTTAGTTCCACTTGTTGATTCTTCAGCAAAAATTTACATTTGGTATCTTTATGTTTGAAGCATGATATGTGGGAAAAGGCTGAAAAGTTCAAGGGGGGCGAATATTTTCGCAAGGCACTGTAAATCGAGATGTATTGAAAACCCATACAGTAGTTTCTTACCAGTAACAGAATTTCTCAGAGCCCATGACAGCACCATGGAGAGAGGGGATCCGCCCTTCAGGGCCAGGCAACCTACTGAATAAAAGGGCGGTACCTCTCCCCCACATCAGTTGGTGTACAGAGCATCAGAGGGCCTCCAAGTTAGTGACAACAAAAAATATGCTTTTGTTATATTTCTTAATAGAAACACACTGTGTCTATACATTAACAAACTGCAGACAAAGAAAACGTGCTCACTGCACACGTGATAGGAGGAATAAGCGGGTGCTGTCATTGGCTCTGAGAAATCTCCTTACCGGTAAGTAACTATGTGTTTCTCTATCCCTCATGACCACACCACGGAGAGAATTACAGATATTTGTAACTTAGTGAGGGACCACAGCCTGAACAACCCTTTTTCCGAAGGTTAAGTAAGACGAAGAGGCTAGGTCTAGGCGATAGTGCTTGAAAAAGGTAGTAGGTGATGACCAGTTGGTCGCCTTACAGATTTATTCTATTGATACCTCCGACCTTTCAGCCCATGAGGTCACCATAGCCCTTGTGGAATGAGCTTTCAGCCCCTCTGGAGCGACATTTTCACTGGATGAGTAGACCAAGGCTATCACATCTCTTATCCATCTCGCTATAGTACTCTTGGAAGCTTTGAGTCCTTTTCTAGACCCCTGAAAACATACAAAGAGAGATCCTTCCTTCTTAAAACTCAGACCTGACACACGCTGCAACTTAGCAAAGCGTGGGAGCACCGCTCTTGATCCTGACACTGCAGGTCCACACCACCTGAAGGGAGCCTCTAATAGCATACTTAGTGCATTACCCAAGAACTTACATTTCACCGCTGGGACTTTTCCCTTTCTGCACATTATCTTTTACCTGGAACAAGCGAGTATGTGACAAAGGCTCTGGTTGAGCCGAAACGTTGTTAATCGCATATGCTGTAATATTCTGTTACGCTCCCAGTGCACACTAATAAATTGGCACAACCTTTGCATAACTTATCTAGAGAGAGTGCGGTGAATTAGTTTATTTCATTACGGGGATCACCAGCTTGCCTGGCAGGCACACCTCAGTTAGTCCAGACCCACCAAAGGACTGTTGCTTCCCCTACACAGTAGCCGTCACCGGCTCTGCAAGTCCTTTGCCTCACCTCGTGCTCTTCAGGGATCCGGTCCTACTCCCAGGACCTCCCAACACAGAGGGTACTCAGGATCACAGCCTCATCAGATGCTATTCAGGGATCCGGCCCCCACTCTGGACCTCCCAACACCCAGGTCACTTAAGATCACCTCCTCACCAGGTGCTATGCAGGGATCCGGTCCCCCACTCTGGACCTCCCAACACCCAGGCCTTTCCTTTCACAGGACCTTCCAGCCAAGATCCATTCAGGTCTATACACAGGAATCACTACAGACCCATTGCAGAGCCCACTACAGACTCCATTGCAAGAGCGATGTAACCCACACCCTGGTCACATTATCAACCTGTAACCACTCCCATAGGTGGGAGGTGTGTGTGGCTAGTCCAACCCACCCAGCTCTGAGAACTAGACTTGCCAGCCTCCCTCTAAAACAACACAATTACTTGTAGGACTACAGGTCCCAGAACAACCTTACTTGAGGCTGACAGCACAGAGTATCTTCCTCTGCGACACACATACCGGCCATTCACAATAATGCCAGACTTTGTCTCATCACCATAGTTATGCCTGCAACTGCCATGCCTTCCTATGGCCTCAATATGCTTACATGCATATTCTGGGGAGACCATGCAGTGCCACCTACCTGTAACAGGGGTCACTGCATCACAGTACTTACTGTCAGGCCAAGTTCTAGTCCCTCCTGTAGAAACTCTAGGATCTCAGTAATTGGGACCCCATGCTGTACTCTAACTTGCAAAGTGGACAGGTTTTTCTCCAGGTTTTGCCATAGATTTCTGTGATGACTGTTTTACTGCTATTCATTAGCGTAGAGACTAATCTATCCAAAAACCCTCTTTCCTTCAACAGCCCCCCCTGAAATTCCATGCTGTTAAATGAAGATTCTCTGACTAAGGGTGGAACACCGGTCCCTGAGATAGAAGGTCCGGGTTTTCTGGAGGAACCCAAGGACCGGTGATCGATAGCATCCTCAGCCAGGATAACCAGGTTCTTTTTGGTCAGAAGGGAGTTATTAATATTAGCCTTGATCTGTCCTCCCTGACCTTCCGTAGTACTGCTGGTATAAGGATGGTTGGGGAAAAGGCGTATGCAAGACTCTGCGTCCAAGGGATCATAAAAGCGTCTAAGGCCTGAGGGTTCCCCCTGGGGTCTAGAGAACAAAAAGCTTCCACCTTCTTGTTGTTTATATTGGCAAACAGGTCTATGACTGGAGTCCCCCACATGTCCACTATCTGATAGAAAATGGACTGATTTAATACCCATTCACCCAGTCTCAATTGAGTGTGGCTCAGAAAGTCTGCCTTCTGATTTTCTACCCCCCGAATATGTAACGCGGAAAGGGATAGAATATTGTTCTCTGCCAAATTGAAGATTTTGGAAGTGGTGTCCATTAGGGCTCCTGATCTGTTTACCCCTTGATGGTTTAGGTAGGCTACCACCACCCGATTGTCCGAGAATACCTGAACATGATGACCCTGTAGAATGGGTAGGAAGACTGACAAGGCGTGACCCACTGACCAAAGTTCCTTTTGATTTGAGGATGCCTCAAGCTCTTGTCCTATACATACCCCCTGAGTGACTTTGTTGCCCAGGTGAGCTCCCCACCCCATGGGACTTGTGTCGGCGGTAACTATATGGGATATCCCTATGACCCAAGGGATTCCTTTTGACAGGTTGTTTTCCTTCTACCAAACTAGGGAATGAATAATGGTTGAATTTAGAGTCATGTGGCCCTCTAAGCGACCCTTTAGTGTAACTTGTTTTTTTAAAAGGTCCCACTGGAGATCCCGTGTGTGGAGTTGTGCCCATGGAACTGCTGGTAAACAGGCAGAAAGGGAACCCAGCAGCGACGTCGTTTTTCTCAATGTCATGGAGGGGTTTAACAACAGCTTTCATACTAGAGTCTTAATCTTTTTGTTTTTTTCTGAACTGGGAGGCAGCATTCCTGTTTTGCAGAGTCCAATATTAAAGGGACTCTGTCACCTGAATTTGGCGGGACTGGTTTTGGGTCATATGGGCGGAGTTTTCGGGTGTTTGATTCACCCTTTCCTTACCCGCTGGCTGCATGCTGGCTGCAATATTGGATTGAAGTTCATTCTCTGTCCTCCATAGTACACGCCTGCGCAAAGCAATCTTGCCTTGTGCAGGCGTGTACTATGGAGGACAGAGAATGAACTTCAATCCAATATTGCAGCCAGCATGCAGCCAGCGGGTAAGGAAAGGGTGAATCAAACACCCGAAAACTTCGTCCATATGACCCAAAACCAGTCCCGCCAAATTCAGGTGACAGGTTCCCTTTAAGCCCAAGAATTCCTGAACCTTGTTCAGCTCTAGCCTTGACTTCTGTAGGTTCAGAAGCCAGCCCAGATCTATTAGGGTATTCATTACTCTGTCCCGCTGCTGTCTGCAGTGTTGGGCCGAGTCACTTGCTATCAAAAAATCATCCAGGTATGGGACTATTAGAATGTCCTGCTCTCTCAGATGAGCCATCATTTCTGCTACTAGTTTGGTAAACAAGCGGGGTGCGACTGATATTCCAAAAGGAAGGGCTCTGTATAGGAATTCCCTTATTTCCCCTATCATGGACACCGCCAGTCTGAGGAAGTTTAGTGAGTCTTTGTGAATGGGGACGTGATAGTACTCATCGCTGAGATCCAAGACAGTCATAAAACAGTTCAGAAACAGAATTTTGATGGTCGACTTTATTGACACCATCTTGAATTTTTGATTCCTTACATAATGGCGTTGATCCAGGGAACTAATTTGATTGCCGTATGTGGAGTCGGGAAGGAATTTTTTTCCCCAATGTGGACCTTACTCTTTGCCACATGGTTATTTTTTGCCTTCCTCTGGATCAACATGTTAGGGCATGTTAGGTTAGGCTATGCGTTGAACTAGATGGACTTAAAGTCTTCCTTCAACCTTAATAATAACTATAACTATAACTATGTAACCATTTATTGTCCGGAAGGACCCATCTGGCTTTGGCACTAGAATTAGTGGGGAGTAAAATCCTTTCCCCCTTTCCTGAGAAAGGACTTCCTGAATGACAGCTTTGCCTATCAGTTTCAATACCTCGCATTCGTGGGCATCCTGTTCTTGGAGGGGGGACCTCAAGGGAGTCACCACATATTTTGAGGAGGAAGAGAAAGGAAGTCTATCTGAAGCCCCAAATTGATCAGGTTTAATATCTAGGCGCTAGTTGAGATTTTTTCCCAGGCCGGAAGGAAATTAGATAGTCTTCCCCCCCACCCTGGGGGACTGTCACTTGGAGGTATTGTTTTTATCTCGGAAGGAATTCCCAAAGAGGAAATCCCAGTCCCTCCTCTTCCCCTTGTCCCATCTGTTTTGCTCCCTCAGGGGTTTTCTACAAAAAAAATTTCAATTCTGAAGGGACCATTTCAGTGATGGTGGTGCCAAATTAGGGAAACCTTTGTTAGGGCTAGCGGAATGCACCAAATAATAAGATAGATTAAGGTGCATTCGCAGCCTGGGGTCCACCGTGCAGAGATGGAACCTGCTGCCAAGTAATGACGGACTATATGGTGGTACAATGTGAATACACACACGGGTTAACTTCACCCTGTGTGAAGGAAACGAACCCTGTTAAGTCACAGGGCCACGGTACCGCACACAAGAGCGCAAGCAAGGAGTCACCAAGCTCAGTCCCAAGACTTGGGATCCGAGTCCGACTAGACTACTTGCGCTCGACACCGCTCATGGGGTGTCAGCATAACCAAAGTAATAATAAAAGATGCACGAGAGTGCATGCAGTGCCGCACTGGCGGACACCACTAACCACCCAGGCTTGGGTCAGGAAAGCGCTGTGAAAAGCGCACGGCGCCGCACTGGCGGTCACAGCAATTAGACGCTGTATGGTGTGTAACGTGCTGGTAGCTAAGTCGGGTGCTAGGTAGCAATCACCCACCTTCCGCGAACAGACATTCAATAGGGAGGGGATTTTAATGAACGATTTTCACTCACAACACACACACGTTTACAAATGTACACTAGCGCATGGCCATGCGTTCATGCTCAGCTTATATAGCTGCAGCTCGTTCAGGACCTTCCAATAAAGGACAAATGGGAACCGCTGCAGCATCTGAGCATGTGACCCTCGATCTCTAATGGGAGATCTCACCCTGGGCATGCTCAGAAGAAAAAAAGCAAGACTTAGATCCCAAAAGCGTCTGCTCGCCGCTGCCCAGCACTGGCTTCAATGGCAGAAGCAGGCAAAGCAGCAGTAATCCTATGCACAGAGTGAGACTGAGCAAGACGCTGGGAACGACGTCTCCGCTGAGCAGAATCCACTGTGGCTGGAGAAGCATGGGAGACCGCAGCAGAGATGGTTCGAGATTCCCCCTGTGCAGAGGCGGGAACTCGACACCTAACATTACCCCCCTCCTAGGGCCCCCCTCCTTGAACCTCGCGACGCTCAAAGGCAGCAATGAGCTGTGGAGCTTGAATGTGTTCAGCAGGCTCCCAGGACCTCTCCTCTGGGCCATAACCCTTCCAATCCACCAAATAGAATTTTTTGCCACGTACCACCTTGCACCCCAAAATAGCGTTCACCTCGTAATCGTCCGTAGACGAACCCGATGTCCTGGCAGATGACTCGGAAAACCAGGACATGTATATGGGTTTCAAGAGGGACACATGATAGGTGTCGGTGATACCCAAGCGTGGAGGAAGGGCCAGACGGTAGACCACAGGGTTAACCTGTTCAAGGACCTTGAAGGGACCCAAGTAGCGAGGTGCAAACTTAGTGGACTCAACACGCAGCCTGATGTTACAGGTGGAGAGCCACACTAAATTGCCAGGAGCAAAGGTTGGAGCGGGGCGCCGATGAGCATCGGCAAAGGACCTCATTCTTTCCTTGGAGGCCCGAATGGCATCCTGAGTGCGGTCCCAAATGTCCCGTGCCTCCACAGCCCAGTCTGCCACCCTGGAATTGGCGGAAGACAAAGGCATGGGCACAGGGACGCGCGGATGCTGGCCATAATTTAGGAGGAATGGAGTCTGACCAGTGGAGTCGGCTACGGCGTTGTTAAGTGCAAACTCTGCCCATGGTAGCAAGGATGCCCAGTCATCCTGCCTGGCAAAGACAAAATGTCATAAATATGTGACCAAGGTCTGGTTGGCCCTCTCTACCAACCCATTCATCTCGGGATAATATGCCGAAGAGAGATTCAACTCAATACTGAGTAGACGACAAAGCTCTCTCCAGAATCAAGACGCAAACTGGGGACCCCGGTCACTAACAATTTTGTCTGGTATACCGTGTCTGGCAGTTACGAGACTTGGGTAAGCCCACTACAAAGTCCATCCCGACCATCTCCCAGGGCCTGTCTGCCACCGGCAGAGGGTAAAGCAAACCAGCTGGCCGTTGCCGAGGGGACTTGTTCTTGGCGCAAGAGACACACGCCCGAACATATTCCGCGACATCACGAGCCATATGCGGCCACCAGTATGTCCTCGCCAGTAACTCAGATGTCCTTTTGGAACCAAAATGTCCACCCACCCTGGACGAGTGTGCCCAAGAGAGAACCTCCGGTCGCAAACTGGATGGTACAAAAGTCTTGCCAGGAGGCACAGACTCTAGGGAAACCGGAGCCACAGTTCTCAAGCTCTCGGTGGGGACAATAAGCCAAGGCTCCTCTTCCTCCTCCACAGATGACACAACGGAGCGAGAGAGCGTCGGCCCGAATGTTCTTCTGCCCAGAAAGAAAATGGAGGGTGAAATGAAACCGGGAGAAGAACAAGGACCATCTGGCTTGGCGAGAATTTAACCGCTGGGCTGTCTGCAGGTACACCAAGTTCTTGTGGTCAGTGAACACTTGGAAGGGAAAGTGAGCTCCCTCCAAGAGGTGTCTCCACTCTGAAAAAGCTAACTTCATGGCTAGCAATTCCCTGTCCCTGATGGAATAATTCCTGTCTGCTGGTGTGAAGGTCTTGGATAAGAAGAAGCAAGGATACTTCCAACCTTGAGCATCCTTTTGGAAAAGGACTGCTCCAGCACCAATGGAAGAGGCATCCACCTCCATGACAAATGGCTTATCTACATCGGGGCGATGTAGGATGGGAGCGCTAGCAAAGTGTGACTTAATTGAGGGAAAGGCCTTTGAGACCTACTCTGACCACAACTTGGGATTTGCTCCCTTCTTGTTGAGGGCAACCAAGGGAGCTACCAAAGTTGAGAAGTGTGGGATGAACTGATGATAGTAGTTAATGAACCCCATAGAGCGCTGCACCGCTTTAAGTGAATGGGGTTCCTGCCAGTCCATCACAGCCTGTAGTTTGGCAGGATCCATAGCCAATCCCTGGGCGGAGATGATATAGCCCAGGAAAGGTAAGGACTCCTGCTCGAACATACACTTCTCCAACTTACCATAGAGGGAGTTTGCCCGTATGAGGTCAAAGACTTTGCAAACATCTCTCCGGTGGGAGTCAATATCTCGAGAGTAGATGAGAATATCATCCAGATAGACTACGACCGAGGTGGAGAGCATACCCCGGAAGATGTCGTTCACAAAGTCTTGGAAGACGGCTGGGGCATTACAGAGCCCGAAGGGCATCACCAGATATTCATAGAGCCCATCCCTGGTGTTAAAAGCCGTCTTCCATTCGTCCCCCTCACGGATGCGAATCAGGTTGTAAGCACCCCGCAGATCTAATTTAGTAAATACCCTTGCTCCCCGAAGCCTATCGAAGAGTTCAGATATCAAGGGCAAAGAATACTTATTCTTAACGGTGATGGCGTTAAGACCCCTGTAGTCTAAGCATGGACGCAATTCCCCATTCTTCTTCTGCACGAAGAGGAACCCTGCCCCAGCAGGTGACACTGACTTCCTAATGAATCCTGTTGCCAGATTTTCCTGGATGTACTGTGACATTGCCTCCATCTCCGGGAGAGATAACGGATAGACTCAACCCCAGGGAGGCTCAGCACCAGGCAAGAGATCAATAGGACAGTCATAGGGGCGATGGGGCAGAAGGGTCTTCACCACCTTTTTGGAGAACACGTCTGCATAAGACCAGTATTGCTTGGGGAGAGAGGAAAGATCTGCGGGTACCTCTGTAGTAGCAACCTGAACGCACTCCCTCTGACACCTACCCCCACAAGATTCACCCCATCCCAGAATTCTGCCTGAGGACCACTCGATATGAGGAGAGTGGTACCATAGCCAAGGTATTCCCAACAGGACCTCATCAATTCCCTCAGGAATGACGAGCAGAGATATAATCTCCTGATGGGAAGGCGACATGGACAGAGTAAAAGGGATGGTCTGGTGTGTTATCTGTGAGGGCAGTGCCGACCCATTCACCACTCGTACCGTTACTGGTTGAGCTATCATAACCAGGGGTATTGCATGACGTTGGGCGAAGGCTGAAGACATAAACTTGCCCTCCGCCCCAGAATCCATGCAGAGCTCTACCGAGTGGGAGGATGAGCCTATAATAATTGTCCCCTTAAAGGACAATTTGGAGGCAAACGTCGCCGTGTCTAGTGTACCTCACTACCACTAGACGCCGACATTTCCTCGACCGCTGGGGACATCTGGTGGCAAGATGTCCTGACTGCTGGCAAACATGACAGACCTTGAGTGCACAAGCGGTCCGGGACTTAGATCCCGCTTGTGACACTTCCATGGCCTCATGTGACTCAGGAACCAGGATCGGAGATTTCAGAGGTTTGGTGAATGTAGGAGCCAGCCGAAACCTCTGCCTACACTGGGCTCGTTCTAACCTCCGCTCTTTAAAACAGAGGTCCATACGAGTAGAGATAGTTGTTAACTCCTCCAGTGTGGCAGGAATCTCCCTAGTGGCCAGAGCGTCCTTCACGTGATCAGCCAGCCCCTTCCAAAATATGGGGATAAGGGCTTTATCCGACAACTCCAGCTCAGAAGCTAAAGTGCGGAAGTGGACGGCAAAATGGCTAACCAAGGACTCACCCTGAGTTAATGCCAGCATTTGGAGCGCAGAATCATGGGTGACTTGAGGTCCTAAAAAAACCTGTTTCAGAGTGCTCAGGAACAGCGGAGCACTCTGCACCACATGATCGCCACGCTCCCACAGCGGCGTAGCCCATTCCAACGCCCTGTCTGACAAGAGAGACACAATAAATCCCACCTTAGCCTGCTCTGTGGGAAAACGTGCAGCCAGGAGCTCGAGGTGAATAGAGCACTGACTCACGAATCCCCTACAAGATTTGCTATCTCCAGAAAATTTTTCTGGCAGCGGGAAGCAAGAAAATGTCGGAACAGGGGTGGCAGTGGACAAGGTTGCTGCAGCCACGCTAGCAGCATGTACAGCAACTGCGGTAACATCCACAGCTGAGGTTGAGCTCTCGAGAGCTGCCCACCTACCCTCCAGCTGCTGTGTATACCGCAAGGATTGCTGTATGTCCGTCATTACTAGCCAGACCCTGGCGCTAGTGTAATGTTAGGGCTAGCGGAACGCACCAAATAATAAGATAGATTAAGGTGCGTTCGCAGCCCGGGGTCCACCGTGCAGAGATGGAACCTGCTGCCAAGTAATGACGGACTATATGGCGGTACAATATGAATACACACACACGGGTTAACTTCACCCTGTGTGAAGGAAGCGAACCCTGTTAAGTCACAGGGCCGTGGTACCGCACACAAGAGCGCAAGCAAGGAGTCACCAAGCTCAGTCCCAAGACTTGGGATCCGAGTCCGACTAGACTACTTGCGCTCGACACCGCTAATGGGGTGTCAGCGTAACAAAAGTAATAATAAAAGATGCACGAGAATGCATGCGGTGCCGCACTGGCGGATGCCACTAACCACCCAGGCTGGGGTCTGGAAAGCGCTGTGAAAAGCGCATGGCGCCGCACTGGCGGTCACAGCAATTAGACGCTGTATGGTGTGTAACGTGCTGGTAGCTAAGTCGGGCAATCACCCACCTTCCGCGAACAGACATCCAATAGGGAGGGGATTTTAATGAATGACTTTCACTCACAACACACACACCTTTAGAAATGTACACTAGCGCATGGCCGTGCGGTCATGCGCAGCTTATATAGCTGCAGCACGTTCAGGACCTTCCAGTAAAGGACCAATGGGAACCACTGCAGCATCTGAGCATGTGACCCTTGATCTCTAATGGGAGATCTCACCCTGGGCATGCTTAGAAGGGAATAAGCAGGACTTAGATCCTAAAAGTGTCTGCTCGCCGCTGCCCAGCACTGGCTTCAATGGCAGAAGCAGGCACAGCAGCAGTAATCCTATGCACAGAGTGAGACTGAGCAAGATGCTGGGAACGACATCTCCACTGAACAGACTCCACTGCGGCTGGAGAAGAATGGGAGACCGCAGCAGAGATGGTTTGAGATTCCCCCTGTGCAGAGGAGGGAACTAACAACCTTTTTTCTTTCGCCTGCTTTTTGCAACATATCGTCCAGAGTCTCCCCAAACAAAAATTTACCTTCACATGGGATTGAGCAGTTTAAGTTTGCAAGTCACCCGGCCAACATTTGAGCCATAGCACCCTACAGGCTGCATTTGAAAGGGCTGCGGATTTAGATGTAAGCTTAGCTGAATCGGCCAATAAATCCACCAAAAAAGCCGCTGCGCCCCTTATCATAGGGATGGATTCCAGCACCTTATTCCTAGGTACTCCTTCCCGCAGCTGCTTTTCCAACTTATCCACCCATATCATTAGGGACCTAGAGGTACATGTAGCTGCTATGGCTGGTCTCAGAGTTCCCCCTGCTGATTCCCAAGCCCCTTTAAGAAAGGTGTTGGCTCTTTTGTCAAGGAGATCTTTTAATGTTCCCATGTACCGATGAGTTTTTCCTGTCCGGTTTCTCCCACTTTTTTTAATTAAGACTTGAATATTCTCATTTAGGGAGAATATGTGTTACAGAACCCCCAGCACCAAGAATATGTTATGCAGTATATATTATGTATAATAGGTTCCATGTGAAATGCATCAGTCCACAGGCTGCGCCCCTGGTCAGAGGGGACAAGATATTCTCCTTCTGACCTCCCCCACCTTTGTAATTCCCACAGTAAATATCAGCAGGCTCCGGCCCCCTGCGGCTATAGTAATGTATGTCTGGCCTGCTTTTTCTATTGGCCTGCCCTGTGTATCTGTGTTATATATTCTGTGTGCTGTGAATAAAGTGTGTTCTTTTAGACTGGAAAAACGTGGAGTAGCAGTCAGCTTTTCTATGCTCTCACGTAATCAAGGAATTCCAGCCACCGTCCTTCATTCAGAATCCAGCAAAAGCAGAGTGGACCTCCTGAAACATGGGGGGTGCTGAAAGAGGTACTACAGCACAGTAGACCCCGTTACAATATGTTTCGCCCCTTTTGGCCTAAACCCCCAAACATTATATCCTGGACTGTTTTGTCAGGACAAGAGTCCAGCACCCCATTGTAGATCTTACTGCTTTCACAAGTGTGTCTACCTCATCTAGGGGAAAACCGTGATGGCCCCCCTTTTCATCATCTGAGGAAGAGGGAGATAAGTCTGGTATCTCTGAGTCCCTGCCCCCGGAGCTGGAGGAATCGGACTGGGAATATATTAGTTTCCTTCCTGTTGACCTTATCCTCTTCTCTGAGGGACCTAAATGCACTCTCGACCTCTGACTCGATTGCAGATCTGATCTCAGAGGCTAAGTCTGGGGTTTCCTCACAGAGAACTTGTCCTATACAAGAGTTGCAAAGTTTCATATCCCAGGACTCTGGCAAGGGTTTTTCGCACATGGGGCAAGACCTGTGCTTTGCTTTTCCCAATCTTTTCCTTCTCTAATAAAAAGAGAGAGGGCCCCCAATTACACCAGTGAACTTTCACGAAGATCACTCACCAATCGGAAGCAACCGCAGGTACCGGATCTGGAGGAGGGGTAGGATCCTGCAAAGGGGGTTTCGGAGATGGCGACTGGTTCACCGCACTGGAATTTTTGCTGCGTTGTGTGGAATGGCTGCTGGATCGACCATTGTGGTTGTCTGCAGAAAAGCGCTTCCTCTGCATATCCATTTTTTGTCGCTGGTAGTGGCTCTGATGTTGCTGCTTTGGTTGTTGCTGGAGCTGCGGGCCTCTATCCTCCATGGTTATACACCAAGGACTGCATGTAGCAAAGAGCTTCACAACTTACCACTTTTTTAAACTTACGGCCAAATCATTTCCGGCCCCTCCTCCTCCTGCGGCCGCATCAATGGGGGAGCGTATTTACTCTTTCTTCTGCGCATGCGCGCGAACTCCAGAAGTGCCACTTTAGATCCGGGCCGGTGGCCATCTTGGTCTTCCAGGTCGCACACTGCGCATGCGCCAGCCCCGAAACTGGAAGTCCTTTATAATTTCCGGTGTGGTGGCCATCTTGCTACAACTCAGGGCACACGCTGTCCATGTGTGTGCCTGCCAGGACATGGAAACCCCTGCATCCTCTCCAGAGCGGTGGCCACGCTTCCCCCCACTCACCCTGCAGAACCCTCAGTCCCAGCGGTGGAGGCTTCGATTACTGCACCAGCCATGGCAGGGGTCTCACCGCTGCCAGAATCTGGACGGCGTCTTCTTCAGGTACTGACTCTAAAGGGTTCCCTAACAGGGACAGGAACCCAGATGATGCGGGGGAGAGGTACTGCACTTTTGTTCTGTAGGTTCCCTATCACTGAAGAGTGGATCACCTCTCTCCGTGGTGCTGTCATGGGGGATAGAGAAATTTTACTTTATTCATATTTTTTACTATTAGCATATCATTAACATGTCTTTTCCTCTTATTAAAGCACTCCTATCAACATGTTTATCCTCTTAATATATTGCAGTCATCATATTATATAGCACTGTGTACTTACAATTGCTCATTTTGCCTTTCTACCCAGTTAATTCTTTTTTCCATTATCTCTAAGACATCACGTGACTACAGACTACTATTTCATAGTGACAGTAACTAACTAATAGACAATAATTAAATCCATAGCAATGTGGTTAGTGCAGTCATCGGTTGATTGATATGATACCTGCTTTTATCTATTGTTTTTATTAATGAAGTAAACAGTCAAAATTTGCTCTATTTTATATATTTTTAATGCAATTTGTAAATATTAAATTCAAACATGATGGTTTTGCTTCCTGTCATGTTTTATTTCTATATGATATCTGTTGATTTTTATATCAATATTAGTCTGTTTAGAATATTAACAATTTGTTCACGTCCAGGTGGGCAGCTTCCCTCTTTTAAGTGTTCTGTGCGAGAATAAAACTCGTCAAAATAAAAATTCTAAAATTTCTACTCCATTCAGGAACTGTATCCCTCATACAGTAGTGTAGTCTACTCTGAAAAATCAATCTCTGTCTTCTACTATACCGATATACAACAGCGGGCCTTTATTTGATGACGGGACTGCTGCAGCTGTAATATTCAATGGCTACTTTGGAGTTGTGACAATCGCAACCCTTTCATATGAGCAACTCCATAACTCCTTTCTCATCTGTATCTTTCAAACTCACCCTATGTGCTCTTATCTATCAAACTTTTTATTCATTACATTACTAAAAACAGACCAGCTGAAACTTTCTAAATGTAGAAACAGGAGGTAAATTTTCCCTGCATGAGTCATCACTGCAAAAGTCCCTGGTAGTGGAAGACCAGAGTAGCTGGGTCAGGAATTGAAGAGGGGATGACTCATGCAGAGAAAATAGACTTTCGTTTCTAGATAAAACAGAGAAAAGAAGAATTAACTTGGCATAAGGACAAAATGAGCAATTGTATATACACAATGCCATATAATATGATGACTTTAATATGTTAAGAAAATAAAAACTTTGATGCAAAAGCACCATTAACTGTTAGGGCTAGCGGAACACACCACATAATTATAAGGATGGTATAAGGTGCGTTGGCAGCCCGGGGTCCACCGTGCAGAGATGGAACCTGCTGCTGAGTAATGACGGACTATATGGCAGTATAATGTGGATATTCACATGGGTTAGCTTCACCCGGTATGAAGGAAGCGAACCCTGTTGCGTCACAGGGACGCTGTACCTCACAAAGAGTGCAAGCAAAGCGTCACAGAACTCTGTCCCAAGACGCAGGGAAAGAGTTCCTCTAGACCTCTTGCGTTCTACATCGCTACTGGGGCATCAGAGATTAATAAAACTAATAACTTACAGCACAAGAGTGCGTTCAGTGCCGCTCTGGTGGACGCCATTAACCACCCAGATTTGGGCCAGGAAAGCGCTCTATTAGTGCACAGCGCCGCTCTGGTGGTCACTACTATTAGATGTTGTACCGTGTGCTAGCTGTGTGGGATAGCACTGTCAGGCGCTAGGTAGCTTCCATCATTCGCGAACAGTCAACAACACCAGGAATGGGAATGATTCGGAAGCTGCCATCCATCGACAGGCATACATCCACACACACACTTTAGCAAGTTTATACTAGCGCATGGCCGAGAGGCCATGCGAGCCTTTTATAGATGTAACCTTTCGAGACCTTCATAGTGGTTCAATCGGAGCCGCTACAGGACCTAAGCATGTGACCTCCAACCTCCTATGAGAGATCATCCCACAGGCATGCTCAGTAGACGAAAAGCAGGACTTAGACCCTGGAACATCTGCTCGACACTGATCAATGCTGGCTTCAAGGGCTGAACCTGGAGCGGCAGCTGTAACCAGATGCACAGTATTAGCTTGAGCCAGACGCTGGGACCGATGTCTCTGCTGAGCACACTCCACTGCGGCTGGAGAAGAATGGGAGATGGCAGAGGACATGGTTCGAGATTCCCCCTGTGAAGCTGCGGGAACTCGACACCTAACATTACCCCCCCTTGGGCCTCACTACGCTCAAAGGCAGCAATGAGCTGAGGAGCCCGAATGTGCTCAATAAGTTCCCAGGTACTGTCCTCGGGACCATAACCCTTCCAGTCCACCAGATAGTACTTTTTTCCCCGTACCACCTTGCATCCAATGATAGCGTTCACCTCATAATCGTCCGTGGACAAACCCAATGTCCCGGCAGGTGACTTAGAAAACCAGGACATGCGGATAGGCTTTAGGAGGGACACATGAAATGTATCGGTGATACCAAGGTGTGGATGAAGGGCCAGGCGATAGACTACAGGATTAACCTGTTCCAGAACCTTGAAGGGGCCTGTGTAGTGAGGTGCAAGCTTAGTGGACTCAACTCGCAGCCTGATGTTATGGGCAGAGAGCCACACTAAGTCACCAGTAGCAAAGGTCAGAGCAGGGCGACGATGTGCATCAGTGGATACTCTCATTCTCTCCTTTCTCCTTGGAGGCCCGGATGGCATCCTGTGTGCGGTCCCAAATGTCACATGCCTCCACTGCCCAGTCTGCCACCCTAGAATCAGTGGACAACACTGGCATGGGAACAAGGACATACGGATGCTGGCCTCAGTTAAGGAGGAATGAGGTCTGCCCAGAGGAGTCGGCTACGGCATTGTTCAGTGCAAACTCCATCCATGGTAGCAAGGATGCCCAGTCATCCTGCTTGGCCAAAACAAAATGTCGCAGGTAAGTGAGCAGAGTCTGGTAGGCCCTCTCTACCAACCCATTCATCTCGAGATGATACACTGAAGAGAGATTCAGCTCAATGCTGAGTAGAAGACAGAGCTCTCTCCAGAACTGAGATGCAAACTGGGGACCCCAGTCACTGACAATTTTGTCTGGCATACCTTTTAGGCAGAAGACATGCTTAATAAACAACGCCGCCAAGGCCCGTGCAGAAGGTAGCCGTGGAAGAGGCACCATTTTGGAAAAATGGTTGGTGGCTACCCAGATAGTAGTGCAGCTATGAGACTTGGGTAAGCCCACCACGAAATCCATCCCTAGCATTTCCCAGGGCCTGTCTGCCACCGGAAGGGGGTAAAGTAGCCCAGTAAGCCATTGCCGAGGAGACCGATTCTTGGCACAGGAGACACACGCCCGAATATAGTCCCTGATGTCACGGGCCATATGCGGCCACCAGTATGTCCTCGCCAGAAGCTCAGATGTCCTCTTGGTCCCAAAATGTCTACCCACCCTGGACGAGTGAGCCCAAGAGAGAACTTCTGGTCACAAATTAGGTGGAACAAAAGTCTTGCCTGGGGGCACAGACTCTAGCAAAACTGGAGCGACAGTTCTCAGGCTCCCTTAAGGGACAATAAGCTGAGGCTCCTCCTCCTCCTCTGATGACACTACGGAGAGAGAGAGAGAGCGTCGGCATGAATGTTCTTCTTCCCGGAGAGAAAATGAAGGGTGAAATGGAACCGGGAGAAGAACAGGGACCATCTAGCCTGGTGAGAGTTTAGCCACAGGGCAGTCTGTAGATACACCAAATTTTTGTGGTCGGTGTAAACTTGGAAGGGAAATCGAGCCCCCTCCTTTAAGTGTCTCCTCTCCGAGAAGGCCAACTTCATGGCTAGCAACTACCTATCCCCGATGGAATAATTCCTCTCCGCTGGTGTGAAGGTCTTGGAGAAGAAGCAAGGATGCTTCCGATCTTGAGCATCCTTCTGGAAGAGGACTGCTCCAACATTCACAGAAGAGGCATCCACCTCCATGATAAATAGTTTATCAACATCGGGGCGATGTAAAATGGGAGCACTAGTGAAGTGTGACTTAATAGAGAGAAAGGCATTGGAGACCTCCTCCGACCACAAATTGGGATTTTCTCCCTTCTTGGTGAGGGCAACCAAGGGAGCTACCAAAGTTGGAAGTGGAGAATGAACTGGCGATAATAATTAATGAACTCCATAAAGCGCTGCACCGTTTTAAGAGAATGGGGTTCCTGCCAGTCCATCACAGCCTGTAGCTTGGCAGGATCCATGGCTAATCCCTGGGCGGAAATTATATAGTCCAGGAAAGGCAAGGACTCCTGCTCAAACACACACTTCTCCAACTTGGCATAGAGGGAGTTTGCCCGTAGGAGGTCGAAGACTTTGCAAACATCTCTCAGGTGGGAGTCTGTATCTGGAGAGTAGATGAGAATATCATCCAGATAGACTACAACTGAGGTGGTGAGCATATCCCGGAAGATATCATTCACAAAGTCTTGGAAAAAGGCAGGAGCTACGGGTTGACCCATAGATGCTCTCGTATAGTGCGAAATGGTCGTGGATCTTACCTGCTCGCATTAGCTCCTTCCCTCACTCTCCCAGCCATGGATTCTTTTTAATGAAGATTAAATAAAGCTAAAGATTTTTCAGATCGGTGAGTGCTTTTCTCTTTTTCCTATTGTGCTAGTGGATGGACTTCTTCCTTCTGGAAACAGCACCCGTGATCTTGGGATATAGCATTTTGTTATACCGGCTTTGAAGCCGCTCCTGTTGTTATCAGTGGTCTGCAGTTTCATGTTGGCAGCGGAGCCGCCCCCTTGCTTTTTTCTTTTTTTGTTGTTCTGTTTATTATTATGCCTATACAATGGAGACACGACTGAAGGAATTTCAAATATTTATTAACATAATCAAAATCAGACAATGACAAAATAAGTTTCTCAACAGGAAAATTGGGCGGTGGACAGGATATAATAAAGTACTGATGTGAATTATGTGATCACAGAAGCAGTCAAAAATATTGCACAAAGGGGTAAAAACATCACAGGTACATTTCAAGGCAATAATCACATGAATAAATATAAATACCAAATGAATGGACCAGTACTCTGTATGTATTGCACCTATGCTCCTGCAGTAAACAGAGTGTCTCAAACTGGAAAAAGAGACACTAACACCACACTGGCAAAACTAGTTATAAAGTATTAAAGTGACTAGTGCTCAATATAAAGGATAGAGAATGCCAGAAAATTAGGGAGGTTGCTTACCCGCTCAGACCGCCGTGCCCAACGCGTGTTTCGCCGCAGCAGTCACAAGGGACAATGTATGCCGGTTTGTTATTTAACCTCCACATGTGTTGAGGCTGTCTAACAGCCGCAAAATATGCAACCACGGGAACTCAAACATATTATTCGAGCATGCCGATGAAACTTGGACAGCACCTGAGCATGCTCAGCTAACACGTGATCAGAGCACATTCGCTCTTCACTAGCAAATAAGCATGCTGTTATGGTGCTGTAGGGACCAGAATTACATACACCAAAGCCGTTTGTGCCGAAAAGGAAAGGAGACTTTTTTGTGACACAAACAATATGGCTATTCTGAAATTTGTAAATTCTATTTCCCGCTGTGATGGCTGCATTTCTTAATGTGCATACAATGATGCAAAGATCCAAATCCCTAGTATAGTTACATCCTTGTATGCATATTAAGACATTAGCCAAAATGTCTCATTTATTTGAATATTGAAAAAAAAGAAAGAGTGTTCAAGGATGAATATTCACTTTAAGAATTTTGAATGTTGCCGAGAATGAATAGGGAATATAATGTGAATGTAAGTTAGGATCAGTACAAGATGAGTGAAGCGCCGTATTTGCATAGTATTTTCATGTAAATTCAATATCTATATATCAACTCTAAAATATTTTCAAAGGCATAACTGATATATCTTTAAAGCAGATATTCTCTGCACAGCCTGTCAGTATATCAGATCTTTTAGATGCTACTAGGAATACCAAATTAGTATTGGTATATGTGAGCTATAAAATGTGAATACATACTGCATTCAAACTGGCCTCATTATGTCATACCAGCCGCTCGTTCCAAATTATCGAACACACCAAAATACAGAAGGCAAACAAAAATAAAAAAAATGAAGAAGAAAGAAATTACCTTCTTTTCTTCCAAGCTCAGCTTGAGTGGGGGTAAAAAGGGGTCAAAGATTATTTGGCTGGTGTTAATATTGATTGGAGATTGTCTCTTGCCAATTGTACATAAATTCCAAGCGGAGTTCACCAGGCCCCAAAATGCAGGACCTGCAATAGATTCAATTTTGGGGGTTAAGTAGTAAAAAAAACTATTTTAACTCATTTTAGCTGACATTTTTTCCCATTCATAATGGACTTTTAATTAAAAACAAAAGCAACGTTCCATGAAAGTGATCTTAGAATACAGTTTGCTTTAGAAAGCTAGACATGAAGATTTTTGACATAAATGTCAAATTTGTACCAATGAATGGTCCAATGAGGATTTACACATACATTTTAATTCTGTTCTACTAAATGAGCCTTCATACAGGTGAGAAATTGAGCCTTCATACATGTGAGACACTTTTTTATGTACTTTTTAAAAAAGTTTTTGAAAAAATAACATATTTAGTTATTGTACTTCCATTTTTGCAAAATCAGTTATAATTTTCATACGTGACTGATCTTCTATGTTTGATATGAGGAATAAAACGTTCTGAGCTCTGTACATGTACAGTGGGAAAAAAGTTATTTAGTCAGCCACCAACTGTGCAAGTTCTCCCATTTAAAAAGATGAGAGAGGCCTGTAATTGACATCATAGGTAGAACACAACTATGAGAGTCAAAATGAGAAAACAAATCCAGAAAATCACCTTGTCTGATTCGGCAAGATTTATATATTTATATCCTTTGTTGGCAATGACAGGGGTCAAACGTTTTCTGTAAGTCTTCACAAGGTTGGCAGACACTGTTGGTGGTATGTTGGCTTATTCCTTCATGCAGATCTCTTCTAGAGCAGTGATGTTTTGGACCTGTCACTGGGCAACATGGACTTTCAACTCCCTTCAGAGGTTTTCAATGGGGTTGAGATCTGGAGACTGGCTAGTCCACTTCAGGACCTTCATATACTTATGACAAACTAACTCCTTTGTTGCCCAGGCGATCATTATCATGCTGAAAGACCCATCTACATTTCATCGTCAATGCCCTTGCTGATGGAAGGAGGTTTGCACACAAAATCTCATGATGCATGGCCCCATTCATTCTTTCATGTACACATATCAGTCATCCTGGTCCCTTTGCAGAGATCCCGCCGCAAAGCATGATGTTGCCACCAACATACTTCACAGTAGGTATGGTGTTTTTTGGATGCAACTCAGCATTCTATATCCTTCAAACACAATGACTTTTGTTTTTACCAAACAGTTCTACTTTGGTTTCATCAGACCATATGACATTCTCCCAACACTCTTCTGGATAATACAAATGCTCTCTAGGAAACTTCAGATGGACCCTAACACGTACTGACTTAAGCAGGGGGACACATCTGGCACTGCAGGATCTGAGACCCTGGCAGTGTAGTGTATTACTGATGGTAGCCTTTGTTACAGTGGTCCCAGCTCTATGCAGATCATGGACTAGGTCTCCCCCTGTGTGGTTCTGGGATTTATGCTCACCGTTCTTGT
The DNA here is from genome assembly GCF_032444005.1 of Ranitomeya imitator. NCBI lineage: Eukaryota > Metazoa > Chordata > Amphibia > Anura > Dendrobatidae > Ranitomeya > Ranitomeya imitator. The sequence continues at coordinate 56,616,505 of NC_091291.1, forward strand.
GGGATGAGGTCTTGCATGGAGCCCCAGATCGAGGGAGATTATCAGTGGTTTTTTATGTCTTCTATTTTCATATTATTCATCCCACATTTGATTTCATCACACCAAGCTGCTTGCCTATTGCAGATTCAGTCTTGCTAGCCTGGTACAGGGCTACAATTTTGTTTCTGTTGTCCTTCGACAGCTCTTTGGTCTTCACCATAGTAGAATTTGGAGTGTGACTGTTTGAGGTTGTGGATAGGTGTCTTTTATACTGATAAGTTCAAACAGGAGCCAGTACTACAGGACAGAGGAGCCTCTTAAAGAAAAAGTTACCGGTCTGTGAGAGCCAGAAATCTTGCATGTTTTAGGTGACAAAATACTTTTCCACCCTAATTTGCAAAATAAATCTTGCCAAATCAGACAAGGTGATTTTCTGGATTTGTTTTATCATTTTGACTTTCATAGTTGTGGTCTACCTATGATATCAATTACAGGCCTCTCTCATCTTTATAAGTGGGAAAGCTTGCAAAATTGGTGGCTGACTAAATACTTTTTTCCCTACTATAAATACGAGGGGCGATCCAAAAGTAATGATAATCAATACTAAACACAATGAATATAGTCAAACAATGTTTTTATTTTTCTACATAGTCTCCTATCAAGTGTATACATTTAGTCCATCTCTTTTCTAAACTTAGAATTCCCTTCGAAAAAAATTCTTGATCTTGACCCTCAAAAAAATCCCCAACAGCGGTTATCACGTCGCTATTGTCATCAAATTTCTTGCCCCGGAGGTGTTCCTTGAGCCGAGGAAAGAGAAAGAAGTCACTGGGGGCTAGATCTGGTGAATAGGGGGGGTGTTCCACCAGTTCAAAGCCCGCTTCTTGAATGGTAGCCATGGCAACTGCAGCTTTGTGAGCCGGCGCATTATCTTGGTGAAACAGCACTCCAGCCCGCAGTTTGCTGCGCCTTTTCTCCTTGATAGCCTCCCGCAATCTTCTTATTTGTTCTGCGTAGTAGGAGCCCGTAATAGTGGCTCCCTTCTCCAAATAGTCCACCATAATAATTCCTTCAGCGTTCCAAAAAACGGATGCCATAACCTTCCCTGCTGAGCTTGACACTTTGATTTTCTTCGGCGTCGGTTCATCGGCTCGTTTTCATGTCATCGATTGTTGTTTAGTTTCGGGATCAAAGTGGAGGATCCAGGTCTCGTCCATGGTCAAAAAACGTGACAAAAAATTTTCCTTGTCTGCTTGGAACTTTTTGAGATTTGCTATTGAAATTTCAACTCGTTTCTTCTTTTGCTCGTCGGTTAACATTTTTGGCACCCAACACGTGGAGACCTTTCTCATATGCAATTCTTTTGCAAGGATTCTTTGAATACTGCCATATGAGATCCCTGTGACCTCAGCTACATGCCTGATAGTCACTCTTCGATATGCCAATACAACTTCTTCAACTTTTTTCACGTTTTTTTCATTGAGGGACGTGGTTGGGCGTCATTCATGATGTTCATCTTCCGTCGATGTTCTTCCCAGCTTAAATTCCATGGCTCAGCATGCAACTGTGGAATAAGGAGGAGAAGAGTTCCTCAATGTTTCCACCAAGTGTATGTCTTTGGTAGTCCTTTTTTTCAAGCAGAAGTATTTGATGACAGCTCTGAGCTCGTTTTTTTCCATTTTGATGTTCACTCCTCGGCAGTTCATATTCAAAAGAATGTAGCTCCCGGGAATCGTGGTCTATTTAAGTGATTTATTTTTCCTAGACTAGTGGGTACCTAAGAGAGAAGAAAACATTTTATTTTCATTTCTGTGTGCAATAGAAATAACCGATTATCATTACTTTTGGATCGCCCCTCGTAGTATTAGGAAGAAAGGTCTATATGTAATGATATGCAAACGAGTGAGGCAAATCATATATGGCTCTTTGAGAGATGGTGTTCAGTCATGTAAAGAGAAAAATATAACCCCTTCACGTCATGTAATGTATATTTACGTTATTTGTCATGTCCCGGACATTGATTTATATCAGAGCTTCACCCGTGGCTGTTAACCAGTTAAATCCTGGTGTTAATCACTGAAAGCGGGATTTAACATGTGCCAGCAGGAAGCACATCACAATTCCCACCCATCAGTGCTCCTGTCACGTGGTCGGTCATGAGTGCCGAGGAATTGTCATGGCAGCTAGGGGTCTTCAGAAGACCCCTGTTCGTGTCATTGTGAATCTCCTGTGAATGCTGGCTTGTGACCAGCGTTCATTGGAGATCGCAATTTTTGCTATATATTACAGTGCAGAATCCCTGCTATGTGTAGCAGAGGCGATCGGGCATTCACAGTTTCAAGTCTTCTAGGAAGACTATTAAAGTAAAAAGTGAAAGAAAAAAGTTTTTATAAATATATGAAAACAAAAAAAAACACAAAAGGTCACATCACCCCCTTTTGCACCATTGAAAATAAACAATTAAAAAAATACACATATTCAGTATCTCTGAGTTTAGAAATGTCTATCAAACTATAAAGTAAATTAAGCAGCTTAGAAAAAAAATTTAAAACTCTAGAATTTTGGGGGGGTTGACACAGCATTGCAATAACATGCAAAAAAGAGGCAGTATAATTCATGTATCCAACAATGAATGTGGTGAACTTTGACATAAAGTATGTTAGCTGAGTTTAGACAAAACTAAATGGATTCATGCAGATGATCTGGACATGTGTTTTATAGACACACAAATGAATAACTGCAGTGATGTAACATGGGTCTGATTGGCCCCTGTGCAAAATTTGAACCTGGACCCCAATATATATATATATATATATATATATATATATATATACATATATATATTTATATATGTATATATATATATATATATATATATATATTGGCCAGATGTTTGAGCCCTTGTAGCTTTTTAGATCTTATAAAGAGTGACATATGTGTCCCATGTAATAATGTTCCCCATCCTGGCCTCTTCCTTTTATAATGTTCAACATCCTGGCCCCCTTCCTGGAAATTTTTTTGGGATGCACATCAAGTTCAAAGGCACTGGCATAAAGTGGCCCCTTCTTGTATGGGCTCTACTGTGATCGCACCCTTGAGGCTTTGATCTTTACACCCCTGGTTAACTGACAATATAACAAGAAAAAAAGGATGAAAATAAAATGATGAGAATGATGATGTCAACAATGATAGTGGCCACTCGGTCCTTTATTATGCAGCTTGCCTACCATAAAGATGATTTTGAGGAGAATGACAGCTTGAATCTTGCTCATATTCATGGTCTGGTCAGTTTGCTTCTCCCACAAAAACTTGTATTGTCACTACATTTGATTATAGAGAGCTGTAGACCTTGGAGGTTCACTACTAATTTTACTACCAAAGAGCCTGCACACTCCAATACATTGGTCATACGGCAATTTTGGAACTGAGAAGCATGCACATAGGATTTGCCATTGTCCTGACCACCGCCAAAGATATCAGATGCTGTTGTCTCTCTCTCACACTAAGGGCATGTGAGTCTTCTTCTCTGGCTAATGCAACATTATGCTTTGTGTAAAATTGCAGCTGGTATTTTTTGGGTGACACACAAATCGAATTACAAATTATTCCAGCTGGCCTGGTGCTGAGCTGTGAGCTCTTACTTCCTAACTAATCAGAATCACCTTGAAGTGGCTGCTCAATTTCCTGCCTCAGCTTTCATACAGACTCTGATATTTCTTATAATTCAACATAAAATTTTGAAAAAGTTTTGCATTGAATTGATTCACCTCTCTCTACTGGAAACCTATCAGTTTCTTTATAGCGACATTAACAGGTAAAATGTTACAGACATTCAGTAAATACATAAAAATGTGGCATATGTAATTCCCTACTTTTATCTAATTAAAATGATCATTGCATTTGCAAATATTTTAAAAATGAACAGATGATTCATAAATTGTCAATATAAAAATACACCCATAGAGGCGATGTTTAAGAGACACACAAAACTGAGAAATAAATGTAACCAATCAATATGTCTTCATAAACAGTCTGGTAAATAAGGAAAATCCGACCAATATGTGAAGTCAAATAAATAATTAGAAATTGATGATAACTTGGTGCTTAAATTATTAGTACAAATCTGCAGATATCACACTAGATAAAAAACAGTGGTTACCATAGTGACAAGGTGCCAAAGATACTATGGAAGCTGAGGAGTTACAGTATATAGGGATATGGGCTAAAGGAAATGCTGCAGTCAACCTCAGAGGATGTGTTCTATAAAATGTACAGATGCATCGCACAAAATTAGAATATCATGAAAAAGTTAATTTATTTCAGTTCGTAGTACAAAAAGTGAAACTCATATATTATATAGAGTCATTACAAACAGAGTGATCTATTTCAAGTGTTTATTTCTGTTAATGTTGATGATTATGGCTTACAGGCAATGAAAACCCAAAAGTCATTATCTCAGTAAATTAGAATACTTTTTAACACCAGCTTAAAAAAATGATTTTAAAATATGAAATGTTGGCCTACTGACATGTATGTTCAGTAAATGTCCTCAATACTTGGTCAGGGCTACTTTTGCATCAATTATTGCATCAATTTGGAATGGTACGGAGGCGATCAGCCTGTGGCACTGCTGAGGTGCTATGGAAGCCCAGGTTGCTTTGATAGCAGACTTCAGCTCGTCAGCATTGCTGAGTCTGGTGTCTCTCATCTTCCTCTTGACAATACCCCATAGATTCTCTATGGGGTTGAGGTCAGCTTTTATGCTCACCCACTGATTACAAGCAAACAGGTCACAGGAGAGGATGCTACTGTTTGTAACCATTCAAACCCATTTGTGTCAACTTCTGAGCATCTTATCAGGCCAAAATCACCAGGGTATGTGAACTTTTGATCATGGTCATTTGGATGTTTTGGGTTGTGATTAGTGTTGAGCATTCCGATACTGCAAGTATCGGGTATCGGCCGATATTTGCTGTATCGGAATTCCGATACCGAGTTCCGATATTTTTGTGATATTGGAAATCGGAATCGGAAGTTCTTATAAGTTCCCAGTCATCTTCAGCGTGTGCGGTGCGTATGGTTCCCAGGGTCTGGAGGAGAGCAGTACTTGCACTAAAGGAGTGATACATTTAGTTTAAAAATCCACTGGATAGTTTTGGATTAATCAATATTTATGTTTATATATAAATTACATGGCTTATAGACTCATGAGATTAGTTGGAGCTCTGTTCCTCCCACAGTTTTGTCAGCGACTATATCTCAGTACTGTGAATCAAATCAGTTAGGAGCACATATAAGGTATCCAAAATAAACTAGTCCACAATAAATCACACTTCCAATCAAACTATAACCCCAACACATAACGGAAGCATAATTAAAACAATATTTTCTTCTTTGGAAAATATTAATATCAAATATGAGATATAAAATAAGAAGTGTCACATCACCAGGGGTACATGGAATTCCCCAGTTGGTACATAAAGATGCACAAGAAATACAAAATTGATATGCTCTGATGGCATTGAAATAAATATATGTGGAAGATGAGTATATTTTCTTGTCAATATAGTATATCACAAATATCACATCTCACCCCACTGAAACAGGAGTAAATAGTAGCGACAGCCATAAATTACTACATACACAGTACTCAGTATCAAGAGAAAAATCATAAATGGTGCAGAGGCACCACAGCAATCACATTAACAGCCCATCACAATTCTAATAATACATTACATTGAATGTAAATCACCCTACCCTCAGATCAATACATAATCGATCAAGCCATATAATACATGGTGATGATGTACAACAAACCTCAACTTGTATTTCGCCTTGGCTTCTTCAGGGGGTTTTCATTGTTTTAATTATTTATACGCTTTTTTGCTTCCGATCTGTTTTAAGATTATAGGAGCAAATTTAGCAGCAAAAATGTCAAAGGAAGGGTTGTCCATACACCTCTGAGCAACGCATTTACAGTTGGTACGGAAAGTATTCAGTCCCCTTTAATTTTTTCACTCTTTGTTTCATTGCAGCCATTAGGTAAATTAAAAAAGTTTTTTTTTCTCAATAATATACACTCTGCACCCCATCTTATCTGAAAAACAACAGAAATGTAGTAGTTTTTGCAAATTTATAAAAAAAACTGAAATATCTCTTGCTCATAAGTATTCAGACCCTTTGCTCAGTATTGGGTAGAAGCCCCTTTTGAGCTAGTAAAGCCATGAGTCTTCTTGGAAATGATGTGACAATTTTTTTCACACGTGGATTTGAGGATCTTCTGCCATTCTTCCTTGCAGATCCTCTCCAGTTCCGTCAGGTTGGATGGTGAACGTTGGTGGGCAGCCATTTTCAGGTCTCTCAAGAGATGCTCAGTTGGGTTTAGGTCAGGGCTCTGGCTGGGCCAGTCAAGAATGGTCACAGAGTTGTTCTGAAGCCACTCCTTTGTTATTTTAGCTGTGTGCTTAGATTCATTGTCTTATTGGAAAGTGAACCTTCGGCCAAGTCTGAGATCCAGAGCACTCTGGAAGAGGTTTTCATTCAGGATATCTCTGTACTTGGCCACATTCATGTTTCCTTCAGTGACAACCAGTTGTCCTCTTCTTGCAGCTGAAAAACACCCCCATAGCATGATGCTGCAACCACCGTGTTTCACTGTTGGAATTGTATTGCGTAGGTGATAAGCAGTGCTTGGTTTTCTCCACACATACCGCTTTGAATTATCACCAAAAAGGTCTACCTTTGTCTCATCAGACCAGAGAATCTTATTTCTCATAGTCTGGGAGTCCTTTGTGTGTTTTTTAGCAAACTCTATGTGGGATTTCATATGTCTTGCTCGGAGGAGAGGCTTCCGTCTGGCCACTCTGCCATAAAGGCCTGACTAGTGGAGGGCTGCAGTGATAAATTAATATGTGGGACTTTCTCCCATCTCCCTACTACATCTCTGGAACTCAGCCACAGTGATCTTGGGGTTCTTCTTTACCTCTCTCACCAAGGCTCTTCTCCTACGATTGCTCAGTTTGGCTGGATGGCCAGGTCAAGGAAGACTTCTGGTGATCCCAAACTTCTTACTTTTAAGGATAATGGAGGCCATTGCGCTTTGAGAAACTTCTTACATTTAAGGATAATGGAGGCTATTGCGCTTTTAGAAACCTTGAGTACTGCAGAAATTCTGTTGTAACCTTGGCCAGATCTGGGCCTTGTCACAATTCTGTCTCTGAGCTCATTGGCAGGTTCCTTTGACCTCATGATTCTCATTTGGTCTGACATGCGCTGTGAGCTGTGAGATCTTGTATAGACAGGTGTATGCCTTTCCAAATCAAGTCCTATCAGTTTAATTAAACACAGCTGGACTCCAGTGAAGGAATAGAACCATCTCCAGGGGTATCACAAGGAAATGGACAGCATGTGACTTAAATATGAGTGTCTGAGCAAAGAGTCTGAATACTTATGACCATGTGATATTTCAGTTTTTCTTTTTTTATAAAATTTTCACAAATTACTACATATCTGTTTTTTTAGTCAAGATGGGGTGCAGAGTGTACATTAATGAGAAAAATTGCCTTGCGCAGGTGTGTACTACGGAGGACATAGAATGAACTTCAATCCAATATTGCGGCCAGCATGCAGCCAGCGGGTAAAGAAAGGGTGAATCAAACACCCGAAAACTCCACCCATATGACCAAAAACTGGTCCCGCCAAATTCAGGTGACAGGTTCCCTTTAAGGACCAAGCCAATGTGTATACTAATGACCCAGCCTTATATTTCAAATCTGACATGCGTCTCTTTATGTGGTAATAACTCTGGAATATTTCAACAAATCCCAGTGATTCTGAGTTTGTTTTTGTGACATATTGCACTTCATGACAGTGGTAAATTTTGGTCTATACAATTTTCATTTATTTATGAAAATATCAAAAATTTTACAAACAATTTGAAATTTAGCAAATAGAAACTATACATTTGTATGGCCTTAAATCAAATAGCAATATCATACAAAATAGTTAAATAAAAATTTCCCATATGTTTACTTTACATACTTACTGAACCATCATTTTTTGGAGAGGAAGTTAGAAGGGTTATCAGCAATTTGTAATTTTCCAAAAAAATGTACAAAACCTATTTTTAGGGACTGAAGCACATTAACCCCTTAGTGACAGAGCCAATTTTTACAATTCTGACCACTGTCACTTTATGAGGTTATAACTCTGGAACGCTTCAACGGATCCCGATGATTCTGAGATTGTTTTCTCGTGACATACCGTACTTCATGTTAGTGCTAACATTTCTTCGATATTACTTGCGATTATTTATGAAAAAAACAGAAATATGGCGAAAATTTTTTAAAATTTTGCAATTTTCAAACTTTGTATTTTTATGCCCTTAAATCAGAGAGATATGTCATGAAAAATAGTTAATAAATAACATTTCCCTCATGTCTACTTTACATCAGCACAATTTTGGAAACAAATTTTTTTTTTGTTAGGGAGTTATAAGGGTTAAAAGTTGACCAGCAATTTCTCATTTTTACAACACCATTTTTTTAGGGACCACATCTCATTTGAAGTCATTTTGAGGGGTCTATATGATAGAAAATAACGAAGTGTGACACCATTCTAAAAACTACACCCCTCAAGGTTCTCAAAACCACATTCAAGAAGTTTATTAACCCTTTACGTGCTTCACAGGAACTGAAACAATGTGAAAGGAAAAAATTAACATTTAACTTTTTTTGCAAACGTTTTAATTCAGAACCATTTTTTTTATTTTCACATGTGTAAAAACAGAAATGTAACCATAAATTTTGTTATGCAATTTCTCCTTAATACGACAATAACCAATAAGTGGGTGTAAACCACTTTTTGGGCGCACCGCAGAACTTGGAAGTGAAGGAGCGCCGTTTGACTTTTTCAATGCAGAATTGGCTGCAATTGAGATCGGACGCCATGTCACGTTTAGAGAGCCCCTGATGTGCCTAAACAGTGGAAACTCCCCACAAGTGACACCATTTTGGAAACTAGACCCCTTAAGGAACTTATCTAGATGTGTGGTGAGCACTTTGAACCCCCAAGTGCTTCACAGAAGTTTATAACGTAGAGCCGTGAAAATAAAAAATCGCATTAGTTTACACAAAAATGATCTTTTCGCCCACAAATTCTTATTTTTACAAGGGTAACAGGAGAAATTAGACCACAAAAGTTGTTGTGCGATTTCTCCTAAATACGTCGATACCCCATATGTGAGGGTAAACCACTGTTTGGGTGCACCGCAGAGCTTGGAAGAGAAGGAGTGCCGTTTTACTTTTTCAATGTAGAATTGTCTGGAATTGAGATCGGACGCCATGTCGCGTTTGGAGAGCCCCTGATGTGCCTAAACAGTGGAAACCCCCCACAAGTGACACGATTTTGGAAACTAGACCCCTTAAGGAACTTATTTAGATGTGTGGTGAGCACTTTAAACCCCCAGGTGCTTCACAGAAGTTTATAACGTAGAGCCGTGAAAATAAAAAATCACATTTTTTCTACAAAAATGATCTTTTTGCCCCCAAATTTTTATTTTCACAAGGGTAACAGGAGAAATTAGACCACAAAAGTTGTGCAATTTCTTCTGAGTACGTCAATACCCCATATGTGGGGGTAAACCACTGCTTGGGCGCACGGCAGAGTTTGGAAGGAAGGAGCAATGTTTTGGAATGCAGACTTTGATAGAATGGTCTGCGGGCGTTATGTTGCGTTTGCAGAGCCCCTGATGTACCTAAACAGTAGAAACCCTCCACAAGTGACCCCATTTTGGAAACTAGACCCCCCAAGGAACTTATCTAGATGTGTGTTGAGAACTTTGAATGCCCAAGTGCTTCACAGAAGTTTAGAATGCAGAGTCGTGAAAATAAAAAATATTTTTTTTTCCACAAAAAAGATTTTGTAGCTCCTAAATTTTTATTTTCACAAGGGTATCAGGAGAAATTGGACCACTAAAGATGTTGTCCAATTTATCCTGAGTATGCTGATACCCAATATGTAGGGGTAAACCACTGTTTGGGTGCACAGCAGAGCTCAGAATGGAGGGAGCACCATTTGACTTTTTGAGCGCAAAATTGGCTGTCGTGTTTGGAGATCCCCTGATGTACCCCCAATTCTAGCTCCAACCCTAACCCCAACACACCCCTTACCCTAATCCCAACCCGATCCATAATCCTAATCACTAACCCTAACGATAATCACAACCCTTACCCCAAAACAACCCTAATGTCAACCCTAACCATAACCCTAATCAAAACCCTAAATCCAACACAACCCTAATCCTAATCTGAACCCTAACCTCAAACCTAACCCTAATCCCAATACACCCCTAATCACAACCCTAACCTTAACCCTAATCCCAAACCTAACCCAAATCCCAAGTGTAACCCTAATGCCAACCCTAACCCTAATACCAACCCTAATACAAACCCTAACCCTTATCCCAAATCTAACCCTAACTTTAGCCACAACCCTAGCCCTAACTTTAGCCCCAACCCTAGCCCTAACTCTAACCCTAAATTTAGCCCCAACCCTAACCCTAAATTTAGCCCCAACCCTAACCCTAACCCTAGCCCTAATCCTAACCCTAGCCCTAACCCTAACCCTAGCCCTAACCCTAACCCTAGCCCTAACCCTAACCCTAATTTTAGCCCCAACTGCTCTTCTCCTGCCGGCCGGCAGATGGCGACAGATGGCGGGCACACTGCGCATGCGCCCGCCATTTTCTTTCCCCATGAAGACGCCGGCGGGCAGTAGAGGACGCAGGAGTACCCAGGGACATCGGTGAGTATAATAGGGTCCCCGAATCCCCCTATTTCTCTGTCCTCTGATGTGCGATCACATCAGAGGACAGAGAATTACACATTGCTTCTTTTTTTGCTTTTTTTTGCGGTCGCCGGTAAACAGTTAATTACCGGTGATCGCAAAACAGGGGACAGTAAAACCGACCCCGATCATGTTCTTTGGGGTCTCGGCTACCCTTGGCAGCTGAGACCCCAAAGATCCTCCCGGTGCCGGCCGGTGGAAAAAGATGGCGGCACCCATCGGGAGCAACGAGGAGCACCGGGGGAGACAGGTGAGTATCGGGGGGCTATCTTGGACCCCTTTTCTCTGTCCTCATCAGAGGACAGATAAATTAAAAGAGAAATCATGTTTTTTTTTGCGATCGCCAGTAAATAGTTAATTACCGGCGATCGCAAAAGCGGGGTCGGTAAAAAAAAACCCGAATCTTGTTCTCTGGGGTCTCGGCTACCCCCGGCAGCTGAGACCCCGGAGAAAATCAGACTCTGGGGGCGCTATTTACTTTTTCCACAGCGCCGTTAATTAACGGCGCTGTGGTTTAAGTACCCTTAACTGCCGCCGTTAAAAGGCATATCAGCGGTCGTTAAGGGGTTAAAGTGACTATGATGGCCCTTTGTAAAAGAAAATACCAAAACATTACACCATTTTAAAAACAGAACCCCTCAAAGTGCTAAAAACTACATTTAAAAAGTGTTTTAATCCTTTAGGTGCATCATAGGATTTAAAGCAATAATGAAGGACAGAATGAAAATTTACTTTTTTCCCCCCATTTTCCCAAGGGTAAGAGGAGAAAATGTACCATACAGTTTGCTCGGTAATTTCTCCCAAGTGCATTGATACACATCACGTGGTGTAAAACTACTGTGTGGGCACATGGCAGGGCTTGTAAAGCAAAGAGCAACAGTTGACTTTTGGAGAGCAAAATTGTCTGGAATAGATAGCAGACAACATGTTGCATTTGAGGAACCTCTTAAGTGCTTAAACAATGGAAACCCCCCCACACGTGACTCGATTTTGGAAACTTCACCCCTCAAATAATTTATCTAGAGATTTGGTAAGCATCTTAAGCTCACAGGTTCTTCATGGAAATTTAAGCAATTTTACCTTGAAAATTAAAAATTATGTTTTTTTCACCCATAAAGTTGTTTATAAATAAAAAAAGACCGACAGTCACTTCCAAACAGAAAACTGTTGTTTACAGGTGCATACTTAGAGTAGCCATCTTCATATAGAACTAACAAAGTTGCACTCTATAGTACTACAGCATGTAAACATGAAATATATGAAATGTATGCACCTGTACACACCATTTTTCTTTTGGGAAGTCACGGTCAATCTTTTGTTATTTAACCCATTAAGCCCCAAGTGTGGTTTGTACGTTAATGTCCGGGCCAATTTTTACAATTCTGACCACTGTCCATTTATGAGGTTATAACTCTGAAACATTTCAACAGATTTTGGCGATTCTGACAATGTTTTCTCGTGACATATTGTACTTCATGATAGTGGTAAAATTTCTCAGATATAATGTGCATTTATTTGTGAAAAAAATGGAAATTTGGCAAAAATTTTAAACATTTTGCAATTTTCCAAATTTGAATTGTTAGGCCCTTAAATCACAGAGATATGTCACACAAAATAATTAATAAGTAACATTACTCACATGTCTACTTTACATCAGCACAATTTTGGAACCAACATTTTTGTTTCTAAGGGAGTTATAAGGGTTAAAATTTGACCAGCAATTTTTCATTTTTACAACACCAATATTTTTTAGGGAACACATCACATTTAAAGTCAATTTGAGGGGCTATATGATAGAAAATAACCAAGTATAACACCTTTCTAAAAACTGCACCCCTCAAGGTGCTCAAAACCACATTGATGAAGTTTATTAACCCTTCAGGCGTTTTACAGGAATTTTTGGAATGTTTAAAAAAAAATCAACATTTAACTTTTTTTCACAAAAAATTTACTTCAGCTCCAATTTGTTTAATTTTACCAAGGGTAACAGCAGAAAATGGACCCCAAATGTTGTTGTACAATTTGTTCTGAGTACGCTGATACCCCATATGTGGGAGTAAACCACTGTTTGGGTGCATGGCAGAGCTTGGAAGGAGAGTCGTTTGACTTTTCGATGCAAAATTGACTGGAATTGAGATGGGACGCCATGTTGCGTTTGGAGAGCCCCTGATGTGCCTAAACATTGAAACCCTCCACAAGTTACACCATTTTGGAAAGTAGCCCCCTATGGAACTTATCTAGATGTGTGGTGAGCACTTTGACCCACCAAGTGCTTCACAGAGGTTTATAATGCAGAGCCGTCAAAATAAAAAATCATAATTTTTCACAAATATGATATTTTCACCCCCAATATTTTATTTTCCCAAGGGTAAGAGAAGAAATTGGACCCGAAAAGTTGTTGTGCCATTTGTTCTGAGTACGCCGATACCCCATATGTGAGGGTAAACTACTGTTTGGGCGCACAGGAGAGCTTGGAAGGGAAGGAGCACTGTTTTACTTTTTCAACGCAGAATTGGCTGGAATTGAGATGGGACGCCATGTTGCGTTGGGGAGCCCCTGATGTGCCTAAACATTGAAACCCCCCACAAGTGACACCATTTTGGAAAGTAGACCCCCTAAGGATCTTATCTAGATGTGTTGTGAGAGCTCTAAACCCCCAAGTAACATAGTAACATAGTAACATAGTTAGTAAGGCCGAAAAAAGACATTTGTCCATCCAGTTCAGCCTATATTCCATCATAATAAATCCCCAGATCTACGTCCTTCTACAGAACCTAATTATATGATACAATATTGTTCTGCTCCAGGAAGACATCCAGGCCTCTCTTGAACCCCTCGACTGAGTTCGCCATCACCACCTCCTCAGGCAAGCAATTCCAGATTCTCACTGCCCTAACAGTAAAGAATCCTCTTCTATGTTGGTGGAAAAACCTTCTCTCCTCCAGACGCAAAGAATGCCCCCTTGTGCCCGTCACCTTCCTTGGTATAAACAGATCCTCAGCGAGATATTTGTATTGTCCCCTTATATACTTATACATGGTTATTAGATCGCCCCTCAGTCGTCTTTTTTCTAGACTAAATAATCCTAATTTCGCTAATCTATCTGGGTATTGTAGTTCTCCCATCCCCTTTATTAATTTTGTTGCTCTCCTTTGTACTCTCTCTAGTTCCATTATATCCTTCCTGAGCACCGGTGCCCAAAACTGGACACAGTACTCCATGTGCGGTCTAACTAGGGATTTGTACAAAGGCAGTATAATGCTCTCATCATGTGTATCCAGACCTCTTTTAATGCACCCCATGCACTGTGTTTCACTACAGTTTATAACGCAGAGCTGTGAAAATAAAAATTATTTTTTTTTCCGCAAAAATTATTTTTTAGCCCCCAGTTTTGTATTTTCCCAAGGGTAACAGGAGAAATTGGTTCCCAAAAGTTGTTGTCCAATTTGTCTTGAGTATGCTCATACCCTATATGTTGGGGGGAACCACCGTTTGGGCGCATGGCAGAGCTAGAATGCAGACTTAGAAGGATTGGTCTGCTGGCGTCACGTTGCATTTGCAGAGCCCCTGATGTTCCTAAACAGTAGAAAACCCCCACAATTGACCCCACATTGGAAACTAGACCCCCCAAGGAACTTATCTAGATGTGTTGCGAGAACTTTGATCCCCAAAGTGTTTCACTACTGTTAATAACGCAGAGCAGTGAAAATAAAAAATAATTTTTATCCACAAAAATGTTTTTTTAGCCTCCCCAAATTTTTATTTTCCCAAGGGTAACAAGAGAAATTAGACCCCAGATGTTGTTGTCTATTTTGTTCTGAGTTTGCTGAGCCCTGATGTGCCTAAACATTGAAACCCCCCCACAAGTGACACCATTTTGGAAAGTAGACCCCCTAAAGAACTTATCTAGATGTGTGGTGAGTGCTTTGACCCACCAAGTGCTTCACAGAAGTTTATAATGTAGAGCCGTAAAAATAAAAAATAATATTTTTACATAAAAATGAAACTTTTGCCCCCAATTTTTTATTTTATTTTCCCAAGGTTACCAGAAGAAATTGCACCCCAAAAGTTGTTGTACAATTTGTCCTGAGTACGCTGATACTCGATATGTGGGGTATACCACTGTTTGGGTGCATGACAGAGCTCGGGAGGGAAGGAGCGCCGTTTGACTTTTCAGTGCAAAATTGAGATGGGACGCCATGTTGCGTTGGGGAGCCCCTGATGTGCCTAAACATTGAAACCCCCCACAAGTGACACCATTTTGGAAAGTAGACCCCTAAGGATCTTATCTAGATGTACAATAAAAGTTGCAGCTGAACCGCGCATAAAGGGACCAAAACCACATAAACAATATATAACAAAAAATGAAGCAAATAAGCACACACTCGTACAGCCACTAGAACTGACAACTGGGTGGCTACTAGAGGCTGGACGGAACCACCCGAGAAGCGGACAGAGGGATCCACCCAGGGCCGCTGTGTAGGAGCGACTCAATACCTGCACTGATAGTGCGGTGGGCCCCCTACCAGATATAAAGTATAAAATGGTAAATGTAAAATAAAAACACAACTGTGTAAAGATAGCGGACTTACCAAAACATAGATGCCGCAGCGTCAGCAGAAGAGGCAAACATGTAATTCTACGGTAAGGAGCCCAGAACCACGTGGATGGAGCACCGTGCAGGCCAGCAAACCTGGAGGGGCTACGGCGCTGCGCCGAGAGGTGGATGTGACAATGAATGAATGCACGTGGGTGCTGTGCAGGGAAGCCCTGATGCAGGAAAGGACCTTTCAATGACGTCGCGGCTTGTGATTGGTCGTGTGAGCGGTCACATGGGCGTCACGCGACCAATCAGAAGCCGTGACGTCATCGAAAGGTCCTTCAAGCGCTGATTCTTAGGAAAGAAGGCTGCGGGTTACAACCAGGGCGCGTCCGAGGGTGAGTATATACCTATTAGGAATATACTCACCCTCTGACGCGCCCTAGTTGTAACCCGCAGTCTTTCTTCCAAAAAATCAGCGCTTGAAGGACCTTTCGATGACGTCACGGCTTCTGATTGGTCGCGTGACGCCCATGTGACCGCTCACGTGACCAATCAGAAGCCGCGACGTCATCGAAAGGTCCTTCAAGCGCTGATTCTTAGGAAGAAAGGCTCCCGGTTACAACCAGGGCGCGTCCGAGGGTGAGTATAGCAATATTTTTTATTTTTATTCTTTATTTTACACTTAAATCTGAATTCTGATACCAATTCCTGATATCTTAAACATATCGGGAATCGGTATCGGAATTCCGATTCCAGTTCAGAAGATCGCCGACTTCATGGCCGACCCCACACAGGGGTCGGGTCGGGTTTCATGAAACCCGACTTTGCCAAAAGTCGGCGACTTCTGAAAATGGCCGACCCGTTTCGCTCAACCCTACTGAGTACGTTAATACCCCATATATGGGGGGTAACCACCGTTTGGGTGCATGGCAGAGCTCGGAAGGGAAGGAGCGACATTTGGAATGCAGAATGATCTGCAGGCGTCACATTGTGTTTGCAGAGCCACTAATGTACCTAAACAGTAGAAACCCCCCACAAGTGACCCCATATTGGAAACTAGACCCCCAAGGAACTTATCTAGATGTGTTGTGAGAACTTTTAACCCCCAAGTGTTTCACTACAGTTAATAACGCACAGCAGTGAAAGCAAAAAATCATTTTTTTCCACAAAAATGATCTTTAACACCAAGTTTATATTTTCCCTGGGTAACAGGAGAAATTTTTCCCCAAAAGTTGTCGTCCAATTTGTCCTGAGTATGCTGAAACCCCATATGTGGGGGGGAACCACCGTTTGGGCTCATGGCAGAGCTCAGAAGAGAAAGAGCACCATTTGGAATGCAGACTTAGATGGATTGGTCTGCAAGCATCACGTTACATTTGCAGAGCCCCTGATGTACGTAAAATGTAGAAACCCCCCAAAAGTAACCCCATATTGGAACCTAGACCCCACAAGGAACGTATTTAGATGTGTTGAGAACTCTGAACCCCCAGGTATTTCAATACAGTTTATAACGTAGAGCCATGAAAATAAAAAATAATTTTTTTCCACAAAAATGTTTTATTAGTCCCCAAATTTTTATTCTCCCAAGGGTAACAAGAGAAATTAGATCCCAGTATTTGTTGTCCAATTTGTCCTGAGTACGCTGATACCCCATATGCTGGGATAAACCCTTGATTGGGCGCACGGGAGAGCTCGGAAGGGAAGGAGCACTGTTTTACTTTTTCAACGCAGAATTGGCTTGAATTGAGATCGGACACCATGTTGCGTTTGGAGAGCCCTGATGTGCCTAAACAGTGGAAACCCCCAATTTTATCTCAAACCCTAACTCAAACACACCCCAACGCTAACCACACCCCTAACTCCAACACACCCCTTACCCTAATCCCAACCATAACCCTATCCACACCCCTAACCCTGACACACCCCTATCCCTAATCCCAACTGTAAATGTAATCCAAACCACAACCCTAATCCTAGCCCCAACCCTAACCCTAGCCCCAACCCTAAACCTAGCCCCAACCCTAAACCTAGCCCCATCCCTAACCCTAGCCCCAACCCTAACCTTAGCCCCAAACCTAACCCTAGCCCTAGCCCTAACTGTAACCGTAGCCCCAACCTTAACCCTAACCCTAACCCTAGCCCTAACCCTACCCCTAACCCTAGCCCTAACCATAACCCTAGCCCTAACCCTAATGGGAAAATGGAAATAAATACATTTTGTTATTTGTTTTATATTTTTACCTAGCTATGGGGGTGATGAAGGGGCTTTGATTTACTTTTATAGCATTTTTTTATTGGATTTTTATGATTGGCAGCTGTCACACACAAAAAGATGCTTTTTATTTCAAAAAATATTTTTTTGCGTTACCACATTTTGAGAGCTATAATTTGTCCATATTTTGGTCCACAGTCATGTGAGGTCTTGTTTTTTGCGGGACGAGTTGACGTTTGTATTGGTAACACTATCGGGCACGTGACATTTTTTGATCGCTTTTTATTCCGATGCTTGTGAGGCAGTATAAACAAAAACCAGCTATTCATGAATTTCATTTGGGGGGTGTTTATACCGTTCCACATTTGGTAAAATGGATTAAGCAGTTTTATTCTTCGGGTCAGTACAGCGATACCTCATTTATAGCATTTTTGTATGTTTTGGTGCTTTTACACAATAAAAACTATTTTATAGAAAAAATAATTATTTATTCATCTCTTTTTTCTGAGGACTATAACTGTTTTATTTTTTTGCTGATAACGCTGTTTGGTGGCTCGTTTTTTGCGGGACAAGATGACGTTTTCAGCGATACCATGGTTATTTATATCTTTCTTTTTGATCACGGGCTATTCCACTTTTTGTTCGACTGTATGATAAAAAAAGCGTTGTTTTTTGCCTCGTTTTTTTTATATTTAAGAATTTTTTATTTTTTTTACACATCTAAATATATATATATATATATATTTTTACTTTATAACATTGCCCCAGGGGGGGCATCATGTTATAAGGTCAGATTGCTGATCTGACACTTTGCAATGCACTATGTCAGATCAGAGATCTGATGTGAACTGCTCCTGGCTTACCAGCACCTGCTCTGAGCAGGTGCTTGGTAAGCCACCTCCCTGCAGGATCCGGATGCAGCCCCGCCGCCATTTTGGATCCGGGGCCTGCAGTGAGGAGACGCTCGGTACAAGGTGAGCTTGTACCTAGGGTCTCAGGTAAGCCCGCAGGGAGTCCCCTCCCTCCGCGATGCTTCCCTATGCCGCCGGAACACTGCAATCATCTTTGATTGCAGTGTGCCGGGGGTTAATGTGCCAGGGCTGGTCCGTGACCACTTCTGGCACATAGTGCCGGATGTCAGCTGTGATAGTCAACTGACACCCGGCCACGATCGTCTGCGCTCCTCCCTCATTACATGGAATCTTCATTGGGGTGATGTCTGAATCACGCATCTCAAAGATTTACACAGAAGCCGTGATGTAAGCGCTCAGTGCTGAGCATAGGATGAATGAGCCTTGCCTTACTGCAATCTTTCATATGCTGAAAAATCAAATAAATAGCAGGGCAAAAATTTATTTTATTTTATTTTTTTGCAGTTTTCACTATCAGGGCTAAAGAATGTGACAATTTTATATATTGGGTCATTCTGAATGCGGCACTACCAAATATGTGTATTTTTGTTTTTACATCAATATTAGGTATGAGCAAATGTGCTCAGTAGGGTTGAGCGACCTTCACTTTTATAGGATCGGGTCGGGTTTCACGTGAGTGAAATCGGCCGATCCTATAAAAAAGTCGGGGTCGGGGTCGGCCGAAACTCGAAACCCAATGCAGTGCATTGGGTTTCCATGGTTCCCAGGGTCTGAAGGAGGGGAAACTCTCCTTCAGGCCCTGGGATCCATATTTAAGTGTAAAATATAGAATTAAAATAAAAAATATCCTTATACTTACCCTCTGACGCGCCCTGGTACTAACCGGGAACCTTCCTTCCTTAGAATCAGCCTTCCAGGACCTTCGGTGACGTCGCGGGTGACGTCGCGGCTTGTGATTGGCCGCGCGGCCGCCCATGTGACCGCTCGCGCGGCCAATCACAAGCCGCGACGTCACCCGCGACGTCACCGAAGGTCCTGGAAGGGCTGATTCTTAGGAAGGAAGGCTGTCGGAAGGAAGCAGGGCGCTTCCGAGGGTGAGTATATTCCTATTAGGTATATACTCACCCTCGGAAGCGCCCTGCTTCCTTCCGACAGCCTTCCTTCCTAAGAATCAGCCCTTCCAGGACCTTCGGTGACGTCGCGGGTGACGTCGCGGCTTGTGATTGGCCGCGCGAGCGGTCACATGGGCGGCCGCGCGGCCAATCACAAGCCGCGACGTCACCGTGACGTCACGGCAGGCTCCTAGAAGCGCGGATTCGAAGGAGGAAGGCTGCCGGTTAGTACCAGGGCGCGTCAGAGGGTAAGTATTGCAATATTTTTTATTTTAATTCTATATTTTACACTTTAATCTGAATTCCGATACCAATTCCCGATATCTTAAACATATCGGGAATCGGGATCGGAATTCCGATTCCAGATTCAAAAGATCGCCGACTTCATGGCCGACCCCCCACTGGGGTCGGGTCGGGTTTCATGAAACCCGACCTTGCCAAAAGTCGGCGACTTTTGAACAATTTCGACCCGTTTCGCTCAACCCTAGTGCTCAGTGATACCTAGATATCACTGAAGTATTTGGGTGCTCGGATATGCTCAGCACTCAATGAGCATTAACCGCTGCATGGATAGGAAGCTCCAATCACTATCCTTCATGTTTGGTGCCTGTTACACAGCCAATAAACATGTGGGGATTGCCCACTGGTCACTTCACGCTAATACTGTAGCGATTTTAGTTGTACCATTACTCTGATTGGCTGGCGATATTACCTCATCAGAAATTATGAAAGGACAGGTGCCGCCATGCTGGCCACACTGATGATATTACACAGCTCAGGGACAGTTCTCATTGGAGGGAGAGCGTACTTGTCCAAGCCTGTGTTTCCACAGTTTAAATAATGAGAGTCGTGTAGTGTTGATACTGGTGCTGAAGCAGATCCTTCATGCTAAAAGCCCTCAAAGGGCTCCTCTAGTTCTTTTTCAGTTTCAGTGCTATATATTCTGCATTTAGCCTAGGGACAGCTGCTGGAGCAGGGAGAATGGCAGAATACTGTGTCTAGGCAGGGCTTAGGGATTTGCGGTCAGTTGCTTAATATATATTTGCTGTATTTGACCACATTCTTTTTTTGGGGGTGAAAAAAATGACTTTATTGTCATCCATAGAGTATTAAGTGATTTCTGTTAAATTACAGTGGTATATAAAACTCTAAGAAAGTGTTCAACAATTTTTTCTGGGTTCCATTAGTCATCCATAAAGTTTTACATGCTTAGTGGGCAACATAGCGACAAAGATGGCAGAATCCCATGAGACTCCTGAGGGAGTGAACGGAGGAATATCAGAGATAGAGGATGCTGGCAAGAGCTTATGCATCTAAATCATCCGCTTTCCTGAAACCACCAAGACAATAACCCATGCCACTACCTTCACCTCTTGGGTTCTTACGTGTTGCTGATTGGAGAGCCAGGATCTAACAACTAGTGAGCGGACTATGGGGCCCAGGTTCGTGCAAAGAGAGAAGGAGGTGAGCAAGAACTAGGGCTGGAGACCACTAGCTGCAAGGTACGGAGAGTTGGCATCCTAGTTGAAGGTTATTATGTATTATATACGACTGTCAGCGGACGTAGGGGTCCTTAGAAGAGTTTGTGACATGTTATTTCATTCAATCATCAGACATTAGAGACAGAACACTTACCTCAATGGTTGCAAAAGCTGATGGATGTAATCAGTGTCTCATTCCTCAAAATGGAGGGGCACTATCACTGCTTTGAAGTGAGTGTGGTTCGAGAAGGAAGGGAGCAGGATGAACCCTTCTTGCAAAATGAAGAAGCCTGGAAAAGGCTCCTCAAGACAGCTCAAAATGGGGCTACTATCACCGAGAGATCGGACTGTCCTTGGGATTCCCCATCTCCTATGAGGGCATCTCCCATGAGGTAATATGTTATGGTGCTGATGATACCGGGGGCTGTTGCCCATATCTACATCTTGGGACTCCGGCCCTACTGTAAGCCGAGTTACTTACAGCACAGACATCTGGGAATTGGGTGACAGGGAGTAGGTGGTGGCAGTCTCCCCAGCCTGCCAATGAAGAATAAAAACAAGCAGACACCAGTAGAGGATTATTGTGTTACCCTCCTTATAATTTTTCCTGGATTTGCACACTGAGCAAAGCCTTTATGAATGTAGGAGTCTGGAGTACATCAACTACAATTTTAAAATATTTAAATGAGGCCCACCAGTTGTTGCTTTTCAGGGGTCTATGGATGACTGGATGACCTGCCTTATATTTTTTTCCTAGCTTTGAACTTTGTGCAGAGCTTTTTTAATTGTAGAAGTACCACAACTACACTTTTTCCACAATATTTGAATGAGGTACTACAGTTTGTGCCGCCAAGGGTCTATGGATGACCCTAATTAATTTTTCTTGGCTTTGCACATGGTGAAATGCCCTTATGAATATAGGAGCATATCAACTACACTTTTAATATATGTATGTTCAAAACATTTTCTGGATGGAATTTGTTA
Source organism: Ranitomeya imitator (assembly GCF_032444005.1). Lineage (NCBI taxonomy): Eukaryota > Metazoa > Chordata > Amphibia > Anura > Dendrobatidae > Ranitomeya > Ranitomeya imitator. Next base: position 56,638,533 of record NC_091291.1, read on the forward strand.
ACCAAAGAGTATTACATGCTTTCTCTTAAATTGCAAAGATACCTAAAACGAAGTTGTTATATAACACTCCAAAAGGCGATAAAAAATGCATCTGATTCAATTAGTCATCCTTATAGAATTACGGACTTGGTTTTAAATTTTAGAGATATATAACACTCCATTAAAAGTTCAAAACTTTTTCTGGATTTAATTAGTTATTCATAGAGTATTTTGTGCTTTGTTTTACATTTCGGTGGTATATAATACTTCAAAAAAAGCATTTAATTTTTTTTTCTGGTTTCAATTAGTCTTCAGGTTCCTATTTAACAACAGCCCTACGCCTTTTACCACTCTCTGCAGGACAACATAGAGGGTGGCAGGACTCTATGTCCCTCTTTCTTAGCATACAGGCACTCCTTCTCCGCACACAAGCATGTCCCCTGAAGATTTGGCTTGGATGAAACACATTGGGATGAAAAAATAGGGAGAGTCCAGGGCATATTTATATAGGGGTAGTTGTGGACTGCCCTTGTAAGGGCAGGAGCTTTGGGGATAGACTATTGGTAGCCCCATAGGGATTGACATAGGGACTGTCATCTCTTCACTTTCTGGATATCTACTTGACAAGGGAATATCCAGTGCTCCGCTGCCCTTGTTGTGGAAATGGTGAGACCGTTCCTTTATTATGCTTACAAGTATCAGCAGGCATTTCTTACAGTGTATGCTATAACTGTTTTATTGTTCTTATATGCGACTGAGTGTATGGGAATTGTTGCTGTTTTACAAAAATAACCATTTCACAGCCTTTTCATATACCTTACCTCAGTGATATTGATTTCGTCAGCATTTATGCAGTCGGGTGATTAGTTTTTTTTTTTTTATGTTACTTTAGAGTATTAAAAGTTACGTTTTATATTATCCCCTTATGCTTTATTATGGTTAATTGTTAGTGGGATTATCTGTATGATTTACATCTAGAACACAGATATTGCTTTGTTACCATGCTCAGTATGAGAAAAGCGGCATTTAGTCCCAAAAAGGCCTGCTCACTGCTGGTCAGTACTGGCTACAAGGGCAGAGCTTGGAAAGACAGCAGTAACCAGCTGCACAGTATCAGCTCGAACCAAACGCTGGGACCGATGTCTCCACAGAGCAGGTTCCACTGTGGCTGGAGAAGAATGGGAGACCGCAGTGGACATGGTTCGAGATTCCTCCTGAACAGTGGTGGGAACTTGACACCTAACACAAGGTACAGCAGAAGCAAAGGTACAATTTCAAAGACCTGGGACAATTTTGTGACACCCTCCCATCATCCAAGCCCTGATGACAGGGTATTTTTGAAAGAGGGAAATGTTTTAGGAGTATAGGAGTACATTAACTACACTTTCAAAATATTTTAGTGAGGCCCCCAAGTTGTTGCCTTCAAGAGTATACGGATAACCGTATTGTTCTCCTTATCAAAGCTTTTATAAGTTTAAGAGTGCCACTACATGGCAATTTGAACATAATGTGCATGAGGCCCTCCTTTATGTTTAATACAGGGTAGATGTCTGAGTCCCTCTTCCATTAATTTTGCTTTACCTAAATTATTTTTGTTAAATAGTTTTAAATTGTTGCCTTATATACTAGTCATTATACAGGAAAGAATGTTTCTTAACATTTTTTTTCCCCGTAAACACCAATTTCTTATCATTTTTGAATGTTTTATCGTCAGTCCTTAGGCCCCTTTCACACATCAGTTTTTTGCCATCAGTCACAATCCGCTGGCTCGACGCATCCGATTGACGGATCTGGCACAGATTGTGAAAAACTGATGCTACAGATCCGGTTTTTCGAATAGGTGGGCTGGTTAAGGCCGGCTTCACACTCAGTGTATGAAAATACGGTCCGTATATTACAGCCGTAATACGCTGAAAAGTCCCGAAAATAGTGGTCCGTAGCTCCTCCGTAGGCAGGGTGTTTCAGCGTTTTTTGTGCATGGCATCCTCCGTATGTAATCCGTATGTCATCCGTACTGCATGTTTTTATCGCAGGCTTGCAAAACCGACATACGGCTATACAAGGGATCCATGTGTAAAAAAAATAAATATATATATATATATACTGTCTATATATATATATATATATGTCAGTAGACACATATATGTATATATATTAATATTTCATCCAGCGCGATATAGCAGAAAGCCGGTAAATCAATTACCGGCTTTTGCTTTCTCCTTCCTAAACCCGACATGATATGAGACCTGGTTTACATACAGTAAACCATCTCATATCCCCATTTTTTTTTGCATATTCCACACTACTAATGTTAGTAGTGTGTATATGCAAAATTTGGCCGTTCTAGCTAGTAAATTAAGGGGTTAAATGGCGGAAAAAATTGGCGTGGGCTCCCGCATAATTTTCTCTGCCAGAGTAGTAAAGCCAGTGACTGAGGGCAGATATTAATAGCCTGGAGAGGGTCCATGGTTATTGCCCCCCCCTGGCTAAAAACATCTGCCCCCAGCCACCCCAGAAAAGGCACATCTGTAAGATGCGCCTATTCTGGCACTTGGCCACTCTCTTCCCATTCCCGTGTAGCGGTGGGATATGGGGTTATGAAGGGTTAATGCCACCTTGCTATTGTAAGGTGACATTAAGCCAAATTAATAATGGAGAGGCGTCAATTATGACACCTATCCATTATTAATCCAATACTAGTAAAGGGTTAAAAAAATACACAAACACATTATTTAAAATTATTTTAATGAAATAAAAACAAAGGTTGTTGTAATATTTTATTGAACGCCCAATCCAATCACTGAAGACCCCCGTTCTGTAACAAAAAAAACATAATAAACCAACAATATCCTTACCTTCCGCAGATCTGTAAAGTCCAACGATGTAAATCCATCTGAAGGGGTTAAAATATTTTGCAGCCACGAGCTTTGCTAATGCAACGTTGCTCATGTCTGCAAAACCCCGGAGAATGAAGTTAAAGTAGGTCATTGACCTATATTTACCTGCATTTGCGGTGAGGCGCCCCCTGCTGGTTGTTCCTAGATCGTGGGAACTTTCCTAGAAAGATCCCAGGCTCGAGTTCATAAGAGGCGCCCTCTGCTGGTTGTACTCACGTTTTGTCCGCCGGGCACTGGATCCTGCGAAATGTGACTGCCCGTCTTTTGCAAAAAAACGTTCAAAGGAACGTTTTTCTGTACGTTGTATCCAGTGTTTCTGACTGTGCATGCCCAGCAGGAAATCTCGCACTCACTCTCCTTCCTCCCCAGGACTACATACGGAAATGTGAAAGGACAAACTTCCGTCAGTATGACGCTTTGTGACGGGCGAGTACCGACACAAATGTGAAAGTAGCCTAACTGGCCACCAAACCTGGCACATCAGGAGGTCAGTGGTTGATCTCTGGATGACAACTATCACCATTAGTTCCACATGATTTCATCCCTGGTGTGCTGATGGGGTGAGAGAGGAAGCCCCCTACCTTTCATAGCCTTCTAAATCCCTTGATAGCTATCAATCACAGCATCTGGAGGGTTAAACAGCCAGTTGTGGTGCAGACACTTTTCCTGGCTGTTAGTGCAGGAGCTCCCGGTGGTTATTGTGCAGGGAAGTGCTGTTGATTCAGCGCCTTAGTCTCATCACACGCTGTGATTGGTCAGTAAGATTTTATGCATCATTTGTTTGCACTTAATACATGCATGATACAATTGATGTCATAGTGAAGCACTCTGGATACTTTTCATCTGTCTGTTGAATCTTTGCAATCGTTGATAGTGTCCACATGAAGATGCCTGTATAGTATCCAAAAGCATTAACTGAAAACTAATAAAGGATCCATGCTTATCTGGACACTTATTGCTGGCACTGCTGTTATCCTTCTTTCCTGCCTGTGGCCAAGGACTTTTTGTGCCTGTGACGAATATCATTGCCTGCAAGATTAAAGGTACAGACGCTTAAGTGTTATGAAAGGCAATTCAGAATCACAATGGACATGGAGGTCAGAGCACATACAGTGAACTGACAATAACCCAAAATAATAGAACGAGCTCTGAGACGTGGGAACTCTGCAGACCGCCATCCCTAAGCCTAACAAACCACACTAAAGGTAGCCGTGGAGCGCTCCTGACCAGAACCTAGGCGCCTCGTCACAGCTTGAGAAACTAGCTAATCCTGAAGATAGAAAAATAAGCCTACCTTGCCTCAGAGAAATTCCCCAAAGGAAAAGGCAGCCCCCCACATATAATGACTGTGAGTAAGATGAAAACACAAACATAGAGATGAAACAGATTTAGCAAAGTGAGGCCCGACTAGCTGAACAGAACGAGGATAGGGAAGATAACTTTGCGGTCAGCACAAAAACCTATAAAAAACCACGCAGACGGGACAAAAAGACCCTCCGCACCGACTAACGGTACGGAGGTGGTCCCTCTGCTTCTCAGAGCTTCCAGCAGGCGAGAAAAACCAATAAAGCAAGCTGGACAGAAAAATAGCAAAAATAACATAAGCAAAACTTAGCTTTGCAGAGCAGCAGGCCACAGGAATGATCCAGGGAAAAAACAAGTCCCACACTGAAACATTGACAGGAAGCATAGATCAAAGCATCAGGTGGAGTTAAGTAGAGAAGAAGCTAACGAGCTCACCAGATCACCTGAGGGAGGAAACTCAGAAGCCGCAGTACCACTTTCCTCCACAAACGGAAGATCCCAGAGAGAATCAGCCGAAGTACCACTTGTGACCACAGGAGTGAACTCTGCCACAGAATTCACAACACTTAAGGTAACTTCACACTGAACGATATTGCTAGCGATCCGTGACGTTGCAGCGTCCTGGCTAGCGATATCGTTCAGTTTGACACACAGCAGCTATCTGGATCCTGCTGTGATGTCGTTGGTTGCTGCAGAAAGTCCAGAACTTTATTTCGTCGCTGGACTCCCTACAGACATCGCTGAATCGGCGTGTGTGACACCGATCCAGCGATGTCTTCACTGGTAACCAGGGTAAACATTGGGTTACTAAGCGCAGGGCCGTGCTTAGCAACCCGATGTTTACCCTGGTTACCAGTGTAAAAGTTAAAAAAACAAACACTACATACTTACCTTCCGCTGTCTGTCCCCGGCGCTGTGCTTTCCTGCACTGGCTGTGAGCGCCGGCCAGCCAGAAAGCAGAGCGGTGGCGTCACTGTCTTTCCGGCCGCTGTGCTCACAGTCAGTACAGAGAAGCAGAACGCCGGGGACAGACAGCGGAAGGTAAGTATGTAGTGTTTGTTTTTTTTAACTTTTACGCTGGTAACCAGGGTAAACATCAGGTTACTAAGCGCGGCCCTGCGCTTAGTTACCCGATGTTTACCCTGGTTACCGGCATCGTTGGTTGCTGGAGAGCTGTCTGTGTGACAGCTCTCCAGCGACCAAACAGCGACCCTGCAGCGATCGACATCGTTGTCGGTATCGCTGCAGCGTCGCTCAGTGTGAAGGTACCTTTACTGCTAAAGTTTCCATGCTACCATCTTACAATCTGCTTATGTCATGATTTTGCACTCGGTTACTCCGATATGAGGAACCATGCAAGGTTACTTTTTTTATAGGGCTAGCACAGATGGCCGATGTAGGTCTTTCCTGGGGACCTTCTCATTTTTATGTAGACCAATAATCAGCAATGTAGCAGCTGCTATCTTTATCTCAGTTGTCACATTTTAGATCACTATCATGACGCGCCTGCGCCATCTCCTGAGTACATCCTTACATTTAGATTTGCATAGAGTTGACTGTAAAGATGCTAATTTCTGCATGTGCACACTGGTTAGTTATTCCTGTAGGCTTGCATGTAAGCATTTACCTTTACTTTTGCAAATATAAATAATATGGTTCATTTACTGTATATTTATGTATAGAGGCTTGAAACATGTTGCCTGGGAGCGCAGCAGATGTTTCTGTTCTGCCTTAAGTTTTGTGCTGTTGTGTTCAGCTATTTTTCGTGTCTTTTACACTGCTGGGTCAATAAATCAATTCTTTAAAGAAGATGTAAGAAGATGTGAGTGCTGGCTGTCATTTGAACTGTTATTGTTTCTTTTCTCATTGATATTGCAGTATCATATTCCACTTACAGATTATGGAACCATTCATATCAATCCCTTTCCTCCGGGAGACTAGCAATCTAAATCTCCCAATCCCATGCACACATTATGACTAATAGAATAGGAAACCAAATTAAGTTCATTTTATTTCAGTTAAATTAACCTCTTAATTAGCGTTATTTTGAGAATCTGTTGCACTGCCTTTATACTGTAAGGATTGAGAAGAAGATCACATTTGTCTGCACTGTACAATCCTAGGCAGTCACAAAACTGAGGAAATCCTGAAAACATGACCTGTTGGTGGCTCTTGAGGACCACTGCTCTAGTGTGTGTTTACTTTCTAAGACCCCCTCATACTCGTTCATCTGGGTCTGTCCAACCATTAGTAATTCCCTGTGAATCATTTATCAGTAGATTTAATTACCGATTTACCAGTATGTTCAGCATGATGTCTCATTTTATTGCACTATCCACCTTACCCAATGCCATCGGGGACAGCGATGATAATTGGTGCGAACTGTAAAGTGCTGCGGAATATGTTAGAGTTATATAAAAAAATAATAATAATGCCAAGACCTTGGCACAAATTTTAATAAAAAAAAAATAGCGAGATTGCATGGGATTCCTACCGATATTGTTTCTGACTGGGAGATTTGCTCTGCTGGCTTATGGACAGGGTAAAAAAAATGCCTCTTAGTAAATTTGTCTTTGTCATATTTTACTTCAATACTTTTCAGTAGAGAAGGAAATCTAACAAAGTTTTTATGTTCTTAACTGCAGTCATCATATTATAAGGCATCATGTACTTACAATGGCTCAAATTGGCCTTCTACCCAGATAATTCTTCTGTTTTCCATTAGGTCTATGAGATTAACTGGAGAGAAGGTTTTTCCACCAACATAGAAGAGGATTCTTTACTGTTAGGGCAGTGAGAATCTGGAATTGCTTGCCTGAGGAGGTGGTGATGGCGAACTCAGTCGAGGGGTTCAAGAGAGGCCTGGATGTCTTCCTGGAGCAGAACAATATAGTATCATACAATTATTAGGTTCTGTAGAAGGACGCAGATCTGGGGATTTATTTTGATGGAATATAGGCTGAACTGGATGGACAAATGTCTTTTTTCGGCCTTGCTAACTATGTTACCATGTTAGTATGTAACTGATTCCTTCTAAGCTCTATGTAAAAACAGATCGCCAAATTTCCCTGTACGACTCATAGGTCACTGCAAAAGTCTGTGACATGGGGGAGGAGGGAGAAGCTGGGTCTGGAATCGAAAAGTAAATGGTTTATGCAGAGAAAAGAGACTTCCTGCTTCTACATAGAGTAGAGAAAAGAGAATAATTAACAGGGCAGAAAGGAAAAATGAGCAATTGTAATAACTAGTGTTGAGCGATACCGTCCGATACTTGAAAGTATCGGTATCGGATAGTATCGGCCGATACCCGAAAAATATCGGATATCGCCGATACCGATATCCGATACCAATACAAGTCAATGGGACATCAAGTATCGGAAGGTATTCTCATGGTTCCCAGGGTCTGAAGGAGAGGAAACTCTCCTTCAAGCCCTGGGATCCATAGGGAGGTGTAAAATAAAGAATAAAAATAAAAAATATTGATATATTTACCTCTCCGGCGGCCCCTGAACTCAGCGCGGGTAACCGGCAGGCTTCGTTGTTCAAAATCAGCGCTTTTAGGACCTGAGAAACACGTCCCGGCTTCTGATTGGTCGCGGGCCGCCCATGTGACCGCCACGCGACCAATCACAAGCCGCGACGTCACCGCAAGCTATTAGCGCGCTCATTTTTGAAAAATGAGCGCGTTAATGACTTTCAAAGACGTAGCGGCTTGTGATTGGTCGCGGCCACGCGACCAATCACAAGCCGCGACGTCACCGCAAGCTATTAACGCGCTCATTTTTAAAAATGAGCGCGTTAATGGCTTTCAAAGACATAGCGGCTTGTGATTGGTCGCGTGGCCGCGACCAATCACAAGCCGCGACGTCACCGCAAGCTATTGACGCGCTCATTTTTAAAAATGAGCGCGTTAATGGCTTTGAAAGACATAGCGGCTTGTGATTGGTCGCGTGGCCGCGACCAATCACAAGCCGCGACGTCACCGCAAGCTGTTGACGCGCTCATTTTTCAAAAATGAGCGCGTCAACAGCTTGCGGTGACGTCGCGGCTTGTGATTGGTCGCGGCCACGCGACCAATCACAAGCCGCTATGTCTTTCAAAGCCATTAACGCGCTCATTTTTAAAAATGAGCGCGTCAATAGCTTGCGGTGACGTCGCGGCTTGTGATTGTTCGCGGCCACGCGACCAATCACAAGCCGCTATGTCTTTCAAAGCCATTAACGCGCTCATTTTAAAAAATGAGCGCGTTAATAGCTTGCGGTGACGTCGCGGCTTGTGATTGGTCGCGTGGCGGTCACATGGGCGGCCCGCGACCAATCAGAAGCCGGGACGTGTTTCTCAGGTCCTAAAAGCGTTGATTTTGAACAACGAAGCCTGCCGGTTACCCGCGGACTCACCAGGGGCCGCCGGAGAGGTAAATATATCAATATTTTTTATTTTAATTCTTTATTTTACATATCTCTATGTATCCGATACCGATACCCGATACCACAAAAGTATCGGATCTCGGTATCGGAATTCCGATACCGCAAGTATCGGCCGATACCCGATACTTGCGGTATCGGAATGCTCAACACTAGTAATAACACAATGTTATATAATATGATGATTGAATATATTACGAGGATACAAACTGATGGCAGTGCTTCTATAAAACTGTCATAGATAATGGTCATAAGTAAAAGTCTCCCTTTAAGATTACTTTTATGAAACATTTCTATGTAGTAGAAGGTTCTAGTTATAAGCAAACCTTTTTATATTTTTTAGCTAAAAACCAATCTTCAGTTACTACTGGGCAACATTACAGTTTTCCACAGAATATTTTATTGTAATGATTAAAAAGATACTGTTTGGGCGAGTGTGCATAGCGAAACACAAAATGCCACCGACAGTAACGATCTGACAAGCCTAATTTGGATGATTGCCGTTCTTTGTATCACTGAGTTCAGACCTGATAAAGAAGTTTTACCGTGACAAAAAATATAGCTGATATTTTATATTCCCAACACCAAGAGATGAAAATCCAGATGAACAAATAAAAAATGAAATGTGGCCACGTTCACCAAGTATGTGTTTATTAATGAGGCATCAAGTGTAGGAATATACTACCTGCTGGGATGGAGCATAACATATGGTGTGCATAATAATAAATGAACATGTACAACACATGCCAGACAGAAATTTCTGATATCCAACACTTGGATACCAGATGCAGCATTAATAATACTTAAAATATCACTAGTGACTACTGTATCATCAAAATGTGTTATCCATATGTGCTATTCTATATAAAAAGACACCGTCTACTTTCCATTACAATGATGCAATCATTTACACTCATTTTATAGTGCTACATTGAACATATGTTTGTTTCCTTCTGCTGTTTTTCGACAATTAATTTGTAATTAATACATATCTCTACAATATGGGTCTAACTGCTCTTTCTGCTAGGCATGATAATGCATGATAGTACAGCTTTCTAAAGAGAAAAAGGGTTTTGGCAAAGTTCCAGGAATTTGTTGCAATTCTACAAATACTTATTTATAAAAAAAATTAGACTTTGCTTATCAAACTTGTATTTTTCAATACAATTTTATGTTGAAGGTGTTTCCTTGTTTTTCTAATTTATTGCGCAATTATAATTCTAATAGATCTAAGGGCAGGTGGATATGACAGTATTTTCAGTCCGACTGCGATCAAAACTTCCCACTAAGATCAATGTTATTCTATAGAGTCGTGAACATGTCAGAGTTTTTCGTCTCGCCGAGCCAGTCTAAGGAGAAAAATTGCTGCATGTCCAAGTTTGATTCAATATTCACATCGCACTTGGCCATGCAAGTCAATGAGTCCATGGAAACCATTGGACTGCACTCAGATGACAACTAAGTGCAGTTCGATTTCCACATACTGGCTGTCACGACTCTATTGCCGGGTGTCCCTGGATCAGGGGATCCTTCCCTGTCCCTAATGCTAGAGGCACCCTAGCTCGCCCTGTTCCCAGGATTACTTCTGATGGTGATGATGCCGGGGCCAACTACCTTGCGTTAGCTCCTTAATCTGCCCTCAGTCTGTACCCTTGCCCCACGCAGAGAAAAGGGGTGTAGTAGTGAGCCATAATACACCAACCAGACTCGCAAGGTAATGCGAACAGGGATAATGAAAAATACCAAACATACAAATGTACTCACACATATACAGTAACAGAGGAATGCATCTGGGAGTGGAGAATGGGATTAAATAAAAGAAGGAGGAGAAGAAAGGGAATTACACCATTTAGATGATACACTAAAGCTATAGTAGATCACATGGAGTGCACATATATTAAACATAGAATATACAGCACTGTCAATAATTAAGAGACCACCACATCAAAACCCTGTCATGGCCACCCAATCTCCAGATCTGAACCACATTGAAAACCTCTGGAATGTAATCAAGAGGATGATGGACAGTCACAAGCCATCAAATAAAGAAGAACTGCTTACATTTTTGCGCCAGGAGCAGTGTGAAAGACTGGTGGAAAGCATGCCAAGATGCATGAAAGCTGTGATTAAAAATCATGCTTATTCCACAAAATATTGATTTCTGATCTCTTCCTGAGTTAAAACATTAGTATTGTTGTTTTTATATGATACTTAAAAAGCCATCCCTGGACCAGAACTGCACGGCTAACTACCGACCTGTCTCTAACCTTTCCTTCATCTCTAAACTCCTGGAACGCTTGGTCCACTCCCATCTAATCCGCTATCTCTCGGATAACTCTCTTCTTGACCCCTTACAATCTGGTTTCCGCTCTTTACACTCCACTGAAACTGCCCTCACTAAAGTCTCTAATGACCTGATAACAGCTAAATCCAAAGGTCATTGCTCTCTGCTGATTCTCCTGGATCTATCAGCATTTGATACTGTGGATCACCAGCTCCTTCTCACCATGCTCCGCTCCATAGGCCTCAAGGACACCGTTCTCTCTTGGTTCTCCTCCTACCTCTCTGACCGCTCCTTCACTGTATCTTTTGCTGGCTCCTCTTCCTCTCCTCATCCCCTTACTATCGGGGTTCCGCAGGGCTCAGTCCTGGGCCCCCTCCTCTTCTCTCTATACACTGCCCCTATTGGACAAATAATCAGCAGATTTGGGTTTCAGTACCATCTCTATGCTGATGACACCCAATTATACACTTCTTCCCCCGACATCACACCTATCCTAATTCAAAATACCAAGGATTGTCTGTCTGCTGTCTCTAACATTATGTCCTCCCTCTATCTGAAACTAATTCTCTCCAAAACTGAACTACTTGTGTTTCTCCCTTCTACTAACCTCACTTTACCCAACATTGAAATTACCCTGGAGGGTTCAACCATAACTCCCAAACAGCATGCCCGCTGTCTTGGGGTGATATTCGACACCGAACTTTCCTTTACTCCCTATATCCGATCACTCACTCGCTATTGTCACCTGCATCTTAAAAACATCTCCAGAATCCGACCTTTTCTCACCTTTGAAACTGCTAAGACTCTTACTGTTGCTCTTATTCATTCTCATCTGGACTACTGCAACTCTCTTCTAATCGGTCTCCCTCTTTCCAAACTTTCTCCTCTCCAATCCATTTTGAATGCGGCAGCCAGGGTCATATTTCTGTCCAACCGCTTCACCGATGCCTCCATCTTGTGCCAGTCATTACACTGGCTACCCATTCGCTACAGGGTCCAGTATAAACTCATCTCTCTCACCCACAAAGCTCTCCACAGTTCTGCACCACCTTATATCTCCTCTCTCATCTCCATCCATCGCCCTACACGTGCCCTCCGTTCTACAAATGACCTAAGACTAACATCCCCCGTAATCCGAACCTCACACCTCCGTCTCCAATACTTCTCTCGTGCTGCACCAGCTCCCTGGAATGCAATTCCCCAGACGATCAGACTGATACCTAGCCCCGACCTATTCAAGTGCGCTTTAAAAACCCATCTCTTCAAACAAGCCTACCAAATCAACTACTCAGTAAACTAACTTTGTCCTGTTCCCTCCTTCCAACTATTATCTGCATGTGAATCTGCACCCTACTATTCATCTGTCTCCACACCCTCCATGCACACGATAACTGCACTTGATACTTGATTATTGCACTTAAACACACGGACAGATGACAGGATCATGCAGCTTTGTATGAAAATCCCTATTTATTATAATTGCCAGACCTGTAATAACAAACACTTTTCACCTATTGTGTCCCCCCATTTCCTTGTAGATTGTAAGCTTGCGAGCAGGGACCTCACTCCTAATGTCACTGTTTAAATTGTCTTAACTTATACTGAATTTATTGTCTGTACATGTCCCCGCTTAATTGTAAAGTGCTGCGGAATATGTTGGCACTATATAAATAAAAATTATTATTATTATTATTCTAAACTTGTTTTATTTTCATTATTTGAGGTCTGAAAGCCCTGTTGCTTTTTTTTTTTTTAATTTTGACCATTTTTTTTTGTCAGAAAAAAATTAAAAAATGTATTGCTTGGAAATTCGGAGACATGATTTTCAGAAGTTTATAGACTACTAGATGAAGAGCCCTCCGTTGCCTGGGCATAGTAAATATCTGTGGTTAGTTATAGCACCTCACTTCTCTTATTTTCCCATCACGCCTCTCATTTTCCCCCTCACATCTCTCATTTTCTCCCTTACACCTCTCATTTTCCCCCTCACTCCTCTTATTTTCCCCCTCACTCCTCTCATTCCCCCCTCACTCCTCTCATACCCCCTAACACTTGTCATTTCGACCTCACATCTGTCATTTTCCGATCACTCCACTATTTTCCCTCTCTCCTCTCATTTTGCACTCACACCTTTTCATTTTCACCTCACACCTCTCATTTTCCCCTCAGTATATACATGTTTGTCATCTCCCATATATAGTATACACCTGTATGTCATCTCCCCTGTATATAGTATATACCTGTATGTCATCTCCCCTGTAAATAGTATACACCTGCTGAATGTCATCTCCCCTGTATATAGTATATACCAGTGTGTCATCTCCTCCTATATATAGTATATACCTGTGTGTCATCTCCCCTATGTATAGTAGATATGTGTGTGTCATCTCCTCTTGTATATACCTGTATGTCATCTCCTCCTGTATATAGTATATACCTGTGTCATCTCCCCTGTATATAGTATATATGTGTGTGTCATCTCCCCTGTATATAGTATATATGTGTGTGTCATCTCCCCTGTATATAGTATATATGTGTGTGTCATCTCCTTCTGTATATAGTATATATCTGTTTCATCTCCTCCTGTATATAGTATATACCTGTGTGTCATCTCTCCTGTATATAGTATATATCTGTGTGCCATCTCCCCTGTATATAGTATATATCTTTATGTCATCTCCTCCTGTATTAGACCGCGTTCACACGTTATTTGGTCAGTATTTTTACCTCAGTATTTGTAAGCTAAATTGGCAGCCTGATAAATCCCCAGCCAACAGGAAGCCCTCCCCCTGGCAGTATATATTAGCTCACACATACACATAATAGACAGGTCATGTGACTGACAGCTGCCGTATTTCCTATATGGTACAGTTGTTGCTCTTGTAGTTTTTCTGCTTATTAATCAGATTTTTATTTTTGAAGGATAATAGCAGACTTGTGTGTGTTTTAGGGTGAGTTTCATGTGTCAAGTTGTGTGTGTTGAGTTGCGTGTGGCGACATACATGTAGCGACTTTTGTGAGATGAGTTTTGTCTGGCGACATGCGTGTTGAAACTTTTTGTGTGTCGAGTTGCATGTGACAGGTTAGTGTAGCAAGTTGTGTGCAGCAAGTTTTGCGCATGGCGAGTTTTGCGCGTGGCGAGTTTTTTTGTGTGGTGTGTTTTGAGTATGTGAAAGTTTTGTGTGAGGCAACTTTTGCATGTGTTGCAACTTTTGTGCATGTGGCAATTTTTCCACGTGTGCAAGTTTTGCGTGTGGCAAGTTTTCCATGAGGTGAATTTTGCACGTGTGGCGAGTTTTGCGTGAGCCTAGTTTTGGATGTGGCGAGTTTTGCACGTGGCGAGTTTTGAGCGGCAACTTCTGTGTTTTGACTTTTATGTGGCGAGGTTGGTGTATGTGTGGTGAAATGTGTGCTGAGGGTGGTAGATGTGTTCAAGCACGTGGTAGTGTGTGGCGCATTTTGTGTGAGTGTTCATATCCCCATGTGTGGTGAGTATCCCATGTCGGAGCCCCACCTTAGCAACCGTACGGTATATACTCTTTGGCGCCATCGCTCTCACTCTTTAAGTCCCCCTTGTTCACATCTGGCAGCTGTGAATTTGCCTCCAACACTTTTCCTTTCACTTTTTCCCCATTATGTAGATAGGAGCAAAATTGTTTGGTGAATTGGAACGCGCAGGGTTAAAATTTCGCCTCACAACATAACCTATGACGCTCTCGGGGTCCAGACGTGTTACTGTGCAAAATTTTGTGGCTGTAGCTGCGACGGTGCAGATGCCAATCCCGAACATACACACATACACACATTCAGCTTTATATATTAGACTAGCTGAAGAGCCTGGCGTTGCCTGGGCATAGTAAATATCTGTGGTTAGTTATAGCACCTCACTTCTCTTATTTTCCCATCACGCCTCTCATTTTCCCCATCACATCTTTCATTTTCCCCCTCAAATCTCTCATTTTCTCCCTCACACCTCTCATTTTCCCTCTCACTCCTCTCATAGGTAGGGGGGCTACCACTTGTCATTTCGACCTCACATCTGTCATTTTCCGATCACTCCACTATTTTCCCTCCCTCCTCTCATTTTGTACTCACACCTTTTCATTTTCACCTCACACCTCTCATTTTCACCTCAGTATATACATGTTTGTCATCTCCCTTATATAGTATACACCTGTATGTCATCTCCTGTATATAGTATATACCTGTATGTTATCTCCCCTGTATATAGTATATACCTGCTGTGTGTCATCTCCCCTGTATATAGTATATACCTGTATGTCATCTCCTCCTGTATATAGCATATACCTATAGGTCATCTGCTCCTGTATATAGTATATATGTGTGTGTCATCTCCTCCTGTATATAGTATATACCTGTATGTCATCTCCTTCTATATATAGCATATACCTGTATGTCATCTCCTCCTGTATATAGTATATACCTGTATGTCATCTCCTCCTGTATATAGTATTTACCTGTGTGTCATCTCCCCTGTACATAGTATATATCTGTATGTCATCTTCTCCTGTATTAGACCTCGTTCAGACGTTATTTGCTCAGTATTTTTACCTCAGTATTTGTAAGCTAAATTGGCAGCCTGATAAATCCCCAGCCAACAGGAAGCCCTCCCCTTGGCAGTATATATTAGCTCACAGATACACGTAATAGACAGGTCATGTGACTGACAGCTGCCGTATTTCCTATATGGTACATTTGTTGCTCTTGTAGTTTGTCTGCTTATTAATCAGAATTTTATATTTGAAGGAAAATACCAGACTTGTGTGTGTTTTAGGGCGAGTTTCGTGTGTCAAGTTGTGTGTGTTGAGTTGCGTGTGGCGACATGCATGTAGCGACTAGGGTTGAGCGAAACAGATCAGCTCTTTTCAAAAGTCGCCGACTTTTAGCAAAGTCGGGTTTCGTGAAACCCGACCCTATCCCACTCTGGGATCGGGTCGGCGGTCGGCGATCTCTAATTAAAAGTCGGGTTTCATTTTATATACATACACATATATATATATATATATATATATATATATATGTATATATATATATACATATATATATGTCACTCAGACACACATATATATATATATATTTATATTAACTTCAGCGCGATATAGCAGAAAAGCCGGTAATTCAATTACCGGCTTTTCATTTCTCCTGCCAAAACCCGACATGATTTGAGACATGGTTTACATACAGTAAACCATGTCATATCCCCCTTTTTTTGCATATTCCACACTACTAATTTTAGTAGTGTGTATGTGCAAAATTTCAGCGCTCTAGCTCTTAAATTTAAGGGTTAAATCGCGGAAAAAATTGGCGTGGGCTCCTGCGCAATTTTCTCCGCCAGACTAGTAAAGACAGTGACTGAGGGCAGATATTAATAGCCTGGAGAGGGCCCACGGTTATTGGTCCCCCCTTGGCTAAAAACACCTGCCCCCAGCCACCCCAGAAAAGGCACATCTGTAAGATGCGCCTATTCTGGCACATGGCCTGTTGTGAGTTCTGTTTTTGGGCTCCCTCTGGTGGTTACTGATGGTACTGGGTGACTTGTCTTTCCTGGGTCTCTGGGTTCCACCTGTTCCATCTGGATATGGGAGTTTCCTATTTAACCTGGCTTTGCTGGCATTTCCTCGCCGGTTATCAATGTATCCAGTGTGTCTTGTTACCTCTGCTCCCTGCTCCTAGAACCTTCTGGTCAAGCTAAGTTTGGATTTTCCTGTTTTGGTGTTTTGCTTTATTTGGTTTTTTAGTCCAGCCTGCAGATATGTGATTCTTTGCTGCTGGTTGAAGTATAGCTAAGGCATATAATGAAATAGGCCCTGTCTAAATCCTCAGGATCAAATGTAGTAGCAGCAATAGAGGATATCCATAATATAAAACATAACTTTTAATACATCTCGTTATAAAATCTGGATCCTAACAAACACAAACAAAAAGAAAAACGTGCTCAAGTGAAACAGTGCTCAAGATAAAAAATTGGAGCAGTCTTACCAATTGGACGGACAAATAAGGGAAATCCCTCAGATGATAGGAGGAAGGTGGTACCGCTTGCACTCGCCAGGTAAGAGGGTAGGGAAATAATACGTAAATAACTATCTTCCCTGTAAACCCTCCACGAACTCCTGTCCTGACAAGGACAGGCCCCAAGTAGATCCTGCTAAGGATACCCACCAACCAATGAGAAAAAGCAACAAAGGAAACGAAAAAAATGTCTATAGTCTCCCAACGCGTTTCAACTCCAATGGGGGAGAATCATCAGGGGAGTTGTGTGATTCACGACCAATGGGTCTGCGGGAGTCCGTAAAAAATAATAATGTAGTCTCATTCATGAGGGTCCATATATAGCCTGGGTCCCGCAGTGGCAGGGAATACCCATATGCGGTTAACAGGTGTCCGTTATGTCCATAGCCTGTAAGGAGTCCCTGCATACTGATCCCAGTACCCACCTAATATAGCCCCCCCAATGCATCAGCTGTTGCAGATGATTACCCCAATCAGTGGGTTACTGATACATACCTGATTTAGAGCCATGTGTGCTCTTTCCCCACACGCTGGGCAGTGCCGGTCGCTAGAGCGATTGTTACCGGAAGTAAAGACGCCATACTATGCGTGTCATTTCCGCCCACCATGTTCTGGTAGCCCAATGGTGCCCACTGTAATCTCTCGTACCGCCGAACGGTATCCGCGCTAGATGCCGGAAGTATAGACGCCATATTGTGCGCGTCATTTCCGCCCACCATGTTCTGGTAGCCCGATGGTATTCACTGTAATCTCTCGTACCCGCGAACGGCATCAGCGCTCAATACCGGAAGTATAGACGCCATATTGCAAGCGTCACTTCCGCCCACCATGTTGTTGGAGCACAATGCTCCCTGTAGTTTGTGGTAAACCCTGGGGAGTAACTGTCACACCTGTATGACGCATAGTACCCGCCCACCACGTTCTGCGGGCACCATGCTTCTACTATTTGCAAACATTGGTGCACAGTGTCTATCTCCATTGACGCATAGCATAGACATTCATTCCAGGCACCGTTTTCAGGGGTACATGACGTTTGTCTTAAAAGTTAACACTTCGACTCTGCAGAGAGTATTATACATTTTTTGTGCTCACAGCATATAGATGTACCAATAGACATAAATATAATAACTCTATGTATCCACATATAGGTGCTATCATTGTCTATCAGGGAAGGAAGGTGGTGGGGGGGGTTATATGGGCAAAAGGGGCATATAAGCAAGGAGGCATGGCACATTGGTTACTATATTAGTTAGGTCCTAAAAACAGAACGAATTCCATACTGTAATTGGGAAAGAGCCCAAATGGGTCCCCGATCAATGCAGTAAATGGAAATCACAATAGAAATGAGCAGTGGCTCCATTGCTAAATGATAAACATAATGACTAGTTTTGTTTTCTTTGGCCGTTCTAGCAGCAAAGGTCCTTAAGCAGAGATGTACTATGGGGGTGAAATGGATATAGTAGTCCCCTCCCAATATACATATAAAAAGTGTCATGAAAGAAAGGGGGGAGGTGAAAACTTCGCAATAACTAGTAACCTACGTATAAAAAACGAAGGCTACTGATGGAAGGATATACTTATAGTTCTGAGAAGGGGGAGGGGGGGGCCCAGAATGGGGACAATGGAAGGAGAAGAAAATAGGTACGGGGAGCTAGTTACAGAAAACATCCAAAATTGATCTGATCATTAAGACCCCTGGGATGGCAGGTATCTAACAAAAATATCCAACTCGCTTCTTTTTGAAGCAACAATCTGTCTAGGTCGCCACCTCTAGCTGGCATATCGATTTTGTCAATTCCCATAAATCGCATGACTCTAAGGTCTCCTCCATGCAGGTTGTTCACATGTTTAGCAATTGGAGTATCCCTATGGTTTCGTATGTCTCCCAAATGCTCCCCTACCCTCCTCCTTAATTCTCTAATTGTTTTCCCTACATACGTGATACCACATTGGCACAGAGCGCGATAGACAACTCCTGTGCTTCTGCAGTTCACAAATTTTTTTAGTTTGATGGTCTCTTGTGTATTCTCGTTATAGAACTCCTTTCCTGTATTGATTGAGTCACACACTCTACATCCACCGCACCTAAAACATCCCGCCGGTCTCTGTGGGAGCCAAGTAGACCCCCTGGGCGTGGTAAAGTGACTGTGGACGAGTCTATCACCCAAGGTCCTGGCCCTACGATAAGTGATGACTGGTTCTGTTCCCAAGGTATCTCTCAGATCCTCATCCATCCTGAGAATGTCCCAGTGTTTTCTGATGATTTTTTTTGACTGATGCTGCACCATTATCATATGTACAGATGATTCTAGTTGTTCCTGAGGGTTCCGTCTCCTCCCTTTTGGGTATTAGGAGGTTCCCCCTTTCCTGTTGGTTAGCATAACGAAATGCCTCCCGCAGGATTCGATCCGGGTACCCTCTAGC
The DNA here is from genome assembly GCF_032444005.1 of Ranitomeya imitator. Classification (NCBI taxonomy): domain Eukaryota; kingdom Metazoa; phylum Chordata; class Amphibia; order Anura; family Dendrobatidae; genus Ranitomeya; species Ranitomeya imitator. Next base: position 56,657,876 of record NC_091291.1, read on the forward strand.
CAGAAATCTCTGTCTCAAGTCATCTGCCATCACTTTAAAGTCTCTCTGATTAGAGCAGTTTCGTCGTAGTCGCAGGTATTGGCCCTTTGGGATGCCCTTTTTTAGGGAGTAGGGATGATTACTCTCCCACCTTAAAAGCGAGTTGGTTGCGGTGGGTTTCCTGTATATGGTACTCTCCAAACGTTCTCCATCTTGTGATTTGGAGATCAGTACATCCAGGAAAGGTAACTGAAATTCTTGTATGTCATAAGTAAATTTAAGTCCTACCCCATTGTTGTTAAGGGAGTCGATGAACAGACTAAACACATCTTTAGACCCTCTCCATAACACAAAAATGTCATCAATATACCTGACCCATAAATCAATATGGGCCAGGTATTGAGCGTGTACTTCAGAAAAGACGATGCAGTCCTCCCACCAGCCCAGGAACAGATTGGCGTACGTAGGCGCACAGGGATTGCCCATGGCGGTGCCCCTGAGCTGGTGGAAGGTTCTGCCGTCAAAGGTACAAAAATTATTACTGAGTACGAACTCCAAAAGGGTTAGAATAAGTTTGTTATGGGCATTAAATTGACAACCCCTAGTGTTAATGAAATGGCGCACACCCCCAATCCCATGTTCGTGTGGGATTGAGGAGTACAGGGCCTCAACATCAATACTCGCAAGCAATGTACCAGGTTCCAGGGAAATGCCCTCCAACTTACGGAGCAGGTCCATCGTGTCCCTAATGTATGACGGGAGTGATACCACAAATGGTCTAAGTATATCATCCAAATAAATACCAATATTCTGTCCAACACTCCCTATGCCGGACACGATGGGCCTGCCCCTCAGAGGGTCCAGTCCCTTATGTACCTTTGGTAAGGCATAGAAGGTGGCCATGACTGGATGGCGGGGTAGAAGGAAGGATAATTCCTCCTCACTAATGAGCATGTCATCTTTCGCTTTCGTTAAAATAACCCCAAGAGTTTTTACACACTCCCCAACTGGGTTGGAGGTCACCCGTGTATATGTGGTACGATCATTCAGGAGCGATAGGCAAAGGTCCCTATACTTGTCTATATCCATCACGACCACATTCCCTCCTTTGTCGGATGGTTTTAGGACCAGAGATGTATCTGTTTCCAGATTACGGAGTGCTGTCATCTGTTCCCTGGTCAAATTATGCCTAGGCTCATTTGTGGCCTGTCTCTTAATGTCAGCAATACTGAGATTAAGGAAGACATCTATTGCCGATAAATCGCCCCCTACCGGTGCCATCTTTTTACTTGTATTCTTAAGCTGGGTGAATGGGCCACAACCATTACTGTTGTCATGTACCGTATCTAAACCCGCCAAAAGTCGTACGTCAGATAACATATCCTGTGGGATATTAAGATCATCACACATTCTTCTGTCCTTAAGTTTGAAAAATTTATGCCATCTCAGTTTACGGACGAAAAGGTTAAGGTCCTTAACCATATCAAAGATCTTAAAGTCCGTACTTGGAACAAAAGAGAGTCCTTTAGACAGTACCGCCATTTCCACTGTGGATAACTGTTTACTAGACAAATTCAGAACCTGTGACTCTCGTTGAAGGGAGTCTGGCTCCTGAGTTGGTAGGGCCGGTCTAAAAAACCTCCTCGTGGGTTAGAAGTATGATATCTATTACCCCTTCGATAGTTACCTCCTCTCCCCCTATGACGACCCTTAGGGTGGTTATTTCTACTCTCAGCGTCTGAAATATCTGTTTCTGTGGAGGACAGGTCAGTCTCTCTGTCCCTTTCTGTTCTATCCACTGCCACCTGGTAGATCTTCCCCTCCTTGAAATCCTGCAGGTCTCTGAGAAATTGTTTGTGTTTTCTCTCTTTGAGATTATATTGGAACTTTTCAATGGAGTTTTGTAACTGACTTTCCTTAACGGTGAAATCACTCTCAGTTTTGAATTTTTTGGTAATTTCAATGTGTTCTTTGAGTTTGTTATTGAGTTTTTCAAGATTAATTTTCTCCTCGTTTGCTAGTATTTGCATAAATCTCAGAGAGCTGCAGGTGGCCTCTTTTTCCCAGAGGCTCATAAGTTGGGGGGTCCTGCACCGTGTGGCTGGGAGCAGGGGGATACGTAGTCCCCTTGGAATGATACCGTGTTTCATATAATTTTCTAAACTTTGTAGTTCCCACCACGATACTATTTGCTCCCTGTAGATTCTGTTCAAATCCTTGAATGCTGAAGTATATGTGGGAGTATATTTTTTTTGGGCAAATTCTTTTTCAGAAAAGATATCCCTGGCTTCAGTCAGCCAAGACTCTGTGTCTGGACCTGTCGCCAAAAAACCAGCCATAACAAAAACACAAAGCTAATGAAGTATAGCTAAGGCATATAATGAAATAGGCCCTGTTTAAATCCTCAGGATCAAATGTAGTAGCAGCAATAGAGGATATCCATAATATAAAACATAACTTTTAATACATCTCGTTATAAAATCTGGATCCTAACAAACACAAACAAAAAGAAAAACGTGCTCAAGTGAAACAGTGCTCAAGATAAAAAATTGGAGCAGTCTTACCAATTGGACGGACAAATAAGGGAAATCCCTCAGATGATAGGAGGAAGGTGGTACCGCTTGCACTCGCCAGGTAAGAGGGTAGGGAAATAATACGTAAATAACTATCTTCCCTGTAAACCCTCCACGAACTCCTGTCCTGACAAGGACAGGCCCCAAATAGATCCTGCTAAGGATACCCACCAACCAATGAGAAAAAGCAACAAAGGAAACGAAAAAAATGTCTATAGTCTCCCAACGCGTTTCAACTCCAATGGGGGAGAATCATCAGGGGAGTTGTGTGATTCACGACCAATGGGTCTGCGGTAGTCCGTAAAAAATAATAATGTAGTCTCATTCATGAGGGTCCATATATAGCCTGGGTCCCGCAGTGGCAGGGAATACCCATATGCGGTTAACAGGTGTCCGTTATGTCCATAGCCTGTAAGGAGTCCCTGCATACTGATCCCAGTACCCACCTAATATAGCCCCCCCAATGCATCAGCTGTTGCAGATGATTACCCCAATCAGTGGGTTACTGATACATACCTGATTTAGAGCCATGTGTGCTCTTTCCCCACACGCTGGGCAGTGCCGGTCGCTAGAGCGATTGTTACCGGAAGTAAAGACGCCATACTATGCGTGTCATTTCCGCCCACCATGTTCTGGTAGCCCAATGGTGCCCACTGTAATCTCTCATACCGCCGAACGGTATCCGCGCTAGATGCCGGAAGTATAGACGCCATATTGTGCGCGTCATTTCCGCCCACCATGTTCTGGTAGCCCGATGGTATTCACTGTAATCTCTCGTACCCGCGAACGGCATCAGCGCTCAATACCGGAAGTATAGACGCCATATTGCAAGCGTCACTTCCGCCCACCATGTTGTTGGAGCACAATGCTCCCTGTAGTTTGTGGTAAACCCTGGGGAGTAACTGTCACACCTGTATGACGCATAGTACCCGCCCACCACGTTCTGCGGGCACCATGCTTCTACTATTTGCAAACATTGGTGCACAGTTTCTATCTCCATTGACGCATAGCATAGACATTCATTCCAGGCACCGTTTTCAGGGGTACATGACGTTTGTCTTAAAAGTTAACACTTCGACTCTGCAGAGAGTATTATACATTTTTTGTGCTCACAGCATATAGATGTACCAATAGACATAAATATAATAACTCTATGTATCCACATATAGGTGCTATCATTGTCTATCAGGGAAGGAAGGTGGTGGGGGGGGGTTATATGGGCAAAAGGGGCATATAAGCAAGGAGGCATGGCACATTGGTTACTATATTAGTTAGGTCCTAAAAACAGAACGAATTCCATACTGTAATTGGGAAAGAGCCCAAATGGGTCCCCGATCAATGCAGTAAATGGAAATCACAATAGAAATGAGCAGTGGCTCCATTGCTAAATGATAAACATAATGACTAGTTTTGTTTTCTTTGGCCGTTCTAGCAGCAAAGGTCCTTAAGCAGAGATGTACTATGGGGGTGAAATGGATATAGTAGTCCCCTCCCAATATACATATAAAAAGTGTCATGAAAGAAAGGGGGGAGGTGAAAACTTCGCAATAACTAGTAACCTACGTATAAAAAACGAAGGCTACTGATGGAAGGATATACTTATAGTTCTGAGAAGGGGGAGGGGGGGGGGGGGCCCAGAATGGGGACAATGGAAGGAGAAGAAAATAGGTACGGGGAGCTAGTTACAGAAAACATCCAAAATTGATCTGATCATTAAGACCCCTGGGATGGCAGGTATCTAACAAAAATATCCAACTCGCTTCTTTTTGAAGCAACAATCTGTCTAGGTCGCCACCTCTAGCTGGCATATCGATTTTGTCAATTCCCATAAATCGCATGACTCTAAGGTCTCCTCCATGCAGGTTGTTCACATGTTTAGCAATTGGAGTATCCCTATGGTTTCGTATGTCTCCCAAATGCTCCCCTACCCTCCTCCTTAATTCTCTAATTGTTTTCCCTACATTCGTGATACCACATTGGCACAGAGCACGATAGACAACTCCTGTGCTTCTGCAGTTCACAAATTTTTTTAGTTTGATGGTCTCTTGTGTATTCTCGTTATAGAACTCCTTTCCTGTATTGATTGAGTCACACACTCTACATCCACCACACCTAAAACATCCCGCCGGTCTCTGTGGGAGCCAAGTAGACCCCCTGGGCGTGGTAAAGTGACTGTGGACGAGTCTATCACCCAAGGTCCTGGCCCTACGATAAGTGATGACTGGTTCTGTTCCCAAGGTATCTCTCAGATCCTCATCCATCCTGAGAATGTCCCAGTGTTTTCTGATGATTTTTTTGACTGATGCTGCACCATTATCATATGTACAGATGATTCTAGATGTTCCTGAGGGTTCCGTCTCCTCCCTTTTGGGTATTAGGAGGTTCCCCCTTTCCTGTTGGTTAGCATAACGAAATGCCTCCCGCAGGATTCGATCCGGGTACCCTCTAGCCAGAAATCTCTGTCTCAAGTCATCTGTCATCACTTTACAGTCTCTCTGATTAGAGCAGTTTCATCGTAGTCGCAGGTATTGGCCCTTTGGGATGCCCTTTTTTAGGGAGTAGGGATGATTACTCTCCCACCTTAAAAGCGAGTTGGTTGCGGTGGGTTTCCTGTATATGGTACTCTCCAAACGTTCTCCATCTTGTGATTTGGAGATCAGTACATCCAGGAAAGGTAACTGAAATTCTTGTATGTCATAAGTAAATTTAAGTCCTACCCCATTGTTGTTAAGGGAGTCGATGAACAGACTAAACACATCTTTAGACCCTCTTCATAACACAAAAATGTCATCAATATACCTGACCCATAAATCAATATGGGCCAGGTATTGAGCGTGTACTTCAGAAAAGACGATGCAGTCCTCCCACCAGCCCAGGAACAGATTGCTGCTGGTTGCTCTAGTGGGCTGAAATTGCTCCTCATGTTCCATGAGTTGGCACATGAGTTCAAGTAATTTTCATGATGGGTTTTTGAAGGGTTTTTCGCTGACTGCGCAGTTCACTTTTGTATCCTCTGCTATCTAGCTTTAGCGGGCCTCATTTTGCTGAAACTGTTTTCATACTGCGTATGTGCTTTCCTCTCATTTCACCGTCATTATATGTGGGGGGCTGCTATTTCTGTGGGGTATTTCTCTGGAGGCAAGAGAGGTCTGTGTTTCTTCTAATAGGGGAAGTTAGATCTTCGGCTGGAGCGAGACGTCTAGGATCATCGTAGGCACGTTCTCCGGCTACTTTTATTTGTGTGTTAGGTTCAGGGTCGCGGTCAGCTCAGGTTCCGTCGCCCTAGAGCTTGTTTGTATCTGTGCTTGTCCTTTAGTGATCCCCTGCCATTGGGATCATGACAGTATAACCGGCCCACAAAGTGTTAATTGTATTGGCTGAAGTAGGAGGATAAGTAGTCTGAGGAAGTTTTTTTTTTTTCTCTTTCCCTCAGAGTTTGCTGCCTAGCCTTATTGCAGCCTGGCTACTTCCTCCTCCTCTTAATCTTTGAATGGCTCTGATCCCAGCTGTTTATCATGGACGTCCAGAGTTTGGCTTCCAGCCTGAATAATCTTGCCGCTAAGGTTCAAAATATACAGGATTTTGTTGTACATGCTCCTATGTCTGAACCTAGAATTCCTGTCCCAGAGTTTTTTTCTGGAGATAGATCTCGTTTTCTGAATTTTAGGAACAATTGCAAGTTGTTTCTTTCTTTGAAATCTCGCTCCTCTGGAGACCCTGCTCAGCAAGTCAAGATTATTATATCTTTCCTGCGGGGTGACCCTCAGGATTGGGCATTTGCATTGGCACCAGGGGACCCTGCGTTGCTTAATGCGGATGCGTTTTTTCTGGCATTGGGTTTGCTCTATGAGGAACCTAACCAAGAGATTCAGGCTGAAAAAGCTTTGTTGGCCCTCTCTCAGGGGCAAGATGAAGCAGAAATTTATTGTCAAAAATTTCGGAAGTGGTCGGTGCTTACTCAGTGGAATGAGTGCGCCCTGGCTGCAAAGTTCAGAGATGGCCTTTCTGAGGCCATTAAAGATGTTATGGTGGGGTTCCCTGCGCCTACTGGTCTGAATGAGTCTATGACTATGGCTATTCAGATTGATCGGCGTTTACGGGAGCGCAAACCTGTGCATCATTTGGCGGTGTCGTCTGAACCGTCACCTGAGATAATGCAATGTGATAGAATTCAGTCCAGAAGTGAACGGCAAAATTATAGGCGGAAAAAAAGGTTGTGCTTTTATTGTGGTGATTCAGCTCATGTTATATCAGCATGCTCTAAACGCACAAAAAAGGTTGATAAGTCTGTTGCCATTAGTACTTTACAGTCTAAGTTCATTCTGTCTGTGACTCTGATTTGTTCTTTATCATCCATTTCCGTCGATGCCTATGTGGATTCAGGCGCTGCCCTGAGTCTTATGGATTGGTCATTTGCCAATCGCTGTGGGTTTAGTTTGGAGCCTCTGGAAGTCCCTATTCCTTTGAAAGGAATTGACTCTACACCTTTGGCTATGAATAAACTTCAGTACTGGACACAAGTGACCATGCGTATGACTCCTGTTCATCAGGAGGTGATTCGCTTCCTGGTACTGTATAATTTGCATGATGTCCTAGTGCTTGGTCTGCCATGGTTACAAACTCATAATCCAGTCCTTGACTGGAAATCGATGTCTGTGTTAAGCTGGGGTTGTCAGGGGGTTCATGATGATGCACCTCCGATTTCTATCGCTTCATCTACTCCTTCTGAGATTCCTGTGTTTTTGTCTGACTATCGGGATGTTTTTGAGGAGCCTAAGCTCAGTTCGCTTCCTCCTCACAGGGATTGCGATTGTGCTATAAATTTAATTCCAGGCAGTAAATTTCCTAAAGGTCGTTTGTTCAATCTGTCAGTGCCAGAGCATACTGCTATGCGGGATTATGTTAAGGAGTCCTTGGAAAAGGGACATATCCGTCCATCTTTGTCCCCTTTGGGAGCAGGTTTTTTTTTCGTGGCCAAAAAAGATGGTTCCTTGAGGCCTTGTATAGATTATCGTCTTTTGAATAAGATTACCGTAAAATATCAGTATCCTTTGCCATTGTTGACTGATTTGTTTGCTCGCATTAAGGGGGCTAAATGGTTCACTAAGATTGATCTTCGGGGTGCGTATAATCTTATACGAATAAAGCAAGGTGATGAGTGGAAAACCGCATTTAATACGTCTGAGGGCCATTTTGAGTATTTGGTAATGCCTTTCGGACTTTCTAATGCTCCTTCAGTCTTCCAGTCCTTTATGCACAATATTTTCCGTGAATATCTGGATAAATTTATGATTGTGTATTTGGATGATATTTTGTTTTTTTCTGATGACTGGGAGTCTCATGTTCAGCAGGTCAGGAAGGTGTTTCAGGTCCTGCGGGCCAATTCCTTGTTTGTAAAAGGCTCAAAGTGTCTCTTTGGAGTCCAGAAGATTTCTTTCTTGGGGTATATTTTTTCCCCTTCTACTATTGAGATGGATCCCGTCAAGGTTCAGGCTATTTGTGACTGGACGCAGCCTACATCTCTTAAGAGTCTACAGAAGTTCTTGGGCTTTGCTAATTTCTGTCGTCGTTTTATAACTAATTTTTCTAGTGTTGTTAAGCCTTTGACGGATTTGACTAAGAAGGGTGCTGATGTTGCTAATTGGTCTCCTGCGGCTGTGGATGCCTTTCAGGAACTTATGCGCCGGTTTTCTTCTGCTCCTGTGTTGCGTCAGCCAGATGTTTCGCTCCCTTTTCAGGTTGAGGTTGATGCTTCCGAGATTGGAGCGGGGGCGGTTTTGTCACAGAGAAGCTCCGATGGCTCAGTGATGAAGCCATGCGCGTTTTTTTCTAGAAAGTTTTCGCCGGCTGAGCGGAATTATGATGTTGGTAATCGGGAACTTTTGGCCATGAAGTGGGCATTTGAGGAGTGGCATCATTGGCTAGAGGGTGCTAGACATCGTGTGGTGGTCTTGACTGATCACAAAAATTTGATTTACCTTGAGTCTGCCAGGCGTCTGAATCCTAGACAGGCTCGTTGGTCACTGTTTTTCTCTCGTTTCAATTTTGTGGTTTCATACCTGCCAGGTTCAAAGAATGTGAAGGCGGATGCTCTTTCTAGGAGTTTTGTGCCTGACTCCCTTGGAAATTCTGAGCCCTCTGGTATCCTTAGGGATGGGGTGATTTTGTCTGCTGTCTCTCCAGACTTGCGACGTGCTTTGCAGGAGTTTCAGGCGGGTAAACCTGATCGTTGTCCGCCTGAGAGACTGTTTGTTCCGGATAATTGGACCAGTAGAGTCATCTCCGAGGTCCATTCTTCTGCGTTGGCAGGTCATCCTGGAATATTTGGTACTAGAGACTTGGTGGCCAGGTCTTTTTGGTGGCCTTCCTTGTCGAGGGATGTGCGTTCTTTTGTGCAGTCTTGTGAGGTTTGTGCTCGGGCTAAGCCTTGCTGTTCTCGGGCCAGTGGATTGTTGTCACCTTTGCCTATCCCGAAGAGGCCTTGGACGCACATTTCCATGGACTTTATTTCGGATCTCCCTGTCTCTCAAAAAATGTCCGTCATCTGGGTTGTGTGTGATCGCTTTTCTAAAATGGTTCATCTGGTACCCTTGCCTAAGTTACCTTCCTCCTCTGAGTTGGTCCCTCTGTTTTTTCAGAATGTGGTTCGTTTGCATGGGATTCCTGAGAACATCGTTTCTGACAGGGGATCCCAGTTTGTGTCTAGATTTTGGCGGACGTTCTGTGCTAAGATGGGCATTGATTTGTCCTTTTCGTCTGCATTCCATCTTCAGACGAATGGCCAGACTGAACGAACTAATCAGACCTTGGAAACTTATTTAAGGTGTTTTGTTTCTGCTGATTAGGATGACTGGGTTACCTTTTTGCCGCTGGCCGAGTTTGCCCTTAATAATCGGGCTAGTTCTGCTACCTTGGTTTCTCCTTTCTTTTGTAATTCGGGGTTTCATCCTCGTTTTTCCTCTGGTCAGGTGGAACCTTCTGATTGTCCTGGAGTGGACATGGTGGTGGATAGGTTGCATCGGATTTGGAGTCATGTGGTGGACAATTTGAAGTTGTCCCAGGAGAAGGCTCAGCAGTTTGCTAATCGCCGTCGCCGCGTGGGTCCTCGACTTCTTGTTGGGGACTTGGTGTGGTTGTCTTCTCGTTTTGTTCCTATGAAGGTCTCTTCTCCTAAGTTCAAGCCTCGGTTCATCGGTCCCTATAGGATCTTGGAAATTCTTAACCCTGTGTCGTTTTGTTTGGATCTCCCGGCATCGTTTGCTATTCATAATGTGTTCCATCGGTCGTTGTTGCGGAAGTATGAGGTACCTGTTGTTCCTTCGCTTGAGCCTCCTGCTCCAGTGCTGGTGGAGGGAGAATTGGAGTATGTTGTGGAGAAGATCTTGGATTCTCGTATTTCCAGACGGAATCTCCAGTATTTGGTCAAGTGGAAGGGTTATGGTCAGGAGGATAATTCTTGGGTGGTTGCCTCGGATGTTCATGCTGATGATTTGGTTCGCGCTTTTCATAGGGCTCATCCTGGTCGCCCTGGTGGTTCTCGTGAGGGTTCGGTGACCCCTCCTCAAGGGGGGGTACTGTTGTGAGTTCTGTTTTTGGGCTCCCTCTGGTGGTTACTGATGGTACTGGGTGACTTGTCTTTCCTGGGTCTCTGGGTGCCACCTGTTCCATCTGGATATGGGAGTTTCCCATTTAACCTGGCTTTGCTGGCATTTCCTCGCCGGTTATCAATGTATCCAGTGTGTCTTGTTACCTCTGCTCCCTGCTCCTAGAACCTTCTGGTCAAGCTAAGTTTGGATTTTCCTGTTTTGGTGTTTTGCTTTATTTGGTTTTTTAGTCCAGCCTGCAGATATGTGATTCTTTGCTGCTGGTTGCTCCAGTGGGCTGAAATTGCTCCTCATGTGCCATGAGTTGGCACATGAGTTCAAGTAATTTCAGGATGGTTTTTTGAAGGGTTTTTCGCTGACTGCGCAGTTCACTTTTGTATCCTCTGCTATCTAGCTTTAGCGGGCCTCATTTTGCTGAAACTGTTTTCATACTGCGTATGTGCTTTCCTCTCATTTCACCGTCATTATATGTGGGGGGCTGCTATTTCTGTGGGGTATTTCTCTGGAGGCAAGAGAGGTCTGTGTTTCTTCTAATAGGGGAAGTTAGATCTTCGGCTGGAGCGAGACGTCTAGGATCATCGTAGGCACGTTCCCCGGCTACTTTTATTTGTGTTAGGTTCAGGGTCGCGGTCAGCTCAGGTTCCATCGCCCTAGAGCTTGTTTGTATCTGTGCTTGTCCTTTAGTGATCCCCTGCCATTGGGATCATGACATTGGCCACTCTCTTCCCATTCTCGTGTAGCGTGGGATATGAGGTAATGAAGGGTTAATGCCACCTTGCTATTGTAAGGTGACATTAAGCCAGATTAATAATGGAGAGGCGTCAATTCTGACACCTATCCATTATTAATCCAATTCTATGAAAGAGTTAAAAAAAAAACACACACAATATTAAAAAGTATTTTAATGAAATAAACACACCGTTTGTTGTAATAATTTATTGTACGCTCAATCCACTCGCTGAAGACCCTCGCTCTGTAACAAATAAAAAATAATAAACCAACAATATACATACCTTCCGTAGATCTGTAACGTCCCACATTGTAAATCCATCTGAAGGGGTTAAAATATTTTACAGCCAGGAGCTCTGCTAATGCAGCGCTGCTCGTGGCTGTAAACCCCAGCGAATGAAGGTAATGTAGGTCAATGACCTGTAGTTACCTTCATTCACGGTGATGCGCCCCCTGCTGGATGTCCCTGGAGCGTGGGAAAAGTTCCCAGGCTTGAGGTCATATGAGGACATCCAGCAGGGGGCGCATCACCGCGAAAGAAGGTAACTATAGGTCATTGACCTACATTACCTTCATTCGCTGGGGTTTACAGCCACAAGCACAGCTGCATTAACAGAGCTTGTGGCTGTAAAATATTTTAACCCCTTCAGATGGATTTACAACGTGGGACGTTACAGATCTACGGAAGGTATGTATATTGTTGGTTTATTATTTTTTATTTGTTACAGAGCAAGGGTCTTCAGCGAGTGGATTGAGCGTACAATAAAATATTAAAACAACCTGTGTTTTTATTTCATTAAAATACTTTTTAATAATGTGTGTGTGTTTTATTAACCATTTAATGCAAATGGGTTAATAATGGATAGGTGTCAGAATTGACGCCTCTCCATTATTAATCTGGCTTAATGTCACCTTACAATAGCAAGGTGACATTAACCCTTCATTACCACATATCCCACCGCTACACGGCAATGGGAAGAGAGTGGCCAAGTGCCAGAATAGACGCATCTTCCAGATGTGCCTTTTCTGGGGTGGCTGGGGGCAGATGTTTTTAGCCAGGGGGGGCCAAAAACCGTGGACCCTCTCTAGGCTATTAATATCTGCCCTCAGTCACTGGCTTTACTACTCTGGCGGAGAAAATTGCGCGGGAGCCCACGCCAATTTTTTCCGTGATTTAACCCTTAAATTTGAGAGCTAGAGCGCTGAAATTTTGCATATACACACTACTAACATTAGTAGTGTGGAATATGCAAAAAAAAGAGGGGATATGACATGGTTTACTGTATGTAAACCATGTCTCATATCATGTCGGGTTTTGGCAGGAGAAATGAAAAGCCGGTAATTGAATTACCGGCTTTTCTGCATATCGCCCTGAAGGAAATGTAAAAAAAAAACAAAAACCCCCATAGACTTACATTGGGTTTCGAGTTTCGGCCGATCCCCGACCCCGACTTTTCAGTAGGATCGGCCGATTTCACTCGACCCGACTTTTGAGAAAGTCGGGTTTCGTGAAACCCGACTCGACCCTGAAAAACTAAAAGTTGCTCAACCCTAGTAGCGACTAGTGTTGAGCGATACCGTCCGATACTTGAAAGTATCGGTATCGGATAGTATCGGCCGATACCCGAAAAATATCGGATATCGCCGATACCGATATCCGATACCAATACAAGTCAATGGGACATCAAGTATCGGAAGGTATTCTCATGGTTCCCAGGGTCTGAAGGAGAGGAAACTCTCCTTCAGGCCCTGGGATCCATAGGGATGTGTAAAATAAAGAATTAAAATAAAAAATATTGATATATTTACCTCTCCGGCGGCCCCTGAACTCAGCGCGGGTAACCGGCAGGCTTCTTTGTTCAAAATCAGCTCTTTTAGGACCTGAGAATCACGTCCCGGCTTCTGATTGGTCGCGGGCTGCCCATGTGACCGCCACGCGACCAATCACAAGCCGCGACGTCACCGCAAGCTATTAACGCGCTCATTTTTAAAAATGAGCGCGTTAATGACTTTCAAAGACGTAGCGGCTTGTGATTGGTCGCGTGGCGGTCACATGGGCGGCCCGCGACCAATCAGAAGCCGGGACGTGATTCTCAGGTCCTAAAAGCGCTGATTTTGAACAATGAAGCCTGCCGGTTACCCGCGCTGAGTCCAGGGGCCGCCGGAGAGGTAAATATATCAATATTTTTTATTTTAATTCTTTATTTTACACATCTCTATGTATCCGATACCGATACCCGATACCACAAAAGTATCGGATCTCGGTATCGGAATTCCGATACCGCAAGTATCGGCCGATACCCGATACTTGCGGTATCGGAATGCTCAACACTAGTAGCGACTTTTGTGAGATGAGTTTTGTGTGGCGACATGCGTGTAGCAACTTTTTGTGTGTCGAATTGCATGCGACAGGTTAGTGTAGCAAGTTGTGTGCAGCAAGTTTTGCGCATGGTGAGTTTTGCGTGTGGCAAGTTTTATGTGTGGTGCCTTTTGAGTATGTGCAAGTTTTGTGTGAGGCAACTTTTGCATGTGTTGCAACTTTTGTGCATGTGCCAATTTATGTGCGTGTGCAAGTTTTGCGTTAGCCTAGTTTTGCATGTGGCGAGTTTTGCGCGTGGCGAGTTTTGAGCGGCGACTTTTGTGTTTCGACTTTTATGTGGCGAGGTTGGTGTATGTGTGGTGAAATGTGTGCTGAGGGTGGTATATGTGTTCAAGCACGTGGTAGTGTGTGGCGCATTTTGTGTGTGTGTGTTCATATCCCCGTGTGTGGTGAGTATCCCTTGTCAGGGCCCCACCTTAGCAACTGTACGGTATATACTCTTTGGCGCCATGACTCTCACTCTTTAAGTCCCCCTTGTTCACATCTGGCAGCTGTCAATTTGCCTCCAACACTTTTCCTTTCACTTTTTCCCCATTATGTAGATAGGGGCAAAATTGTTTGGTGAATTGGAAAGCACGGGGTTAAAATTTCACCTCACAACATAGACTATGACGCTCTCGGGGTCCAGACGTGTGACTGTGCAAAATTTTGTGGCTGTAGCTGCGACGGTGCAGATGCCAATCCCGGACATACATACATACACACATACACACATTCAACTTTATATATTAGATAAAAGAACAATTTACATTTTACTCAAAAATATACCTATAAATCGGTGGTCATGGTTATTCTTTGCAGCCTTTGGTATTACTGCTGCTAGCTGGCACCATTGGTCATTTGTTGTCCGTGTGACATGGCTGGATCATAGCAGTGCTGTATATGTATGCGAGTTTATTTATATATATGCCCTTTGTTACCTTGATAATTGTACTATTCATGAACATGTAACCCTTATGTGATGTTTTTAAACGTTCTTGTGCCTTATATACATGAGTCTCATACCCTCAGCAAAAGTTATTGGTGAACGTATATCTACATCTCTACGATGAATCTTATTGGTGGATGCATTACATCGGATGGTGTCTGACATCACTTCCATTTTCAAAATGAGGCTTCACTTGCTGACACATGTGCAGTTGAGGAGATGATAGGACCGGTGAGATTTTGTTTTATATGTGCTAATGTGCATAAGATTGTATTCCATATTTGTGGCTTCATAGTGCCTGTTAATTTCTGACAATTACCGTATATACTCGAGTATAAGCCAACCATAGTATAAGCCGACCCCCCTAATTTTGCCACAAAAAACTGGGAAAACTTATTGACTCAAGTATAAGCCTAGGGTGGAAAATGCAGCAGCTACCGGTGAATTTAAAACAAAAATAGATGCTCCATACTGTTCATTATTGCCCCAAAGGAGGTTCCATATAAAGCTGTGCCACATATAATGCTCCATACGATTGATTATTGCCCCATAGATGATCCATATATAGCTGTGCCATATAGAATGCTCTGCACAGTTCATTATGGCCCCATAGAAGCTCCATATAAAGCTGTGCTATATAGAATGCTCTGCACCGTTCATTATGGCCCCATAGATGCTCCTTATAAAGCTGTGCTATATAGAATGCTCTGCACCGTTCATTATGGCCCCATAGATGCTCCTTATAAAGCTGTGCCATATATAATGCTCTGCACCGTTCATTATGGCCCCATAGATGCTCCTTATAAAGCTGTGCCATATATAATGCCTGCACCGTTCATTATGGCCCCATAGATGCTCCATATAAAGCTGTGCCATATATAATGCTCTGCACCGTTCATTATGGCCCCATAGATGCTCCATATAAAGCTGTGCCATATATAATGCTCTGCACCGTTCATTATGGCCCCATAGATGCTCCTTATAAAGCTGTGCCATATATAATGCTCTGCACCGTTCATTATGGCCCCATAGATGCTCCTTATAAAGCTGTGCCCCATATATAATGCTCTGCACCGTTCATTATGGCCCCATAGATGCTCCTTATAAAGCTGTGCCATATATAATGCTCTGCACCGTTCATTATGGCCCCATAGATGCTCCTTATAAAGCTGTGCCATATAGAATGCCTGCACCGTTCATTATGGCCCCATAGATGCTCCTTATAAAGCTGTGCCATATATAATGCCTGCACCGTTCATTATGGCCCCATAGATGCTCCTTATAAAGCTGTGCCCCATATAGAATGCTCTGCACCGTTCATTATGGCCCCATAGATGCTCCTTATAAAGCTGTGCCCCATATAGAATGCTCTGCACCGTTCATTATGGCCCCTTATAAAGCTGTGCCATATATAATGCCTGCACCGTTCATGATGGCCCCATAGATGCTCCTTATAAAGCTGTGCCATATAGAATGCCTGCACCGTTCATTATGGCCCCATAGATGCTCCTTATAAAGCTGTGCCCCATATAGAATGCTCTGCACCGTTCATTATGGCCCCTTATAAAGCTGTGCCATATATAATGCCTGCACCGTTCATTATGGCCCCATAGATGCTCCTTATAAAGCTGTGCTATATATAATGCTCTGCACCATTCATTATGGCCCCATAGATGCTCCTTATAAAGCTGTGCCATATATAATGCTCTGCACCGTTCATTATGGCCCCATAGATGCTCCTTATAAAGCTGTGCCATATATAATGCTCCATACCGTTCATTATGGCCCCATAGATGCTCCATATAAAGCTGTGCCATATATAATGCTCTGCACTGTTCATTATGGCCCCATAGATGCTCCTTATAAAGCTGTGCCACATATAATGCTCCATACCGTTCATTATGGCCCCATAGATGCTCCTTATAAAGCTGTGCCATATATAATGCTCTGCACCGTTCATTATGGCCCCATAGATGCTCCTTATAAAGCTGTGCCATATATAATGCTCTGCACCGTTCATTATGGCCCCATAGATGCTCCTTATAAAGCTGGGCCATATATAATGCTCTGCACTGTTCATTATGGCCCCATAGATGCTCCTTATAAAGCTGTGCCCCATATATAATGCTCTGCACCGTTCATTATGGCCCCATAGATGCTCCTTATAAAGCTGTGCCCCATATATAATGCTCTGCACCGTACTTTTTGGCCCCATAGATGCTCCTTATAAAGCTGTGCCATATATATAATGCTCTGCACTGTTCATTATGGCCCCATAGATGCTCCTTATAAAGCTGTGCCCCATATATAATGCTCTGCACCGTTCATTATGGCCCCATAGATGCTCCTTATAAAGCTGTGCCCCATATATAATGCTCTGCACCGTACTTTTTGGCCCCATAGATGCTCCTTATAAAGCTGTGCCATATATATAATGCTCTGCACTGTTCATTATGGCCCCATAGATGCTCCTTATAAAGCTGTGCCCCATATATAATGCTCTGCGCTGTTCATTATGGCCCCATAGATGCTCCTTATAAAGCTG